>NW_026947494.1:19606440-21036440 GCF_034190915.1 Cavia porcellus | reverse complement strand
TACAGTTATTATTTCTTAAAGTGACAGTGGTGAATTGAAAACGTTTTCAGATATGTTATGATGAAAGACAAAAACAAAAAATGTGAAAAGGTCATCTTATAAAAGAAGAGCTAATTTGAGTATCATATGAAAATAAAAAATACCAAGTAAAATGTGATAGTTTTCCAAGGATTTATTGATTTTAATATGCCTAAACATAAATAATAATTCCTAGGAAAATCTTCACTCAATGTATACTCAGTCATATGGTCAGTTTGGAATAAACAATAATAGAATTAGATTTGTTCTTCTTGTTCACAATCTAACAATTCATGTTCCATTTGGACAAATTATTCATAAAGTCATTTTGATCTTAATAGAAGAAAGTTTAGTTATTTCAATGTTTCCACTTTAATATTCATGTACTTTATCAGATACGTTCACCAATACCATGAATTTCAAAGTCATAATTTAAACATATGTTTTTATCAAAAGGTAAATTAAAAAACCATTTGACAAATACAAATGTATGTACATTTTTATCATATAACAAAACTCAGAATACATTTATTTCATATTATTAAACAAAAAACAAAATATGAAGTTTGTTTGTAAATATGTCAATAATATTAATACAAATTTAACTGTTAAAATTCAGTAAAATTTTATAATATCTATCTAAGTAGAATAAATTTTTAATAGTTGTCAAACATAGTATTTATATTGGTCGAAAAATGTTAAGGGTTTGTAAACATCTCCTCTAAAGTTTATAAATGGAAAACCTATTTTTCTATTGATAGTTTATTGCTAAGGATTTGTGTCAGCTATTTAAAAGCTGTACTTCCATATAATAAATGCTGTCATCATATACAATGCAGTAGCATACAAATGACAACTCTGTTCAATAAAGTTAGACTACTTTAATGAAAAATGGTGAAGCTTCACCTGAATAACAATCAAAATGGTTCTTTTATTCCTTGAGTTAACTAAACCGTTTCAAGGTAAATATATTTAATTGTATGTGATAAGTATGTTCAGATATATAAATATATAGGTAGATATATAGATAGATATTGCAATGTACTGCAAGCAAACTGATAAGTATATTTTATTGTAAATTACTTCATAAAGTTAAAAAAAAAACTTTTATTGTAATTGGTAGAGAAAACACCATAAGAAATTCACTTAAGAGTTCAATATTCCAAGTAATAGTAAAACAAAATTTGAAAAGTACAATCAATTGAAATAGTACAGAAACATAAAACTATTGTTTAATATGCCATTTATTTTAAGTAATAAAATATCCATACATCTTGCTTATCCTTATATTGCTTTTGATTTTAGGTTTATAATGTTTTTGAACATAAAAATCATCCAAGTTCCTTCCAAAAACAACCTAAAAATTTAATATGCAAATGATTTCAGTGAAACTCAAAGTATGTTATATAACAAGTGCAAAATTTGGGTAATTCTCCATAAGTAAATGAAATTGAAGGAAAACTAACAAGTTATACTTCAGGGGAAAATAACATTTATTTATGCAGTGTATAAATTTTAAATATTTTGAAAATATGACTGTCTAAATAATTTCTTAAAATATGATTTTTAAATTCATCATAAACTCTGTTTCACAAAGGACAAAAATGTATATTTAAAAGTGCCTGAAAAAGATGATCTTAAACTAAAATGTAAATGAAAATCTTAAACAATTATCTATTATACTATTACTAAGTTTTTGTTAGACCATTAAGCAGAACTGTTGGCAGTGTCACTATTTGAATGTCACTTTACATACATTAATTTTGTAACCTGAACAACTATTTCTAAGATAACAATATGTAACTTATCAACTGGTGATTTCTTACCGTCTATTTTTCTGTAATTCTGTATTGTTTCTACCCTTTTTTCTCCATGTTTTTTTTTTGTTTCTTTCTCTTTAAATATTATATATATATATATATATATATATATATATATATATATAATTTTCACTTATTCTTGGTATTTTCTAACTTTCTAAGTAATGGGAAAAGTTTGATTTGTTTTTTTAAAGAGAAAGGTCAAACATTTGCTTATATAAATTTTCTAACCTTTATATACTTTATTATGGAAAAGTTTTGAAGACATAACCAATAGTTAGCTAATTTCTCTTACCTTCTTGAATAGAAAGTTTTGTGCTAATATTATTTGGACAAAATATAATGCCTATGTCTTATTCTCTGAAAAACTCTTGTACCCATCTGTGGGAAGCCCTGTAATTGGCTGCCACCTGATATCTGCAGGCCGCACCAGTTTAATTCCCTCTAGGAGTTAAGTTTGGTAATTAAGCAGCACCTTGCATAACTTGGTTAGCCTGCCCCATTATTCAGGGATTATGCATATTGAGCCAGGTTGCATGAAAATTTGAACTGACCTGTAAAACCTTGGTCTTGCCACTGTTGCTAAGTTACCTGCTGATGCCTCAGTACCCAAAGCCCTCCTCCTAAGTACCCTATATATTTGTTACTCCTTTCGTGAATAAAGGAGACTTGATTGGAATTTCTCAACTTGTCTCTGCTCTTTCTGTCTCTTGTTTCCTTTTCATCCCCACTCCTCCTCTAGGGTCTCCGTGGACTTACCTGAAGGCTGGGTCACCCATCCTAGTAACCTGCTTTGAAACTCGGTTTCATTGTATTCTTTATTTTTCTCTTTAAAACAACAAAAAAATTCATAATGACAAGATACAAATATGCTTTCATTAATTTAAAAATTCTTACTGTATATATGTGAAATTATGGTTACCAAACCTCTTTATTAGATAATTCATTAACAGTTCATGTGTTTCAACAAAATGAATTTTGTCTACTGCTAATATTTTTTTTGCTATTTCTGCCATAACTGTACAAAATATATTCCAGGAAGTCCCTATTTTTATGACTTTATAATCTTTTTTCTTCTATCAAAATACTGTTAGATCATAAAATTTTAATTTTTACAAAACCATTGAGATTATTATTGCATTTGAATATACTTTGCTTAAATAAATTAGGGTTAATAATTTAAAATACGGATGTATTTAATTATTGCATTCATCAGTACCTTCTAAAAGTGAAATTAGTAATTTAAGAAGGGACACAATCAATGGATCTCAAAAAAGAAAAAAAAATTACCAAAATCATTGAGAAAATTGAACTTTTGCACTGAAAGCATCCACAGTTACTGTGAGGAATCAGAAGCATTTTCTTTCATAGAGAAATATAATACATGCATTTACATACATGTGTGTATATATGCAAGACACATGTTATGTTCTCATAATGATTTGCATGTTCCTGTGATACATAAAAACACCTGATATAAAATATATGTCCCAAATATTTGCTTAAAGATCATTTGAAACAAAAACTCTCAATAATTTGCACAATTATCCAATGTAAGAGAGAGGAGGAGGATTTGCTACAAAGAATTGCTGTCACAAAATTAAAAGAAAATAAATATAATCTGTGTAATCTATAAATGAATTATAGAATATGATTTTTAAAGCAATATGCTCAAAGGCAATACAATATAGAGATTTTATCACTAATTCTGGAGAAATATAAGCTTGACTTCTTAAAACTACTTTTTAAACTAATTAATCATGCTTAATATTTTAGTAATAAGGATAAATGTAAATATTATTAATAATTATAAAATAATAAAAAAGAAGGAAAGATGCATGATGGTTTACAAACCAATATTTTAATTATAAAGATTAAAATTTAATCCTTTATTATGCATCAACTGTAGAAATTTATGTTTATTAAAACTTTCATATGACAAAAATGTTAGATTGTACTCAACAGATAACAACAAAAACTAATGATTTTGTCCTGCATATGACTTTTGCCTTCTTTAGTGTGAATTCTGAGGACGAATATTGCATTTTACATCAAATATTGCATTTTAAAAATCCAAAATGTTTTTATTAGCTGTGTTTCCTCTCCTCAATTCTACTTCTATTTTATCACATGATCTTTCTAAATTAACTTGTTGGATATTTGAGAAATTAAATCTATTTAGCTTATCATTTTAACATTTCATATTACAAAATATCGGCTTTGCTATAAAGTCTCAATAATTCTAATTGTGTCTAGAGTTGCTATAAATATATAACAACAACAATCTAAATTTATTCATTTATTCATGTGCAAAAATTTACATTTATTCAAACACAGTCGGGTCATCTTCTAGAACATCATCTAATGACTGTTCAAATTTCAAATTTAGCCTGAATTTCTTGTAACTTTATTTTCTGTAGAAACGTTGGCACCAACCTTATGTCCAGCAATAGAGCTTTTTTCTTAACTCAGTATTTTCTATCCATGTAATCTGCCCGTAGTGCATCAACACAATACATGATGTACTGAACTATGAAGATTCATGATAGACACAACTACACCTGCTAATTTCATCTAAATAAATTAGTGTTAATAATTTAAAATTGAGTTTCATCTGAACTCTGATTGGTTATTTATAAGTCTCAAGTTCATCTGTTTATATAGAAGTGTCCACTTGGTATTCACAATTAATTATAATTTATGTCACCATTTATTCTAAGTACCAGTATCATTGATAATATTTGTTTACTTTCAGTTATATCTTAAAGTTATTATTTTACACTCAGTTTAGTATTTTGCAACTATCTCTCTGATGCTCTTGAGGTTTTATTTTTGTACTTTATTAAGACTAGTATTAAGAAGATCCTGAAAAATCATGCTATGATTTATTTTCCTCTCTCAATCTCTCTCTCCCTCTCTCTCTCTCTCTCTCTCTCTCTCTCTCTCTCTCTCTCTCTCTCTCTATCTCTCCCTATCTATAAATTATATACTATACAGTATAATATGCAATGAAATAATATTCTAACTAAAAAGAATCTGTCATTTCAAGACAGTAAATATAAACCTGAAGGACAATATGTTACCTGAAGTAAGTCTCACAAAGAAAGAAAAATTTCTATGGGTTTCATTTTATGTGGAAAAAAAAAACAAATTTTAATGCCTAGAAAGTTATTGAATACATGATGTACTGAACTATGAAGATTAGAAAGGTGGAAAAATATATACCAAATGGGGACGGAGGAAAATATTTTAATTAAAGAGGACAAATTTTTTATTATAAAACAAATGGGTAAAACTAAAAAAAAAAAAAACTAAAAGATAAAACTAATAATATATGATATACAGTTTGCAATATACAGTTGTAAAGAGATTAATATTTTGCATAGACTCAAGGTTAACATTTTGGCTGCAGCTAATGATGGTATATAAAATGATTAAATTTTTTATGGTCGTAGATCCTGAGTATTCTCATCTCACATGTACACAAACTCTTGGCTATGTGAGGAGCTGAATATGTTAATTAAGAGGATTACAGACACATTTCACACTTTGTAATATATTCATCCAAATATCACATTAAATATCTGGAACTGTAATGGTTAATAACTACATTAATATATCTGTAAGTAAATAAATAGTAATAAAAAATTCTAGTCAGTCAGAAATGACCAACAGGGGTTTAATACACTTCCAGCTTGGTCTCAATGTTGAAATTGAAAAATTAAACAATTCATACAAAATTAAACAATTTTTTGTATTTCAGTTTTTCTAATTGTAAAATATGTCAGTGTGACTGCAAATTTTCAAGTTTAAATACAATTTTTTTAAAAAACTAAATAAAATGAAAAAATACAATCTTCAAAAAAAGAAACAAAAATATCATTTAGGTTTTCTGCCCTTTTATACTAAGACCTTTCAGTATATCTCACTTTAAAGTAAATGCAAATGTGTTGTCCTTAGATTTCTGGCATTTGACTATTTTTCAATTCTCAACAATCTATCTTCCCTTTCCGCTGTTCTAGCCGCTTAATTTTCTGTTTCCTTTGTTCACTCCCCTTTTTTTTTCCTCTCGACAAATGTAGCAGACACTGGCCTGTGGTTACAGCTTTTTGCTTTTTACTTTTTCTGTCTTTTTGTCTCTGGGATTAAGTTTCTAAGTTTTTACATTGTTGTATTCCCTGCATAATTGTCTGACTATAAGTAGATGTTTCGCACATATTCTCTTTTATTATATTAAAAAAATCCATGTTTTCTTACTTTTTCTTTTATAAGCTTTTTTTGGTCATGCTTTTTGTTGTGGTTTATATCTAGAAGTTTTCCAGGAGCCCTATGGGACTCTGAGCAGGTGACTGAATTATAGAGGCTTGCAGCTGACTTGCTTGTCACTGGAGCAGAGGCCAGGAAGGATTTATGTCTCTTCTTTCTCTGCCCTTGATCTCCTACACCACCGTGTCATCAGCAGCTTCTCCTCCGCCATGCCCTTCTGCCATGCTGTCTTTCCTGGCAGGCAGTGGACTGTGAGCTGAAAGCCCTACAAATCGGGAGTCAAAATAAATCTGTTCCTTATTTTGTAGATACTGAGTATTGCATCTCACCAGCAAGAAAGTGATGAACTCATAGACCTTGTACCTGTTTCTTATTCCTGCAAACTCATAATCCAGAATTGGATCTAGCCCCATCAAGCACATTAAACACTTTCACTGGGATCAAACTGATATGAGAATAAATGCATTAATAAAAATTAGCCATTCATCTTAAAAATATCCTTTTCAACTCTGGTTTTATTTCTACTTAAAATCTTTCACTTCTCTAAGTGTTTAAAAGATAAACACTGAATATAATACAGATGATACGATGTTTATGTATGATTAAGTCAGAAGTCTTCACTGAAATAAAGGAAAGTAAGAAAAATATTGATCACAATCAGTATCTTTGAATTTTCTGTCTCATAGTTTGGTCCTTCTTTATATTTGGAAGCAAATTTATAAACTAAGTCTGGCAGTAGTGCTTATAGTCTGAATCCTGGGAAATAATGATGAATTAGACACTGTCTTAGTACTACTAGATTTTTACACATAAATTTTAGAGAAGGTGTAGTTCTAAGAATGAATCTCTATTTAACAGTGTGTCTGAATCTGAGATTTCGGTGAATTGAGACTCCATAGCTTGAAGAGTTCTCAGGGAACATGGACTACAAATATCAGCTGGGTTTATATTTTCCTCAGCCATGAGCAGAACCCTGTTATTGGAAAATGATTTAAAATGTCAGGTCTTACAATTTAAGCTGGTTTTAAGGGTAATGAAAGTCTGCTATGAGATAATTGGGCGTGATAAGGAAATAGAATCAATAAACTCAGAACAATAATGCAGAGAAAATCATATAAAATTAACTAAGTTGAGAAAGATAACTACTTTTTAGGTTAGTAATGCACTTTTGGGTGATAATAAAATGTAATACAGAATCAAAGGAGTGAGAAGGTGCAGCAGATTACTTAGGGAAAAGGATCCTGTGAGACTAAGGGACCTGAATGTGTTTCACGGAGACACTGGGTTTATGAGGGTCCCAGTTACAGCCCTGTCACGGTTATAGCCTTGTCACAGTAACAACCTGAACTTTGTGGGCAGCATGAGCAATAGGACTGCTAATAGTGGGGCCCCACAGGCTTGTAGTTACTTAACATTTTAAGTGATTTTTAGTGATATTTTTCATGACTCAGTTGTACAGTCCTAAAATGCAACTGGTTTAGGGTTCAATGGACTTCAGGGAAAGCAAAGCACATCGTGCTACTGATTCAACTTCCGGCTCGCTACACAGAGACTTCGTTGACATTAAAAAAATATTTTTAATGTTATAATAAATATGCAAAAGTGTTTGATGGGGCAGTGCATGCATAGAGCCCTGTGACCAGTACAGTTTTAGAGGGAGAAGCAGGAGGACTGTGAGTTTAATTCAGCTGAGAAAATTCAGAGACTTGCATGAACTTCTTTCCAAACTAAAAAATAAACATATAAATAAATGTACAAATTATGGAGTTTTAGCTCAGTGTGAAGGTGCTGAATGCAATCCCCAGTGCCGGAAATAGGAAATGCTTTTGTAACTCATATACAGTACTATAGTACTTAACTGTACTGGATGTCCACAAGCTATTCTTTTTCACTCAGTGAGACACAGTCAAGGCACATGGTTAGGCACCCGTGGGTTACAGGAACAGCCATGAAGCTCATTGAGGATTTTTCTCATTGAATTTTCAATCTTTCTCAAATGCAAGTTCCTAGGTTTGGTTCCTGATACCAAAGTGTGGGGTGAGGGACACAAGTCAAGTGTTAATGCATATCAGGAAAGACAAAGATCTTTTTCTTTTCTTTTAACCATAAGTTTTTGGAACATTTGTTAAAAATGGTGATTAAGATTGCAGACTATGGCACTAGACTTCCTAGCTTCAGACCCCGATGTCACCAGTTACCACGTGATGAGCTTCTGCACAGCCCTAATGTTGCTTATGCTTCAGTTATGCATTAAATTCCCTTAAGAACACAAGTTGTAAGAGTATAAATTGGAGAAGTTTGGACTTGGAATGATTCACTGGTCATTATACATAATACTAACATACTCTGCCTCATCAGTTTATGTAGCTAATAGACATCACTAACATATTGTATTTTTAACTAACTTCTTGAGGGTGAATTAGCGCCATGTTTGTTTAAAAAAAAAGTGAGAATTTTCTAAGTCCAAAAGCATCAATTACAATTTCAAATAAAAGGCTGGCGGAGGGGGGAAGGCTGATAATTCAGATGTCTAAACAGCTCTTTCTTTGTTCACGTCAAATCTCAAATATAGCTTAATCTGAAAATTAAAAGCATTAGAAGACAAAAAAATCATATGTAGTGAACATTGTTAGCATGATATGTGTTCTAGGATAAGATGGTGATATATGCTTTAACTTAAGAGTTTAAAAATCACTTTATTTCTCAAGTATGTACTTTGACAATTCTCTGAAAGTTACAAACTGTGGCAAATTGGCTGGTTTTACAGTGTGGTTTAACCCAAGTGCATTACTGTATGGGAACATCTATTATATCCATTAATCTCGGTTGAGTGAAAATTGCTACCCCAGACATCTTTACCCGTTTTTACCTGGAAATACTTGATATGCAGCTGAAAAGAGGGGGTAGTCTTTTAATCAGTGATTTAAAAGAACATTATTTAGGAACTACTGGATACAATATATGTTTCTGCACAACAACATAGCCTTGTCATCAGATTTAAATTATTCTGTCCATTTTTGTACTTAAAGTTTTGTTATTCATGCTAATGAATAACCTTTTTAACTGCACCACTGTGAATTTGTGTGAGCTCCCTCCAAAGTGTACTGCCCTTTAAATACAGGTTAGTGTAATTTTTACTTTCAAAGTACTTAAGTCAGTTTATCTAAAAATACGTTTTAAATCCTCATGTGGACCTTTTATTCATACAATTGTTCTAACATGCACACTTGTCTTTTAATACGTATTCGCATCACTGAGGTCATCACATTTTATTACCATTCATACTTTACTCAGACACAATTTTTTCATTGAAATATTATGATGCATTTTTAGAACACTTCTCAAAAAATATTTTATTCCTTGAATCTAACTTGAATAAATACACTATATTTCTCATCCTGTGAACTTTAACTTAGATAATGTAAAAAGTAAGATTGAGGAATGTAAAAGGAAATCCATGAAAATTTAAGGGCAGTTTCTATTTTATATAAAATTTGGTATTTCATTTTCTGTAGAACTTACCATATTCTATAGAAAATTGTATTCATTTTCCTAGTTTAATGAGCTTTGGGCTGCCATTAAATTTCCAAATGTTAGAGCGTAACGGCAGTGGGGCAGTACTGAGCCTTGGTAGCATCCCCTCTTGTATATTAGTCATTATCTGAAGGACATTGTGTTGCAGAAAATCTGGTCTTCAGAAGAAGATGAGGTCCATATGAGGCAGAACTGTTCCTGCTGTAACTAATGAATGGAGTTTTACAAAAGTCTCACCTGAAGAAGAAACTTGAGCCTACCAACTTACAAATTTAACTTTGTTAAGATTCACACTCCTAACCATCTTCTGGTTCTTGTTTAGTAACTACCAATCTGAGCTTCCTTCTTTCAGCTTCCCTCTTCCATTATCTTTCATTTTGCTACCTTCTCTTTATTTCCTCTTTTCCTAGCTTTGAGCAGCCACTAAATTTCATGCAACAAGTAAATACCACATTCATATTCTGACTAACTCCAGACAAGAGCTAAACATCTATTTTTCTCTTTATTTCCTCTTTAGTTCTCTTTTCCCTTTCTCTCGTTACACAGAAACGGTACCAATTTATGACATTTGAATTCTGATTTTCTTTGGGCAAGTAGAATGTAATATACTGACAATGGGAGAGAGAAACAGTGAGCTCCCGACACAGCTGAGCCACAGAATCATGAAGGAAGACAACTGGCACCTTACAGTGTACTAAATTGCAGAGGAAGTGCTCTGTAGGTTAGGTGGATCGAAGAAATTTTTGACTTACAACGTCTTCTGTTTACAATCAATTTATCTGGTGGTAATGCTGTCATAAATCCACTTATGTATAACCTATTTCCTTCTACTGTTAGAACTATCTCAACAAGGCAATCCAAGTTAATAGGGAAAAAAGTTCAACCACCTTGCTTTAAAAGATATTGCAGCTGTTTGATAGGGAAAATATTTTTAGGTTCTGATTTTCCCTTCTCTGGAAACATACTAAATAAATTGCTAAGTCACTATGTGAATATATTCTCTAGTGCCCACTTTGTGTGGCCTAGGGGAACAGTGGAAAAAGAAGCATCTCTCAGAAGCACAGTAAAGAGCCATGAAAAATAAATATTCATGAAATTCTCTCAGGGAGCAAATCTAGGGCAAAGAAAGCAACAACTCATAGTGTCATGTTAGTGAAATCTCACATTAGCACAACGGTTTCCAGAATTGCTTTGGACTAGTGATACTTGGTGCTTTCATTGTTATCATCTCCTGTTTGTCTACCACTGAAATCTGAAAATACGAAAGGTACGTAAGTTTGATTTTTATTTCACAAATACTGGATAAAGACATCATTATACAAAGCTGATGAAAATTGCAAGATCATGACCTAATGCCTAATGCATGGTGGCACTGGTGGTGTCCCATAGAGCAAATTAGTTTAACTGATATGTGAAATAATTCAAAGATATGTTTCTAATGTCATAGACTTTAGTGGCTTTTGACAAAGTCACTTTTATATGTAATTATGCCATTTACTAGGTGGGAAGCAGAAAGTATACTAATGTTAAAGTATTAAAGTAGGGTAAAAGCTGCAAAGAGTCAGTATGACATTAAAAACGTGAAGATGGATGTTTTGCTATCTCCTCAGTGTGATCAACACTCACTATGAGAATGAGTACCAAGGAACTGCTAATCCAAGGAAAATGTAAACGTTATGGAAGAGGCATTATCCTTTGTTAACACATTACTCATAGTCAGGTATTTATTACTTAACCCAGCAAACCTCCGATGTGTAGGTAAAACTCTGCACACTAAATTGCCTACTAAAGAAGGAAAAATACAAATGGCATTTTTTGTGAGATAATAAACTTTGTGGTGCTTGTTATCCTATGTAAGTGTGGCACTGACTGACTCAGACACAAGAGCTGATAATATAAGAATTGCCTATGAAATCATTTATTCGAATCAGTGGCAATGAAATTCTGGATGAGTTGGACTAGAAGGCATCAGATGACAGTTGAAGGCAAGATAAATTAAGCTGCCATATTGAATAGCAAAATTAAATGAAACTATCCAGTCTGGGATGGAGGAGTCAATTGCAGGAGGTAATAAAACATAATATAACACCTGAAAGATAGATGAATGGCCAGAAAAAATAGACTTACTGATTGACAAAATCATCCTGATGGTGATGCCATACTGAGAACTAATGTCATTAACTTCCTAAAGTATTATTGTCTCTTATTCAATTTTCAGAATTTAATCAATGCTCATACTAAGGGAATTAGCCAAGGTGGAGGTCTGCCAAAATTGAGAAAGAAATAAAAATAATTAATGATAAATCATACACTTTCCTTTGAGTGTTACAACCTTTTTTTCTATAAACACTATACAAAAAGTAATGAAAGTATCCAGAAATTGAAACAGGAATTGATTAAAACTTGAGCTTCCCTGAATGAATGTATTTGATAAAGATAATAAAAGAATTGTAGGACCTATTCCAACTCATAGCATCATAGCATGTCTTTTGATTCAATGGACACATCCTGAAGTCTTTCCCATTGTTCTTCACCACCAACTATGGGAAAACTCACATATCACTGTGTACACTAAGGTAATTTCATACTATGTGTAATAAATGAGCGTACAACAAGAGAAATCAAGTTGAAAATCCAGAAACTGGTGCTTCTTTAGTCAATAGAGTCAATTAGAAATGTAAAAATTACTTTTATAGTAGTGTAGTAGAGATCAGTATCACACTGAAAGTCAAAAAATGTATATACCTTCCTATGACCTGCAGTGTTGACATAAACTCTCTCTGATTTGAAGTTTTTGCAATGTTAGGAACACTTTTAATACCTAGATATTATCTCCAAGATATAACAAGTTATTTAGTGTTTCAAGTCTTCTAAGAAAGAGACACAGTTCACAGTTTTATAGAACTTTGAATTCTGCAGACACAACAAAATACAGGAGGAAATACTACTTTATCTAACAGACTAGAAGTCTGCCATATTTGAGGGAGGTCCAGAGAAGGGAATTTCCAGAGTACATTCAGTATTTGATAGAAAGCTCATTATTTGGCAATAAAATGAAGGACACTATAGTTTGAGAATTATTAGCAGTAGATAGGAATAACATATGGTGTCTTTGGCAAGCACTAATAGAACAGACCTAATGCAGATATGTAGAGATCTAGAACCAGAATATCTGAAATGCTATTATAATATTATGTTATAATATTATCCTACTCAAAAAGGAATGATTGACTGGCTACTGAGTTTTTTTTTTCTTATTTATTTAAATAAACTATTTGAATATATATAAATGATCTGGTTGCACAAAGCATTAACTTTAGTAGTCACAACTGAAATTTTTGTAGATAATTAGGTATCAGCTTAGTCAAGTATAGAATCACACACATACACACACTCATTAAGAGAAAAGTTAGACCCAGTCTATCTATGGAGAATCTTATGGATTGAATTATAACCTTCAAATAGTCATATGGTTAAGTCTGAGTTCCAATGCACAAGAATTTTTCCATTTTCAGAGCTATAATCACTAAAATTATTTAAAATGAGTTCATTCAAGCCGGGGGGGGGGGGTCGCTCACACCTATAATCCCAGCACTCAGGAGGCTGAGGCAGGAGGATCATTGTGAGTTCAAAACCAGCCTAAGCTACAAAGTGAGCTCAAAAAAGGAAAAAAAAAAAAAGAAAAAAAAAGAAAAAGAAAAGCTCAAGGTCAGCCTGAACTGCATAGCAAGATCCTGTCTCAAAAAGACAAAAAAAAAAAAATAATAATAATAATAATAATAATAATAATAATAAAAAAATAAAAAAAAAATAAAAAGTTTATTCAATAGTAACATACTTTTCTAATCTAATGAAACTGGTGTCCTTAAATAATACAGCCATTTGGACACTGATACACACAAGGATAGTGCTATGTGAACATGAAATCAGAGATCTACTAAACCAAAAACAAAAACAGACTGCCAGCAAAACATTGGATGCTAGGGGACAAGCTTGGATCAAATTCTCCCTCAGCATCATCGTAAAAACAAAATCTATGAACGCTTAAATCCTGGATTTTCAGCCTCCAAAACTGTAACGCAGAATGTTTCTTCTGCTTAAGCTCTCCACGCTATCATATTTTCTTATATCAGGTCTCTCAAAAAATTGTAAATAGTTTCATCTAACTCTTTTTTTCACTTCATATATTTGGAATTGCAAATGTATGTTTAGAAGGATCTGTGAGGAATTCATGCAGCAGGAAAACAATATCTGGATAAATCACCTTGATATAGTGGTTAAAATTAGTGTACAGCTGAATTTAATGTGACTTGGAATTGATATTTAAAGTCTCTCATTAGACAGAATACCTAAGGAGATAGTCAGAGTTAGGAATATATTACATATGTCAGGCAGTATGAAATGGCTGAAGGTATAGATTCCTAGATCATGCAGAGGATGAGTCCAGAAGAACCATGTTGAGGATGCCTTGTAAGACACAAAGAATATACATCCTTGGATAACATATCAAAGGTCATAGAATGGATCCATTATAGAAGGTGAAAAATTATTTGTTCAATACAATATTTATCCACCTAAATGTACTGTACTGTATTGTGAGTCAGGAAGACTTTTTTTCGTACCAAAAGAAGACATTTATGCAAGAAGTAATAGACTTTACCAGTCCAATATAACTAATACTGCTCCTGAATGTGGAACTTACTATGAGTCAATCACAATGCACTAGTGACCTACTTGATGAGTTTGAATCCACTAATTTGTTTCCATTAAGTGAAGGGAAGAGGTATTTACTTGTTCTTAAACTGGCATGTATTTTAGTTATAGCTTTGACTGTTCAGCCTCAGTGATGGTCTATGCTGATAATGAATTCACAATTTGAGTAATTTATGGGTAATTGAGGCAGCATAACAATTACTTCACCAAAAATTCATCATAACAATAAATGCTGCACTGAGCAGCAGACCAGGAATCCACAAGTCTGATAATGTATCACATCATTGAAAAACTGCTGGTCTAATAAACTGCTGGAACAGTCATTTCAAGTATTTATTAAGAGGCCACCAGCATGATGATGACTCTTACTGGGACTGAGGTGACTGTCAATCAAGATATGAAATAGTCAGTGGCTCAATTGTTATCTTGGACACTCTGCACCTGGTAAGTAGAATACAAGTTAAGGAAATGGAAAATAGGAGGGATTCCCTCAGTCATCATCAGCCTCTGCCAAAGATGGACTTAAAATGTGCCCTCTTTGAACTTGAAGGTTTAGACTATGTGAAATGAAACTTGCTTTTTCAAAATTGGAGCGCTTCCATCTGAGTTACTGTAAGGATTTTATGGACACTAAAATCATTACTGCTGCTTGGATATATTGGAGGTAAGGGCAAAGGAAACAGTTACTCCTGCTGACTGGGCTAAATTTTCTTAATTTTCATAGGGAGCAAGTATTTCTGTCCTACAGTGGAAGAGTAAGGAGTATATTGGCAGCATACCGATTTTACTGGAACCCTTTTGATGCATCCATAGAGGAACATAAGTCTTTTGACATCTGGGCAGCCATGCCCAGTAAATTGGGAAAATAAAGGTGCTGGCCCCTTAAATGAAAATCTCAGTCTCTCCATTGGAAAAGAAACCTATGCTAGCAGAAATGCTGGATAAGGATGAAGAGGAATCCAAGGGTGTGGTAGAGGAATACAATAATTAAAACCAACTGTAGCCTAAAAAATGACTGTGACATGGTATCATAAAGCATATAATTAACTCTCGGGTGAGGATCTTTATGGAGGCCTCACCTAGTTCTAATATTCATGAGTCATTAACTAAATTCAACTCAATTTTGAAAAGACATGTCCAAATGTATATATCTGAGCAGAGCTAGGACAATTTCACCGTGGCCTCTTTTTATGCAAAAACAATGTCTTTACAATGGTTTCCTAGTTTCTCCCTGCTCTGGAATTATATCTGCTCAAAGAATGTTGTTAAGTAATAAATAAAAATCTCAACACATATAACACTTCAAGATCTGGTCTCAACAAATTAGAAAAATTATCTATAAAGTAGACGGTACTCTTTGGATTTGGAGAGTCAAATTAATAGGACTGTTTTAATAATCTATCAACAAGATGACTAAATGATAGTGTCAAGTACTTGAAAAAATATTCAATTCATTAGCACATTCTTTGACATATATACCTTTATCAGTTTATCAGACTGTTATCATTCTGGTGAAGGAAACAGAAGGAAATATCCTAGTACCCACAAAATATGAGGTATATATCCTCATATACTTTTAATAGGCCTTGAACTCAATAATTAAATGAGACACTTACATCCAAAGCATCATTTCAGCATTTTTACTTGAGAGAGTCAAAGTAAATTTTAAGAAACAGAAAACTTTTGTGGAAAACAAGATTATTATTCAAGCTATAATATCATTCATTTTATTTACTAGGTGTAACTGCTTCTTTTATTTTTAATTTTTATTAGTACATGATTACAGAACATAATAGTGACATCCATTGTAAGGAATTTGTACATATATGTAATACATCTTAATTCTTTGTTTACATTTCTCTACCCTCATTATATTTTACCAGAATGAGTCATTTATTTATTATTTAAGGCACTATAAAGTCAATTATCATACATAGATATTATTAACAAGAATAGGCGAAAATATAGATTTAACACAAATATCTGAAGTCAAGGCATACTCTGTGATGCATTCCAGTAAGTATTTATTTCACTCTTTTTTCTATTATCTGTCTTTTACTTTTAACTTTATATATTAAGTTTTTCATATAACTATTTAAACTTGTGTGTCTGATATATTTGTCTTAAAATTGTGGTCTCAAGTTGTATCTATTTTTTCTAAAACCATGATATGTTTGTCCTTTATTCCAGAGTAGTACAATGGTAATTCCCTTCTTGTCCAAGATCAGTAAAGATATAAAGTCGTAGCTCTCTTAAAAGTACTTTTCTAGAGAGGTACAGTATGTAGTTTGGTGGGAGAGAATATGTAGACAGATAAAAGCAAACATGATTAAGATAGGATATGATATATATATATATATATATATATATATATATATATATATGACAATTTCCCAAAATGAATTATTATGTATCACAAACATATTAATTAAAATATTTTGTTATTTTAAAGAAATCAGTAGATTATCTCAATACAAATGGAGAGGAAACTTTGATGTGTATTTCTGTGTATTAAATCAGAGCTACCAAATTCAAAGATACAATCCAAAGTTGGCATGTAAGATGAATAAGCACTTCTTAGATGAAGAGGTACAAAGAGCAAATAAATATATGAGAAATATTAAAAATTATTGGTAGAGAGATGCAAATTAAAACAACATTGAAATTCCATCTCAGCCTAAAGGATGGCTAGCATCAAGAAATCATCCAATAACAAATGCTGGCAGAGTTTCGGGGGGAAAAAAGAACACTTCTCCACTGTTGGTGGGAGTGTAGACATATACATCTGCTGGGGGAATCAGTGTGGCTATTCCTCAAAAAAACAGGATTAGAGGTCCCATTCAACTCAGCTATTATCCTTCTGGATATTTTCCCAGAAAAATTAAAAATATCATACCAAATCAATGTATGTGCACCCATGTTTATAGGAGCACAATTTGTAATAGCTAAATATTGGAAACAACACAAATGCCCATCAACAAGGAATTGAAAAAAATGTGGTATTTTTATACATTCAGATATTACTCAGTTATAAAGGATAAATTTGAGACTCTAAATATAAATGTATTCAACAAGAGACCTTACTTATAATGAAATAGATGTGACTCACATGTACAAACATGTACAAACATCATATTGTCTCCCTAGCTTAAGATACTGAAAGAGTAACAAGATACAAAATGTACAGTAGGTTATTATGAAATGAGAATAAACTGTCCAAAATGAAATAGAGACTACATTGAGGGAAAGGAGAAAAGAAAGAAGGAAAAAACAAAAATAAATACATATGCATGTACCATGTACTAAACATTGTTACTCCCCTATTATTTTGCTTTGAAATTTTTATCATTTTTAATTTTTTTTATTTGAAAGAGAACAAAACAAAACAGAACAAACAAATCCGAACAGAACAATGCAAGCAACACAGAACTTCACAAGATGACAAGAAATCAACAGTGGCTAACATAATGTCTCTTGTTTTCTTTGAAATGGTTGTCCACACCTTCACACACAATACAATCAACGAAAACAAAGTAGTATAAAACTAATAAAAAAAAGACTGAAATAATTATGGGACTTCAAAACAAGATAATAGGAAATCGACAATGGCTACTATAATGTCTCTTGTTCTCTTCAAAATAGCTGTCCATATCATTACACATAACAAAATCAAACAAAACAAAACCAATTAAACAAAAGAATGAAAATATTATAGGACTTCAAACCAAGATAATAGGAAACCAATAAAGGTTAACATATTACATCTCATAATCTTCAAAATAGCTGTCCATACATCAGACATAGTAAATCCCAATAAAACAAGAGGGAACAGAACCAAACCTAAAAAACAAACAAACAAAAAAAAAAAAAATTGAAAGCCAAAGAGTGCAAGGCAAGACAATAAAGAATTAACAGTGGTGACCACCTTCTCCTCCTAGTTATTTCTTCTCCTACCACTTTTATAATATCTATTGTGCTTCTGGATCCCACAAACTCCTGCTTTTTATGCTGGTGTTCACCCATAAAAGTTCAAACTGTTATGCATCTGATTGTGACCACCAGTTGCATCCATTTATCTGCAAGAGCCTTGAGATTATCCCACTTCATATCTAGGTAGCTTTCCATTATATGAAAATACCATATCCATTCTATGGTTGATGGGCAAGATACTCTTACTGTTTTCTGGTCTCCTGTCACATGGAATAATTGTTTTATCCCCTTTGATTTTCAGTCTATGAATTTCCTTTCAAGTTAAATGTGTTTCTTATATACAATATATTGATTTTTCTTGAGCCACTCTCCCTGTGTTTCTTTTTATTGATGAGTTGACTTTATCTACATTAATGGTTACAACCAGCATAAATTTGTTTGTCTCTGCCATGCTGTTTTCCTGAAGCTGGACCTCCACTTCTCCTCTTCATTCAATTTCCTGTACTGTTTAGGAATCATCATTTGCTGATGTACCTGGAACCATGATCATTTTTATCTCTTTCTAGAAATATTCTTCAGCATTCTCTGTAGGGTTGGTTTGGTGGTCATGAATTCCTTCAGTTGATCTTTATAATGGAAGAATATCATTTTTCCATCAATTTTGAAAGATAGTTTTGCAGGGTACATCAAGCTGGGTTTGAAGTGATTTTCTTTTGGATTTGAAAGAATTCTCTCCAAACTATTTTTGACTTGATGGTTTGTGGTGACGTCTTCCATGATTCTGAATGGTTTTCCTTTATAGGTGATCTTTCTCTTTTCTCTAACAGCTTTTGATATTCTGTTCCTGTGCTGAATTTCTGTGATCTTGATTATTGTATGTCATGGTGTAGATTTCCTTGGTTCTAGCTAGTTTGAGTTCTATATGCCTCAATTACCTGAATGCCAGAATCTTCTCTCATGTCTGGGAACTTTTCTGCTATTTCTTCTGTAAGAAGTATTTTTATTTCATTTGTGATGAGCACTATTCTTCATTGGTACCTTCATTCTTAAATTATTTTTCTTTGCATCATCTTGCAGCCTTGAAATTGTTATTTCCTGGTTCCTTGTTATTTTTAAAAGATCTTTCCTTTCATGATTGCTACCTGCAATCCTGTCTTCAAGGTCTGCAACTCTATCTTCAGTCTCTTTCTTTGCCAGGTTTTGATGGACTTTTTAATTTTCTGGGTATCTTTTTTAATCTGTTTCATGCACTATAATTCCTTTCTATGTTGTTCATTCCCGATTTCCATCATTTTCTCATGCTCCTCTTTTTTTTTTTTTATCTCTGTCTTCTTTAGATATGCTAGGCAATTCTTTCATAATGTTTTTCATTCCTTCTTTTACCTGAGACATTATTCCTGATATGCTTACTTTTACAGTCTCATGATGTTGTTATTTACTTTAGTTGTTACCATCTCAGACATTCGAGGTGTGTGAGTTCCTTTTTTCTTCCATGATTGTATCTCCCAGAATTGTTCTGTGTGGAGGTCTGAGACTGCTTTTTGTTCTTTCATCTTGACATTCTCATGGGCTCTTGCAAACAAGCTGGCTGTGGGATCCCAGACACTTTCCACATTGGTTGACCCTGCATGGTGTAGGAGAATGGGACAGGCACCTGTGTTCCTCTGCTCCCAGGTTTACAGGAGGTAGCAGGGCACGGTGCAGGCTTCTCCAGATCTGTGCAGCTTCACTGAGCTTCCCCAAAGGCCAGGGGTGTGTGGGGGGGGGGTTGCTTCTCTCAGTCTTTGTGTCTAGGACTCCCGTGATAGGAGTGGATCTGATTCTCCAGATGGGTGATAACTGCATGAAGGAGCAAAGGCCTCCAATCATGGCCTGTGGGTGGGGTGTACAGTGTTAACCTGGCTGTGTATTCCTGTTTCCACTGGCTGCCCACAGGAAGCAAGCTTGTATTGGCAGGTGGAGTTGGATCTTCTGGTTCTCTCTGCCCAAGATAGCTGCCTACAGGAAACAGCCTCCCGGTGATGTCAGCTGGCAGGTAGAATTAGATCTGGTGGCTCTCTCTGTCCATGCTGGATGCCCACAAGAAGCACCTCCTGGTAGCAGCAACTGGCAGGTAGAGCTGTCATTGTTTTTATCATTTTTTAAATAAAAAAATTAAAAATAAATTTATAGGATGAAAGATTTAATAATACTGACTATTCATATATGTGCAAAAACACTAACATAATTCTAGTAAGGAATTAAACTGATGCAAATTAAATTGATGCAGAAAGTAGATAGTTTATAATCAACAAAAATGCTGTTGTCTGAATCTTGCATATTGATCATCCATTCGTAAAATGTTGTGCACTCTTCTTTTATCTGCTCTCCCTCCCCCCCAACTATAGTTCCATCTCTCTCTGCCCTGTAGAAAGCTGAAAACTGTATTTCTGGTAAGATCTCCCAACTGAAGACATTTCAAGAAGTCTAATAAGTGGAAGAGAAGTGCCATGAGTCTTTTGCTTTCTTGTCCAGATACATCTTCAGCTCAGCCCAAGTAGCACTGACTTCATCAAAGCCTTCGGTTTTTGTCAGAAGCCACACCAGTGAATCACTCTGGGCTTCCATACTGTTACAGTGGTATGAAAAGCAGTGTGGGCTCCTGCATGTTCAGATAGCAGTGGCAATTGTGATGGCTGCAGGAACATACCTGGCTTCTGGGTCAGAGCAATTATGCTATCTGCTTCTTCTAACATAAAGGAAGGAAGGATTAATTAAAATTAGAGTTTTAATTAATCTTATTTTTATCCTACTCTGAACTTTGTGGCACATTTGTGCCTCAGCCATGTTGTGAAGTTCCTCCAGCTGCGTGCTATGTGGAGTGCTTGTCTTTCTCAGTAAATTTGACTGCACAGCTTCCCACTTTGTCTTTCATTCCTGTCTGGCCCATCTCTTATCCTTCCTCACCCTGTTTTGCTTATCCTTTGTATGTTTGTTTTCTTTGAGGATCAACTATTGGCTTCCTTTTTTGTTTGTTTGTTTGTTTTGTTTTCCTATATTCATATTCTTTAGATGATAGAATTCACACTCTGGCCTAAATATTGAATCATCTCCATATTTATAGCTCTTGTTAAATGTCATGCAGGGGCCAAGACTGTCAGCTAACAGTCTCCTCTTAGAATCACAAATATAAATATTCAAACTGATCTTATCATCTTCACAGTGTGCTATCAGTGTGTGTGCTCTGTCTCAGCCAGTAATTGACATTACCCAGTTTCTAAAATCACACACTGGATTTCTTCCTTTATAATTTCCTCCGCTTTATCTCTCAAGCCAATCTTTCACCAGATTCATGTGCCCCAGATTTCTTAGTAATTCTGAGTGCCCTTCCCTGCTGTTTTGTTATTTCTTTCTTGATTGTAACAACTTGTCTCAGAGTTCATTTTTTTAACACCTCTAATTAACTTCAGTGTTTTCGCTGTAATGATTTTATAAGTTAGGAATTTAATTGTATACCTGTATGAGCTGGTTTTGTGTTGTCAATAACCTGATGCCACTGACTGGGTAAAGTATAAAGAAAGGAGGTTTGTTTGAGTCATGTTCCAAAGTCAAGATGACACATCTGGCCACTGCCAGAGCAAGAGCACTTTCTTGCTCTCAAGGTTAGGACATCATAGACACCAGGTGCTTGTGCTTATACTGAACCATCTCCCACTTCAGGCAAATCAGAGAACCTTCACATTGATTAATTCACCCAATCCTAATTACCTCCCAAAGACCACATGACTAGGTGTCACAGTTGGATTAAATTTTCATTCTCTAACACATCACAGTAGGGAGTAAATGCCAATATGTTTTATGGAGCTACACTCCACGTTCAAACAATAGCAATACCTCTGTTTGCAAAAAGTTTTACAAAACTCCTAAAGGCCTAAAGAAATGTTCAGATCTTTTTAGCGTGGGCAGGAAAAACAATTAGGGACAGCACAGACACTTAGGTTGTTGGGACTTAGCTCTAGCCACTGTTCCCTTTGAGTCTTTCAATCTAGATTCATTGAGTCATTTGCATATCCAATGTTGTTCACTGACCTTCATTCTAATGTCCAATCTAAGTCTTCTTTTTTTCTTCTCTGTCTCTGAAATATCTTTCTCAATTTTCCTGATTAAGTCTCAGACATTCTAGAACACCTCAGACAATAAAACTTTCAGAAAGTCTTACCTATGTGAGCTACATACGGTTTCTGAGTGACCAGTAACTCCTGGTGCATAATTCTCTTCTAGTCTTTGTTTCTGTGAATTTCACATCTGCCGTTCATAAACTAAGTCCATCAAGGGATGCATAACCCTCAGCTCTTGTGAAATTTCATTTCAGATCTTCAAGATAAAACTTTACATATGATACACTGTATTTTTGGCAACTTAACTACAACTTGTCTTAAAAGTGTTAATGGATCTTGAGTTTTTCTTTATAATGAATATACTATATCTCAGATTTATTACATACTATTTAAAACCAATAATTTTTAATTTCTACCTCTCTTACTTATTGAGTAATATATTTCTTCCTAAATATTAAAATATTCTGACATTTCAGACAGGGAAAAATTTTGATTTCATCCAATTTGTACATCTATTAAATTTTCAGCTAGTAGTTATCAGTTCATAAAAAAACAGAAAGGAATCTTTGCAGTCAGTTCACTTTAAATGAGATCAAATCCTGCTATTACCAAATCTGGAAGATATTATGTTTTTTTTTGTTTTTGTTTTTGTTTTTTTTGTTTTTGTTTTTTCCCTGAGTTTCCTCCTGTGAAACACATAATTATCGTGACCTGGAGTATTTTTAAATGCTTGAATAATGTCTTGAACATTAATTTCTCAGGTCACTTGATATATAAGAATCTTTCAATAAAAATGAAACATTATTTTATGGGTGATAAGATTAAAGTTGGAGTTAGGAAAAATCAGTCAGATCTAGGGAATGGAACACTTTGGGTATAAGGCAAAGGAAAAAGGAGATTGATCCATGCAAAGAAAAGCTTTCAAGCACTATCACAAACCAAAGAGAAGCAATTCCAGTAGATGGTGCAATTTGAGAAGAAAGGAAACTAAATTTGGAGATGTGGGCATCCCAGATTTATAAATACCAGAGGACCATGTCAGAATGCTCACTTCTTACAAAAGTGGTAACTATTCACTAAACCGATTGTTGGAGTGAAATTATAAATTTTACGAAGAGGTGTTATGCTGACACTTTAAAGAAAGTTTGTACATTACAAAGTAGAACAAAAAGTTACATAACATCAGACTTGAGTGATAGGTGCAGATTATGTCTTTAAAAAGCAGATACCATTCAGTCTGAGTCAGGAATGCTGAGCTGCAACTTTGTGCAAAAGGGCAGACTGTTATGCTTCCTCTTTAACTGTGAAATCCTGTACTTTTATTGTTTCTCACTTTTACTTTTAAACTCTATAAATGTTGTATTATTACACTATTATGTAACACAATAGCTGTTATCTCTCACTTTCTTATGCTGATCTATTCAAGACACCTTTTGTCAAACAAGGGAAGAGATATTTATCGAACTTTTGAACAATTTTTTAATCATCATCCTCACAATGTATTACAAAGGGGCATTAGCAGCCTTTAATTTTCCAGGTTTGGTTCAGTATAACAACTTTGTTTCACTGCCTTCGCTTTGGGGAAAAAAAAAAAAAAAAAAAAAAAAAAAAAAAAAAAAAAAAAAAAAAAAAAAAGCAATGGTTTTTAAAACTAAACTACTCAACACAAACATGTTAGATTCATTAGCATTTGGCCTGATTGTTTATATGGAGGTTACACTGCAATCCTGATTTGCATTTTTATCGGTAAGAAGCACAAGATTTAACTTGCCTGGATGTTTACCTAATTATTGCTCCCATTCTCTTCCACACCTATTCACCTCAAAACCTCCACAAGCAGAGAGCAAGACTAATTAGTATCTAATTGATATTTTTTCAGTAATGCAACAAAGTCACTCTCAATACAAAAAGTAATTTCATTATGCACGGTAGAGAACACTTAATCAGTCATAATAGCGATTATGGGAGTATTTGCTAGGTTTTCAAAATGATGTATTTTAAATAAGAAGCACCTGGGTGTCTCTATTACAATTTTACATTTTAAATAGGAAAACATTATAACATTCACTCATTTATTTTTCACATATTTACTGATAGATTATTGTACAATCACTGAGCTAAGCATTGCATATACGTAGATGAAAAGGTGAAGTTCTTTTCATTGAACCCATCACCTGGGTCCAATGAAACAATTTTAAAAGGAAAAAAAAAAAAAGCATAGTTTAAGCTTATCCTGTGACAAATTTTTGCAGGATGTTAGGAAATCACTGAAAAGAGCAGACTAATTCAATCTAAAAGAGTCAACAATGATTCCATGAAGAGGTGACACATGAACCAAAAAGAATGCACAAATATTAGAAATTAGTTTAAAGGTAGTATGAGCAGGTCATTCCAGACAAAGAAGAAATCACTACCTGACTCAGCAATGTGACAAAGGTAAGCCAAAGATCTACTATTGAGTTTATTTTTGTTTGTGGAAGGCATTCAAAACCTATTGCAGTTTTTCAGCATGATTTGACAAAAGGAAAATTTTCTAATACCTTCATATAAGGATTGTTTCAAGTAAAATAAAAAAAGAACATACCTTCAAAAATCTCATATGAACTTCATTTGTGATAAATAATGTGGTCTCTAAAAATCAGTGACATGGACTGCTCATCACACTTTGTGTGCTCATAATTTCAGCAGAATTGGATGAAACACAGTACACAATAATGCTTAGTCTCATATTAGAGAGAAAAGAAAAAGCTAATTTGGAAATTTGTGTGCATTTACAGGAGTAGACAAGCATGAGAAGTGAATTCAAATTATTAGAACTGAGAACATGGGCAAATGGTACATGAAGTTGTTTTGTGAGGTTCTTCTTAATGACAATGATGCATAATAATTTTGTGTCTTCAGTGATAATATATATATATATATACATATATATATATATATATATATTCAAACTGTAAATGAGTCATTAAATTAGAAAATTAATGAAAACCACTAAGAAATACGAAAGCCCATATGTCAACATCTACCAAAAACATTCCTCCTTTTAAATTAGAACTAAAGTTTTGCAGCATAACTAATACCAGTGTGCTGGGGCTCAGAATATGATATCTAAGATTAAGACTCCTTTGAACACTAAGCATCGTAGAATGAAAAAGAAAATTAAGAAAAGTATAGAAGTAGAAGATCCTTTCTGTTCATCTCTATGGCTTTGTTTCTCCTGTAGGCTGTAATTTCCCTTGTTCCTAGGCAGCCAACCTTGGAAGTTCATATTCTGACCTTCCTCTCATTTTTCTTCCAGAAACTCTCACAGTAGGGTCCTCTACCTGAACAACTGCTGATTATGCTAGTTGATTCACTAAGAGCATATCCTTTGTTCCTTTGATCATATATATCTTTAAGTCTGTGCATAAAATTATAGATCATGAATGGGTCCTTTTGCCTTTGTCTCTGAAGTACTATGCCATGTAAAATTTATAATAAATTTGTGAGGGGTTCTGGAAGATGACAGATCAGTAAGCAGTAAAAAAAGGAGCCTATCTGAGTGACACAGCTCAGATGCTGGAATAAAATATCCTGGAGAAGAGCAGATGGAGAGAGATGAATCCTCTTGACCCAGGAAGAAACTAAAAGAAAATAAAAAGAAAAGAAAGAAAGAAATGAAAATCATGAACAGAAGGCTGTAGTCAGACTAGCTCTTACTGGAGCCGGTCCTAGTTTGTACAAAATGCCACCAGATCCAGAGATGGGTGTTTTCAGGGAAGTTTGGGGTTGGCAAGCCTGAGGGCCTCAGCAGGAGGAAGAGGTCGCAGAGGGGAGCAGCAGAATGGAACGGAGCACTAGGCTTGGAGATGTGGCTCGGAGATCCATACTGGCTCATAGTGAGTGCATGGAAATCAATTCTCCCACAGGAGTTGGCGAGGGCTGGGCAGCATTTTGGAACTGCACAGGGCAGACCTGGAACCAGAACTGCAGTGATTTCATTCAGCCACTCTTAGCACAGAGCAGATTGTGAGAATTGCTTAGACTGAGTCCCAACTCTGAGTGCAATCGATAGCAAAAGATGAGGTCTTCCTGACACTATACCTAACCAGCCCCATCTGCACAGCATACACTAACATAGTGAAGACTCCCAGAGTTTTACCAGCTCAGAAGAGAGAGGCCAACATGCCTCACCCCTGCTTGTACTTCAGTGATCATCCTCAGAATGGGGAGGACAGCAATCCCCAGGCAGCATGCTCCAGAGTAATCACAGGCAATACAGCAAGTGCCGAGGGCCCCACTGTCCACTTGTCTGGAGAAAACAAGAAAAGAACCATGAAAAGAAGAAGAAATAAAAGGAAATCTGCAGCCCCAATACAAACACTACTAGCTCAGGGGAGGTAAACACAGAAGAGATCGGGAAGGCACACCTGAGGTGTCTGAAACAGCAGCACCTGACATAAAGAATTATCTTTGTGACATTATAAAAGAACTAAAAACAGAAATTCTAAAACAAGTAAAGGAACAATACAATAAAACTAATAAAAGAAATGCTAAGCACCTCTCAAGAGAGCAGAGATGGAAGAACGGAGGGACATAGAAAAAGGAGAGAAATCTTTGCAGAATATTAAAACAAATCTAGAATACATGAAACAGGCTCAAAGAGACTACCACTGGAAATTAAAACTTCCATTGAAAGCTGGGAAACTGCTTGAAAGAAATTAAAGATAGACTAATAAGCCTTGAAGAAGGTTTCCAATGTGTAAAAGGAAAGACCTCTTAAAAATAACAAGGAATCAGGAAGTAACAATACAAAGGATCTCTAACATCAGAAAAGGAATGTGAGTGAAAAAGAAGGGGTAAACACAAGTGAAATACAAAGGCTATTTACAAAAATAATTAAAGAAAACTTCTCAAGCATAGAAAATTGAAATGTTATCCAGATATATGAGGCATACATAACTCCAGCCAGCTATGACCAAAATAGATCTACACGCAGACATATCATAAACAAGATCCAAGAAATTCAACAAAAGAACAGAATATTAATAGCTGTCAGAGAAAAGAAACAAATCACCTATAAAGGAAAACCCATCAGAATCACGAGAGACTTCTGAATACAAACCATCAAACCAAGAAGAGCTTGGAGTGAAGTATTTTGAGCCCTGAAAGAAAATAACCTCCAACTGAGATTGATGTACCCTGAAAAACTGTCTCTCAAAAATAGTGGAGAAGCAAGATGCTTCCATGACAAAAAGGAACTGAAGGAGTTTGTGACCACCAATCTAACCCTACAAAAAATACTGAAGGACATTCTAGATAGAGAGAGAGAAAAAACAAAACAAAACAAAACAAAACATGGTTTTAAGAACAGCAACAGAGAAGGCTCACTGAACAGAGAAGACAGTGGAA
This sequence comes from Cavia porcellus, assembly GCF_034190915.1. Taxonomy (NCBI): domain Eukaryota; kingdom Metazoa; phylum Chordata; class Mammalia; order Rodentia; family Caviidae; genus Cavia; species Cavia porcellus. Next base: position 21,008,671 of record NW_026947494.1, on the reverse strand, counting down.
TCAAGGGGAAATATAGATAACCAATGGCAGAAAAATAGCATGGCAGAGATGAGGCAGAGAAGACTGGCCATAATCACTAACATGGATAGCCTCGATACACTAATAAAAAGAAATATAGACAGAGTGGATCAAGAGATAGGGTCCATCAAAATGCTCTATATAAGAAGCTTATGTAACCTGAAAGAAGGTTCATGGACTGAAAGTCAAAGGTGAGACTATATTGCTCTGTGTGACAGGGAAGCAGAAAAAAATGGGGGTAGCTTGCCTATCAGCTACAGAATGTTTGGAAAGACGTAACACTTTTATACGACATAAAACTACTCAGCTATAAGGAAGGAAAACCTTGAGGATCTTGTAGGTAAATGGATACAAGTTGAGATCAAGCTCAGGTGTATAAAGGTTCAGGACCACTTAGGTAAATAGTGGGTTGCCTCCCTAATCTAAAAACTAAACGAATTAGTGGGATACAAAATGTAAAATGTACCCTGGAGAATTAAAAGGGGAGGAATTATGTAAATAGGGAAGACAGAGTACAGTGTTAGCCTTGGATCACAATTTGAAACCCATATTACTTTCATCACTCTGTTTAGCTTAGTTGTATTCTGTTCCAGTTTGTCTACTTGTATTAGATATTAGAACATAGACAGCTATTCCAAAGATAGCAGGATATACTAAGGTAACCATTTTTAGTTTCCTACTAACTTAATCTGAATTGCTTCGTTGCTTTCACTGCTTTGTTTTGATTGATTTTATTTGAATCTGTCTTGTTTGATCACCATCTTGTCTTGACTGATTTTATTCAAATTTCTTATGATTGATAGTATCAAGTCTGAAAGTATAGGCAACTACTCTGAAGACAATGAGATTCACTATGATACCCATTCTGGTTTGACTATTACCCTATTTTGAAGTCCTAAAATGTCTCTAATGTTTTGTTTTTATTGATTTTGCTCTGTACTGCTATGTTCAATTTTATTGTACATGATGATATGGGCAATTCTATGGAAGATAACAGGAGACATGTGATCCATTGTTTTAAATTATATACTATGTTTATCTTTTTGTTTTGAATGACCCCATTTTGTTTTGTTTTATTTTGTTTTTTTTCCTCATTTGATTTTATTCTTTTCACGTATACAAATAAATTTGTATACTTCTCTGTTGCTATTCTATTTCTTGTTGAGTGAGTCATAGCCATGAGTTTTGCAAAGGATATTACTTTTTCTCCCTTAAAAATTAGAAGGCTGTCTTGATAAGGGAAAATTCATAGTATTAGATTTGAGAGAAGACTGGGTAATTCTACAGGAGATTTAAGAATACTAATTGTATATGTCAGTCCTAGGAGGAACAAGGACATTTAAATCATTCTGTTATTAAGTTATTGATTATAGTGTTGTTATTGTTAGTTAATCTAGAAAACCAGAAGAAGCTTGACTCTTGCTGTCATTTGAAATGCAGTAATGAAAGGAAAATGGTGTACTCATTCTTTTAAACTTGTTGTCTTTGTATTTGTCTTATTTTAGAGTTTATATCTGATTATTTATATCCAAAATATTCCTGAAAAGTATCCTGTCTTTGCAGCTGAGGCTTTTGAAATACGGTTAAATCTTGGGGTCAATTTTTTCATCAGTGGATAAAGGCATTAATGAGTTCATCACTAGATTCTCTCAGAGTCATGGCCTGGAGAAGGGCAGTCACTGGAGGCATGTTGTGGAAGGGAATTCAGTATATTTTTACCAACTCTGCCCAAACCAACCACACCTTTTTCTGTTTCTTGGCTGCTTGAATAGCATTGCTCTAACCCAAGGGCTTAACAATGGGTCACAACAACTTATCCCATATTTTTCTACTGTAAAATTGTACTTCAACATAGTAGCTGGTTGTGCATCTCAGTAACTCTGCCTGAGGTATACTGGGAGCAAACCATGTTTTCCAGCTTGGTATGATGATTGGCAAAGTGTGTGAGCAGGTGCAAAAGTGTCAAACCAGAAATTCTCATTCACATTTTGTTCCATCTAAAAGTTTTATTTTTACATGTTTATCTGAGTATCACAGGGGATAAAATACACTCAAACTACTCTTCTGTTGTGTAAACATGTATTTTGCCATGACAGAATATGAATGTGACTCACAGTAGCTGTGCCTACGGAAAGAAAAAAGCCGATCTGTGCACACAAATAGCAAGGTGTGCAGAGGAGATCTAATGTGGTAACAGTTTTACCTATGAAATTATCATTGCTAAATTTCTGTGCATTTAGGATTTGTCTTTTAAAAAGTTGTCTTAGTTTTCTGACAGAAGTCATTGAATTCAGTAACATGACAAAAACTAGATTTTCAAGTTATGGATGTCAAAAGCAAATCATCTGATTACTCATGCATGAATGAGGATGAGGAGGAGGATGAGGATGATGACTCTGATGTTGACCCTGTGAGCCAAAGTTTCTGTGACAGTGAAATGGAGTAAGAATCAACGGGGATCTGGGCATGGTGGCTCATACCTGTTATCCCAGCACTTGGGTGGCTGAGGTGGGAGGATCCTTGCAAGTCCGAGACCAGTCGGGGCTACAATGTGAGCTCAAGCCCAGCCTGAACTGCATAGTGAGACCCCATCTCAAAAAAGACAAATAAATAAATAAATAAATAAATAAATAAATAAGAATCCACAGGGAAAGCAGATCTCTGAGACTCAGATGACAAAAGAAAATAACAATATGAGTATATGTTAGACTTCTTGAAATAGTACACAATGGTCAGATAAGCAAGCAGAATCATCCAGTATACAACGAATTCTGAAAAATTAGTAATGATCGTGCCAGTATGAAACTTTTCAAAAGAATTCCACAACTGCCATTCAATGTTGGAAAATGATTTTAACAGAAAAAATGCTATGCTACATTAGGTTGTGAAATACACATATCCTGTATACATCAGTAACCATACTCTAAAATGTATTTATTACGACATCTGACTAGCTCAATTGAAAACATTCATAAAAAATAATGTACTTAGAAGGGTTTTCTCATGGCCATTGGAGGAATGCAAAAGACTGATGAATGATGGGTATAGGCTCCAGTGTTGTGGAATAATGATGACACTAAGGAGATTTGGTGTCCTTGAAAACTATCAGATGTTTGATAACAAAACCATCCACCAAGAAAGATAAGGAACTGATAATGTGGCTGCTATCTACTCAGTGTGAGAGATTTATAGCTAATTGCCAAGCAATTTACATACCACATGAATACATTACTATTGATGAACATCTTGCAATATTTCTTGGTGGCTGTAACTTCAGGCATTGTATTCCTCAAAAAACTTCAAAAATGTCATAAAAATGTATGCCCTGTAGATTCAAGACATATTATCCTTTCAATTTAGAAATTTATCCTTTAACTCAGTTTCCAGGTGCTTATTCATATATTAATAAACCAAATCATGTTGTGAACAAATGTGTTGTTCCAATCTCTCAAACTAATCACAATACGACATTTTACATTTGGTTCATCAGTTTTCACTCAATGTTATATTTGCTAACTGACCATCATAAGAACTGTACACAGTAAAGAGAAATTCTTAATGAAATGCTGAAATTTCAAAACAGTAAATAGTACAGTACAATCTTTGGATTTTAGAAAGATATAACACTGACCTTGCATATGGCAAAAAATAAATAAATAAACTGGTACTGCTAATGTTAACCAGCAGTACCGTGTGTACTGATGTGTACCATGATGGAAATATTGATAGTGAAAGCTTGACAAATCAGAAGCCTGGGATGGTAAATTTCTACAACCAAAACAGAAGTGGAGTGGGAGTTGTTGAGGAGTATGAAGCAGCTCGGATGCCACTCAGAAAACAAAATGTTGGCCAATGGTTATATTTTACTTGAACCTAAACATGTGTATCATAAATAATTTGATAATGTACAAAAGAAATGAATGGTATAGAGGAATTTCCTTAGAGGGTTAGACTGGATCTCATAAGCAAGCATTTACAGCAGAGGAAAAATAAAATGCTTCTGGCCAGGGAGCTAGGCAAAAAAAAAAAAAAAAAAATTGTGAAGCCCTTTGTAAACTGACAAGTAAACAGGAAGGTTTGGCATCACAACAATTGACTATGACAATGTGAAAACCAAAAATATATCATCTTCCATGTAGAAAAGAGAAGAAAACAAAACTCAGGTGCTGCAAGATAACCAATATTTACATATGGAACATGCAGTTTCATGTGTGAAGACTACCTTGGGTGTGACAGTTGAAACAGATAATTTCTGGGCTAGATTTTTATTTGTATTTGTATTGCAGTTCACATAGGAATTTATTTCTGATGTTACCTTTTAGGTTTTGTAAGCAAGAGAACAGCTGATGTGAAAATGTTGATGTCTACTATAAACTATGCTTAGATAATTGATATTTTCTGTTATTGATATATTATTTTCTTCTTAAGTGCATACTGTACAATAGAGTGGAGAGTATCTGACAAAACAGGAAGAGAGGTGACAAGAATGTCCTGCTGCAGAATAAAGGAAAATTAATCACTTGTGCTGTCACCTAAGTAAGCTAAGCACTTGTTCTGTCAGGGTAAAAGAAACGTATCTATGGAACATGCAGCTGTCATGCATGATGACCTCCTTTGAGGTGGCAATTGAAACAAACATTATTCTTGTTATAGACTTTCTTTATACTTACACTGTAAATGTAAACAAATTCACATAGGAATTTATTTCTGATATTATCCTCTAGATTTTATAAGCAAGGAAATGGCTAAAGTGGAAATGTTGAAGTTTATTCTAAATGTTCGATAGATATTTAAATAACACTTTATTTTATTCACTTTTATGTTTCCTGTTAACCACACATTGTGTAATAAAATAAGAACCTCCTGCCATAACACCAAGACCAGTGAAATGTTAAGCATTTCTTTCAGGAAGATCAGGAAAGCAAAACACATGTGCTGTCAGTGTAAGAGACAGGTGTATATGGAACATGCTGTTGTCATGTGTGAAGACAAACTTAGGAGTAATAATTGAAATAAATATTGCTTTTCTGGACTGTTCTATTGGTGTTTGCATTATAATTCATGTAGAACTTTATTTCTGTTTTTATTTTTCATAGTTTTTACACCAAAAAACAGTTGACGTTAAAAATCTTGATGATTTTTTGTGAAGTCAATAAATACAAGCTTTATTTTTTTATATATTTTGCTGTTAAGAATCCATTGTTTAGTGTAATAAGACTCGTAAAATTATAATTAAATAATTCATCCGTAGAAGTATTGTAAATACTAAACAGGGTATTATACATCCATGTCTCCTCATTTTTATGACAAAATTTAAGTTAAGCCCTTTGGGGCACGCCTTTTTGCCGGATCATTTCTGCCTTGGAAACCATGATCTAAATTCTCTAAAAACCTTGAGCTAAAATAAACTTCTTCTCTCTGTTGTGGATTTTGAGTTTTTTGTCCCAACAAAGGGAACTTTGATTTCTATAATAGCTAAATAGTCACGGACAAACCTTTGAGTATTCTATGCAATGTTCTGGGAGCTTACTATCCATCTAAAATAACTCAAAAGTTATTTTGAAAGGCCTACTTCCACACATTTTTTGTTAAAGTCCTTTATGCTTTTGACTGCAACAGATCTTGTTAATTGTTTCATGACAATGTTTGCACAATAAAATTCACCGGTGTGGGAATATACTGACCACTTAAAATACAGGCAAACTCTAGGTACAATATAAGTCCAAATAATAGACTCTGAAGACAGAGACACTGGTTACCAAGCACACATCAGGAAAGAGTATCTCAAAAAGCAGCTAGACCTATTTATTTAAGTCCCCATTTTCAGTATAATATTAAATGTTCATGAATGGTTCCACCTGACCGTTGTTTAACATTTATAGGACAACAAGAACAATTTGCATTAACACAAGTTCCCCTTGAATAGCCAAAGGGAAAGCCAAGGGGGAAGGTCCAAATGATTGTCACAAACAAAGCTCAGAGCCCTTTTCTTTAGTTGCAATATTATGTGGTTGGAATTGCAGTTCATATGCCATGCATGAAGAGGGAATAGGTTAATTCCTTACGTGAGTTCGCCTATGTAATACAATTGCCTTGCATTAGAGCTCTTTAGATATCTTTAGATTTCTTTAATCCTTACAGATTATGATATGGGCAATAGACATTTTAAACAAAATAAGGTAATGTAAACTTTACGAAGTCTGGTCCTAGTGAAATTTGCATCCTTGACTCAGCTGTGGTAAGCTGGAATTCCCAGTTTAGAATGAAACATAGTAAGAAAGTTTTACTGTTTGTGACCATTAAAATCAAATCACTGGCAAGAGTAAAGCCTGAATCTATCCTGAAACCAATTTAGACATCAAATTGAATGCAGTCTGGACATAAGAGTGACTGTTTTGTTTAATAGTGGTGTTTCTGTCAGTAGCCTTTGGCCAGGGCATGTAGGGAATGAATTCTGGTTCTGTTTTGGTAACTTACACAAAAGCAAGTCATGGTGTTCTGTTTTCTGGGAAATCCTAGTGTACTCAGGCAAAATCTTTTGCATAAGAATTCAAATTGATCAAAGTCCTCTCTAAAAGCACACCTGCTATGTATAGAAATATTTGTGATTATAACTTGTTAGCCTAAATGCTAGCTTAGGAAATTTAGCTTAATTATTTGATTTGAATTACCTTTGGGGAAATATTCATATACTAAATAATAAGCTTATGTTTGATCTTGCAGATTTCTTGATATGCATTTGGTATGAATCTTCAAGAAACAATGGTTTGTACTAAGCATGAATTATTTCTCTAGTGGAGAAATTAGGTTCAAGATGCTGAGTTAATGGAGAGTAATATGGGAGAGAAAGTTACAATGAAGACATTAGCTAAATCTTCGAACTTGAATTTGTACTGAAAAAGTATATTTTGAAAGTCAGTGTTTGACAAGTGTTTTTCCCAACTACTTATTCATTTAAGAATGGGTTTATTGGGCTGCAGATATGGTTCAAAGGCACAGCACCTTCCTGGAAAGCATGAGACTGTAAGTTTCATTCACAGTACAAAAAAAAAAAAAAAAAGCACCCCCCAAAAAAAAAACTCAGAAAAACAAAACATAACAAAAAAAAAAAAAAAAAAAAAAACAGAAAAAGAATTGGTTTGTTGACCGTTACAGTGTTATTCCATGCACAAAATACGAGTATACTGCTTTTAAAATAAGATATACACAATTATTAAAATACAATCACTTTAACATGTTGAAGTATTAAAAATTAACTTCAAATGACTTAACTTCTCAAGTAGCATTTTCATTTTCTTTATGTCTAAACTTGATAAAAAAAAGAACCCTCAGAAAATTAGGAAATAATTAAGAACCAAACCATGTCAAACAACTTGAACTATCCGTGTCCATATATATATATATATATATATATATATATATATATATATATATGTAAATATTGTATATATGTATATGAAGTGTAGAAGATTTTTCCTGTAAGTATGGAATACTGAGAGTTTTACTTTTTCTGGTATTTAAACATTATTAATCTGAAGTCAAAGTCTGAGTATAGGAATGACAGAATAAAAAATATTCAGATAGATTAAGACACGAACATAAATACTAAGAATTTATAGGTAAAAATATAACAATATGTAATTATTTTAAACTTATAAATACATATCAGTGATTATTAGAAACTTTTAATATTTTTTTACTGAAAAAATGAAAGTTAAATGTGGTTTAATTTAATTATGGCCAGAGCCTCAAAGAACATATTTCTAATTTCATTATTTTAGAAAATATTAATATTTACATGTGTAAATTTTACACTAAATCTCTCATTTATGTATGATATATCTATTTATCAGCAGTGTATTACATTTTTTATTGAAATTTTTTATGAAAAGTAATGCTAGAGCTGTGCTGCGGAGTCCTACCTAGGCCATGCAGGTGGCTTCTTGCAGCCTGGGGAGCTTCGCCACCCAGAAGGCACAACATCCAAGCCCCGGGAGAGTTTGAGGTCCTTGTTCTGGGTGGTTGGAGACGCATCCAGTTTGAGGCCACACTAGACTGGGCTTGGAGGGTTTTGGCACTGCCTGGGCCTCACTTGGTGGCCTTCTTTCAGTCCAGGGAGCTTCGCTGCCTGCAGGGATAGCTGCACTGCTTGAGGAGGATTTAGGCCTGCCTGAGCCTCTCCTGGTAACCTTCTTTTTATCTGGGGCCTCATTACCCAAGGAGGGAGCTATGCTGCCAAAGAAGTCCCAGGAGCCCAGGACACAGGAGACAATTTCCAACACACCCAGGGGAAGACTTGGAACAACTCTAGAAACACAGAAATACAGGAAAATGACAAAGTGAAAGACTAAAATACAATCTCAAACAACCAGCCCATCCGAAGAAAGCCTAGGAGCCATGTACATAGAAGACAATATATGCTATAAGTGTGGAATACCTGAAATAATAGTAATGAAATAAAGAAGCAATTCAGGAAGCTGTAAAGGAATTCGAACTGCAATAATCTCCCAGGTAAAATAATAAATGATAGAAATAATGAAGGAGATGCCGAACCCATACAAAGACACAGTTAAAAAATTAGAGGAACCAAAAAAAAAAAAAAAAAAAAAGACACCATCCCTGGATGAACAATAAAAGAAACAAACAGAATACATAAAGCAAATTCAAAGAGACATACTGGAAATCAAAAACCCTATTGAAAGTTGGTAAAACCGCCTGAATGAAAGTGAAGATAGAATATCAGATCTCAAAGACAAGATTGCAGTGAGTGAACAGGAAAGGAAAGATCTCTTAAAAATAACAAGGAATCAGGAAATAACAGTTCAATAGCTGCAAGATGACTCAAAGAAAACCAACATGAGATTGACAGGGATAAATGAAAAAGAAGGGACAACACAAATGATATCAAGAGGCTATTTACAGAAGTAATAGATGAATATTTCCCAAACATGAGAATGGAAACTGACATACAGATCGGTGAAGTATATAGAATTCCAAATTGCCATAACCAAAATAAAACTACAGCCAGACATATAATAATCACCATCCCAGAATTACAGCATAAAAATAGAATGTTAAAAGCTGTTTGAGAGAAAAAACAGATTATCCATAAAAGAAAGCCTATCAGAATCAAAGCAGACTTCTCAACACAAACAATGAAGTCAAAAAGAGCATGGAGAGAAGTATTTCAGATCATAAAGGAAAATGATTTCCAACCTAGACTGGTGTACCCTGCAGAACTATCCTTCAAAATGGATGGAGAAATAAGATACTTCCATGACAAAGAACAGCTGAAGAACTTCATGATCACCAAACCAAACCTGCAAAAAATACTGAAAGACAATTTAGATACACATAAGAAAAAAAAAAAAACACTAAACAAGGCAGACAATTAAGCAGAATGGAAAGATAAAGATGCAACAGCAAAATATGTGACATAATGAACCAATATATAATAGCTACAACCATTAATGTAAATGGTCTCAATTCACAAATTAAAAGAAACAGGTTAGCAGAATGGATAAAGAAACAACATCCAATCATATGCTGTCAACAAGAAACCCATCTAACCTAAAAGGAAAACCACAGACTGAAAGTCAAAAGATGGAAAACAATACTACATGTAACAGAAACCCGCCAAAAAAGCAGGGGTAGCTATGCTGTTCACAGACAATGTGAACTTCAAACCAAGAATGATCCTAAGAGTTAAAGAAGATCACTACATACTGGTTAGGGGAAAACTTCAAGAGGAACAGATAGCAATGTTAAATATATATATGAAACAAATTTCAGTGCGCCCAGTTATACAAAGGAAGTATTATTAGAAATGAAAAATCAAATTAGCAGTAACACAATTATAACAGGAGACCTTACCATATCGTGATGCAGAGGGACAGATTAACCAGACAGAAAATCAACAAAGAAATAACAGAACTGAATCACATTGTGTACAAATGGATTTGATAGACATATACAGAGTGTTCTATCCAACAACATCAGAATATACATTCTTCCCAGCAGTACATGGGACATTCTCTAAAATAGACCACAATTTAACCCACAGAAAAATATTAAAATAAATGCAAAAGAGTTGAAATTATCCCATACATATTATTAGATCATAGCATCATGAAACTAGAAATTATTGATAAAAGAAACTGCAAAAACCCACAAAGAAATGGAAATTGAATAACACATTCTTGAGCAATCAGTGGGGCACATGGGAAATTAAACAAGCAATTAAACAATACCTACAAGCAAACGAAAATAAAAATACAACTTACCAGAATCTGTGGGAAGCAATGAAAGCAGTCCTCAGAGGAAAATTTATTGCACTGAGTTTCCACATCAGGAAAACAGAATTAATACAAAGAAACAAACTGTTGCTACACCTCAAATATCTAGAAAGAGAAGAGCAAGTCAAGCCCAAAGCCAAGTTATAAATATCAGAGGAAATTATAAATATCAGAGGAGGAAATTATAAATATCAAAACAGAAATTAATGCAATAAAGACTAAGAAAACAATCCAAAGAATCAGTGAATCAGAGTTGATTCTTTGAAAGAATAAATAAAATTGATAAGCTCCTAGCCAACCTAATTTTAAAAAAAGGAAAGAAAAAGTTCAAATTCATGAAATAAGGAATGAAAAATTTGAAATTACTACAGACTCTGTGGAAATACATCAGATCATCAACACTTGTTTTGAAAACCTTTATCCTCATAGGTTTGATAACATAGAAGAAAATGGACAGATTCCTAGAAATATATGAAGAACCAAAGCTGGGTCAAGAAGATTTAAACCTGCTGAAAAACCTAATTTTTATTAATGAAATTGAAAATGTAATTAAATCCTTACTTACAAAGCAGAGTCTGGGCACAAATGGATTCAATGCAGAATTTTACAAGAAATACAAAGAAGACTTAGTGCTCAGACTCTTCAATGAAATTGAAAGGGAATCAATTCTTCCTAAGTCATTCCTGGAAGCAAATGTAAGTCTAGTATCAAAACCTGAGAAAGACCCAACTAAAAAAAGAGAACTACAGGCCAATCTAGATAAGGAACACAGATGCAAAACTCCTCAATAAATTATTTGCAAACATGAATAAGAAGATTATACACCAGAAAAAAGTGGGATTCATCCCACGCATGCAGGGATGGTTCAATAAAGATAAATCAATAAATTTAATGCACCATATCAATAAAACCAAATGTAAGAATCACATGATCATTTCTATAGATGCAGAAAAAGCTTTTGATATGGTCCAACACTCATTCATAATAAGAACCTTACAGAAAATTGAATAGATGGTCTTTACCTCAATATGATTAAGGCCATCTATAACAAACCAAGAGCCAGCATCATACTAAATGGCCAAAAACTGAAGGCCTTTACCTTAAATCAGGCACAAGACGAGGATGTCCCTTATCACTGCTCCTATTCAATATAATACTGGAAATACTAGCCAAAGCAATTAGACAAGAGAGATAAATAAAAGGGGTTAAAGCTAGGAAAGAAGGAAGTTAAATTATCATTATTTGCAGATAACATGATACTCTACATACAAGGCACCCAAAATGCCATTGAAAGGCTCCTAGATATAATAAATAAATTCAGCAATGTAGCTGGATACAAAAATCAATGCTCAAAAATCAATAGTATTGCAACAAAAAGCCACACCGTTCACACTAGCATCCAAAAAAAAAAAATGAAATGCTTATGAATTAATCTCACAAAAGAAGTAAAACATCTATATAGGGAAATTTATAATACTCTGAAAAAATAAATTGAACAGGATCTCAGAAAATGGAAAGACATCTCTTGTTCATAGATAGGGAGAAAAAAAATATTGTGAAAATGGCCATTCTCCCAAAATTGTTATACAGATTCAATGCAATACCAATGAAATACCCTAACCTCATAGACATAGAGAAATCACTGCTAAAATTCATCTCAAAACAGAAGAGACCTAGAAGCAAAGGCAATTCTAAGCAGCAAAGGCAAGACAGGAGGCATCACAACCCTGACTTAAAACTATACTACAAAGCTACTGTAATAAAATCAACATGGTAGTGGAATAAAAATAGATCTGAAGATCAATGGAATAGATTAGAAGATACAACCACAGCTACCAACATACTCAATCACTTTATCTTTTATAAATGGGCCAAACATGTTCACTGGAAAAATGACAGTCTCTTTAATAAATGGTGCTGGAAAAACTGGCTCTCCATATGCCAAAAACTAAAACTAGACTCATGACTATTACCATGTACTACACTAAAATCTAAATGGATCAATAATCTGAATATTAAAACAGAAACACTAAATCTCTTGGAAAACAAATTAGGTAAAAATCTTGGAGATATAGAGGAAGGTAAAAAATTCATGAATAGGAATCAAACTACATAGGAAATACTTCCCAGAATCAATAGCTGGGATCAAGTTCTATTAAGAAGTTTTTGTATGTCAAAAGAAATCTCCAGCATATTGAAAATAAAACCCACAAACTGGGAAGAAATCTTAGTTAACTGTGCCTCAGACACAAGACTTCTGTTTAAAACATATAAAGAATTTTTTTAAAAATCAGACCCCCAAAATTCAAAGACCCAATCCAAAAATGGGCTTCTGAAATGAATACACACTTCTCAGATGAAGAAATACAAATGGCAAATACATATATGAAAAAATGTTCATCATCATTCTCATTAGAGAAATGCAAATTAAAACCACACTGAGATTTCATCTCACTACAGAAAGTACAGAAAACTACCAACAACAAATGCTGGAGAGGATGTGGGGAAAAAGGAACTCTCCTGCACTGTCAGTGTGAGTGTAGAATGGTGAAATCATCGTGGAGGTCAATTTGGAGATTCTTCAAAAAGCTGGGATTGGAAGTTCCATTCGACCAAGCTATTCCAATTCTAGGAATATTCCCAGAAAAACTGAAAACATCATACCACAGTGATATATGTGCACCCATGATTATAGCAGCACAATTTGTAACAGCCAGATCTTGGAAGTAACCTAAGTGTCCATCAACTGAGGAAAGGTTAAAAAAGTTGTGGTATTTTTATGCAATGGAGTACTACTCAGCTATAAAGAATGATCACATTGAGATATTTACTAATAAATGGGCGCAACTTGAGACCATATTCATAAGTGAAGTTAATCAAACTCAGTTGTATAAATGCTGTATAGTCTCCATAGTGTAAGAAATAGTAAGAGTACATAGCAGTTTATAATCATGATTCCACACTATATTGCTTTGAAGCCTTATAATGATCACATTCATTAGTTTGAACGGGTTTATCTTGGTATGTTTTATTTTTTTAAATCTGTGATGGCATGAACAGCTATTTTGAAGAAAACAAGTCATTATAATAGCCAGTACTAATATAATATCATCTTACTCTGAAGTCCTACCATTCTTTTGCCCACCGGTTTCCATTGGCTTTATCATGTTGTATCGTACTGGATTGTATTACATGTGATAGTATAAACACATTTTCTGTGGAAAATGAGATCCCATAGTAGCCATTGTTTGTTTTCTGTTATTTGGTTCATAATGACCTGTAATGCTCTCATTCTCTTGAATGATTTTATACTATTTTGTTATGTTTGATACTATTGTATGAAGTTATGCTCAACTATTTCAAAGAAAGAGACATTGTGGTAGTTACTGCTAATTACAGGTTGTCTTCTAGTGAAATACTGTGCTGCTTACATTGTTCTGATCTGATTTGCTTTGTTATGCTCAGTTTTGTCTTAATCTCTTTAAAAAAAAAGAAAAGTAATACTTAGGAAGTACTACAACGTGTGTACAATGTAAGTATAAAGATAGATACATTTTTAATGATTATGTCTTGTCTCAAAATGACAGGCTAATAAGTAAAATGCTTTAATTTTGTAACTTGAACAACTATTTCTAAGATGAAAATATGTAATCTAGTAGTTAGTGATTTCTTACTGTTTAATTTTTTTTGAAATCCTGTATTATTTGTACCCCTTTTCTGCTTTTTTTCTGTTTTTTTTTGTCTTTTTCTCTTTAAATAAAATTTTTAAAATGTAAGTAAACAGTATATCAATTATAGTAAAACTAAACAGTAAAATCAGTAAATATAAGTTACATTATAATAAGCATAAGCAAAACATTATGATTATATAATTATTGTGTCTTTTTTGGAGGAATACCCAGAGACCATTAAGATACATTCCCAGCCCTTTGTATTTCCTTTACCTTTAGACAGACCTTCATTAAATTGACTAGATGGGCCTCAAATTTGCAAACTTCCTACCCTGCCTGTCAAGTGTTTATAGCCTGCCAAGGAATTATAGGCGTTTGCCACCATGCCAAATTGAACAAGACACCTTAGTTTATCTTGAAAACTGTTCAAGCCATATTTATTTTGATATGACATTTAATTTTTATTATTGTATTTGGTGCACTCTGAATAATCTGTGATTAATATCTTATGATCTAAATGATCAGATTGATTTTCTCTGCAAACAGTGAAAGAAGGAAAAATCTAATAACTTTTCTCTAAAACTTCACATCATATTATTTTCATTTTTGCAAAAAATTGCTTTCTGAAAGACATGACACAAAAAATTACAAAGAACTGCAAATTATCTGAATTTGAGCCATTTTATGAATATGAGTAATGGGGCTAGGAAAACTATGGTGAATTTTTGTTTTTGATTGCTAGATGATTGTGTTTCAAATAACACTTTCTCAGAATTTCATACACTGTCAAAATTGTTATATTCTAAGTGACTTGAAAATAGTTTTAATTTTTTGAAGCAGGTGTTGAATTCTCCACTGTTCAGTTCCACTAAAAATTATAGCTAACATATGTTTGACAAACAAAAATAACGTTATTCAGAGCAGGAGCAGAGGACTCTGAAGCCATTTCTCAGAGCTGATCAAGTAAGCATACAATTGTTAATGAGTCCACAAGTCTACCTCAGGCAGAAAGAGTACTTTGTTTTAGGCTGGACTGCTAATAATAAATTTTGAGTTGTTAGCAATGGGTAAGCCAAAAGGAGCGACAAATGTTTTAATTAAGACTTTTAGTATCTAAACCAAGTACCTAAATATTAAAAAAATAAATCTTAAGCTAATAAGAAAGATATGTATCATATGGTCATAGAAATTGTGTAGAAAGACAGCATGAGAATCAGTGGTCTTAAATATTCAGAATTTAATGTTCGTTGGCAGAAGAAATTTACATGGATCAATTGGTTGTTCATTTTAAAATGCTTAAATCTGCCTCCAACCTCTCACATTAAATAAGAAACGATGAGATTATATCATTTAAAATAGCACTAATAAAACTTCAAAGAGAATAATACATAAACCCAAATGCCAATTTAGCCATTTAAAATGACTTATGTATCTCAAAAGCTAAATTGTGCCAATCATTGGTTCAAAGCCTTTTCTGAGTATCAGGACATAAAATTATAAAGTAGGATATTAGTAATTCTAGAGTGAGATCTTTTAAGAGTTTTCCCATTCAGTCCTTGAAGGAGAATAAATAGAACCATTCTACTAGTACTAAGTGTTACGGGAAACATACTCGTATCTTTAGAATATTGGTCCTGCATTGTAAACTCTATGAACTGTACAAATCTTCTGTCATTATGTGTATATTCATGTTATAAGAGAAAGACTTCTTTAACATATCAGATGCTAATCATGCGAACGAAACTAAAATTAAAAGTCACAATTCCTAATACCAAAGTGGAAGTATGATACTTAATCTGCCATATGGAAATGGAAAAGAACATTTCATTGAGCTGATTCTTCCGCACCTAAATATAGGTGTCTAAAGTTAGTAAAATCATGCATTCATTTATTCACTTTGCGTTCTTATGGACTTCTACAATACTATCCCAGAGATGCCTCATATGATTTCTTAAATCTAAGTCAAAATACCTTTATTAGACAGCAATAAAACATGGAAATAGCACAAGAAAAATTAACAAGGTAAGAAATGAGTCTAAAAAAAATAGTTTTGTCTTGATTTCCACTTAAATATTGAACCGGTGAACTAAAGAATGAATCAAAGTTTTAAAATTACCCTAGAATATCCTTACTGTAAATTTCTAAATATGTGAAAAAGTAAACAATCCTTTGAACGACATAAAAATGAATAATACATAACAAAAGATTGCATGACTTTAAAATTAAAGAAATGTACTTAGAATTGTAAAGTTATTAGCATTTAAATCTCATAGTATAGACAATACTTGGTATAGACAAAACTTAGTAACATTCAAATTCTATACAAACAGCAATTCTTCCTGTTCTGGCTATCAACATTTTGCTCCTTCTGATGCTGTTCATTCTTCACGCTACTATGACAATGCTATCCTGTAATGTTTACACTTCAAGGTACATTTGTTCACTGGTACAAGGAATTGACTGGCATTTGAAAACAGGAATGAGTCTTAATTTATCTTTCCCCTCTCTTCATTCTGGCTCCTGATTTACAGGAACCACTTTCCCTTGCATAATCATAATGTAGATTAAACAGTCAAATATGATGATCTGTTTATTGGCCTGAGTAAATTTTTAGGCAAAGTGGGCTGTTATTGTAAATCACAGTAGTAAACACTGCCCAAAACCCAAGAAACTGCAGTGGTCACTTATGACCCTTGTGAAATTCTAGTTAATGGAAAACTACTGTAATCCAAAGAACTGAGGCATAAATATTAAGAACTCAACAGATAATCAAAACAATGAAGTTTTGTCCTGATAAGTAAAACATTCACATCCAGCCCGGTTACCACATTAATGTCAAGGAAGGAACAATTTATACTTTAAAATGAGCTATAGAAGTAGGGAATGATATAATTTTATTTTATGTTTTCATGTTTTATCCTTTGTACATTTATCACATATGAAAGACATTAATGCCTTATGTCTTAGGTTTCATATGATATTATGATAAACATTTAGGCAATGAAGAAGCAGAAAAGATGTCCAGTATGTTTTTCACATTCAATGATGTATCCATACACCCAAGGGCAAAGCATTGGGCGATGTGAATTCTCTGGACACCAGGCAGTCCCTCTTTAGATGTACTATCTAAAAACATCTTTTCCAGATCCTAGAGACCCAGGATATGTGAACAAAATTAAAAATGACTGTACATTCTGAGTTTTTGTACATTCTGAGAAGCACCTTCTCAAAAGAGTTTTTCTATCTTAAATCAATATAATTCCTCCTTCCCTTACCTTCCAGACCTTGGGTGGTAGAGGAGTCCAATTATTTCTAGGCCCAGTATTATTTCTATCATAGTTTCTTAATGCAGGGCCCATATGCTTTTAAATAGTCTTTAAAGTAAATTCTCAGCAAATTGTTCTAATACAAACTTTCTATACATTTTCCCAGTCAGGTTATCATTAATAAACTAACATTGGCAAGTGTACTAATTTGGTATTATTGCCAAGTAATGCTTTAGCTAAAAGTCGCTGCAGATTTTTCAGAGGAGTTTTATCATATGTGTTATGACTCTTGAAAAAAAAAATACTAGTCTGATTATAATAAACTGTGACAACAATGCTACAGTACTGATACTTGTAGCCCACTAACTGTTGGACTAACAAGAGTCCATGGAGTGTTGTTCCAATTTCTTTCTATTTCTTGGTGTCATTATTTTCTTTCGTCAGTATTTTAACTTTTGAATGTACAAATCTTATATCTCATTTAAATATGTGGCTAAATGTTTCACTTTTTAAGCATTATTTAAGATCTGTTTAGTTCATTTATGTTTGTCTGTATCACTGTTAATGATTAAATCATAGATCATTTTGTATGTATGTTTTGTATCCTGCAACATACTACAATTTCTTTGTTATCAGAGAATTTTATTGACATTTTTAGAGTTTTCTATATTCTTCATCTGAAAACTGATAATTTTAATTTTCTGATTCAGAGTGAAACGAATGTATTTTTAAGTTTATCTTTCTTAGTTGCTTGAGTAATAACTTCCAGGATTACATTAAATAGGATTGATGAGAGCGAATCTTTTCATTTTTTTCTTATTCTTTGAGGAAAAACTTTAAGGTTTTTATAATTGAATTTGATTTTAGTAGTAGGAT
Organism: Cavia porcellus; assembly: GCF_034190915.1. NCBI lineage: Eukaryota > Metazoa > Chordata > Mammalia > Rodentia > Caviidae > Cavia > Cavia porcellus. The sequence goes on along the minus strand of NW_026947494.1, from coordinate 20,990,545 downwards.
TTTCATATATGGTCTTTTTATTTTGTTTAAGTATGTTATTTCTATGCTGAATTTCTCAAGAGCTTTTATAATAAAAAATGAATGACAAATTTTGTCAATTTTTTTCTGTACCTACTGAGATATATATGGATTTTTTTTCCTTCAGTCTGTTAATGTGACATATCACACAAATAGATCTGTGAAAGTTAAATGATACTTGCCTTCCTGGGAAACGACTCATTTCATCATGGTGGATGATTCATTTTGCTCTTTTTTTTTTTTTGCAGCATTAACTATTGAATGCAACACCTTGTGCATTCTAGACAAGTCTACCACTTAGATATATCTCCAGCCCCTTTTTTCTTTTATTTTGAGACAGGGTCATTGTGTCATAATAGAGTGTAATAGCTAGAGAAATGGCTTTAGAAGTATTTTCTCTCCTTTAATTGTTTGGGAGAGTTTAGAAGGATTTCTGTTAATTTCTCTCTGAATATTTTGTAGAATTCCCCTGGAAGCCATCCCATCTTAGGTTTCTCTTTGTTGAAAGATTATTCATTTAGACTATTCAGAGTTATTATTCCTTCCTGGCTCCATTTTGGTAAGTAGTATTTTTGTAGGAATCTAACTTTTCTTCTAGATTATTTAGTTTCCTGATACATCTGCTAACATCCATAGTACTCAAAGTGACATATTCATGGCAGATCCTAATTAAAATTCCAATGGCATTTTTTGCAGAAGAGAAAAATATCTTTAAACTTTATGTGGAACCACAAAAGACACACAGCAGCCACACTGAACTCACTTTATATAGAAACAAACATGCACAACTAACTTGAAGAAGAGGAGCAAAGCTGAAGATATGGCTTTGGATAACAGATTATTGTCAGTCAGGTGATGGTTCTTCTGTTCCATCCAAATGCAAAGCAAGAATCTGCAAAGGGCAGCTTTCCTAGTAGTCTTTATGACACCAGAAGACACCATTTAATGATGGGTTCCAACACTCGAAGCAGCCAGCTGCAGGTGATAGCCACTTTTGGTCACCACCAGTAAGTATGAGCTGATGGTGCAGATCCAACTCTACGGCACTCTGTTTCTGCTGCTGATTTTCTTTAGCTCTTCATCTTTGGAGCTCTTCAGAGGTGACAGCTCCTAGAATTTTTCCTCTTTCTATTGAGATAACTGCTCTGTCCACACTACACAGCCTAGGAATTCTGGGTGGATTTTCATACCTTCACTGTTCATACCACTCCAGAAATAGATCAAGAGCAGGTTTGCAGGACTTCCAAACTGAGTCATTGTTTTAAAAGGTTCCTTAATGCAACATGGAAGGATCAGTAAAAGATAGGAAGCACTCCTGACTCACCGAAGAAGTGTGTGTGGAGTGTTGCTTACATAGCAGCTGCAGGCCTATGATCCAAACACAACCCTCTGATTGGTCTAAATGGTTGCAAGCCTCCAAGACCGTCAGAGCTATCATAGTGGTGAGTCACTGCGAGGATGGGGCTGAAGCCAAGGAATCTTCTGGAAGGGTTTCCCTGGGGCATTACCAATGTAAGCAGTAGGCCTAGATCCTCCTTTCTGATCCTTGTCACACTAGGGTGCACTCTCCCTCTTCAAACAGAACAGCAATCTTGAAAATGGCAGGTGTGGCAAACCCAGGAATGATAATGGAGCTTCGCTTATGTTGGAGCAGACTGGAGGAGAGTGGCCACTGGGTAGCCAGGGAGGACACCATGTCTCTGTGCATGGGGTGAGGAAGGGGCAAGAGGCAGCAAAGAGGAGCAAGTGGGAGGAGTGCCAGGGACTCAGCCTCTCACCTGTCTCTGACCTTGGGGCTTTCATTTCCACTGACCTACTAGCTGTTTTGTTTATTTGGTTTGTGTCAGAACTCTACCTCCTTTGAGTACAACTTTGTAATATACACAGCAAGAAAAAGGTAAACATTTCCACGCAATGTGTTAAGAAAACTGTAAGTCTATATGCAAAAGTAGACAATTATGTTACAAAATTGGTAAAAATCAACTAAAAATGAACATTTAAATATAAAGCTTGAAACCGTGATATACTTCAAAGGAAAGGTAAAGCATTTTGACTTTAGTTAGTATTTTTGGATCATATACTAAAAGCAAAAAATAAGCAAGATTACGTAAGACTATAAATGTTCTTCAAAGCAAAAAAAAAAAAAAAACAATAAAATAATGTTACCTATGGAATGACAAAAAATACTTACAAACTGTATTTCGAGTAAGAAATAGTATTCAAAATATAAAACTCATACTATTGATTAGCAAATAGTAGTAATTACAAAAACTTAACTTAAAAATAGTTGAGGCATTACAAGTCACCAGAATATACATTTTTCAAAGATTTACTAATGGTAAACGTGTATTTGAAAATGTACTGAATAGCATATTTGCACTGGATAAAGGCAAATGCAAGCATTAAAATGTTGACTGTCATTGAATGTTTTGAATGTTTGTCATATCCTAACAGCCTTTCAGAAAACTATTTTCAAGAAAAAAATTGAGAAGCATTGATGAGGATGTAAAAACTAGCAAATCATAGTGCATTGAGTAAATGCAAATTTGTAGAGCAGTTATGAAAAACAAAGTGGGGGTTCCCCAACAAATTAAAATAAAAATGGCTTGGTGGAGATTAAACCAAGGCCTTGCCCCTGTTAGGTGCTAGGTAAGTGATGTACCACTGAGCTGCATCCCCTCAGCTTTAAAATGTCTTACATTTTGAGATGATGTGAATGAGCTGGGGGTAATTATTCTAAGTAAGTATTTCATATTCAAAAAGCATAACTTAAAGTTACTTATTTAGATGACTCTTCTTACAGAAGTGAAGAGAGTAGTGTAGTGAGGGACCAAAGTAGGAAAGATAAGGAAGTGAGCTTTTAGGAATGCAAAGTTTCAGCTCAGGAGTGCAGTATAAAATTTGGAGGCATATACTACAGACTGCATCACCTAGAGCTAACAATAGTGAAATGTATACTTACAATTGGCTAAAAGGATGACTCATGTGTTATGTTACTTCCAAAGCAAGCTAACTAAAAGAAGCAAAACAATGAAAACAAAAGTCAACAAAGAGGATAGAGCAGGTTGACAAACACTTTGGTTGAGACAGATAATGTGTGTGGGTTTATGCGCCTAATAGTTTCATGGGTTGATAAATATGCATATATTTTATATTTCAAACACTCTTAATAAAGTGCCTTGAAAATGCATAATAAAAATGTCTCAAAGTTTGGTAAGTTAAAGAAAAATAATATTGTTTTTCAATAAATATTCTGGGAAGTAAGCTTTTCAGCCACATAATCCAAAAGCTATGAGCACAGCAGCTGTTATATTCAACAGATGTTTCAAAGATATCCTGTGTTACAACTACCTCGAGTCATTCGAGGGGGAAAACAAGAGTAATACCTGCAAGATTTTATGAGAATGTTTTGAAAGAAGCATGCTTTGTTTTTTAAAAACTTTTGCTGGAAAATAATTATCCAGACCATAATACATTTTAAAGAGGAAGGGAAAAATAATCTACATATATCTTCAACAAATGAGAATCCATATATCAGTTGAAAGCTACAATCTCTTGTGCTCAAAAACAGTTTCTACAAAGAAATATCCAAAGCCACACAAATATTTGTGTAAAGGTTATCTCTTATAATTATTTACAGTAGAAAATTCCATACAAAATATTGCTTTCATTTTTTGATAATTGATTATATAATTTTAGTGCTTTCATGTACTAATTATGAAGACATCATTCAGGATTATAATTAAGAAGCTTTAAAAATCCAAATATGGGGTCTCAGATATAGCTTAGCAGCATAAATGCCTGCCTGGAAAGCACAAAGTTGAGAGTTCAACCTCTGATACAAAAAAAAAAAAAAAAAAAAAAAAAAAAAAATCTAAATTTTGTTATGCGTTTCTACATCCAATATTTAAATTCTCAGTATATACATTTTAATGATTTCAAAGGAATAGAAAAAAGATAAATCATAGATTTCTAAGTATATATTTTTGTATTTCCTTAAATGTTTCTGTGTTTTTAAACAGTTCTACAGCGATTATGTGTAATTTTACAATCATAATGAAATATTTATAATCATTTTATAAGCATGTAATTTGAACTACTTTAAATACAAATAGGTAGCACACTATTTTTACAATGAAAAATGTATTTTTCCATATTCTCACTTGAAGGAAAAGGGAACAGATTTTCCTCCCACGCTTGAGAAAAAATCACCTTCCGAAAGAGGCAAAACATGCGACACTTTAGTGCAAACCGAGACTTTTTCAGAAACAAGTCAGGTTCTGAAAACAGAAGTTTATAATAGAAACTGTTTAGTAACATTAATCATGGCATTTGGTACTGTCTTGCTCATGATGTCTAAACATTTATTCAGAGCTCATGGAGGGTTACAAAAGTACCTACATACAGAAAGTGTTTTAGAATTTTGCATTAAAACACAAAGACATACAGGGTGTATGTCCAAATGCTACAGAAATTATCAGATTAATATGCAATATCTTAAAACTTTATCTCTAATAAAATGCATGAATCCTCGTATTGGGTATAGAGAAGAATCCTAAAAATTTTAAACATTCAATTTTCTTTGTTAGGTAGCCAATATAACTAATTTGGATCCTTTAAAAAATTCTGGAAATATTCTAAGTCAAATGAAAAAGAACTCTTACTCATGAAAATATCTAATGTATATGAATATATACATACAGTATCTTCTTATACACTATACACATGCATACAAGAGAGTGATAACTGCTTCTAGTACCTGAATCCATCAAACACTCTGACTGCCTGGGTGATACTGCATAATACATTAAGAGTAGCCATACATCTTTCTCAGCTAAGCACTGCTGCAGATGGCTTTTGTCACTGCAGATCATCATTAACTTAAATGAATTAAAGAAACGCATTCAAACACCAGTCTGTCCCAACATCAGCCCAAAGGTGAAAGGCAACCCAACAGGTTTTTCTCCATTAAAAATTATTACATACACAATTTTCTTATAAGAATTTTATTTTTATCCCTACAAGCTTAAAAATAATCATGCAAAACAATGCATGTTTATGTTTACTTGTGTATCAAAAAAACTACCTTAACAGTTATGGTGTCATTGCCATTAGATCTAGACGGGGTTTATTATGTATTCTATTACAGTGGCTTCCTCAGTTTGTCATGCTTTTTATTTATTTATTCAGGATTCAAATGTGATCCTTTATTCTACAGAATTTCCTTTTTTCTTGACTCCCATTTTATTCCTTCTCGTGTTGTCCTCTAACAAATTTCCCTACTGCCTACGTTTTCAAAAAACAGAAGATCAGATTCAGAGGCTTGATGAGCTAGGTGATGTCATTAGGGAATACTCACACAAAGCAAATAGGGGTACTGGTGTTTCAGTGTTATAGAGGTAAACTAGGAAGGAAGTAGAAACTTGGAAAAAACCTTGAAGATTTTCAAATGAAATATGACTTGGTGGGAAGGTTTTTTTTCTGATTTATTTAACCAAGAATGCAGTGATCAACTGTACAGAAAGCAAGTGAATGTGATGTAAATAAGCATGGTTTTCTGACTTCACCTTTCTCTCTGGGGATAATCTGCATGCAGGCAATGTCTTGTCAGAGCTGGAAACACTGCCACAGTATTATGTCTCCCTAATATTTTTTAAATTCAGGTAGGAGCCTCTTCCAAAAAGATTTGCACTACTAATCTCTGTACTTCTCTTAACATAAATATTTATAAATATTAATGTTCCCACTTAACTAAAGCAGCCCAGAGTCAGCCAGGCCATGTCCTCATAGCAAACACAGCAGAATTTCTTCCCAGGTGGCTGTAAATAATTGCCATATTTCTAAGAATCCAGATAGACATTGCACACAGAATTCATCCAAAGGCAGGCCAAAAGTGGTAACACCTTGCACCTCAAGAATCTATGGAATATCATATGCTTTCCATGTAAATTTGTTGTATGGTATTTCAAAGAGCTAAATGAGTATGTGATAGGCTTGCAATTAGTTTACATATTGTATTAAGATGAAATTTTCTCCTTTAGAGGCAAAAAATCAATTCTATTTAGTCCCTTAACAACAAACAAAAAGACAGGATATAAAAATGTGACAGAAAAGAAACAATGTTAGGTTGCATATGAGAGTGGGCAGAATCTCTGGTTCTTGTCTGTGCAACACACTAGGTGATGATTGAACATTCTGTTCATCTCACTCAATTTTCATTCAAATCTGATAATAATTTTCTGAGTAAATGTTGTAGCTATTAATAGTTTAGTATATGGTATAAATCTATGCAAAAGACAGCATTTCCAAGTATTTAAACCACAATGTATGATCATAAACAAGCTATTTATACCTAAGGGCTTTATTGCATTAGAGGAATTTTATGACTTTTATAAGGATTTCAACTTTGAGATTCTATAACTTCTTTGAAAAAATTTAAATATATTTTCACAAATTCAAGTTTTTATCTGTACCGTGGATATCTACTACCTCTAGAGCCAGTGGTGGTCTATAGTAATTTAATATACATCCTTAGAGACACAAAATGAAAAACAATTCATTTTTGACCAATGCGTTATTATTTGATAATAACAAAGAGGTGTATATTTTCCTCTTTTTTTTTTTTTCCTTGTTAACTGTTTATACCACTGGGCATGGTGGCACACCCTTATAATTTCAGCAGCACTCAGGAGGCTGTGTATGAGGATCACTGAGTTAAAGGCCAGCCTCGGCTACAAATGAGTTCAAGCCAGCTTGAACTGCATAGCAAGTCCCTGTTTGAAAAATAAATAAGTAAATAAATAAATGCACAAAGACAACTGTTTATAATTTGGGCTGTTTGTTTTTGAGGAGCCAATCCTCCTATTTGACTGTAGAATCAACTGATCCTCTTCAGAAATCATTCCACTCCCACTCTAACCAATGTTGGTGAGATTAGTTTTTGTACCTCCCTCAACTTCAGTGATGGCTATGATCTCTTCTTCCTGTTTATTCGTGTGCCGATCTCCACTGAAAAGTGATTAGAAATAGAAAGATGTGAAAAATCTTGCTGAATCTTCTTTTCTTGGCATAGATAATGATGTACTTTCCAGTCTCTTACATTGAGATGGGTCTACTGGCTGAAGCCTTGCCAAGTAATGTCAGAATGGTTAGCTGTATTTCCCTTGTCTTCACTGCTATGGAGACATTTAAACCAGGAGTAAACATAGTATGACTGTACGAGAAATGAGTTGAGCAACAAATAAAACTGACATATATTAAACAACTATGTAGATTGGCTGTGTATCTAATATTGCAGCAAGTTTTTTCTAGTTTCTGATTAATAGAGGTGTGTACACAAGCCTTCATCAGTGAGATTTGGTCTAGAATTATTGCTGAGGGTTTGATAAACTATCTGCTTCCACTGATTGTGTGAAAATAAGAGAATGCAAGTTTAATTGTACTGCAGGTCAACTTGCAAAGTGGGGAACATCTAATCTAAATTTGTGAAGCACAGCAAAATGAGAGCCACAAAATTCAGAGATGGCATGTTTATATTAAAGAATGCACATATAATTTGGTAGCCATTTCAGAATGTGTCAATCAGTCAAGCCAATAACTACCTGTTCCTTCATATCATGTGAGTTTTTGTCCTTTATATTTTGGAGAGCTCGGATTGATATGACTGCAGAATTTTCAGTGGTTTTTCTATACATTTGTTAATATAAGCTATGAGAATTCATATGTAATTTATGTATTCTTTGAATACAGAAATGAGAATTTCTTTTTCAACTCTTCCTTATTTTGATTCACTACCAAGGAAAGTGTGATTTAGATTTGGGGAAGATTTGTCTTTGCCCTTTCAGAGCCACTTAATTCAAATTAACTTCTAAAGAGCTTTTGTACATCATCTTCTGTTTGAAAACACATAAAGCACATATACACATGGGCATTTAGACTCATATTACCACTTTAAGAAGTTTAATTTTAAAATAATACTTAAATCCCACTTCCACAGAAAATTACAATATCCAGTCTCATGCAGAAAGCTTCTTTATTTTTTGAATCCTTTTTTAGCTATGAAAATATTTTAATCCTATCACATATCCACTGAGCTCTAAGAAAAAAATCTCTGTTCTTTAAAAATCAATTTTTACAAACTTAATTTTTCTTGTTTTCCCAATTTTAAGAGAGCAAATCTTATAAGCTCTGGGTTAGAATTAAACTGCAAAAACTTCCTGAATCTTATTTTTATTGATGTTTCCAGGCACAGCTTTAAAATGACTCTTATATAAACACTATGAATGATTTTTTTTCATATATCTGAAGACTCTGAGAGATTACCTATATTTAGGATTATCTATGTGATTTTGACTCATAGATGCTTCTGTTTAATTTCACAGGATACATTTAGGACTTTTAATTTTATTGATGCTAGATGACAAATCAATTTATTGCAATATAATGGCATATTTGTCCTACTTTTATTGTTCTGGGACTCCAATATTGTTTTACATGTAAAATAATATTCCATAGAAAAGCATTTAGTTTATTTAAAAAGATGACATAATCAAATATAGGTTTATCTCTTCCAACTATAACCTTATTATCAGCTAAAAGAAATATTTTTAGTAATAGCATTCCAGACCTTTCATAAATGTCTCTGAATTAACTTGTTTATTGATTGATTTTAATAATTATGGGCATCAGCTGGATTTACCGTAAAGTATTGATCTTACTCATAAAAAGTTGCCTCTAGACTAAATTTAATACCATTGAAAAATTTCACTAAGAGAATTATTGTTATATTTTATCCTGAGGTCTGTGAATTATCAGTTGAATAAAGTGAGTAAGTTTCTTTGGTATTTCAGGAAACAGAGTACAAAATATATTAAAAGTCCAAGGCCTTTGTTGAAGTAGACTGCTCATTTTCTAAAAATCGTTTTATAAAGATTTCTAGAGTTCTAGTTCATTAAAGTCATATAACTAAGTCAAATTATCTAGCCCAGAATACTGGTAGGTTTATGCCAAAATTATAAAATAAACTTATGTTTTCATGTTAGACATACAATAGACTATTATAAGGAGAAAAAATATTTGAAGCTCTTGTGTATAATGATGACATTTAAAGCAGACCCATTACAGTCTTTACAATGATAGCAGCTTTCCTGTAAAAGAATGATCTATTATATTTCTCAATATCTTATATACAAACTTCCTAACAGATACTCTGAAATTCAGTTATCTATTATAAAATATATTATGACATTAGTATAAGTCTACTTGGACAAGATGGATTCACTGCAGTAAGATGCAGGTAAGGAGCATTATCATTTGGTTTGTTCCTTGGAAGTCCACATTCCTTCCGGTTTAGTGAGATCCAAAGAAAGCTTGAAGGTGTGTAATTAATATTCAACAGCTACACTGGAGTGGATCAAAGACAGAAATGGAAACCATGGGCTATAAGACGTTAGCACTTCCCACAATGTCTTCATGGAATTGGTGGAAACTTTGCTTTAAATTGTGTCAAACAAGGATTACACACAAAAATGCTCAAAAAGAGTCACATTTTCATGTCTTTTAAGAGCAGCAAAAATTTATGCTATTAAAATATCAAGAGTTTTTCCAATCAAAAATGCCATCTGCATTTATTTAAGATATTGTTTGGGACTATAATTCACATTGCATGTGCTGCAGCTTAGCTCAGTGGTAAAAAAAAAAAAAAAAACAACAACAACAACAACAACAAAAAAAAAAAAACACTTGACTGGCAGGCAGGAGTGCCTGGGTTTAATCCCCAGCATCACAAAAGAACAATAATTATACTTTCCGGTCTAAAAAAAATGAATGAATCAAAATTTTCCTGCCAGATAGGTAGCCAGAGCTGTTTATTTAAGTATATGGAATAATAATAGAGACTTGAAAAAAATAGTATATTTAAATACACATTGACAATCTAGCATATACTGTGACAAAGAAAAGTGTCTTACCACATTTCATACTTTTTTTAAACAAATGCTTTAAGAAAACCTGAGAAAGACTGGTTTCTAAAATGTAAATGAGGTTTATTTATGCTTATGATTCTGCAGGACGGGGAAGCTCAAGATTAGCTGCCTACTGTAGTGTCTTGTGCTTCAGTTCATGGTAGAGATACAATGAAAGACAGGAGACTACTACAGAAAGTCCAAAGCAGAAGGGCAGCCTGGCTTTGTAATAACCTACTTCCGAGGTAACTCATCCAGTCCAGTGAGAATTAATTCAGTACGCAAGGGAGACATTAATCCATAGTAATGTCCCAATCTCCTCTTCAAAGTCCTACCTCTGAAAATCAACATGAAGCTAATCAAATTTTGATAATAATTTTGAAGAAATAAACCATATCTAAAGCATATTAAATGCTGTGACATTCTCCTCAGCTTGGATCTCTCCCACAACATCTCTTTTCTTAGTGCATTTGCTTCAGAAGATTTACATTGCAAAATCTTTCTCTGCCTCTTTGTAAGGTGCATATTTTTAGAGGTCTTTTTTCTGCTTTTGCCATTCAGGAATCTTCTCCTCCTCAGGACATGGGAGCCATTCCATTAAAATGTAAACATCAAAGTAAATGACATCTCTATTTGCCTGTCACCTCAAAACGTAATAACCTAGCACTGATGGGGCTGACTGGCAAATATAAAATGGTGTTATAACAAAAAGAGTTTTTGCAAACTCAGGAATTCAGGAGCACGCCTACCAGAGAACCTATCTGGAAAGCTTTCCAGTCGTCAGCTGCCATCCCATCTCAGCATTTAAACATTTCTGCATGCTTTGTTTCCGTGGGGTTAAGTTCACATGAATTCTGTCCTCTGTCTCCTATTGCAAAAATCTTCAATAATGTCTTTGTTTCCTTTTTTTTAAAATTTCTTTTAGTGTAATTTTAACTTTGACAGATGGACAACATTTAGAAACTTAAGCTTAATTTTGAAGTATAAAGGGAATGCAACAAGTTACATTCAGTCATGCTAGTGTTATCTGTTCAGGCTATACATTGTAATTACCCATGTTCCAACCTACCTGTCATTTATGTTAAACTGGCTTGAAGGTAAGACGAACTCCCATAACTAGGAAGGTTTGATTAGTCAGTAGATAACTCATTACATGTGTTTTGAGTGAGGTGAACAGAATGTAGCAAAACCACACTGCCAAGTCCAACAAACTATTCAGTCTCCAAACATAACATGGAGCAAAGTGAAAGGATAAATAATGAGTCAAAATAATAAAAGATAAAATAGTAGTCAAAAATTGTATGTGCTAGAGGAAAATAGATGTTTTAGATAAAATGCATATTACAATAAATCAAATAGTATCCATTTAAGAGTTATATGATTGGGGCTGGGGATTTAGCTCAGCGGCATAAGCGCCTGACTTGCAAGCAGGCAGTCTTGAGTTCAATCCCCGGTACCAATAAAAAGGAAAAAAAGACAAAAAAAAAAAAAAAAAAGTTATATGATCACAGCAAAATTATCCTCTCGTGATCATATGGTCTTGTGTGAATTACAGAAGAACAATAACATTATTAACTACTATATGAAGGACACTAAATATTTAATAACTTTGATAGTGTCATAAACATTTTTGGCATAAACTTTTTTTGTTACAAATTTTTTTCTCATTTAAAAATAATCATTTTAAATGTATTATACTATATAAAATGTATATCACTTATTATGTTGGAAAAATATTAATTATTAATAGGACTCATCATTTGAGAATCACATTTTTCTAACAATATCAGGCCTTTGTTATTACTATTAAATAAAAATAGTTAATCTCCCCTTCATCGTGTAAATTTTTATTTATACTGTAGGAATTACCTTGATTATTGTGTCTCTGTTAAGCTAGTGGTTAAAGCCAATTACTCTCTGTTCTCCTAGTATTATTTATACATTCTATATTGGATTTCCATTTCCATTTATTGTGCTTATTTATTTATCCATATTTGTCTAGACTCAGACCTTCTTGAAAGTAGTGGTTGTGACTGCATTCTCTCTGTTTATTTAATACTTATTCTGTGGATAATCCCTTTTATTTTTGTAATAATCAATAACAGATACTCAGTACAAACTGATTGACTGGCTGACTGACTAGTTGGAAGAAACTGTTTCTTTTAAGTTTTGTTCTAAAGTGAATAAAGGATGGTGAATTAAAAGTTTAGTTTAAAAACTAAAAAGGATTATTTAATTAAAAATGAAAGAAAAATTATTTTATTCCTTTTCCAAACTGAAAATAATTCTGGCAATGGTAAATGAGCTGAAATAACAGGATTTGCTTCACTAGAAATTAAAAAAACCCACAAACTTTTAGTGTTTTCTAAATTATTTTTACTCATTCATGATGAGCCTAACAGTGCCAAACAGAACATGCACATACTCTCTCTCTCTCTCTCTCTCTCTCTCTCTCTCTCTCTCTGTACCACTATAAAATAAATTAAATTCTTTAAATTATAAAGTTGAAAATAGATCAGAAGCAGTAAAAAGACTTCGTTTTTTTTTTTTGTTTGTTTTGTTTTTTTTTTGTTTCCACAAACCACACTGCACATCCAGGTGCAGTGGCACATGCCTATAATCCCAACACTCGAGAGGTTGAGGAAGGAGGATCCCCTTGAGTTTTGAGGTCAGCCCAAGCTGTATAATTGAGTTCAAGGCCAGCCTGTGCTAAATAGTGAGACCTGCCTCAAAAAAATTTACAGTATACAAAGACAGAAAACTAAAGGGTTTTATACGGATCCTGGAAGGGATAGTTTAAAAATGCTAGCATTCATTGTATTATTTCTCTGTTCCAGGAGTTGGCACTTGGTTTCCATTCTATTTAATTTGCACATTAATCCTAGTGGCTACTACTGCGAGGTTCTCTCTAGAAAAAATGATTACAGAAAAGATTTGTCTGAGATTCATCAGGTAACTGACTTGAAGTGAAATGCAGATATGAATGTAGGGAGGGAAGGCTCAATTCATAAAGGGCTATAAGCCTTAAGTACAACCATCCCGATGTTTGCAGATATATCTACAGGAACCGTTAGAATTTTGTAGTTTAGACTGGACTTCAGTGGAAGTCTGAATGCAAGTGAAATAACTTAGACTTTGGTAGCACATAAGCAAAAAAAACCAACCAAACAAAAAAAAAAAAAAAAAAAAAAAAAAAAAAAAAAAAAACCATGTAATTCCCCAAGAAGAAGTATTGTGGGAAAAACCTAGCCTGTTTAAAATATTAGGCATTATTTCTTTGCACCAGAGGATGAAAGACTTTCACATAATTTAAAGTGAATGAGAGAAACTAATAACTGTGTAACACAAGAAAAAAAAAAACAAAAAACAAAATTGTGTTACATTCACGACCATGTTAAAAACCAAGTTTGTATATATATAAAGTATGTTTGACCATTATTTTCATTTTCATATCTATTAGAGGATTTCGTGTGGATTTATCACTTTACAAAGAAGAGAAGCAAAAAAAAATATATATATAGGCATTAACAAGAGGAATTATAAGAGATTTAATATGCTCTACCATGGTAATAATGAAATTTCATTTTTTAATGCTCCAAAGGAACAGAAGCTTAGAAATACAAGCCATACCTTTTTAATTAGAACAAATTAATTACTAAATATGGTGAAATCAATTTGTAATAGTTTCATTTTCTCTAAAATTACATATTGGTTTCTGTATACATTTCTAGCTGGAAGTACAATTTATGTTTATTAGTATTTGTTGCCAACTACTGTATATCATCCATAATTTTACGTTATTAAATTTCTGGAGCATGCAATACAGCAATCTTAATAGATTTTATGCAAATTGTTATATAACAAAATAAGACCAGATGGTACTCATCATAGCTGAATCTTTCAAAACACTTTCATACTTTGGTTAAAATTAAACAAAAGATAAAGTTACCTCCATATTTTTAAACGTATTTTAATTCATTGTCTCTAACAATTTTTTTAGTAAATTTTCTAACCTTTTGTGAAGTGCAATGTGAAAATTTCCATTGTAGTATTTTTTCCTGGTAAGTTCATGTCTTTGACTTGTTACTGGCAACAATGAGACAAATTTTTTGAATAAATAAATTTATTTAACAAAAAACAAAACAGAAAAAGGGTAAACATAATGCACAATTTAAAAAATAATCAGTAAGAAATCACTAGTTGATAATTACATATTGTCCTCTTACAAATAGTTGTTCAAGTTACAAAAGTGAAGCATACAAAGTGAGCATTCAAACAGCAAGACTGCAAACACTTCCGTTCAACTATCCAACAAAAGCTTAGTAATATGGTTATCAATCCCATATACTTAAACATACATGTAGTTATATGCTTTAGAGCACTTTCCTTTCTTTTCTTTTTTTCAGTAGTCATTAAACATTATTATTCCTACATTTCTTATTACTTTTTAAACTAGAGACACAATGTGATATTTATAAATATGATATTTATTTCACTAATGGCTATAGCCTCAAGTTGTCTCCATTTGCCTATGAAGACCTCAGGATCATCCTTTTTTATAGCTGAGTAATATCACCCATTGTATAAAACTACCAGATCTTTTTCATCCACTCTGAAGTTGATGGACATTTTGGTTGTTTCCAAGATTTAGCTACTACAAATTATGCTGCTATGAACATGGGTACACATATATCCCTGTAATATGACCTATTCAATTTTTCTGGGAAAATATCCAAGAGGGGAATAGCTAAACTGAATGGAACTTCCAATTCTGATTTTCTGAGAATTCTCCAACTGGTTTTCATACACTCCCACTAACAATAGACAAGTGTTCCTTTTTCCCCACAGCCTTGCCAACATTTGTTATCAGTTGATGTCTTGATGGCAGCTATTCTTTCTGGAGTGAGATGAAATCTCAATGCTGTTTTAATTTGTATTCCTCAAATGACCAGTGATGGTGAACATTTCTTCATGTATTTATTTGCCATTTGTATTTCTTCATCTGAGAACTGTGTGTTTACCTCAGTTGCCCATTTTTGGAGAGGGTCTTTGAATTTGGGGATCTTAATTTTTTTTTTAATTCTATCTATGTTCTGGATATAAATCCTTTGTCTGAGGGGTTGCTGGCTTTAATTCCTTACCCCATTTTTTCCAATATCATTTATTAAAGAGCCTGTCCTTCTCCAGTGAACATATTTAGCACCTTTGTCAAATATCAGGTGGCTGAGCGTCTTTGTAGTTGTGCTTACATCTTCTAATCTGTTCCGTTGATCCTCAGGTCCATTTCCTTGCTAGTGCCATGCTGATTTTATCACTGTGGCTTTTTAGTATAATTTCAAGTTAAGAATTGAGATGCCTCCTGCCTTGCCTTTGTTGCCCAGAATTGCCTTTGCTTGTCTAGGTTTCTTCTGTTTCCAAATGAATTTTAGGAATGTTTTCTCTAGATCTGTGAAGTATGTTAATGGTATTTTGCTTGGGATTGTGTGAAATCCATATAACAGTTTTGGAGTGTGACCATTTTCACAATGTTAGTTCTTCCTAGGCAAGAGCAAGGAATATCCATCCATTTTCTAATATCCTATTCAATCACCTTTTTTAGTGTAGCATAATTTTCAGCATAATAGGTCTTTTACATTCTTACTTACATTGATTCCTAAGTATTTCATTTTTTTTAGATGCTATTGTAAAGCGTGATATTTCCATAATATCTCTCTTGGTGAGTTTTTTGTTTGTGTACAGAAATGCTATTGATTTTTGAGTGCTGACTGTGCATCCAGCTACACTGCTGAATTTATCACTTCTAGTAGTCTTTTAATGGAGTTATTTGGATCTCCTATATAAAGTATCATTTCACCTACAAATAGTGATAATTTAACTTCTTCCTTTCCTATCTTTATTCTTTTGATTTCTCTCTCTTGTCTGAGTACTCTGGCTATTGTTTCCAGAACTATATTGAACAGGAATAGTGGTAGTGGACATCTTGTCTTGTTACTGAATTTAAAGTGAAAGCTTTCAATTTTTTGTCCACATAGTATAATGTTGGCTGTTGTTTTATCATAGATGGCCTTAATAAGACTGAGGTAGACAGCATGTGTTCCGAGTTTTTGGAGGGTTTTTATCATGAGCATGTGTTGAACTTTATCAAAAGCTTCTTCTGCATCTATTGAGATGACTATGTGGATTTTGTTTTTGGCTCTGTTGATGTGGTATATTACATTTATTGATTTGCATATGCTAAACTATCCCTACATTCTTGGGATGGATCTCACTTGGTCATGACGTATAAACTTATTGAATATTTTCTACATTATATTTGCCAGTTTTATTGAGAATCTTTGCATCAATGTTCATTAGTGAGATGGGCTTACAGTTCTCCTTTTGGTTGGACCTTTCTCTGGCTTTGTTATCAGAGTAATACCTGCCTCCAGGAATGATTTAGGGAGGATTGCTTCCTTTTCAATTTCATTGAAGACTTTAAAGAATACGGCATCAAATCTTCCCTAAATTTCTTGTAGAATTCAGCTGTGAATCCATCAGGACCTGTGCTTTTCTTTCTTGGTAAGTTTTAAATATGTTTTAAATTTCAATAGTTCATATTTTGTTATTTATAATTGCTATATTTTCTTGGTTGAGCTTTGGTATTTCATAGGTTTCTAGATATCTGTCCATTTCCTCTGTGTTTTTCACTCTATGTGAGTAGAGATTTTCAAAGTAGGTATTTAGGATCTTTTGAATTTCCATGGGATCTGTTTTAATTTTCACTTTTCAGTCCTTATTGCATGAAATTTGTTTTTTTTGTTTCTTTTTCTTTATAAGGTTAAAGAGAGGTTTGCCAGTTTTTTTATTCTTTATAAAAACCAGCTTTTTGATTTATCAATACTTTGTAATTATTTTTAGTTTCAATTGCATTTATTTCTGCTCTAATCTTTACAATTTCCTCTCTTCTATGCGCTTTGGGTTTGTCTTGCTCTTCTAAGCTTGAGATGAAGTATTTGCTTATTTATTTGTCCTCATTTTGTTCTCGTGATATGACAATTTATTGTTATGTTTCCCTCTGAAGACCGCTTTCATTGCATCCCACATGTTGCAGTATGTTGCTTCTACATTTTTCCTGAATTATAGGTATTGCTTTATTTCTTCTTCAATTTCATCTGTAGACCACTGGTTGTTCAAAGGTTGTTATTTAATTTCCATGTATTATGCAAGTTGTGTATTTTCTTTTTCCATTAATTTCCAATTTCAATGTGCTATGGTCAGATACTACACATAGGATAATTTCAATAATTGCACTTAATAATATTTTATGGAATAATATATGATATATTTTGGAGAATAGACCGACCGCACAACTGAGAAGAATGTGTATACTGATGTGTTTGAGTGGAACACTCAGCAAACATCCTCTAAGTTCAAATGCTCACTGGTATGATTCAGTTCTGTTACTTCTTTGCTTATTTTTTTTTGTCTAGTTGAGCTATTTTTTTGTGACAATGAGGTATTAAGGTCTCCTATTATAATTGTGTTCTTATGTATTTGGTTTTTCATGTTCATTATTATCTGTCTTATATAGTTGGGTGCTCCTGTATTTGGTGCATATATATTTATAATTGTTAGTTCTTCCTCTTGAATTTTTCAATAACAAGTATGTAATGATCTTCTTTAACTGTTTTAATCATTTTAGGCTTGAAGTTCATGTTGTCTGTAAATAGAATAGTTACCCCTGCTTTTTTCTGGGTTCCTGTTGCATGAAATACTGTTTTCTGTCCTTTGACTTTAATCTATGATTTTCCTTTTGTGTCAGATGTGTTTCTTGTCTGCAGCATATCATGGGATCTTGTTTCTTGATCCATTCATTCAATCTGTATCTTTTGATAGGTGAATAGAGACCACTTACATTTATGGATATCACTGATATGTACTTGCTCGACTTTGCCATGTTATGTTGCAACTGTTTGCTTTCTACTTTTCACCTTTGTTTAATGGCTTGTGCTACCTGGTGGTTTTTCTTTTGTTCCCTGTATTGTCTTCATTTTTATCTTTATCTAGTTTGTCTTTCAATACTCTTTCTATGGTTGTTTCATGGACCTGAATTTCTTCAGTTGTTCTTTGTCATGGAAGTTTCGTATTTCTCCACTAAATTTGAATCAAGTTTTTCTGGGTACATCAGTCTGGGTTGAAAATTCTTTTCTTTCAGGGCTTGAAATACCTTACTCCAAGCCCATCTTGACTTGAGGGTTTGTGCTGAAAAGTCTGCTGTATTTCTAATAGGATTTCCTAGATAAGTGAATTGTGTCTTTTCTCTAACAGCTTTTAGTATTCTCTTTTTTTGCTGTATGTCTGAGATCATAAGCCTTATATGTCTCAATGTAGATCTATGTTGCTTGTGATTGTTTGGCATTCTATATGCCTCACTTATCTACATATCAGATTTTTCCCATGTTTAGAAAATTTTCTGCTATTACTTCTTGTGAATATTTTAGTTATGTCATTTGCATTGACTCCTGCATCTTCATTGATGCCTATTATGTTTCTCTTGGCATCATCTTGAAGCCACTGGATTGTCATTTCATGCTTCTTTGTTATATTTATAAGTCCCATCCTTTTGTGATCGCTAATTGTGATCCTGTCCTCAAGGTCAGAAATCCTATCCTTAGCTTCATTTAAATGGTTCTGTCAGCTCTGAATTTTTGTTTCTTGGATGTCTCTTTGAGTTTGTTTCATGAGTTTTGCTTGGTTTTTATATTGTTCATTCAAGGCTTTAATCCGTTTCCATGCTACTGTGTACATTTTTTTAATCTATTTCTTCTCTAGCTGCACTGTACAACTCCTTTACTAAAGTTTTTATTTATTTTTTTACAAGAGAGATGATTTATAATTTGATTTTCTCTATAGCCTCATGGAGTTGTTGTGTTTTTTTTTTTTTTCTTTTTTTTTCCCCTCTTGTTATCTTTTCAGAGATTTCTGGTGTGTTACTTTTTAAGTCTTCTATTTCAACGTCTCCTGTACTTGCCCCTGTTGAACTAGCTGTTTGAAATTGCATTTTGCTTTTTCATTTTGCCATTTTCTCCTTTTGAGTTATTATTTGGTCATTCAATCCCACTAGTGTCAACTGTTGGTAGTGTGTATCTTTGGGTACTAATGTAAGGTTAATGTTTATCCAATTGCTGGGTCCCTTTACGAAAAGAGGGGCCAGTCACCTAGCTTCCCACTGCAGGGCATGTTGAATGAGTCTTATATTCTTCTTGGGCTGACAAAACTAGTAGTACAGATGTAGGTCAACTTTTAGTTCCTGCTGTTGCTTTATCTTCAGGTTATTCCAGGTCACTGAATTTCCGTATCTATAGTGTTTGTGTTGGCTGAGCCCCCACTGTGTCCCTATTGTGTGCCTATATGTCTCATAAGCCCTTTTGATTTTCTCCAACTAGGGGGAGTCCTTACCGGCACACTCCTTTCCCTACTTATGTTTTCTATGTACAAGAAGGGATCACCCACACTCTTGCCAGATTCACCAAGGTCTTACAGTTAGTTGGAGGAAGATTTACTACTGCCCTATTGACCCACTGTGCACCTCTATTTTAGGAGCATACTCACCATTTTGACTGGAGCCTGCTGAGATCATCTGTTTGGGTGAGGTAGTTACTGAATCTCTCCTCAAGCTAGCACAGTTAATCCACCATATTCCAAGGTTCTGGGAGAAAGAGTGGGAGCTGAAGATCAAAAACATTGTTAATTCCAGGAGATAGGAGTGTCCCTGGGAGGCTATCAGATGTCCTGGGTTTGGGTGTGAGCCAAGGTCCCAGGGCAGCATGGCGTTCCTAGGTGGTGACTGGAGTCACACAGGGAGCAGGCAGCTGCACAGACCAAGTTCCAGGGCAGCACATGCTCCCCAGGGCAGGCAGGAGTCATGTAGGAAGCTCGTGGCAGCCCAGGCCAAGTTCCCAGGGTGATGTGGAGTTCCTCAGTGCAGGCCAGAGTTTCACCTATTTCAGGATTTTGAAGCATGTTTGAAAGCTTCCTCAGTGCACTAGGAATCACCTGGGCCACTTTTGGCTCCCAGGGCAGACTGCTGGCAACTGCTTTCCACGTAGAGCTCGTTGGACATGGGCCAGTTGGGCCTGTGGGGAATTCGTGTGTCTTTTGGTGATTTCAGACACAAGATGTGGCCTTACTGCCTAAGAGTGAAGTTTTAAGCCTTCCCCATGCATTGGAATTAAACCCTTGTTCAGTCAGGGCCTGGGACTGGATTCCAGGCCCTGCTTGCTGCTTGGGGGAGGCTGGGTGTGACCCAGTTAGGCCCACTGGTACCTCCTATTGGTCTTAGGGTGATTTAAGACACAGAGTGTGATCTTACTACCCAGGAGCAAAGTTCCAAGTTTTCCTGGTCTTGAAATTCAACCCGTGTGTGTGGTCAGGACCCAGGACTCACTATGATACAATTTGTCACAATATTTTCATTGAAATACAATCTGTAGAAGACATTAAATAGCTTGACATGTAGCTCAATCATTAAAGCACACACAAAGCAAAATTTTGAGTTGCTAACAGTACATTCAAATTCATTAACATACAAAAAACGTATTTTTTTATTAAGGAGAAAAGAAAAAAAAAGAAATAGGGTACAAGTTATACAGAATTTCAGAAAAAATAAACAATAGGAAATCACTAGTTAATAGATTACATATTGTTATCTTAGAATAATTTTTCAAGCTACAAAATTAAAGTATATAAAGTGGACTTTCACACAGTGAGACTGGAAACAGTTCTGTTCAATGATCCAACAAAACTCAGTAATATGGTTATCTATCTTATACATTTAAATATATATGTGGTTATACTCTTTAGAGCACTGTCTTTTCCTTTCTTTTGTACAATGACAATTACACATTATGTTGTTTTACACATGTATATATTTACCATCTATGTCTTTTCATATATGGGCTTCAAGAACAATTAAAGTTAAAAAGATTTTGAATGCAGTGGTATAAATATGTTTATACAGTTTATCGGAGTATTGCATTCAAAATGACCTTGAACTTTTTAAAATAACTTTTATAATTAAATCTGCAAAAAGTAATCATGTAGTAAGAAAGTTTTCATATTCTTGTTTAT
This sequence comes from Cavia porcellus, assembly GCF_034190915.1. Lineage (NCBI taxonomy): Eukaryota > Metazoa > Chordata > Mammalia > Rodentia > Caviidae > Cavia > Cavia porcellus. The sequence continues at coordinate 20,969,456 of NW_026947494.1, read as the reverse complement.
TATTTTTACTTCTACTTTTTTAATTCAAAGAGAATAGAAAATAAAAATGAACTGGATGTGGTGACACGTTTGTAATCTCAGCAATCAGGAGGTTGAAGTTGAGGATCAAAACAAGTTCAAGACCACACTGGGCTACAAAATGAGCTCAACACCAGCCTGCACTGCATAGTGAGACCTCATCTCAAAAAAAGGCAAAAAATAAATAATAAAAAAATACAGAATTTCAAACCAAGATGACAGAAAATTAACAATGGCTATTTTATTGCATATTGTTACCTTCAAAATAGTTGCTGAGGTTATCAGATATAGGCAAGCAAAATTGATTAAACAATACAAGCAGTAACTGTTCCTTTCAATGAACTAATAGAATTAGTAATACAATTATCTTAGCTATATATATGTATATATATATATATTTTTTTTACAAGAAGGAATATGTGTATTTTTTTCTCCTTTCCTGATCCCAAATGTTCTTTACTGTTGAGCAGTTTCTTTCCCTTTCACAGTGTCTATTGTACCTCTCACATCTTATTTACTCTTTCACTTTATTACACTAGGGAGTCAATATGATGTTTACGCGTGCAAGTCTGATTTATTGCAAACTTTTGTTTAAAGTCAGAATGTTTTGTAAGGCAAATATTTACTTTGGAAATGAGGGACAAAGGAAAAGTGAAGCTAGTGCACAGTCAAAACAAGTCAGAGAAAGACCAGGTGGTCAGTCTGTTGGTTGGTTTGGCCACAGGATCCTAAGCAAAGGCTTGAAACCAAGGATATAGACTCTAGAGTCAGTAAGACATTGCTTCCACTGGGAGTTTAATCCAAGTAGCAATTAAAAAACAGGAACAAAAGTGTAGAATAGATAGTGACTGGAGACTGTAGCATCTTATTCTTTTTTTTTTTTTTTTTTTTTTTCTTTAACTCAGGAGAGTGTACTGCTGTAAGGAAGCAGCACACTAGGGTAAGAGCACATGGCCAAAGGTTCACCTCAAGGCCAGGAAGGAGGGAGGGACTAGGGTTCCAGTGCGTGCTTCCAGCCTGCCCTCAGCCCCCAGAGTCTGACTCACCTGCTAAACTCTGTCTCCTGATGTCTCCTAGCCCAGACAAGCTGGGGAATAGCCCTAGAACACAGGCTTTGGAGACTTTTAGATTCAAATAATTGCAACTCCCTTAACTGAAAGATATTTCTTTTTAAGTTCTTGAAAACAATCAATAAGCTTCTAAGGGAAGGAGAAATTTGAGTCAAGATATATTGAAAGTATTACTTATTTGAATCTTTAAATATAATATTTAGAGTCAAGCATAGTGGCACATGCTTATAATCCTACAACTAGGGAAGCTGAAGCAGGAGGATCACTGTGAGTTTAAGGTCAACCTTGGTTATAGAGTAAGTTCAAAGCTAGCCTGATATACACAGCAAGAACCTGTCAAAAAAGTAAACAAATGAATAAAAATATATAAATAAAGAATTTACAAACAAAAACTTCTCCCTTCCAAAATCTTGAAACTACACTGCACACTCTCTTTAGTAATTAATCCAAAATTCAGATATGGTAGATTTAAAAGTAGAACCCTAAGTGTTTCTGGGAAAAAAAGAGTTCTTCATAGATAAGCCTGGATAATAGTGATTAATGTCATTAATTATACGTGATAATAAATTAAAATCAAAAAGAACAATCAAACATGTCTTGTAATATTTTTAAAAAGAAAAAAATGTAACAAAAGCAAATGTAGCTAAAACAGAGAGAAAAATGAAAAAAGAATAATAAAGAGCAATAATTAAACATAAAGCTAATAGGTAGAATGTGTTAAACATTAGATCATGAATAAACCATAAAGGGGCCAGAAAACTGTCAGAGAAAATGGCTCAAAAATGTTTTTAAATAAGTAAAATTGAAAACAATATATTGGGCTAATCTGGTCAAGGGAAAAACTAGAAAAAAGGGTAAAATAACTACAGTGAGCAATAAAATTTGACACAATAATCAGGTCTAATAGAAACAAAGCATCTTAGAAGAGAACACTATAATCAAATGCAAAATAAATTAGATACAATAGATGAAACTGAATAATCATTGTAAACATAAAAAGGTCCAAAACTGCCTAAAAAACAAGTGATAACAACCAGAGTGAAGAGAATGAATCAGTAATCAGAATCTGCCTGACAAAGAGCACCTATATCATAGGTTGGGTCTGAAAGATCCCTGTACGTTATACATACATTTAAGATCTATCTCTGACTCAGTGGTGTTCAGGTTCTGGCCCATAGGGAACAACTGGATTATCATCATATTTAATCCATTTTTGGATTTATAAATGAATGCACTACTCAGAGATGGTGGACATTTTAGGAGCTGGAAACTTTTAGGTGGATGAAGTAGGTGATCAAACCTTCACAGATGTATTTTAATTCTGGTATTTTTCTCTCTTTACTTCCTGCTTCCAGGTGGTGGGCATCGTCCATCCCAGGCCCCCTGTCAGGGTGTTCCCTTTACATACCCAGAAAGTGAACCACCAGATGACCAAGGACTAATGCCCCCTGAAATCATGAGACAAGATATCACTTTACTCCTATACTATATAAGTTAATATACCTCAAGTATTTGTTCATGATGATAGAAAGTTGATTAACACAACCTAGAATGAGATGGCTTAAGAATTCTACCAAATGTTTAAAGTAGAAATCACATTCATCTTTCTCAAAGTCTCCAAATGCAACAGCAAAGTCCTCACTGACAAACCTAATATGAACCCAGCATCATCCTGTCACTAAGTATCAAAAAAAGATCCTAAAAGTATAGAAAAAAATTGGAATAGAAATGCAAAAATCCAGGGCCAAGGATATAGGTCAGCAGCTCAAGCACTTGCCTGATAAGTGTGAGGTAGTGAGTTCAAAACAAATGCAAAAACCCTCAGCCAGATAGGCATCTACCAGTGGACTATGAACTATGCATGTTCATAGCACAAATAGTTCAAGTTTTCTAAATAATGAGTGTGAATTTCTCATTTATAAGTATAATATCAAGATATGACTTATGAAATTTGCCTCATAATATTCTTTTATATTTTGGTGACAAAGAAGAGAGTTGACAGTGAAAGAAACATGTAAAATTTCTGAAGCTAAATCATAGGACTCTAATATATTATTTTGTACATATTTTCATATTCATGGTTGCATGTTACATTTAATATTAACCATCAGTGTTCTTCATTAAAATTTTACTAAATACTAAGGAAACAATTTCTAGAGAATTACATTCAATTTCAAAACAAGTTTCTAACTTTTTCTCTTTTATTATCAATTATAGTACTTTACTCATTTGAGTCAAATTCTACAAATGTCACAAACTTGTCTATAATAAAATATGACATACAATGGTATATGAAAATCAAAATTTACTTTGTATGATACTGATAAAATTTTTATAATTTTAACAGGTTTGATAGCCATAAAAATTTCCATTTTGCAAACAGGCTCTCCAAATGTAATGAATGATAAAATTGTAAATAATGCGATAAAGAGAAAAATTGTAAAGTTTGCATAACAAAAGATAGGGTGCATAGTTTCCACAATGTTGGTAGCTTTTTAAATCAAGAAAACTAGAATCCATGTTTGTTATTCCATAAACACAAACGGAATGAATTAAGCAATCTTACAAATTGGAAGATTTTGACAGAATATAAAAATTTAACTTTCCATGAAAGTTAACATTCAAATTACATAGTACCTCTTATTTATTAGAACTTATTCTTCAATAAATATACATACTCAAAGCTATTTACATTTAGGTTTAAACCATTTGTAAGAAGATTTCATTATAGTTAACATTGACAAAAATTCATATCTACTTCCATTTGCACACTAAAATATTGAGGAATCCAAGGAAGTGTCTGATGATCTAGTTATTATGAACTGATTGCCTATGTCTCTCTGACTTGGTATGTTAAATTACCACCGTCATGGTATTTGGAGGTTGAGCCTTTCAGAAGGGATTATGTCGTGAGAGCTGTGCTCTTTTTTTTTTTTTTTTTTTTTTTAAGAAGCCCTCGCACCTTCCCTTATCTCTTCTGCCATGTGAGAAAACAGAAAGATGGCTATCTATGAACTAGAAGGAAATCCTTTATAGTACAACAGACTTTCAGAGCCATCATCTTGGATTTCTCATTTTCTAGACTTGCAAGTCATCAACTTCTGGTATTTGTAAGCCATCTGATATATGGCACTTGCCTATATCAGTCTGAACAAAGATAGGGGATTGTATTTATAGATATGTATCATACTACAAGGAATGAGCAAGAACAGATAAAGGTGTTAATATTGTATCGAATTTGATTACCTATGATTTACATATTTGTAAAAAGAAAACTGTTTTTTTTTTCAAAAATAAAGGAAAGAAGATAGACTGCATTAATACACACTTTTGAAACAAAAATGACAAAAATATACTTATTTTACCTTTGAGAGCTGAATATTTGAAGGTCATAACAAAAATAATGATAAATATAATTAAAATTACATCCTACTGTTACATTATTTAAATATTATGTACCTTTAAATAACAGAGTTTCTAATTTTTCACGAATGTCCTAAATATAAAGTTGCCTTACATATAATTAATTTAAAACAATTATTTCTATTAAACATGTTCACATCATGCTTCCTCATTTGCATGCAAATACCTTACTTTTTTTTTAAACTAAGAAATAAACATTTTTCATTAGCTAATTATGCCTCCAAGGAAGAAAAATCCCATAGCAAAAACAAATCAATAATTTGAAGCCAAACTAAGATTATAAATTCAAAAAATGCATTATTTAAAATTTAGATTTAGGTATGTATCTTCAAAATCTTTTATTAAAACCTAAGGGGACCGAGATAAAATCCCATGCGATTTAATTTTGAGTCAATTTTTTTCTACTTAGATGTGACTCTTCTCACATGTAAGACCAATAACACATAAAAGAGACTCAATTTACATTCCATGACTTCACCTAACGAGAAACAAGTTATCTGATTCAAAGAAAGAAGGCTAAAAGACACTGGATAGCTATAAAAGCTGATTCTTTGGTTATTTTTTGGACATTTGACTGAATTTAATATGTCTGTTTGTCACAAACATGGACCTACGTGCACATTTCTTGTGATACTATTTAAATACGACACAGCTGTAAGTGACCTAGAATTGGAAATGCAAAGGAATTTGTGTATTTACCCTTAACTTAAAAAGCTGTGATAAAGAATCATCTTCAGTTTTATATTCTTAATTACTACAGCTTGATGATTCCCCGTTCATTAACTGTTTTGAGAAGTCCAAGTGTTGCAGTAAGGGAGTGAAAAACAGAGCTCTGAGCTCTGCAGGACAGGTTTCTTTTACAACAAAACTGGGAAGGACCACCTGGCACTTAGACCGGATTGGCAAATTTCCTACAGATTATAAAGTGTTTTACAGGTCATGAGCGTAACGAGGGGCTGTGCAAGGAACAGTGAAAATGAGACTTTTTGGCTCAGTGAAAAGGTGTGGTGGCTCTCAGCCAGAGAAAAGGCTTGACAGAGTACAAGGAGTGTGGTCACCTATAAGAAGCAGGACTGAGGAATGATGGGGTTAGGGGATGTAGCCATGGTTACTGGGCCTTATTAGCCCGCAGGTACAAGTCTTAGCAGGCGTGAAAGCATAGCAGGATGGAAGAGGCTTGAGTGACCTCTCCTCAGCCCAGTATGGAGGGGTGGGAATGTTTCACCAAACATTATTTTTAGCTAAATAGAATCACCATTACAGGTATCATTTTTACAAATGTGTAAATTGTAAAGCAACTCAAGATACAAACCAGAGCCTGGAATGAGACTTATGGACTTGAGCTGATCACTGGGACTCACAGCTAAAGGGATTTTTATGGTTACAAAACTTTGGAGTTAGATCAGCAATCATTACAAAAGGATTCCACAGAGAATCCAAAATGACTTTAAATAACACATGGAAGAAATGTTGAAAAATAGTTATACAGTGAATTTAAAAATTAAAGCAAATCTCTCAGAGTACAGCTACATCTATTAAAAATAAAATTAATACCTAAAAGTATTTTATTGCTTAAATAGCCCCCAGTAAGAAAATCGATTACCATGAAGTTAAAAAAAAAAAAAAAAAAGGATATAAACCTTGTGCAAATAACTAAGGAATAATTTTGGCTGTAACTTCATATTTACTAAATTCCTCAAAGAACACCACTTTGTGATATTCTAAATGAAATGTCAGTTTCACTTCCTACAAGATTAATTTTACTAAATAGATATGCAGACCAGTGACTAAAAAAATTATACAGCTAAATCTATTAAAATGTAAAAACTATTAGTGCACTTGAATTTGAACATTAGTTTAAAAAATCATGTCTGTAATGCTAAAATAAGACAAAGTATATGTCTAGAAATGTCAGACATTTGGAAAATATATACTCTATGGTTGTGGCAATATTTTATTTAATTAATTCACTGAAAAGATGTGTAGCATTGTCAAATAAAGTTTATTTCATTGAATATTAAATTACCTAAATGTGAAATCAAAGAATAAAGGGTAGGCATCTATCTGAGGCATTTCCAACTATTCACAACTATGATAATTTATTTTTTCCCAAAAGTTTCTTTTTTTTTATAGACATCTGCAAGACTATTCTGCTAAAGATCAAAGAGTAAATGTTTAAAATTCTATGTGTTACCTGGTTTATATTAAGTGTTCTCCATAATGTCATTGTGGCAAAAGAACCACAAAGGTTACATAGAGATTAGATGTAGGTGTTTTCAATAAACCTTTGTTTACAATCACAAATCTCAAGTGACATGTGTCCCAGTAAGTGTACATAGATTTCTGACTGAATTTTGGCCCTCAAGTTGTAGCTTGCTGGCTCATTTTAATAAATTGGTCATGCAATGTTGGCAGTCACTTCTATGCAATCCTCTCCATATGTATCTATTGATATTCCTTTATGCAAAACAAACTTTAACATCAATAATGAAATGTAGTTTTATGCAACTTATGTATAACAATATTGTCATAGTTCTCCTTAAAATGCTACCAATTTTATTGTAAGTACTGAAGTTAAAGGAAATACATCAGAATTTTTAAAAGCTTCTAGATGATTCCTTTCATTAATTAAAATTGTAGAGAAACTAAAAATAGTTGATTTCACCCAAGAAAACTCGTATGTGCAGCCAATGACTTTTATGAGTAGTTATATACCACTCAGTGGCATTGAAATAATTAGAACTCGGTTTTATGATCTTCAAGGGTATAACTAATACTTCAGAAATTATCTGTTGTCTATTAGGAGCTTTTTTTCCAAAATGGCAAATTGTAACTAATATTGGGGTTAATTATCAGCCTTTCATATTGACAATTATTTGAGAATCTATATTAAAACCTTTCCTTCCAAGTTATACATATTCTTATTGAAAAATGAGTATAGAAGAAACTTTTCAATCTAAATCTCCTTTAATCTTTTTTTCTTCACTTTTTGCATCACACAGAATAGTGAATCAAACTCTCATTCCTTCCAACAGGAAAAAGGGAAATAGCTATATAATTGACCTGCTTACTGCTTAACAGAATAAAACCCATAATGTACATGTTAAGAAACATTAAATAGAGTTAAAAGTGTGCCTTATATATGAAAGGATGCTCAGGAAAACATTGCAAATAGTGAGATTCTATATTCTTTTAAAAATCAGTGTGTCTTTATGTAACATTAAAATAGTATATAAAAAACTCATTATTGTAATTTACATTGAATTTCTTATTGACTTACATTTCTATATATGTCTTTATGATAAATGAAAATACAAAGGGAAATTAATATCTCTCTGAAGTTACTGTTATTCAGATGAAATAATGAGATCTACAAATAAACATATTGAGTTCAGGTAAGGAAATAAGGAAATGAACTGAGCTAAAGAAAGATAAGAGGAACTATGGCCATTTTAGTATATGACATGAAGAAAAATATCAAGACTTGAACATGTAACACATATTTTAGACTTACTTTTTTTTACCAGCTATGCATGTGCACTGCGAACAATACAAAGGTGACTGAGCCATGAGTAATCCTCCTAATGAACTAAGCTTATGAGACAGGTCATCGATGTCACACTACTTTAAGAGAACATACTTGTTACATCATGCTGTTTGTTACCTTGATAAAGAAAAACCAAATTGTATCTGTTACCTGTGTGCTCACAGAATATATTCTTTATGAACTTACCAAATGCTAGTACTTACAATGCTTAGTACTTACAATGAACTTACAATGCTAGTGTGCATTGTAATTTTACATTGCAATGGAGTGCATTGTGGTGCACAGTAGTTTCATATGAAATATTTACATATAATAGATAAATTAACAAGGCAAAGCCTAGAATAAATATTCCCCTATGAAAACGTAAAATTACACCGAAAGTAAAAAATACGTTTGAAATACACCCTATTTCAAAAGAAGATAGACCTGCATTTTGCAGAGCGTTCTTTAATTTGACTCTTAGTGTCATCCCCTTAGAATCTGGCTATCCATTTTGGCCAAAATCTGATAGAAGTGCTGCTATAGCTGCTCAGGGCATTATATCAGTACATAGGATGCCTCATTGCTGGTGATGTTAACTTTCATTACCTGAAAAAGGTGTTTGCGCTAAGGTTTTCTATTAGAAATTTGCCCCCAGACCAGACACATTGGGCTCGCCTGCAGTCGAAGCAATTGCCATAGGTCTGCACCTCGCTAGGATCTGCTGGAGGAAGCCCACAGCACTTCCAGTTCGGACCCATCCGTCCTTACCCCAAAACAGCTTCAGCCATGGCTCTCTCGGGCTAGAGGACCAAGTCCTCTGCACTCACCGCCAGGCTGCACCATCCTCCATGTCCGTTGCTCCGCAGAGACCTCTGGGGTGCCAGCTGCCACCCATCATGGTGACCACATGTCCACATGTTCCACCATCTCCCCCAACATGGCGAGTCTGGCCCCAGATGAGGGAAGGCCAGCCATCAACCTTCTTCACTGAAGTTTTTCTTTTTACTTTGCCTGTGGGTTTCTATTCAGACTTCAGGATCTTCCTGGGTTAAGGACCCACTTCATTCCTTCTTGTCTTCCTCAGGATAATATATTACGGAGTCTAGTTTGCGTGTCTCAGAAGGCTGTTTTCTCTGCTGCTTATTACTCTGCTATCTTCTTGGATGTCCTTTGTTTTTGTTTGTTTTGTTTTTTACAAATTTAGACAATTGTTCCATATGACAGGAGACTTTAAAAAGCAAGAGTTACTTACCCATCAACCATAGAAAGGATAAGAAAGATATGGTATTTCCATGCAGTGGGTGGGTAGCTATAAAGTAAGGTAATCTTGATGTTCTTGTAGGTAAATGCACGCAACTGGAGATCATGTTCATAGGTGAAACAGTTTGAACTCATACACATGAACCCTAGCATAAAAAACAAGAGTTAATGGAATCCAAAAGCAAAATAGTTATTGTGAGAGTGATAGGGGGGAGGGAACACCTGGGAGGGAAAAGTGGTAACTGCTGTTAATTTCTTATTGTCTTGTCATGAACTCTGATTTTGTTTTCAGAATTTTGTTAGGTTTAGCTTTGTGCTGTCTTGTTTTGTAAGATTTTACTCTGTAGGACAGTAGGGGCAGATATTTTGAATGTAAAGGTGTATTTTATGGTATATATTATGGTAATCATGGGTTCGTATTATATTGTTTTGAAGTCTTATAATGCTTTTATTCATTTGTATAATTGATTTTATTGTTTTGCTTTGTTTGATTTTATTATGTATGATGGTATGAACAGCTGTTTTGAAGAAAAGGAGACATTAGGGTAGCCACTGCTGATTTCTTATCATCCTGTTTTGAAGTCCCATCATGCTTTTGTTCTTCTATTTTGATTGATCCTATCCTGTTGTGTTTTAATTGATTTTACTATGTGTGATGATATAGGCCACTTTTTTGAGGAAAATAAGATGTAGTAGCCATTGTTCATTTCCTGTTATTTGGTTTTGAAGTCCTGTAATGCTTTCATTCTCTTGAATAGTTTTTTATATTTTTATGTTTGATATTATTGTATATAAATGTATGCTCAACTATTTTGAAGAAAACGAGAGCCATTATGTTAGCCACTGCTGATGTCCAGTTGTTTTGCTGTGAAATCCTGTTATTTTCATTGTTCTGTTCTGAATTATTTTGTTCTGTTGTTTGTTTTCTTTTGTTTTATTCTATTTAAAATTATAAAACATAAGATAAAAAATAAAATAAAACAATAAATGTCTATAGGAAATAATTTGGGACTATATAATGACCTCATTTTTCAACATATTTTTTATACTTTCAACACCCATTGTTGATTTTTGCCACATTAGTTACAACTACTATAGTTACCAATGTTGAATTCAGTATTTCCTTTGTTGCTTATGCATTGTAAGTTAGAAGTATACAAAAGAACTTTTTAAATGACACGCATTTATTTAAGTCATTTGTTTTTATCAATATAGGTTCATGGATTCTTATTTTATCTGTGAATTACAATCTGTTATTTTTAGGCATTGTTTGATGTTTAAATAGTCCCCAGTTGGCGATTAGAAGTACTACAATCTGACTTTTGATTCCACACGCATTCTCACATGAAGAATCTTTCTAGATTAAATTATAAACAATAAAAGCTAATGTTTTGTAATAAAGTGCATTACCAAATAATTGGTAAATTTCTAATATTTGTAGATGAAATATTTTATTAACATGAATTGTCTGACTTTTCAACTTATACTATAATTTTATGATACTATGTTTATTCATAGGATACTGATACTAACACACTAAGAAGCAATGGAACTTAATGTCTATGGTTTATGACAATCTCAAATGTCTCAATATTTTTGAGGAGATACAAAGAAATATATCTACTATTTAATGATTTTTTTGCAACAATATGTGGAGCGTACTCAGAACTATTTTGCAATTATTGAGTGTGAAATTACTTCAAGTACAGTTTCAGAGATATGGATTCTCAGTGAAATGGCCATATGTCCATACAACTCCATCTCTACATAGAATACAACCAGAGGATGCACTACTTGGAGAATCAGTGCTATTTACTAGGATATGACTATAGAGTTCAAACAGTGTGAAATACATGAAATATATTCTTCAATGTTTTATTTTATTTTATTTTTTTTACTTTTACGTTTACTTGTTTTCATTATCCAGGATCAGAGAAAGAATCAAAATAAGTTTTATTTTTATTCAAGGAAAATATTGTATGAATATTCAAAATTTAAAGCTTTATCCTAGAGCTATAATAGATAAAATTTTAATAGCTCTCAATCTCGACTTCTGTATACTATATTAGAAAGTAGTATGCTTTGCTCCTCATGTGTAATATAAAAGTAAAAGTAAACAATATCAGTTCTATTGTATTAATGGAAATATTAGAATCTCATAAACTATACAGATGAGAGTGACTAAGTTAATAGCTGAATGGTTTAAATTAAAATATAGTAAATTTTTAAAAAAATTTAAATATTTGAAAATAATTATATTTTGAAAAATGTTTGCTTCTGGGAGATTAAATTATTGTCCTTAGAAAAAATATTTGACATGGGATATTTACTAAAAGCTCCACATGTAAATGTGAAAAAGTGTATCCCAGTTAACTCAGTTTTAGAACCAAGGTTAAGGCCAGGCATGGTGTTACATGTCTGAAATCCCAGCACATGGGATACTGAAACAGGAGGATTGTTGAGAGTTTGAGGTCAGCCTAGGCTACAAAGTGAGTTCAAGGTCATCCTGAACACATGTTGAAACTCTATCTTAAAAATATAAAAAAACAAAACCAAAGAATCAGAATTATATTATTGTCAATTGCTGTATTTTAAAGTTCTTAAGAAAGATGTTTTTGTTTTGTATCACCAGGATGTGAGATACATAAAAATTCCTTAGTAGTGGTTAGTGTTCATGTATTTTACAATTATAATGAATTTAGAAAAATTATTTTGTTATAGATGTGATGTATACATTTAATTAAGCCTGCTGTTAGAATATCTATAGCTTTTATTATTGTCTCAATTGGAACTGTATGAAGATGTGTGTTTTACATTCAATGTATATTTTTTAGCATAATGAATTACTTAGAGTGCTTTTCTGAATGTCTTTAAAACAGATCATACGGTCCCTTAAGAATAAAGCAATTGAGATCAGTTCTTCACAAAACTTTAATAACCACCATTATTTATATACATGACAACAATCAGACGAGCATGAAATTTAAGATGCATCAGACACAGAAGCCTCTAATTTTCATAATTTGAAAGTGATATTTCATTGTCAATAAAATAAAAGTAAGTAAGGCTTTCTATTAATCAATACTGAAATCACAGGAAAGTACAAACCGTTCTTATACTGCATACAAAAATAAAAAAATAAGTTAGATACAACGTGAAATGATTTGGGAACAGTGCTAGCCTTAGTATCATACAGTTAGAAAATGCAATAGAGTAGGATGAGCACTATATTGTAGTTATGAGCCCTGAGATAAACATTAAAAAGTATTTCATGTTTACATCAGACCAAATGATGACTCCTTTGTCTCTTATAAGTCAACCAAATAATGCAGTGGCTACCAGGAAAAGGAAATGAAAACTCGGACTTCAAAATAAGCGAGATTTTATACCAGTCAGACTGTATGTAAGAGGGAGGAGTACAAAACTCAGCTGACATTCAGTAAGATTTCAGTAATACATCAAGTGAGGATGATTTTAGGAACACCTATAAGGTCAGAGCAGAAGAAAAATGTTCTTGAGAATAGCTGGAACATGTGGGCAGAAAACAAAGGAGCAAATAATTAAAGAGTAAAAGAGAGCAGCAGGAGGTAACAAAGAAAAAAGAAAGGAAGGGAAGAGAAGAAAAGCATGTGAGACCAGGAAAAGGATTTGTAAGGGCTGGTGGGGAGAATGCCCATAGATACCAGTCTTTTGGGGTAAGAGAGAAGAAACAAAAAGCACAAAAAATTGAAAGATTACACAGATTCTTCTGAAAGAGTTTTGTCCTAGAATACATTATGGCAGTGGGAAGCTGAATCAGAGGATGTTACCCTGAGGTCACTTCCTTCTTCCCCTGTTACAACTTCCTCTTTCCTTTCCCAGTGCAAGTAGAGAAGTTCCAACAGGCTCCTTGCTTGTCATCAATGCTTGCCCTAAGCACCCTCGGTCAGAGATTATATGTATATCCCGTACCCCAAGTTCCTGTCAGAGAAACCAGATCGCCTATGGTTGTGGGCTTCTCTCCACATCCTTAGAAAAAAGTGTTCTTTTTACTTTTACATTTTTGCTCTTTTATTGTGCTGAGAATGTTAAGAAAATGGTGCTGAAACCCAGGATGACAGAGTGAGCAGCTACTGGGAGTCTCCCGGTTTGAGCTCCCCCGCCAGTTGAGGGTCCATTTCTCCTCCTTTCAATGGAAACTGTTCAATTTGTCACCATCAGCCTGCACACAACATTGGCCTATCTCACTTATCACGGGTGAGCCACTTTTTGTTAGAGGTGTTCTGTTACTCTGGGCCCATGCCAGATAACCCATTGCCATCCCTGGACTAAGATAGCAGTTCTCAGGTTCCTTAAGTGGTCTGACGCAGAGCTGTTACTCTGGTCCTGTGGGATCCTGACCCACTCTTTTTGGTGACGACCAATGAGATCTGGTTGGAGTCTTTCTTATCACGCTTCAAAAATAGGTGACAATCTCTTTTGTTAAGTGTGATCTTGGACGACTTTCACATTCTTTGGAAGGGAGCTAAAGCTCTTACATCCTGAGGCAAAGTTGTTCTTTTGATCACTTTTAATTCACTCATGGGGAATACTATTTCCTGTCCCCCAAAAAGCACACCTCTGGGATGCCTGTCTCATAACCTCAGTTCTCTTGGCCTAAAGAAGGCTATAAAAATTTAAAAACTAATGTTTTACTGCCAGTTTGCATGGTTGACCTACAAGTTTAACAGCAGCTCATGGTCTAAAGTGGGAACATTTGACCCCTGTATTCTTCAAAATTTATGTGACTTTTGCTACCCTGGCAACAAGTTAGCATAAATTCCATAGGTACAGGCCTTCCTTACCCTAAGGACGTGCTCTTCTCTCATTTATTCATTCATGTACAGCAGCTCAAATATTTCTAGCTGATTCTGCTGTACCAGAAACACTCGCTTCTTCCCCTCCAGACCCCTTAGACAATGTGCCTTCATCTTTATTCCTCTTCCATATCCCCAAGACCAAACCCTGCAGTCTTCTCAACCAAAGGTTTCTGTATTCCCTGCACATTCCTCTCCCCTTCCCTCACCTACAGTGGCCTCTAATCTTTCTCTTCATTTCTCTCTTCAGTCTCCTATTTCTCAATCCCCTCCACCTAAGCCATCTGTTCCATCTGTTGGACAGTTCTTTGTCCCCTTCCCCTGTGTTGCCATTTTCTCCACTGGCTCACCATATGCAGTCTTATGCGTTACAGTCCTCTGGCAGGCCACATGGTTCTCAGCAGCCATCTTGCTGCAGTTTGCATGGAAGACAGCCACCATCTTGTGGCACTCCACCATGTGACAGTGCACTGTCATCTTGCAAAGGGTCACAGGGTCAATGGCTACCATCTTGTGACTCTTCATCATGTGATCAGCAGCAACCATCTTACTGCAGGTTACATGATGACAAGTCACTATCTTATGCTGCCTCACCATGCTATCAGCAGCAGCCATCTTGCTGTGAGTCACATGGTAATCCACCAATGTTTTGTGTTTCACTGTCCCATGGTGACAAGTGACCATTTTGTAGCCAATCATTGGGCAATCGCCCACACACAGCTGCCTGACACTTGGCCACTGGTGGCCATCTACTCCACAGCCTTCTCAGCCTCAATCTCTACTCCTGCTTTGGGAACAGGTGGGACCTGAGGGATTAGATCATCTTCATGTTCCTTTCTCCTTCTCTGACCTATCTCAGGTTAACCATAAATTAGGTTGTTTCTCTGTTGACCCACAGAATTGTATTAGAGAATTTGAATTTATAGCTGATTGTTATGATTTACATTTCAAGGATATTTATGTGGTTTTTGAACATCACCCTCAGCTCACAAGAGCAAGTACAGCTTAAAAAAAGCCATCACAGACATAAGGCAAATACCACTGAAAATGACCCTGGGCCTACTGTGCTGCCTGAACAAGATCCTAACTGGAATTACCAAAATGGAGAAGATTCTTACAAAATACATAAGGTGATTGAATGTATAATTGTGGGCCTTAATAAAACAGCTCACAAACAAACTAACTATAACAAACTTTTAGAATAAATCCAAGAGGCTAATGAAAATCCAGCTGTGTTACTGAATTGGCTTAGGAATACCTTAATTAAGTTTACTAATATAAACTCAGACTCTCATGAAGGGACAATTGTTATTAACTCTTATTTTATTTCTCAGTCTGCTCCTGATATTTGTCCAAAATTACAAAAGGCTGAATGTAGCCTTCAAACCCCACAGGGAGACCGTCTTAATATAGCTTTCCATGTTTTCAACCACAGAGAAAAAAACTCAAAAAGGAGAAAAAGAGGCACAAAAAATTTGCTATATATCAATCTGATCTTTTAGCAATGGCATTTGGGGCTCCCAAGACAGGAAAGCCAAAACAAGGCAGAGATTCCCAAGCCCCTCCCAGACCATGCTTCAAGTGCAACAAAGAAGGACATTGGGCAAGAAAGTACCCCAACCCCAGATTTCCTCTCAATGGCCACTGGAAGAGCAATTGTCCTAGCTGCCAAAGAGTGGGTAAGCCATCCTGTAACTCCCTGCCTTCACAGGATATCTCATCACCACTTGATTCATCACTGACTGATTTACTTGGACTTGCTGCTGAAGATTGATGGGGCTCGAGGCCCGTAATCCCCCATAAAATACCCTTTTTGAAGCCCTGAGTCACACTGGAAATCTCAGGTAAGACACTATCTGTACTTGTAGACATGGTGGTGACTTATAGTGTACTTCCTGAGTTTTCAGGCCATTGTATTAAGTAAGTCTTCAGTCTCTGTAGTGGCTGTTGACAGCCAATCTACACAGCCTTTGCAGACGGACTATTCCATGTAAGTTCCAGACTCTCTTCTTTAGCCATAGCTTTCTAGTAATTCCAACATATCCCACACCACTTTTAGGTAGGAATCTTCTTCAAAGTCTTAGCTTCTACTTTACCTTCTCCATCCCAATAGCTCTTGTCCTTCAGACACCCTCACAGTGCTCCACAAAGTCATCCCCTCCTCTTCCTTCTTCTCTGGTTGATCCCATAGTTTGAGATACCTCCAATCCCACCTGCTCTACCTATGCTATGCCTATTTTATTTCATCTTAAGGATCCTTCAATTTTTCCTTGCATTTCATTTCCCAATATCCCACAGCTTCCAAACATTTACAGGGACTTATACCTATAATTAAGCACCTTTTAGATTATGCTTTCCTTAAACCTACCCATTTACCCTATTACCCTATAATACTCCCATTCTCCAGGTACTCAAGCCTAATGGGTCTTATTGTTTAGTGCAGGACTGTAGGGTAATCAAAAACACTGTTACCTCAATCCACCCAATGGTGCCAAACCCTTAAAACATGCTCTCTTATATCGCCCTCTCCACCACTCTTTTTATAGTCATGGGTCTCAAAGATGTTTTTTTTTTTTTTTTTTTTTTTTTTTTTTTTTTTTTTTTAATCATCCCTCTACACCCTGATTGTCAGGATTTCTTTGCATTTACATGGAGTAATCCAGACACTCTCAGATCTCAACAACTTACTTGGACAGTCTTCCTCCAAGGGTTCAGGGATAGTACCCACTTCTTTAGCCAAGCTCTTGTTACTGATCTAGCAACACGTGATCTCAAATCTAGCACTCTCCTTCAATACTTAATGACCTTCTCTTATGTTTTCCATTCCATACATTATCCATACAGCATTCAACTAGTCTCCTTAATTTTCTTACCAGTCGTGGGTATAGGGTCTCTCCTCCTAAAGCCCAATTAGCTTCCACAAATGTCAGTATTTAAGTTTCTCTCTCACTCCTATCACTCGTTCTATCACTACAGATCATAGGCAATTCTTAGGGATCTCCAGGTGTCCAAAACCAAACAACAGTTTATCTTTTTTAGGTTTATCTAATTTCTTTCACCTCTGGATTCCATACTTTGCAGCTCGAACTCAACCTCTCTAAAAGCTTCTAAGGGCCCTTTATCAGGACCCCTAGTCCCCACTGTGCCCAGGCATGTCTCCTTTCATAAATTGAAAGAGGCTCTCCTAAGGGCACCAGCCCTTATGCTTCTTGACCCTACCCAACCTTTCACTCTATAGACTACCTCTCAGGGACACAATGCTGTAGGTATGCTAGTACACAAAAAGGGACCTTCTTTTTAAGCGGTAGCCTACTTTTCAAAGCAGTTAGACAACACTTGCAGCTACAGCTTTACTGATACAGGAAGCTAAAATTTCACATTAGGGCCATCTATTACAATACACTCTCATCATCATCTAAATGAGCTTACCTCACATAAGACACTATCTGCCCTAATGACCCCTTCTTGGCTTCAACAGGTACACCTAGCCCTCTCTCAGGACCCTTATATCTCTATTGCAACTAGTGATTCTCTTAATATGGCAACTTTGCTTTCCACTTCAGAGGGCCAACCTCACCATGACTGTATTGAGCTTTTACAAATGACTCCCATCCATTTCTTTCACATTAGTAGCATTCCTCTCTCTTTAGCCTTTGACACATGGTTCATAGATTGAAGTTCAACAAACACAGACAAAAAAAAATAGTTAACCAGTTAAAAGTTATAGAGGGAAATCCACTGCCACCTGGGGCATCCTCCCAGAGGGTAGAACTTATTGCCCTTAAGAGCACTCTTACACTAGCGAAGGGCAAAGTTATATATATATATATATATATATATATATATATATTCAAAGTATACATTTAGCATTTTACACTCTTAGGTTACTATCTGGCATGAATAGCCAACTCTTAGGGAACCCCATCATTAATGCTCCTTTTATTCTTAAACTCCTAGAGGCATCACTACTCCAAAAGCAAGCAGCAGTTATTCATTGAAGGAGACGCCAGAATTCTGTTGATCTCATTGCTAAAGGCAATGCCTTTGCAGATTCACAAGCCAAGTTAGCTGCATAACTCATCTTCTCCCATTAGCCCCAATAATCTACCTCAACCTATTTATTCACCAGAGCAACTACAATTACTTCATAAACCAGGTTAACACAGAAAACACTTAGAGATGGATTTTCCAGGGATCAAAACTTATTCTCCCAGATCAGCAGGCCTTAGACATCATCACTGACTTATATAACTGTTTCCATATAGGAACATGGGCCCTATACAGACTCTTAGCCCCAGTAATTACAAATCCTCTTCTAAAGGCTGTCATTGTTCAGATTACTCACATCTGTCATCTCTGTGCTAGGACCGTCCTCAGGGAAACATAACACCCCTTTCCTTTTCTATTCATCAATTTCGTGGACACCCCCCTGGTCAGTACTGGCAGGTAGATATAACACACATGCCCCACCACAAAACTCTTAAATATATTTTCACCTTTGTTTGTACTTTTTCAGGATGGATAGAAGCCTTTCCCACAACCAGGGAGAATGCTAATGTAGTTACTAAAGTCCTGTTGCAGGAAATCATCCTGAGGTTTGGTTTACCTCAGAGTAATCAGTCAGATAATGGTCTAGCCTTTATTTTTCAAATTACTCAACAGTTATCCTCAAGCTTACACATAACCTAAGTCCTACACATTCCATACCACTCACAGTCCTCAGGAAAAGTAAAAAAGGCAAATGCCTCATAAAAACACACCTTAAAAAACTCATTTTAGAACTACACCAACCTTGGCCTCAATTTCTACCCCTATCTTTAGCCAAACTCAGGGCACTTCCCTGAGTTCCTACATTTTTAAGCCCTTTTGAACTTATGTATGGCAGGCCATTCTTACTCCATAATCTTCTTACACCTCAAAGTCTCCCTCCTCTTTCTGACTAAATCTCAGTTCTCTCCTTCTTCTGACACTTGTTATGACCACATGCTGATCTCTGCCTTCCCCAAACATCAGATGGAACCAAACGAGATCCTCCCATATCCCCAGAAGATCTAATTTATCTCAAACGTTCTAAATCCACAGGACTACTGAGGTGGAGTGGCCCCTACCTGGTATTCTTGGCAACCCCAATAGCTGTCAAAGTTGTTGGACTCCCATCCTGGTTTTACATCACTCAAGCTAAGTGGTGCCCTCCAAACCCTGAATCTAAACATCCTGAGTGGTCATCTCATCTTCTATCTCCCACCTCTCTCCACCTCACCAAGGCCTCACAGCCACCACTTTCAGGCTAAGATGTTAGCATTTACCAATGATAAAGTTGTCCTGGCTGAAACACCTGCATGGGCATCAACAATCATCCTGTCAACCTTCCTGAATCCCAATATGGCACCCCCTTTCAGCAGGAAGTAGTAATAGAGAGACTTTTCCTTTTTCCTAATAATAAAAAGATGGGAATGAAAGAGTTTTGTTCTAGAATAAGTTACAGGATATTATGGCAGTGGGAGGTTGAATCAGGGGATATTTACCCTGAGGTTACTTACTACTTCCCCTATTACAACTTCTTTTTTCCTTTCCCAATGCATGCAAAAATTTTTTTTCAAAGAACTCCTCACTCATCATCAATGCCTGCCCTAAGTGCCACCCCTGGTCAAAGGTTATATGTATATCCTATACCCCATGTTCTTTTCAGAGGAAGCCAGACCACCTATGGTTGTGGACTCTTCTTCACATGATTGGAATAAAGGCTACTATTTACTTTTACTTTTTGCTCATTTATTGCACCAAAAATGCTAACACTTTCCACATCTGACATTTTGGGAGATGTTAGGTTTGGAATACCTTGGGGTTGGGAAAATTTTTTGGACAGGTGAAAATAAAGGATTAAATTAAGCCATATATTGCCGTGCATACATATATTTGCAGTATTCTCAGATGCTGCGGTAGAATCCTCCCTTGAGTCCAGATTGGGCAATTTAAGGTGAATCTATCTCAAAAAATATAAATTAAAGTGAAAGAAGGGTCATTCAATGTTTCTTTCCTGTGTGCAATCCTCAAATCTGCAGAAAAAAAAAAGAATAAAAAATACCTGAAGTAAATCAAAGACATGGACTTTTTCACCTTAACCGTTACATTCTCCACAAATCAATATATATTTTTTCAGAAAGCTAATATGAAATAAACACAACATTAAATGATATTTTATAGTTAAGATGTAACTTTCACACATTTTAAATATACAGAAATACAAAATAGTTGAAGCCAAAAATAATAGATCAATAATATTTACAGGAGGAAGATTATCACATCGCAAAACATGAAAAAGGAAAATAGTCTTGAAAGTTTAAAACAGTGGTTTCAACAATTTCTTTTCATTTTTTTAGTACATTTGTAGTATATAATGTTTAAGTTACTTACATGAAATTAGTACCTATATACAACACATCTTAATTCCTGTTTTTGAAAGCAAAGTGAAAATGTAAAATTTTACATGACTGCTTTAAGTAAAAATAAATAGATTAAGGATTGATAGCCAGAGCTCCAGGACACTCATAATGTGTTCATTTGAAGAGCAAAATGAGTAAATTGAGGAGAAGACAAATGTTTTTAATATAATTGGCATAGAAATGCTCAATTAAAAGAACTTAGAGTCAACAAAAAAAAGGAACATTGACTCTCAAGATAAATTACATAGGTGAAGGTTTCAGACACTCCAAATCAACTCACACTAAGAACATGGAATCACAGGGTTGTATTACTTTTCCATATTTCTGCTGACCAGTGATGGGCATTATTTTATGTATGTATTGGCCATTCATACTTCTAACAAGTGTCTGTTCATTTTGTTTGCCTATTATTTGATTGGGTCTTTAATTTCGTGTATTATAATTTTTTTTCTCTTTACTCTTCTCATTGTTTCCTTAGCTGTGCAGAAGGTTTTTAACTTGATGCGATACTATTTGTTGATTCTTGATGTTATATCTTGTGTATTTGGGGTTTTGTTTCAGGAGTCCTTGCCTATATCTACGTCCTGAAGGGTTTCATCAACTTTATCATCCAGAAGATAAAGCATTTCTGTTTTAACATGTAGATCTTTGATCCATTTTTATTTTAGTTTAAGACATAGACAGATACATGTCTTACTGCAGAAAAATGGCTATCATCAAGCAATCAAACAACAAATGCTTGTGGGGTGGTGGGGAATAAAAGGAAATCTTCTACATTGCTGCTGGATCTGTATACTACTATGACCTATATGGAAAACAATATGGAAATTCCTCAAAGGACTAAAACCAGAAATACCATTTCAACTCATTTATTATACTTCTATTCATCTTATAAAAAGATACTTAGATTTGAATATTCTTTTCAAAGATTAAAAAAAAAGCTACAACAGTACGCATTAATTTATCACATGTTTTGGTTCCCCTTTTGATTCTCATCTCCTTGCTATTTGTACCTATCTACAGTTACTTTCTCCACTGAAGCCTTTACTCCTTGAAGTCTTTCATGAGAGTTCCAATCAAATTTTTTTCCAAACTCTTGGTGAAAGTGATATTTTGATCACGTTCAATGAAACTTTACAATTTTAATGGCATCTAAATAGTGAAACAAGTACCGAAATTTCAGCCTATTTTGCCCAGGTCCACCCAAGGAAGAACTGTGATTGGAAATGATATCCTTCCAATGTGTATTTATTAAGCAATATAAGTCTCATCATTAAAATCACTGTTTCATCCATATGTGAGGCATGTTGAATTAGTAGCATGAAACCAAGCATTGAGCTTATGGTACATCTCCATCAGAGTTGCTGGGTGACCAGATGCTTTGCCATTGAGAAGCAACATTTTGGGGGAATCATTTTCTCTGGAAAGTCACAACAATAAATTTAAAATATTTGTGAACTATGTTGTAAACAGTGTGCTATCATCCAGGCTTATTGTTCAATTTATGTAGCACAGACAGAGAGATTTAGTAGAATTAATAAAGATCCTAGAATTTTTGGAATAATAGATCAGCCTTGACTTCACCAAATATCAGTGGTTTCATTAGCTCCAGCAAGAAACTTTGAAATCCTTGAGTGCCCTTAAGCTATGAAATTCCTCAATGATATCTTCTTCCAAGATACTACTTTGAAGATATGTCATGTACATGTCCGCGCTACTCACAATGGATGTAGTCATAATGTGTCGCAGACATGAACTGCAAAAAAATATAAAAATAGTGGAAGGAAATTTAGAGACAGAGGGAGGGCAGAAGTAATAGAAAGGAAATTAAAAAAAAAAAAGATATACTGGGAGCATATACCCATTCTCTAAAATGTGTATAAATATTATGTACTGCAACACAAACTATAAAGGAAAAAAGATAGGGAAATATGTTATTTAATTTAGTCACCTTCATTAATGTAGCTAGATTTCTGGTTAACTTGGTACAGCTTCTGTGTTGGTTCTTCATGCACTCCACCTTGAATTTTATGTTGCGCAGAAGGTTTCTTCACCTAAATCTAAACAAACTAATCGTAGTCTTTATATATATATATATATATATATATATATATATATATATATATCCAATTCACCTCTTTCAATACTCATGGAATTGAAAAAAAGTGGGCTTTTGTCTTGAGCAGATGTTGGATTAAGGGACTACTGCATCTGGCTCAGTCTTCTATAGAGATCACAAAATGATCTCCATATCATCAATAACCCTTGTCATTTTAATTTTATTCATGGCCCAAGAAAATGAGGAGAGGTAGGTAAAAGACTGATTGGTAGGTGTCAGGAGTAGCTTAGCAGCACAGCCCCTGCCTGGCAAGTGCAAGGTTCTGAGTATGATTTCTGAAAGAAAAAAACTGGCATGCCATTAAGAACTAGCATAGTTTGGGAAGTTTGTTGTCTTATGCAGCTGCTGCTCATGATACTGCAAAACAATGACAATACTAAGATCAAGGATGACTGATCGCAGATTGTCTTAACAGATATAGATATAGTGTGAAAAATTGCAAGAATTGCCAAAATGAAACACTTAAACATGTTGATGAAGCACTTGATTGAGTGATTGTCACAAATCTTCCATTTTTAACACACGTGCACACACACATACACACACACCTATGACACTAAGCCAAATTATCTATACATACGTACATCATCTAATTTAATGTGCATCTATGTCAAAATATGGGAACACAAGAAAAATTTTAGCAAATGCATTATAATATCACAATTTATAATTTTTTAGATGTGAAAAATCATCAACAATTGTCATATTTCCAAACCCACATGTGAAGTTGGATAAATGCTCACATCTTGCATTGCATAGCATGTTTTCTTTAGTTTTTATCTTTGTCACTGTAATTAATGAAAAAATGAAAAACTCAGTTGGTATAACTTTATGATAAGAAGCTGAAACAAATTGGATATTTATAAATTCTGTTTTGAGAATTTCCTGTATATATTCTTTACTAATATTTGTTTCATGCTTGCTAAGGATTTGGTATTAACACAGGAGCTCCTTACATTACAGGTATTTTAACCTGAGGCACATTGATATTTAACTTGATTTTTGCATGATGTTCATTTTGGAAAGTTATAATAGTCTTATTTATTGAGTAATCCATTTAAATTCATTGACTGCTTGCCTTATATGTATCATATGTATCGTATGTATTATATGTATTATATTATATGTATTATATGTATTGTATTATATGTATTATATGTATCATATGCTTCCTTATATGTATCTACTTTTTAGATTTTTATTCTGTGTAAAATCTTGGTGGAATTACACTTCTTTAAGTTTTGACTCTACATAGCAATTGTTAGTATCTATTAGACTTTATCTTTACTTTTATTTCTTTCAGAATTGTTTTGCCTAATTTGAAATGTTTTTGTTTTAAACTGATATATGAATAAATTGATTTACTATATTTGCATTATTTTTTCTTTATTCTTTTATAATGATTAATTTAGTGCTTTATCTTCAGTGATATTCTGCTTTTGGATACGGAACATAGAAGAAATGATAGATACATAAATAGATGATACAGAGATAAAAAAGAGAGAAATATATTTCATTTCTAATATAAGTAATAAAATATTAATATGCTGATTATATTTACATCTATAAATGCTAATGTTGAATTTTAAAACATGAACATTTCATATCATATTCATAAACTCTGAAATTTTCAATATATGCTGAAAATTCAAATAAGTCTATGGTTTTACTTTTCTGATTTTCAGTTGGTTGGTGTTTGCTAAAGGCATATTTTAGGAAATGTTATTCCAATACTGTTTCTTATATCAACAATTTCAATGTGAAAATACTGCTTTATGCAAACGATTTTGAAAATATTCTTCAAATATATTTTCATATGATAGTACATACAGGAAAGAATATTTATACAGCATCCTGAGTAAACAGCTAAGGTTTATATAGGCTGAAAGCAAATAGCTCAAGAGATACCCCAGCCTACGACTGGCCAGTCTGAGTGGTGAGCGTGTCACTTCAGAACACATACAGGTATTTGCTGAATACAATTTTGCTGGGGCAACTCAGTTTATACTGTGACTTAGGTATTTGGCAATAGTCCAAAATACTAGAAATTACATTAAGCACTATTTTATTCTGTTTTAACTATTCTTTATTTTTTATTAAAATATTACAGATCATTTTGGATGTATTTCCTTATCTTTCTGTGTTTCAAAAATTGGAAAAAAAGTGACAGTTCATATTTAATCAAATAAATATATTCACATACTTTGCATGTCTAAAATATCTATTATTATCACAATTAACATTTTTGTTTCCCAAAACTTATTTAATATACTTCTGCATTTTCTCTCTACTATCTTTTTCCCCCTTGAATATATTTTGCAATGGCTTGTATCTTTTTTATTACAGAACAAGTTTATAGTTTCACTCATTTTCATTTTCACTCAAATTTGTTTTATAGCAACAATTGCTACTTTCTAATTTCCTTAAAGTGAACTTTAATTGTTTCTTCTTTTGTCAGTTTCTTAATTAATGTAAATATTATGTATTATAAATACTCTTACAGCCACATTTTCTGTGTACCTTATTGATGATAATCCATCAGCTCAGTAATCCTGTTATGATTTTTAATTTTCAAATATACTAATTACAGTTGTGATTTCTTTTTGATAGAAGATTCAGTTTCAAACCCAATTCTGTTTTTTGTTTGCTCTCATTTCCAAATAGAAGTGTATTTAATTGTTTCTTAACTTGTAAAACTTTACTGTGTTTTAATTCAGGAAATTTTTCTACAATATATGTGGTAGAATCATTTGTGCAATAATTTACTACAAATATGGTATAGAAAATATTTGAGAAAGTATTATTATAATGTTACAGGCTATATTTATTCAATTATTCTATATATGCAGATTTTTAATTAGTTCTTATTACCTTCTGCTGTTTACTGAGACTGCTTATCTTCCTAAAAGTACTTTTTAAAGAACAAAAAAATCAGTGTTTCATATCATCTATTATTTATTTTGTTTTTAAAATTTTTATAAGAAAATCATGAGATGGGTAACCCAGAAGTCTGATTTATTTCATTTAGTATAGATAGGCTATCTGGAGATGACATTTGGGGATAGGAGAGACAGAAGGGAGGCATAAGGAAGGGAAAATAAAAAAAGATCAAGATGCAATGTATATAGTGCCACATCCCTGTAATGAATGTATTTATTGCCCATCAGAATGGTACACTAATAAAAAGAGAGGAAATATTGATTCTAGATAGAATAGAATGCAATTTATATATATTAGCAGGTTTCAAATATTGCATGGGACATAATTCTACTAGAAAAAAAGTAGGATTATAAAATGGTGCTTAGCTGAAATTCAAGCTTTACTTCATTTTTATTAACTTTGAAAATTAGGCAAGCTTTAAATAAATTTTACAAGGAAGCTAGTTTTAGTTTTCAGAAAATGTTCTCTGAGCCAGTGAATATTCAAAGTGTTGCCTTTTATCTTAAGAAGAATTTATCTAAGCTAAATTAATAACAAATGATTGACTTGCTTTTGTGATTATGATGATACTTATAAAATGATACGAAATCAATAAGGAGAGAGAAAGAGCCAGAGAGAAAGTTTATATTTGTGCAGTGACTAAGGAGAATATCAAGTTCATAGTAATGGGAATTAGAATGTGGTGCAAAAATAGAAGGGCAAGTGAACATTCTCTCTCAGACATACTGTTTTGAATATACTTTGAAATGATAAAGTATAAAATTTGAATAATTAGCTATCTTTATCATCTCAGGACTTGAAAGTGAGAATCAGATTAATGAAAATTTCAAAAAGTAGTTCAAGGAATCACTTGAACAGTGGACTTTATTCACTCTACTCTTTACTAATGCATAGCATTTTTCCTTAGTATAACTTATTTTCCAAATGTTGTATTTATATATGTAAATTATATATATATATATATATATATATATATATATATATATAAATCTAGGATCTATTATTGCCTCACTAATCTATTTTCTCCCACCCCCTCTTCCATATATATCATTTGTGTTGCTTCAATCAAATTCACCATTACCAAATCCCACCAGTTCTTTAATGATAATCCCAAGCAGGTGTGAAGACTGTGTGATTTCAGCACTGATTAAATACTTAACAATTGGCACAAGTGTATATTTGTACTTAGACAAGTCTTATCTTAGTTATCACCATGTCAGAATTATCTCAATAATATGATTATTGGTAATTCAGTTTTTCTTTAAATTCTATCTATTCAAGATAAATTATTTTAAAACACTATTATATAAATTTACCTTGGGTTCAAAGTAGCCCAATCAAATCTTTTCTCAAGGAGTATCTAAAATTTTGTCATTGTGTTTTGTTTAAAAGACAAATGTGTGATTCTATATTTGCTTAATTCTTAAGTTGGCTTTGAAATGAAGTTAGAACCACACTGAGAAGTCATCTGAGATAGTCAATATTGAAATATGATCCCCTAAATATTTCCTTTTGATTAGTGATCATTTTGACATTATCATTTTACATTATATATATATATATATATATATATATATATGTGTGTGTGTGTGTGTGTGTGTGTGTGTGTGTGTATGTATATTCATTATCAGGGATCAAATTCACGACCTTGAACTTGCAAGACAGATGCTTGAACCACTGAGCTATATCCCTGATCTTATTTGTACATTATAAATAGCATTATAAATAATTCATAGAATTTAATACAAAAATTTTGGTTTTGTAGTTTTATATTTTCTTTCCAGCAAAGAAATATCTCCTGTACCTGTAGATTTTACAAGCTTGTTTTGTTTGTAATATTAAGATCTTTTTCCTACATTAACATTTTTAATAAAACTTCAAATTATTGATTAATGATGAATGATACTAAAATTTATTTTCTCATAAAACATCCTAATAAACCTAAACTATTTACTAACTAGCACTATTTTCCACTGAGTTAAAACACTGCCAGTGTACTAATTTCTTATATACTCTAACATATCGCTTTGTTCTTCCTGCTTTTGACCAGTCTAATTTTCTATTCTTAGACCAACTAGTTTTTTTTAATATACTAACACTAAAAGCATTAAGGTCTGATATGACTAACCATTTACAGTATATAATTTCTTCCAAATATTGTTATAATTTTATCATAAATATTACTCAGTAGACATTTAATAATTATTTTGCTAGGCAAGATTAGAAAAGAAAAATAGTAATGAAGCCAAAAACATTAGAATTCTAATTGGAATTGTACTACAATTACATAGTAATTAGAAATTACAAAAACACCATTAGCTTCTGCGTTTATCCATTGTGTTCCTTAAAAAAATGATTTTCCTTTATTATTTCAATACTCTGTACTCCATTTTTTATTTTTAGTTATTCATATTACTTTATTTTTATTAATCTTGGTAATATTTAAATTATTTTCAAGAAAAAAAACATGTAATATCTTTACACACACAGGCCTATATCAGTTATTTAACACTCTAATTTTCAAAAATTTAATGAAATCTTCAAAATTGAAACTTTTGTCTTCATCGATCTAATATTTATACTGTTTCCTAGAATATCAAAATGTAATTTATCATTTGTAGTTTCTATAACACTGTTCAGGATATATATGGCAACGGCTAAGTGCTTTTCTTCTCAGCATTATTCTCAATGTTTTGAAATTCCTAAATTAGGTGTAAATTTCTTTACTATATAAGTCACATAACTACCATTATTAGGTGTCTGCCCTGACAATTAACCCAAGTGAGCGTGTATTTGCCAAATGCAGCTGTTGTTATTTTGGTTTTTTAACCAAGGTGAAGACATGTTAAGCATAGTGAAATCACAGTAGTCACACTTCCTAAAGGTGCATAATAATTCACTGGTTTTCAGTTTTCTAGTTTGAAATCTACATATTCTTATTGGATTCTATTTCCATTTGTCTCTGAGAAATATCAGGGGAAACAGCTACACTGGAGCAAAAAACTGTCCCATTTAGTATTTCTGTGTTCTAGAGATGAAAGTTAAAGCCTCAATTATGTTTCGAGAGTATATAAGAATTCTTACGGATCAGGAAGCAAAAGTCTGACAAACCTATACAAATCTATAAAAGATAGAACAAGGATGTTATGCAAGTGGATTCAGAAAAGGCTAGTTGATATGCAGGGAAAAAATACACCCATAGAAATGTAATTAAATCTACAAAGCGATACATACATATCCAATAAATTAAAATTGCCATAAATTAAAAATAAAACAACCAGTATTGTCAAAGATGCACTGCTACTTCTTCACCCACGCATTTCAAATTGAGAGTGAAGACACATTCAAGGACTGGTACACTCTGCCTTATAAAATGAAATGTATTCTTACACTTCAGCATTCCCAGGTCTCTAGATATATCTGAGTATCTTACGTACTTCAAAAGACACGTATACTTTTGCTCATCAATGTTATGAGCATGCTCATGGAAATTTTATTCACATAACCAAATATTGAAATGATCAAGTAGAATGGATAAATCAAATGTGTAGCATAAATTAATAAAAGGAACAAATTGAACACCATGAATATTTTTCAGACAATGGGTTGATAAAAAGAAGATTAATTACAAAGGGAACGTACTTTATTATCGTTTTGTATGACCAAAGAAAAATATAGTAGTCTTTCAGAGGTTACAGATGAGACTACTTGATGCCTCAGGGTTAGGGTGTTGGAAAAGTGGGTGGAAAGTGCATATTGTTTCAGAAGAATCCAAATAAATTGTCTTGGATACCATAGAAGTTCTAATTATCCATTGGAGCAAGAATACATACATACACTCGAGGGTTTTTTTTTTTAAATAAGTTTAGCATACTTTATGTTCTGTATTTGCTATATCTCAAGGGGTATTGTGGAAAGTTTTGAGAAAAGGCAAATTATGAGATGTGTAGTACATACATTTATAAAGTATTCCTATTGATGAGTTGTTCATTTGCATTTTATGGACTTTAGTTAAACGATGTGTACTTAAAAGGAAAATAATTTTAAATAAAGTAAAATACAAGTTTTTATTATGCAATGAGTGTGTAATATACACACCAACATTTTCAACATAAGTGATCTTGTTTTCAAGATCTAAAATATAACAGCAGAAATAAATTATTATCTGAAGTACAATGAAAATACAAACAAAACTCCACCATGGGAATAATTTGTAATTTCATTATTACATCTAAGGCTGTCCTCACAAATGAAAACCACCCTCATTCTGTATACAAGCCTCACTCACACTGACAGCATGTGTGTTGTTTCCTTTCCTGTTTGGCAGATCATGCCTGTCACCTCTCTGGTCTTTCTCTTTTGTCAGGAACATTCTATTATATTATACAATATACACTTACTAGGTAAATAAAATATCAATAAAATAAAGTATCAACTATGTTAAGGTTTGTCTCTTGATGTCACCCAAAGCCTCATGCAGTCACAGGGATTTTCATAATTAACTGAATATAGAATTTGTGATACTGTAATTAAGTGTGTATGAAAAATGTGTGTTCATCTCAGATGCCCATTTTTGGAGAGGGTCTTTGAATTTGGGGGGCTTGATGTTTTTTCAATTCTTTCTATGTTTGGGATATAAGTCCTTTGTCGGAGGGGTGCTGGCTAAAATTCTTTCCCATTCTGTGGGCTTTCTTTTCACTCTGTTGGTAATTTCTTTTGAAGTGCAAAAACTTTTCAATCATGTGAGATCCCAGGTGTTGATTCTTTGAAGTGTTTCCAGTACAGTTTGCATTTTGTTCATGAATTTTCTGCCTTCTATTGTCTCCAAGACTTCTGTTTACCATGTCTTCCAGTATATTTAGTGTTTCTGTTTTAATATTTATATATTTAGACTTTTGTTTTGTGCATGGTGATAGGCATGGATCTAGTTTCAGTCTTTTGCAATGTGGAGAGCCAATTTTCCCAATACCATTTATTAAAGAGGCTATCCTTCTTCCAGTGAACATGTTTAGCCACTCTGTCAAATATCAGGTGGCTTAGTGTCTTTGCAGTTGTGCTAGAATCTTCTAATTTGTTCCATCGATCCTCAGGTGTATTTTTTTTTTTTTGCCAATACCACACTGATTTTATCACTGTCGCTTTAGTTTATAGTTTCAAGTCATGAATTGAGATGCCTTCTGCCTTGCCTTTGTTGCCCAGAATTGCCTTTGCTAACCTAGGTTTCTTCTGTTTCCAAAAAAATTTGAGGGGTGTTTTCACTAGATCTGTGAGGCATGCTAATGTTATTTTGATGGGAATTGGATTAAATCTATATAACAGTTTTGAAAGTATGGCCATTTTCACAATGTTGGTTCTTCCTAGCCAAGAGCAAAGAATATCCTTCCTTTTCCTAATATCCTCTTCAATCTCCTTTTTTAGCAAAGCATAATTTTCAGCCTGTATGTCTTTTACATTCTTAGGTTGATTCCTAAGTATTTCAGTTTTTTAGATGCTATTGTAAAGAGAGATATTTCCATAATTTCTCTCTCAGTGGGTTTTTGTGTACAGAAATGCTATTGATTATTGAGCATTGACTTTGTATCCAAATACACTTCTGAATATGTTTATTACCTATAGGAGTCTTTTAATGGAGTTTTTGGGGTCTTCTACATGGAGTATCATGTCATCTGCAAATAGTGATAATTTAACTACTTCTTTCCTTATCTTTATCCCTTTTATTTCTCTCTTTCATCTGATTTCCTTGGCTAGTATTTCCAGCAGTATACTGAATAGGAGTGATGATAGTGTACATTCTTGTCTTGTTGATTTTAGAGTGAAAGATTTCAGTTTTTGTCCATTTACAATAATGTTGGCTGTTGGTGTGTCATAGATGGCATGTATGAGATTGAGGTAGACCATGTATTCTGAGTTTCTGAAGGATTTTTTTTTATCTTAAACATGTGTTGACCTTTATCAAAAGCTTTTGCTGCATCTATTGAGATGACGATGTGGTTTTATTTTTGGCTATGTTGATGTGGCATATTACATCTATTGATTTGCATATGTTAAACCATTCCTGCATTCCAGGAATGAATCCCAGTTGGTCATGATGTATAATTTTCTTGATGATTTGCTGCATTCTATCTGCCAGTATTTTATTGAGAATCTTTGTATCAATGTTGTTATAGAGCAGTAGTGAGACTGGCCTATAAATCTCCCTTTTGGTTGGGTCTTTCTCTGGTTTTGGTATCCAAGTAATACCTGCCTCCAGGAATGATTTAGGAAAGACTGCTTCCTTTTCAATTTCATTGAAGAGTTTAAGGAGTATGGCATCAAATCTCTAAATTTTTTGTAGAATTCCACCATGAATTCATCAGAACCTGGGCTTTTCTTGGTTGGTAAGTTTTTAATTATAATTTTAATTTCAATAGCTGATATTGAGTTATTCAAAATTGCTACATCTTCTTGGTAGAACTTTGGTAGTTCATATATTTATAGAAATCTGTTCATTTCCTCTGTGTTTTCCACTCTATGTGAGTAGAGATTTTCAAAATAGGTATTCATGATCTTTTGAATTTCCATGGGATCTGTTATAATTTCCCCATTTTCAGACTTTTTGTGTGAAATTGGGTTTTTTTATTTCTCTTTTTTATGAGGTTAGCTAGAGGTTTGTCAATTTTACTTATTTTTTTATTTAAAAGGAAAAAGAGAAAAAAGCAGAACAAAACAAAACAGTGTAAGGGTACAAGTAATACAGAACTACAAAAAAAAAAAAAACTGAGCTATCACCACTTAATAGATTACACGCTATCATCTTAGAAATAGTGTTTCAGGTCACAGGATCAAAGCATACAAAGTGAACACTCAAACAGTGAGACTGCAAACAGTTGTGTTCAGTAATCCAATCAAAAATATTAATATGGTCATCTATTTAACACACCTAAACACCCTTGCTGTTGTATCCTTTAGGGCACTTGTTTTTCCCTCTCTCTTTATTACAACAAAATTTACACATTTTGGGTTTTATTGCTCCCTTAGATCTTATTACTTTTTTTGTAAGAGAATAAAATCAAGCACGATAAAACAATGCTGTCAGTCAAAACCAAGAATAGATAAAGCACATGGTGTAAAAACACAGTACAAGGTTATCAACAATGGTTACCATAATGTCTCTTGCTTCCTTAAGAAGAATTGTCTATCTCGTTAGGTATTAAAAAATTGAACAAAACAGTAGAGAACAAGACCAATAAAACCTAAACATTGTAAAGCTCACAGAACCTCAAAAGAGGATAATAGTCAAACCAGAATGGGCATCATAGTGAAACTTATTGCCTTCAAAGTAGTTGCCTGTATTCTGATACTTGATACTTTCATACAGAGCAGAATAGAGTCTAATCAGTCAAAACGAGATAACGTGGGTATTACAGGACTTCAAGTTAATAGGAAATCAAAAAAGTTACTATAATATGTCCTACTAGTTTTTTTTTTTGTTTTTACCCTTAGTTTAAAAAAGAAATTTAAAAAATTAAATAATTTTTTAATCAATAAGAGAGAGGTTGTGATAAAATATAACAATACAGGGTAAAGCATGACACTTTCAGCAACCTAGTGCTTCACCACCAAATAAACCGACTTAATAGTAGTTACCATAGTATATTTTTCCTTGAAATATTTGAATATAACTTCATATGCTATAGCATCAAACATATCAAGACAGTGTAACACCATTCAAGTGGATGAAAGCATTATAAAGTATTTAGAACCAGCTAGCAGAAAAATGAACAATGGTTTCTATATTGTCTCTTTGCCTATAACAATTATTGTTTATACTACCACATACGATAAAATCCAGCAAGATACAACATGATAAAATCAATGGAGACAGAAGAGCTATACTTTGGTGCAGCTTCAAAACAAGATGGTATTAAATCAGCACTAGCTATTATGATGTCTTGTTTTCTTCCAAACAGCTGTTCATTGCATCACAGGCCATAATATCAAATAGCCCAAAATAAAGACATTTCAATTAATGAGTGAAAACTTTATAAGACTTCAAGGTCACATAATGGGAAATCATGGTTACCACATACATTTGAATCATTTCTTACACTAGGGAAACTATTCAGTTTCACAGATGTGAGTTTCATTTATTTCACTTATGAATATGGTTTCAAGCTGTGCCCATTTATTGATAAATACCTCAATGTGATCCTTCTTTAGAGCTGAGTAGTACTCCATTGTATAGAAATACCACGACTTTTTTATCCATTCCTCAGTTGATGGACACTTGGGTTGTTTCCAAGATCTGGTGATTACAAATTGTGCTGCTATAAACATAGATGCGCATATATCACTGTGGTATGATGCTTTCAGTTCTTCAGGGAATATGCCTAGAAGTGGAATAGCTAGAACAAATGGGACTTCCAATCCCAGCTTTTTGAGAAATCTCCAGACTGACCTCCACAAAGGCTGTACTAGTCTACACTCCCACCAACAGTGCAGGAGAGTTCCTTTTTCCCCACAGCCTCTCCAGCACTTGTTGTTCTTGGTTTTCTTGATCCTAGCCGTTCTTTCAGGAGTGAGATGGAATTCCAGTGTGGTTTTAATTTGCATTTCCCTAATGACCAATGATGATGAACATTTTTTCATGTATTTATTTGCCAGTTGTATTTCTTCCTCTGAGAAGTGTATATTCATCTCAGACACCCATTTTTGGATTGGGCCTTTGAATTTTGGGGGTCTGAGTTTTTTTTTTTTTAACTCTTTATATGTTTTAGACAAAATTCCCTTGTCTGAGGGTGAGTCCATTAAGATCTTTTCCCAGTTTGTGGGTTTTCTTTTCACTATGCTGGAGATTTTTTTTTTTTACTTAAACTTTTTAATAAGAGGTGGTCCCAGTTATTGATTCTGGGAAGTATTTCCCATGGAATTTGAGTCCTGTTCATGAATTCTCTACCTACCCCTATGTCTTCAAGGTTTCTACCTAATTTGTCTTCCAATAGATTTAGTGTTTCTGTTTTAATATTCAGATCTTTGATTCATTTAGATTTTAATTTAGTACATGGTGATAGGCTTGGGTCGTTTTAGTTTTCGGCAAATGGAGAGCCAGTTTTTCCAATAAAATTTATTAAAAAGTATGTCATTTTTCCAGTGAACCTGCTTGGCTCCTTTATCAAATATAAGGTGGTTGAGTGTGTTTGTAGTTGTGTTTGTATCTTCTAATCTATTCCATTGATCCTCTGCTCTATTTTGATTCCAGTACCATGTTGATTTTACTACTGTTGCTTTGTAGTATAACTTCAAGTCAGGGATTGATCACAATCCTCTTGCCTTGCCTTTGCTGCTTAGAATTGCCTTTGCTATTCTAGGTCTCTTCTGGTTCCAG
This sequence comes from Cavia porcellus, assembly GCF_034190915.1. Taxonomy (NCBI): domain Eukaryota; kingdom Metazoa; phylum Chordata; class Mammalia; order Rodentia; family Caviidae; genus Cavia; species Cavia porcellus. Next base: position 20,934,455 of record NW_026947494.1, on the reverse strand, counting down.
ATGAATTTTAGAAGTGATTTCTCTAGATCTATAATGTATGTTGATGGTATTTTGATTGGGATTGCATTGAATCTGTATCACAGTTTTGGGAAAATGGCCATTTTCAAAATGTTTATTCTTCCTATACATGAACATGGGATGTCTTTCTATTTTCTGAGATCATCTTCAATATCTTCTTTCAGTGCATTGTAATTTTCCCTGTATAGGTCTTTCACTTCTTTCATAAGAGTAATTCCTAAATATTTCATTTTTTGCTTGCTAGTGTGAAGAGTGTGGTTTCTCTAATTTCTCTCTCTGTGATTTTGTTGTTAGTGTATAGGAATGCTATTGGTTTCTGAGTATTGATTTTGTATCCAGCTACATTACTGAATTTATTTAATATATCTAAGAGTCTTTCAATGGAGTTTAGGGGATCTTCTATGTAGAGTATCATGTCATCGGCAAACAATGACAATTTAACTTCTTTTTTTCCTATCTTTACTCCCTTTATTTTTCTCTCTTGTCTAATTGCTCTGGCTAGCACTTCCAGTATTATATTAAATCGGAGAGGTGATAAAGGACATCCTTGTCTTGTGCCTGATTTTAAAGTAAAGGCTTTCAATTTTTGGCCATTTAGTATGATACTGTCTGTTGGTTTGTCATATATGGCCTTCATTATATTGAGGTAAAGACCATCTATTCCAATTTTCTGTAAAGTTCTTATCATGAATGAATGTTGGACCTTATTGAAGGCTATTTCTGCATCTATGGAAACGATCATGTGATTCTTACTTTTGACTTTATTGATATGGTGGATTACATTTATTGATTTACGTATGTTGAACCATCCCTGCATGCCTGGGATGAATCCCACTTGGTCATGGTGTATAATCTTCTTGATGATTTGATGCATCCTATTTGCCAATATTTTAGTGAGGATTTTTGCATCTGTGTTCATTAGGGAGATTGGTCTGTAGTTCTCTTTTTTCAGTTGGGACTTTCTCAGGTTTTGGTATTAGAGTAATATTTGCTTCCACGAATGACTTGGGAGTAATATTTGCTTCCCTTTCAATTCCATTGAAGAGTTTGAGGAGTGTCGGTATTAGGTCTTCTTTGTATTTCTTGTAGAATTCTGCAGTGAATCCGTCTGCGCCTGGGCTCTTCTTTGTATGTAGGGAATTAGTTACTTGTTCCATTTCGTTGATAGAGATTGGGTTATTCAGCAGTTTTACATCCTCTTGATCTAGCTTTGGTACTTCATATGTTTCTAAGAATTTGTCTATTTCTTCTGTGTTATCAAACCTTTGAGAGTAGAGGTTTTCGAAATAGGTGTTGATGATCTTCTCATTTTCTATTGAGTCTGTAGTAACTTCTCCTTTTTCATTTCTTATTGCATGAATTTGAGCTCTTTCCCTTTTTTAAATAAGATAGGCTACAGGCTTAGCGATTTTATTTATTCTTTTAAAGAACCAACTATTTGATTCATTGATTCATTGGATTGTTTTCTTAGTCTCTATTGCTTTGATTTCTGCTCTGATTTTTATAATTTCCTGTCTTCTTTTACCTTTGGGCTTGAATTGCTCCTTTTCTTCTAGCTGTTTTATGTGTAGCATCATGTTGTTTATTTGTATTCGTTCTGTTTTCCTGATGTGGGAACTCAGTGCAATAAATTTTCCTCTGAGGATGGCTTTCATTGCATCCCCAGATTCTGGTAAGTTATATCTGGATTTTCTTTTGTTTGTAGGTATTGCTTAATTTTTTTTTTTAATTTCCGTGTGACCCACTAATTACTCAAGAGTGTGTTATTCAGTTTCCATGTATTTGTGGGATTTTTGCAGTATCTTTTATTGCTAATTACTAATTTCATAGTGCTATGGTCCGATAGCATGCAAGGGATAATTTCAACTCTTTTGCATTTATTTAAATATGTTCTGTGAGTTAATATATGGTCTATTTTAGAGAATGATCCATGTACTGCTAGAAGAATGTGTATTCTGTTGTTGTTGGGTGGAATACTCTGTATATGTCTATTAAGTCCATTTTCTCACAGGTGCAGTTCAGTTATTTTATTTCTTTGTTGATTTTCTGTTTGGTTGATCTGTCCATTGGTGTCAATGTTGTGTTAAGACCTCCTGTTAGAATTGTGCTACTGCTGATTTGGTTTTTCATTTCTGTTAGTACTTGTTTTATATAACTGGGTGCTATGGAGTTTGGTGCATATATATTTAAGATAGTTATTTCTTCCTCTTGGAGTTTTCCCCTAACCAGTATGTAGTGACCTTCTTTATCCCTTCTGATCATCACTGGCTTGAAGTTGACTTTGTCTGCAAACAGAATAGCTACCCCTGCTCTTTTTTTGGGTTTCTGTTGCATTGTTTTCCATCCTTTGACCTTCAGTCTGTGAGTATCCATTTGGGTTAGATGGGTTTTTTGTAGGCAGCATATGGTTGGATTTTTGGTTCTTGATCCATTCTGCCAGTCTGTTTCTTTTAATTGGTGTATTGAGACCATTTACATTAATAGTTAGAACTGTTATATATTGGTTTATTGTCTACATATCATCTTTCTGCTGTTGCATGTTTATCTTTCTGCTCTGCTTAATTGTCTGCTTTGTTTAGTGGTTTTTTCCTAAATGTATCTAGGCTGTCTTTCAGTATTCTTTGCAGGGTTGTCTTGGTAATCATGATGTTTTTCAGCTGATCTTTGTCATGGAAGCATCTTATTTCTCTGTCGAATTTGAAGGACATTTTTGCAGGGTACATCAGCCTAGGTTAGAAATCATTTTCCTTTAGGATCTGAAATACATCACTCCATGCTCTTCTTGATTTTATTGTTTGTGCTGAGAAGTCTGCTATGATTCTGATAGGTTTTCCTTTATAGGTCATCTGTCTTTTCTCTCTGACAACCTTTAATATTCTGTTCTTTTGTTCGATTTCTGGGATGGTCATTTTTATATATCTGGGTGTAGATTTATTTTGGTTATGACTATTTGGAGTTCTTTATGCTTCATTGATCTTGATATCAGTTTCCAATCTCGTTTTGGGAAATTTTTCAGCTATTACTTCTCTAAATATCCTCTTTACATCCTTTATGTTGTCTCCTTCTTTTTCTTTTATTCCTATCAAATTATGTTGTTTCTCTTTGCGTCATCCTGTAGGTGTTGAATTGTTTTTTTTTTTTTCCTGATTTCTTGCTATTTTTAAAAGATCTTTTTATTTCCTGTTCACTGGCTGCAATCTTGTCCTCGAGGTCTGAGATTCTATCTTCATATTCATTGAGGTGAGTTTTACAATTTCAATGGAGCTTTTGATTTCCTGTATATCTCTTTGCATTTGTTTTATGTATTCTGTTTGTTTCTTATATTGTTCATCCAGGGATTCTATCCTTTTGTTTAGTTCCTCCAATTTTTTAACTGCATCTTCTTTAGCTATGTTTAGCATCTGCTTCCTTTCTTTTTTTATCTGAGAGATTATTTCTAGTTTGAATTCCTTTAAGGATTCCCATACTTGCTTCTTTATTTCAGTTACCATTATTTCAGGTATTTCAGTTATGTGGCATGGGTTTTCTTCTATGCACATGGCTCCTGGGCTTTCTTGGGATAGCCTGGATGTTTGATATTGCATTTTGGTCTTTTGTTTTGTCATTTTGCTGTATTTTGGAGCTTCAAGTGTTGTCCAGGTGTGGGAGAGAGTTCTGCCAAGCTGGGATGGGGTTCCCTGCAATGGCGCCACTCACTGGACCTGGCACGGAACCACAGCCCGGTCCCCAGGTCAGGAAGAAAGTTCCCACAGGCTGGGCATGAGCTCCCAGCCGTCACTGCTACGGTCACTGATCCAGCCTGGTCCCCTGTCCCGTAGGAAACCGGCCTGGTCCCCAGGTCTGGAAGAAAGTTTCCACAGGCTGGGCAGAACTCCTAGCCGCTGCTGCTGCAGTCTCTGATCCGGCCTGGTCCCCTGTCTGGTAGGGAACCAGCCCGGTCCCCAGGTCAGGAAGAAATTCCCGCAGGCTGGGTGGGACTCCCAGCCTCTGCTGCTACAGTCTGATCCAGCCTGGTCCCCTCTGTTTGTTTTCTTTAAAAAAAGCATTTGGATTCATTAATTCTTGGTATTGCATTTTTAGTTTCAGTTGTATTGATTTCTCCTCTAGTCATTACAACTTCTTCTATGAGCTTTGGTTTTAACTTGTTCTTCTTTTTCTAGGAGCTTGAGATGGAGCATTAGGTTGTTTATTTTTGCTCATTCTGTTTTATTGATATGACAATTTATAGTTATATGTTTCCCTATCAGGACCACTTTCATTGCATCCAACAGATTATATTATGTTGTTTCCACATTTTCATTGAATTGTAGGTATTGCTTTATTTCTTCTTCATCTGTAGCACACTTGTTTTTTACAAGGCTGTTATTTAATTTCCATTTATTTATGCATATTTTGCAATTTCTTTTTCCATTAAGTTCCAATTTCAGTGTGCTATGGTCAGATATTATGTGTGGGATAATTTCAAAACCTTTGCATTTACTTAAGAATCTTTTATGGGATAATATATGGTCTATTTTGGAGACTGTCCCATGTTCAGCTGAGAAAAATGTGTATTCTGATGTGGTTGGGTGGAACAGTCTGTAAACATCTACTAAATCCAATTGCTTGCAGGTATGATATAATTCTATTATTTCTTTGTTGACTTTTTGTCTAGTTGAGCTTTCTCTTTGTGACAATGGAATATTAATAGCTTTTATTATGATTATAATCTTGTTTATTTGGTTTTTCATGTCTATTGGTATTTGTCTCATATAGTTGGGTGCTTCTGAATTTAGTGCATATATATTTATCATTGTTAGTTCTTCCTCTTGAATTTTTCCAATAACAAGTATGTAGTAACCTTCTTTATTTCTTTTAATCATTTTAGATTTGAAGTTCATGGTGTCTGAAATAGAATAGTTACCCCTGCTTTTTTCTGGGTTTCTATTGCATGGAATACTGTTTTCAATCCTTTGACCTTTAATCTATGAGTTTCCTTTTGGGTCAGATGTGTTTCTTGTCTACAGGATACTATGGGAACTTGTTTCTTGATCCATTCTGAAACCTATTTGTTTTGATAGGTGAATTGAGGCCATTTGCATTTGTGGATATCACTGATATGTATTGGCTCGACTTTGCTATGTTATGTTCCAGTTGTTTGCTTTCTGATTTTCCCCCTTATTTAATGGCTTGTCCTACCTGGTGGTTTCTTTCTGTTGTTGTTCTGGGGATTGTGGTCATTTTTATTTCTAGTTAGGGTTGATTTGGTGGACATGAATTTCTTCAGTTGTTCTTTGTCACTGAAGTATCTTTTTTCTCCATTAAATTTAAATCCTAGTTTTTCTGGTTACATCACTCTGGGTTGAAAGTTGTTTTCTTTCAGGGCTTGAAATATCTCAAGCTAAGCTCTTCTTGACTTGAGGATTTGTGCCATAAAGTCTGCTGTATTTCTAATGGGCTTTCCTTGATAGTTAAGTTGTGTCTTTTCTATAACAGCTTTTAGTATTCTGTTTTTATGCTGCATGTCTGAGATCTGAAGTATTTTATGTTTGGGTGTAAATTTATTTTGATTGTCACAGTTTGACATCCTGTATGCCTCACTTATCTGCATATCAGACTTTTACCCAATGTTTAGAAAATTTTTGGCTATTACATCCGTGAATATTTTAGATATGTCATTTGCATTGACTCTTGCACCTTCACTGATGCCTATTAGAGTTATATTGTTTCTTTGGGCATCATCTTGAAGGTGCTAGATTGTCATTTCATGCTGCTTTGTTATTTTTAAAAGTTCTGTCCTTGGGGCTGGGGATTTAGCTCAGCGGCATAAGCACCTGCCTCGCAAGCAGGCAGTCGTGAGTTCGATCCCTGGTACCGATAAAAACAAAAAACACACACACAAAAAAAAAAAGTTCTGTCCTTTCATGATCAATAATTGTGATCCTGTCCTCAAGGTCCAATATCCTATCCTCAGATTCATTTAAATGTTTTGCCAGCTTTGAATAGAATTTTTTGTTTTTTGGTCTTTGATTTTATTTCATGAATTTTGCTTTTTTTATATTGCTCATTCAAGGTTTCCATCAATTTCCCATGCTCCTATAATTTTTTTATCTATTTCTTCTTTAGCTGCAATGACCAACTCCTTCATTAAGGTTGTTATTACTTTTTTATATGAGAAATTACTTCTAATTTGATTTCCTTTACAGCCATATGGGATTCTTTTTTATTTCACTTGCTATCTTTTCAGAGATTTTTGTTGTGTTACTTTTTAAGTCCTCTATTTCAGTGTCTCCTGTACTTGCCCCTAGTGAAATAGCTGTTGCAATTGCATTTTGCTTTTTCATTTTGCCATTTTCCCCTTTTGAATTAATATTTGGTTCTTTAGTCCTACTAGTGTCAATTGTTGGTAGTGTGTTTCTTGGGGTTCTACTGTAAGGTTGATGTTTGCACATCTGCTGGGTCCCACCATGCACAGGTCGGCAAATCACCTGACTGCTCACTGCAGGGCCTGTTGGCTGGGTCCTATGTTCTTCCTAGGCTGACAAGCCTGGTAGTACTGATGGAAATCAATCCCTAGTTCCTGCTGTTATTATGTCTTCAGGTTTTTCGGAGTTACCAGATCTCCCTGTTTATAGTGTTTGTCTTGGCTGGGACCCTACTGTGTCTCTGGGTTTCCCACAGGAGCCCTTAATTTTCTCCAGGTTGGAGGAGGCCTTATTTCCACCCTCCTCAACCTACCTGATATTCTCTGTTTGGAGGAAGGACTCACCCACCCACTTGGCAAGCTCACCTCTGGCCTACTACTAGATGGTGCTTTGCTATTGCTCTTGTTTACCCACTGAAAGTGGTAAACTCTATTATTTTAGGACCAAACTCACCTCACTAATGGAGGCCTGCTGAGATCTTACTGAGTCTCCCCTCAATATTGCATGCTTTATCCACTCCAGTCCAAGGTTCTGAGGTGAGGTGTGGAAGCCAAAGATCAATGGCAGTACTAGGTCCAGGACATGGGATGGTTCCCTGATGGCAGCAGTGGGACTTCAGGGGCACACATCATGATCTGGAGTTCCTAGGTCTCGAGGTGGGTGGCCAGTATTGAGTGGACATGGGAGGGGCACCACTGGAAGGAGTTCTGGGATCTTGGGAGGTGGTTTGCCAGACATCAGGGGTCACGAGAGAGGCTTGGTTCTAGATGGGCCGTGTGCGTGCCACTGCCTGCAGTTGCTGAGTCCCAAAAGGTGGTAGGCTGTGATGGCAGGAGGCATGGGAGGGGACTGGGTGCAGCACAGCCCCATGTGCACCACTGGATGGAGTTCCCAAGTCCTGGGAGGTCATCTGCAGGGTTGGTGGGAGTCATGGGAGGGGCCCGGGGCCTATCACATACCCGTGTGCACCTCTTGCTTGACTTTTTGAAACTGAGAGAATAGCAGTCAAATTGTTTGACTTTTTTGTATTTCCTTTTTGGCAGGTCTTTTTGTCATCAGACTATGGCAGTTTTGAAACAAATCAGGTCTCTTTAGTGTCACTATTGTCCTAAAAAATCTCAACACCACATCTGTCAGTACTCCATGAATGCTTTAGATTGTCATTATTAGAATGTTGAAGTCTGACTAGAAAAGCCTTTAGTTCAAGTAATGAGGGGTCATGATAAACATATTTTTGAGTATTACTACTGATGCGTATAGAATGCTTTGCTTGTGTTTCATTATTAGTGTATTTCAAAACAGTTTGTAGTGTATTACAAACAATATGCAACAATGACTGGCACTGTCAGCATGCTGTCCAATAGCTCGCAATAGCTGATAAGAACCTAATAACATTTTCTGACCTAGTTTTAATGTTGAATCATTCAAGGATACATGATCCTTCTGTAGCATTTTGAATAGTTAAATGTTTATTTACACTGCTGAATTATTTCTCATCTGAATCAAATTCTTTCTTCTCTGCTTACTTTTCTGTCATAGTTTGCTAACTTCTTTGATTTGCATGATGGAAGTCATCGTCTGTAGCTGAATCACGTGATTCACTTTCAACCACCTTCTAAAGCTGTAAAGATGGATTTAATTACACTAATTCCACAAGAAAATTTAAAAAATTAAAACAATAAATTTTTTTTTTTTTTGGTCTTTTTCCTTTTTATCGGTACCAGGGATCGAACTCACGACTGCCTGCTTGCAAGGCAGGCGCTTATGCCGCTGAGCTAAATCCCCAGCCCCAACAATAAAATTTTTAAAAAATAGTAAATATACAAAAATGTGAATAAGCATGTAACACAGTTAAAATTCACCCATTGCACTTTGATATACATGCACATACGTTGCCATTTGTCATACTAAGGTAAACACAAAGATTGCTTAAGGGCATTATACCCTATAAGAGAGGAGAAAAAGATGACCCCACATTGTGAATACAATTAAAGACCCAACAGAAGGGCATGAATAAAGCCAGTGTGCACTCTCTTGTTTTTTGTTATTATTTGCCAGCTATGGGACAAAAGTCACTGCGAAGTCAGGACCAATGATTACTCTAGTTTTACACAAGTTCTTGTACCCAAGTGAAGTCTTCAGTGAGTCTGCAATGACCTTCCACACTCAACATGAAATTAAATATACAAATCTTTAGGGTGTTTTTGCACTATCTATCTGGAGAGACCTCACAAAGTTATATGTCATATATGTTGAAGAAGATAACCTTTTCTAACTTCATAAGAAGTGTGGGCCTTGTTGGATATGTGATTTCAACTGAGCCCTCTGCCCTATGGATTTTGATAGAAGTCTGATTGAAGGAAGAGAGGAAGAAAGGGTACAAAATTAAATAATCTATTGTTTAATACTAACTAATCTGTTTTTGCCCATTATCTAGGTTTTTCATTGTGCTTACTTGCCATTTTCCTTTTTAAAAAAGTTGAAGATAATTGTAAGGCATCCTTTTTTTAGTCGTTTGTATTTCCTTGAATAAGTTTATCAATCTAAATTTATTTTTATTGTATGAAAATAACACCAAAATTTCAGAACAATGTGATAGGGGAATAACAATGAAACATACTGTATGTTAATTTCCTCAAAGTAGTTACTCAGAATGAAAGTCCAACAAAGAGATCCTCTGTTATAGAGAAAAACACAATAGCACAAAACTTTCATTTTATTGAACAATTTATCTCTTTAATTTTTAAAATTTTATTTTAAATAAAATAAAATAAAACAAAGCAAAACAAAACAGAACAAAACAGAGCAGAGTAAAGTGATGCAAATAACAATAACCCAGGATTTCAGAAAAAGACAGCAGAAAATCAGTAATGGCCATAATGTTTCTTGTTTTCTTCAAAATTCCAAGAACCATTTATTATCAGGGTATCTTTCCTCCAGTGTATGTTTTTGGCCCCTATGACAAAGATCAAATGGCTATATAAGCCTGTTTTTTTTTTATTCATTCTATCCTACTCCAATGATCTACATTCATATTTTTGTATGAATACCATGCTGTTTTAATTGCCATAGCTTAATAATATAACTTTGAATCTGGGATTATAATGCCACTTGATTTTTTTTGCAATTAGAAAATTACTTTTGCTGGTTTGCTAATCTTCTGGTTCTATATGATTTTTTCTATAGATTGGAGAGAAATGCACTTAGTAGTTTGATTAGAATTCCATTAAATCCATGTATCTATGTATTGGAATTATGATCATTTTATTATCCTGGCTCTGTCTATTCAGAAACAGGGGATATTTTTCAATTTTCTGATAACCTCCTTGATTTTCTTTTGCAGAATTACATAATTTTTGTCTTAGAGTTCTTACATTTTTGTAAAGAGGTTAATTACTAAATATTTCATTTTTGATGCTATTATGAATGTTATGGTTTTCCTAGCTTTTCAGTTTGTTTTTAATAGTGTATAAAAATGCTATTAACTTTTACATATTTAACCTATATGCTAATACATTGCTAAATTTGGTTATTAATTCTAATAGTATTTTGGTGGAGGTTTTTTATCTTATGAGCAGAATATCATATTTTTTGCAAAATAACCATACTTTGATTACTAATTTTGTATTTCTTAATCTTTTATTATTTCTCTTGCCTGATTGCTCTAACATACTGAGAAGTGTGTCAAACAGGAGCGATGATAATGGACATCATTTTCTGTTTCCTAGTTTTGGAAAGGAAGCTTTGAGACTGTCCCATTTAATATAGTATTGGCAGTTTGTTTTTCATAATTGGCTTTAATCAAACTGAGATAACCTCCTTTGGTAACTATTTTATTCAGGATTTTTAGCATAAATGAATATTTAATTTTGAAAAAAAAATTTTCTGTATCTATTGAAATATTGTAAGACTTTTGTCCTTTCTTCTGTTTATGTGATGAATTAGATTTATGGATATCTATATATTCAACCATCCTTGGACTGCTGGGATGAAGGCAACTTGATCACTATGTAACATCTTTCTGATGATTTGTTCCACTTGGTTTGCCAATATTTTACTAAGGATTTTTCCATCTTTGTTCATTAGAAGGATTCGCATATAGGTTTTTTTGTTTGTTTGTTTGTTTTTTGTTTTTTTGTTTTTTGACTGAACCCTTATCTGCTTTAGGAATCAGGAAAATGTCATGTTGCTTCAAAGACTGATTAAAATTCCCAAGTCTCACAATTATTTCATGTTGCTGTGAATACTGGGAAATTGTTATTGACAATCAGTAAATTGACCTTTATGAGCCAGCCACATACCAATAAATTTAGTCTAACAACTTTAGTAGTTTTCTCCTATTTTTTGTGGGATTTACATTCAATAACTGTGTGATTGGTTAAAGTCACAAAAATAAGTGCCTAATAAAAATCTCAAAAGTATCAACTACTTTAATTTTAATAAGTGGAAATTTCATGAATCATGTCATTATGTTCTGTCTCTCAAAATTGAGGTTTTCCTTGTGTCCATTTATGATAAAGAACTCCATGGGCTTTCTGGTTAACAGATGGCTAGAGTAAATATTATCTAGGATACAGAAAGCCAATTTTTTCATTCATGAATTCTTTTTGTTTGTTTGTTTGTTTGTTTTTGAGACAGGGACTTACAATATAGCTCAGCCTGAACTTGAATTCACTATGTAGCCAGGCTGTAGACTGGCCTTAAATGCACAGTGATCCTCCTGCCTCAGCTTCCCAAGTGCTAAGATTACAGGCATGTGCCACCATGCTTGGCTATGAATTCATCTTTGGAAAGACGAAGAAGAGGATTAGCAAGTTGGAAACACCTGATATTGAAGTTTAATATCTCTGGTGAATTTTAACCATTTATATATATTTTCTGTATGCATGCACAGAAAAATACATTTGTTCACACAGTCACTAATGATCCTGCTATTCATGAAGAATTTCCATTCTTAAAGTAAATTATCCTATTTTAAACTAAATATTTACATCTAAAGTTTGGTCGGTGTTGCATTTATGTATGTTATTAAATAAGCTTTGCTACTGGAAAGCACTGTATCATATACATAAGCTTTCCAAGTTTGGAAATATGACAATTTAAATCTGGACTTCTATCCATATTTTAATATTTTCCAATTACAATACTATAATCATATAATAGTATTATAATGTAATAGGAACATTATAATTATAATTTTTGCAGAATATTAAAACTATAGATGCAAACATAATATTGACAAGAACAGAAAGAATTAATAAAATATGACAGAGCATTTTATTTATATATTTTAGATAAAAATCATTCCAGATGATTTTCTAAACATGATAAATAAACATACATTTGTTTATTAAAATGGATTTCAACCCACTTCCTGACTACATAAAATATAAATCAAAATGTTTAGTTGAATTACTAGAAAGATGAGAAATTGAATTGAAGCAAAAAACATTCTCAAGTTTAAAACCTATATTATCCTTCTGCATATATTTTTGCACTTGAAAAATTCACAATTGCACAAAGATACACTGAAACCATTGTGAGGAGGACTGTGAACCTGGTGCAGTGTTGTCTACCTATTGTCCTCACTACTTAGAAGGCTGAAGCAGGAGAATTCCTTGAGCCCAGGAGTTTACGAGCAAATCAGACACCCATGGGAAAACTGGTTTAAAAAACAGATTAAAAAAAAAAAATTCAACTCTATGTTCTTTAAAAATTTTATTCTTTTGCTATAAAATATAAAGCCATTGCCAGTTTTACTTTCTTCTTTATTTGAATATACATGACTACTTTTTCTCATTTTTGAATTTGTTATTGAAGATTTACACCTTAATTTTAACAATTCTTTTTTTTTTTTTTTTTTTTTTTGTTTAAATGAAACTGTTACTGTTACAGCATCTATGATTTGGAGAATATTTATACTGATTAATTTCTTAGTTTACTACCTTAATCACTAATATTTACTCAACAAATCGAAAGCTTTAGAGTCCTCTCTTCATTTGCATTTTAGAACAACTGCATCATTTGGCTGATGTCTTCCTCCCATTTGAACTCAGTGACCTTAGCATTGGATTAGTCATTCACACCCAAGTGACTGTCATCTATACCCAGCCATGCACATGAATTATTCTCCACACCACAGCCTGAAATAACCTTTCTGCGTGGTTGCAGGCCAACTTAACTTAAAGTAGGTGCATGATACCTACAGTCCAAAATGCATGCAGCCCAGTTTGTGCACGTTGTGTGGAGCCTACTAAAGTTTACTTTTATTATTGTGTTAAACTCTTTTTTATTCTTTTTAATTGCCGCAATATTCTTGAACAAGGCTGATCACCTTTTTTTTTTGTCTCTTTACCCTTTCATTTATATTTTAATGCCTGATAATTATGTTAAGTTGTTTTTCTGTCATTAAGTCTTTATCTTTGTTCTGATACCAATTTTATTGAATTTAGTGATGTTGCTTTAATTCAATAAATTTTTCTTAAATTTCTAGTCTCATTTATCTGACCTCTCATTAAACTGGGTGACTGTACTGACTTGCTATATTCCTCTGAACACTTGGCCAGATTGCTTTCTGTTTGTTGGTTTAAATTCATTTCTAAACTGATTTCTTTGCCTTCTTTATGATATGTGTCTGTTTGTTGAGGTTAACTTGATTTTCCTCTCCAAACTACATTTATTTATTTCTATGCTTTTATAATCTTTTCATACTCTAGCAATTGAGAGATTTCATATTTAGGCTCTGAAGACCACCTCACGTCCTTCCCAACATACAGAAAACCCTTCTGGGGTTGAGATAAGAAAAAGTCTTTTTCTGCTTGCTATTTTTATGATTTTACTTTTTATTTCTAGAAGTCAGTACCTATTGAGGAAGGAAGTGCTCTATATTTCTGAGAACATTCTCTGCTTTTCCTTTTAAGGTTTGTTTGGTTCCTTCAATATATTTGAGCACTGCCACTCAGTCCAAAACGCAGATGCTCACACGAGGAGCATACATCAAATTTCCAGTGCAGGGAACAGGACTATTTCACTTTGAGTGACCAGCTCTGCGCATTCTCCAGTTTCAAGTATCTCTTCACGTGCATTACTGCTCACCTCTCCTTTACCTCTCACCCCTCGCCCAAGAGAAATTTCACCATCTCCACCTCTGTGAGCTGACTTCTCTTTTGCAGACATCAATGAGAAGTTTGCAGATATTTAGTCTCTGTTGCATATTTTGAAGGATAGTATGCTTTGAAAGCAGCAATCTACTATCCATGCGGACCCCAAATTTTCTTAATTGTTTGTAGGTATATTTTCAAGTAGATTCAGCTACTTTCATTTTCCCTTTCTTTATTACTACTGAATATCTTGATGTATATCCTATATCATGTTACCTTTATTCTTTTTATGTTTAAGAGAAGTCATTTATGACTTCTATTATTTTGACATAAAATTCTAATTCATATTTTAAAAATACATGCAATTCTAGGAAACCATAGTCTTATTTATTTTTGTATATTTAAAACAGATAATTCTATAGTTTAGAAGAGCTTCCTTTGATATTACTATTGTACTTTGCTTCATGCACAAAAATATTTTACTTTCTTTATATAGTTCATAGCATATCAGCTGATTTGAAATGTTTGCCATGCCATTGAAAAGATTTACCTGAAATATATTTTCTTAAAATTTTAGGAAAATATCAGTCTTATGTACTAAAAACTACATTTTCATCAAGAACCATCATACTATCTAACACTTTAAGAAATATAGCCACAAAAATCTACAGTTTATTCACATTTAAGCAAACTATATTCATATTTATTTGTGTTCATTAAAATAACACGGTGTTAAGAAACCTTTGTATTTTAAATATGTACTCTAGCATATGAAATAAACTGATTATTTACTAACATCGGAGCCCCAGAGATCATATTACAGCATTTACCCCAAAAAGAATTCACTAGACTGTTAACCCTGTAGAGTACTATCGTTCATATAATATTCAGCCACAGATCATGTGCCTTAAAAATGAACTAATATTAAAGCGTCATGTAATTCTTAAAATACCAACTAATATTTCAACATTCTATTTATTTTAAAGCACAGCAATAATTACAGACAAGTAAAAATATAAATGGAAATTTTTAGATTGCAAGGGAATTTTAAGTAAATAAGCCAATAATAATAATAATAACAAAATTTTAAGTGAATAGGCCAATAATAAAAACAATAACAAAAATCTGTTTTAAATAACAACTGGGAGACTCATGAAATGCATAAATTTTGACTGACAAAATTCTTGTAAAATTTTTCCTCAAGTCTCTAATATTATAAATCTTACATTATCAATGTGATCAACTGGCATATCAAATAATTTTCTCTATTTCTCTTTCTCTCTTGGTCTCTTTTTCTCTCTCCTAGTTATAGTTATTTTTGGAGAAAAATTTCTTTTTTGAAACTGAGATGCTCAAAAATATTAATGGACCAGAAAGCAAAATAAATCTGTTCATTTTTTAAAAATTCTTAGTTTTATTAAGAATACTGTATTTCATTATTTAGGATGTATTTGGATTAGTAATTTGTATTTTTATAAGAATAAATTTAAAATCATTTTTTTTTTCATTTCCAGTGTGATTGTGTTTTGGATGTGAATCACACACCAATAAAGAAGAAAAAGATTTAAAAAATATTTGCATAAAAATAATAGGTAACTGAAGGATTATAATAAAAGCTATGAAAACTGAAATCAGGGCTGGAGGTGTAGCTTAGTGATGCTGCACCTGTCTGATAAACACGAGGCCATGAGTTCGATTCCTGGTACAAAAAAAAGTCCCTTAAAAATTCATATCAATAAAAATTGTAAAATCAATAAAAACTTTAAAATGAGATATTGAATATAATTAATCAGGCACTGAAGCAACAATATTGTTTAAAAACAGAATTACTGTGTTATGTTTTTGATTATTCTTTTATGTGTGTGTTTGTATATATCTACATGCATACACATATAAATATACACACCATAAGTTATTTAACAGTTTAGTGTCTCATGTTCCAATATAGAAAATTCCTCAAGTGAAAAATATTTACTGCCTGTTATGCAATTCAAGTTTTAAATTTCAGATTGGTTTCAAATGTTATGAAAGATGTTAGAAACTGCTTCAAATAAATGTCACCTATTTCATGTTCCAAACATTCAGCAAATAGGATTGGGATTTTGTATCTCTGCTAATCTATTAAGAGTACTGGAGAATTCTTAAAAGTAGCTACAGTCAAATAATAGAAGAAATAATTCAAATACATTTTAAAATCATGTAATACAAGAAATAATTTGATTTTTATTTTTAGCCCCTTCTTCCCTCTCTTTGTCCTTTAAATCCAGTAGTTTAAGATTCTAACTTGATAGTATTTAAGCTTTTGATGAATTGCTTTCCCAGTTTAGTAAGTGTGTCCCTTTAGTTTGAGAAACAGTCTTGAGTCAAATAAGAATTAAAAACATTCCAAAGTCTTACCAAATAATGGATATGAAATGATTTTAGAAGACAGGGGGTCAAAGGGTCTAACAGTCTACGAAATAGAATAGGCCTCTCTCATCACACTCCTTACCAGTTCCTTTCTTCCAAAAAGCTCACCCGAGAAAACAAGCATTTTTCTTGGCACCTGAGAACCTCATCTCTGGTTCTAGAAAAGTGAAAATGTTCTGCCGAGTCTCATTCAAATCATTGTTGCTCCTTTAAGACATTAAAAAGTGTATCCTAATTTACACTCTTCTTTTTCAGCTACTGGTCTTTTGTCCCTAATGATTTCTGCTTAATTTCACATTATCTGAGCAGGGAGAGTTCAGCTGTGCTTTCCAAAACTTCTCTGACATCTATTGTATAACATCTCAGCGGAATCCACTGGGCTATAAACGTTTTAATGTCTTTAGTTTAGAGGATAGAGGAGATTGATAACGTCCTGAAAGATCTCTTCTCCAAACTTTTTAATGTGGAAAAAATAACAAATTAAAAATACCTGACTTTTTATCAAATTATAATTTACTACCATTTTTATTAATCTGTAGGTAATAATAAAAACACTTTCTGTAATATGTGAGTTGATGTTCTCAGTTTTATAAAAGACAGTTTTACACTTCAAACCATAGAAGTGGCATAAATACAGCAAGACATGACATTAACAACTGTATGGAGTTGGTGTTGCAGCTCAGTTGTAGAGCACTTGCTTAGCAAGTGTAAGACTGTAGTGTTGTACTAGCAAACACACACCCCCACACACACATACTCACACAATCAAATGGAAAAGTCCTCCATTCATCCATTCATTGTAAGATAATTCAGTCATATACAATCATCAAATTTGATAGAAAAATGTAAGGGATACATGGCCTTGTATTCAATTTGGGGTTGTGCTTCAAATTAATTTAAATTGCTAATGTCACTGTTTCATAGCTGTCTTTTAGTTCAGCATATTTAGGAATCTTAAGTTACACAAATATGCCACTCTAGTCCTAAATACTGGTGTGAAGTGTCTAGGGATACCCTTGATAAATGACAACATGAATTTTGAAATAAACGCTAAGTCTTTTTGAGTTCTATATGGAAGTTTAATATCAATTGCAGTTTTCCTTAGTACAATAACCATTCACAGCTTCTCAGGCTTCTCTTCCACTGCTCTGTTGGCCTCCGTATTGAAAACCGCAGTTTGCCTTTCAGTTTGGTATTTGTGTTTTCCAAGCAAAGAGAGAGAGAGAAAAACAAAGCAAACCCAACAAAGAGCAATAGCCACTTCTTTCCACATCTAAAATGTGTGTTCTATTAATAAGTATGTACCAAAAATTTACAAACAAGGTTTCATTCTTGAGGGCCTTCTCGTTCGTCTGACAGACATTCCCAATTCAGCACAAAGGAAACCTCTCAATATGCACTCTTTCTCTTTCTGTCTCATCTGTTCGCAATCTTTCATTTTCAGAGAAGAATTTTTAAAATCAAGTTGTTTATCCTTAATGCATACCTACAAGAAATTCAAAACCAAACTTTGACAAATTTGCCCATTTTACATTTAAGATAAATTCCTAATTTCTGTCTAGCTATTGTTTTTGAATTCACCTTGGTTCCTGCTGTTTATTTTCTAAATCAGAATGCTAGCCTATGAAATCAGGCTGCTGCCTCTGGAGTTGAGAAGTTTTGCTGGGTCTCAATTCCTGGTAAGTGGAAAAGGGATCACTATGGTTATGGACTAAGGATCATTATGGAGAGGATTAGCAATAAATAAATATATACTGAATAACAGAGAGACAACAGGTAGGGTACCACAAAGCTACTCTTGTGTGAAGAGGACACGTGTTTCCTCCCACTTTTCAGGTCATAGGTGGGTAATCTAACACAGAGATATCTGGTTCTCTTGGTGGCCCTCAGCGGGAGACCTTCTAATGGGTACATGTCTAAGTCTGAGCAGCATCTTCATGGGGATTTCACAGTCTTCTCACTGTCTTCCTTAAGGTACTAGGGTTTGGAGAGACAGTGGAGGAGGACATCTAGATGGGTCTCCAGGGCCCCCAGTGCCACACTCTTGAGAGAGTTAATCAGTGAGCAGAAGATGAAGAATACATATATTAAAAACAAAATAGGATAATAATCAGAAAGTATGTTATTCCTGATCAATGTACCAGCTTAAATCTTGTCTGTCTTTACCATTTTTAAAGCCACTTTACAGGAATAATAATTTATCAGGGCTTAAGCTGATCTGCAAGAATGTTTGCTATTTGGTTTCTACAGAATTCTGAACTATATATTCTGCCAATCCCCCATGGCCATTATGAGTAATATAACACTACCACCAGACCTGCTCGAATATAAGAATTTTCTCCTGTTTGCGCCCACATAAATCTTATTCCACATGAATACTCTCCAATTTCAGCTCACTAGTGACATATTGTACCTTTTCCTAAAAAATAAGAATCAAGTCATATTGTTACACTTAGCAACTTGGGTCTTCTTCCTCCTTTTCATCAAAACAAATGCTATTATTTTACTCACATATTTTCCTCTTTGCTACCTCAGTTCTGCTGGATTTTAAGTTTAGTCAACATAGATATCATCATGCCTTAACCTTCACTATTTTCTCAAAGCATATAGCAATGACAAATGCACTGCTGTGACCAGTAAGTAGTTTTGGACAGTAAATAAAGAATAAAAGTAAATTCATCTTTGCTTTATGGGGTCAAATTTTCTACAGCTCTACAATAAAACTGTATTTCCTTTCTTGTTGATCAAATTGAAATCCAATTGTCTGCATTATAAAAAAAAAAACTACTTTAAATTGTAAGTAGACATATGACTCTAAAGAAATTGCCATATAGTCTTTCCCCCCATGATTCCTAAATAACACATCCTTTTAAAATTGTACTAGAGATTCAGAACTTGGAACTTTCTGCAGCATAAGCATAAATTTTGTATATAAAGAATGATATATAGAATTATTTAATTTTAAAACTACGAGCATCGGACATAGAGACACATGTCTACAAACTCAATACTTGGAAAGACAGAGGCAGGAGGATCACAAGTTTGAATCAATCTTGGGCAAATCAATGATTTCATGAGACTCTGCCTTAAACTAAAAAGACTAAAATAAAAACCAAGCAGGAGATGTCTACAAAGATGTCTACTCTGGGTTCAGTCCTCAGGATTGACAAGCAAATGATAATAATGCTATTACTACTACCACTAAATTATATATATATATATATATATATATATATATATATATATATACTATAAACATATTTTAAGCATTATTCAACAGCTTTCCAATTAGATGATTTACATAAGAGTAAAAAAAGAGAATACAAAGATAAATTGTACACTTTAAATATTGATTACAATGAATTCAAATTATTTTATGGGTCAAAATAAAATCACAAATGTAAAATACTAAATCACATGGACTAGAGGAATTAACTCAAATATATCGAACTTACCACTACAATTAAAAGTGAATCATCATATTTTCATGAAAATTTGGTGTCAAAATTTTTCTAACTTGAATTTAAATATCTATTTTATGTTTCCTACTTTCTTTTGCTTTATTTGTCCTGCGTTAACACTGTAGAATTTTAAAAATTCATTCTGATGCGTATGCAAAACTTTTTTGTACTTACAATAACATCAACAAATAATAGGAAAACAATCTATTGTAGACTAAAGGATTAAGGAGGAAATCTGTGGGTATCTTGTTGGTTTTCCAATTGCAAATGACTAGTGTACATTCTAAGGAAATTTAAATAAAAACAGCAACAATTAATTAATGCCTACCTCATTCTCTTTTAATAACTGTTTTTCTTATTACACATAAGTGTTAACAAATACTATGAATGTGTAGATTTTCAAAGATTACAGTAAAAGACATTTCCATTAGTTACTTTCAAAATATTTCCAATAGATTTGAACATAGGTATATGATTGTTCTTGGAAATGTGTCTTTAGTACAATTTTTTTTTTTGTACTGGGGATTGAACTCATAATTTATGTTGACCAGGCAGTTGCTGTGCAACTGAGCTACTTCCCTGACCCTTAGAAATTTAAAATGTCTCATGGTTTCTCTTTTATGAATATAAACTGTAAGTGAATAGGAAAAACATGACAGAAAGTAGACAGACTTTTCTCCAGTGTAAAGGAATTCAGAGATGGTGGGAGGGAAAAGGAATGATAAAAGGAATTCAGATGAGTTTTGTACATGTATCAATTCCAGCAAGGATTGTAAACATTATGTACTTGCATTGTGCGCTAAAAAAAAAAAAAAAAAAAAAAAAAAAAAAACAAACAAACAAAAAACAGTCATCATTCATTGCAATTTTCTCTTTCAAAAACTTTTATTTGACTAATATGTTTCAGCTTTCTCAGAAGTTATATTGGTTTTATTTTCCAGATTTATCAACACTATTGAACAAAATGGCCTGGAACAATGGTGTATTGCCTTGGTACACTGGTGTAATTAAAATGCCACAAAAACGTTATCAGATATAACAAGAAGCAGCAGCGCCAAAGATTTTTTCATTTAACAACGGACAAGGTTGAGTCTGCTTATAAGAGCTATAGAGCTTATCTATTATTATAAAACACATTACTAGCAATGGGTCTGTTGTATTTATACAGGAAAGATAACCTGGTTCTTAATATTGGTATATATTTAAGCATCAGAAACAATGTTTGCCGGTCTATATGACACTAAATATTGCTTTGAAAAAGTTTATTACTTGCATAATATTGTTGTTATTGACATACTTGGCTCCATCTATTTGCCTTTGATTTGAAAAGCAGTAGTTTTAGTGGAATATGTTAGTATTGATCCATCTATATAACTTTCACCAAAACATACTGTACTGCTCACTCTTAGAGTTCATTTATTCCTTCATTCCTAAAGTACTTTACCTAAAGTGAGCACATAATTTTATGATTGTGATGTTTGCAGGAAATAGTATTTTTGTTTTCAAATGCTGTATGTGTACATTAGTGTTCATGTTTTACACATATTTTAACACATTTTATGTGCTTTTGATGCTGTTGTTTTCTTCAGTATGTTTGCTATGTCAGTGTATTTATTTCAGACATGTCTGCTGAAAGGGTTGTTGACCCAGATGGGACACTGTAGCCAGAAAAAGCCTCAGCGGGAATTAGGGAGCTCCTGTCTCCCCTGCTCCTAGAGATTTAGCTGTAACCCTATACCCCCCCACCCTTCAGAATCTGCCCCTGGCACCAAACGTGTGCCAATGAAATACCTGTGCATCTCTAAAGGCCTTACAGCACTGCCCTAACCTTAGGCTACTTATATTGCTCCACACCACGTGTCCTTGAGAGAGATCACCAGATTTCAGCGGCCTGCGTGCCAGTCCTCTTTCTCCGTGTTCTCAGAATAAAGGCCTCTTTTGATTTATATTCCTCATCTTTTGGGACTATTTTCATCTTCTGGAAATAATCCTATCATCTGTTTTTATATATTATTTTCCTAGATATGTTATGGTACTCTTAGACTTAAATAGTTTATTAAACAATAGATTTTATCTTTCAAAATAGTGCTTTCTTATACTGTTTTCCTCTTGATTTATTTTGTATCCTTCATCACCACTTAGTGAGACACTTTTTTGTGGTTTTCACTATATTTTTCCATAAATAATATGAACATACAGAAGATCTTCCTGTAATGGGGCAACTTATCATTCTTTGAGTTTACAATGCTAAAAACTTTATATGTAACAAGTAGAAATCATACTGTGATACTATTATAGGCAGTAGTTAAGGTGCATTAATCATATTATCATATGTTCTACACAATGGTGATGTACCAAGATACAATTCTGATAAGTCTTGAGACATCTGTATTATAATATATATATATATATATGAAATGTACATTATACATTATATATAAGTATATATTCATGGTATATTTATATATATATATATATATATATATAATACAAAACTTTCATTATTTCTATTTATAAGCTTAAATATTACCCCTAACATACTATGTTTTAATATTCATGTTTTACCATACCATGTTTTAATATTCATGTTTTAAGAAAAATCTGTATCTTCTTGGTTTTCAGATGAGGTACAGATAAGTTTTATTTTACCTTATAATCATATCATGCAAAATTTATTTTTCTTCATTCTCAAATAAATTTTAGAGATGCACTGACGAAAAACCTATAGGCAGTAGAATTTGATAGATGAAAATTTAGCTCATTTTTCTGAGGGTACTTTTATTGAATTTGCATTTACTTACATTACCACAAAAGAAGTATAAATATCACCCGCTCTTCAATGCTTGGATGACTCATTGTTATTTCTCGGTAAACTTTTTCTTAAAATTGTAGCACTTCTCTGTTTCTTCCTTTAAGATTTATAGAAGATAGACGTCCTCTAGACATACTTCCAGCAACAGGGATGCTTACGTATTTCAATTTTGTGTATACAACACTTATTTCAGTATTAGGAAAACAACTGGTGACCTGTCTTCATCACAATTCCCCAAAATATGTTTCCTCTGGCTATTTGTTTTAAAATTATTTGTATGGATGCAATTTAAATAAATCCAAAGAAAACCATACAGTAGAATAAAATTAATTTGACAGAATTTGCAAAGTCATGAAATAGGATTATAAAAGAACTTTCAAATATTTAAGTCTTTATCCTTGAACTTATGACTGGAATATGTTTTAAAACTGCTTTGCAATTAGCCACTAGGTACATTTGGACATTTCCAGTCTCAAAAAACTCCAACAACAGTGCCTTAAGTGTAGCAGGCTTATATTTTGGAAAGTCTACTATGAACTGAGCCATTAAGTAGGATAAATTTGAATATTTTTTTTTCTGAAAATGAATGCACATTGAGATCATAAATAGTCATAAAAGGTTAAGTATCACATTTTCTCCTATACAAGAAACCCAAAATATATATAAACTAGAGAAGAATAAAAAATATATGGTAGACTACACACAGAAAGCAGGTTTCATTGTTACGGGAAGAGGCTCTGATAATGAGGAAGGACACAGGGCAAAGTGAAGTAAATATGATTCAGAAGCATACATGAGTCAGCTCCACAAAACATGTGCCACTGATATGGATCATAAAATGCAAATGGCAAATAAATACATGACAAAATGCTCATCATCATTGGTCATTAGAGAAATGCAAATTAAAACCACACTGAGATACCATCTCACTCCTGAAAGAATGGCCAGGATCAAGAAAACCAACAACAACAAATGCTGGAGAGGCTGTGGGGAAAAAGGAACTCTCCTGCACTGTTGGTGGGAGTGTAGACTGGTATAGCCTTTGTGGAGGTCTGTCTGGAGGTTTCTCAAAAAGTTGGGATTGGAAATCCCATTTATTCCAGCTATTCCACTTCTAGGCATATTCCCAGAAGAACTGAAAGCATCATACCACAGTGATTTATGTGCAACTATGTTTATAGCAGCACAATTTGTAATCGCCAGATCTTGGAAACAACCCAAGTGTCCATCAACTGAGGAATGGATAAAAAAGTTGTGGTATTTCTATACAATGGAGTATTATTCAGCTATAAAGAAGGATCACATTGAGATATTTATCAATAAATGGGCGCAGCTTGAGACCATACTCATAAGTGAAATAAATCAATCTCGCATGTATGAATACCAAATAGTTTCCCTAATGTAAGTAATGATTCAAATATATAAAAATATGTGGTAATCATGATTCTCCATTATGTGGCCTTGAAGCCTTATAAAATTTTCACTTATTAATTAGAAAGGCTTTATTCTGGGCTTCTTGATATGGAAATATTTGAAGCTATAGTATATGAAGTTTTATCCAAATATTTCAAGGAAAAAGACAGACACTATGGTAACTACTATTCTTTAAAAAAATTATTTAGTTATTTCTTATGTTTATTTTAATTAAGGGAAAAATTAAAAAAATTAGGATATATAATAGTAACTCTTTTCAATTTCCTATTAACTTGTTTTGAAGTCCTGTAATACTCCCACGATCTTGTTTTGACTGATTAGACTCTGTTCCATTCTGTGCGATAGTATCAAGTCTGAGGGTATAGGCAACTACTTTGAAGGCAATAAGATTCACTAAGATGTCCATTCTGGTTTGACTATTGTCTCCTTTGGAAGTCCTGTAATGTTTACAATGCCTAAGTTTTATTGGTCTTGTTCTCTACTGTTTTGTCCAACTTTATAATATCTAATGAGATAGACAAATCTTTTTAAGGAAACAAGAGACAACGTTGATAACCATTGTTGATAACTTGTACTCTGTTCTACATCATGTGCTATGGCTATCCTTGGTTTTGACTGACAGCTTTGTTTTGCCATATTTGACTTTATTCTCTCCCCCCCCAAAAAAAGTAATAAGAACTAAGGAGTAATAAAATCCAAAATGTGTAAATTTTGTTGTAAAAAAGAGAGGAAGGAAAAAAAAGAGCTCTAATGGATATAACAGCAAGTGTGTTTAGGGGTGTTAAATAGCTGACTATATTAATGTTTTTGGATCATTGAACACAGCTGTTTGCAGTCTCTCTGTTTGAATGTCTACTTTGTATTCTTTGATTCTGTGATTTGAGCAACTATTTCCAAGATGATAATATGCAATCTATTAACAGGTGATTTCTTACTATTATGGTTTTTTTTTTTGTAGTTCTGTATTATGTGTAACCTTACACTGCTTTGCTTTGTTTTGTGTTTTTCTCTTTTTCCTCTTAAATAAACAAAAAATACATACTTTTAAAGAAGATATAAAAGGAAAGAAAGAAATTTTAAAAATAAAAAGACTTTAGCACAGGGCACAGGTTTGGACAGAAAGGTCAGCTGACCTTGCAGATTTAGGTTTGTGTTCTTGTCTCATCTGTCCTGTCTCATCTCAGGATTATATCCACTGCAGTCATGCAATTCAGTCGTAAGGGATCCAGTATCAACAGTAGGAAGACAAGAGGGCCACAAAAGGGTTTGAGGATGAGGTTGGGGATTTAGCTCAGCGGCATAAGTGCCTGCCTTACAAACAGGCAGTCGTGAGTTCGATCCCCGCTACAGATAAAAAGGAAAAAGACCAAAAAAAAAAAAAAAAAAAAGTTTGAGGCCAACAAGCAAATGTGCTGGAAACTGAAGCAGACCAACGTGACTTAGGCTGAAATTGGACAGCACACCCTAAAGAGGGAGAGAAGTCAAACGCAAGGAGCTGTTCTCTTAGGGGCTCATGGCAATTGCAACCTGAAGTGAAGGCGATGGAGTAGAAGATAGGCATCTTCTAGACTCACTGGAGATGCGCCATTTTGGAGAATCTTTTGAGATCTGTTGGCAGTCTCGGCCCAGAAAATCAGGAAATATTACTCCTTAAGTGAATAGAAAAAGAGCAGTGTTTCACGCATTATTTTAGATGGCTTCATAGAAAATGAAGGTTCTCCAAAGGCAAGTTGTTGTACATTTATGAAAAGATGTTAAAATATTTTGGTATGTTTGGTAGGAGTTCCTTCACTTTTTGGAAAGTAGCATTTCTGACTTCCCTGTAAAGACTTCATATGTTTCCAGAGAGTTCAGAGTTTTACCTCATGGAAATGTAATGCATATGCATTGTTTGGGATTTTTTTTTCCTTGTCCTATGTTTTTTAACTCAAGAAGTATGGAAATTAGTGTTGCTTTTTGTTTTTATTTTTGTTTTTTTTTTTTAGATCTAGAAAAAAATCTTTGAATTAAGAGACTTTTAAAATAAAGATTAATGTTTTGCCTTATCCTGTTTTGAAAGAATTTATCTATAGTAAATAGATATCTGTAACCCATATAAAGCAACAGCGAGCATTAAAGTTGCACATTCTGGATAAGAATAAAGACTGATGAATGTCAATATACTTATATGGGTTGTTTTTAACTTTCCTTAATCCTAGATTATTAGCGCATGAAGTTCAAGAGCTTGATAAGTGTTATTACTTGCTGTAATAACTTTTAATGCAGAGTTTGTCATGAGAAAAAAGTTTTTGAACACTAAATTAACTTTTGTATTTGTAACCTAAATATATATATAAATAAAGTTTCCCTGAATGCAGACTGACTTCATTCATGAAAAAGAAGTTAAAAACATTTAAAATTTTGTGACCATAGTTATGAGATATATGTTTACACATTTCAAATTTTTCTTTCTTTCATACTGATTAATTCTGCTTGTTAAGAATCTTGAAATAAAGCAAAGTAATCACAGTTCAGGTGACAGAATGAAATAATCTCCTTTTATTCAATATCTCAAAACTGGAAATAAAGTTATACTTATGGCGAGAAATGGGGTGGAAGAGAATATTAAAGGCAGAAAATAAACATAACTAAATTTTAAAAGATTTCTGGTATTTCATGTAGGCCTACTTCATAAATTATAGCACATTATATGTCATAAAAAAATTATATTTTAATTAAGTTGTAAAGTGGTATCAATTTGAAGATATGTTCTGATGTCAGAGATATGAAAATGTTGATAAATGTGCAAAGGTTGATAAAAATGTGACATCTCACATTTTAAAAATAAAATAAGTCTGTCATTATTAACTTTTCTCTCCTTTTTTTCTGATTGTGGGACAAGAAATAGATGGTATATCTATCTTCCAAATAATCTCATACTGTAAATGAAATATATGGGGTATTCATTGAAAATGCAAGTAGCAGAAGGAAGAAATTATCGTGATTGAGGTGAGAAGATAGAATTTTGTAAAAGTTTTAAGAATAGGAAGTATTTAACCTTGACAATTAGTAACACGAAGTTCTCTGTGGCAAAAGAAATCTGGGCAAAGTGATATCCATGAACAGACATATGAAGTCAGAAGAACACAGACCATTTAGTATTTCTGCAACATGAAATCAAAGTGGGATGATAAGTAAAAGAGATTGTTGAATACCAGACTGAGTGGTTTATTCCCCAAACAGATGACTGGAAATACAAAGCTGAATCATTCTGAAACGTTATAGTATTTTTCTCTAAAAATCTAAGGTAAAAAACTATTAAATTTACAATATTTATATTTGTATTACTCTTGCAACACATGTACAAACAGTATTGTAGAAATGTGGGTCTTTTTATAAATTAGCTATAATAAATGTATTGCTTTGATTAGCAGTTAAAACAAGCACTAGTAAATAACAAATCACATTAAAATAATTTGATTTCATATTGTTCTGTTTTTCTTTGCTTCTCTAGGAAACCTAGTTTATATAATGTCTTCATTTTGTGGAAAATTTGGAATAAGCCACTAATTTAAGTAGGAATATGTGATTATTTACATAGAAGGTATGACATTTAAAGGACAATAGCTGTCAAAATATTACTAAGATATTATTTTATTTGTATTGCTAGTAATTTGTCTTCTAATTTTAATGGATATAAGAAGTATATACAGCTTAATATTAAAATGTCCACCTATATACAAATGCAATTGAACTTACATAAATTTATACATAAGAGGAAGTCATAAAACCGTATTTTTGATACTATAATCTAGAAAAGTATTGTTGTATGGGTAAATAATTGTAAGTAAAGGACAAACAATGTAAATCTGTGTCTTGGTTAAGCAGTTCAGTTAATTAGTGTATTTGGCATGGTTTCTCCAGAACTTTGAAAGTTCAGACTGCAAAAATACAGACATTGCTTATGAAGTTTCTATTTATGGGGCTCTAGATAATATTAAAATACCAAAGAAGCAATGCAATGCTAAAGAATGAATATCTAGAAAAAAACGATTCTCTTCCCTATTCCAGGAAGATTAACTTGAGGGCTCACTTGCTCAAATATGAGGACAGTAGGAAGGAAGAAGCAAAACTGAGTATGAACAATGAATAGTATTATATCTTGAAGAAACACAAAAAAAATATAAAAAGTTACAACTCTTCAGCACTCAGATTTCTTGCTGACTTCACCACTCTGTGTACAAATATATGTAAAATTCAAGGCAAATTATTAAAGCAGTTTACACATCAGTTTCTGGGAAACTGATGCACTATAAACAAGGTAAGAATGTTCTTAGATAAGCACTCCAAAGATATCCTGTTGAGAATTCTTTGACCCCATCTTTGCCAAAAGCATATATTCTGGTCTGTTTCTCAGTTGAAAAACTTAAGTGTCTTCTTCTTCCTTCTCTTAAGATTCAAAAAGCATAATGTCTAAATTATATATACAGACATATATAGACATATACTATATATACAGAAATATATAGGGATATACACTAACACATTTAACAAATCTTGAAATATGGCAATTCACAATTCTTAGGTAAATCTTGATTAAAATAGAAACACTTCCATTAAATTTGCCATATGTAAGGTATCAGAGAGGTTTTGCTAGTTATTCAATGTCTGCTTTTGATATAGTTTTGAGAAATAGAAAAATGACCACAGAACAAACCTGTGTTCCCACTGAATCCCCTGTAAAAAATCAAACTAAGATTACATTAATCATCACAAATCCATACTTTGTGTAAACAACAATAAAATTTAAAATTGTAAGCATTAGTGCCAATTCAGAGGCGATATGACAAACCAGAGTGTGTGGCTACTTTTCTTATTTTGTTATTTTTGGGGTGGGGGTCTGCCATCATAAAATATCTGAGATTGCCCCTACAAACCTGTTTGGGTGGAATAGTGGTGAAATCTTGCGTCATGTTGCATCATAACCAGAATTCTGATCATTAAGGACCACTGATTTGGTGAGCTTTCTCATGTCTGGCACCTGCCTTAGCTTTCTCCTCTATGGTCACAAAACTTTTCTGCTAATAAATACTGCACAATTTCATGCTAGGCTATCGATTTGTCTCCATTCAGACCCTATGCTTTGTTAAAAATCATGAATGATCCCTGCATATGAAACATTTAATTATTATCCCTGCCTTGAATGTTATTCAGATATTTACATACACTTTGTCTTTGAAGGGCAAGCACAAACAACTTGGCCTATAGCAATACTGTATCACAGTTCTATTAGGATTTAAGGAGCCTGAGGTTTTGCTACATTTTACTGTTATCCTAACTGATAGGTAGGTGACAGCCACATACAGGGTTCCAAAAATACTGGTGGTTTCTTATCCAGGACTTTCACAATGTCTGGCAAAGTGATGATCTTTTGATCCTTATGGAACACATGGCCAAAGGTTACCTAAGGAGCTAATATAACGTTTCAGTTCCAACATTTCAATCTACATGAAGGGTTTAGTTTCTTATAGAATGCTTCCTTGAAGGTCCTTATTTAGATTGGTAATTGCTGTAACTCCTTATAGAAAATAAAATGCAATGAGCCAAAGTAGCTGTTATATATCAACTTCATTCCCATGTGCTCGATTCAAACTAAATATTAAATCCTATGATCCTGGTTGAAAATAACTTTTACAAAGATTTAGCAACATCTGCCTTTTAATTCTGTTGTTTGGCTACCATCCCCCAAATATGTAACACTCACATGCATGCTTACTGCCCTCCTGTCATCTAGAGCTGTGAATTTCTGTATCCTCTCCGTAAAGAGATTTTTACTGGAGCCAACTTTATTCTTATTTGTAACATGTAGACAAATCCCAAAGTTCTGAAGGTAATGAGGAGTACATATCATGGTTTTGTAGAGGAAATAGTTGCCAAATGTGATCTTGCCCTATAAAACAGACTACATGCAAAGAATGTCTAAGTGGAAACTCTTCACTCTAACAAATAAATTTCCAGGTATAATGATACATGTGATAAGTGGGAGGGCAAGATATAGGTATGCTTTTGATTTCAGAAGTATTTCCCAAAATTATTTTATTTCTTAATATAATAGTAATAATAATAATAATAATAATATGCACAATCCCTATAGCACATAAGTGCAACAAATGAGCACAAGTGTATATAAAATTAATACTCCACAATAAAAAATAATAAATAAATCTAAATAAATGAAAAAATAACATCTAAAATTGAGGAAGAAAAAGACAACAAAAATAAATAAAATCAAATATGAAGGAGAGTTTGAGGTCTCTATCACAAACCAAAATAGTGTAGACTATGTAGAACAATAAAAAAAATAGAAATAGCATACATAAGATCATTAATAAATTAATATTAATAAGAAATATTTATTTGAAAAATGTATATGATACACTTTACTATATATATGGTTCATTTAAATTATTTTAAAAGTATAAAATTGTTTTTGTGAAGCATAACTGCTTCTACAGATTATTTCATTCAAACATAAACTCAGCTAAAACACAGAAATCATTTGGGTTTGATCTTTAAAGAGCAAGAGTATAGAAAGAGTATTGAGATTTTTAAAGAGCAAGAGTATTACTTTGTTGCTTAAAGCAATAACTAAGTAATTAAAATAGAATTTTCTAGGGAAAATAAACCCAGCATTGTACAATTATCTGCATTATATATTTGTAGAAATATAGATATAGATATATAATATAGATAATTTATAGATATAGATCTACAAATATGTAATATAGATAATTGTACTGTGCATATAATGGTATAGTTAAATACTAGTTACATTGTATATAGTGGTACAATTATATATAGATGTAAACATATATTGATAGATAGATTTCCTCAGATATATAATCACGAGTTTAAGTATCTAATACTACACAATGTATTGTCTTGCTGAGCTATAATATTTGGTTGGTAGCTGTGTTAAATATACTTTGAGTTAAAATTTTTCCAATTCACAATGATTTTTCTTGACCATAATTTGCTATATACTGAAAAGTATCTACAAAAGCACTAGGAGTTAAGATTTTCAACATATACATATTAGAACAAAGATATTCAGTCAATAGCAATGTGTGTATAAATTACAACACAGCCTTAGAGACATATGAAATATGTATTATATATCTACATATTTATAGAATTACAAATATATTTTTATTTATTTCAGTTTATTATTAATTACTTGCTAGTTACTTATCCATAAAGAGTATGTGATCAAAAAATATCTATAAAAGTATATTGATGGTATGCAAGTGTATGTTATTGAAGCCTTATGCAGAACCTTTCATTAAATTTTATCATAGAACTGAAATTTGTAATCTTGGTGAGGTCTCCTGAATATTTTTCAAAAAGTAGTACATTTCTTCCTCTGTGACCCTCTAATTGTTTTCCTCATAAGAATAAGCTGATTTTTCACTTTCCTCATTGATTCTAGACCTCCCCAATCAATTTTTGTCTGCTCACTTTCTGACCTCCTACAGCAATATTATCTTAGGTTACCTTTTCCAGGGGGAAAGTTTTCATTTAATTTATAAGCATATACACATATTAGCTAGGGTGTTGATATAAGACATGTTTTTATGAAGTGAACAAAAGATTCTGATTAACTGATCAAATATGGAAAACATGACTAGCAGAGGAAACAAATTGCCTGATGGGATTTAAACCACAGTCACTACTGAAAAGAATCAGGGGTCCTTGGAGGATCTGCTGTTTTAATGGTACAAGCAGGCTATCATCTTGCTTTTGAACATATTGAACTGATCTGAAATATACTTTTGTCTTTAAGGATTCCTTAATGAAAAGAAAAAGTTGTGTTTGGTAAAGAAATCTTTAGTTAAAGTACCTTGTAACAAACAGAAGAATTTGTACATTTTTTTTTTTACTTTTTAAGTTATTTCATCTTAGTTTTAAAAAATGTGTTAGTGTATGTTTGTGATACATAATAATTAATTCACTTTGTTGGTACCTGTGCAGATCTCATCAGAATCATTTCACTTACTCCTGCCCAACCATTCTCTTCCTCTTCCATCTCCAATGCTCCTTACTATCCCCGTAGAATGCCCTTTCTTTTTTGTTTTTTTGCTCTTTAAATTATGCATATTTGAGTTTCTCATGTAAAATGAACCATGTGATATTTGACCTTCTGCATCTGATTTATCTTACTTAAAACTATCATTTTAAAATCCATCTATTTTCCAAAAAATGAATCAATTTTGTCCTCCTTTATGGTTTACTAAGACTCCATTGGGCATACATAATACATTTTCTTTACACATTCACCTGTTGATGGGTGTATAGGCCACATCCATAATTTAGCTGCTTTAAACTGTGCTATTATAAATATGTGCATGCTTCTATCATTGTAATATAATGATTTTAAATCATTCTGGAAGACAACCAGGAGAGGAACAGCTCATTCAAGTGGAGATTTTAGCTTTGGTTTTAAAGGAATGTTCATACTGATTTCCATAGTTTGTATATTAGTTTATATTCCCTCTCAGATGTAGAAGTTTTCCTTTCCCCCACATTCACACTGGCTTTTTACTTCTTTTCTACTCCTTTATAATAGCCATTCTTGCCAGAGTAATGTAAAATCTCAGTTATGTTTTGATTTGCACTTCCCCAATGGTGATTGTAGTGGTTGATTGATAGTGTTAACTTGAGACATTTAGAAGCTTAACTAAATGGGTTTAGCCACTCTACACCCAAGGGTGTAGCAGAAGACCCCCCTCCCCCGGTTTTTTATCACCTGGAGGTATAAAAGGGAAGGAGGAAGGACAAATGCATTCCATTCTTGGGAGAAGCTCCTGTCTTCACCTTTGGTTTGGACCTCATCTCCTGCCTTCCAGTGTAGACTCTTCCATCGTAGAGCCTTCCATCCTAGAGCCTTCAGTCTTCTGTCACAGACCCATCAGCCTGCTGGCGTGGACTTGCACAAGACACTAGGGTGAACTCCAGACCTTGGATTGAATCCTTCAGCCTCCAGTGGGTAGACACCCTCTGCATGCTTCCTCATCCAACTTTGGCTGACCATCGTAAGCCAATCTTGTTTCTTCCATATCTGTATGCCTCATGTTATATCGGTTCTCTCTAGTAAACCCTGACTAATACAGCAATGCACACCTAATCTTTTTTTATGTACTTAGACACTTATAGTTACTCATTTAAAAATGTCTATTCCTTTGAGTTCCTCTAGGTACTCTGGGTCCTCTTTTTTATCCATGGACATTTTAGATGTTTTTATCTCTAATTCGATGAAAAATATTGTTTGTACTTTTGTAGAAACCACCTTTACTGTTTGTATGATTTCTGGTAATACTGAGCTTTTTGTTGTTGTCATTGTTATATATTTTTTCCACCCAGGAAAAGATGTCATTCCATTTTCCCATGCCTTTTTTGATCTCTTCTTTATGACTGCTAGATTTTTGTTATGGGCAGCTTTACTTCTTTGATCCTAATTCTGATGTATTTAATTACTTGAAGCTCCTATAAATGAAAGTTTTTTCCTTATTCCTTTGTCAGAAGGTTTGTCTTAGTGACACCTACAAATTAAAAGAAGATAGGTTATTTTTTGTTCCCAAATTTAGAAATTTTGGCCAATAGTGGGCATTGACTGAAGAGAACTAGTATGTTGGAAGAACCTAGTGTAGAGGAAAGCTACTCACTTCATGGCAGCCAGGTAGCATAGTAAATGTGGAGCTTGAGAGGAAGTCACATCCTTACAATTCATGCTTCCCTTGACCACTTCTTCCAACTGACTGTATCTCCCGATGCATATTCAACAGTAAATATGGTACTCCCATGATCCAATACATTCTTATCACATCAGGTTTTCTTGAGGGTAGGTGCAAAAACAGATTTAACATGTAACTTTTTGCCTTCTTACCTCACACCAACTCTCACATTCATCTCTTTTGCAAGAATATTTTAATCCAGCTCTGAGAATCACCAAAATTTAAATAGCTGTACCATTGCTGAGAAGTCCAAGTTCAAAGTTTCTTTTGAAACTCAAGACAAACATAGCTGTGACCCCTATTAAAATTTTTAAAAAAGGATGCCAAACATTGCCTACCTACAATGGCATAGGATAAAGATTCCCATTTCAAAAGAAATAGGCCAAAAGAAATAGCAAAGAAGTAAGCCTTAAACACTGAGAAAAAATAGTAAATCTCATAGGTCCAGGACCCAAGAAAAATTGTGGCAAGTTGTACCCAGGTTTTAGGTTTATTGGATTGCCGGTTGCATCTGTAATAGTCTCTCCTGGGGTAGTTTTGTACATTTTCTGCAGGTTTTCCTATGAATGTTTTGCATATGTGGGCTATGCAATTTGGAGGGTATCCATTGCACTTTGGATTCACTCACATGGCTTCATACACTTTCCTATCAGTGGCAAATTACTGACCTCCCAGGGCTTCTGAAATCTAAGTGGAAGCTTTCTTGACCTCACAAGTCTTAAACTTTACATGATCATAAAACCAGAACTCTGTTGATAACACCAAATTTTGTTGCCAGTTCAAGCAGTAAATAGTTCCTTTTGGATCATGGTTTCAGAGAACTAGAACCACTTGAATAGCTCTGAACTGTGAACCAGATCTTGGAGAATTGGTTGGTTGGATAGCCATTCTAGAGATTGGGCATCCTGGGGTACTCTTTTCAAAACAAAGTTTTTCAGAGTAATTTATTTCTATCATTTTACACACTTGAAGCAATGAGAGGTATATTCATGCCAATTCTTGATGTAATCTCAAAGCATTTTACCTATCGCCCAGATGCAAGTACTTGGCTTCTTTTTATTGCTAAATTTTTCAGGAGTCACAACCTCCAAGTTTCTGACTTCTCAGAACTTTTTTTTTCCTTTTTCATAGAGAAACTCCAAACACTTCAAATAAACTTTTTGCTAGTATTCATGCTACAGCTTGAATGTAGAGCTGCCTTGAAACTTCCTTCAACATATTAACTAGTTCACAGCATATCTGTGGTAACCAGATTTTACAGGATAATGTATTCAATACAGGACATATAATTAATAGGACTATTTTAAAATTTTCACCAAAAGAGTTAAATGCAGGATGGTGCCAGGAATCTATTCACAACCCTAGAGACTCAAAGAATACACTTGAGCACATTGACCCTATGACAATATCCTGCAAGAGTTCAGTTGAAGATCCAGAACCTGTGGAAATGTCTTTCATGTGATCAGGTGGAGGCCTAAAGCCTATGACAATGTCTGAAGCAAGTCTGTATCAAGGATCTGCACTAAAAAGCCTAAAGATCAGTGGTGAAAGATAGAAAGTTTGCACCAGCAGGATAAATGATTTGGGCCAACAAGATGAAGGATCTGTACTGGAGCCAAGAAGTGATGCTCAAAGTAAGTTCCAGAGCTCCCCCAAAGAAAACCATAGCCATCCTCAGCGTCAATGAGGAGCTGAGCTTCTCAGGTGCTGAAAACAGCTGAGTTCACTGTAGGAAAGTCAGCACCAAATCTCCTCAAGTTATCTTTTTATGTTATTGGCAGCAATCCTCAGGTGGGCCTTCCACACCCAATCACCGCATTGATTCAGTTCAGCTGGGTATTGTCAGTTGACCATTAGTTAATCTATCACAATATCAGTCTCCTGCAAAGTCTCAAGATATTGGCAAAATGTAGACAAATTTTGTAACACATCATATCACACATATCTTGATAACAACTGCCAATGGAATCATTGTAACTCACTATTTCTGACCAGACCCTACCTCTTAGGGCACATTCAGCTTGAAGTATAATGACCCCCAAAATCCTCAACCTTCCAAACACATGAGATGTTCAGGGGACACCCTAAGTCTAAACAGTAACAGTGTTCATTCTTGATGTTCAGGTGCACCACTGATTTTTGTGTTAATTTTATATACTATCACTTTGATTTAATATGTTTATCTGTTTTAAGAGTGTTTTATGGAGTTTTCCCCACCCTTAGGGTTGTGTATGTGTGTGTGTGTGTGTGTGTGTGTGTGTGTGTGTGTGTGTTGTGTAAAGGATTTTGTCATTTGCAAATAGGAAGATTTTGACTCCTTTCTTTCTTATTCATATGTATTTCATATTTTTTCTTACCTAAAGTTCATCAGAATTTATTTCCCCCTATTTAATTCTGCATAATTTTAAATCCACCTAAAATTCTGGCTACTCCATTGAACAGGATTCATTAGAGTGGTCATCCTTAATTTTCTTGATTTTGAGGTAGAACCTTTCAGTTTTTCCTCATTTACATGGTGTTGACATGACTTGCTATAAATGATTTCTATTTTTTTAGGTAAGGTAGTTCTCTACCTGTTTTCATTGAAGTAATGATTGTACATATTTATGGTGTACAGTGTGATAATATGAAGAGTGCTTAGAATGCGAATGAGGTCAGGGTAAATAACATTGCCGTCTCCTTAATCATTTATTTATTTATTTATTTTTGTACTGTGATCGAACTCATGACTGTGTGCTTAGTGTCAGGCACTTATGATGCTGAGCTAATTCCCTGTCCATGTATCATTTCTTAATTTTGATATCTTTTGAACTCTCCTAGAATTTTTAATAAAATATAAAAATATAAATAAAATAGATATAAAAATATAGAATAAATAAATATAAAAATATAAAAAATAAAATATAAATTGTAAATGATAGAAATTCTACTGTATTTTGCAACAGAATTTATTCCCACTACTTAATTATACATAATTTTAAATCCACTTAATTCATTTCATTTTATAGTACTAATTAAAATCTTTTTCTACAACATAGAGAATGACTTCATTATTAACCTTGTCATTATATTGTATATGTTTCATATTAATATGAATTGTCATTCCCTAAGTAACAAGTCCCTGAATGACTTGGCTTTTTCGTCAGCACTCTTTGACCTACGCCCATCTTCCATTCCTAGAGCCTGACCATCATAAATTGCTTCTCATTAAGAATCACAAATGTATTGTTTTTTTTAATAAAAGGTAAAAATTTATATTTCTCCATACTCGAATTTCTCTAATTATGAGTAAAATCAAATTTTTATATGTTTAAATATATTTGCATATTTTCCTACATTTCCCTACTTTTCCATTAAGTTTTCTGTTGGCTCTCTAATTTTATTTATTGACTATGTTCGTCATCTTTCACAGATAATCTCGTCACCGTGATTGACTTCAGTGATGCCTTTGAGTTTAGTAAAGCACACGGTCCTTGTGTTTCACTGGATCAAGAGATGCAGTGGAAGGGAATAGTTATTCATGCTTCTCTGCTTGTTTTCCTGCTCTCTCCTTTCTGCCTGCCACATATTCCGCTGCTTTCCACTGTCCTGTCCTTTTTCCATAGTATTTATGCCTTGGACTGAAACCTCAGACATCATGAACCAAACCAAAACTCTTCGCATGTAAATTTTTCAATCAATGATACAGCTAACTAATAAATCATCTCTTTATATCTAATATAATTTTCAATTACCATTTCCAATTTGTTCTTTGTCAAAAGAATTTTTCATGGCATGTATTTTGCTTTCTATTTTTTTTTTCTTTTTGGTTTTATTGTTCTCTTCAACATCCTGATTTTGATGACACAGTAAACCAAAATGAAATTTACTTTAGTTACCTAGAAGTTAAAGCAATCAATAACTTTTCAGGAATTTTACTGAATAGATTTGGATAGGTTTAGAATACCTTAAAACTCAATGCATGACAGAGGACCACTTGAACTGCTTGAGAAGGGGGCAAGAGTGTAAATTACATACTGAGTTGGCAGATGAGGAAAAATTAACAAAGAGCAGAAGGAGGGAGGGGACTAAATATATCCTTGGTAGTTAGTTATATAAAATGGGTACAGTGGAAGACTATGTAAACCAAGGTGGACATACCAGCTGTTCGTCACTATTATAAAACACATGAAGCATAATAACTTTATAGGAAGAATAAGTTAAGTTTACAGTTTTTGAGGCTGGTGTTCCAAACCATTTACTATAAGCCCTGTATACTACAAAAATTACAGTGTATAATAGGGCATGTACAAAAAGAAGGGTCAGCACTCTAACAGGATGCAAAAGAGCAATTCAGTGGATAGGCTCAGGCTTTTACAATAATTAAATTCCAAGAACCAGGGTTCCACAAGAAATACTTTAAATACCTTTCAAAATCGTGCTTCACTTGGCTAAAAACTTCTCACCAGACATCACTTCTTAAAGGTTCTGGCCTCTGTTAAATCCTACAGTCTGAGGACCAAATTACCAACAAATAAACCTTTGAGAGAACACAAAATATTCAAATGATGTCTGTAGGTGAGAAGTCAGTCATAGTTAGGAAGAGGTTGACAGAGAAAGAGAAGGGTAAAGGCTTTAAATCACTGATGAGATTGAAGAGCAGTTTTAATGGTAGTAAATAAATAAGTAAACTATATGTTGAGAAGTAAGTGATCAAAGTTTGAGATGTTTAAATATAGATTTTAGATGTTATGGAAATTCTGGAGGTTACCTAGAAATACTCAAGGCTAACGTCAAGGAAATTTGATCAAGCTCAAGTTAACTATGATCAAAATCTAGATGTTTGATGTTCATTTACAGAGTGTGAAATCACAGAAAGGCAACAAGTTTGGGGGTCACATACTTCTATGTTAAGGTTTTAGTAAATTAGGGAATCTGACAGGGATGAAAAGAGTTTCTTATGAGAATCATGAAAAGCAACAGGTGATAAAATTATCTATAAGACACTATGGTGCCAGAAAGATCCAGGATCACATTATCATGTATAAAGAGTTCTATATTCTATTCTCCAGCTGAACAAGACCTCAAAAATTACAAACCTTGGAAACAAAAAAAATATATTAAATAATGTGAATGTAGCGATTTTGATGCCTCGTTGTAAGCTCTTAACTTCAAACACAATTTTAGTCTTAAAAGTCATTTTTTATTTATTTCATTACAGTAGTGTGAGATGTAAATTCAGTAGTAGTAGTCATTTCAACTAGATAAATGCCTTCCTTAAACTAGTGAACCATAATAATATTCTTCACAAGAAAAAGTGACCTAAGCAATAAAAATGGATGAATGGAGAAGCACAAAGAGAGACTCTAAATGAGAGAGAGTGAGACAGAGACAGATGTTTTAGAGGAGAGACAGTTAAAAATTAGGATTAACAAAACTGGAGAGCAATCTCTGCAATATTATCTTTCAGTGAGTTTTATTCTAATAAATTGTTTGATTCTGCATAGTGAATTAATCAAAACTTTATTCTATAATGCAGAATTAAATGACAGTATAGAATAATGTATAAATAAAATTGTACAGATAGAATATTCTCAAGAGAAACTGTTTCTTGGAGTTGTTATGAATATGTCAAAATATATGATATGGGAAGAACTTCAAGTAGATAGACAGTAGCAAGTTATTCCTATACTCAAAAACATAGTGAATGTCTAACTAGATAAAGATACTCACCATTAGTCCACCTCAAAATACTCTCCTTCATTTCATGGACACTTATCCCCTCATTATGACCACTCTTTGAAGCAGGTGTAAAAGTTCTTTTTATTATGTTTTTAGCTGTGCTGTCTTCAGTGTCCTGTGCTTCTAAATAGATTCAAAATATTTAGCGTTCATGCACTTTGTGACTATGGGGCAGAATCAGAAGTCATATGATGAAAGATTTTAGAACAAAGAGGAGGTAGGCACACTATAATATTTTTATTTCACAAGAAATACCATACTAGCGACAATGTGTGACATTAATATGAGAGAGGCTGAAACCATTTGCCCATTTCTCAGATCATTATGTCAGTATATTCTTACATAAAAGACATTAAAATATTCATGTCCAGCAACGTGTCCCACAGTACAAACTCAGCTAGCACAATTCCAAAAAGATTAAAAAATACAACCAAAATGACCTTGATGTTCTATCTTATTTTATTCATTTTGTTACAGGATACCTGAATGATTTTCATGGAGAACTATAAACCTTAGTCCTAAACTCCTAACTATAGTGTTGAGTCTCATCTCTTGTGACAACATTTCTTAAATAGATGGAATCTGAAGCGACACTGTCACCCAACTACAATGAAATGTGCTGGCTTTGGTGCGTGATTTACAGCACAGTTTAAAAGCAGTTCCTTAACTATAGTTCACAAGCGACTGACCACCCCATACAAATCAAAACTTGTCACTCACTGTCGCTAATCTATAAAGCAACACTCCTCATTGAGAAGATCCCTGCTTCTCAGCTTCATGGCTGTTGGTAACATTCTTCACCAAATTTTTTATCATAACATGTAATATAGTAAAGTAAGAAGCACATTTGTTTCTGATTAATGGCATTTAGTTTATAGGAGTCTTAACACTGACTGAATGGTAAAAGCATCTTCTTCTATTCATACTAAGTCCTCTCAGACTCTTAGTTCATTTTAATAAAATGACTCTGCAAAAGTACTTCCAAATCAGTACAGCATGGTCTGGTCACCAGGGAGACCAAATAATTAGAGGGTGTCAGGACTTCCAGGAAGGAAAGCATGTTCTGGAGATTGAAATCTCTAACAAGTCTTTAGCAGCAAGCTTCTGGGAGCTTCTGGATAGCTCACAGAAGAAGATGTGAAAAGTGTAGCAATCCGGGAAGAGGGTGGGACTCCCCGAACCAACAAGTCTGTTCCATTCCTTTCTCTACGAATGTGCTCTACTAAGTTGTTTCTGAAAAGAGCATGCTGTTTTCCTCATTCCCATGAACAAACCTAGTGAAATATAAGACGTTGCATGAGTGAGGGGCAAAGAAACCCTTCAGTTTGTGTTGCCTGAGAAGAACTGAAGTCACTCTAGAATCCTCTGTGTGAAGCCAGGCAATCTTGTAGGACTAAGCCCTCCAGTCTATGTAGTCTGAAGGGAACTTGTGATAGTTTCAGATCGAGCTGAACTGCTGACATCCAGTTGACACCGCGTATTTGAGAACCTCACAACTCATCTATTCAGAGTAAAACAATAAAAACCAAGATACTCAAGAATTGGGGAAAATAATTTCTATTATAACCCTAATTTTTCAATATTAGATATATAAAACATTACATATGTCTTGTCACTAGAATGGACAAAATTGGAAAATTATTTATGATCTTCCAGCATTACCCAACATCAAGTCTGAGTTTGTAAAACTGAGAGCAAGATGGAAAAGAAACAGATGTTTCCAAAAATGCTTTGAAATCCTCCTACCATAACTCCTAAAGCTATTCTGTTGTAAGGCAAATCCATCTTGAACCACAGCCAAGTGCTGTTATGCCAAAGGACCTTACTGTAAATCTTATAAAGCTTCCCAAATACAAAGCCCCCGAGGACATAGTTAAAGAAAGATGTGAGCATGTTTCTTACATGATAGACCAAGAGGCAAATGTTAATGATCAGAAACCACAAACAACCTGAAGGACAGTAACATTTATTCAGAGTGCGTCAGCATTTATCCTGAATGGCACAAAGACAGGATATTCTTGAAGATCTGGGGAATATAGACAAGTTTTTCAGATATATATAGACAGAAATAAAAACAAGTACAAAATGTAAATATTTACCAATATGTAGTTTATCTTTAATTTATGGATTAGCATGCCAAATGGATGTTACAAAGTCTACTTATTTGTTCCAAATCTATACTTGTTGATTCATTTTGTATTCCTTACATGTCATTATATGAAAAGATAGAAATGCAGTACAGCTCAGCAGTTAAATAGTGGATAGAAAGTAGGACTCAGCTCTTGAGCTTTCTATCTTTCTACTACACTATTTTTAAATTATCTGTTCCTTTTCTAAACCGATTTGGAATGTGATACTCCATCTACTCCCTCCCCTGAATCAATCAACTCTGATTCCTGTATCAGTCTTCTCATGGAAAATGTCACACAGGCATTTCTAAAAGGCTTGGATATGATAGCAGTTTCCAAAGAATGCTCAAACCCATAAATTAACGTGAAGCTCTAGTCTGTCACAGACCTTGAAGTGCTAATGGAGAGATATGTTCATAAGGGAAGACATTGGTGTCAGAGTTGATCCAGCAGAAGGGAAGTAAAAGTTAAAGCAGAAAGTAAATTTGAAAATAGTCAATCATTAAGTTACTTTTTATTTGGGTTTATCTGTGTCTTGCTTTCTGTTAGCAGATTCCTAAGAGATTTTAAAAGAAAGAACTGCAGCCAAACAGTCCATTTATAGCTTCTGACAAGGCAGTCGTCCCATTTCTTTGTCTATTTTCCCTTCCGGAGAAAATAGATTAGACAGTTTGGAAGAAAATCAGCACATCTCCTTTTCTTCTTTACCTTGAGCCAAAAGTCTAATAAAAACTTGAGTTTTATTTCCTAAAATCTTTCAGTTTTTCCAGTATTA
Source organism: Cavia porcellus (assembly GCF_034190915.1). NCBI lineage: Eukaryota > Metazoa > Chordata > Mammalia > Rodentia > Caviidae > Cavia > Cavia porcellus. The sequence goes on along the minus strand of NW_026947494.1, from coordinate 20,892,422 downwards.
AGCCAACATATATAAATTATTTCTAAAGACTTGTTTTCCAAGTCCAGATAACCAGGACTGGCCAAAACCTTCAACATACTTTCCCGGAGGTAACCGAAGGACTGTTGTCTAAATCCACATCAACCTCATCAGTTTTACTGTACCTTAAGTTGTCCTACAAAACGTTAGTAATTTAATCCAGAAAGTACTGCTCATAAATTGATGTGGAAATACCAAAAGAAGCAAACATGCATCCTCTGATCTTAAGTTGGCCCATCATATTTCAATTTTGCCATACATCTGACTGAAGGTACCGTGTGTGTGTGCGCGTGTGTGTGTGTGTGCGCGCGCGCGTGCACCCATGCACACATGCACATGAATGCGTGTGTTTGCATTACTTTTGTCATGGCTTCTCTATAAGAGATTATGATGAGGTTCTATGATAGTGCCTTCATAGTTCATTTAGTTTATTCATAACAGTGTGTCTTCATAATTTTGGTTGTTGTCACTTCTAAACTCAACAGAGCACTTTACTTTCAGGACAGCTTCCAGAAATACCTTGCTAGCATTTGAATCCTGGATGACAATTACTAGTCCTGTATCCTTTAACAAATCACTGATATTTCTGTGCTTCTATTTTCTTATCTTGAAAATCAGAGTAAAACACTTCGTGTCCACCAATCTGTTTCAAAACTAAACAAAATGGCACAAATAATTTTTGGTAACCACTTAGTGTCTTTAAAAAAAAATAATGTGAAATTAAGCCACAACTTTATATTTGACAATTTGTATGTTTTATGTGGACAAAAGCTGCCATAATTTACACTATGAAGAAATTTTATTTTTTAAGACATCCATATACTGAATCATCCTTGGTAGTATTATTTTAATTAAATGTGTTAATGGGAAAATATCCTATCATTTGGTAACTAACGTGAAATGAAGTGTTTTTTATGGTAGGATATAGCCTAAGGTATTCTTCTGTAATTATCTAGCCTTTGTGACAAATTTATATGCACACAAATTGACCATTTCTTAATTCTATTCAAGAGACAGCTCTGATGTCTGGAGTTGTATCATTCATCTAAATTTAAATCTAAAACCTCACAACAATTTGATGGTCAGAAATGATTACTCACATTTACGTATGAAGAAACCAATTCCAGCAAATGTTAATTGACTTCCTGAAGGCAATATAATTAATCATTGTCCAAACTAGACTTTGATCTGGGATCTGATTTCAGATCCATTCCTATTTTTGGCTGTATAGGGTTTTCCTAGAGAAACTGTTCTAATCACCTAATAGTATTTATTTGATTCAAAATGTATAGAAATAAAAACATAAAATCTTGAGCTCTAAAACTTTGGAATGCATCATTCTTCAGCAGAGAATGACAGCAGCCTTAGGCAGGTATGCTCCCAGCACCTGTCTCTCCTTAAAAAGCAGTGTAATCCAGCTGGAGAGGAGAGGGCAGCAAAGATGATGACAAAAGTCTTAGAAACTGACAACTAAAAAAAAAATAATAATAATAATAACCTGGTCTAAAGGAACTATGAAGATTTAAAAACTGCATAGGTACACTGAAGATTAAAAGACTGTAAATGTGTTTGGGGGAAAGGTTTACAATAATGATCAATAGAGGTAAATTAAAACAGAAAGCAAAGCCAGGAGCAATAAAAATGGTTTAAGCCGGGCACAGACAAAAACACTAAAAACTGTATGGTGTTCAGTGAGTAATTAGTACCATTGTACTTTACAAATAAGTTGAACTACTTTTAATTGGAAAGTTTATAGAACTTGGTCAGTGATAGGTGTTCAAGAAGTCAGTCGTTGTATAATCACCTAAATGGATGTCTATGTTTTATCGTGCATAAATGACAATTTTTTAAATGAGTAGGTCAAAGTCTCATGAACTTAAGGATATATCAAACTCACCAGGTCTCCTTGATTAAACAGATTGCATTTCTCCCTCTCAGATGTCCTGATACACTGCATGCTATGTAGTTCCTCATAGTTTACATCTTTACCATGTTTCCATGTGATGCTAATGAGGGTGATCTCAAGGCAATATTTTAAAATCACTGAAATAAATTGTGTTTCTTATTATTTTGACTTTAAATTTATGTATTATTAATTCTGAAGGTCACAGCTATCATACAATCAATATTGAAAGTACATAGTAACTAATCTTTTAGTGGACATAAGAACTTCATACATTTAAGCTTTTAAATATTTGGCCTTTTATAAGAAAATATAGATCTTATATGTTGGAAAGCAAACTGAATATGTCATAAATATTTTGTCAATCACTCTAGTTTTAATCATCAGCACAACTTGTACAATAAGGTTCATTAATAAAATTTGACATAAATTTAGGGTACGTGATTCAGAGAAAGAAAACAATTGTTATATGCACATATGATTGATATGACTCAAATATATCTTCCCAAACTATGTGTTGAAAAATAATTTCCAATGCAACAAGTTTGGGGCTTGATGCGGCATTCCATTCCTGAGTGTTTAACCTTCCTGCATGGATGCATGTCTGTGTTAGAAGACCTTGTCACTATCAGTTTGATTTTTGTTCTCTCTTTCCTATTTTACCTTCTCAACTTCACACTGTGATAATGCAGCAGTCCGACCTCATCAGATGCTATCACCTTGATATTGAACACTTTAGTTTTTAGAACTGCAATAATCATTTTCTCTATAAATTACTTAAGAGTGTAGCATCCTATTGTGGCAACTAAGTACAGATGAAAGACAAAATACATGGTAACTGTTTTAAAATATTAGCTAGATTCATATGGATGAGCAACAATACTACAAAAAATGCATAGTCAAACACACAGTATGTATACACACAATAACCGTGAAAATGTGGATTGGTCTTATTCACATGTACAACTCAGCATTCTTTGTTAACTTGATCAGTGACTCTGAAGTACCCCTTGTAGAAAAACTGAGAATATAAGAGGGCTATAAATAGGATTAAAACCACATATTTCTTTCAGACCCGTAATCTATTATTACAAAGGATTTTGAAAATGAATCAGATAATCTCTGTATTAAACCAAACATTACAGTTCCAGTTTGGATTTACTTATTTTGGAAATAATAGACAAAAATATTGCCCAAAACAAAGATAATTTTATTAATGGTAAAGCTTCTTTTGCCTTTTTTTTTGGGCTGGAAAAGTGTAAACTTGCAGAAAAGATGATTTTCAAATGAAGAAGTCATCTTTATTGCAGGGACGTCCTACTTTAATAATTTAGATTCCCAAATAAGTGACACTGATGTCTGATGAATTAAAGATGTTTATTTCAATTATGAAGAACAGCAATAGTAGGAACAAGAACAGCAATAAAAAAATGCCAAAATATCCAGTCATGTTTTTCCCTTTCATAATTTATCAATGTATACTTTTTAAAAAGATGTAGAAGATCTCATTGATTGTAAGAGAGGTTTTAAAACACTTTGATTCAAAGTTTGTTAAATGTTTTATTTGTTTAAAAATCTATTGAAATAGTCTTAAAGCTATATTTCAAGAATATTTTGTGCCAAATAACATTACACAATCCCCATGAGTACAGTGTGGTATTGCATTGACCAATGCAGGAGACAGGAGTCTTCCGTGTCTTGATTCTGAATCACTTGGAGACTTTTGTAAAGTCATATTTCTATTTATTTTCTCATTTGCTATTTTTAATTAAAGTTGACATAAAGGATTAAATTTCATAATAAACTTGCAGAGCTGATGAAGAAAAATAAAAACTGCAAAATCAGCTGTTATTTAAAAGTACATTATTCCATTTCTACATAAATTAGAAAATTAACATTATTTTTGTCCATTCTTGCTATTCTTGCTAGAAACATAACTTTACTGTGATGTCCTAATGTGAAATATTGTAAGCCCAAATGATGAATGTTATGTGTATGATTTACATAGTTTGGTTTGTAGGTTTATAGATTAAAACTCATATCATACACATTAGGTAGATTGACATGGTTTAACAGTCAAAATGTAAGCAATTATACTAAATACTTGCAAAGGTGATGAATAATTCCTTATTGTTTAGGTTAAAAAAGATTTGTAAAGCACAAAAACAAAGCATAAAAATGTAATTTCATCTTCATCAAAACAAAAATTTTAAGCTTCTGTAAAAATAATTAAATAAAAGTCTATATCCTAAGAGAGCATATAAATATATACACATTTATATTTTAATAGATATTAAAATCCATAGATACATATGTCTGCAAAAATGAGACGTCTTTAGAAGACATAAATTACATTCATTCCTCATTGTATCAGATACCACTTTAAAACTTAGTAAGAAAACTGAACACAGTATTCCAAAAAGAAGATGTTCAAATGTGTATTCAATATCTGAAAAAATAATATTCAGTCTTTTTAGAAATGAAGAAAATTCTAGTTACAACCCCAACTAGTTGTAACTACAGGCACACTTAACTAGCTGCAATATAATACATAGCATTATTACATTTTGACATGAAGAAGGACACATTTAAACTCTCATTTATGCTGCGAGGTATGTTAGATAACATAACCACCTGGGGAGTCAGTTCTGTAGTTTCTTGTTAAGTTACACATACACCTAACCTGGGACTCAGCAGTTTGATTCAGCTGTTTTCTGGAGAATACAAAAAAAAAAAAAAAAAAAAAAAAAAAAGATGAAACACAAGGCTTTCAAATGTACACCACAGTTTCTTTTCTTAATGTCCAAAAATGAAACTGTGTTTCTGTCAAAATATAAATAGAAGACTGATGTAGTGGCTTATTCCCATAAACCTAGTGTCTAGAAGGCTTAGGCAAGAAGAAATCACAAGTTTAAAACCAATATGGGTAACTTAGGAATGCAATGAGATCATTCTACAATATACATATATACATTCATACATACACACATAAAATAAGCTAGGGCGTACCCCAATAAGAAAAACCTGGGCTTAGTCCTCACTACCAGCCACACACACACACACGCACACACACACACACACACACACACATACACACAAAGAATGGATAAAACAACATGTTAGCACATTAAATTATCAAACAGCAATAAAATGAAAAAGTATGAATTCATTTAACAGCTGAAAATTATTATTTCATACCATTTTGAGGAAAATATTTCACCAAAGACAATGTGTCATTGAATTATAAAGTTGTAGAATTTGCAAACATTATAAAGTTCTAGAATTTATAAAACTAATGAATATGTACAAAATAAGAATGGCTAACAGCAACATGACAAAAGAATTTTATGAAGTAATGTTATTTATTGATTTTTGTACTTGTTTTGTAACTATAAAATTAACTAAACTAAACTATGTAGTTACTGTGGAAGTCATTTTTGACTTGCAAATTTACCGTAAAAGTCAATACAATTTACTCTGTGTATAGAGATCAGGAAAAGATAAATCTGTGACTTCAAGATTCCAAAAAGTAATTTGATTAAATTTTTCCATGTATTCACACTTAAAATTAGCAGGAAATTGGAACTACAAGGAAACTTCTGCAGCCTAACAATAAATATCCACAATAAATAAACCAAAACTTGTCTATCATCATACACGTTAGTGAAATATCAAACACTTTTTTTTCATAAGTTTGAGAACAATTATTTTCCCCTATGTTATTGACTGTACAATTCACTGAGTATCTTGGCAAGTGAAAAAGACATAAAGACTTAAAAATATTATAAAACAAATTTTAATAATAGTAATATTAAGAAAGTACTGACAAGCATATAGCAGCTACTATAAGTAATAAGTTAACTAGAAAGATGCAAAATATATGTTCATATATAAATATCAATTGTGTGAATGCAATTGTGGAAAGAAGAAGGGGACACAATTTTAGGTTTGTTAAAGCTCACTAAAAACCCTTGAAATATGAAACTCACCCAATAAAGATACTGAAATGTTAAAAAAAAATGGCAGATTAGCTAAGATTCTCAAAGTCAAGGTTAACATAGTTGTAAGTTTATTTGGTGTCATAGTTAATTTCTTTTGTTTCTGAGACAAAATATGCAACATACAAAGTTAAAGGGGTAAAGGATTTTTAGTTCACGGTTTGTAGAGGTTTCAGTCTGTAATTAGATGGCCCTAAGGCAAAGTGACACATGAAAGAGGGGCAAAAGTTCATGGTGGCAGAAGATAGTAAAAGTAACAAGAGAGAGAGAAAGTCATTTTCTGTCCCTTGTATTGTGTCTGGTCACCAGGATTAGAGCAGTGCCAATCCACCCAGTGACTGGATCCAGCAATCACTCACTCTTAATCCAGCACCCTTAATCCCAGTATTGTATTATAAACCAGTCATATTCTCTAGATTCAGTCACCTCAGGAAAAATACTTATGACCACATGAGGATTTGGGAGGACTTCTAGATAGAAGCTATAACACTTAGTTTTCTGTTCCATTCATCTATCTCATGTTTTACAATGAAGAATTTTCTGCTAAGAAGAGGCAATCCCAGGAGATGCACGCAGCAAATGAATGTCAATATGTCTGTTCTCACCATTCAAAAGATCAAGATAGTTTAGCACAGCAGATACACACTTTTAGCCAAGAACTATGTGATGCCATACAAGACTGGAAGAAAAAACGAACAGTATCCTATTTTTTCCTACTCTATGAAAGCCTAGAAGGAAGTTCTGATTCCACCACTGGCTGGTCACATGGAGGACTCTACACAGATGCCAAGGAGTTGTGTCAGAGACATCTGAGTACAGAGGGCTGGAGACAGACAGGCTCTGTTTGTTTGCTTGTTTTTTTTTTTTTTTCCTAATAAGTGACATTGAATCTTCTCTCCTTTGCCTTATGTAAGTGTAGTGTGTGTGTGTGTGTGTGTGTGTGTAAAATACCAAGCATAGAGAGACTCAAAGGACTCAGAACAAATGTTGTAATCATGGTTAATGTTTACTGCAATCAAAAGATACAAACAAAAATGAGCAAAGAAGAAGTTTATTGGGTAAATCCAAGAAAAACATGAGCAAGCTTCTGGGCTGCTGTTGACTGAAGGTTTATAGCTTCATGAGATTTACACCTTCACCCCCTAGTGATATTATCAAAAGGTAGAGTTTAGGAGATGACTAGCACACAAGACCTCTCCCACCATGTGTGTGATTAGTATCCTTAGAAAGAAGCTCAAAGAAGTGTGTTCATCACTTATCCCATGTCTATGTACATAGAATGAACCATGAATGAAGAACAAACTAAGAACAGAAACCAAATGCACTGTATCTAGATCTTGGACTATCCAGTCTCCCCAGTGTCAGGAATGTATTTCCGAGATTTATGAATAACTGATCTATGGTATTTTATTACAATAGCCTAGATAGGGTAAACCATAAACTCATCATTTGTATAAACTCATCTCATGAAACATTTGTTAAAACATAGCTCAAGTCCTCAGGCACACAATACAAGCTAAACACAGCATTTCACAAGGTCTTGAATCCAACAAAATCTTACCTGGAAGTTGATAACAGGCATTTAAAGTGTTTTCCTAAGAACTGTGTCACGGAAGTTCTAATGAAAGACATTTGAAACATGCGGAAACTGAGTAAGTGAAATGTACCCTTTAAGTGTAACTCTACACCTGATCCTAACCTTGGGGCCAAAACCCTCAAGAATAGATTTAGTGCACATGAAAAAAAGACTCAACACAGCTTTTTAGACCCTTCCAACGTGTAAGAATACAGAGAAAAGCAGAGTACAAAATGGATAATAATATTAAAGAGGCACAATACGAATATCTTCTAGAAGTGAGATTATTCCTCAGAGTCATACAACAACTGCAAGGAAACCAATATCAAAACCTGTCACCATCGTCCTAGGATTTCATGGCATCAGAGGAAAGCTTCCAGACAGTAAAATCTGCACCACACTTAGGTTTAATGGCACTGGGGAAACTCCAGATGCCAACAAATACATGTGAATCTCTACTGGAAAATTAATTACTGCCCACAAAGTGGTTCATAGAAAACCATAGAAAAAGTTTTCAGGTAGGGAAAAAAAAAAGACACTTTTGCAATCTCATATGTTGTCAGTGTAAAACACTTGTGTAAATGTGTAAAACACTTGTAGAGAAGCAATGCAAAATGTGATTTAGTGAAATTACAGAGCAAGCAAACAAACAGAGCATGCGAACATGTGAGCCAAAACATGTGATTACAAAGATAAAAAAGCAGTTACAAAAATTTAGAGAATATCTAGCTCTTCTATGCAGAAGAAAGGATGAGCAAACACTCTGGAAAATTATTCAACCAAACCTTCAATAGGTTGGAGTGGAAAGGGCCTCATGGTTACCTTGTAGAGTATGAAAACAGTAATAAATATGTGTCAAAATAAGTAAACCAGGTATATGGCCATTATTAACTGAAATAAAGTCAGAATTATACTAGATAAATGTACCAGGGAACAATGCATTATTCATAAGTATATTGTCTGAATACTGATTGTTATTAATAATAGTGTTTTATTCATTATATGAGTAGGGAGTGAAACCCATGTATAAAATGATCATTGCAATTCTCTTTTCTTTCTTTTGCTTTTCAACACTAATTCCATAGATTATATGTTCTGTTTTGTTTGTTTGGTTAGTTTTTCTCTTCTTTTTGCAGTGCTACTGATTAGATCCAGTGGTTACATGTGCTAGGCAAGCACTCTGTCATTAAGCTACACCTCGAACATCTTAGGATACAAATTATGGATCAAAATATTTGAATAATAACAGTGGAGGGAACATATCTTTTTACTCTATCTTAATTATGTCATTCTGTCCTAATAATTGAAAAACTGTCACCTAGTTAATATTATCAATATTTGGAATTAAATTTTCATGTAAATAGCTTAGTAACTACATGAAGTTATAGTAAGAGATCATTGTGAATTTTTCTTTAAATTGAAAGATAATTTTTAATGTGAAACTTGCTCTCATTTTAATTATTGACAACATGCTACATATTGTTAAATAAAAGAGAAATTAATATTTTTTCTCCTAAACTATCTATTCTTGGTGTCATTTTACTTTAAAAAAAATTTTTCATGTTTATGCAACATATACATAGAATTAGGTTGCATGAATTCCTCCATATTTCCATTTTGTGATTCTTTGTATTTCACAGTGAAAATATTCATCCTCCAAAGATTTAAATGAGGAAGAAGGAGACAAAATCGAAAAGAGGAAGGAAGTGATAGGAAAGAAATATCCTCTCACCTGGCTGAAACCCCGTTAGCTGTAGAGAGGTGGATACATCCTCAACATACTATTCCTGTGGCTGTCTTGTTGCTCATGGGTCAGCTGCATCATCACTGATAGTTTGTTCCATGCACCAGGCTTAGAGACAAGTTTTCTCATGTCTTATGCCAGGACAATCGGCATGAATTTGCCAATATAGAAAGGAGCTGGAGACTACTGTTTTACTATATGCACTTTCTTGTTCCTTATTGCTCATAATTTCTTGCTGCTTAAACTATAATCTTGGAGGTTGAAACTCCAGAAATCTGAGCAGTAAGAAATCAAGAAGCAGCCTAGAAATCTCGGCACTGTCTCTCATGAGCCACTGACATATTTTTAGCCTTCTAATTGTTTGAAGAGAAAAAAAAACCCAAAAGTTGTTTAAGCTAGTGATGAACAAATTTTCAGTTTCACACAGCTGATTGCTATCACCGACAGCTACAGCCCTCTATGAAGTGTCAACCTGTTTGCTGGAAAAGCATGTCTAGTCCAATTCTTCTCCCAGTGAGGAGGCTAAACAGTCCAGGTGCCAAAAACAATTTACTTATCCTGCAGTGTGCTGTCTCCCACTGATATTTGGAAGCTCAGTCATCAACATCTTCCCTTAGATAACTCTAGGGTATTGTGTGAAAAATTACTTCTGTGATGTGTCTCTCCAGTTCTACCTACTCTGGGGATTTGCAACACTGTTAACATTAAAAATAAGAAATGCTGTAGACACTAAAGGATTTAAGAGAAATGCATCATAATATAAAGATGGCAATGTGAGTCATTACCCTGTAACTCCTACAGAAAAACAATCTAACGTGTAGTTTTTGTGTTGGGGTTCATAGCTCTGAATAGGTAAACCTTGAAGGTCTTGTGAGTCGCATGGGAAAAGCACTCTAACATGATGTAAGACTGATTTGTCACAGCTGCAGGACAAAGACAATTCTACATCACTTTTTGCAAATAAATGTTTGCTGAAACATAGTCACAGTTTTATAAATTGTCTACTATAGCATTTGCATTGACAAAACAGAGCTGAGTAGTGGCGTCAGAAACTATACAGCCACAAATCAGAAAATAATTAGTATCAGTTGCTTTTTACAAAAAAAAAACAATATTTGGGCATTTATTTAGGTTTTATTAAGGAGATATGAAAGAAAAACACATCTGGAATTACATTTAAGATGCATTTTTAAAAGTAATACATTTGAGAAACTACAATATTGAAATTAAATTCAACTTTGTAATAACTAGAAATACATATAATAGAAATGTATATGAAAAAATATGGAATAATATAATATGTAATAACTACAAATATATATTAGAATGTAAAATTCTATGAAAACACTCTTAGAGGGATTTCCACGGCAATATCAAATCCCTGAGATAATGAACTTGTGAAGAGACAGTTTTATTTTGACTCACAGTCTTGAAGGTGTCAGTAAATGCTTTTTTGATTCATCCCTTTTGAGCAGATGACAGAGCAGCACAGTGTTATGGTTTGTGTCTGGATTTCCCACCAAAGCTTCACATGGTCATTGGAGGCAGCTGAATCCAGAGTGTGTGATTTGTTTGTTGATTAGTGCTGGAATTGTGGGTGTGGTAACCCTCTTGAGAGTGGATACCTTGCATACAATATAAGGGAGGAAAAGAGACTTTCTCCTACCTTCTGCTCTTGTTGCTTTTTCTGTCTTCTGCCAACATAAACTGTTCTTCTGCCATTCCAACCTTCCTTGGCACCAACTGTTTTTATACTGAAGCCTCTGAAAATTGTGAGCTAATACACCTTTCCTCCTTTGACTTCATGTGTTAGTATTTTGTATCAGCAAGAGAGAAAAGGAACTAAGACATACAGTGTGATGGGAGCATAAAGAACAAATTTGTTCACATTTTGGCTTTCAGGAAGACACAAAGAAGAGCATGTGGTCCCAACAATCCACTCTGGGAGCATCCCCAAATTACCTAGATCCTCCCAATAAGGACCACCTTGTAAAACTTCCACTATCTGTCAGGTGTACCAAGATGGAGACTAAGACTTTAACCCATGGACACTTGGAGGGCATTCCAGATCAGTTTTCTGAATCACTTTGAATTATGGTAGTCATTGCCTAAGTTAACAAACTTATATAAAGAAAGATTTCAGTTTTTGCACACAGCTTGGGAGAATTAAGTCCATGATTAGGTGCTTTTTCTATTTTTTATTTTTATTTTTTTATTTTAAAGAGATTAGGCAAAAGAAGACATAACAAAGCAGATCAGAAGAGAAAAAATTTAAGCAACAGAATATTTCACCATACGACAACCCGATATAACAGTAGCTACCATAATGTCTCTTTCTTTGACATAGTTGAGCATACCTTCATATACAATAGTATCAAATGTAACAAAATAGTATAAAACCACTTAAGAGAATGAAAGTATTAGAAGGAATTCAGAAACAAACAACAGAAAATGAACAATGTTGAATATATTATTTCATTGTTCATAAAAATTTGTTTATACCAACATATATAGTTAAATCCAATTAAGATACAACATGATAGAACCAATGGAAACAGATGAATAAAAGCATGGTAGGACTCCAAAGCAAGATGATATTAAATCAGTAATGGCTATAATAATGTCTTGTTTTCTTCAAAATAGCCAGCCATTCATATCATCACAGATTTAAAAAAAAAAAAAAAACATACCAGGATAAACACATTCCAGCTAATGAATGTGATCATTATAAGGCTTCAAAGCAATGTAATAGGGAATCATGATTACCATAAACTTTTACGTACTCTTACCATTTCTTACACTAGGGAGACTATGTGGTATTTATACATGTGAGTTTGATTTATTTCACTTATGAGTGTGGTCTCAAGTTGCATCCATTTATTTACAAATATCTCAATGTGATCATTCTTTATAGCTGAGTAGTACTCTATTGTATAAAAATATCACAACTTTTTATCCATTCCTCAGTTGATGGGCATTTAGGCTGTTTCCAAGATCTGGCTATTAAGAATTGTGCTGCTATAAACATATATATCACGGTGCATATATATCACGATGGTATGATGTTTTCAGTTCTAGGAATATGCCTAGAAGCAGAAAAGCTGGATCAAATGGGACTTTCAATAACAGTTTTTGGAGAAATATCAAGACAGATCTCCACAATGGTTGCACCAGTCTACACTCCCACCAACAGTTCAGGAGAGTTCCTTTTACCCCATAGACTCTTTAGCATTTGTTGTTGGCAGTTTTCTTGATTCTGGCCATTCTTTCAGTAGTGAGATGGTATCTCAGTGTGGTTTTAATTTGCATTTCTCCAATGACTAATGATGATTTTTTCATATTTTTATTTGACATTTGTATTTCTTCATCTGAGAACTGTGTATTCAACACAGATGACCATTTTTGGATTGGGTCTTTGAATTTCAGGGGTGTGACTTTTTAAATTATTTATATGTTTTTGGCAGAAGTCCTTTGTTTGAGGGACAGTTCACTAAGATTTTTTTCCCAGTTTGTGTGTTTTCTTTCACTGTGGTGGAGATTTCTTTTGACATGCAGAAATTTTTCAATAAGATATCATCCAAGTTATTGATTCTGGGAAGTAGTTCCCATGCGGTTTGATTACTGTTCATGAATTCTTTACCTACCTCTATGTGTTCGAGATATTTACCCAATTTGTCTTCCAATAAATTTAGTGTTTCTGTTTTAATATTTAGATCTTTGATCTATTTAGATTTTATTTTAGTACATGGTGATAGACATAGGTCTAGTTTTAAATTTTGGCAAATAGAAAGCCAGTTTTTTCAGCATCATTTATTAAAGAGACTGTGGTTCTTCCAGTGAACATGTTTGGCCCCTTTATCAAAGATAAGGTGGTTGAGTGTGTTAGTAGTTGTGGCTGTATCTTGTAATCTATTCCATTGATCTTCAGATCTGTTTTCTTTTTTTTTTTTTTTCCAGTACCATGTTGATTTTATTACAGTAGGTTTGTAGTACAACTTCAAGTCAGGGATTTTGATGCTTCCCTTCTTGCCTTTGCTGCTTAGAATTGCCTTTGCTACTCTAGGTCTCTTCTGGTTGCAGGTGAATTTTAGGAGTGATTTCACTAGATCTAAGTAGTATGTTGATGGTATTCTCATTGGGATTGTATTGAATCTGTATGGCAGGTTTAGAAGAATGGCTATTTTCACAATATTTATTCTTTCTATCCATGAACAAGGGATGTCTTTCATTTTCTGAGATCCTCTTTGAATTCTTTTTCAGAATATTATGATTTTCCCTGTATAGATATTTTACTTCTATCATGAGATATATTCCTAAGTACTTCATTTTTTTTGGATGCTAGTGAGAAGAGTGTGGCTTCTCTTATTTCTCTCTCAGTGATTTTGTTGTTAGTGTATAGGAATGCTATTGATTTTTGAATATTGATTTTATATCCAGCTACATTGCTGATTTTATTTGTTATATCTAGGAGCCTTTCAATAGAGTTTTGGGGGTCTTCTATGTAGAGTATCATGTCATCTGCAAATAATGATAATATAACTTCCTCTTTTCCTATCTTTACTTCATTTTTTTCTTCTCTCTTGTCTAATTGCTCCAGCTAGTATTTCCCATACTATGTTGAATAGGAGCAGTGATAAGGAACATCCTTGTCTTTTGCCTGATTTTAAGATAAAGGCTTTCAATTTTTGGCCATTTAATATGATGCCAACTGTGGTTTTTCATACTTGACCTTTATCACACTGACATAAAGACCATCTATTCCAATTTTCCATAAGGTTCTTATCATGAATATATGTTGGACCTTATCAAAAGTGTTGTCTGCATCTGTAGAAATGGTTCATATGATATCCACTTTTGACTTTATTGATATGGTGGATTACACTTAATGATTTGTGTATGTTGAAACATTCCAGCATGCCTCTGATGAATCCCACTTGTTCGTGTTGTATAATCTTCTTGATAATTTGCTGCATCCTATTAGCCAATGTTTTATTGAGAATTTTTGCATCTGTGTTAATTAGGCCTGTAGTTCTCTTTTTTAGTTGAGTATTTATCAGTTTTGGTACTAGAGCAATATTTGCTTCCAGGAATGACTTAGGAAGAATTGGTTACCTTCGATTTCATTGAAGAGTTTGAGGAGTGTAGGCATTAATTCTTTGTGTGTTTCTTGTAGACTTCCCAAGTGAATCCTTCTGGGCCTGGTCTTTGTAGGTAGGGACTTGATTACATTTTAAATTTCATTAATAGAAATTGGGTTACTCCACAATTTTACATTTTCTTGACCTAACTTTGGTACTTCATCTGTTTCTAGCAATCTGTCCATTTCTTCTGTGTTATCGAACCTATTAGAGATTTTTGAAACAGATCTTGATGGTCTTCTGTATTTCCACAGAGTCTGTAGTGACTTTACCTTTTTAATTCCTTATTGCATGAATTTGAGTTTTTTCTTCCATTTTTTAAATAAGATTTTCTTAGGGTTTACCAATTTTATTTATTCTTTCAAAAAAAAAAAAACAACTCTTTGATTCTTTGGATTGTTTTCTTAGTGTCTATTGCATTAATTTCTTCTCCGATATTTACAATTTCTTCCCTTCATTTGGCTTTGGGCTTGACTTGCTCTTCTTTTTCTAGATGTTTGAGGTGTAATATCAGGTTGTTTATTTGTTTTTGTCCTGTTTTCCTGATGTGGGAACACAGTGCAATAAATTTTCTCTGAGGACCATTTTCATTGCATTCTGCAGATTCTGATAAGTTGTATTTGTATTTTCATTTGCTTGTAGGTATTTTTTAATGTCTTCTTTAATTTGCCCTGTGACCCACTGATTGCTCAAGAGTGTATTATTCAATTTCCATTTGTTTGTGGGGTTTTTGCAGTTTCTTTTATCATTAATTTCTAGTTTGCTGGCACTACAATCTGATAACATGCATGGGATAATTTCAACTCTTTTTGTATTTACTTAAATATGTTCTGTCGCTAGTATATGGTCTATTTTAGAGAATGTCCCATGTACTGCTGAGAAGAATGTATATTCTGATGTTGTTGGATGGAACACTCTGTATATATCTATCAAGTCCGTTTGTCCACAGATGTGATTCATTTATATTATTTCTTTGCTGATTTTCTGCCTGGTTGATCTGTCCCTTGGTACCATGGTGTGTTAAGATCTCCTGTTATAAATGTGTTATTTCTTATTTGATTTTTCATTTCTGTTAATACTTGCTTTGTATAGCTGAGTGCTCTGGAATGTGGTACATATATATTTAAGATTTTTATCTCTTCCTCGTGAAGTTTTCCTCTAACTAATATGCAGTGACCTTGTTTATCTGTAGGATCATTCTTGGTTTGAAGTTCACATTGTCTGCAAACTGAATAGCTACACCCACTTTTTGGGGGGCATGTGGGTTCCTTTGCATGAAGTATTTTTTTCATCCTTTGACTTTCAGTCTGTGAGTTCCCTTTTGATATAGATGTGTTTCTTATAGACAGCATACATTTGGATATTGTTTCTTGATCCATCCTGCCAGTATGTTTGTTTAACTGGTGAGTTGAGACCATTTACATTAATGGTTATAACTGTTATATATTGATTATTATTGACATGTTATCTTTCTGCTGTTGCATCCTTATCTTTCCATTCTGTTTAACTGTCTGGCTTGTGGAGTGGTTTTTTCCTATTTTGTGTTTAGACTGTCTTTCAGTATTCTTTGCAGGGTTGGTTTGGTGTTCATGAAGTTCTTCAAGTGTTCTTTGACATGAAGTATCTTATTTCCCCATCCATTTTGAAGGACAGTTTTGCAGGGCACACCAGTCTATGTTAGAAATCATTTTCCTTTAGGATATGAAATAGTTCACTCCATGCTCTTCTTGACTTATTGTTTGTGTTGAGAAGTCTGCTGTGATTCTGATAGGTTTTCCTTTATAGTTGACCTGTCTTTTGTCTCTAACAGCTTTTAATATTCTATTCTTATCTTGGATTTCTGGCGGTAGTGATTATTATATATCTGGGTGTAGTTTTATTTTGATTATGACTATTTGGAGTTCTGTATGCTTCAGTAATCCTGTCAGTTTCCATTCTCTTGTTCGGGAAATTTTCAGCTATTACTTCTGTAAATAGCCTCTTGATATCATTTGTTAGGTCCCCATTCTTTTTCATTTATCCCTATCAATCTTATGTTGTTTTTCTTTGTGTCATCTTGCAGTTGTTGAGTTATTATTTCCTGATTTTTTTTATTATTTTAAAAAGATCTTTCCTTTCCTGTTCACTAGTTGCAATCTTGCCTTTGAGGTCTGAATTCTATCTTCACTTTCATTGAGGGAGTTTTGACAACTTTCAATGAAATTTTTGATTTCCTGCATATCTCTTTGAATCTGCTTCATGTATTCTGTTTGCTGCTTATATTGTTCATCCGAGGATTCTATCTTTTTGTTTTATTCCTCTAATTTTTTAACTGTGTCTTCTTTAGATGTGTTCAGCATCTCTTTTATCATTTCTTCTTTTACCTGGGAGATTATTTCTAATTTAAATTACTTTAAAGCTTCGTGGAGTTGTTTCTTTATTTTAGTTGCTATTATTTCACATATTTCAGGTGTATGGTACATATTTTATTCTATGTACATGGCTCCTAGGCTTCCTTGTGGTGGGTTAGAGGTGTGAGATAGCATTTTGGTTCTTTCATTATGTCATTTTCCTATGTTTCTGTGTTTCAAAAGATGTTCCAAAGTCTTCCTTGGGTGTGTTGGAAATCGCCTTCTATGCCCTCACCTCCTGGAACCAAATGGAGGTTGCTAACATGGTCCGGTCACACTCACAGGATGTCTTGGGCCACCTCCAGTATTCCAGGAAGATGGGTGGGCACCTACCCACTGTGGGTGATGGTACAAAGCTCTTCGTGAGCAAGCACCAATGCACTGGAACTCACTTCACATGCCCTCAGATCCCCTAATTGAAGAAGGTCACTGGGCACGGTCTAGTTGGGCTGCAAAACCTCCCAAGCCTAGTCTAGTGTGGCTGGAAGCTGGCCGGGCCCTTAACCCCTGGGAGTGATGATCTTCAACTCTCCCAGGGCCTGAGCTGGTGTTCAGGAAGTCACTTCTGGCATCACAGCTCCCTGGATTGAAAGAAGATCAGTGGTTAAGGCCCAGGAAGGACCAACACATGCAGATCCCAGTCTAGTGTGGCTGGAAGCTGGGCAGGTCCTTGACCACTGGGAGCAATGATCTTAAACTCTCCCCAGACTGTCACTGGTATGCTGGATTCACCTATGATAGCCCAGTTCCCCAGATTTTGCTTTTTTCTAATTTTCAGTCTGTGAAGAGGCAGCATGACATGGTCTGTCCTATATGATAAAGGAAACCAGTCACCTCAGTGCCAGCATGTGAAAGAGAATGAAAAAGTAAAGTCTCTGTTGTGCTTATATATGGCATGTACCCAATAATAAGATGACTTATCACTAGCTCTTACAATTCAGTTGGTACTAATCCCCAGTGATGCCAAGTGTAGGACCAGATCCTTTACATATGGGTCTGGAGGACATTGTAAAACTATAATTTCAGAGTGTGGAAATGATTCACACAGATTCTTTGCTGCAGTGTGATACATAGCCTGTACTCCAATTCCCAACTTTGCCTTTATTTTATCAGAAATCTCGTATCTTTATTTTACTTTTGCACTCCTATCGCATTCACCCCTTCTGAATGTCTCACATGCCCCTTGAATCATAAGGTTAAGTTCTACTTACAGTTCCTAGGATTTCACTGGCCTCTTTCTCCAAATTCCTCCTGCAATCCTTTCTAAACTCCTCCTGCAATTCCACTGCAAAATTTGTAGAACCATGTTATAAAATATAGTCCAAACAACAACATTAGTGTTAGTCCCAATTTTGAATCATCATGTGTGCACTATTATAATAAATACCCGAGGCAATCACCTTATGGAAAAGAAAAGGTTTAGCTTTGCTCACAGTTTTGGACAATTTATCTTATGGTTAATCCACTTGCTGCTTCAGAGCTTGGATTGAAGCAGTAGAACATATTGGGAACTGTGTGATGAAGCAAATCATTCACCACACAGAAAGAATGGGAACGATGAAGAGGGGAGGTGTCCCGTTATTTCCTGCCAGGACATGGCTTTGGACACAAGTCCTCTTCCAATGAAACACTTCTTAGCATTTACACCACCTCCTGATTACTCTTACAGTGGTAACTGAGGTGTTAACTCTTGGATCTTTGTGAAAAATTCCATCCCCAGATATAGCAGATAACCTTAAAGATGGTTGTGCAACTTTATGTCATTATTTTGTTTTAGAAGCAGAGTGACCCTCAGAGAACTGGTGAGCTTATAGCAGAAACTTTTGAAAAGTGGCTGGATCAGTAGAGTATAGCTGACTCACTGTTAAGAGGTATGGGCAGAGTAAGGGAGGTGGGCCCCTGAGGCTATGAGAGGGGAGTAGGTATTGCACTCACTGGCATCCCCAACTCTCTTTGTTCCCTATGGCTCTGCCATGCCAATCTGCCTTGAAAACAGCCAAGAATATACAAAACCATGAGCCCAAATAAACCCCTGCTCCTTTAAGTTGTAGATGTCAGGTATTGTACGTCAGTGAGGAGAAAGCAACTAAAACAATCATTATACCAGGTACCTGGAATAAGTTGAATTATAAACAAAAGTAGTTTTTGTAGGTCATGTACTATTGGCATTTTCTGACCATGATCAGTTGGTCATGTTGCTATTTATACTCAGGTGAGACAGCACTTCAATGCAGAAGCATATGTAAAGCAAAATTTCCCTCTACCACCTCTTCAACTCTTACCACAATGACACAAACACTGGATAGAATCCACACCTTAAATATTTCACCACTTTCAAATAACACCCTGAGCTGCACATCAAGTCTTTAACATGCACACCCTTAAAATCCATGCAAATACATTCACTAAGTCAATGAAAGAAATAGCTTTTCCATGCAAAATTCCTACATATTACTTTCTCTACTCATAGAATTAGGGATTGTAGATTGGAAATATTGCTCATTTTCAGGATTAAAACCTATTAATGGTACATCAAAGGCATTTGAACATATTAATCTTTCATCGTCTGAAATGTATTTATTGCTACTTATTAACACACGGCTGGTAAAACCAAGTACCAGAAGTATAATAAATATACAATATGTAAGAAATATTTGTTTTATAACTTCAAAACTTGTGACCCAAGAATACTTTTCTAAGGTCAAAAATTTGAGTAATAAGGAAAAACTACTGCATTACGTGTGCATATTGTTAACTACATCATCAACATATTAGCAGAAATATCACAGTTTTTAAATACTTTTAATTTCATACTTTAGAGTAATAATGATATCTGTGAAGCTGTGTGACTGAAATTGTTTTGTGAACTGTAACTATGTCTATGTTTTAAGACTTTTGTTTGAATACCACAAGTTTAGAACTGTGAGTGAATCATAATACATCAGAGTTAATAATTAGAAGAAGGAAATTAGAAATTTACAATTCTTTAATTTTTAAAGAAAGTGATGACATAAACACATTTTGTACTGGACGCTAAACATCAAGTCTTTTCAGATTTAAAGTAAGAGGTCAGATATAAGGACATCAAGAGGCACAGAGTTTAACTAAAAAAATTGCAGAGCCATGCAATTCATGAGGACTTTCAAGCTCTTGAACATGAGCCTTGCTTTCGGGGAAGCACTCACAGGGCAAACTCATCAGTTTATTCCTGGGCAAGCAAACACCGCCAAGACCAATCAGGAAAAAAAAAAAAAAAATAGATCCAGTGTTTCTCATTTAAGAGTGAGGAGGAGTCCAAGTCTAAGTCATTTGCTTAGTTTATTCTCAAAAGATAAAAATGGTATCTGTTTCATAGGTCTTAAGAAATATACAGAATCTGAAAAGCATAGTCTCTAAAAGCTGGTAAATTCACAGAAAACCCTTTCGTTGCCTTCTTGCTAGTGTTGAATCTTTGTTTTTATTTTTTTAATGATATCAGCATATCATTCCCACAACATTAAAAATGTAAAACAAATTTTGAAAGTAATAGTATTTAAATTGATTTTAATTGAAATTAACAATCAAATAAAATGAATGAAACAGCAAGTGGCAAAATAAAATCATTCTCACATGGATTAAAATGAACTTATATTCATATATTTCATTATTAATGAACGTTAATTGATTTAATGTATAACAAAATAAGTAATAGAAAAGTTATGTTTCAAACAGTTCACTGGAACAATAGCTTTACTCATTATGCTTTAAATTATAATTCATGCAAAAAATTGTACCTGCCATTTAGAAGTTAACATAAAATTCAATCTATACTAATTGTCTTCTGTGCTAACTACATACATTTAGTTTATATAATTGTAACTAAAATGTTGATATATAACAGGTTTTGTTTTAGTTTGTCAGCATCTTGATGTACAGATAAAGAAAGAGGAACAGTGTCAGTGTTTTTATGTTTTACAGTATTTGTAACACCAAAGATCAAAGAAAAAATTATAATGTCAATAGCAGAACATTTGAATGTTTAGGTAGTTATAAAAATTGATTTACAGTTTACATTAGCTTTCTAACACTATGGTAAGTTATCCAGACTAATTAAAATGTTTAAAAAAGAATTTTTCTCAGCTTACAATTTTGAAGGCTCCAGTCCATGATTTTTGTGCCCCAATTTAGGGCATCTGTGGCAGATACCACATCATGGATGAAGTATGCATAAAGCTGAATCACTGAATGTTGTCAGGAGGCAAAAGAGAATGAGGATGGGCTAAAGATCAATGGTACCATCCGTGGGCACATCTGTGATGACCTAAGGACTTCCCCAATGCATCCATGCAAGGATTCTATAGCTACCTGGCCTCATACCATGGAACAAGCTTTTAGTTCATAAGCTATTGGGGCATCTTTTATATCCAAACTACTGTCCTATTCCAGGAGAGAAACGATGCCCACATCCCTATGATGGAGAATATAAAAGCCAGTGCTTATTTTTCCTAAGAAGTGTTTGGGCAGAACAGCCATGAATGTCAATTAGCTATAGGGAGAAAAGTTTTTCAAAATGTTTTAATGCCTAATCCAAAGAAATGTTAAATATTTTTGAGATTTAATTGTATTATTTTGAGTTTTCCTGTAGCAAATAACTGAAATATGAATTTTTAGATTACCCTGGACCTTATTCTAAAGACTGTAATACTATTATGTTTTGTTGCTGCCACAAATATATAAAAGTAGAAATCCCAGATGAGAGATTAAGTTTAGCAGGCAAATCTGTCTGTTACTTGCTTTTTAAAATTCCTTCAATGCAAATTTATTTTAATGATGTTACATTAAATGCACTTCATTTGACTGTATTTTTCCCCAATGCTAACTCTGAATGTCTTACCTAGCAATGGCAAAGAAGCTGGGGTAGAATATGCATGGAGATGGGTTTCCTTTGGGATTTCCTGCCTTTTGTCTTGATTCATTACTGATTGCTTTTTTTCATTTCAGATACTACGTAACATGTGATGGTCTTTGCTGAAACGACACATTTGCAACCATGAAGTTAAAAAGAAAATGATAAATACCAACATTGCAATATTTCTAATCTTAGTAATACTAAGAACACAGACATCAATAGTATTGTTCAGGATCCAGTTTTACCCTGACACTGCTATATTTCTTCTTCTCTCAATTTTTTTTTTTCGAATTCTATTTTATGTCTTTAAAATTTCTGGCTCACAGACTATTTAATTATCCACTTGCACTTCAACTTTCTCCTCTCATTTTCTTCTAAACGGACATCGATTTCAATACTAATACCTCCCCTCTTTTCTAATTAATCCTTTTGTTCATTACACTTCAGTGACACTTCATTAGGTATTGACTTATTCTGCCTCTATTTTTGCTGTTAGCTAGTTATTTTCTATATGATAAGTGTATATGAGAAAATAGTAGTGTATGTGAAATCAATTGTATTTATTTGTATATATTAAAATATATATGTATATATATATATATATATATATATATATAGTTTATTGATGCAATTTGATATATGTGATAATCATATTCATCATAGGGAATTTGTGCCTATGTAATATATATCTTGATTCTTCTTTTTCCTCCCAATCTCTTACCCTCCATTCAACCCTTCTTCCTCTCCTTGTTTACAAACTTTGTTTCCATTTTTATCCTTCTTTTATCTTTTTTTTTTCCTTCCTTCCTTCTCCTTGCCCTTCCCTACTTACCCTTTCTTTTGAAAATTCTTTCTGTTTTGCAATATCTATTATACACTTTGGGTCATATTTGCACTTTCAGTTTCTCACACCACAGAAGCAATGCAATATTTACACATATGTGACCAATTTATCTCACTACAGTGTATGGCATCAAATTGCTTCCATTTACCAAGAAATGTCTCAAGTTTATCCTTCTTTATGGCTGAGAAGTATTCTGTTGTAGTAAACCACATTTTTTATTAAATCTTCAGTTGATTGGCATTTGGGTTGTTTTTAAGATTTAGCAATTAAGAAAGTATATCTTTATCAACACAAGTGCACATATATTACTGTGGTACGATGTTATTAATCCTTCCGGAGAGATACCAAGAAGAATAGCTGGGTAAATATGACCTCTAATCCGAGTTTCTGGAAGACTCTCCACACTGATTTCCACAATGGTTGTATCAGTCTATCTTACCACCACCAGCTTTCCTCAAAGCCCACCCATCATTTACTATTGGTTGACTTTTTGAAAATAACCACTTTTTTCTGGAATTTGATAGAATCTCAGCATTGATTTAATTTGTGTCTGTCAAATATCCCATGATTTTGAACAATATTTATTTTCTATTTCTGGTTCTTTCTCTGAGAAGTTTGTCTTCATCTCAAATGCCCATTTTTGGACGAGGTCTTTAAATTTAGGGGTGTGATTTTTTTTCAATTCTTTTTATATTCTAGATATTAGTCCCTTGTCCCGGGGCCAACTGGCTAAAATTTTTCCCACTCTTTCTGTTGTATTTTTACTCTGTTAGTGATTTATTTTGCTATGCAAAAGCCTTTTAATAGGATGAGATTCCTGTTGTTGATACTTTGTATTAATTCATCTGTGTCTGGGGTTTTGTTCCTGAAATCTTTGCTTAGACTTGTACCTTCAAGATGTCCACCAGTTGTCTCTTCCAGGACATTTAGTGCAATTGTTTTAATGTTTAGATCTTTTCCGTAAATGAGCAAAGCTGACCCAAGAGACAAGCCATGAGGGCTATAGTCACCAACAGTGCTACAAGGGCAAGCTACTCAAGCCCTGCGGAGTTCTCATCTTTTCACAGATTGCACCAGATGCTGCACAGGAAAGCAGGAATTTAATGTTTCCCTTGCTGGATTTTGGTCTTCCTTTGGCCTCATTTCCTTATATTGCCACAGTTGTATATTTTGGAATGAAAATGTTTATCTTATACCATGTATGTTGAAATTGTTGAAATTTATTTTCATTGTTACCGGAAATCACAGCCTTAAATCTCAGAAATGTTTGGACTTGGAGTTTTCAATAATGATGAAACTGTTAAGATTTGGGTCATTCTTAGGGTTAGGTTAAATGCATTTTTGCCTAAAAGAACATGCACGAGTTTTCTGGGGCAAGGAATGGGAGGTTACAGGTTATATTGAGATGTCCCCATAATGTGCTTAAAGGTGGTTTACGGGCTTTTCATAGGTGGCTGGATCTAGGGTCTGTTAAAAGAATTATGGATGTCTGATAGACAGATTATTCTACTGGTCAGTAATATAATGTTATTCTCTTTTACTTCTGAATTTCCACCATTTTTTGTTAAAGACAAAATAGAAAATCAGTTCCATCACTATAGCCTCTATATTTGTATGGATGAATTTTTTTATTTGTAAAACTAGAAAACTTTCAAAAACACCTTTCCCAAGTAGACTGAGTATTCACACATACAATGATTCCCTAAAGGATGTTTCATTTTCTTTATTTAAGTATTAAATACCTAGAATTATTCTCAGCTATTCCTGTGAAACATACTCATAGGAGATATAAACAATATACTCACACCGAAGAATTTATATGTGTTGCTATATATAAAGACATTTACTATGAACAATTGATTTGTGTGACTATGGAGGTCCAAAAGTTCCATAATCAACAGATGACAAATGACAGACCCAATGTTTGATGGTGTATTTCAGGTCTTAGTACAATTTTAAGTCAGCAGTCAAAACAGATATCTGTGATCATGATAGGACAAGAGAGAAAAGATTCTTATTCCTCATTTTGGATTTTTCTGCCCTTTAACACATGTATTGCAATCCACTCACAAAAAGTAAGCCAACCAGCATTTTCAGTCTACTACCTAGCACATCAACTATATTCTGAAAACCTTCCACAGATACAGAATAATATTTAATCAAGTATTTAGGAACTCTGTGGTTCAATAATGTTGACAGATAAGATAAACCACCAGAATACTATCACTTTTTACTTTCACATCTGTGTACATATCCTTTAATGATACTTTGTATCCAAAGTCATTGATGAGGTGTTAATTATATGTAGTATGATATAACTACCGTCTCTCCCCAAATAGAAAGATGTTCAACTTCTTTCCCAAAAAAAGAGAGAAAAAGCCCTTGAATAAATTTGTTTTTCCTTTCAATTCAATAACTGTTATGTGATGAGAAGTTAATAATTAAATAATATGATATGAATTTAATATATCTTATGTTACATGATAAAGATATAAAAAAACAAAAGAAAACAAAAATTCTCTTTTTCTACATACACACAAGCATAGTCACATAAAAACCAATTGAGTAGTTATGAAAATTTAGTCCTTATTTGGCCAATGGAGCAGTTGGTTAAAGTTTGATATTTCTAATACCCACAATATATATTCTCTGTGTCATCATTAAGTACCTCATTTTGTGGGGTTTACTTGTTACAAAGACCCAAACTGTCATTTCTAAAGATCCTCAGCATTTAGTATTTCTACCTGGGTTATATACTATTTTCCACTGACTTTAATCACTGGTCATAACATTACTAAAGATATTCTAAGATTCCTTATAATCCAGAAGTCTTTTTTGTCTACCTCTATTATGAAATGGCTGTGAATCTTTTTCTGTTGGGATTAAAAATCAATTGATCAAGAAAGTCCAATAACTTTTCTTTTCCTATTAATTCAGAAGCATGAACAGTCCTCTTGGCTGGGTTTCAGTCTTTACTTTGAGTCTTTACTAAATATAAGCTTTGTGTCACTTGGTGAAAGTATATAAAGGCATACAAGGTAAAATATTTTAGTGCATTTGGTATGCAGAGATCACCCATAAATTCATGAAATCACAAAGCAAAATATTTGATACCGAATCCGTGGGAGTAATAGTCAGTGATTCTTCTCAAGTCGATCCTGGCTGCATTAGGCTGGGCTGCCTTCCCTAAAATCCATGTTATCATAATATTCCCAGTGTTTTGGTTGGATGTCGGATACATGGGCAATGATTAGCTCATTAGCATGGATAGCTCATGAAAGAGACTAATGGCTTCATAGGAAGAAATCAATGGACTAGATTTTATTTTTCTGAATCATATGAGGAAGTGAAGAGAAGTCAAACAACTCAAATAAGAAAGAGGACACTCATTTGAGCTCATCAGTTATAGTGCCCTAATCTTATATGTTCAGCCTCCAGAACTCTGACAAAAATCATTATTTATTTATTTGTCTTTTTCCTTTTTATTGGTACCGGGGATCGAACTCAAGACTGCCTGCTTGCAAGGCAGGCGCTTATGCCACTGAGCTAAATCCCCAGCCCCTAATTTTGCATTATTGATGGGCAAACTAACATATCATTTTAGCAGCTTAAAATAAAATCATATCTGTAGGAGAAATGATATCAGAGTGTAGAGCTGCTTTCAACAACATAAAGCCTTTTCAGAGGCATATTTTAATGAAGCAAAACATTACCACATAGCCAGTGTTTTGAATGTTCAAAGGATGATTTCATGAGTTGAATTACAGAATATTAAGGTCAGTGTAAGACTACAAATTCCAATAACATGATCCATAATTATTTTTCTGTAGATCATGCTCTTTGATAAGAAAAAATTCTATATAGAATACCATGAGAGTGATAAGATACTCTATAAGTCAATGGATGGTAGTTTTGGCACACACATTACATTCAGAAAAGGTCAGTTTACATACATATTAAGTGCCAATTCCAATAGAGAAAAAAAAAATGTTTCCCCTTCACTGATAGCAGAACCTCAGTCTAATTACCGTGCCAACAAGTGGCTGGCTGATTACACTGAGAAATGTTTCCATTTAAGGGAATCTGTGTTGATTTCTGCTGCTGACAGACTGGGAAATAAGCATCCGTAATTGCAAGTTTGGTTTTGTAAGAAATCTTGATACTGAGTTCATGTATATTCTCCATAATTGTCACTATGAACTCTATGAGGTTTAATCTTTCTTGTCAGTATGACTGATATGAGAAATGTCTAGAAAATTAGTAAAACATACTTCTGTGTGTGTCCAGGATGCTGCATCCAGAAATGATGAGCATGTGGATTGCAAACTGAGGAGGAGGAACTCCTCTGAATGTGGGCAGCACCTTTCAATTCACTGGTAGCTGACATGGAGCCATAGTGGAAGAAGGAATCAGGGTGCAATCATGGAGAACATCACTCTGTACCTCTCAGAGGCCAGAGGTGACCAGCTTTCTTCTGTTATGCCCTTCCACAGGATGCTCTGCCTCAGCAAATATTTAAACTGAAATCTCTAAATATTTGAACCAAAATAAACGTTCCCACATTTATGTTGCTTGTCTTAAGTATTTCATTCCAGTGACACAAACATGAGCAAATATATTTTGTTCTTGAGGCCATTAAACTTCAGGGGTAGTTGGTGAGTGAGGCTAACTGGTATACACAGACTAGGTCACCATATTCCATTAATTATCAAATATTTCTCTGGTGAGGTCACCATTTAGGACTATTCACTGGGTCAGTAAACAGCTTCTCAATTTCATTTTGGCTATTCAGAGAGCAGTTCTTAAATCTTATTCTGAAATTTCTTGCCATCAATTTTCCAGTCATGCCCCATCCTAGCCTGTAGCTATGCTCAGCAAAATTATTGGCTGTGGTCCATGCACCGGTATGTAATCATGTACCTGATTATCTCTTTTTAAGTAAGTTGAACAGCCACTTGCACTACTCAAGTGTCTGCCCACTAGAAGTTTTCTCAACACTACTGTCCTTCAAGAAATTTCCAGACAGGAATTAAATTACAGCAGCTGCTCACTTTAGGATAATATGTGTGTTTCATGGAGAACTGTCTCTAAACTTGGCTGAGGTTTTCCTTCCGTTGGATCAATAGCTTGTTGAAAAATCTCCATGAGGTTTTAGGTGCAGTTAAGAGAGTTGGAGCACACCAGGAGTGAGGATTATGGACATTTTGATACTTTTTCATGTAAATTACGTATCGCACTTTCTGAATGGATTACTCTTAGTCACATGTAGACTACCACAACTTGAAGATATGAGACTGGTGTGCAGGCCCAACTTTATGATTTGATGAAATGGATAACATCAGTTCCTGATGTGACTTTGATTGCTTTACAATTTGGACGTGTACATTTAATTGTTCAGCTTCTACTAAGGGCCAGTGAAGGAATAGTTCTCAGAAGAAAAATGTTTATCTACAGAAAATGGTAGGGACTTCCTAAAAATTCTAAGGCAATGCATCCATAAAAATCTGCCACAGGCTCCACAAAACCTTTCTTTCTGTTATGGACACTTCAAACACCACTGTTCCAGATTAACATGCCCAGATAAGAAGTATTTTGCTTGGAAAATGTCAACATGCCCATGGAGTCTTATCCCTTTTTGTTGGTTACAGAGGGAGCCAGTTTCAACAAATTTTGTTCACTTTAGAATGCATATTTTGACATGCTCAAACCATGGAAACACTAGAAATTTCACTAAATTTCCTGAATTCTAGTCAGGAGTTGTAAAATTTATTCCTGACATTGTAAGTCAACAAATCAGAGTAAAGTAGTGGCTACTGCTTGTTACCAAGTCTCATGAGTATAAAGCTATCAATGTAATGAACTAGTGTTAAAGTTTATGGAGGGAAAGTTGATCAATTCTCTTTCACATAAATTATGAAATATGATCAAAGGGTGAAAATATTCCTGCAATGAATCAGAGAAGGTATACTGTTGGCTTTATCAGCTAAAAACAAAATGCTTCTATTGGGTCATTTTGATAGTAATGGCTTTAGAAAAATGGCATTTGCTTATTTAATGGCTATATGCCAATACAAGGAGATGTGAAGATTTGCTCAACCATTGAAACCACATCTGGCACAGCTGCAATTGGAGCCACCATCTGGTTAGACTTGTGATAATCCACTATCAACTTCCCAAGCCCATCTGTTTTCTGCACAAACAAATAGGTGAACTGAATAAAGATATGGTGATAATATCTACATTTGCATTTTAAGCTACTGATAGTAAGACTATTTTTCTTTCAACAATGTAGTATTATTTTACTTTATTATTTAGTTAAGGAGAGATGCTTCTAGTGTTTTCTTTATCACATTTTCTATAAGAGTAGTCTTCACTCTAAAGCATAAGGAACAATATGGTACTGCTTCTAGCTGCTATTCTATTCCAATGATGTATTCTGCTGTGAAGGAAACAGCCACGAAATAATTTCAGAGACTCACTGCTTCCATGGAGACTTGTATCTAATACAAAACCTGTTGTTCACCTAAGCTGTGTGGTTTATTTTCTCGTTGTGGGGCCATGGTAATATTTTGATCTGCTGGAATTAGCATAATTATACAGCCAGGATCCAGTAGTCCATTTTCACTGGATGATAATTGCCCTACAGAAAGGCTCTAGTTCCCTTCATGGAAGAAGTGCTGGATCTTTAAATTGGTGTTAGTTTTTAATTGATGTGTCATGACTGTTTTTTTATGATCTTTTCTTCACAAGTTCTGACTTTTGTTCATTTCATTTTGAATCTTCCTACTTATAAGTGGCAAATAAGAATTTAGTAGGGTGCTCATTTCAGCAGCACATCAACTGAAAAACAATTTAGTATAGTACGTTGTAGTTCAATTTTTGTTCCTATAAAAATATCTGAAGACTTATGAAGGAGAGAGACTGGGAGTGTAGTTTAGTGTATAACACTTGTCTAGCATACCAGAGTATTGGGCTTTGATCCATAGTACTTCAAAATTGAACAAACACAAAAATCACAAATGAAATAAAAAGATAATAAGCTTGTTTCATTCATGGTTCTCATGCATTGCAGCACTGTGTCAGCCAAAGGTTGTCTCACAGCAGGAAGCAGAAACAGGAAAAGAGTTAGTCATATGCAGAAAGGTAGAAACAAGGATGACCTTGCACAACAACTGAGCATTGCTAGAACAAACCCCTTCACTGAGACTAGAATTATTCCCTTCTGTGGGCAACTGATCCATAACTTAATTACTTTTCATTTGGCTCTACCTTTTAAAAGTTTCAACATTGCTACACTGGAATCAAACTTCTCACACACAAACTTTGTGAGACAAATCATAATCAAAACCTTAACTCCTTATCCATAATACTTTCCTAGAAACCGTGACCAAATAGCCAATGTTGAAGCAATGCAAAAATGAGAGTGCTCTGAGCATAGCTTTTACCACGCTAACATTATAGGAACTGCCTTCCACTTACCTTTGGAGACTAACTACAGCCAGTTGGGTTGTGTGGCAAACACTGCATCCAAGTACGCTTGCTTTTATTTTTCCTAATTCAGTGACTGCATTCCCATTATAATTTCTGACCTATAAGAAAACAACCAAAGAATTTTTCAAGATGTACCACATTTTTCACAAATGTATTGTTTCCAGTATTAACAGAATATATTGTCTGGAATCTTTCATTGGTCCTAAATGATAAATTCATACTAGCATTACAAACTCCTAAAACCTTTGAGTCACTTTCTGTACATTAAACCAAGGAGCTCCGGGCATTTTTTCACACACTATGGATCATCATTTGGTCCATGTTTCAGTCAATGAGTCTAAGTGTTATACCCTTTCCTAACTCTGGACTATAAGAATCACACTAACTTGCTATTCATATCAGTAAATTTGTCCTGACTCAAATTTATTCACTTTACTTATCATCTTTGCATTGAACAACCAGACCTACCCTGAAATTTTTAGTCTGACACACTTTCTCCTGGGTCATATTTTGAACTTCGCTTTTAGAAGTCTGCTGAGACGTTAGTCTAGTTCTAAGACAAAAAGCAACAGATAAATGTGGGAAAGAATTTTGAGAAGAATAAGCACAGTCACACATTGAAAATTCACCAGAGGATCCCAACACAGTTTTCCTTAGTAATTGTAATTTCCTTAGTAATTGATTACTCTCCCCAACTGATTATAGTAGGACTAATACTGAGAACAGGATGGTTGCTTACATGGGGTATTGAAGAAGATACTTTCACTGTTTTGGAGAGACTATTTCCACTGGCAGTGAGGAGACCAAATAGTTTAATGGATGACATAATTGGCAAGAGCTCAGTGCCCAGCCTATATTACTGTCTTCAAACATATTGACAAGCCACTTTAAAGTCCCAATTTTCCTTAATAATTGCCTTAATTTAGACAGTTGCTAGCTTTGTAAGGTTGAAATTTAACTCTCACTAAACTTAGCCATTTGCAGAATAAAATTCTCTGATTTTTGTGCAGTTCTTCTATACATACCAAAAATAGAGGCATGCTTCAGGGCTCACTTGGAAGTCTTCTAGCCATTTATATAGAGCACTTAATCTAGTAATTTGAATCAATAGACTCATTTTTCCTTTCATTACTTTGTCCAACTACATTAGTAGCAATGGGTCAGCCTCATTTTGTTTGTTAGTTTCCCAAAATACTTGTAAATATAAATGGAATCACGAGATCCTTGCTCTTGTAAGAGGTTCACTACAAGAGGTCAATAGTAATTTTGTACACAACTCTATTACCAGATCAATTCGTGGACAGCCAGTGCTCCTTTACTGTTAGGAATGGAACCATGGAAATCTTTAAATCTAATGAGAATAGTCATTTCTAGCTGCTCCAAAATAAAATTAAAAGTGAATCAGAAATTTATCTTTTGTCTTTATTTTTTTAGGATTTTTCTTACTTAAAGAAAAAAAAATAAAACATAAAAAGGGAAGAAATAATACATAATTTCAAAAAATAACCAGTAAGAAATCATTAGTTGAAAAATTACATATTGTCCCCTTAAAAATAATTGTTCAAGTTACAAAATTAAAGCACACAAAGTGAACATTTAAACAGAGACTGCAAACAGTTCTGTTCAACTATCCAACAAAAACTTAGTAATATGGTTAAATTAGTAATATAGTTATCAATCTTACAAATTTAAGCATACATGCAGTTATATCCTATAGAGCATTTTCTTTTCCTCTCTTTTTTACAATAACAATTATACAGTTTGGTTTTTATTACTCCTACATTTCTTATTACTTTTTTATACTAGAGACACAAAATGATATTTATAAATATGATTCTTATTTATTTCACTAATGAGTATAGCCTCATGCTGTCTCCATTTGCCTATGAAGGCCTCAAACTTATCCTTTATATAGCTAAGTAATATCCCATTATATAAAAAGCCCCCCCCCCAAATTCAAAAACACTCTGCAAAAGGAGATGAACACACAGTTTTCAAATGAAGATACATAAATGGCAAATAAATACATGAAGAAATGTTCACCATCACTGGTCATTTGAAAAATGAAAATTAAAACATCATTGAGATTTTTATCTCACTCCGGAAAGAATAGCTGCCATCAAGAAATCAACTGATAAAAAAAGATAACAAAGATAACAACTGATAACAAATGTTGGCGAGGGTGTGGGGGGAAAAGGAACACTGCTCCACTATTGGTGGGAGTGTAGACTTGGTGCAATCACTCTGGAAATCAGGATGGAAATTTCTCAGAAGACTAGGATTGCAAGTTTCATTCAATTCAGTTATTCTCCGCCTGGGTATTTTTCCAGAAAAACTGCAAAGGTCATATCACAGTGATATATGTGTATCCAAGCTCTTAGCAGCACAATTTGTAATAGCTAAATCTTGGAAACAACCAAGATGCCCATCAACCACAGAGGGATTTCCGTTTTTTGTTTTTTCTCTAAAATGCCAAAGTCAATGTTACTTTCAGTTCTCTAAAGAAAAAAATAAATCTAAAAGAGGGCACTGATTCTGTGTGTTTGTGCACATGCACACACATGGATGTATTTATTTATTGCAATTTAAATGTAAACTGAATTCAAGTATCTCAAAGATCATTAGAAAGAAAGAGAATATTTTATCTTATTTTGTCATTTTATTCCATTTGGGCTTTCAGTGGATTGGATGATGCTCATTCAGACTGAGAAATACATTTTATTTTCTTTACTAATTACAATGTTAATATGATGCTATAACACCATCAAAGAGAATTTGTACCTAACTACTATACGGCCCAATCAAGGTGATCCATACATTACATGTTACTTACTTACATTACTTATATATACAAATAATATATTTACATACATATATATCTTAATTTACCTGTGTTAACTCATGTTCAGTTTTAATTATGAAATATCACATAAATACGCCATTTCTTCAATGATGGAAACCTGCAGTTTCTTGCAATGCTACCTTGGCACCTGCGGCCAGTGAACAATGATATTCTTTTCTTGCACAAGAAATGTCAACCTTTGAAGTTAAGAAACTAATGTGACAAGTTTCACACAGCATAAATATTTCAAAAGTGGGTCATCACATTCCATTTCTCTTCCCTGCTGAAGAGAATCATGGAAATCCATAGTTGAATATCTCAAGTGAATCCATTATTCTGAGTGAATCCAATAAAAAGAGAACTGTGTATTTATAATGGATATATAGCTTGAGTAAGAAACTGTTTCTGGTGATATCAATAATACTTGATTATCCTGGTTATTTGATATTTTTCAAGAACAGACAGATAAAAACCACATGAGCATCATAATAGACACAGATAAATCATTCAACAAAATCCAGCATCCATTCATGAAAAATCCCTGAATGAATTTGGAATAAAATTTTATCACAATCAGATAAAATTCATACACCACAAATCAACATCACACTAAATGGAGAAAAGCTGAAAGCTTTCATTTTAAAATCAGAAACAAGAGCAAGATTTCCTCTGTTGTTCAATAGAGTCTTTGAAACATTAGCCAGAGTGTTAGAAAAGAGAGATAAATAAAAGATAGGAAAGGAAGAATTTGAATTCTTACAATTTGCTAATAACAAGATCTTCCAAAGAAGACCTTCCAAAATAATAAGACCCATAGAAGCAATAACTAAATTTGTAACATAATAGGATGCAAAGTCAACACTCAAATATCAAGGCTGGGTGTGATGACATGTGCCTATAGTCCCACACTAAGAAGGCCTAGCAGGATTTCCATTGGCTCAAGTCCATCCCAGGGTACATAGTGAGTTAATAACCAGCTGGAGCTACACAGCAAGACCTTCTCTCAAAAAGAAATGACATTTCTATACACCAAGAAGAAACATCCAGAGAGAAATTATGGAAACAACACCGTTCACAATAGCATCAAAGAAATAAATTACTTACAAATACCTAACTGAGAAAGTGAAAAACCTCTGTGACAAAAGTATAGTTCCCTGAAAAAGGAAATCATAGAGAACACCAGAAAACGGAAAGGTATCTCCTGTTCATGGATAGGAGAGCCCAATATAACAAAAATAGCCAAACTTTCAAAACTGTGACACAGATTTGATGTGATCCCAATAAAATTATCAATACAGAACTGGAGAAAAAAACTGGTTACAGAACCAAATGAGACCTAGAGTGGACACTACAACCTTAGGCAACAAAGGCAAGGCAGAGGGCATCATAATCCTGAGCTTCAGGATATTTTACAAAGCTACAGTGATAAAAACAGCATGTATTGGCAATGAAATGGAACTGTAGATCAATGGAACAGAATAGAATGCAGAAACAATTCCAAGTTCACTGAGCTAACCTTACCTTTTACAAAAGGACCAAACACCTTCACTGGAGAAAAGACAATCACTGTAAGAAATGTTGTTAGGCAAACTCGCTATGCACATGCTGAAGATTAAATCTAGACCCATATCTCTTACTGTAAACTAATATTGAAATGCATCAAATATATAAATATTAATACAGAATCATCAAATTTTTGGGGGCACAGAATAGTTAAAAACTCTTGAAAACATACGTGTAGGAAAAGACTTTATGAACAAAATCACATTGACTAGGAAATATTACAAAGAATCAACAAATGAAATTGTAACAAATTAAAAAATATTGCACAATAAAAGAAACCAGAACCAGAATGAAGAAACACCTCACAAAGCGAGGAAAAAAATTGCCAGCTACACTTCTGATAGAGAATTAATAAGACTCAAGAAAGAACTCAAAAAATTAGACCTTTCTAATTTATATACCCAGTTCAAAAATGGGCATCTGAAATGTGGAAGACACTCAGCAGATGAAGTCCACGTGCCCAGTAAATATAGGGAAAAAGCTCAACACCACTGGTCATTCAATAAATGCAATTAAAAGTGCCTTGACATTCCATCTGACTTGAGAAAGATTGTCTATCATCAAGAAATCAACTAATAACAAGTGGTGGGTAGGCTGAGGGTAGGAAAAAAGTCCTTCTCCGTTGTTGGTAAAACTGGCACATCCACTTTGGAAATCAGTATTAAGATTCCTCATAAAATGAGAACTGGAGGTTCCATTTGACCCAGTTATGTTCCTTTTTTCTATCTTTCCAAAAGTGTTAAACTCACTATGCCAGTGCCACATGCATACCCATGCTTGTAGCAACAACACAATACATAACAGCTAACTCTTGGAAAGGGGACATATGCCCATCAATAGACAACTGGATAAAGAGAACATGGTATTAATCTATAATGGAGTGCTCCTTGGTCATAAAAGATGGTAAATTTGTTATTTTTAGGTAAATGGATGCATTTCTATTTACATAAGTATAATCTTCTATAAGGGTATAATATTAAGTGAAATAAGTCAAGCATACATACTATCTCACTTATATGAGAAACCTAAAAGTATAAATAAGGATCAAAATGAGAAGGGATCCTAGAAACAGGAAGAACTCATTCAAATGGGAAGAGGAATGGAGCTGGGAGATGGGGAGCAAAGAAAGAGTAAAGGGATTTTAAGAAAAAAAGACTGAAAAAAAAACATAGGACTAAAACTTTTCTAACTGGAAAGAGAAAGAATTATTGAGGAGAGAGGAAGGAAGGAGGGCCTAAAAATAAAAACCTAAAAAGAATTAAGATGTGTTCTGTAAGTGTACACATTCCCTATGATGACCGTCATCATTATTTACTGCAAACATGCACTAATAAAAGATAAAATTATAAAAGCAAAACAAAATATTCCCACAATTATTAAGTCTCAGCAATACAAAAACAATTTAACTATACTCTAATTATAATAAAGAAAAAAAAGGAAAACAACATACTTGTTTTTCTTCTAAAAATGATATATTATAACTACACCTTACAAATTAGTTATAAAAATAGTATGCAAATAAAATGAGTATGAAGTTAAGTGTCATTTTGTTTGTTACAACCACAAATTGTAGCAATTGGCCTTGGTATGTGGGTGTCAAGGGGGCACAATGTCAATTAACTTTAATAATTTGACTTGTTTGGTTTTTAGCAAGAGATCTTCATAGAGTTAAAGATGAAGATCACAGTGACAGTCATGCTGTGGTCCAAAAATGTTTTTCAATCATACCTAAGTGCATCAGTTTCTTCATTTAGTCTTATAAAAAATGTTTGCCCTTACGACAATGGGCTTTCTTCTATTTGTATTTATCTTTCCTCATCTTGATCCAGCATTCATCATAATTTTACAATCAGACATCAACTATATGAATAGGCTTATAACTGAATTGCTTTGAAAACGAGATTTTTATAAGATTACAGCTGATGTTTTATTTTCTCATTTCACCTAATATGAAGATGGTAGACATAAAGGTAATGTGTAGTAGTTTTATTATTTCAAGAATGAAGTGATAAGAGAACTCTGGATTCTTACTCATATTATTATTCTTGAAAATTAGTTTCCCCAAGTGCATTTCATTTGTTGATACACTTGCTTTTATATTTTATAATATAGTTCTTAGTTTTATTTTAAACTCACTACTTTATGAAGTAAATTCTATTAGACAAGTATCTTAAGACAAATATTCTTATCAGAGAAGCATCTTTAAATATTCAAAGTTGCATTTTAACATTTTCTAGCCTTCATAGTTCTAATATAATAATCTAAACAATCCAAACTTGTATTCCTCCTCCAAACATGAATCCTATGTTACCACTGTGTACCATTTCCATGCTTTTTTCTCTATTCAGCATTCAGATTACAAAAGAAAAAAATACCAAAATTATCCTTGATTTATCATTGTGTAATCTCACTTACTGGAAAGACACATTTTTCTCTTCCACCTTAGGCACATAGCATGTAGAACTGATTGAGGAATTTAACTATACATAAACAATTTATGAAAAGACTTATAGGACAAAAACTATTCTAAGAGTTAAGGACAAAAATAAATGCATACATTCACCGTATTTTCTAAAACAAAGATCTTTTCAGTTCTTTTTATATAGCAAGGCCAAAAAATAACAGTTTCTAGAAATATTCAACTCTGAGTCTTTGAATTAATTTACTAATAAATGACAAGTCTGTGGATACTCAGAAATGTAGTGGAGGGAGTTCCCTGAATACTGGTTACTTAGCTAAAAGAATAATGAGATGGTAAAAAAATAGATATTTATAAACAAAATCAAGCAGAGAATATACCAAGGAAGAAACATACTAGGATAAATATAGTAGATAAACAAGAGTACATGTTCAGAAATAATTTTGATGTAAATGGGACCATCCTAAGAAATGCCAATATACAAGAATAAGAGTAGTGACTAACCAGATCCTGTAGAACCAGAAACATTGAACTAACATGAAGTAAAATGAAGATAAACTGCAGAGAATTTCAAATATTATTCCAGGCACTTCTTTCTCATAGTTTCAATAATTAGCAGGATCAAGCCATGAAAAGTAGGCACAATAAAAGACAATACAAACATTTATTACGAGTAAGGAGACCGTCCGTCTATAGAAAGAAAAAATCTAAGTGCAATATTCTTCAATTGTTGAATGGTTTGCAAGCTGTGGAATTAAAGATAATCAAATTGTACATTGCATAAAAGCCTAGAATTTGTTATCCATAGTGGATGTTGAGAATAAGAGAAAACAGAAACGTAGGAGTGAATATAGACTTACCTTATTCAAGAAGAATGTTAAGGATTTTAATATTATTAGAAGTGTACTCTGTATATATTTATATTTTCTCAGACACAATTTCCTCATGAGAACCTAAAAGTTATATTTAAAAATAAGCCTCTCGTAATCTGAAAAGCATTCAATATTTCATGAGTGGTTTGTTTTCATTTCTTTTAACACAGCACGATTTATAAATTACTTTGATCTTTCCAAACTAAGACATTTGAAGGGAAGGTATATGTAGTTCAAACCAACAGAGTGCTCATTATTAAATAAATTAGAACAAATGAATTTCTACCTTTCTATATTTTAATGAGTATCTTTGGAATTATTTGCTTCTGGATTATTGCAGCATGAAGTAGTTCAGAGTAGAGGCAGTGTATTCAGGGGCTCTGATAATGCACTCTTTAAGTCGTTTCCTAAGGCAGAGTAATAAAACAATTCAGACAAATAGAAAACAACATGGAAAGTTATTATAAAATAAAACAAAGAAACTGCAAATAAACTTAAGGCAATTGAAGAAAACAATACGATGGAAATTTAAAGTTCCCTAGTTTTCAGTAATGAACCAGCTCACAAGGGAAGCTTTCTTACATTTTTTGCTGAGTGAATCAAGTACATAGGTATTCAGACTCTATAAATGAATGCTCAAATGATAATTTTTGGCTTTCCAGGGAAGCTGAATGATAATATTTTCAAGGAATAATGTCTCTTTAAATTATTTGAGTTGATCTGTCCTTAGACATACAGATAATCTGACGAGTTCAACTTCCACAAGAGTACTATTGCTTTACAATACACAAATTTGAACTTATAGATCTTTATCATAGAAACTTCCAATTGAAATTGTATTGGACTTTTCCTCAGGAATTATGGCCAATGCAGAAGCAGCATTCACCCTGCTTTTTTGTACTAAACATTAGAACTTTATAACTAACTACATCCAGTTAGTGTATAAATCACAAGAAACAACTCCAGCGTGGGACTTTCCTTTGAGAGGAAAACTTCTGCCTCCATCAGTTAGGGTCATTAAGAATGTAATGGCCTTTTAAGCCTGAAATCCAAAGGAGTGAATCAGAATGTCCTAATGTACTGGTTAATGATGCCTTTGTATTACCAATTACCAGCAGAGCCATTGCATTAAAGCATAGTGTCTTGGACTAGATATATAGCAGTATGTTCATAGTTATATATATAGAAAGCAAGCAACCTATGCTATATCTAATACCCTTTAGCAGAATAAGTGAATGAGTAAATGTTTGAAGTCACAAATGCTTCTATTCCAAGATAACTTACAAGTTATATTGTGTATTATAGTTTTAAATATGATGTAGATGGAGAATTACAAATATAAAATCATTCAAAATTTCAAACCAGAAATATATAACCCAAATTTAACTAGGAGTAAAACACTGAAAATGCTAATTGAAGAATATTATATAAATTTCTATCTAGAATTCCTCCAAAAGGTCAAGGTCATGGAAGAACAGAAAACAGCAAAACTTGTCATAGTCTGTGCAAGTCTAATGTGGAATCTTATATGAAGCATTTGATCAGCAAGAAAGCATTATGAGAAAACTGAGGATGTCTAAATAAAACTGGGAGCTTGCTCAACAGTAGCATACTAATGTTGATTTTTTCATGTTTACAAATATATTCCATTTTTGTTTATACATATATCAAATATGCATATATAAATCAAACATACTAACACAGCATGTGATGTTAACAATAGGAGAACATCGGGGTTGGGGATTTAACTTAGCACACAAAGCATGCCTAGCAACACCAAGTCATGAGTTTGATTCCCAGCAAAAGTCCCCCCCCAAAAAAATGAAAAAAAAAACAAAAACAATAGGAGAAGATGAATGAGGAGTCATAGGAACTGTCTGTAATATCTCACAACTTTTCTTGAAAACTAAAACTTGGCTAAAATTTTAAAAATTACCTAAAATCAAAATTTAATATTGAAACACATATCTCCAATGTATTTTGCAGTACCACTGAAAAATAGGGACTATGTAATAAAATTATTAAGTGCTGACTAAGATATTTAGAGTTAACTATTTTCAAAACTTGAATTTTTCTATTATAAGTACATTAAGAAGCATTATGATAACCATTGTTGATCGCCTTGTATTCTGTTTTTACATCATGTACTATGTCCATCCTTTTGATTTGACTGACTCTGTTTTGTTTTGTCACATTTGGTTTTATTCCCTTCAAAAAAAAGTAATAAGAACTGTGGGAGAAATAAAACCCAAAATATATAATTGTTATTTTACAAAACAGAGGAAAAGAAAGTGCTCTAAAGGATATAGCTGCATGTATATTTAAGTGTATAAGATGGATAACCATATTACTGAGTTTTTGTTGGATCATTGAACAGAACTGTTTGCAGTCTCAATGTTTGAATGTCCATTTTGTATGTTTTAATTTTGTAACTTGAACACCTATTTCTAGGATGACAGTATGTAATCTATTAACTATTGGTTTCTCACCATTTTTTTTTTTGAAATTCTGTATTACTTGCACCCCTTTTTCTGTTTTTTTTTCTTTTTCTGTTTAAATATATATATATTTTTAAAACTCACTAAATATACTGAATCAAAATTGGGTAAAATGTGATAATAAATTTTTTGACAATTCATTCTTCTACATCATATTGTGCTTATATTTCAAATATCTAGAATTTACGTATTGTGTATCATATGTTTAAATTTGATATACCTAGAGAATATCAAATATATAATCATACAATAATCACCATCTGACTATATATAGTAAGAGTTAATTAGATTCATATAGTAGACCATATTAAGAAAATAAATCAGTAGTTTCTTCAGGAAAACATATTTATATTCTTTTAAATGTGTACAGAAAATTTTGTTGACCAACTGGGTTCTTAAAGAGGCAAATAGAGTCAATATTTAAATGAAACTTGTAACATTCAAATAAATTGCTCTTATGTTACAGGTTTCTCTGCATTATTTAAGACACTTTATGTGTAGAGTACATTTCTGTGTAATCTGTCATTTTATAGCAAATTAAACGAATTAATAAACTAATGCTGAGCTACTGCTGATGAATATTAAACTAACACATTTTAAATGAATGTGATAAATATCTAACTATATTAAATTACATACAATGTACATTTAAAATATTGCTGCATACTGTAGATATCAATGTTTTTGCAGAAATAAAATGTAATACATCTTTATATTTGTAGATTAATATATCACTTGGTAGAACAATTGGAAATAAAACCACAGCAAAAGCATGAAAATAACATTAATAAATTAAAAGCCAAAAAATACAGAATATGTTCTTCTCTTCATGGTGCATTTTCCTAGTGTCCACAGCCAGTCCTTCAAAGTTAAGCAGTTAAGCATTATTTCCACATAGTTTTAAAACATATTAGAAAAATATCTGAGTAAATAATTTTTAGTTGAAATGACATTGCTTAAGACTCGCAGAAAGGACAACTAAAGTAGTACTGCGGATTACTCCAATATTCCTGTAGCCTATGCACTGAAACCTGAAAATCTTAAGTCATTAAAATGGTAAAAGAAACAAATCAAATATTTTAGTAAGAGCAGATTTTCCATCTTTAGCGGCTGTAGTATCAAGGAACAGTTTGGGATACAAGATAGAAGAGGGAACACTTTTCATCCATTGTAACTCGTGTCTCTAAAGTTATTAACACTAATGTTTTCACAGCCCAATGGTACTATCCAGTATATCCTTATATAATATTTCAAGACTTCCCTCAAATGAGAAACCCCATAGAGTCACACACAATCCTATAAATAAAAACTGTAGTTTAAGTTCCTAACACAAAGCCTGGTGGAAAGATATAAATAATAATTGATTTAAATATATTAAACATATTGGTACAGAATTATTTCAAACTTCCTTACTATATTCATTGTGTGTTACTATAGAACAAATTACTTTATACTCAATAGCTCCAATAGCAAACATTTATTATCTCACATGTGCTCTTGCTGTGGTGCATTCAAGAGTGATCTAGTGAAATGGTCTGGTTCAGGGTCACACACAGGGTTGAAGTCGATCTATTTTGGGGCTATAGATGAGAGCTGGGCTCATCTAAGGTTCAGCTGACTAGAGAAACTCTCCCAGCTCACATCTTCGACTCCTTGGTGAAGGCAATAAAGCCCAAGACACACACCACAGTCTGAATAACCTTGTCCCTAAAGATGGTCACTTCAGTCATACTGTGTTTTGCATGCAGACCATCCTTGAAAGCACCTTTTTGAAAACCACAATGTCACATATACCAGGAAGCAGGTTTAGAGTGTGAAACTTGCCTTTGTTGTAATCTCACGTTTTCTAAATTGTGTGTACGGCTTTTTGGAATATGCATTTTGCCCACATTGAGGAGAGCCATGGTAACTTCAGAGCATATGAAGTAACAGACAACACCAACAGGAAGTGTCATACTATTGTACAACAATGTTTTAACAATATGAAACAAAAAATTATCTTGTTTTTATTCTAAAGCCATGATGGGCTAGTCTAATGAAATCTTATGTATAAATGATTGATTATCCATTCCAATGAAATTATATGTATAACTAATCTTTTCAAAAGTAGTCTAGAGTCTATTATTATATTATGAAATAGACATATGTTAAATATTAAGTTAAAGATTAATTGTTTGGGTTTTTTGTTCCATAACATTGTACAAGCTAAACAGTTATGAATTGCTTAAGGAAACTGAATGGATTTAATTACTGGATATAGCCAACCAGATAATTATTTTACTATTGAAATGCATATCCTTTAATATATATAACCACCTAATAGTAATTCATAGGAAAAATCACATTGATTTGGGCAGAAAAAGATGCAGTATTTTAAAATATAATTCTTACAAGCACTGTTCCATGCAGTTACCGAAAGTACTAAATTCAGACCTGAAATTTTGCTTAGCCAATTTTCAAAGCATTTGCCTTTCAAAGAATTATTCAAAAGCATGCTGTGTGATAAAATCTTTATGAACTAATAAGGTCTATTGGAAAACAAACCAAGAGAAGTAAGTCTCAAAGATTTGTGGTGTTACAATAGCAATTTTCAAACAATAGAAAGACAATAACTTTTTCATGCTAATATTTCCAAAATATGTGCTTATGCATATTGATATGTTGCATTTGTATACTGACTTTTGATATGGGGAATTAAAAAACATTATTGTGAGCTGTCCAGAGATTTCAATAACCTGGAAATCTGTAGACTATG
Organism: Cavia porcellus; assembly: GCF_034190915.1. Classification (NCBI taxonomy): domain Eukaryota; kingdom Metazoa; phylum Chordata; class Mammalia; order Rodentia; family Caviidae; genus Cavia; species Cavia porcellus. The sequence continues at coordinate 20,849,483 of NW_026947494.1, read as the reverse complement.
ACAGTTAGAGCCATGTTAATCATTTTGAAAATCATTTGAACATCATTGTAGAATACCAGTGAGGAGAAGCAGAAAATTATTTAGCTTTATGTTGTTTTAATTCCATAATTAAGTACTTGAACTTGGAACAAACTGTTTACAACTTCCCTTTTAATTAACTGTGTAACTATAGTGTTCACTAAAAACACTATCTTCTGCATTACAGAACCAATTATGTTATGTATTATTATTAGTAATAAAACGTTTTACTAATCAAACATTTATGTTGATCAGACGTTTTTATGCAGCAACAATTATAAGAAAAGGAATCAGGTTACCAGTGACAAATATTCTTAATTAGAGGTGAACATGTCTAGATTAGTCATATTTTGTAGTTCTACTTGAAATATTCCTTCCTCTGAGAAATATAGATTGCTTTAAAAAGTCATTGACACATTTCAAGATTCTAGGTTATATATTTTTTTTCTATCTGGTACTCTCATTTTAATGCAGCTTCAACTTATTTACAGATTTATCTACTGAGATACACATATTCTACCAAAATAAAAATGATAAAGGATAATGAATTCTGAATTCCATTTTTAACTTAAAACATCACTTGACTTGAATTACATATACAACAAATATGTCATGAAGTGTTTTATAAATGATATAGAACATTCCAAGTTATCTCTTTTTTTTGAATTAATATTTGGCACAATCTGTACCAGTGAAAACCTGTTGCAGGCTTGTTAGTAGAGTGGTGAATATCACTTCCTAACATAAGTGAAAATAAAAAAAAAGAATATTTCACTTTTATAAATGTGTATATTGAAATAAAATAGTTATGCTATGAAACTATGTAATAAATAAATTATTTAATATTTCAGAATTTTTTAACTTTGATGAATTTTTAAATTAGTGAACCAAATATAAGTAAAAGCTAAAAGTAAAACATAAAGCTAGAAAAGAATTACTTGTGAGGGATTTAGATCAGTGCATAAGCATCTGACTGACAAGTGCAACGTCATGAGTTTGATCCCCAGTTCAAAAAAAAAATTGTTCTACATCTGACAATATCAGAGCTTAATAGAATTTCAAACTTCTTGTTCTCTAAAGATACTAAAAAGTTACACAAATGGAAAGTATTGAAAAAGAAGGAAAGTTTTTAGTATTAGTATATTAAATTTTCCTGGTAAGTAGCTAGGAAAAAATATAGAAACAGAATAAAAAGAAGTAGGTAAACAATAAACAAATAAATGCTAATGTAAATAAATAAAAGAGACAAATATTTTATTTTGAAATTTAAAGAAACCTAATAAATACTTAGCAAGATGCTTCTCCAAAAATGGGGTAAGAATGGAAATTTTCATTGTACAAATGGATATTTACACAATGGTATGAATACATACAGAATGGAATATTTAAAATTCTAGAACCATTTCAAAGATAATAAAGGAAAATTATTGTAAAATGTATGAAAAGGATTTTCCAAATTTCACGAATAAAATTCATTGCAAAACTTAGTAAAATGATGTTGAAAAATGGAATGTTTGTATGTCTGAGAGAGATTTGAATGTGCAATAACAAGACATCTTACCATTTCAATCCCAGACAATTTTGTGGGTAAATTTTATGATACCTTTAAGACAAAAGTAATGCCAGCTGATAGGAAGTAGAGAGTTAAGTCTTTTACAAAGAGGACAACAATCAGGACACTGAAACAGGGGTGAGAGAGAGTTAAGAAAGAGGAAGGAAAGGAAGAATGGAGATGTCTTAGGTGCAAAAACCCACTCTGCATGAAGAATTGCAGCATTCTGTACTGCATCCATATACAAACAAAAACGGGAGATGATCCAGAAGTAGGTGGATTGAGGAAAGAGAGGAGGGATAGAGGATAAAAAGTAATTAAGAGACATTATATTGGTGTACCAATTCCCCAATGAAATGCAAAAATTATGTGCCACAAACATGCACAAATAAAAATAATACTTCAAGTAGAAAATTCCAGTTTCAAATTGATTCTAGAAAATATAACAAAATGGAATATATCTAAGTCATGCATGTGTGTGTGTGTGTGTGTGTGTGTGTGTGTGTATCTGTGTGTGCATATCATATGGGCTGATACCTAACCAAAGATATAAGAAAAGTAGAAAAAAAAAAAAAAAAAAAAAAGGAAAGGAGCAGAGGCCTAAAACTATCTTTCATGAAAACATAACAAATTTCAAGAAATTGTCAACAAATCAAACGCAACACTACAAGAAGCTGATATATCATTTTCAGTTATAATGGAACCATCCAATCAGGTCAGTTTACTCTGAAAAATCATCATGTATGTCTTCACACTAGCAAATTACATATCATCTCCCTAGGCATGCGACTGAATGTAATAATATTCCAAATGAAAACTGAGCAAATAGGGAAAAATCATTCAGAAAAAGTTTATGTCTGTTAAAGATCCAACACTATAGCTATGATCAAAATATCAAACTTTTAATCCTAAACTAGGAAATGAGGCAAGAATATCCATTATCAATATTTCAATACAATGTTATACTAAACATGTTTCTCTATAAGCAGAACTCAGTTGGAATAAGAGAAAAATTATATATGTACATACAGACATATATACATATATATGCCTATTTTCATATTTTATATTTATAAAAAAAATCCTTAGGTAATCTTCTAAAGTTAGTAAGTAAATTTAACAAAGTTGCAGAATAGAGGATAATATTTCAAATACTAAATAAAATTCAAATCTCATTTTTAGACATAAATTCCTTAAAAATCTGCAAATATTTAAGACTGTTCTATGTAAAAAGACTGTTCTATGTAAAAAACTATGTTTTTTTCAAGACAAGTTCTCCTTGTATAGTTTAGAGTGGTCTTGAACTCATTATGTAGCCCACATTGGCTTCAAACTCATAGCAATTATCGGGTCTCAGCCTCTCCACTTCTGGGATTACAGGTGTGTGCTATCTTTCACAGACTATCAAGGCATTTTTAACTTACTAAGTGAAGATGCTACAAAAGATTGAAATAAATATAAAGGTGAATGAATCAGTGATTGAAATAGTCCATACTTTAAAAGTTATTATAAAAAATTGACCCATAAGTTTAATGTATTGACAAACAAAACCTAACTTTATTTTTTAAAAATATGGACAATATTACAATATTTTCATGCAAGTATAGGACTTAGAATTTCAAAAAAAGTTTAAAATAATGAATGTTTGATTATAAATATTACTATAATGATAAAGAACCATAAAGTGTGGTGTTTATGTAAGAAAAATAAAATAGATCACTGAAACAGGAAAGATAACAGAGAGCTAAATTTATTTTCAACAGTGTGTTCAGAGGATTCTGGGCTGATTTAATAATAGGGAAAAAAAAAAAAAAAAAAAAAAAAAACCTAGAACTCTACCACGTCCCAGAATCTAAAACTAATTAAAAATGAATCATATACTTTACCTAAATGCTTAAACTCTTATAATTCATCAAATAGTATCTTCATGGTAAGGAAGGCTTTTAATGACAACACCTAGATCATTAACTATGAGGAAAAGTTGCTAAATTGGCTTCATTAAAATGAAAATATCTGATCATCAAAAGATGCCATTAATAAAATGAAATGCCAGACAAGGAGACAAAGATAAAGCCCAAAGCACATGAGTTTCAGCAGAGACCGTTATATAAGATTACAATAAACCATCAGAAGACAATCATTAAAAGTAAAAAGAATATGTCCTAAATAGGAACCAACAACAAGATGTAACATACTTCATTGATAAAGATAAAATAGTCAATAAGCAAATTAAAAGGTATAAAATATTATTAGACATGGAGGAAATGAACCCATAATGATATATTACAAGCCCTTTCTTAGTAGAAGGCTGAAATGAAAAATATATAACCCAAATAAGTTGAAAATGTGGAGAAACTAGTAAAATTTTCTGTTTGTCTTGTACAAGTAAAAAGTCTTATAAACACCATGGAAAATGGTCAGGCAGCTTTTGTTACAATGAAATTAAAGGTATTCCTTTTCTTTGATACAGTGATTTCATTTCTACATACTGATCTAAGAATGAAAACCATTTGTCAGCCAGACATCTTGTACAGGAATGATGGTGACAATGTTATTTTAATAGTTCAAAATAGAACAAAGCAAATGCCCAGCAAAAGGAAAATGGAAAAAGAAATCTCATTGTGTGATAATGCCAAACATAAGTTTTTCACTCATAGTAGACAAAATGAAATAAGTTGAATATGATGTATACCAATAATTTATTAGATACATATATTATGATTTAAATGTATGAAAGAATGCTATTTATTAGTAATAATGTGGAATCCACAGGGTTACACTTAATTAAGTGAAAAAAATCAAATACAAAGGTATATACGCTGCAATTCCATTTCTTTGGAGATGAAGGGAAGATAAAATTATATATTGGTGTACAATAATCAGACTAGATGTTGCTAGTTATAAGAACTGAGTAGAAAAGCATGTAAGGAAAGTATTTAGACTAATATAAAATTTCTACAGTTCTTCAGGAACTTGAGTACATTTAACTTACTGAGTACTTCAGTGTATGTAAATTTTACATAAAAATATTCTTAAAACCATTTGTTTCCATCTAGAAAATAACTGGAAAATAATTGAGTAAGCACAGTGTGTTTGAAACATATTATCAATGAGTAATAATTGTAAAAGAAGATTGCTTACTATACATCTCTGCATCTTAAAATTTTATAAACCAGTGCCTTCTGAAAAGACCATTAGTTTCAGCAATGAGACTTTTTAAAAAAAATCTGTAATTTTCATTTCAAATTTGAAGCATAAAACATCAGATAATATCAGAGGATTTTAATTTATTCGTGAAGAGAGAATTAGATTTATGGTTTTGTATCTACTGTTTCAAAAAGTTGAGTATCTGTTTATTCTGTGAGTTGACTTTAGGGGTACCACATATAGTTCACCATACAGTGCTTTCCAAGCATTCATGAGACCCTCAGTTTATCTCTAGCATAACAAAAATAAAGTTGTTAATTAAGTAAAATAATTGATTTCAGATTTTTTGTTACAATCTCATTGAAATGAATTTTGAATAAAGGCAGATAAATCATTTTAAAAGGTAAAAGCTTTAATATTCAAATTAAATATTAAAATTATTTTATGATGAGTTACGATATAAATCTTGATTCATTGGTTATTTTAAATTGATTATTTTGCAATAGATAATGAAGCTTGGAAGTGGCTTATCAAAATTTTAAAGTTTCCAGGCACGTTAAGCCCAGTAACAAAACCAAATTTAAATCAAAAACTGTACTTTGTTTAGAAATAATGCTATAATTAAGTCTCAGAAATTTGTAAATACTGTTTACAATGCCATCTGTATTTAGTGTTTTATAATTTTCCTATTGAATTTTAACTCAAAACTTACATAGTCATGTTGCTTGTCTAGTCATATTTATTTTACATTTTATTTTGTTATTTTTATAATCTCATTTCCTTAGCAAAATCTTGTAAGAATTCTGCTACTGTATTGGAATTTACTGTGCTGATCTGTGGCCTCTGACTTACACAATTTTCTCAAAAACATACATTAGAGCTGGGAGTTTCACTCAGTGGCACGAACACCTGCTTGGCAAGCTTGAGGTCCTGAGTTCAATATCTGGAGCAAAACAACAACAAAACAAACAAATAACATTAGGTCACAGAAAATTACTTTTTTTCTGTGTAAAGTTTTTCATTTTAAAATCTGACACACTGAGCCAGGGATTTATCTCAGCATCATAGGTGCTTACTTAGCAAGCACTAAGTCATAAGTTCAATCCCTGGTACCAAAATAATAATAATAATATTAATAATAATAATAAAATTAAATATGTTGCATTAACAAGCACATATTTGGTTGAATTTTAAAATAGGTGTGGTATAACTTCTGTTTCATGTTTTATAAACTATATTATCAGTTTTTCTTTATATACATTTGCATCTCTTGTGCATATGAAATGTATATTATTCATATAAATTCAAATTTCTTTCAAACAAGTGTTTTAATAGAGGCTTATGCTTCTTTCAAATTACATACAAATTTGATTGATAGAAACATGATAGCACTAGGGTTATTTTGTTAAAGAGGTGCCTTTGGAAGTTTTCTTCTATTTAGAACATCTTAACATAAAACATTTTGCTTATATTTTATGTTAATAAGTTCAATTAATATCAACAAAAACTCTGATCAGCTGCCCTTTATTCATACTGAAAGGGATCTTTAGTTGTAAAACACTCATAGGAACACCCAGAAATAATACTTTACCAACTATGTAAGCATCCATTCATCCAATCAAGCTGACACTTAAAATTAACATTACATATTGGTTAATCAAATGTCTATTGTGCTTGTTACTTTTTCCATTTCTGAGACAAAATTCCTAACACTCAAAGTTAAAGGAAGAAAGGTTGATTTTGCTCACAGTTTGTAGAGGTTTCAGCCCATAGTTGGCTAACTCCAAGGCAAGGTGACATGACTGCGAGGCATCCCAGAGGACAAATAGCTCATGGCAAAGGGCAGCAAACAGCAAGCAAGAGACAAAGACACAGCACTCCTTTTGTCCCTTTATATTGTATCCAGGCTATTCATCCTTAGGCTGGTAGCACTCACAAAACTCTTAATCCTATACAGAACTGTGCCAAACCAATCAGTGGACTGATTGATCCCAGCATTACACACTATAGTGACTCTGTGATTACATGAGACTATGGGGACATTCAGACATAAGTCATGACAGCTATTCTGAATCAGTAAGAATTAGTTATATACTTAGAATTTTAAAGTTTTCATCATAAAATTAATATGTAATTAGGAAAAAATAAAATGTGTTCTTTAATTTTTTTGTGTTTTGTAACTGCTAATAATTGATATTGAAAGACATTTTCACTTTATACTAGGACGTGGAAAGGTTAAGAATGAACAGTTAATGCTATTTGCTTAACCTCAAATACTGTAACACTAAGCGCTATACCTATGATATATATTAAAAATTAACTCTAAATAACTCTATGATATCTATTAACAATTAGCTCTAAAAAGTACTTGAGAATACCTACTAAAAATATAGCTATTAAAATCAAAGCTTAAATTTTAGTAACATTAACAATTAAGATTCATTAATTTTGTACAGCAAATTAAGATTCTACCTAAATACGAAACATTTCACAACTTGCATCATATAGACCAAGATGTCCTCAATTGTGTTTACAACCCCAAAATAACCCCTTCTATCATTTGAGATGTTGATAGGTGGAAACACTATTCTTCATGTCAAACTGCAATAATTTCATTATTCTTTTAAAATAAAGTGTGGCAATGAAAATCTTCACTTTAATTAAATAAGTAAGAAATGTATGTTGACTTTCAGTTATGTTTTTAAAAAATTCTATACCATATTACTAACCATATATTCGCATATTTTGATTGAAAATATGTTGTCTCTACATTTTAATTTTGCCTTTAAAAATGAGAAAATTTAAATGAATTCTTTGTCATTACATTAATTCACACTTCATTTTAAAAATTTTTTCTGTTTAAATTCATTTATTTAACATTGGTTTGTTTTTGATACTCAGTAATGTAGTGTCCATATTTCATTATACTTTAATACATTCAAATTCTGTCTTTATAGTTATAACTATATAACAAGTGTAAATTATAAACTATTTATTACTGTTGTTTTAATGTGATATAAAAACTGATGCAATTTACTGTGCATTTTAACTTGTATATATATTCTTTTAACATGTATTCATTTTGGAATTAAAAAACACACATTTCATAAATTTCAAAACTATTTTCAAGTGATTCATCATTATGCAAGTTATGATTTTACTTTCTATTCTTGATTTTATCCCAATTTTTTTACTTAAGTAAAACAAAAACATGAAGTTAAGTAATTTTCAAATGTTATTTAATTCCCTCATTTGTTTATTTCTAACCTTAATCCTCTCAAATTTTTGAACATTTTTTTGCAGCCTGCGGATTCTGAATATGTTTTCTTATGTGTATAGTTTGGGTTTTACATCAGTGCACATTCATTGTTTGAATCTTATAGAAATGGTTTAAAGTTCTGCCTAAAGTTCTCATTAACATTGATGAGTTTACCAGTTAGTCAATACTTTTAATTTGTTCATTCATTTGACCCTAAAGCCATTCTTTTTCTTACTCATTTGCTTAATTTTCTATTCCTTTATTTTTTTTCTTGTGTCTGTGCATACATCAGTGGCCTTTTCTTAATTTAGCAACTCACTACATCCATAAAAAAGTATAGCTGATCACAGAATATCTAACGTCGAAGAGATTCATTAGGTTGGCATTTTAGAGTCTTTCCAATTATACTTTCTTCACTGGTTGTCCAGAAGTATCCAATTTATCTTTGTAAGTATTTTTCTTAACCTCACAGGAACTTTTCTTCAGGAATACATCTGTACTCTATTAAAATCAGACATGCACAATGTTTTCCATTTTCAAAGTATGTAGCAATAATTTTTCTTCATTTTACATATACTATTTAACAAATCTAGAAAGGGAAAATATCTCTGTTAATATTTCATAACAAATGAAATATACATTGATTTTAAAATATCTTAGAATATGTATTTATTTCAAGTTTTAAAACAAATTTATTCTCACCATTTTCTACTTCTCTCATGCCATTATTTCAATAAAAATGAAAATAAAATTTTTGTAAAACAGTACAGTAATAATTAGAATGCAATAAATAGTACTTCTTTTCTGTAGAGAAACTACCTCAAAGGAGGAGATGGGAAATACTGCACTTCATATGTATCACTAATTATGGTCAAGTTAGTGTTAGTCACATGAGTACTGGGCGTATAATATTCATATCATACAGCTCAACTATCAAGTTTGCTTACATATCTAATGAAAGTTTGTTAAAAAATAACAATACACTTTCACATCAAAATTATCCAGTTGTTCCATTCCCATACCAGAAAAGTAGAGCAAAGCAGGCTCAGCTGAGTTTGTTTGGGTTTAGCAAATATGTTAGTCATTGTGGCTTTTATCTCCCTTTATTGTGGTAGCACAAATTAATTAAAAGAATGGTGCATGTGATTAGTAAACAATATTCTTTCTTGTGGCAGTCAGGAATAGAGAGAAGTTTTTCCTCAGTCAGCATTTTCTTAGCCATCATTTACTAAGATTATCGAGCTTTTTGATTAAGCATATAGTTGACTAGATGTGTGATTAATCTCCTACAAGGTGAGAGTGGCTAATAACAGGGTAGATTGGATCAGTATGTATCAAATGTTTCTCAGACACTAAGCCACTTCTCTTTCATATACCCTCTTGGAACAGTGGGATAGAGCCTGAATATTGCCCCTAATGGTTCCTTAAACATGTACGCAGTATTTAGTGATTAGATGAACTAATTCTCCATGCTACCAACGCAGAAAATTTACTTGGCATTTTACTTGTCTTACCACATTATGTCTAACTGAATTTTATGTGAAACTCTGACCAAGATTCTGTAACTATGAAAATAGTATAGTATTCTAAAAATCAAATACATCAAACTAATGTCAAGCTAAAATTTCAATACATATATATATATATATATATATATATATGTTTTATTTTAACATACATTGTTTCTTAATATCTAACACCATAATGTGAAGTCACATGTAATTAACTCCCCAACAGAAAAAATTCAAAATTAGTTTTTCACGCATATGTGATTTGAAAATACACAATCTATTTCCCCTTTTTGGTTTTAGGTGTAGAAAGTCCCAATTTTTAGAAAATATTTGGTGTTCAGAACACCAGTAGAGATAGGGTAACGCTCACAAATATCAGTATTTTCTTCAGAACCTGAGAAATATTTCACTTTCATGTCAGTTTCTGATGTACCTCCCTTTCAACTCAAAGATTAGTGGCATACAAAAGAGCATAACTTCATGGGCCTTATATCTTTACATCTAGCAAACCACTAATCCATTTTCCCTAATCCAATTATCACAGATAAAATTATGCTGCCAGAACTAGCTGTTAACATTGTGTTGGGCTTTAGAATAAAATCAGTTAAAACTAAGGAAATGAGAGAACAAAAATCATTTGTTTTAACTTTGTTAAGGAGCAATCTGCAGATATGATCCTCAAGCCACATTCCATCGATTTATTTAGAATGACTTTTTATCTTATAATTAATATTTGTACATACAATTGCAAACATATGTATTTCTTGGGATAATTCCACCTATACTTGACCCTATAATTTCTATTTTCTTTTGAGCTTCATTTCTAATATGACAATACTGAAAGGGAAGCAAACTTTATGAAAGAACAGTATTTGTCCTATTTTGAGTAGAATTTTCAGTCCTGTGCATGTGATATACTAGAATAGCTTAGGCGTAAGCAATCTCCTTATCGGTAAAAGTTTCTGTGTCATTTAAAAGTAACCAATCCAAAGTAATCTGTAGACTGTGCTTCAGAGCTCTCATTCAGCACTGGCAAAAGTTATCATAGGATGCAAGTTCAGTAATTACCCGGAGATTTCCCCCCAAAAAACTGATACAACTCTTGGCTAGTGATCTAGCAGGTCTTAGCAAAACTCACACTCTCCACTTTCCAGCTGAAACCTCAGCAGTGCAAACAAACTCTTGCAGAACTCATCTGAGTTGTGAATGTAAAGTCATTTATAACTTTCACTGTCTCAGCATCACTTCCAATGGATATGAGGCAACTCCTTTAGAAATAAGGGACTTCTGTTGATGAACATACTTGATAGAGGGTTTTTCTTCCTTTCTTCTCTCTCTAGCTCTCTCTCTCTGTCTTTCATACTAACAACTGAACCCGGACAAAGACTACCACTGGGATACACTCTCATTTTTTTCTAATGTTTCATTTATTTTGAGATAGCATGTAACTAGGTTACCTAGGCTATCTTCTACCTTGTAATTCTTCTGTCTGAGTTGCTTATATGTTCAGCATTGCCTGTGTGTGACACTGAACCTCACTAAAGTGTACTTTTGTGCCCACACCAGGCTATATTAGGAGTCCGGGCACACTCTCAGAAAATCTTTAGATGCATAATTTTGCCCATCTCTGGTATTTATTAGAAACAAGAGATACCATCAACATGGACATTAAGTACAAATTTTATCCTCAAATTAGTGTCAAGGTAGCAGCATGTACAGCTTATAACTCTCTGCTGATGCCACTTGGGAAGTTTGTGATGCTACTTATGTACCTTTTTATATAACCCCTGCTGAAGTACAGCCGATCATGACTGGAAAACCTTTTAGAGCTTTCAGTGATAAGGAACAGCCAACTGAGTCATGCATGCTGCAGGCTTGTCACTCCTGGTTGCCATCTTACTTTGGTTTGGATGTGTCTGTCCACAGTACATGCTGAAACACAACTGCATTATGTTTCAACTTGTGCTAAAGAAAGAGATTTAAGTAGGCTTATTTGTCCTTTCCTCATGTGAAGCCACAACAGAGAAGCATTATCTTAGAAGCAGAGAATGAGTCTTCATCAGAAACTAAATCTCCTGCCACATTGATCTTGTGCCATCCAATATCCAATACTGTAATAAATTGTGTATGTCTACAAATGACTCAGTCTGAGATATTGTTCTTATAGCAGCACAAGTAGACTACGATACCTCTTCAAAACCTCTTTTTGTCTATGCACTGCATTGCCATAAACTTCAGTAGCAAACTGAAACTTAGCAAACGTGTGGCTCGAAGCTTTGACTACAGTCTATAGACATTAAAGATTAAACCAAAACTAATTAAATTGGACATTTAAAGAGGTAAGTATGATCTTTATGCCAATAAACTACATATATTTTAAATGGCATGGCAATATACACAAGAAAAAAAATCCATGGGAATAGAAAAATGATTAGTGAGTGTCCAACACTGGGAGCTAGAAGGAGTGATTAACTGAAAAGATACAAGAGAAAACTAGTTATGGTGATGGAAATGCTGTACATCTTGGTTGTAGTGGCACAGAAAAGAACTACACACATTTTAAATAATTCACGCACACAAAATTTTAAAATGTTATATACTATATGTAAATTATATATAAATAAACCTAATATAAAAAGAGTAACTATGATGGCTGAACCTTTTAAAGTTCTATGAGCTCCAGTATTAAAAGTATTCGTTTATATACTGAAGTTCACACCTAATAATACAAAACTTCAAAAAATAAAATTCCTTCTATTGGTAAATTTTGTCTCTAAAATTTCAGTTCTTTGCTTTTCGTATTAATTTTCCCAAAACATTCACGAAATATTGGAGTGCTACACAAAGTTTGAATAATTTGAGAAACACTGTAAAAGAATAACTGATAAATACCTTCATCATTCTGACAAAATTTGCTGACAGGAAAGTCCAACATGGGGAACATGGCTTTGAATCATCCAACAGGAAAGCTGTGACTTGCCTTTACTCAGTTTTCTCATCATTGGCACAAATAGCAGGCACCTATCATTTAAGGACTAGAGGTTTAATTTAGTCTTGATTTCAGAGAATTCATTTCATGGTCACCTTCTTCCCACGCAGAAACCTCATGGCAGGAGTACGTGGCAAAACAAAACTGCTTAGCTCATGGTGGAAAGGAAACAGCAGAAGGGCAGTGCCAGAAAAGAGGGGGTAAGGACTGCACACAGTGCCAAAGGACACAGCCAGGATCTCCTGGGATACACTCAGAACTGTGTTCCAATCCCTTTGGCTAAACACAAAGACAATCGATTACACACTATCAAGCTGAACCACTACAAATCTTAACATGAAAACTCAGAACATAATAGAATTTTCTTCTCGTTGTTTTTGCATTAAATCTTTAGATGCACTTTGACTATATCATGTACATTTCTCTTCTATTTGTACTTGAGGACAGGCCTATATTGCGGTTCATTTCCTTCTTTAGCCTTCAGTATAGTGGTAAGCATTTATTTTCCCACTTTATATTCCAGAGCTTATTTTAAGTTCCTCTGCTGGGTAAGGTCTTTTTTATTCTGGCTCACTTTGGTAACTCATGGCCATTTGTCATGCCTTTCAGAATTCCGGCACTCTGTCCTACGAAGTACTCCTACTGGATAGATCCTTGTGAGTCAAGCCATGCTCCTAAGGAGGCAATGAAACCTCTGCTATGATGAAATATTTGTGGTTGGTTAAGTTTATAATAAAGAAAAGAAGTTCAGTTTGGCTGATGTTTGGAGAATCAAAGTCAAGTGACCACCTGGTAATGATTTTCTTGCTGTTGGGGTCAGGAGGCGATAAAGGATATTACAGGACAGAGACAGAGAATGTAGATGTGTATATATCTCCTCTAGTCACTCTCTTCTTATAAAGACACCAGTATTTAGTTGTGCCTTCACACTAAAGGACCCTCTTCTACTCTCTCTCCGTTCCCTCTGCTGCCCTTTGAGACACCCAGCAGTAGAAGCCTTCTCTCCACCCAATGCTTCTTCACATAATCTTGCAGCCTTTAATGTGCTTCTCTATGTCTGAGATATCAAAGTTTCCACATTTACACTCAGACCTGTCTCACCTTTCAATCAGAAGCACCACTGTTAGATCATCACACTCTGATTTTGTCACTAAGTTTGAACTTCATAGGGGTGGGAACTGCATAAAAGGCTTAGTAAACTTTTCTAGGGATTTTGCCTTTGCAGATACCGCTGCACCGTGACCTTAACCAAGTTAGATTTCGTATTTCCTTTATTAAACTTTACACAGGCTTCTTCCTAGTGCTGTACTCTGAACTCCCATTCTCGCACAATATTTACTCAAGTATTACTGACATGCATATTCTAAACTATATTTTAAAATTTTATTTAAATTAAATTAATTTAAAAATAATTACATTTGAGGGATGGTACTTAATGTTGAAAAATTCTTGTATATTATAAAATGTCTCCCATTAGAAAGTTTATGCTGTAAAAACTATTAAATTTTTCTGTCTCCTTGAAATGCAAAACGTTTTAAAAGCTTCCCGAGAAATGTATAAAGCAATAATTTATTTCACAAGAATCTCAGAGGTCCACCTTTGAAATGTAGTCAAGTAAGTCAACTCCTCTAATGCTCAGGTTTTGTGGGATGGTACCCCCCTAACTGGTAGCGACCTCTGCCCAGGGCAAGAGAACTTTAAAATTTCCAGTGCATAGACCAATTAGAGACCAGAAGGGCCTATCATCTTCTCCTATAGTGTTTCGGTCCATTGTCTTACTGTTTTTGTTTTTTTTTTTTTTTTTTTTTCCAGTGCATTTTCATTTGACAAAATCGACAGCCAGGCTGTGTGTAGAAAGTAGACACAAAGAAAGCAAAAGCTTCTACTTTGATGCTACTGTTTTGCAGGTCAACACAATTTTTCTTCAAAGAAAAATGAAAACACATTTGGGGCTAAGTATGTAGGAACCTTCTTGTGGTATTGGCCAGCCTGAAACAGGTAAGGAAAGAAATCCTGTGAAATACAGTTGCCACATTTCAAAACTAAAATAACTTTTTTGCCCTTTTTCTAGAATATAAATGACTACTCTGAAATTCCAATTCTAGCGTAGCAACCTTTCCTGCTCTCCTAGCCACTGCTTTTCATTGCTGTATGAAATCATTACCTTGTCCTTTCTAAAAGTGTCTCACAAATGTAACCTCTTGCTTGAGACAGTATATAAAATATAATTGTTCCTGCAAATGTCTAGAGAATTAGGTTCCTTAATTTTGTAAAAGTCAAACTTTGCTGGACCATGTAAACAGAAAAATAATAGCAAACTTATTTTTCATTTTTACCTTACTCTGATACTTTTTTATCTGAATTGTTTCTAAGCATGGTCTTGTGCCTTCACTTTTGAACAGGAATTCTTTTGAAACTCAAACTAACGTGCTGTGCCATCTAGGTTAGTACATCTTTTGCCACATTCAAGGCTAAACACTATCAAATATAAGGTTATTGGAAGCAACCTGTATGTCCATCAACACATGAATAGCTAAAGAAAATGTGATATTTGTACTCAGTGAAGTACTACTCTACTAAAAATAAGAACAAATGAGTCATTTGGAGGGAAGTGGTTTCACCATGACATAGTAAAGTTAAGTGAAATAATTCAGATGCAAAAGCCTAAGTGTTTCATGGTTTCTCTTATATGAGAAAACCCACATTAAAATACAGAGCAAAGTGAAACATAGATAATAGAACCAAGGAAGATAGATCCTGAGGGAAGGGGACCAAGAGATAAAGGTAGGAAGAAAAAAGGGGGAGAGAATGAAAACAAGAATTAAGATGTGGTTTGTGAATGTGGTAATTCTCCACATGCAGTATAATCACTATTTAGTGCAACAGGTACCAATACAAATTTTAAAAAACCCTCTGATCTCCACTTTTTGGTTCTATATTTCCTCTAATCTCTGAGCTTTTTCAAATTCCTTTGAACTTAAAATTTTGCTTCTAGTGCTCATAGTTAATGATGTAGTATTTTGCACTTCAAAATTTAAAAGTAAATTTCTTAAAAAGCGTTGTGTTCTTACTACACATAAACAACAAAAATTCATAAAATAACAATATAAAAACTAGGACAGTGAGACATAAGGAACCCTTGGGAAATGGTGGATATATCTATTACCTTCATTTTGGTGATGAAATGGTTGATAATTGTGTATATCCAAATGTCCAATCAGGTATTAAGCATTCATGGTTTTTGTTTATCAATTATACTTCAGCAAAACTGTCTATATCAGCAAGACTATGTTTGAAATAATGTTGATATAAATACTAAACTGATACTTATATATACCATATAAAACATTTTGCATGTGTATATGTAAAATGAAATCTTTTACATATGCATCTAAGTATGTAAAATGAAAGCTTTATCATTATCTGCAATTTTTCACTTCAGGCAAAATTAAGCTTCTCTCTCACTGTTCGTTATAATGATTTAAGTAAATTTTATCATTGTCAGAGATATTTTATCTTGAGCTCAAGCAACAGAAAATATAGCTAAGAGTAACATAATCTAATAAAATTAATTCTTCCCACATAACTTGTCTTCCAGATACAGTCTTGACAACCACTTAGGAATATCAAGTACCAAGACCCTTTTACATTTAGGCATCTTCACCTTTAATTTGTTACCTCTGTTTTCTCACCATTAAAATATGACCAGCATGTCCTTAAAATCTTTATGTTTGAAGACGGAAAACGGACATAGATCAACAGCTAAAGAGCTAAGAGAAGTTCTGTTTCCTTTGATATGAAAAATGTAACAAACATGTTTTGATTTTTAGCATTTTGAAAAGATGGTTTTCATTCCTTTAATGAAAATTGTGACTTCCTTTGAACTGGGCTGCATATTTTGAAAGCAATGCATAGCTGAAGTTTTTAAGTTCAATTTGATAAATATTTTTTCTTAATTTTTATTTTAGAAATATTCTTAATCAATTTCATCTACTATAAACTAAAAGTGAAACTATAATTAATATGTATCACTTTGTTTCTTCTAAACAAGCTGGGATAGCTAGTTTACTGGGAAAATTCACCATTCCATTGTGCTATCTTTAGTTTCAATTGACTGTCTTATATTTATCTTCAGTCATTAATTAAATGACAAAATACTTTCCTAAATTTTGTGTTTGGCATTACTACTTGCACAAGTGCTTTTCCTCTAGACTTACTTCTTTTTAATTGGAATATTGAGCTATTCTTTCAAGGAGAATCATGGGTAGTATCTTTGTATTTGAATGCCTCATAACATATTGACTTGAGGACTTATTCCTGGCAACTTGGTTGATTATGAGATTCCAGATAAGTAACTTTCTCCTTTGTGAAAATGGAGTCCCACCAACATTATTTACTTAAAATGATAATTCAGTTTCTGGGATTATATTCATATATTTTAAAATTATCTAAAATACATCCTGCAAAAATCTTAAAATTCTTCAGTATCTTACACATTGCAGGTTCTCTAAATTTTATTGAATTTTCTTGGCCTAGGAAGCTGGACCTGCACTTCCCAAGCCTTCCTGCTTTTTACTATGGCATGTGTGAATAACAAAAGAAATTTCATGGGATTTGGAAAGCAGTAAAGAAAGAGCCCTCCTTGCCCACTTTTTTTTTCTTTTCAGTGGATGTGAAGGTCAGCCACCAGGCCTTTTGAAGTAGATAATCTACCTGTTAGTCCAATTTTTTTTGCTCTCAGTGTCACACTGGTCCATACTGGTTTTGCCATTGAGAGAATAATCTGTTCATGAACTTGATACCCCAGCACACTAGTGTCTAGTTACATGGAAAGAGGTGTTATTCCCTCTTACAGTCATTTTTATCATTAGGATTGTATAAGATCAGAGCCAGAGTCAGAGTCAAAAGGTCAGATTTAGACATCCATTCTTTCTGCTGGCTTTTTCAAAATTGGGGTTTAATTCCATTTTTGTAAGTGTACCAGCACAAGTTAGCTACTCAGGATAATGTTTTCATGTAGTCGTATCGTCTATGCATGTAGGATACTCTGATTATTTTCAGTCCCCATTTACCTTCATCTTTCTTTCCCCTCTCCTTTTGATTCCCCTTTCATCTAATAGATTTCCCTCTACTTTCATGTGCCCTGCTGTCTCTCTAATATTTTTATATTCCATATATGAAACGAAACATACCACATTTGGACTTTGGCTCTGGTATAGTTTGCTTAACTTGATGACTCTCAGTTCCATACATTTTCTGTTACATGATACCGTTTTAATATTCTTGATAGGTGAATGATGTTCTATTTATCTATACCACACAAAATAATACATCATTCATGGGAGGATAGTCACACAGGTTTTTTTCTATGGCTTAATTTTTGTGCATTAGACCATAAAAACCCATGAGTATAAACATATCTCAATGATATGCTGATTTTTATTCTTTTTGAAATATACTGAACGATACAGCTGGATCAGATGGTGTCTTTTATTTTTGAGGAAAACACAGACTGATTTCCTCAGGGCTTTAGTCATTTACATTCCCACCGGCAGCACGGCGGTATTCTTTTTTCTTTGAATCTTCACCTATAAAATGAAAACTGCAAAACTGAAGACATAAGGAGACTTCTATTGGTCTTGGAGAGGAAAATTAATATTGTTAGAAATTGATGCATTCACCAAAAGTGATCTACAGATTCAGTGTAACCTACATAAAAATGTCAATGACTGTCTTTTCAGAACTGAAAAATTGAGTCCTAAAACTCACGTGGCAACACAAAAGACTCAGAATAATCTAAAAAATTTTGAGCATATCACAATACTGGGTTCAGGGGCTGGGGATTTAGCTCAGCGACATAAGCACCTGCCTTGTAAGCAAGCGGTCGTGAGTTCGATCCCTGGTACCGGTAAAAATGAAAAAGACAAAAAAAAAAAAAAAAAACAAACAAAAAAAAAAAAAAAACAAAAAACAATACTGGGTTCAGATTACACACAGCATGATACAGGAATAAAATCTGATACACAGAAAAATGGAATGAAATAGAAAACGAAGAGGCAAATTCGTATAACTACACCTGATTTTTAAAAAAATGGCCAAAAACATACATTGATGAAAAGACAGCCTTTTAAATAAATGGGGTTGAAAAAACTAAATATCTACATGTTAGTACACCCTTATCTCTCATCTGGTACTAAAAGTCTTTTCAAATGATGAAGAACTAGAGAAGAAAATAGATGGAAACATTTTGATTCATAGACACAGGTAAACACCTCTGAATACGAACCCAACAGCACAGAAAATAATATCAAGATTCAACTAATGAAAATATATCAAATTTAGAAGAATTTGATATAGTCTACATATAAAAAAATCAACAGTGTGCATATCAAAAGAAGCAAACAACAGTGAGAAGAGACAATCTTCAGGATGAAGATAAAGCTTTGTCAGCTGTTCCTCTGCAGAGGATTAATATATAGAAAATGATACGTGAAGAGCTCAAAAATTTAATCCAAAGAAAATCCAAACTTTTAGTGGGCAAAGGAATAGAAACTTAAAAACTACCAGTGGTCAATAAATATGAGAAAAAAATGTTTGACTCCTTTACCTAGTTGGAAAAAAATTAACTCAAATCTACATTAAGGTTCCATGTCACCCCAGTCAGCATACTTATTATCAAGGATCAAATCCTTTTATAATCTTTGCCCTGGCTGGTCTTTAGCATCTGTCCCACATTTTCTTAATCAGTCTCCCATGCAGTATGTACTAGATGACTATAACAAATCTCTTAATCTCTGATTTAATCTATATTATTTACCAAGTTCTTTTTTTCTGAATAAATTCTGATATAATCTTATCATTCATTCATTCATTCATTCATTCATTCATTCATGCAGTTTAGCACTTGTTATATTTTGTTGTGTCATGTGTCAAATATTTATTGAATTATGCAGTCATTATTCCATATTAAGTGTTGCTTATTATTTTTGAAATATTGCTTCTAAAATTTCCCATCTTTTTATAGGTTTTACTCTTTATTTTATGACATAATCTAAGTATCTTTTTCTCCACACCCAATAGTTTCTTTCATATTTGTGCTTTTATAGCTTTGAACAGAATTATCATGTAATTTTTCAGAAATATTACAATAAATTAATTCATCTGTCTATTGTTATTAAATTAGATTTTATAACATATACCAAATCCATTTTTCTGTGTCCTTGTATGCATTATGACTTTGAGGAGAGATATGCAGAGATATTTAAAAAGCCATTCAAAATGTTACAGAATTTTTACCTCAACAAGAATTTATATCTGTAGGTCTGGACTGCTGTGAGTTTTAGGCCAGCCTGAACTGTGTAGTTCAAAATGACATCTCAAAAGATAAGAAAAGGATATCTCAGAAAGCAAAAAAAAAAAAAAAAAAAAAAAAACCTTTTATCCCTCTATGCTTTAGTTTTCATATGCACTGATGGTGTATATGTTGTTTTCATATGCATTGATGATGAAGTGCATTTCATATGCATTTATGTTTTCATATGCATTGATGTTAATTGTGATGAATTTTTTTCTTTCTCTTTATCTGTATTAAATGTTGGACTTTTTTATTATTCTGAATGTTCAGTGTAACTCCTCAGTAGTTTATTTGGAACTATCAAGTCAGAATATTATTTTATAATGTTGTCTCTTGCTTTGTATATTAACAATAATATGCTTAGACAAGGAACAAAGTGGCAGTTTACCTTCCTTTTCTTGCTGTATATCGCTGCTCTTTTAAACTAATTTTTACTATTAATTAACAACCAATTCATGATCATAAGCAGTGCCACAGGATAGTTCTTTAGAACTGCATATTACAGCCTAGGTACATTGTGTAATTCTTTGATTTCACAGAATTAGTCTAGTTTTAGCCATCAGCTCATGCATAGTTGTTCCCATATATGTAATCTGCAGGAGCCATCTGACTGTCTTTGCATAGGCAGTCTCTCTTAAGATTATGTTGTTATTGCATGAGTATATCAGTATTGGATTTTAATTTCAGAAAACCAAATTAAATGATTGCCTTAAATTTCCAGTCATTACTTGTGTTATTTCAGTAGAAAGTTGGAAGAGACTGAGTCACCAATTTACAGTTATGAGTAGACTCACAGAAGCCACCTATTGTGACTGGAATTCTTTCCCTATAAAACCATGAATATTTTAAGCTTTTCAAGGGAAGTACCAACTTGGGCACATATTTCTCTCCCCCTAAAAATTGAAAGTATAAAATCATTCTTAGCTTATATGCTACAGAATATATACCTCTAAAATTAAAGTTCATATTATGAGACAGATAAATTTGGACTAATAGAATTTAGAAGTAACTGAAAACACATAAGTACTTTAACTTTTAACTGGAAAACCTACAGTTATACCTAATTTTAATTTTCCTAATCAGTGTCCTTTGACTTTTTAAAAAAATGATAATTTACATCTACTAATAACTACATTGTCCTTGAAATAGTAGAGAAAAAAGTAGGTATCAATCAAAATAATCATCAACCATCAATCTTTTGTGCATAAGGAGCAGTCAAAGTTGGATAAGTTGGCTACATTAAATCATGAGAGATCAAGTATTGAGCAACTTCAGGCTGATAGGAAGTGAGTTTGAGGAAATTCTTCTCAGAGAAGTATTCTTCACTTATTTTGAAGTGATGGAAAAGCAAACAATGGCTAGTTTAGGACGTATTGTAGAGTGAAAGGTTGAGCTTAAGTATTTAGGTTTCAGGTCTTCTTCGGTCTCTCAAAAGTATCAGCAAAGCCAACCAAAATTTATGAGCCTGAATAAAAAATTACTGTTGGAAAAACGGTTTATGCTATATAACACATAAAGTAGAAACTAAAGAAATACAGTAAAATTTTACTTGTATCTACACATGTTTCAGAGTAGGAGTACAGAATGAAGTGGTAAGAAATTCTATTAGAATTCACAGAACATAATATATGCACCAAAAATATAGAAAAAAGTGCAAATATTCTCCAAACATAAATATTTTTAGCAAAGCTGTTATGTAGAATTTTTAAAATCACAAGTATGTCATAAGATACACTTTTAAGAGTAAATAGTTACTAATACCAAAACTGACTCCTCTTTTAATTATAATGTTTACACAGCTATTTTTGGAAGTTTAAATCAATGTACCTTGTACAGTGAAAAATTTTAGAAAACATACCAAACAATTTTAAAAGGATCTCATCATTTGAAAACATGTAATTTTATTTCTAGAAATATATATTTTTGGATATACTCTGTAAAGCAAAACATAGAAAAGTATTTGTATAAAAATAGTTATGATGCAAGTTTATAATATAACTGATAAGAACTGGAAACAAAACCTTACTATAAGTGCTAGTGATATGTAAATGATATATTACACAGATTTTATCTTGTAGAAATAAAATGATCGCTTGATGTCAGATGTATAGTAATCTCTATAACACGGATGCTTTATACATGATTTGCAATTTGATGTGATATCAATGAGACAAGTGTTGATTATATACCAAGTTTGTTTATAAAATAACATTTTAGATGTATCATAAAATTATGTGGAATGTATTGGATTAAACACTGAACTAATTAGTATCATTCTTCTATATATGCTAGTTCATGTAATTGGAATTTAATCATAAATGCAGTTAATCATATTTAAAAGTTTAAAAAATGGAAGTAACAGATACCTTGTAGCGCCAAAATATAGGTGTAAAACATAAATTATTTCAGATTTGGATGGCTTCTTCTATATTATCATTTAAATTAGTTCTTGAATGATAAATTTTGAGCATGTAAGACTGGGATAAAATAAAATTTCAGACAAGAGTTTAAATGTGTTTGCAGGACAAAAATAAAACATATGAACAGGAAGCACTTGAACAGTGTGTAAGATAATTAACATGGAAACATAAGGGTATAAGGATTCAAGGCTGAGCAGTAACATTTTTTTTTAATAGAGAGTAGAGAGTCATGTTAGATTTCTATCAAAATTCCAAGGTGAATGCTGCACAGTAAAGATGTGAATCTATCAAATATCTTGATTTGACAAACAACTACAAACTATCTCCTATTTTTAAAACATAATAAAAATAATGACAATGTCCTTTTCTAAATAATAAATAAAAAATAACTGGAGATGTTTTATTTCTAATTATCACCAAAAGGATGCAGTAGAAAAAAATGTGAGATTCTTTTAAAAATAAAAACATGCATCTAAGCAATGAAGATACAGAGAGACTTCAATAAGCAGTATCAAGTGACACATTAGGACATTCATTGCTATTAGAGCTATCGGAGACAGAAGTATCTACCATACTTAAAGATACAAAGAACCTTGTGCGTTTCACAACATGTAATGTTGACATTTGTTGTAATGTAATGTTGACATGTGGACTAATGAAATAGACCCAAAATTCTCAGAAATCACAGTGATACAGCAAATATCCATGTACCTATCCAACACTTCCCATAAGCATTCATTTAAATAATTGTTTATTGTCAGAGTGTGGAAGCACATGAAGACATGCAACATTCTTCTCTCTGTGGCACTTTGAAGAATAGAGAACTACTTGCAATCTGTCGTGTAGCTTTGCTTGTAATGAGCAAATAATAGATACGTACATTGTGTGTGGTACATTTATATTTCTTAGTATAAGTGGATACCATTGTCCTTCCACTTTACATTCTTTCATCTTTCTCTTCACTTTCTAGTCAAGTGAATTGTAAAGGCAGTAAGTAGGTTCAAGTTACATGTAGAAAAATGCTACCGCACCGCGGACCTAGTTATAGAGGCCCGAGTGGATTAGAAGAGTGGCTGGCTGGAAATGTTTTCTGAATACCGTGTGGACACTGTAAGGGTCCAGTCAGTGAGCAGAAAAGGAGATGAACATAAGATAAGGAAACCTATGGGTCGTTATGGAAGTTCAGATGTACAGAATTACTCCCTAAGAAGTTTATTAATTTCTTCCTGTGGTGAGTTCTTCACTGTTCTCTGAAGGCTGTTGAGGTCAACTCCAGAATTATTTGGAATATGATCAATGAATTTTAATCATTTTCCTTCTGAGAAAGAGAAAACAGGAAATGTCAGAGGTTAATTTGTTTGAAGTCATTTGTGGAAGACTATTGGGTACCATTTGATTTGTTTTAATTTTTATGGAACTTTAATTTCCCAGAATCTTTAATGGAAATACAGCTATACATCATATCCGGAAATCAGAAATTTTAAGTTGGTAGTTATTTTTGGGGATCATATAAGAATTCTATTAGAATGAGCATTTTCTGATTGAACAATTTCCCTAAAGATAGCAAAAAAAAATGACTAGTATAGTTGGACAATTTTCAGAATCTATAGAAAATGAAATGAATAATATAAACAATAATGAGAACAAAATAGAAGTTAGACAGGGATCTTGAAAGTTGTTCACTAATCAAGGCCATAGTTGACTTCCAATGGTCAATAGTGGATCGGTTATTCACTTCCAAAGTTTAAGAAGGATTTCTGTGAATATTCAGTTTCACATCACTTTTTGAACTGAATTCCTAAAAATGAAATTCTCAATACTTAATTTATGAAATACCAAGTCAAATATTTATTCCACAATGGTTCCCTGTTCTATGTATTAATAGCATTTGTTTAATTATCTTATAATAAGCTTCAAGTTCACTTTTCTTCTGATGTCTCCAGTACACAAAAGCTGTGCAGTGAAGCCCATCATGAAATTAATTTCAAAGATATTATAAAAGTTAACCTGTTGGTGAAACGATGGAAGACAGTAAAGAGGTCACTGTAGTATTATTTCAGGTTCCCTTGCAGCAGGCCTTTGTAATATGAGAGGCGAAATCCCTAAAGACTTGGTCTTTCTTCTTGCTGGCTCACAGAGAGATAAGTGGTCTCCCTGAAAGCAGACCAAAATGGCACTAGGGTTACCTATTTCCATGGGAGTTCAAGAGCCCATTAAATGTCTGCTAATTTTAAAAAATGTCATTGATTCTTTCAACCTTTCCAGAAGTAGTAGGTAGAAAATTCAGTAGCGACTTATCATAGCATTTAAAAATTTATACAACTCGTTTATAATGGTTGCAAAATACCATGTCTTAATCACTTCATATTCAGTTTTGCATGCTTAATACTGGAAAAAAAATAGTTTGTTTATAACAATTTGAACTGCTTCACTGCATTCTGAGGAAATAATTAAAATACATTCAGCACCTTGGAGATT
Source organism: Cavia porcellus (assembly GCF_034190915.1). Classification (NCBI taxonomy): domain Eukaryota; kingdom Metazoa; phylum Chordata; class Mammalia; order Rodentia; family Caviidae; genus Cavia; species Cavia porcellus. The sequence goes on along the minus strand of NW_026947494.1, from coordinate 20,824,755 downwards.
CGAAACCAGATAAAACCATCGAAAAGAGTTGAAGACTGTTTTGAGTTGTCTTTACAACTTTTTAGAATTTCATAGTTGACAAGTAACACCTGACATTAAAATGACCTCAGCTGTCCTTAAATTTTTTCTGATTAACATTCTTGTTATATAATGTTGATTTGTTTGCAACAGGTATTCACATTCATGGACAAACTTAACTAACATCTATTTGAAATCAATCAGATCCAATCCACTCAGGAATCATTTTGGAAATGCTAGATGTTATCTAAGTGAAAGATAAAACTGCATCTTTTTCCATTCTTGTTTTTTTTCAAAATAAGGTTCAGTGGGGGCTGGGGATTTAGCTCAGTGGCATAAGCGCCTGCCTTGCAAGCAGGCAGTCAGTCGTGAGTTCGATCCCTGGTACCGATAAAAAAAGAAAAAGACAAAAAAAAAAAAAAAAAGAACAAAATAAGGTTCAGTATTTTCAATTGATCTCACTGAATGTCTCTAGAATATTTTGGGGATTCTCAGTTTGAAATATTCTATCACTTAAGGTACTTGTTTATCATATTACTATTCTACACCATATCTCTGTTTCTTTACTTTTCCACTTTTATAATAATCATCTTCTTAGTGAAGTACGAGGTTGTCTACATTCCCTTAACTTACTGCCCTTTTGGTTTTCTAGAAGTTGAAAACTCTGGTTCCAAAACCTCTCTAAGACCCTTTCACACTACAAAATTCCACCTGCAATCAATATACAATATAGGTTTATGGGAGGGGGTTGTTCAATCTGTTGACACACTGTGGTAACCACAGTAAGCTCTGCCATCTAGGCCAGCTGTTTTCCAGGTAAAAGACAATATTCCAAAAAAAAACTTACATTATTAACAGGTATCCTTCTTGATTATCTTTCTGTTTCATTTTATTGTTACTCACATGAAAATAACATTAGTTTGGAATTCTCAAAGGCAACCTCTTAAATATCAGTGATATACAGGAAGTTTTCAAACTGAGACAAGACAATTCAAACTAAAATAAGACAATTAAGAAATTTACTATCTTCTAGGTGGACAGAGGGAGTGGCAGACCTCAGAACATTGCTGTGATGATCAGTGATACCTGAGGGGCAGACAGTGTAACTTTATAATTAGCCGCCAAGAGTGGGATGCATGTTTCTACGGTAGTAATGTCTGCACTGTGTAAATGCTCATCAGAGCAAATGAAACCCTGAGCTTCCATGCCAAAGCATTGAAAAGACTGAGCACTGGGGAATTTAGTAAGACAAATGGGGTAAACAGCAAAACATAAAAGCTGAGCCTACATTGCATAAAAGGTTAGGGGTGATTTTATTTAAGTGACTGAAAACACAATAACTTGTCAGTTTATTCACTTATAAACTAATGAAATCATTCTTTCCATACCTAAGATTATCTAGAGAATGAAGTCTTTGAATCGTCTTCTTAAGGTTACCGAAAGTCTGGCATGTTTGGGTTCAGAGAGAATGAAGTCCCATGAAGAAAATAGTTCATAAAGAATCCCAGAAATAATTTGTACCTTATTGTCCAAAATATCAGTTAAAATAAGAACTTCTCTGAATGCAGTTTTTATCAAGAATAAGTATTTTTCCCTCAAAAACATCACTTCTTAATTAATAAGCTGTATTTTAACACATTTGTAGCTTCTATTCAAATTTCTTCTAAATGTCAGAGCAAATAAATGAAATAAAATTAACCATCTGCTTTCTTTCTGAACAAACTATAGTATCATCTATATATTGTATTAGAACTCAATTCATGGAGGTAGTTTCAACCTCCTTCACATTAATTTTAGGATATTAAATAAATGATAGAGCTTCAATAAACCCTTGGAGCAAGGCTGGCAAAATATTTTACTATCCTCCCCAATTTAAGGCAATCAACAAGTAATATCCTGGACTGCAGGACACTAAAAGTATTTACTAGTATAAAAGTATACTGCAACTATTTCAGTATAATTTAATGCACACATACTAAAAAAGCAAAGCAAAAACCCAGTGCAGTGAATTAATGTTGTCTAAGACTATCAGAGGACAAGATGGGTTTGGATTTTGTTCTTTGGGGAAGTGAAGGATAAATCTTACTGGGTCACCCTGATACCTGAATGACTTAGCTGGTTTATATCTTCGCCCATTTTTTTTTTTTTTTTTTTTTTTTTGTGGGCAGAAAGAAGAGAATTGGCTTAAATTCCAGTGCCAGGTATTAGGAGACTAGTAAATATAAAATGTTCCAGTTCTTTCTGTGCTTTTAGTTTTGAATGAATATGGGTGAATATTAGACATTGTCTTGGTGGAACACATGTAAGTGTTAACGTGTTCTGCTATAATGATTTTTTCCTTACACTGCAATAATTTTTAGCCCATGGCATTTTAGGTATAGTACCATAGTTCCTTTATGTATTTCTTTGTTTTTATAATCTAGATACTGATTTAAGTATAAAGAAGACAAAATTTGTGTATTCAGAGCCAAAACAATTTGATGATGAGTAGTAATATCCTTGGAGTCTTGAATAGTCCCACTGGTATATAGTTAATATTACAATCCCATCTACAAAGTATTTCTCCATTAATACAGCAGGGGTAGTGTTTTTAAGCTAAGTCCCAAGGCTTACAGTTAGGGTCTTGTTGACGGGAAAAGTCTGTGAATAAATGTAGCATATGTACCTTGAGGAAGATGTTTCTTAAAGGCAGCAGATCTTAAACTGAAAGGGTTTTGGCCCAGGCCAGACACTGTAGCTGGTAAAGCCAAGGAGCTCCTATCTCCCTCACCCTTATGAATCTACCTCTGGTGCCAAACTAAGACCAATGGGCTACCTCTGCATCCCTGATGCCGCCTTAGGTTCCACCCCAAGCCGAGGCTACTTATGTACCTCACACCACGTGTTCCACGGAGAGATGGCTGACCCCTGGGGTGGAGATGTCGTGCCCCAGAGGGTTTCGGGGTGTCTCTCCCCGCATTCTCAAAATAAAGTTCATTTATATTTCATACTTCTTATCTTTTCAGCCGCTGCCCGTCCCCCACAGTTCTATCATAAACTACAATGTGAAATGCCCATATCTGATAAGATTTAGTAAGACCCACACTCTGTATTTGAGTGTTCAAACTTAAGTAGAATATTGGATATATATTCCATTTTGGGAGACTCCTCATTAGTCTGAATCAAGGACTTTTCCTATGTCTTCATTCTCTATTTTTAAGATAGATTTGTTTTTCTAAAGTACTTTAAAATATCTATAATTCTTGCCAATAGTAGTTAGTTATTGAACCGGCCATCTAAGTGTTTGGCTTGCAAAGCTGTAGTTTGGATCCTGTGTTGCTTTGGTTCAAAAGCCTTTTAAAATGTTCTGCCATACATTGTATTTCAGGTCATGGGGCAGTCTTCTTTTCTAACTTTTATTTTCAACAAGGTCCCCAGTCTAGGTTGAGCTTCACTCACAAAATGAGATTAAAAGACTAATATAACATTGACACCTTCTAAAATATAATATCAAAAGTTATTTTTTGCTTTCTCCAGAAAATGTCCTATAATTTGTGTTTTCTCTAATTTCAGAATTGAATTACATTGCAACTGATTTTTATTGGAATTAACTCTGATATGATTTTTAGGAGATGTAACACTAATGTGAATGCTTTTTATTTAAGTTCACAATAACTGTAGAAAGTAGGACTCTGCAATTGCCTTTCTGGGTCAGTCCAATCCATTTCTTGCCATCTATAATTTAGTATTTGATGCTGCAAACAGCATGTGTCCAAGTTGATATATATCAAATAACTAGAGATTGTGTGCTTTCAAAAACAGTTTTATATTGTTCTAGGAAAAGTTTCTAGACTTGTCTGTGTATAGGGTAATTCTTAATTATAATTTAGAAGAAGTCAAAAGTTTCAACTCTAGTTTCCTGGGTGCTTAATCTTGGTAGTACTGAATTTCTGCAGGCAGTGAGCACATTGTAATTCTTATAAAGAGTTTCCAAGGATGAGAACAAATGTTTGCCCAAGGAGAACAATAAAGAGAGAGAGGTGTGGACGGAGATCAAAAGTGTTAGTCATTGAAAGATAACAGAATTTACTGTGTCAACTGAAGGAAGAGATGGACATATTTATTTTATTGTTGCTTAAGCTGTCACATTTTCCATTGTTTTCTAGCTTCAGAATTAGTTAGAGTGAAGAGTATTTGAGTTAGAATTCAGTTTAAAACACATTGGAAGCTGTTCATCTGAGTGCAGGAAAACTTGTGTTCTCTGTTCCCTGAAGAAATTTTTCAGGTGAAGGATTTGGTTTAAAACAAATGTAACTAGGAGCGGCTATTGGTGGCTTAAGTTTTTCTTGAAATTATGCCATTTAGAGGGTTGTTTGCCAGAACCAGAATTGCTACATGTACATACAAGTAAGTTTTGGGTTGTTTTCCTAGAAAAACAAAAATATAGTATACAAAGTGGTTCATCTTATTAATGACTAGGCTAATAAAAATACTGGCAATTTTATTTTGAAGAGAAAAAAAAAATCAGAAAACAAATAGAGTAAGCTAGTCAGACTAGAACAATGAAAGTGATACAGAACTTCAAAACAAGATAATAGGAAATCCACAATGATTACCAGAACATCTCTTGTTTTCTTCAGAATAGCTGTCCATGTCATCAGACATAATAAAAACAAACAAAACTAAACAGAATAAAGCCAATCAAAACAACAAAAAGTATATTTTGAAGAGAATAAAGCCAAATGAAATAAAACAGAATAAAACCAATTAAAACACACCAGTGAAAGTGATAAAAGATTTCAAAAACAATATTAGGAAATCAACAACGGTTATCATAATGCCTCTTGGTTTCTTTGAAATCCCTGCCCATACCATCTGACATAATTAAATCAAACAAAACAAAACAAAATGAAACCAATAAAAGCAGAACAATGAATATTACAAAATAATCAAATGGAACAAAACAAAATAGTGAGAATAACATTGGATTTTAAAAAAGACAGAAGAAAATCCCACATATTTACTAATATTGCATATGGTTATCCTCTTAATAGATGTTTAGACTACTGGCCTGAAGCCTGAAAAGTCAATAAATTAATAGAAGTATTAAGTTATTTTGGTACCTCACATGCTATCAACTCAGCCTGCCTCTGAATCAGCTGGTTGCTTATGGGGTAGGGTGACAATTGTTTTTCACTCCCAACCCACTTGTCAGTTGGCTCACAAGAAGGGTGAATTGACTTCTTATTTGTCTTGTTATTCCTCCCAGGCCCAACATGGCTTATGCCAACTCACAAGAAGGGCAAATTTGGTTTGTCCTTGTCCCAAATCCACATGGCTTTCACCAGGTCACAGGAAGGACCAAAATACTAGCTTTCCAATCACATTCGCATCCTAATCTCTGGAATCTGTGAACATATGGCTTACATGGAAAAAGAAGCTGGGCAGATGTGATATGTCAACGATAGGGATATAAGGTATCTTTAGATTACTATATAACACTTCAAAGTAAATATAAGGTTCTTTTAAAAGTGCATGAGAGCTGAAGGAAACAGAGTTAGAGACGAACTTGAAGTGATACTCTGCTACCTTTAAAGATGATGCATGGACAAGTGGCTTTTAGAAACTGGAAAGATAAATAATTGAACTTTTCTCTGGGGTTCTGGAAGGAACACCATTATGCCGAAACTTTGATTTTTTCTGCAGTGAAATTAATTTCAGACTTTTGATCACAAGAATTTTAAGATAAGTAAAGCATCCAAATATGGGATTGTTTGGTACAGGAGCAAAAATGATTTGTACAGTGACTCCTAAAGAGATATGCTAGACTAACACTGGACTGGGAAGAAGTGCATGCACTCTAGACTGTGAGGTCAGCTTGAATAACAGGAATTTAGGGCTTAGATCTATGCTCCACACAGGGATTCTCTTTTTATGACAAATAGGACCTTTAGACAACTCAACTCCAAATAGCATCTCATAAAAGAGCAAGAAGAAGGAAAAAAGGATTGTTGTTCCCTTCATCTAAATGGAGAAATAGCACCAGCTAACAAGCCAGATCAGTGGACTGAGGTAAGACACAGTGTAAAAGCTGTGGGTTTCCACTGTGATATCAATATACACATCAATGTAGCCTCAACACGTCTCAAGCTGCAGTGCATCTGCAGGTCTACTGAGCCTGACTGACGGCTGAGGTCTACAGTAATGGGCAGATCGAATTGTCACAGAGCAGCTGCCAGGAAAGCTTTGGAAATGAAGGTCACCCCAAAGAAAACAAACATAGGCTCCAAATTGAGCAAAATCCTGAAATTTTATAAAAATACAGTTAAAAAAGAGAGAAAACAGAAGCCATAATGTTATGAATGATACCACATTTAAATTAAATGTGTTGGTTGGACAGTGTGGATTGTCTACCCTCCAAAAACAAGCAAGACACTGCAAAAATGAGCATAATTTCAATATGAGTAATGTTAAAATTTCAAATCAGACAATTATGCTATGTACTCACTTGACTATTAGGAAGTGGATGAAAAAGCATTTAAGGCAACAATGCGTGATGTTTATACAATGTACTTGTCAGTTTTTCAGGAGAAAAATAATCAATGGACAAAGTATAAGCAAAATACAAGAAAAAGATGTGTATTTAGGTAAAGCAGTTATGAAAGTTATTTGTAAATATTTGAAACTTTTATGAAGATCTGATATTTTCTCAATTTAAAAGTATAATTAAAAAATAATAAACCACTAGAAAATGGAAATGAAAGGCAATTTTCTTCTCATAACAGCAATCTGAGAACAAATTTAATAACGGAATTTCAGAACCAATATGAAAACCACTAAAAAGACTTTACTGGGCGATGTAATAGCCTGCAAAGTTTAGAATGTGAAGCAACAACAGTAGTTACCAATAAAAACTAAATAAATAAATATATTTTTTTAAAAGTGAAATTGCCTTTTGTGCTCACCAATTTGAAAAGCAAATCGCCACATCAGACTTACAGATGTTGTAGGCAGAAAACTAGGATCTCATATTCCCCTAAAGGATTTTAAGTTGGTTTAATATATATTTTGAACAATTCTGCAATAAGATCAAAGCATAGATTCAAAATCTTTCGGGTCTTCAGACTCTTCAAAGACATGTGCAGTTGCTTACCTGCTTCCTTGCAGACACATTTCATTCTGTTCCCCCACTTTATTCAAGGGTAGGTGGAACCAAAGAGAACCATCATCGACACTTTGCAGGCTGATGGACAGAAGGACTGCCAATATTATGTCCATGTCACTGGTTTCAAATCTCTGTGGCTTCAAATCTTCTCTAGGCTGTCCGGGTGGTGTCAGGCCAGCCCCCACCTCGTGGACAGCTCCACCACTTGGGTAACAGCCATGCTCTCTCTCGTTTTGACTAAAGGCCAAATGGGGATAGTAGTTTTAAGTTTTTCTTAGTGTATGTCTTTTCTTACTATCTCATTTGTCATTCAAAGAGGTTCTTAAAGGTAGATTTGTAGCAAAGTTCTTATTTGAAATAATGTCTAGTTTTCCTTATGGTTTTGTTTTACTGATGAGATTTTGATTACTGTAACTATAAATCTTACCTCTAGGACTGTATTCTAAGGACATACTACTCTAAATGTCTGGGTCCAAGATGTCTTATCACAATCTTTTACTGTGGCAAAATATTACAAAGTTTTACCATTTTAAAGGTGATTTCCTGATTAAGTGTATAGTTCATTCACATTAAATCATTACCTAGGTAGCTACCAAATTCTGTTTCTAATTTCTTCTGTTTTGTAAAAAATGTTTATCCCATAGTGAAGATATTAGATGTATTCTATTTTGTAGCAACCTGAAAGGAACAGCTAGATGATACTTTATTACTTAACTTCTAGTTGTTGGTATTGTAGGTTTTCATCAATTAAACCTATGTATTCATCATGTATTCTAAGAATATGTTCATTTCTGTATTATTAGGCAAGAATTTTTTTCCCCTTTTTAAAGAGGGAAAAATCCTCAAGGCTATGCTAGTCTGGGATCATGCATTAAACCGTTTGTGCTTCTTCTACAAGTGCCGCTCCTTGCTTTCTCTTAAATTGGATAATCCTTTAACATTTGCTTAACATTGGGACAGAATCAACATTGATACATAGGTCAATACTAAACATGCATTTTACTCCTGACACATGAAAGTATTATATTTCATCCTCATTATTTATTGATTCCATATTGGAGCATTCGAAGCAATGGTTCTTACTTGTTAATTTGGTATTTCTGGCAATTTATGGACTAGACCTGCCATAAACAATAAGGATCACCCTGTTTTGAGCATATCTTACTAAGTAGAATCTAAAGGTTTTTGCTTGCTTATAACTCTCTTGCAACATACGATTTATTAACAAGAGTATTTTCTCAGACACTTTTCAGAGCCCTTATATCTTAGGATGGTTTCCGACAGGGCTCTTTTATATGGGACAAAAGAGTCAGAGTTTCTACATCCTCTCTTCCACTCAGTATACCTTTGTCTTTATCTGTTTTCAATATTTTAGTCCCAAGTTGGATGTATTCAGGAAGTTTCTTTTAACAAAATTAAAAAGGAATAAAACCACATTTATAAACATCATTCTCAATGATGCTGATTATGCTCTAATAATTATTTTTATCATTATTATTTCAACATAAGAAACTTATACATGGAATGTTGTTTAGGTCTAACCCTAAAATCCTAGATGCTAAGCAAGTAATTATACCTATGTAATAGAAAAGTCAAAGTCTCGGCTGCATTTTTATTAAGTAAATTACAAAATCTTTAGAAATAATGTATATTCATTCAATATTCTAGAAAATAATTAGGTCTTGAGCAGAAGCACAGATAGTGGTTATGAAAAATGATTATAATGATTTTTTTTTTATGAAGGAAAGACATACCTTAAATTTTGGAGGAGAAGTCTGACAATGGATTGGAAAGGTAAACTTCATTTAAGCATACCTTAAACATCAGAAGAACAGATACAGAAAGGTGGAGTTTAAGAAGGAGCCACAAGACCGACACTAGTAGATCTGGATAAGGAAGCATTGGTAGGTAGGTTTGTTTGTTTGTTTGTTTGTTTGTTTTTCCACATGTGCAATTAGTTTGTGAAATGTATAAAATCAGAGACCTGTTTAGCCATCAGTTGGGAACAGAACTTCCAGGTAAAGAGGAAAGAAAATGCTAAACACATTTTGGGAAATTTTCACAGTTATGAGAATCTATTAACCAGTGTTGAAAGGTGTCAGTTGAACTTTAAGATTGGGCTAAAAATTCCTCAGGGATGGATTTGCTGTAGAATATATAGGAGTGAAAGGAATGATTAAATGTCTGCAAAAGTAGCACATTAGATTTGACTCCTCCCTAGTGAGAAAAAGAAGTGGTAGAGTCTCGGCGTGAAATCCTCTGCGCCTGTGTCTCAATGGCTCTGCTAAACGTTGTGCAGGGTGAACCCACACCACAGTGTATCCTGCTTTTAACAAAATAAAACAATTGGATTATATAACAAACAATGAACAAAATAAGTCTCCAAGGTAGTCCTTTCACTGTCTGTTTCTCTTTGTCTCTCTCTCACTTTCTATATACTATAATTTATAAGTACCTAAAAATCTAAAGCACAAAATTGCTTTTTATTAATTTGGTTAAGGTATATTTCAGGTTAAAGTATAATTTCAAAGCATTTAGAAAAAAAAAGTGTCTTAAGGTCTGACAAAAAAATCAATTGACTGGGAAAGCATGTCCCAATCCAAATGTTACAGTACCATTCAAATAAAATTTCTGCTCAGGAAAATTGGAAAGTCAAAGCTTATCAAACAATTAAACATGAGAAATTTAGGATTAATGAATAGCTCATGCTATACATAGGTTATTTTAGTTATTTGGTAATAATGAAAACTTTGTATATAATTATCATGTGACCTAGGTGATATTAGAGGAAAATTTATCAAGAAAACACTATAAAACTGCACACACATCCTGCACATGCTCATATGGTTTAGATAAATCGTTTATCTATATATCATTATTCCATGAAAAATTTAAATTACTTGACAAGTCCATTACATTTTGTAGAAGGCTCAACCGATGTATTTTGAATATTTCTCTGATGGAAGGCTGTGTAATAAGCCTTATAATTTTCCAACTACTAAAAAAAAAAAATGCCCAGAAGCCATTGAAGCAAAATATTTATTATTTGAATGAGATTCAGGGAGGTGGAAGCTCATCATGAATTAAATAATGGTGTCAGAGAAGACCACACGCAGGGAAGGATTTGTATTCTAATTCTTTCTTATATATTTTTGCTCAGATTAAATTTTATGAAGATCTGCCCATAATTCTACCAGCTGATTCTGAGAAAAAGGCTTAGATTCCACAATACTTTTCTGGGATTTTTCTAAAGCATTCGAATGAAATTACAACAATTTTTTTGTTTGTTTTTTAGTATTTCTGTAATAACAAAGAAGTTTTTTGTTGTTGTTGTTGTTTTGTTTTTTTGTTTTTTTTTTTTTTTTCTATGCTGAGAATGGCTTCATGTGGGAGCAAGTCTGAATTAGAATACATAAACAGACTGATGTCTAAAGTCAGCATTAGGGAGATACTACAAGACAGGTATGCGTCTTATGTTGCGATTTAAAATACTCCGTTTTCTTATATTTGAATCCCATTTCCAAATTTGTTATTTTCACCTTTAGCAGTCGCACAAATAAGGTGAAGAAACAGTAGGCACTGAAGGATTGCAGATCCTTCGCCTTGAAATACCATCTTTGTGAAACTGTTTTCCAGAGACTTTGGCATTTCGAGTTAAGGTCTCATTTGGCAGAACTGTTCGCTTCTCTACATTGTTCTAGAAAAGTGTGGAGTTTAAGGAAATGGAATTTTTATACCCTTTTTATCCCCTTGGCTACTGATGCACTGATATTTTGGCACTCCCAGTAAGATCGCGGAGCTTTCTGCAGCGCATTTTATTTTTAGAAATTCCTTTAGCTCTATCTGCTTCTGTCATCTTCCACCCAGGTGACAGACACACACACACACACACACACACACACACACACACACACACACACATATACACACAGTAGACAAAATTCCTTTTTAAGCTGCTTTCTCATTCTAGGAAAAGTGAGTTTGGAAAACATTGTTTCTGTAAGGCTCATGCTCTGACAAATTAAACTCATTGATGGATACATAATTAAAATTTTGCCATTTTGTTTAAATAACAATCTTACAAAAGAATTTATTAGCTGTAATCATTTCTGATCTTATGTAATTGGGACTTCAAGATGTATTCAAACATTTCTATTTAACACCTGCTTTTATGGATAAAATTGTACTGATACAGTAACTGAATTTTTTCAGATCAAACGAATATCAATGAACAACATGCGAGGTTTAAAGTCATTCTTTAATGTCAAGCTTACTTAGTATTGAAAATACTAATACTAGTGTTTTTAAACTTGTTTAAAACTAGTTTGTAATTATAGTACACATAAACCTAGCTCAAAACTATATTTCAAAACACACTTCCATTCTTCGAAAAGAAAGAAAATAGAAGGAAAGGAAAGATTTAGCAGAGTGATGGTCAGCTGGCATTCTTACATCTTCTAGGAAAGCAATTGAATTAATGAATAAATTAATTAATCAATATGTTACATGTGAGGAGAATCTATTAATTCACTATCAAAAATACCATTGAACGGTACTGGAGTAAAATTTGTTTAATAAAAAAGTCTGCTTCCAACAAAAGTCTGTATACACAAAAAAAATATGTGGCACAAAATATATTACTACTTGTCAATGATTCATGTATTTTCATCTTTTGAAAATTCAGAAATAAGCAAACAAATAAGCCACAGGAGTTCATATAGTTTTTATGGTGTGCCCAATGAAATTTTACTTTTAGTTAGAAACTTCTTTTATAAACTACTAAGTATATTGTATTGAATATACACACAAATATTACACTGGGGCTTAGAAGAGTCTCATAATGAAACAGAAAAAAATGGAATTAATCTCTGGTACAAGTATGCTGAATTTAATACCACTATATATGTATATATAATTAATCTTTTCCTAAAAATTTGGCCTTAGCAATTATTAAGACTTTCATATAAGGCTTTATGGTGGTTATACTTGTTATTGTTAATTATATTGTGTACTTGATGAGATGCCCAGAATCCGATTGACTGTTATTTCTAGGTGTGTTTGCAGCAGTGCTGTTCTATGAGATTGGCACTTACGTAAGTGAATAAATAAACTTGATAGCCCTTCTCATATTGATGGCCATCATACAATCAATTGAAGGCCTGAATTAAAAAAAAAAAAGCAGAAGACAGACTGATTCACTAATTTGTGAATGCTGCATGCCTCTTAAAGTGGAAAATGCCATCTCCTAGGAGTTGTAGACTAGTATTTACATCATCTCCCATAGTTCTCAAGACAAATGACACCAGCAGTTTTTTTCGATCTTTCCTGACATCTTGCAAGTGGCTGACTGTGGAACTTTGTGAACCAATTCCTTAAATAATTATCTTTTTATACATATAAATACATCACACACACACACACACACACACACACACACACACACACACACACCTGATAGGTTTTTTTCCCCCTCTATGGAAACTAATACAATCAGATTTCACTTTTATTGAGACGTTTTGTGAGAAATATTTCTTACTGTATGTTAAAGCTCACAGTTGGTTTTTTTGGGTGAGGATTGGACCATGGTTGTACTATATGTACCTGACATGATATTAGGAGGTGACTTGCTATTAGGGGTGTGATGTAAAACGCTATGTATCCCTCCTTGCCTCCCTCCTTCTGTTTCTGCTTCCTGGATCCCATGATATGAGTGTTTTTCCTCTTGTTTAATTTGTGGGTGTCAGATATTACTAGCAATAAAGAGAAAAAGACTTTTTCTCACAGGCACTGTGTACCTAGTGCTAAAAAGGAATAGCTCACCATGAACTATTTGCTATTTAAAACAGAGTACTTCACTGGGCAAGGAATTAGATTTTAGATGATAAAATATAAAAATAAGTTAAAAGAATGATTGTGAGCCCAAAATCCACTTCAGAAGACTCTCGGGAGAGATTAGAGCACAAACATTCAGAAGCAGAGCGCAGAACCTCAGGCAAATCTCTTTAAATTAGAAATCCCACCAACGTCATGGTTACCATACATCCCCCTGTGCATCGATGTGGGAAACGTCCTCAGTTTCTATTGATTACTAGCACATGCTTGCAGTACACCATGATTACATTCATCATGAGGAGTGGATGCGTGTAGATGACACATCTTTATTCTTTTCTCATCCCCTGACCCTCCCTCTATCTCTCACTCTCCTTTCTTTTAGCAAAATATTTCTCTGTCTTTCCTATTGTCTGTCTTTACTGTTGCTGTTTATTTATATTTAAGCAATGTTTGTATTTATATGTGCAATAGTATAGCTTGTGTGTGATTTATTTCACTTACAGCAATGGTCTCAAGAGGCAGCCATTTTTTCTACCCATGCCTGAAGTTTATTTTGACTCATTTTGCAGTTTTTGATATTGGTAGAATTCACGTCATTGCTGAATTCTGTGCCAGGAAATAAGTGATATAGAGATTCTTTCTGAATATTATATAAATATTTTGGTTTAGATCTAAAATGATTCCCAAAAGTCGCCAGTATTTACAAGAGGGCCTCTTAGAAGGTGATTGCTGAATTATGGGGGTACTTCAGTGAGTTAACCCCTTACTGAGTTCACGTCAGAACATGTTGTTGGATAGGAATCAATGATGTGTTCTTTTTCCCAACTCCTTTCTCTCTCTCTTTCTCCTTTCTCTCCCTCTCTTTTTCTCCTCTCTCTGCCTCTCTGTTTCTTTCTGTCTCTCTCTTTCTGTCTCTGTCTCTCTGTCTCTGTCTCTCTCTGTGTCTTTGTCTCTCTCTGTGTCTCTGTCTCTGTCTCTGTCTCTGTCTGTCTCTCTCTCTCTCTCTCTCTCTCTCTCTCTCTCTCTCTCTCTCTCTCTCTGTGTGTGTGTGTGTGTGTGTGTGTGTGTCCTTGCAGTCATAACTCAGAGGAAAGTTTTCCTCCTCCATCCTCTTCCAACATGTCCTTTCTGCTTTGGATTGAATTGCCTGAAGCTGTCCACTAAAACAAATATCTCTTCCTTTAAAATTCTGGATCTTGATTTTGTACCAGCAGCAGGAAAGTGATTGACACAATAAGAAGCTATGGTCACTCTTGTTAACACAGCTGACGAACATGAAGGTACTTTCCTTATGGTACTCAAGTACCATGAATCCTGAGTTGTGAAACCTCTACTATAGGCCCAATCTAAGATTCAAAGGAAGAAATAGAAGGACATTTTGGAGTACAGTTTGAGGGAAAAAGATAGTTATGATTGAATAATTCCCAGCCATAATGAGCAAGTGTTGTAGTGGGACTGCACAGAGAACAAGACAATACAGGACACACAATTTATAGTACTATTTTATAATGGCCATCCAATGAAGCAAATACAAAAGAAAGTGTGCAAGAAATCTGTCCACACACTAAGACCCAAAGAATCTGGTTTAGTATATGGATCCCATGACAATGTTCTTCAGGAGTTCATCAAGACTTAGAACCTAAGACAATGCCACATGGGTCCATCTGGAAGTCTAGAGCCCATGGCAATGTCTTATGCAAGTCTGTTTGGCGGATCTGTACGGGGAAGGGCTAAATGTCAGCAGTAGAAGCTAGAAAGTCTGTGCCAGGGGATAAAGAATCTATTCCAGTAGACTGAGGAATCTATACTAGAGCCAAGAAGTGACACTCAAAATAAGGATCAGGGTTCCCCAAAAAGTATCACAGCCATTCTCAGTGAAAACTAGATCGTGAGATCCTCAGACAATGAGAACAACTGAGTTCATAGCAGAAAGCCAGCATGACAAGCTTATCCTGGAGCCTGAACAGCACACATCTTCCCCTAGGAGCCAGGAAGTATTGCTCAAAGTAAGGGCCAGTGCTCCCCCAAAATAAACCTCAGCCATTCTCATTGAGAACAAAATCCAAAGTTCCTCTGATGATGAAAACAGCCAAGCTCATATCGCGAAATAATCTGAACAAGCTCCTCCAGGAGAATCAACATCTCCTCAGAGAACCAACAACACTACTTCTTCCTCTCAGTTCTCCTTTTTACATTGACAACAATCCCCAGGTGGGCCATCCACACTCAGCACCTTGCTGACTCAGTCGAACTGGTGTTACAAGTTGGCCACTGGTTAGTTATCAATCCATCACGATTTGACTCAGGTCAACTTGATAACCATATACATTTCCCTAAAGTTTAGTCTGTCTTGGCAGATTTGTGAATAGTTAACATGTCTTGGTGTATTCATATTTACATTAATAGGGGCTGGGAATTTAGCTCAGCAGCATAAGCACCTGCCTTGCAAGCAGGTGGTCGTGAGTTTGATCTCTGGTACCGATAAAAATGAAAAAGACAAAAAAAAAAAAAAAATAGATGACTTTACATTAATATAACCACTATGTATATACAATTCTTGTTTTGACGTCATCCCTGCACCAAGTGCAAAATATTCAATGGATGACCAAAATTCAAGGTACAAACCACCATAATTTGATTAATCAACCTGATTATGCACATATAAAAATATTAAAATCAAATTAAAAGAACTATTGCAATCATAGTGCTTGCTTCCCATTAAATTTCAACAGGGCATGGCACGACTAAACAACAGGGATTTCCTGCAATTCAAATACACTTCTTCCATCAGGTAAAAGACCGCAAGGTTCAAATTTATGGGAAAAAGAAAACACAATATAGGTCTGCCACCTTTGCAAAATCGTTCCGTAATAATGTACTAGTTTAGTATTTTATCTATCATAGCTCAATCAATTGGACAACTGGGAATAATACTGATTTGCCCTTGAATAAATCTTCACAATTAATATAATTAACTTCATTGCTTTTGTGTTGCAAAGCAATTCTGTGAGATAGGTGATTGAATCAACCTAGAGCTTAAATTGCATCTCTTTTTGCATGAAAATTCTGTAGAGTTGGATCATGTATTCTTTGGGAACGCAAGAGTATTTTAGGGAGTATTAGCAATACTTTCATAGTGATACACATGTATTGCATGCTCTTTTTCTTGTATTGTCATTTGGGTTTATGACTCAAAAACAATGGTAGTTAAAACTCTGCTGATTTCCAATAAATTAAAGATGTGAAACCAACTCATACGACCAGTCTTTGTATTTTTCACCTACATATATTCAGGAAAGAAATATAGCTTGTTGTCCCTAAAATAGTAAACTATGGTTAATTTTATTAAATAGTGATTTTGAGTATGTGTGCTTTTGCTATGCATCAAATAAAACAGAGACTCCTTATGAGACACTTCTCCTTGCTTATTTAAGTATATTGGTTGATCATCATCTTGAAGACAAGCACTTGCAGGAATTTTTTTGGATGCAAACTGAACAAGCTGATCATGTTTTCCTACTTAACAGCATTTTATTTTTAAAAATGTTTCACAATCATCCAGCTATCATTTAGACCTGAGTATTTGGCAGATATTTTCTAGAAAATACAGTGAACATGTCATTTAAAGAATTCTATATAAAATATTTCTTGCTATTTATAAAATCAGAGATTTTTGTGAAAATGAAAATGTTAAAAGAAACAGATTACCTAGGACTAGGCGAATTACAGACCTCAACAGTGATACCTTGGTAATTTTTATTAATTAGTTCCAGGAAACTTGATGAGTACATAAGGGAGAGTACCAAATGAATCTTTTTAACTAGAAAGTGTAGCCAGTCACAATGAAATTGACACCTGAAAGAGTGCTAAACAAACAATGGATACCAGGACAAAATTTTAATGCCAAATGCATCAAGCACCAAATTCAGTGAGTTTCAAAAGAGTTGAGTACCAAGATCTGATTGTATTTTATTTTCTTGCAATTGATTTTATTTTCTTTCATTCTATAAATGAAACAAAATGTTATAATTAAGAATGCCAAGGTTTGAAAGATATGTACAAATCAATGAGCCACTATTTTCCAATCAACAGATGTATGGTGTTACAAAATCATACACTGGGAAATACGCACTTACATGCATTTGGAGCAATGGATTTTAATATTCCAGAGAATGAGCAGATTACTGAAGTAAAGACATTTTTGTAAACATATCACATCTAGTGTAGAATAGACAACTGCTATGGAGTTTTGCTATAATATCAAAGAATAAAAATACTGACTACCTCATAGGGATAATAGTGCAAGACTCCCTAACACACATCATGAATTTGGCTGATAACAGTATTTTAACAGCTTCTATTTATTCAAAAACATTGGCAGAAAGGAGAATTCTTCATTTTGATAACTGAATGAGTATTTCCTGATTAGAATTTTTCTCAAATTGCTCACTTGCACATTTGAAATGAAGATTTTTAAGTCTTTTGTAGACCAATGAGGAAATACCTACTATTTCTAAAAATCTTAACCTAATATTCAAAATACTTGCCAATCAGAAACTTGGATAGACTTCTTCCTCTCGGTAAGCCGGTCTTCTTTCAAATATTTTGAAACATAATGAATTGAACATGAGCACAAAAGGATTTCATTAGTGCTGAAACATTGCTCATTATGGAGACAAAATACTTTTCCTACTTAATTTTCCTCCTTCAAGATAAAGGAAGTTTATTTGCTATAAGTTTCAGGGGAATCAATCCATGACTAACCATCACCAAGGCAGAAATGTCATGATAGAAAGGCTTGATGGAGTAAAACTCTCAATTCTGTTGCAACAAAAACAAGAATATAAGATTTAGAAAAAGTATATTCTCTAAAAGGTGACCTCCTCCCCTTACCACCCACATTGGACCCCATATCCTACCAGCACCTGTAGAAATGGGTCCATCAACAGATTAGTCCACCGATCAGAATAGCACACCATGATCCAATTACTTTCTGAAAATCCCAATTTTGGGGCCATGACTTTTGGATATAAACCATAACACAAATTCAGGAATAAACAGCTTTTATTAATTTTATTCCAAGATGGACCCTAGATTTGCATTATTAAACTATTCATTTTTCCAGTTTTTTTTTTGTTAAGGTTGAATTATTTATCATATACTCTATACAAAAACAGCATAATAGAGTGGATGCAGATTATATGAGAATCCAACTGTCCTCTAATAATTATGATATTTAGAAGATAAAAAATATGCAGACAGGTACTTCTCCTCTTGATTTTTTTGGCTGGGAAAGTATATATTAGGAAGATAGATTATATATGTTTGAATGTAATGAGTTCATGTTGCTATTTTAAAATTAATAATAAATTGTTTTAAATCATTTTTATTTATATGATGGTAAATGTTTAAAGATACAGCTCATAATACAAAACTGTTATCTTCTATAGCATTTATCCTAAAATAAATTTATCCTGCAAGTTTAAGAATATCTCTTCCAGCCTTTTATTAAAAATCCCATTTCCTGTAAATATAGGTAAGTTTTTTTAAAAAAAAGTAATTAAAATTATACCATTCAAGCTTTTACAATTTTTATGCATTGGATGTTTTATTTACTACCATTTGCTAAATGAAATTATTAAGCAATTTTTAACTTTAACTGTTTGTTCGATTAGCAAATATAACATGCAATATTTGTGTAGTCAAATAAGAACTGGATCTCATAGCCAGCTGTGTGTCAAAAATTGAGAATGATGACAACATATAATGATACAAATTGATGGACATGTAAAATGATATAGATTCAATAAAATATCTGCATTAGGATCCTCCAGAGAAATGGACAAGTAGACTGAAAGATACCTAAGTAGATAACAGGCGATTTATTAGAAGAATTGGTTCATGTTATCCATGCTAAGAAGTCCACCTTCTGCTGTCTGCAAGTGGAAGACAAAGGAAAAGAACTGCAATTCAGAGTGAGTCCCATTACCCAAGAACCGGCAGCATCAGTGTCTAAGGGTGGGAGGAGATAAACGTGCTCGCTCAAGAGGATAGAGTTATCTTCCCTCAAAGAAAAGTCCCCCAACAGAACTAGGCAGTCCAGAACAGACTAGCTATTTCTGGCCCACACTCATGAGTGAGTGTTTCTTTATGAAATCTAATGACTCATATGCTACTCTTGAAACATGCTCAAAGACAAAGCAAACACCATTTTACAAGATGTCTGGCAATACTTTAACTAGTTAATGTTCACCTATACAATTAATCATTGCATAGCTTACTAATGTGTTAACATTTTGCGTGTGTATAAGTTACAATGATGGTGATATTTTTTTTTTCACAGTGAATCAAACTCATGATCTTGTGCTTGCCAGGTGGATGTTGTACTGAATGAATTATATTTGGAATAATCAAAAGAGGAAGAAGTAGAGGAAACAAAGCAATGATTGAAATAATGAAAATACTACTTGGCCTTTTCTCTTTCAGTGAATTGCTGAAGTTTTGTTTCAAATTTTGTTTCATTTTGCCATTATATTTTCAGCTATATATTACAGAAATGTGTTTCTTATTTACTTTATGTTTTATAGTGGAAGAATTAGCATCCTATAAGTTGTTAATTAAGTCTTTAAATGAAACCATCTGGTGTCAAATTCTATACACCAGTGTGGGATCTGAAACAAACATGATCTTCACAGTGTATGCAATATTAATCACCAATGACATCTGTTTAAAAGAGTTTTCTTTCTGTTTTTAGACAAACAACTATTATTTTGAGCATTTTGAAGGGAGGGATAGAAATAATTTTACTTGAAACTATATTGATATTTTTAAAAAATTCTTTGTGTCAACATTAATATACTTTTCAAAAAATTAACCAGTGTTAATACGCAAGATACTACCACTTGTCTATATTAATTAACTAATCTGTAGAAACATTAATGTTTAATTTAGTAATAAATTACTGAAAAAGTTTTATTAAACCTTTCCTAATTTATAGTATAATTTCTAAAATATATTAAATTATGTGTTCAATAAAACTGTAAGTAAAATGATAGAAAGCATGAAAATACTCAAAATTTAATTTTATTTGGGGATGAATGTAAGATATAACAGAACCTTAGTCAACCTCTGACATATCATAAAACATATGACATTTACAACTTCTATTCCTCTTCAAACTTCCTTCTCCTTCCCACATTTAGCACACCCAGCCAATCATGCTGACTTGTTTCCAGATTAGTGATTTCTAGATATCCATGATCCAGAAATTTGTCCTCTCCTTGTGGAAAAGGAAGACTGTTCTGGTAATCTTAAAATTGTAATTATCAATACAAAAAGCAATCTTTTATTTTGCTACTAGACAATAAACTTGACAGATCTGCTTAAATTTCAGGAAAATGAAAGTAGTGTTAAAATTAATTTTAAAAGCTAATTTTATTTTTTCTTTCTTTTTTGATACTGGGGATTGAACTCAGGACCTCATATTAACTAGGTAGGCACTGTGCCTTTAAAATTTATTTTCAATGATTTTGTTGTTAGTAAATAGGAATGCGATTGATTTTTGAGTGTTAACTTTGTGTCCAGCTACGTTACTGACTTTATTTATTATACCTAGGAGTCTTTCAAGCAATTTTGTCATTGCAAATAATGCCATCTGCAAATATTGATAATTTAGCTTCTTCTTTTCTTATCCTTATTTCTTTTATTTCTCTTTCTTGTCTAATTTTCTGGCTAGTATTTCCAGTGCTATATTGAAGAAAAGAGGTGATAATGGACATCCTTGTCTTGTGCCTGATTGTAGAGTAAAGCTTTTAGTTTTGGGCCCCTTAATATGACTTTTGCTGTTGGTTTATCATAAATGACCTTTATCTTATTGAGGTAAAGACCATCTATTCCAATTTTCTGTAAGGTTCTTATCAGGAGTAAGTGTTGGACCTTATCAAAAGCTTTTTCTACATCTATAGAAATGACCATGTGGTTCTTATTTTTGGCTCTATTGAAATGGTGGATTATATGTATGGATTTACATATGTTAAACCATCCTTGCATTCCTGAGATGAATCCCAATAATGTTTTCATTCATTAGTTGAAATAGTCTTTTTTTTTATTACATATGATGGTATAAACAGCTACTCTGAAGAAAACAAGACATTACTGTAGCCATTGCTGACTCACTACCATCTTTCTTTGAAATCCTACCATGCTTTTGTTCTTCTGATTTGATTGGTTCTATCCTGTTGTGTCTTATTAGATTTTATAATGTGTGACAGTATAAACAAACTTTAAAGAAAATGAGATATTATAGGAGCCACTGTTCATTTTCTGTTATTTTGTTTTAAATGTTCTGTAATGCTTTCATTCTCTTGAATGGTTTTATAGTATTATTCTATGTTTGATATTATTGTGTATGAAGGTATGCTCAACTGTTTCAAAGATGAGAGACATTCTGGTAGCTTCTGTTGATACCTGGTTGTCTTGTTGTGAAGACCTCTGTTGCTTGCATTATTCTGTTTTGCTTTGCTTTGTTCTCTTCTCTTTTGTTTTATTCTCTTTAAAATAAAAAAATAAACATTTATTTTCACATTTTTTATACCTTTAGCTTTCTTAAAAGCAAGAATAAATGTAAATAATTATACAAAATAATCTCAAAATGAATTATTTTATACAGATTAAGCAGCACCTGCTGTTTACAGTACATTGTTCTAAAAAATAAAATGAAATGTCTTTTAGATCAATGTATGATTTTCTTTTCTCTTATGAGTCAAGACACAACACTGTAGAATGTGGCCCAGAATTTGAAATACACTGCAACAAACTCCTTGTATTTTGGGTAGTGAACGCGGAAGAAAGGGTAAACATTTGGAGAGGGCAGATACTCTCCTGCTATTGTCAGCAGTGGATGAGCTAAGGGGAAAAACAAAGCAGTCTTGAGCACACACATTCAAAAGCTGTCTCATCTTGGGCACAGCTGCAAATGCATGGAATTCAAGAAATCCATTCTGGGCAATGTGGTGAGACCTCATTTCAAAATGCAATAAATAAAAAGGATGGGGGGCATAGCTTAATGGCAGTATACTCCCTTATTCAAAACATTTAAACAAAATACTACTAGCTACTTACTTTGCAGGAATGAGCCCTGAAATGTGCTATCTTTGCCCCTACATGATAATTTAATGAAGGGAAGGCAGCTATGCATCACCAGATGTTCACAACTTCATCACCTGGATAAGTATTTACTGAGCTCAGGCTGCTGTTCTTGGCAGACACTGGAATGATTAATGACTGAAATATCAGTCATCTGATTCTGGTCAGCTAGGTGCTCCATGTCCCCTACTGTCATCTGCTTAAATTTCCCTCTTCCCAACACACATGTATGGGGCTGGGGATTTAGCTCAGCGGCAT
The DNA here is from genome assembly GCF_034190915.1 of Cavia porcellus. Lineage (NCBI taxonomy): Eukaryota > Metazoa > Chordata > Mammalia > Rodentia > Caviidae > Cavia > Cavia porcellus. The sequence continues at coordinate 20,802,359 of NW_026947494.1, read as the reverse complement.
AAACGCTTGCCTTGTGAGCAGGCGGTCGTGAGTTCGATCCCTGGTACCGATGGGGGCAAAAAACACACACACACATGTAGATATCAAATATTTTACTCCAAAACCTCTGCAGAGAAATACAGAAGTAGGACAGAAATCAGAATGGCCAGAGACTTGCATACCTATTAGGTTGTTGTGTTTGGGGTGTAGTATTGTATTTGGTTCTTTGGTTCTCATCACATGTAGCCTTTTTAGTAACACTGCTGTAAAAACTGTCCACATATCTACTAACAGTTGTTTAGGCCACAATTTTGTCATGAGTTTCAATTTGGACGAATCAAAATATATTGCATTTCTTTTTTGGAAGCTGTAAGTAACAATCCTTACGCTTCTTTTCCAGGTTTTAGAGTCTTCCATATTCCTGCTTTTGTAATATTTTCCTCCATCTGCAGAGCCAACCGGGCTGCATCCCAGACCATTTTTGCATACTTACATCTCATTACATGAACAAAAAAAAAAATTTAATGTAAACATTTGTATGATTATGTCAGTTCCACCTGAGTAATTCAGGGTAAATTCCTGGTCTCAAAGTTGTTAACTATAGTTTTGTCTTTAGAGGAACATAGGCACAGGTGGTGGGGATCAGGTCTGGAATATCTTTGGGATGAAGAATTCTGCTCACTATACCAGAGGACAACCCTCTTGTTTTGTGCCTGAAAACAAATTTTGTCTTACATTACTTCCTCAAATGTATTTGTGTTATCAGATTTATTTGAAATGGTGATTAGCAAACATAAATGATTAAACTGTGATTGGCTGATTTTAAGTGCCTTCTTTGGCATTTCACTCTAACACTCAAGTTTCATTTTCTGGGGCCTAAGAGGTAATTCAAAAGGTTATAACACACACAGCAACTAAGCTTCATGTCTGCATCTTTAATTCTATCAGCTGTGATAATTCAAGGATCTGAAGTCTGCATATTAAAGACTATGCCACAGACTCTCCTGCACTAAAGATAAAAACTGATACATTTACCAACCAAAGCCTAGATAAAATGCCAAACTCTTCAGAGGTTTCTTTTCTGAAACTCTCTTTCTTATGATTTTTCAAAGCATTCTTCTCTATCAAAAATTATAGCTTGATTATTTAATCATGTTGCGCTCCATCTCTCCAATGTATGTTCAGTTGTATCACACATGAAATCAAAATATCTTTTTCTATGTCAGAATTATAATGGTCATTTCTTCCTTTTCTCAAAAGATACAAATAATAATATATAGGGATGTCAAAATCATTATATATTTAAGATAGATATATTTCATTTTATTATAAAATACCATGATTATATTATATATTATGTAATAATCTTTTAAGATAATGTATATATAATGTATTTGTTTGTTAATACTACATGACAACAAGATGCCTGTGTACTGAAATTACTTCACATAAAATGAGGGATTTTGTATAACAGAATCCCCTTGACTAATTATTTCTAAACCAGATAATGTTATAAAAGGATAAAAACATTTCATGTCATTTCAAGCATGGGCCCAATATTAAAAAAAAACTTTATATTCTTTCTGTATTTCATATATTTAGAAAACAACTCTGTATTCTATAATTTTTTCATAATTTTGGTTCATATTATAATATTGCTATAGAGCAAAGAAGCTATAACAACAGATATCTCTGAAATGAAGGGTAAAATATTTTGAAAATATTTAAAGTTTCTTTAAAAATAAAATAAATTGATAAAATTTATTCCATGCTTATTATTGGTTGTATTGTGTGGCAATAACATTATAACTTTAATTTTATTAAATATTGAAAAATTGCATATTATTGATATGCAAAGTGATTCTATGAGATATTCATAAAACATTAAATGATTGAATCAGGAGTCTGGGGCTAGGGAATTGTGAAATGTTGCACAAAAAACAAATTATTTCAGTTAAACAGGAGAAATAAATACTAAGTATTTCAATGGTGAATGTTTTAGATGTTTTCTTTGGTTTTAATGAAAAGGTTGACTTAAAATGTTATCTATAGAAGGAAGTCAAGGAAAGAAATTCTGTCAATGACTCACACTTTCTCTGAAATTAATTCCCTGATAAAAGCGTTCATGAAGATTGTCATAGAGTACTCACAATTGGACAGGGTGTTCCTATAATTTGCTAGAGTTACAGTAAGTGGTTTGCGAAGAATTTTAGATAAAAGCAAAGATAAATATCCTAGAATAAAGCTTTTCAACTGTTAGCTATCTTTTCTTCTCTATTCCTTTCTCTTTCTAAATTTCAAGTAATTTACACTATTGAACATTATATAAATTGTAACCCTTGATAATGCTCACTTATAATTTCCTTGATAAATATCAAAAACAATATAAAGAGGGAGAAGAATAAAAGCTATTTCAATAAGTCTTTTTGGTAAAAGATTAGATACAGGAAGAACTGTGTCTTTTCAAAGATGAATAAATTGCAGGAAAAATACATCAAAGAGAATCTTGCAGAGTTCCTTTGCAAGTACAACAGAGAAAGGAAAAGAGACATGTCAAGCAGAATAAAGATGGATACAATGTACCAGTGTTTTGCGACAGAAATAAAATTAAATTGTAGTCCAAAGCTATTCAATCTCTCTGGGATTCTCAAAAAATGTGAAACCAGGAGTTGTAAAACAAGAGAAGTGATAAAAAGGAAATTTATGAAGGAATTTAAGATGGAAATTGTATTGTACAATTTGCAAAACTAATAAGAGACAGCAAAGAACAGAATAAAAACATCAATACAAATTATAGTAACAATTCATTTGAGGAAAATTTCATTAAACATGAAGAAAATAAAAAATTCACTAATGACGCAAAAAGAAAGTGATACTTTTGAAATGGAGCTAATGGAAAATCAATAGATACTTTTAGTGACCCTTTCCAAGAGGATAGCTACCACTACAAAATACAATTTTGAATAACTTTTCTTGATTTGAATGAACTGACAAAGATTTATTTTATGAAAATCAAAAAGAAAGTTAAGTGGACCATCAAGGAAAGATTAGTAATGATTAATTTACCACTCTATGTAGTTATTAGTGTTAACATTTTAAAAGAATCTTACAATTACAGATAATCTGAGAAAAATCTGGTAACCTGTAAAGCAAACCTTCCCTCAACTATGAGTTTAGAAATGTTAAAAACATAAAGCAAGGAGTCAGTCTAGAGATTTCCACAGAAATAAGGTCTGAATCAGTTCATTCTAAACTAAAGGAAGCTATTAGTCATGACCGAAGAAACAGAAAAAAGATTTGAATTGGTGTGATTTAGAGAGTAATTTGACTCTAAAGGTTGAGTGGAATAAGTAATCCTGTTAATAAAGTTCTATTTCAAAAGTAAAAATACAAATGTGAAAAATGTAGACAAGACAATAAAACAAAGAATAAAGACAATGGTAAAAGGTTCACAGTGTTATAGTTTTAAAATATTATTTAAAAAAATAAAAATACAGAGTAGTATGTTAAAAGTAATGCCCAGGATGGACAAAATAAAGACAATGTTTAATAAAGAAACAAAACAACAATTGAAGATAGTTCTGTAGAAAAATGAGAGGACACAATACGGAACATGTTTTCTTCTTTCACTTAATAATAAATATTGGGGGCTAAGCGTGCAGCTCAATCTTGAAATGCTTGCCTAAGATGCAAGGGGCCCCGAGTTCAGTCTCCAACAATGCCAAACCAAAACTAAACTCCTTTGAGTATGGGTTTTTGGGAAGTAAACTTTAAAATACAAAAGATAATTAATTGGTATAAGTGACCACCTTTTTAATTAAAAAGCTTTGACTTTTTTTTTTTTTTTCTTTTTTTGACAGGATCTTTGTTAGTCTGATCCCAAAATAACTGTGTGGTCCAAGCTGGTCTCAAACTCATGTTAATCCTCATGCCTCAGCCTCCTGAGTCCTGAAACAGGAGTATGCAACTCTACTGAATTTGTAGGTTTTAAATTATAAAAAGCAAAAGTAAAACTTAACCAGTAAAGCTTGAGTCAACATATAAAAAAAAGTTCCAGAAACATTAAATGTAGAAAACAAAAAGGAAATAAGTAAGAATTCTCCATTGTTTATAGGTAACTCATTTAGGGTAACTTATGGTAAACATTGAGAGTAGAAATATGTTTAATTACAATTTCACATCATAAACTAAGGAACTCTGAAACACAAAGTTATAAAACAGATCAATAGAATTAGACAAATGCAAATCTTTAAAGTCAGGCATCAAAATATGTATGTCAGGTAAAAATTAAAATGCTCTGAAAAGTACATATAAACCATCTTTAAAATGGCAATAAAAACAAAGTTAATAAAGTTAAAAGTGTGTTACTGAAATAGATTCACCTTAACATATTTAAAACCGGTAACTACTGATAGAAATATAGTGAGGAATTAGTAAACCACAAACCAGTTCATTCTTTTATATAGCAAACATGTTCGGCATAAAGAAATGAAAAAAAAAAATCATTGTAGTTTTCTTAGCAGATCATGCTTATTTACTCAAAAATATATTTTCTTTCTGCACGTTATAGACATTTTCAAAAATTCTCCCTAAAACATTTTTGTTATTGATAAATGTCATAGTAAGAACCTCGGTTTTTTTTTTTTTAGTGAATTCTAATTTTTGTTTTAGTATATGTTTCAACTTCATTGTCTTCTTCAAAATTAGTCTTGCATTAACCTCAAGAAATCAACAGAATTAAAAATCTAGAAACAAATCTATGAGACTTTAAAAGACTTCTTTTTACATCTATATCAACAACACTGCCTATAAATATCAGCTCTTCAAAATATGGGTCCACTTTTAAAATACATTATGTGGAGTCTGCTAACGTTTCAAAAGATGATTTTTTTAATTTTTTTTTTAAATAATGTGGAGGGTATGCATGCACATATCTTCAAAGTTTCCTTACGAAATTTTGTTCTCTGAATGAATCAGTCTCCAGATACACAATTGAATTTGATGGCAGTCCTGAGTACTTTGAGCCATATTGCGGGAAGCAATGCTAGTCGTGTATTTTGTATCAGAAATTCTCTATTGGGGCAACCTGTGGTTTATTGAGTACTTAGTTACTTTTGAAGCACCCAGCGGGTACTCATAGAAGGAGGCAGTTTGGAAAGTATTCATTCAGCCTTCTGGAAGCAATTCTTAGTCAATAATTCTTTAATATGTTCCTTTCTAATTTTGCCAACAAACATTTTCTTCAGGACTGAGAAAATCTCCTGGAGAGCTGTCTCTTAGTTTCCTTTTGTGGAAGAAGAAGAATGGGAAACTGGCTAGAGTTAGAATAACTCATTTTTAAAATATATGTGGAATGAAAGATTATGACAATCTGGAACAAGACGTTTCAGGGCATGTTAAAATTGACTGAATGTAAGTAAACATGGGTACTCATTTTCAAAGTTAGCTATGAGCCTTGCTCCTCAGAAAGAGTACACTTTTCCTGATTTAGTTTAGTTCAGATTATCCGACCCTTTGTCCTTTTGGGGAAGAGTAAATAAGAAGTTACCAGGTGTCTAAGATGCACATCATGTTCACTGATATTTCAAGGTACTTTCCCCCAAGTAAATGTCTCTGTCCCTAGCTGTCCCTTTTCAGAATTGCAGTCTGTTTGGCATCTGCTCAAATGTGCTACTGATGCACAAAAGTAGCCAGAATAAAACGTGTAAATCCCTAATAAAACGTGTCTTAAACTAAAACTGTAAATATGAAGGCTTAAGTTTGGATTTCATGTAATTTTTATGTTTTATAATAGTGCTCCGGATCTTTCTATCTGTTAAAATTTTAAGTGACCATAAGAAAACAAACCAGGCCAGATATGGCCACAATCAAACTTTAGTTTTCTCATATCTACTACAGGGTTCCAACTTCAGCTGTGCAAAGAACGGTAGTTAGGTAAGATGACGGCTGTGTTAATTTTCTTAACTATAGTAATTATTTCTATATGCATTAGCACATCAAATACCGCATTGTACTCAATATAAATTTGATATAAAAATAAAAGGCATAGTCTAGTACTGAAGACTTTTTTCTCTCAAAGTAAGCAAAAGAAAAAAAAATCCAGTAAACTCTGATGGAAATAAATGCAAATTGGCCACTGTAATCCAACAAATCCAGGCTGGAAAACCACAAAAATCCTTGGCTCACACACTTAAACTCTGTTCCAGGTCCAATTCAGGTCCCCAGCAACTTGGAAGTGATTTGCCTTCATTCTTTATTCCTCCTGTCACCGCAGTGGCTCCCTGCATGGTGTCTTAGCCATGTTCAGAGAATAAGCTAGTGTCCTCTTGTTCCAGCTCACTCAGAAGCTGTGATTAATAAGATCCTGAAAAGAAAGCAAGTTGACAGCATCCAGCTTTGGAAGCCTTGGGTAATGCAGAGTCTACCTTCCTTTAAGCTAATTATTATGCAGAAAGTAAATTATTTAAGAGTGTTTAAAATGAGCTTTTAAAGCCATGATCAAATTGAAATTTTTAAAACAATAATGTTATTAATGAAATAGCTTCTTAGATTCCAGATCTGGCTAATATTTCTTATATTTTATTTTGCTTTTACATTGAGGTCAGAGGCACAAGTGCCTACGTGACAAACGTGAGGTCATGAGTTTGATATCCTGTACCAAAAAAACAAAACAAAACAAAAAGCCATCATTTGCTCTATGTGGTACTTACTAACACATTTTCTTGGTAATTTTTATATTTACATTTTATTTTATTTATTTCACCATAATCTCTGGACAGGTTTGAGTTTGTACTACTGGATCCCACTATTTGCCTTCCTCTATTTCCCTCATAATCATATCATAAGTTTTGATTAAATAAATATTGAGCTTTCACCATCTTGCAGCCATACAGATATACTTTCTTTGAGTTAAGGAACTATGTTTATGTTTATATTTACATTTACCTAGTCCTAAAATATTTTCCTCTTCTTTATAAACACATCTTTTATTCTTATTTTCTATGTGATTATTGCTAATCATTCCCACTCTCAGAATGCTTCAAGTAGCATCTCAAATCTAATATCCTAAACTGGAAAACACAGCCCATGACTGTGCACTTTTTCTTCCTGTTAAATGCTCTTTTCTTCTTCAAATCTGTGATAACTATGTGCCCCAAGGATGCTCTAAACCTCTTTGTTATTTTCTTTCATTATGAGGATTTGCCTTACCATTTTTCTTTATCAAATGCTCTGTTATAAGGATTCCACCTTTTCCTTTCCTGGTCTTAGCACGAATTCTTGTGAATCTCACCACCCAAAGAAAAACTTTACAGAAGCAAATTTTGGGTAATTGTTTATTTAAGATTTTCTTTACTATACGCTGATGATAGATGGCTTATTTAATCTGGATGTATAATTTTAGATAGACAATTATTTCTCAAACTTGAAGATGTTTATTGTCCATTTTCTTCCAGTTTACTAGTCTCCAAATTTATTTTTTGCAAAAGTTTTCTGCTATCAAATTCCCACTTTTTTTTTTTTTCTTTTTTCTCGTGATAAGCACTTCTGGAAATAAATGTGCATATATATATACCTTTCTTTCTTTGTATCTGTCTTATTTGAGCAATAATGTGCTATAATGATACCATTTTGCATTCACTATGGTGAAGCCTTTTATATCTGAAAATCAATGCAATTTAATGTTTAGGTAACTATTAAATTTTGAGATAAACTTTTCAATAATTTTATTTTCTTCTTTGGAATTACAATGATTTGAATATTTCAGCTCTTGCCTTCATTCTTTCATTTCTTAAAGGAGCCATGATCAAAGCACATGATGAATGTTTTTTTTTTAAATTATTATAGTGAAAGAATCCTTGTTATTGCCCGTAATCTGCTTCAGAATTAGCACAACATTTCTTCTAATACAATATCCTACTGTTCTTACGACTTTCTGAAGCATTTTTGGAAGTCCTTTTTCATTCTTTTAGTTGTGTGAACCTGGATAACTCCATATCTTGAGTCATTTTGAGCCTTTGATCTTTCATGGTCATTTTTTATTTTGAGAACTAGTCAGAAGTTGGAAGTTTACAGAGCAAGTAAACCAGTAAACGCTGTAATGTTTCCGTGGAATCTGTCTTTCTATTGGATGGCACTTGCAAGAGAATGCACCATACATTTTTTTTAATAAGAACTCATGAAGACCCTTGTGAAAGACGATTTCCAGAACTGCTTCAGAAAGTAGCAAGCATGTTGGGATGTGTGCTCACATTAGAGGGAAAATATTTTGAGGGAAACTAAGAGCAAGGTGCCTTTTACAAAGAGGGAATGAATCTGAGTTGGTTCTTTGAAAGAATAAACAAAATGAACAAATCCTTAACAAACTGACCAAAACAAGGAAAAAAAAAAAAAAAACCCAAACCAATGCAACTAGTAATAGAAAAGATGAAATCACAATAGAGAATACATAAGTAAATAAAACCATTATTAAAACTACCTTACAAATAAGTATGCCAGTAAGTTGGAGAATTTAGAAGAAATAGATTCCTAGATACATATGAATTACCAAAATTAAGTCATGAAAATTTGAAAACCCTGAATAATCCAGTAACAGGCTATGAAATTGAAGAAGACATAACCTGTCAACAAACAAAAGCCTGGATTCAGATGGGTTCACTGTTGAATACAAAAACTTCGGAAAAGTCTGACACCAATACGTTTGAAGAGTTTTGATGAAACTGAAAGTGAAGGAGTACCTACGAAGTCATTGCAGAAACTGCCGCCACTGCAATTCCAAACCAGATCATGATCCAATCAAAAATGAGAGCCATAAACCAATCTCTTTATACAGATGCAAAAGCCCTCAAAAAGATGCTGGTAGGCAGAATGCAATGAATCATCAAAAATATCATCAAACATTATGACCAAGAGGCTGATTCAACATAGACAAATCAATAAATGAATATGGTACATAAACAGAAGAAAGATTAAAATCTTATCTAATTATCTCAGTAGACACCGAAAAAGCCTTTGACAAATTCCAGCATCCTTCCATTACAAATAAGTCTGAGGAAAATGTATATAGAAGGATCTTATCTAAATTTGGTAAAAGCTATTTGTGACAGAACTATTGCCAACATCATATTAAATAAATTCCCCTCTAAAAACAAGAACAAGACAAGAATCCCTTTACTAAAATAGTTTTTAAAAATTACAATTCACTGTGTTTTTCTACTGCGTCTAGTATTTTCTTTCCCATTCTTCTATTTTTTGCTTCTAGTTGTTTGGGAATTTCTGTATATTATTCTTCTACCTTTCTACATCATAGTGAAGATATTGCTTTTTTATTTAGTTTTTCAAATTTGTAGAATTCCTTTACTATTCTGGTTTTTCTCTTTATGTTACCTTTTATTACCTTTTTAGAAAATTCTTCTAAATGTGAAATTTTTCACATTTTGACTATTTCCTTTGAGTCCCTGTGCTTTGATTTGTGAGCTTATATAGAAAATGCATACTGTCCTAAGAGATCTAACAATCCAGGGACTTATACACGTCCAGAGATGAAACATAAAAAAGTATCACAGAAACATCTACTGAACTAAAGAAATTTTGTGAAACACACACTGTGGTAATGCTTACAGTCAAAACATGTGTGAAACTGGCATATTTTAATTACTGTGAAACCTTGGAGCCTGATTTATTAATATACCTGCTTTACTGCTACCATTTAAATTATCAAACCAAAGCATATCTTGAAATTGAAAAGTGAATAATGGGTTACATTTCTCCAAACACTTGTTGTTGTCATTTATCATATGATTAGTTCTTCTCAATAGGAAGTAAATAAAAGTGTCATACCACACTTCTTGAAAACGATTTGAAAAAATTCTATCCAGTAACCTTTTTCTTGTCACCTAATGACTGGATATAACAGCCAATGGTGTACTTATACGGTACATGATTGCACTATAACACAAAAGATTTATATATATATATATATATATATATATATATTAGCAAAATAACACAGAGGAGTAGCCCTCTCAGTCTAACCATTTACAGAAGATTTTTTTAAATGAGATTCAATGTTTTATTTGGTGGAACCATTTATTATATTTTGGGTTTCATTAACACTGAAGATTTTCAGGCGTTTATTTTTATGTTCATCTCATACTGAAGATGAAAACTTTTAATGTCCTCCAAAATGTTGAGGTCTTCATAAACACATGGTGTTGAATTATTTCTCCCACTTTCTATGAGTGACATGCATATTAGAATACTTGAATGTGTAGTAGAAGAAATTTTTGAATGAAGCAGAGTGGAGGATTCTAATAATTTTAATTGATTGGTAAGTATGACCTTAATAATGCATATGTAAATTTTTTTTCATTTCTTAAAAGCAAAAACAAATTGCTTGAATTTAGCAGATATTATTTGCTGTACCCACATGCATCCATTGATAGGTTTGTTGAGATGGCACATCCTGCTTTCTTTTTTCAGAGAGCAAAAGCTGATTCATGAACAAGTGTCTTAGATGAAAATGAATAGGTAGGAAATAAAACTGTAATGTAAATCTAGGCCCATAGTTAGATAGTTGACAGCTGCGTGTCTAAAGGAAAATAGTCAATATTTCCTGTGATGACAGATTGAAGTGGGATTAGAATACAGCTGGATTTCATCTGGTATTTCTCAACAGCACATATTTCCTTCAGTCTTAAAAGGCGTTTCTGAATGAGTTCAAAGTATAGGGTTATTTATGAGCCATAAATTATATTATTTCTTGTTACATGTAGATATTGGTCATTTCATTTGTCTAATACTGACATTTCAGAAACTAGAAATATTACTTAATATATTTTTCTAAGCTTTCAACATTGCCAGTGCATCATTCCATGATCCCTGATTCTCCGAGACCCCACTAAAGGGATATGCATAATTCATGATATTTCATACAAAACAAAGATGTGACGATGCACTAGTGAGTTTGTAAACTATGGATTTTATAAAGTTTTGCCATAATTTTATTCAAACACATTCATAAAAATTATGGTCTAAATCTTATCCAAAATGCATATGTCTTATATAGAACATCCCCCATCACACTAATCTTTTAATATTAGTTACTCCTCTTTCAATATTAAGTATATTTTTCAAACACAAACATGATCAAATAAATTTTCCTTATTTATGTTTTCCACGTAGGATTTTAATATTCAGTGTTTTCTGTTTTATTAACTTGATACTAAAATCCTTTAAGTTATAATAAATACATGATTTTATAAGGGAAAAAACATTCTTAATTGTCTCATGATACAAGAAACTTATAGTGTCAACCTATGAATGTTGCAAAAGCTAATTACGCAGATATGGAGCATGAATTATGTTGATATATATTGCTTGAAGAACAAAGACAGATTTTTAGCCCGGTCTGCAAGCCTGTGGATCTACTTATTGGTCTCTAATGACATCAAAAGTATTTTATCAGTATGTTTTCACTTCAAGCTATGTGCTGGTGTTCTGATATTTTTTCAAGTTGGTCTTGAATACTCCATGCTAGTTACACTACCTGAAATTTTCTCTCATTCATTGTTCATCCATTTCACACAATTGTGAGCTATTTAAATTTATCTTTTATCAGATCTTAGTACAACAGTCACTTCCTGAGGAAAACCTATGCTAGAACCCATGTCTAAATGATTTTTCTTTAATGTATAATTTCTCATCAGCATGCCGATTTTCTTTGTGTCTCTCATCCTTCTTGAAGTTCTTTGTTAGTGTATCTCTGCTCCACACTTTTTTCCAATTTAGTTGCATAGACTATGTCATTTCTAGTCACCTTTATGTTTACTTGACTTAAAAACTGTACTGCCTGCAGGAAGAGCTGAGTAAATGTTAGCTATATGAGAAAAATAATGTATGAATTAGATTTTGTTTATGCCTGGCTTCAAAGCATTAAAAAAGTAGACATGATTTGAGCCACATCAATATTTCTGTTTGATGATATCTTTTAAAATGTTTCAAAATATTATAGAAATAAAAATCTAATTTCAGACTGAACAAGAAATGATGCTTCCTATCCTTTTTCAATAATAGTAAACCTGGAACTAACAAAAATGAAACATTTCAGCATAAAATTTAGAAAGTTTTCACCATTCCTTTCATAAGCTCAGTCTTAAAAGTGTGCTTCTCTTAGATTAACACTCCTTCAGGTAATGACAATATATATATATATATATATATATATATATATATATATATATATGATCAAGCAAACACCCCCCAAAACAATACAAGGAGAGTATGAAAAAAATAAAAGACTTCAGTTGGGAGTAAATTCCTCGAACAAGAGAATGATCATGCATGAGTAATTACATATCTGCTGTTTAAGACAGAAAAGCAATTATATCTCTAAGAAACCACAGGTTTTTTTCCCTTAAAGCAGAATAGAACACAATTTCAAATGAATAACTCTGCTTTAAAGGGGTGGAGGTATCTGAAAGACGGATAGATTAAAAGAGAAGAAACTGTACATGATGTGCAAGATTTATTCTCAGATCTCTGGCCCAGATCGGCCTGTAGAGATAACACCCTGTTCAGTAAGCAAAAGGCTACAATAACTTCCCTGACATTTAAGTTACGTCAAAGGTACAAAGACTGCATTTTTTTTATTAGTCTGCTAAGAATACACACTACACAAAATTAACACTTTTGATGGAATATAAGAGAATCCATATTATCCAACATATTCAGGAGATATTTCTTCTGCTAGAGAAGGAATTTTCAGAAATACAGAGGCAGTGCCATGGATAGATTGAATGTATTGGCACACAGACAGACAAATAGACAATGAGGAAATTTACTAGGAGAATTGGAGCAGGCAAGCCCTTAGTACAATGAATTCCAAGCCTAAGGCTTCCATCAGAGAATCTTATGATGTAACTTTCAGTCTCATGGTGCAAGAACTTAGTGTCATTATGGTGCAAGTCAGGGAAGAAGGAGGTGGCAGAATCTGGAGTTACGTTCTCCATAAGAAAGAAAAGAAGGGTGTTCCACCATCCACATGTTCACAAATCCTGTACTCTAATTTTATCACTGATTTTCAAATTAATGGTCATCAAAGTCTATGAGTGTCCAGAAAAATATGGGTTATAAGCCATAAATCAGGATAGAGCTGAACATTGGGCCTTGTCTCCTAAGAAGGAAAGTTCACACTTCAGTTCCCTACCCAAATCTCTGCATGACAGAAAAATTGTCCTTCTTCATACTAGAACACCTCACAAAAGACTTGTGATGCCATACCTGCCCACTTCTGGGTGATGTCTGAAAACCCTGCAAACCAATCCTGTAAACCAGATCTTTCACCTTTTCTCTTCCACCTTATAGCAGTAGGAAGGGAACATTGGTGGGAAAACCTTTGTAAGTTATACTGTAGAATGGAAAAAATAAAAATAGAAGAAGAAGAAGGAAGAGAAGCAGAAGCAGAAGCAGAAGCAGAAGCAGAAGAAGAAGAAGAAGAAGAAGAAGAAGAAGAAGAAGAAGAAGAAGAAGGATATGCCAATACCATAAAAAATAGAATTAAAACAGAAGAAGAAGAAGGGTATGCTAAGATCAACAGAAAGAGCAGTACATTGATCCTCTTTGTTTTGGATTCATCTGCCTCTTGATTCTGTTTTTTTATTTGTGTTAGTCAGGTCCTCAGCAACTTGGATTTCGCTTGCCAACACCAGCTTCACATGCCAAACTCTTTCAGCCACACACTCACAACCACACCCACAACTAGTGCTCCCAAGCCTTCCAAAAATCTCTTGATCTAATTAAATTGGCAACCATAATTAGCTGCCACACACCCTATAACTGCTAAATATATAAAGAGATGGTCAAATAGGGCCAGGTTTCAATCAAATAGACAGAAAACACCTGCAGATATTGGAAGTAGCAGGCAAACATTTGAAGACAGATATTTAACTATTATTATTGATGAAACAGAAAACCTGTTCATTGTGAAATATAAGAAATTCCTGCTGAAATCAAAACAAATCATGGTGAAAATCCAAATTTAAATTGTATAATCATAATGTTGAGTATCTAAAATGAAAGTGTCACTGCTTAGAGTTGACAGATAACCTAAAAGGCCTCCATATTTTTTCAGGGCTGAGGAATATGCTATTTTATATGACAAATAGAACCATAGAAATGTGAATTTGAAAGCAAAAAGAAAGATTTTGCTGTGGACAAGATCTGAGGAATCCAAAGACTCTGCTGGTGGCTAATGAATTTGATGAAGGACAAAGGATATCATGAACCAGTGAATGGGAATGATTTAAAACCTGAAAGACAGACATAACCAGATGCACTTGGAGATACTCCAGAAGGGACTGTAGTCTTGCCTATACATGCATTTTATGACATAAAATCTCTGTTCGTCTTCTAAAGTACAATGTGAAATTAGGCTGTTGGGTTAACCAGTAGGTCTCTGTTGATGTGTTCTATAAGCAACGTAAAAGTAATGTAATAATCTGAGCAAATGAAAAAATACAAAGTACTTAAGAAACAGCGGGGCATACAATAGTCAATTGAAAGCAGAGGTCAAATGAGAACAGAAGGAGGAGAAAGTCAGAGGAGAAAAAGAGGTAGAGGAGGAGAAATATTTAGCAATATAACCAATGAATGTAAGGAAGAAAAATACAAAATTGTAATATAGTTAAAAGTGACGTTAAAGCATACAGAGAACCCCTATATGAAATGATTACAAACTTTCCATCAATAACAACAGAGAAATATGGTGGCTGACCAACAGCGTTAGAATTTGAAACACACACATGCATACACACACACATGCACACAAACAAAATCAAGACAATTCTATACTAAATGAAAGTATTTTTCAGGAATAATTTGAAATAAAGATATTTATAGTGAGAAGCAAAAAAATACAATTTTTCATCAGTAGACCTACATTAAATGGCACATTAGAGAGCATTCTTCAGGTTGAACTGACATGATAGCAGGTAGAAATTAGTGTCTTCAGAAAAAAAAAGAATTAAAATGAGTTTTACATATATGGATAAAAATATAATAACAATAAAACCAAGGCTAAGAAACAAGTATGACATGTTTCCTGTTATACACTTTCCTTATTTTATGCTTAAGGTTAACATTTTATTAAGATGACAAATAAATATTAAGTTGTATATGTTAATCTATATAGAAGTGCTAAACATTTTAAATAAATATATACATCAATGACGAATTACATAAAATTATAAATAATCTAAAGTAAGGAAATTATAAAAACAAAAACAGGAAAAATTAAAAACCAAATTCTAAATATAAATCAAAATTGTTCAATGTTAAATGACTGAACAAACCAACTAAACATAGAAATACATAGGAGGTGAAAGTAAATCTCAACTACATTTTTCAAAAATTAATAAAGTTTAAAGACTAACAGTTAGTATGAAAGAAACCCAATAAGTACAATGTAAATTGTAAACATAAAATTAGATATGAGAGATTCTCACATAGCATGCTCAGTGACAAAAGGGGACAATTTATGGTGACAAAAATTTCCATGTATCAGGAAGATACACTGACTGTAAATGTGCTACCTTTAACAGAGCTCAAAGTCTTGAAGCAAAAATTAAAAGAAAGAAAGTGATAGAAAATTTCTCATTGGCATCTAGAACATTTGCCATCTCATATGAACTGTTGGCAAAACTTTGGAAAAATTTGAAGATATGATGCAGAACAGAATAATATTAATATCTTGAATTAATATGTATAAAACATTTATAATGTGAAAAAACAATAGCTATTATTCATAAATTTCTTACATCTTTGTCCAAATAGGCCATATTAGGAAATTCTATCAATATAAATTTAAGAGAAGTTAAATAGTATGGAATGGGTTTTCAAATAATGATTAGATTAACTAAGAACATTGCAAATATAGGCTATATACAAATAGTCCAAATACATAATAAATATACAATTTCAAGTAATTCTTGAAGCAACGAAGAAATTACAAAAGAAATTCATTCATATTTAATATTGAATGAAACTGAAAATAAAATGTGGAATGTTTGACTTGGCACGTGGAGGAACACTTGGAAAGAATTATAGAGCTCCAATTAAATAGATTGTTAAAAATACTGTTTAACTTCCTCTTTAAGAAGATAGAAATCTAAAAAAAAAAGTATGAAAAGGAAAAATTATAAGATATAAGCCACTATAACATAATAACTAGAGAAAAATTAATAAAAAATAGTGCATTTTCTCTTTTAATAATTCACAAAATAAGTTTAGCCGCAGCTTGCTAAGTCAACTGGGAAAAAGAAGAGAAGAAAATCTAAAGGGAAAAGGGACAACAAAGAGAAAGGAAAGAAGAAATTAGTCCTTATCTAGAGTGAGAGAAAGATAATCATTTGAAATGCTGACAAAAATTACACGGAGAATAAAATTCAAAGAAAACAAGGGAAAAATTCAATGATTTGATATGTATTTTTAAAATAAATGTTTCAAAATTATTGCCTTGAGCAAAACTTCGGCCCACAGATTGGTACATAATATAAAATAATTGAGAGCATCAGGTTTATGGAGACTGCTGTGGGCACAGAAGAAGACAGTGTTTCCCACCTTAGTTCTTGAAGAACTCTTAACACAACATCTTGTTAAGGTTAGAAGTAAAGGAATTAGAGAGTGGTATACGTCGTTGACATAAACTTTAAATGCAAATCGAATCCAGTAATAAATAAAGCAGATAGTACTTCACCAAATAAGATTTCAAAGTTTTGACATTTGGAAACTCACCAATAATACTCATTGTTCAAGAGTAAAGAAGAAAAAGGGATGACAGTAATTACACAAAACAACATTTAAAGTGCTCAAAAGTATAATATCTTACATACCTGATAGAACATTAGAGATACAAAGAAATTCTTTTAAAGATAATAGCACAGTTAATGAAACTATTTTGTAGTAACATGGAACCAGGGATTTAACTCAGTGGTGCAGCACCTACCTGGAAAGCACCAGGTCCAGTGTTTGATTCCCTGTGCGTCCCCCGCACCCTAAAAAATATACTGAAAAGATTCTCATTAAAATCTGGAATACTTCTATTTCACAATTTACTGTTCTTGTTGTTAATTTTAATAAAACATAAATCACAAGTAAAAGAATGAATCAGTAAGAAAGAAAGGAGAAAAGGAGGCAGATGGCAGAAATAAAGGAGAGAGGCAATAAAGAATGAAGTGAGTCCACTATTTACAGACTATACTATCTATATTAAAAATAAAAGGCTGAGATAAATCACCTACTACAACTAGTAATTTAGCAGTGGTGCTAAAAACAAAGTCAATATACACAAATAAAATTTTATCACGTACTTAGACTCAAGCAAGTAAAATATAAATAGCACCCAAGTCAAAATACTGAAAAACAATTTTTAGCTGTGGATGTACAGCAACCCTATATTATGAAAATTTTCAAAATATCTAGAAGAAGTGAAATAGTAGAACAATTGCACATCAAAATGTTACTCAAGGATTTCTTCTTTCCAATGTAACTTAAAAAATTACTCCAATATCATTTCAAATTTAAAAAAATTTTTTTCTTCTTCTTGTTGAAATTCAAAACCACTTCTGAAATGCTTGTGGATACAGTCTTATCTAAAGCAGTTGTTTAAAAAGTATCAAAAAGCTTGTACTTCATATACTTTAATAATTATTATAAAGACTCAGTCCTCTCACCAGACAAAAATTTTTAAATATTTCATGTGTTTCAACAAAATATACTACTAATCATAAATCCATATGCAAAAATAAAACCATATGCAAAATGAAAATTAAGATGATATCTAATCTAAACTTTAAAATTAAAAAAAAAGTTACATAGAAATTAGAATAATATCATGGAAAACACTTCCCCCCCCCCAAAAAAAAAAAGAGGAATTACTTTGGACAAGACATCAAAAATCAATAACTGCAAATAATAATAAATTAGACTTTATTCGAAACATATCAGAGAAGTGAATAGGGAGAAATTTGAATACCCTGGGAGAAATTTGGCAAAATATTTATGTGAAAAAAATTGTAAAAAAGTGAGTAAACAAATCTTCAATGACTAATAAAATAGCAATCAATTAAAATAAGTAAATGGTGTCAACAGGCACATTGCAAGGGAAAATATATATGTGGTCAAGAGTTTGTGAATAGAGTCCGCAGCATTAATGGTCAGGAAACAAAACAAAAGTTTAAACACCCTCTTTGATTCACTACTAGAAACATATTATGTACAATGAAAAGAAGGGTGATATCAAAATTAACAAAGTTGCAAATCAAATAGAACTCTCAAAGGTAGCTGATGGAGAGTAGAAAAGTTTATAAACACTGTGACTGCTAAGCTTTATCGTTAATTTAAGTGGACTGAGAGACTCTTGGAGAGACAACTGGATTGTGGTAGTGTTATACCCATTAATGGAATATCCACTGGTCTTCGTAGCTGAATGGGCTGATAGTGGGTATGGTCTATTTAGGGATGGGTCCATGATGCATGACTTTGGAGGGTTTATCTCTAAGTGTCTTTCTCTTGTGCTCTGATCCTTGGTCACCCTGAAATAAGCAGTTTTGTGCTAATTTGTCTTTCTGTAAAGATTTTTCCCTTTGATTCAATTAACAGTAAACTAAAACCTTAGAGATGATCTTGGAGATCAAATTATACGGTGAAAGTTTTAGTAAAAATTATAGTAACAAAATCTCTCTTCTTTAAGGTGTTACTGTTGGACATTTTGTCTCAGCAATGAGAAAAGTACTAATACAGAAAATTAATAAGAAAGATTATGATTGCTGCTATGATTACACCTAGCCATGGAATTCAGAAGCTTTTGAAAAGTAGATTATGAGACAGTTTGAAAATGACTGGAAACACAGTCTAGAAAAGCTGTAGGTTGCTGTAAGGAGATATTTGATTGAAATTTTATTCTGGCTAAAAAAATCTACATTTTGCTTGGCTCTGAAACTTTACAAGGAATGGACTACCTGATCTGGCAAAGGAAAATTCAAGGAAGTTAAACATTTAGACTGTAAGAGAGGTACTCCTGACTGCTTTCATCCAGGTTTAGAGTGAGAATTGGAAGCAAAATAGGGAACAGAAATGTTTGAAAAACTTAAAGTTTATCCGTAACACAGCTAATGCATAACACTCGGAGCAAAAGAGGTGTAGTTCTAAAAAGCTAATGACATTAAAACATATCAAGAACTGTGAACCAGGACAGTATGAAAGATGTCTTGATGTTACCTTGATGTCACCTCTGGTATTAGCAAGACTCCAATACTCAAAGGACCAGTGGTCGAAATTCTAAACTTTAATTTGAAGTAAGCCCTCTTGTGCATCTTGCTCAAGAAAGTACATCTGAAGACTTGGTCACTGAAGATTCACATCATTGAGGTCAGCCAGCCCCGTACTCAACAGTCACTACAGCCATGACCCAAAGGTGCCCACCTCTTTCTGTGAGCCGACCTGATTATCATGCATGTGATTCTGGTTTTATATGCCTCCACAATACAACGATTGTGGGAGCATGGAGGTTTCCATCAAAATTTCAAGGAAGCCTGAAATCAGAATTATGGGCTTTTTACTGTCTATAATAAAGATTAAGTATAGTTTTAGGTGACATATTTGAATGCTTAGTTAACAGTGGAGGAAATACCAATTTAAACTTGATTGTGAAATGTGACTGTAATAAGCAAGTCCTGGAAAGGTGATATGAACATGGGAATGACGTAGGGCAATCAAATTGTACAGTGAAAGTTTAAGTAAAAAGTACAATAAAAGAAACATTGCCATTAATTCTCCTTAAAATGTTTCCTGTCACTATGAACACACTTTTGTTACAGTGCTTGCCACTTTCTGGATCAGTTCTGGAAGTTCCCTTTCTTTAGTGTTTTTAGGAGTTGTGATTAAAAAAAAATACAAAGAAAGCTGCAGCCAAACATCATGCCATAGAAATTCAGGCTGTTACAAACACTGTATTGTGCAATTATTTCACTCTATCTAGCACCCTGTTGGTCCTGGCTCCACCTAAAATCAAGATACCATGAAATATAAACATTTTGTATCAACTTGGTATATTAAGGTAGCCATGACAATACATCTAAAGATACCCAGGAAAAAGAAGCTCTTGGACTGCCTCAAAAGGTAGCAACAATGATCAAACCAGTGTGTTTGAAGAAAGAACAGTATAGTTAGAAGGGTCAAAGTGTGTCTTTCAATGTAATATATATTTTTTATATGAAAGTGCACCATAGGTTTCAACCATACTTCATAGTCATCAGTTGAAAAATCAACTGATTTCCATGGGTAACAGGAGGTGGGCTCCACATAGCGGTGGGTCTCTGGGTGCATGATTTTGGGTTTGTCTCCTGCTGGTGTTCTCCACCAATCCTCTGCTTCCTAGATTCCATGAATGAGCAACTTTGTGATGCCATGCTTTTCTTTTAGTATTTTTCTGCCTTAGAATCTGAAAACCATGGAATGAAAACTCTAAGACCATGAATTAAATTTAGCCTTTTTTCCATTTATTTGTAAGTGGTGAATGTTGAGTTTTTTTTCCCCTGATGAAAAAAATGCTATACTTTAAAAATTACATAACTCACAATATTGATACATTGAAACGATTAAAATCCAAACAATGTACATATTTTTTAAAACTACTTTTACAGGAATATCTGTAGCAATTTTATGATACCCTCAAATTGAAATACTGGCAGATATTTACATGTAAAATGAAGTAGACAACTATATTTTATTCACCTAATAATTGACTCAACTATAAGTACCAGAAATTTTTGATGCAAAAAAGAAATGATTTTCAAAATTTAAGCTGAAGAACAATTTCTCATTTGTGACAGACAATTATTATATGTTTTTGAAGTTTAGAGAAATTAAATTACTTTTCTAAAATGTATGATAGCCAAGAATCAAGGCAAACTTTATAGACTATCTTACGTTTGTCTTCTAAGTCTCTGTATAATGTTTTCCTCTGTTTTTGAAGAGACAACGAACAAAATTTACTAATAATAAGTCTTCAATACAACATGAACATCCTAAAGAATATTTCAGATTTATGAATCATAAGAAACATATTGAAAAATCTCAAAGTGAACCAGATATATATTTGCATTTCTTTAGTCTATAAAAATGATTTAGTAGACTCATTGTTCAAAACTCTAAACATACGTTTATTGTTTCTACCACAGCAATTGTCTTGGTTACTTGCATTGCTTAGACAAAACATTTGATGCCCAAAATGAAGGAAGGAAAAGTTTATTTAGCTTAAAATTTTTGGAGGTCTCAGTCCATACTCAGCTGGCTCCAAGTGAGGGTGGTGTGCCTAAGGGGAAACTGTTCCTAGCAGCTGAAATCAACAAGAGCACAAAGGTAGAAAAGGGGGAAAGGGGCAAAAAGGGCAGAACACGCCTCCTTTCCTGTCTTATAAAGTATGCTGGCTTTCTGCCCCTGGACAGGCACAACACTCACACTGCCAGTCCCAAGCTAGACAACAAACCAATCACAAACACCAGACTCATCCGCCTCCATGACTGCATGTGGCTTGGGGGGACATCAAAACATAAACCATAACTTTGCTTATGATTAAAAGTTTTACATTTTAATTTTTTAAAAAAAATTATCTTAATGATTATTGTTGTTTCCTGGAAATTCCATGTAAACATATATACCAGTAATTGATAAGTAATGGAAGGAAGGAAGGAAGGAAGGAAGGAAGAAGGAAGGAAGGAAGGATGGAAGGAAGGAAGGAAGGAAGGAAGGAAGGAAGGAAAGCGGGATGTAGGGATGGAGAAAAATACTGAAAGAAGTGAGGGTTGAGAAAGAGGATGGAACGAGGATGAAGGAAAGAAGGTCTCTTCATTTGCCATTTGCCAACTAAAATACAATACAGTGGGAGAATTTAACTGAACTGTGCTCTACAATAACTGGATTAATATTAAGAAAGACTACAAGAGAGAAAAACAAGTCAAGATATATATATATATATATATATATATATATATATATATATATCATATAAATGATTTATAATATATAAATAGTGGATATCAGAGTTTATTTTCTGATTTCTTACACAGACCAGAACACAAGAAAAAGAAAAAGAGATTTTAAAATACCTCAATATATCTAGTAGTAAAAGAAAAACTTATAATAAAATGTTAAAGGTTTTGCATAAATAATAGCAAGAGAAAAAACATGCTTCTGTAAATTGGTAGTCATTTGTATTATGAAATACATATAAGCTTAAATCCACACACCTGAGATAAAAGAGGAAATAAGAAAAAAAATAAGTAAGTAGGTTTAATAAAAATAACTTGTAAAAATGAATTTTAAAAATAAGAAAATATAAATTCATATAATAAATATTTCTATTGTATATCATACATTTGATTCCATTAATATAATCACTGAGTTAATCAATTTGATCCATGGTATAATTTATATGATCAATTTATATGTAACAAATTGAGTTAATTTTTTATTCAGATTGCTTTAAATCTTGATTACCAAGTAAAATTTATTAAGCAATACTCTAAAGTCTTTCAAGTAGAGAAATCTCTGAACCACAACTTCTCTAATCTTTTTTAGGCTACCGCTGTATTTAATTCTTATTGATTTTAATAGAAAAATCATTATAATTCCCATCTTTGTGCTTCTTTCCGAAAACCTAAGCAGATTCAAATGAGTTATAAATCCAGCTTGCGTATTATAAAACAGATTATTATTATTTATGCTAAGGTTTCTTAACTCCTCTTCAAATAAATATTAAAAATGTGCTTGGTTTTCTCTTTTTTCTTAAAGAAATAGAATAAAATGACTAAACTTACTGTAATTTGTACAATTGTCAGTTTCTTGTTTGTTGCTGAAATACAATATCTGACACAAGTTAAAGAGGAAAAGGCTCATTTTAGCTCACAGTTTGTGGCAGTTTCAGTTCATAGACAGCTGACTCCAAGGTAGAGCAGTATGGAGAGGGGCATCACAGAAGAAATAGTTCACACAGTGGGAGGCATGAAGGAGACTACTTTTTACTTTCTCATTTCAAATCATTGCCTATAAACCTATTGGTTAGTGTCACCCTAAACCAAGTGGGGTGTCTCACACAGCTCTTGATGGTTCCAAGGTGAGGACTGTTGAGAGGATGCAGACAAAAGATAAACTGTGATGTAGAAAGCTGAGGCTTGTGAAGCCCTCTCTCCTGATGGAAAGTATAAAGAAGCAAGAGGAGGGAGAGAAGGAACCAGAGGAAAGCAAGAGAGGTCTGGTGACTGCAGCACATTTATTTATACACTTAGGGGATTATTATATGAAACTTCTCCACCTAACAGTTTATCCATGTGACGTGCCTCAGGCGTTCTCCATCCCTGAGCCTAGCCTTGTTCCAGCCCTGTAGGTGATGAATCTTCAGCTTCACTGCTCCCCACACCTAAGGCTGGTCTCCCCTCTTCAGTAAATCCACACTCAACACTGCGCTGTACCAGTCACTGGACTAGTCCAGAATCACACATTCATGATCCAGCTCATCTCCAAATCTCCACGTATGAGCACTTATTCTTCCTGTTTTAAGATATTATATTATTCATAAATATTTATTAGGCCATTAGCTTGTACCAGATATTTCCCTCGATGTAGGAAGTATTTTATCTCCTGTGCTCTTTCCCTTCTTCAGCTGCACTTACTCAGCAAATTCCGGCTCAGAGTTCACCCAACATTGTAAACTTCATCTTTTAGAATTTTTTTCATATAACCTTACCGGCTTTACACATTCATAATTTCTACATTTTCCTGTTCCCAATAATCACATGAATACATGTCATATTGAATTATCTTTATCTTTCTCTAATATTTTCCTAAATTTCCTTTCATTTAATTTGTTTTCATTGATAGTACTTAAATGTTATAATAGTCTTTCCTATAAGAAGTTTACATCCTCTGGGAAGTAGGAAAATATTTTTTAAGAGATCAAAAAATATAACAGATAAATTACACACTACATTCAGAGCTGGCAAATGATACTAAGTAGTATTTTTTTTTTAAAGTACTTGACTAGGAAACACAATGAGAATTGGTCTAGGAGATTAGTTTCAATTTTAAATTGAGTGATAATAATTCACCTTATTTAGAAATTAGCATTTGAAAGAAGATTTAAGGTAATTGATAAAATAGTTACATGAACAGCAAGTAAACCACCCCTTCCATGTTTGAAGAATATCCAAGAGGTCATTGTGGCCAGAATACACAGTGTAGTCGAAAACAAACTTACCCAGTTATGGAAATCAAAATCATATTGTAGAACAATGCAAAATCAAATGACGTTCATGAACAGTGAAATTGTTACAATGATGGTATTGGGCAACAGAGTAGTATGATTGAACTTTAGTTTTTAAAGTATCCAATATATTTTAAGAGGAAAGTATATGTGCGTGAAAGTATTTACAAACCTATTAAAATTACCCAGAGAGAGGCTACCAATAAGGCAATCGATATGAAAAGTACTTATTTCCAACAGATTGACAGTCATATTCTGATTATATTTAAAAATGATTCCAAAAGTGTTTAACATGGGATGTAAGAATAAGGATGATCCCATTATTTTGCTTCCAAATAATTTGGTAACATAAATTTTTATTTTTGTAAATTTTCAGATGACTTAGATACTAAAATACATTAGGAAGTCAATTATCATGTTTGCATGAATTTCTTTCACACAGTGTAATCATACAATTATTTGGAAGCAAGTGAACAAGAATTGTCAGTTAATCTACAATTGTTTCAGAAATAATGAAGCAAAGGGCTCTGAATCTTGTATAATGGTGCAATGTCTCATACCAAATCCGAGTTAAGTTACAATTGAGCCCTGAATTGTTTAAGGTAATTATGTAGTAACTGTTTTAAATAGCCCAGATATTTTATGACTGTGTAATTGTAGTGGATATGAGAATAAACTGACAAAATCTGCCTTTTAAAAACATGTTTATCAAAAGCACACATAAGCATCTAAAGAGTAGTTTGTGTCATTACACACAAAATATATGGCATGTTTCTAATATAATCCTCTCAAATTAAGGGATATTGTTTTTGCATGCTAGATTTGGATACTATCCATACATTTAGAACAAACAAGAACTAAGAAATATAAAATATAAATCCCAAAGCAAATAATTTCAGAAAGGATTCTTTATACTATACTAAATTATAACCCATCAGGCATTTAGCAACAATATTCATAACACTAGTTATCCAGTGACCACAATGTCATGATTGTTCTCAGACTCTCCCAACTAGTATTTCTGAACTTGTCTTTCATCAATTACTTTAAAAATGCCAGTGAAATTTTATTCACTACAATCAAAACACATTTCCCTGTTATTTTTAGAAGTGTCATTTCTCTTCTGCATTTGTGTCTTACACCTAAAATTTTCCTTCATTAATATATTCCTCTAAGGGGCTGGGGACTTAGCTCAGTGGCATAAGCGCCTGCCTTGCAAGCAGGCAGTTGTTCAATCCCCGGTAGCGATAAAAAGGAAAAAGACAATAAAATAAAATAAAATAAAATAAAATAAAATAAAATAAAATATATTCCTCTAACAAACCCTCACAATCTATCAGACATTTAAACGTGTAATACTCATCTCAAGTCTTTTTCTAAGTTTTCAGACCCATTGTCAAACTAATATTGATCTTTTCCTTTTGTTGGTCTCTGTAGATCTTTGCTTGCTTATCTTTATTATTCATCTTTGTCAATATTGCATTAAATTCTACCTTGTTTGTAATTATTATACAATTTGTCCAGATCCAAATGTCAGGCCTGTTGCCTTTCTGGAAAAGCATTAAGTTCATATGCCAAAATCTTATTAGAACACCAGACACATTTGATTTTATATTTAAACTAACTTGTTTATTCTTAGATATAATAAAGGCAGTATGATGCAGAGTCTATCAACCTAAAGAGACAAAATATCTTAGCCAATCTTAATTAGTCTGCAAGTTACATTATTAGGATTTTAACCGTTTGTA
Source organism: Cavia porcellus (assembly GCF_034190915.1). Classification (NCBI taxonomy): domain Eukaryota; kingdom Metazoa; phylum Chordata; class Mammalia; order Rodentia; family Caviidae; genus Cavia; species Cavia porcellus. The sequence continues at coordinate 20,776,319 of NW_026947494.1, read as the reverse complement.
GTCAAGAGTTGTGAAGGGAACAATTACAATCCAGACACAGAATTTGTTATATTATTTTATGATGGTGATCCAGAGTTAATCACAAGAAAATGCAGGTAATTTGTCTGCAACACTAAAGACACAAAATATTCAGCCAAGGGCCTGGAACCCACAGCAGTGCCCTCTATGGATCCAGCTGAAAAGCTAGAGCCCATGACAATGCCTCCCACAAGTCCAAATGGAGGTCTACAACCCATGAGAAGGACTCACACCAGCCTCTTTTACGGATCTGTGCTGGGAAGGCCCAAAGGTCAGCGGTAGAAACCAGAAAGTCTGTGCCAGCGAGGTGAAGGAGCTGTGCTGGTAGGTTGAGGGTTCTATGCCAGGGGCCAGAAGCCACCAGGACTTCCCTGAAAAGGACCACAGCCATCTTCAGCGACATGGAGGCCCCGAGCCCCTCTGACAAGACAGCTGAGTACATGCCAGAAAGCCAGCATGACCACCTGCTCCTGGAGATTAAAAAGCACCCATCTTCCTCTCCAGAGCCAGGAAGTCAAGCTCTATATAAGAAGCAGAGCTCTCCCAAAGTGAACCACAGCCACTCTCACCAACAATATCCAGAGCTCCTCCAATGACAATGGTCAAACTCACACTGGGGGAAACTAGTCATGATGAGCTCCTCCAGGTGAACCAACAGCTCAAACAGCAACACTTAGACAAACCCACAAAGCCCAGCTCTTCTCCATGTCTCTATTTATGCTTGGTAACTTTCCTCAGGTGGGCCATCTACACTCAGCACCATGTTGATTTAATTCAACTGGTACTGACTACCAGTTTTTATTCCATAGCAACACTTCGATTGTATTATTTCAGGACGTCATTTTGATTTAACAAAGGTCTAGAATTCAGCAAACCCTGACTTATAGCTGTAGTCTTCTTCTCACTCTACGTAACAACCAGGAAGCAGATGTAAGTTATTAGGAATTTCCTCTCATAACATGGAAACATAAAATGCTGTGACTATTGAAAAATAAACTTAACATGCTTGAGTAAAGAAAAAAATCCACCTCCTCATCTTAGTCCCATCCCTATTTGATTTTATGTGCTAGGTAGAGAGCTTATCAAACTACTTTTTACAAAGTGAGTATTCAGCAAATTACCAAGTAATTTTCATATGATAAAATCCAAATAACACTATATTTTACCTCCTTTGTGGAAAGATTTATCTTAGATCAAAAGATATATGTCACAATTTATATTTGACTTACAAATAAGATGTTACCAAACTGTATTATGTTTCATGAGTCTCAATATGAAGACACTCAGAGAAGTCAAGCCACAAATTTTGCATGCTTTATGTCTTACATCTTCTTGAAGAATTGATTTTCTTCCTTTTCATTAATAGAAAAACCTATGCAGCATCATTTTTAAAAAGGAAAAGAAAAGCAAGGAAAATATTCTTAAAAGAGGTTCCCATCACTTTTAGTCTATGAAAACAGTTTTAACAAAAGCAGTAAGTGACTTTTCTCTGAGAATCCACAAGCAATTGTGTTGTCAGTAGAAGAAATAAAAGCATTTGGTTTATACATGTGGTGTGGCTGTCTTAATCTTTTAGTTCATCTTATTCCAAGGAGTGAGCAAAAGGCAAAATTTGTAATTTAAGCTGCCAAAGAGAGTGTGAATCATTTCTCTCAAGATTTTAAATATCCTTTTTTAGCTTGGAGGCATAAAACTACCAACCTGAATGAAAACAGATTTAGGCTGCAGCAAGAAGACAGAATTTATCCAGCATATGTTAGAGTGCCTTGCTGAAACAGAACAAAAGTTTTGTGCATAAATGTTACTTTAAAAATGCAATCAATTGTTCATATTATTTTGCTTGGACCTATTACTCTTTTAAAGAAACATCCACAAGGATAAAAAACTAGAAATTACAATAGTGATAATGCACCATGGGGAAGGTCTTTTATATTCATTGATTAATTCAACTTTTATTAACAAATTGTCTTCCTGGCTTCAATGCAAGATTTACATATAAATTGGTTATATATTACATATTTGATATTTTTGTGGGTTGATATTCTTTTAGTAACATAGTTTGTACTACTCAATTATTACTTACCTCACATTTAGTAATAACAAATCTTCAGCCTAATTGAGTAAATTGGGGCAGAAGTATGTATACAAACTTTTATTACTGGTAAAGTGATATCTCAAGTAGTATAGAAAGATTTGTTTATTCAGAGTACAACAATAAATAACAATCTGTCTTTCTATCAGTCTACTTATGCTTTATAATTTATCATAAAATAAATTTCAAGTGGATACACTATTTGATATAAATATAAATAAAATTTCAAAATGAAACATTATTAAAAATGCACATATAATGATATAAGTGGATATAGTAAGTAGTTTGTAGGATCACTGGTGAAAGTGTCACAATGCTCATCTCTTCTAGAAAACCAGAGGCCCTAGCAGCCGCTCAGTCCCAAAAGATGGAAGCCACAGAACAAGAGAGATCAAAGATGCAGCAGGAGTCTCAGGTTGAGACTCATGGTACTCTCACTAATGTGAGTTTATATGGGAACGCTGAAGAAACTGGGTACTGAGTCCAATATCCATGGAAAAGATTAAATATCTTCAATAACAGGCACACGTTCCTCTTTCTACTTTTGATTCCATATGTGCTACAAGCCTACTGTTGGTGCATCACATGTCGGAGGTCTTCACCTCTTAGTTTGCTGGTCTGCATGTCAGTCAAGCACCGAGCAGACGGAACTGACCTCCTAGACAAATTTTAATCTATTCAAGTTTGTATATCAGGATTAATGGTCATAAAAGCTCAGTTAATTAGAATCAAGAATAGAGAAATATGAAATTCTTTGACTTACTCATTAGGAAGTATAGAGAGTAGTGGAGATTGTAGTGAAGTTTGCATGTGACCATGTATGCGAAAGAGACTTTATTGATGTGATTAGTAAAGGACCTTTAGGTAGGAAAATTATTCTGGGTTATCTCGATGCATTCAGTGTAATAGTGGCCTTACAGTGGGAAGGAGTAGAGCTCATTTCTATGAAGAAAAATGGATGTGAACGTAGAAAAAGCTGCTGTAATGTAATTTGAAGATGGAGAAATGCAACACAGCAAGAAATGCAGGTGGCCTCTGCTAAGTGGAAAAGCAAAAATGTGTTCTACCTTTAAATTTCCAGAAGGAGCAAGTCTGTCAATAATTTAACTTTTGACCTCTATAACTATCAAAGAATAAGTGTGTGAGGTTTAAACTATTTCATTTGTAGTAATTTATTACATAAGCAAATTCATACACATTGTGACCAAGATCAGAGATTGACTTAAGTCTGGGATGATGGATTATATTTCATTTCTGAGATAGTAAGCGTTTAATTTGATTTTAAATATAATCTCAGGCTCACCAGCATGCCCAGAAATTCAGAGACAGCAAAGAAACTGTCACTTTGCTGAGAAATTCCTACAAGTGGATCCAGTTGGAGTGGGTGTGAATGGGTGGAGGGTACGGGGGACAGAAGATGTATTTCCATGAGAACACCACTTGATTCAACTTACTTGGCAAAGAGCTCATCGGGGAAATACAAATTGTGTATCTATTAATGAAACACTTCTGATGAAATCTAATAAGTGGTTTGTAGCATGTAAGAAGTACTCAATAAAATACATATTGAATATATTTGTAACTTGAAGTTACCACTTCAATGGTCTATCAAATAGGGTGCTGGAAATAGGAAACTCTAATTATGAGAAGGTAGATGCATTCTTCTGGCTCATGCTTTTGAAAAAAAATGTTACACACGTGTTACACCAAACAAGTATAAAGAGCCTTACAGAGTGAAAATCTTAGTTGATGAGGGATAAACAGGAACAAAACACAGAAAGCAAATGGAAGTGTCTCACAGGGAAGTCATTTTCTTATTTTTTTTTTCAAAAAATAGCCACTGCTTAAAAATAATAGAGCTCATCCTTTTTTGAAATGTTTTAAATTTTTATATTACTTTTGTGATTCGAATGAAATCTTTCCAATCAAGAGGCTAGAGATGTCTATGATAGATGACGTAGGAAAACAAAATCACCTTAAAAGATGTAAGAGAAATCCAGGAAGCAATAATTATAGGTGGAATAACTTAGAGCAAGGGCATTCTAATCTTTTGTACTATTTGTCGCATGGTAAATAAAACACCGAAAATTATCCATTCTTTTTCCCCATCACAGTTTTAGTGCTGCTGTGGTGAGAACTCTGGCTCCAGGATAGTAATCCACCTGCCGTGCACTTCAGACACGCAGAGCCTTGATACCCTTCCCAGTCCTGTCATGCTCTACTGCCTGTGTCCTGGGCTAAATTTCGTATCCAGGAAGCTGGTCCAGGGCTCTAGGCACCAAGTTCCGCCAGACTTCAGCCATGCTGTTTATTCTTCAGCTCCTGATGGCGATGCTGTTAGATGCGGGTGGAGATTGCCTGCCTTCATTCCTTTTCCTTACTTGCTGACAAAGCATCTCTTTCACTATGAATCATATCCTAACAGATGATACTAGTGTGAACTCCTATGACTTCCTTTGCTTATTCTGCGTAAATAATTTTTCTCATCATAAGATATGATAATTTCAATGTACATTAAATATATATATATATATATATATATGCATTTAATCTATACATTTCATTGTTGTCTTAATGTGGTATAGAATTTTTTAATTTTTCCATATTCAGTAGACATTCACAGAGATTTTATGAACAATTTAAATGTACTTCTTTGGAATAAGTCATTTTACATCTCTTATTGAAAAATCTATAAAGTAATTTAGTCCTACTGAAGTGTTAAGGATCCCTCTGTCCATTCAATGTGTTATTTATATTTTCATGCAAATATGTATGTTTATATCATATCTGAGTTAAAAATTTATACAACCTAGTATGACTGGTTCTTCAAAAACTTGGCTCTCAGAGATCAGATACAGCTGAAAAGTGAAATTAAATTAATATAATTCATTCACAAATGTTGAATATTTTGTTACAATCTGTTGTGTTCTTTGTGTAGCATTTGTTAACTTTATGAAAAATATGGACCATTTTCAAATGGAAATTATTTTTAACATATGATGAAACTAGACCAGTACTCACTTCAAACCTAAAAATAATGTTCTGAATTTTCAATTAATGTGGCTTGAGGGAAACTGAATTCATAGTTCAGAGGGAGCAGGGGACAGTGTGTAATGTCAGTAGAAGAAAAGACAATGACACTGAGTAGGTTGATCTCATAAAATGTTGAAGAGAGAATTGACATGGCAAAGCATAAGGATGGTTTACTTGTTATATTGATTATGGATTAATCAATAATATACAGGTGGTACATTTCAGTAGAGGCAACTCCAGAAATTTTAATGAACCAGTTGGAGATAATAGAACTAACTGATGCCAGGTCAATATGAAACTAATTTTCCATTTTCATGAGGAGCAGATGGTGTGGATGGAAATAAAAATTGGCTTCATGGAGAGAAAAATGGTTGAGTTTGGCAAGTGAATTTCAGAAAATAGTCTTCATAAGCCAGATCGATATAGCCATTTTAAGAATGTGCCCCCTCTGATATGGTTGATTAAGGGACAATCACGGCTACCTATACAATCTGGGGAGCAAAAGTATGATGCTTCCCACCAGGAGGATTCTTCTCCCTGGCCAGCTGGCTCTGTAGAAAAAGTTCCTGAGAATTTTCATTTTTCTGAGGATATTGGAAGCTTAATGAACAAGGAAAAATAATGATAAATGGAATGATAGTTTCCATTTGTTAATGCGTAGACTGTTACTATGAAGAGCAATTACAGAAAAATAATTAAAGAGGTCCTAGCTAATGTCATTTTGAACAAAGTTTTTTGAGGAGAATTAAGAAGTATTCATTTCAAAATAGTTAAATAGAATATATTTTGCATTTTTTGTATTGGGAAGACTTTTTCTTAATGTAGTGATGATGTTGCTACACTGGAATGCTGAAGTTGAGTATGTATCTTCTCTTTAATCAAAAGTCAGATCAAAATATAAGCATGTAGAGGAAATAAGAGATATTCTCTAGATACATGTCTCTACAGATATAGTGGTAGATGTAGTAGATATAGATATAGATACATATAACACCAAACTATAGTATTACAATCTCAGGATAATAGTACATTTCTGGAATAAATATAATCTGTCAATTTGGACATGAATATGCATATATAAATTCAGGACCTTTATGAGGAAGAGCATATAATATGTATATATTAGTTACATCCTTCCTAGAAGAGGAACTCTAGCACTGGGAAAACAAACAGAACTATGGTGTCAAAAACAATAAAAATAAAATAACTAAGCAAAAGCTTCCCAATAACACCCAGGGAAAATAGTAATAATGTAGTGTAAGTCTTTGGATATAAATTATGACTAAAAGGTTAACATAGGAGGTGAATATCAGTTGGGTAGTACCAAACTTCTGTAGGCTAGAATTCATGAATAAATAGCCTATTGAAATGAATTTAACACAAAAGGACATTTAATAATAGCAAGTGGAAAACATAATTGTATATTTAAAGAAACTTCTAATGAGGCAATAAAATAATTTATGAATTTAGAGAACAGATAACTGGATAGGGAAATTAGTTGGGGAAAGATGAGGCAAACTGGTAGATCTATAAGTTAGGAGGAGTAGAGTTACCCACGTTTTACCACTCTTTTGTCTTTAATTAATATTTAATAACTGCAATCAAAGGAACTACCATGCAATATTACAATCTAATAAGAATGGAACAGGCAGCTATGAATTTAGAAATAGATAATGTTTGACAGAATAAGAAATCTGTTCCTGAAGTTCATTTTAGTGAAAGAGAAAACATTCTGAATAGTCAATATATTTGTGACTTTAGTAGAATGTGTTTCAAAAAATGTAATAAATATTCCAGTTTAATTAAGAAAAAGGTTATTTATGTAAAATGATTGACAACATTATTAAGCTATTGAGTTAAACTATTAAAAATTATTTTATAAATAAAAATATTCAGGCACCAACAATTCTAAATGACCCAGCAATGTGTGAGAAATAATCTGGGACAAGCATGACCGAGTTCTCATAAAGGTCCTGATTGGGTGTCTCTAATCTCCAAGTGGTTGTCACATTATCCAAGAACACAGGTGGTTACACTGTGTACATGTGTCCTGCCTTAGGGCTACAGCGTGGGCGCATCCAGTGTCCGGAGAGAAATGAATGAAGGAGCATCCTTACCTCATACAGGTGTGCTGCATTCCACTTCCCATGTTGCATCGTTGAGATCTTAAGATCTCTATCTTGTGCTCCAGAAGAAAAGCATCACGCTTTTGGCAATGATGCTCAGGCTCCTCCACCACCCACTTCCCTCTCCCCATATTTCAAATTACTATGTAAAGGCGAGTAACAGCTTACCTAAGAGGACAAAAATTGCCATGTGGAGCCCCTGATTTTTTAAAACCTGGTCCAGAGACAGTAGCGCTTGCCTAAATTTCAATGATTTTCCTTACGTAAGTTTGTGGAGTTTTAAAAATTTTGTTGATGGTAGAACCTAGGTAAAATTCTGTGCAAATTGAAATCAATAGAATGATAAAAGAGATTGAGCATAACATTTGAAAGCAATACAATGAAAACTTTCAAAGGCAAGGAATACTTTTTATTGCTCTTTGCTTTGTTTTTTGGAACAAAATACCTGTTTTAATCTATAGTCAAAGAAAAAAAAAAAAAGACTGAAAGACTAACACCAATAAATTTGTCTTTAAAAACACAAAGAAAAAAAAAAAAGAAAAGTTACATAGTTGTTTTGCTTTTTTCTAACTTCAAAGAAGAGTTCATCTTGGAAAGCAAAAAATAAACAATAACTAACTAGAATAACCAACAGTGGATATTTGAATAGCTGCATAACTTCAGACAGTTACAATTAGTGATACCGCTAGCGATCAATAAAATTTGAAATTAAAAAATAAGAATTTCAGAAGCTGGGACACTAGAGAAATTGTTCAAATTGACTTAGAAGGACAGGTTTTAAAAATGCAAAACAGTAACGAAGAAGATTACATTTAAATTCGCATACCTTCCTAAGGGAGAATGACAAAATCTAAATAAAACTTGATGTTGGCATCTAAGAGGGAAATTGGTCTCATCCTGATTTTGTAAATATAGGTGTTATCACGGTCCACAGATTCACAATTGTTTGAAAAACTCATGGACACAAGGAAATGGGAAAACATGCTTAACACAGAAAGCAAGATTCTGAATTTTTTTCCTCAAATTTCTTTAATTTTAGGAGCCAATTACACAAATAAATTAACAATAAAAGAAAAAAGAATAATGAAACGATGTATGCATAAAATGAAAGCAAATGAACTCTCCTATAATCAAAGTTTCATAAGGATTAAATGAGAAAAATATAGATAAAATTGCTTTATGAACTCTGGTATGCCCAGTGGAAAACAGAGTTCATGATGTGAAAAGTATTCCACAGTTAAAGCTTGCCTTCCATTTGTCTGTCACAGTGCAGATATTAGTTCTTCATTGTATCATGTTTGCATCTGTTACCATTCTTTATTACTTACTATAAAATCTGGTATTGAGATACTAAATGACCATTTTGAATGTCATTTTGATCATGCCTGATTTAATTGTTTAAGAAATCAATCACACACAGCTTTATCCTCTTCCAGAAAATACTGATGCCTTGTAAAATTTTCTTCAGATTATTCATTTTCTTTCCACATATAAGTAATATCATATTTTAGAATCATTTTTCTTTGTTCCTTTTAACCATGAATAATTCATGACTATGGTTTAATATGACAGCAATGTTTATTTCCCCAACATGTCTTCATTATTAAAAGAGATATCTTCCTTCAGTGTTTAATTTTACATCTCCTAATATTTTGTGTTTTCAGAAACAGGATTTCACTACACAGTCCAGGCTGACCTTGAACTCACTTTGCAGACCAGGGTGGTCTCAAACTCATAGCAATCCTCTTGTCTAAGCCTCTGACTGCTGGGATTACAGGTATGTCCCACATCTTCTGGCCTACATCTCCCAAAATTTAAGTTTAGAAAAATCTAAAATTTTTTAGGTTCTATTTCAAATGACAGTTGCACTGATCATTGTATTTTGGTTTGACAGCCTTTTTCTGAGTGCTTTGGAGAAATTATTTAATTCTTCTTTGGCTTCTGTTATCGTGATATAGCATCTGTTAGTCAAATCATTTCAGTCTTTTGAAAGTTTACTCTTTTTAATCATTGTTTTACTTTTCAAAACTTTTCTGTGCCTTTGTTTGATCTTCATTAGCATCCTCTTGCTTTAGGCCTGCGATGGGGAAATATGGGATCATCTCCTAATATCTGACATTTGCACTAATTGTTCATAATTTTCTCCTTTATTTTCTTTTTATTCAATATATCTTACTGAACATCAACAACCAACTTACCAATATTCTTTTTTCAAAAATGCCTTGAATATTTTTGCTCTAACAAATGCAGCATGATTTACCATCTTTGTACTTAAAAAACAAGCACCACTTAAATGCAATAATATAAAGTTTTCCTATTTTTTGATATACCTTTGCTTCACATTTGGTGCACAAACTCTGACTTCTGGTTCTCAATCTTAGCTGTTTTTATACTGATAGTTCACTTTGCAAAATATGTCTTTGTTATTTTGAAATGTAAGAGCCTCTTCAATGGAAAGCGATTGGTCAGCAAAATTCGCAATTTCAGTATTTTTTCAGTTCTTTTAAAGTATTTTTGGAGGTTTTTTTTTTTTTTTTTTTTTTTTTTTTTTTTTTTTTTTTTTATCATTCACTGTTTTTTAGCAGCCTAATAGTAGTTTATAGTTGTTTTTGTCTGCAGTTAAAGATCATGGCAATAATGTCAATTCAAATTCAAATGGACATCAAAGGCAACTGTGGTTATCAGTTGTTAGGTAAGAGAATTTTCTGCTGTTTCTTTTCTCTTGAAGCCTAAAAGGAGACCCCAGTCATGGCTTGTCTTCACTGTAATCATTTTTATCTGTTTTTTAATGTATATTTTCACTTTCCCATAGTCTTTTCAGGTAACCTGGTTCTTTGCTTGTCTGGTGTTTTTCAGGTTACTCTTTGTAAGATATCATTTTCCAACCTCAGTATAAACTTAATTGTTAACTTTAGCTGTCAATTTAAATGTTTTTTTTTTTTAATTTTATTTAAAAGGAAAAAGAGAAAAACACAAAACAAAACAAAGCGGTGTAAGGGTACATGTAATACAGAACTACAAAAAAAAAAAAAAAAAAGTAAGAAATCACCTGTTAATAGATTACATATTATCATCTTAGAAATAGTTGCTCAAATCACAGTATCAAAGATTACAAAGTGGACATTCAAACAGAGAGACTGCAAACAGCTGTGTTCAATGATCCAAAAACATTAATATAGTCAGCTATTTAATACCCCTAAACACACTTGCTGTTATATCCATTAGAGCTCTTTTTTTTTCCTCTCTCTTTTTTACAAAATTTACACATTTTGGATTTTATTACTCCATAGTTCTTATTACTTTTTTTTTTGGGGGGGGGGGAATACAGTCAAATATGGCAAAACAAAGCTGTCAGTCAAAACCAAGGATAGACATAGCTCATGATGTAAAACAGAGTACAAGGTTATCAACAATGGCTATCAACGATGTCTCTTGTTTCCTTAAAAAGAATTGTCTATCTCATTAGATATTATAAAGTTGGACAAAACAGTAGAGAACTAGACCAATAAAACTTAGGCATTGTAAACATTACAGGACTTCCAAAGGAGACAATAGTCAAACCAGAATGGGCATCTTAGTGAATCTTATTGCCTTCAAAGTAGTTGCCTATACCCTCAAACTTGATACTATCATACAGAATGGAACAGAGTCTAATCAGTCAAAACAAGATCGTGGAAGTATTACAGGACTTCAAAACAAGTTAATAGGAAATCAAAAAGAGTTACTATTATATATCCTGCTATTTTTAAAAAATTTTCCCCTTAATTAAAACAAGCATAAGAAATAACTAAATAATTTTTTTAAAGAATAAGGGAGAGATTGAGATAAAACAGGACATAACAATTTAACAATACAGGTCAAAGCATGACTGTTTCAGCAACCTAGTGGTTCACCACCAAATAATCCGACTTAATAGTAGTTACCATAGTGTCTGTCTTTTTCCTTGAAATATTTGGATAAAACTTCATATACTATAGCTTCAAATATTTCCATATCAAGAAGCCTAGAATAAAGCCTTTCCAATTAATAAGTGAAAACTTTATAAGGCTTCAAGGCCACATAATGGGGAATCATGATTACCACATATTTTTATATATTTGAATCATTACTTACATTAGGGAAACTATTCGGCATTCACACATGCGAGATTGATCTATTTCACTTATGAGTATGGTCTCAAGCTGCACCCATTTATTGATAAATATCTCAATGTGATCCTTCTTTATAGCTGAATAATACTCCATTGTATAGAAATACCACAACTTTTTTATCCATTCCTCAGTTGATGGGCACTTGGGTTGTTTCCAAGATCTGGCAATTACAAATTGTGCTGCTATAAACATAGGTGCACATATATCACTGTGGGATGGTGCTTTCAGTTCTTCTGGGAATATGCCTAGAAGTGGAATAGCTGGAATAAATGGGATTTCCAATCCCAACTTTTTGAGAAATCTCCAGACAGACCTCCACAAAGGCTGTACAGTCTACACTCCCACCAACAGTGCAGGAGAGTTCCTTTTTCCCCACAGCCTCTCCAGCATTTGTTGTTGTTGGTTTTCTTGATCCTGGCCATTCTTTCAGGAGTGAGATGGTATCTCAGTGTGGTTTTAATTTGCATTTCTCTAATGACCAATGATGATGAACATTTTTTCATGTATTTATTTGCCATTTGCATTTCTTCATCTGAGAATTGCGTATTCATCTCAGATGCCCATTTTTGGATTGGATCTTTGAATTTTGGAGGTCTGAGTTTTTTTAATTCTTTGTATGTTTTAGACAAGAGTCCCTTGTCTGAGAGAGAGTTCACTAAAATCTTTTCCCAGTTTGTGGGTTTTCTTTTCACTATGCTGGAGATTTCTTTTGACATGCAGAGACTTTTTAAGAAGAAGTGGTCCCAGTTATTGATTCTGGGAAGTATTTCCTGTGTGGTTTGAGTCCTGTTCATGAATTCTCTACCTACTTCTATGTCTCCAAGGTTTCTACCCAATTTGTCTTCCAATAGATTTAGTGTTTCTGTTTTAATATTCAGATCTTTGACCCATTTAGATTTTAATTTAGTACATGGTGATAGACATGGGTCTAGCTTTAGTTTTTGGCAAATGGAGAGCTAGTTTTTCCAGCACCATTTATTAAAGAGATTGTCGTTCTTCCAATGAACCTGCTTGGCTCCTTTATCAAAGATAAGGTGGTTGAGTGTGTTTGTAGTTGTGGTTGTATCTTCTAATCTATTTCATTGATCTTCGGCTCTGTTTTGATTCCAATACCATGTTGATTACTCAAGAGTGTGTTATTCAGTTTCCATGTGTTTGCGGGATTTTTGCAGTATCTTTTATCATTAATTTCTAATTTCAAAGCGCTATGATCCGATAACATGCAAGGGATGATTTCAACTCTTTTGCATTGGTTTAAATATGTTCTGTGAGCTAATATATGGTCTATTTTAGAGAATGATCCATGTACTGCTGAGAAGAATATGTATTATGATGTTGTTGGGTGGAACATTCTGTATATGTCCGTCAAACCCATTTGTTCACAGGTGTGATTCAGTTCTGTTATTTCTTTGCTCATTTTCTGTCTGGTTGATCTGTCCCTTGGTTCAATGGCGTATTAAGGTCTCCTGTTACAATTGTGTTACTGATAATTTGAGTTTTCATTTCTGTTAATAATTGTTTTATATAACTGGGTGCTCTGGAGTTTGGTTTGTATATATTTAAGATAGTTATCTCTTCCTCTTGGAGTATTCCCCTTACGAGTATGTAGTGACCTTCTTTGTCCTTTATGGTCATTGTTGGTTTAAAGTTCACGTTGTCTGCAAACAGAATGGCTACTCCTGCCTTTTTTTTGGATTCCTGCTGCATGAAGAATTGTTTTCCATCCTTTGACTTTCAGTCTGTGAGTATCCTTCTGGGTTAGATGGGTTTCCTGGAAGCTCCACAGTTCTCCAATCGCAGCCGGGTTAGGGTACTCACCACAAGCCGGGGTGCCTCAGGAACCTGCGATCCCTCCCTGCTTGCAGGGATATCCACAGTCTTCCAGACACACGGTGAGGCCGATGCAGGCGCCCCAGATCCGCCCAGCCCCTCCTCTGCACACCGATGGCTAGGCGTGGAGGGATGGGGAGGCAGATGTAGAGGTCTCAAACCCACTTCTCCACTTCACTGCACCCGGAAGCCTGGAGGGTCTGGAACAGTCTGAGGTTTGGGCAGAGTGTGCTGAGCACTCACCACAGGCTGCAGTGCCTCAGGAACTTGTGATCCCTCCCTGCTTGCAGAGATATCCACAGTCCTCCAAACACACAGAGAGGCCGGAGAGGCAGATGCAGGCACCCCAGATCAGCCCAGCCCCTCCTTTGCACACCGACGGCTAGGCGCGGCAGCAAAACCTAACTGTTAAATGTGTTACAGATCCATATCCATCCACGAGATTAGCCAATTAATTCCTAGCTATTTCGGTCTTGTTTGTAATAGTGACTCCTTTCCATGACTCAGTTTCAATTCTTTCTGCAATTTTTTTTTTTCCCAAATGGTCAGGTTTGTATATAAAACCTGAATTTGTCAAAAGTTATCCAGAATATTTAAATATTTAGAGAATATATTCAGGTAATATAATATGACAAATTGCTGAATATGGAAAAGATGCCTGTCAAGAATTCACAAAATTCTTTGTCATAGTTCATTTTTTTCTTAACATTTTGCTGTAAGTGGAGAAGATTTACTAAGATTTGTAAAATAAACAAAGCTCTGGGAGAAAATTAATGTGGCATAAAAAAGAAAACAAATGTTAAAATGTGAACAAGATCAAATTTAGCACAAATGCTTTTCTGAAATTCAATGTAAAGCAGGCATAACAAGAATATTTTTAGAATAAGTAGCTTGAGAACCATGAGATCCCTGGACCAAAAAGCAACCAGAGGTCTTCAAGCATTTGGTCTATAGCAAAATTAAGTTTAGACATTTTAGTACTGTTCTGGGAGGTAATTTGAATTCAATAGCTAAGCATTTCAAAGGGAGATACACTAGATCAATATAGCAAGGCTTTTTTGGACGGGTAGAGATTTTACCAAATTGGCTTTAGTGAAAAACATTGAGGATTATTGCATAAAAGAATCTATAAATATCTATCTTTGATGCTGTAGATAGGATTCCTACTCTAAAGGAAGTTTTGTCAACGGAATAAGTTTCATTAAATATGTGTTATTCCGTAGCTCTGTGATTGTAATTTACTGTGTTTTTTTCTTAGGGAAAAAATTACAAACCTATTACCAATGGCTTAGGAAATATACAACTATCATTTAGAGTAAACATTGTCACTATACAATTCTTAATGTTACAACACACATTAGAAGATTCAAAACAAAATGAAACAGATTAGAATGTATTATAGGTTATATGTTATATTATCTGTGAGATGTGTTTATTTAGCTTTCCTCAAAAGAAAATTTTCAATAGCTGTTAAATGTTTTATAAAAACTCATGAGGAAATAGATTTTATGTATTATTTCCCAAGTAGGCACCAATTAGAAATGTTGCATGACATTTTGTTATAACAAAAAAGAGATCATGGAATTTATTACCGCATTCTAGAAAAAACATCATCATCTTTTAAATGCAATATCAATAGTTAGTATGTGTCAGAATGCTCTGGATTTTATTAGGTTATTTATTTCCAACTTTACATTCAGCTTCATTTTACATATTCATTTCTTTAGCTTATGCTATACCTTTCCAAACTCTTTTTGAAGAACCACTTTATTATACTTCTCAATCATATGTGCAGATACAATCCCAGAAAAAAGGGTTCTTACTCACTAAGACACCATAAAAAACATAGTACCCAGCGCAGGCAATTTAGAACAAAGTGTAATTGGGCACACTGCTCACCTCATTGCAAAGCGGAAACAGAGAGAGAGAGAGAGAGATATGAAGGGGAGAGTCGAGTGCAGTCAGTTATAATTCCCTCTAATTCAATGAGCTATGAGAAGCCTCATTTAGGAACTCATAGGCTTTTCGCCAGCATATAAATATAAACCATAATACACAGTGTTTATACTTAATGGCAATGTATATATTTTGAAAATCTCCAGAAGAACAAAGCTTTATCATTCTCACCACATACACATACCTACATACACACACAATACACTCAAAGTATTTGGTATAATTAGTACCATATATATTAAAGTGCTGTATCATGGCTCATATGTCCCCTTGCTCAAAATCTCATGCACTCAAAGTAGGGCTTTGGAGAAGTGGGTGAATCATGGTGCATGATACTGGATTAAGGGTGTGTGATAACCAGATTATTCCACTGACTGGTTTAGCATAATTACTCCAGTATGTCTGGAGTGATTTACTGAAAACAGCCAACCCACCTCGGGTGTGAGTGTTACCAACAAAGAGGTATATATTTTGAGAGAAGTAAAAAGGGAAAGGGAAGCTTGTTGCTGCTGCTGCTGCTAGTGGTAGTGATTGCTTCCTGCATCCCTACCATGGACTGTTTCTATACCATCATGTCCATCTGCAGTGCTGACTTGATTTGAAGCCAGTCACCTATGAACCTCTATGAACTCTGAGCTAAAATAAACCTTTCTTTCTCTAACTCTGCATGTTCAGTAGTTTTGTTTTTTGTTTTTTTTTTTTTGTTGTTGTTTGTTTGTTTTGTTTTGTTTTGTTTTGTTTTGTTTTTTGCCTTAATTGAGACAGGGTCTCACTATGCAAAAGAGGCTGGCCTTAACCTCACTTTATAGCCCCAAATGACCCCCAAATCACAGTGACCCTTTATACCTCAGTCTCCCATGTACTGCGATTATAGGCATGTCCAGAGTTTTGTCCCAAAAATGAAAAAGTAACTAAGACAAACTGAATTGAACCTTTCTGCTACATATAACTATATACATTTATGTATGTTGATATCAACAATAAATATGTACAATTTTTAAATTAAAATAAATAAAATAAGAATGAAAATAAATACATGTAGAAGAGAATATTAAAGAAACCCATTGTCGTTTGTGTTGTATGAAGTAGCTTATTTTCAGGAAACATGGTTCCATTGTAATTTTAAAATACTCATCTATAACTCCTTGTTTACTATGTCAAGATGCAGACATTACAAATTCCCATTTTTTTGTCTGATAAATGTTGAGATGAACTTCTAAATCTACTGAAGAGTTTGTACAAATTTGATCACAGTGTAATTTATCAAATTTCTTGAGCTTTTCTTCCTCCAGAGTCCTGAACTCTGTCCCAAGATTAGAATGCAGTGCTTGCTTGGCGGCTCTGTCTAAAGCAGGATGACCTGAGGTTAAAAAACAATTCTGATTCCCTCTTATTATCTTGCTTAGCTCTGTCTTGTCTCATTTTCTTTTAGCTATGACATGTATGAGTATAAATCCTGGGATCTGAAACTTCTTCTTGTGTTATTCACCCCTTCTCTATTACAGTGACTTCTTCCTTTTTCCCTTAAAAACATTTTCAAGGAAACTTGAAATATATTTCATTATCATCACTATGATATAAGCTTTGACTAGTCTACTCTTTCATATCTCCTGAGTTAATGAAAAATCATCTTCAAATATCTAATTAAAAAAAACATTAGGTTACAGTACAAACCATAAACTCTTCTGGTTGCCTATATATTTCTCATTTTTTATTTCAAAGAAGGTAAAACAATACAGAACAAAGCAGATCAGAAGAAAACAATCTAAATGGCACAGATTTCAAAGCAAGACAACAGAAGATCAACAATGGCTACAATATTGTCTCTGTTTTTCTTCTAAATAGTTGTCTATATATTCACACACAATGAATTCATACAACACAAAATAGCATAAAACTGATCAATATGGTATAATAGGGGTATTACAAGCCTGCAAAATCAGACAATAGGAAAATCAGCAATGGCTACCATAATGTCTCTTGTTCTCTTCAAAATATCTCTTGCTCTCTTCAAAACATACCTTCATGTATGCTGAAACTGAATAATACAAAAAAGACTAAAATGACTCTAAACAAAAAGCATTGCTGGATTTCACAATATGAAGATGGAAAATCAGCAATGGATACCATATTCAAAGTAGCTGTTCATATCATCACACATAATGCAATCAATTTTCTTAAACTGTTTAGGAGAAGTTCTAGGCCTGTAAAGCCTCTAATGTACAACTATCCTTTCTGCATTAGGGGGAAAAACAAAACAAAACAAATTACTAGAAAAGCAAGAAACAAAAAAAGACAAATAAATAACAGTAGCAAAGAGCCCAAAACAATGACAACAGAGGTCTTTAAAACAAAGTGGTAAGAGCATAACTAAGGTTGTTATTTTACATAGCGATCTTCAAGAGTTCCTCAGATCATCAGACACAAACATGCAAAATTGATCCAGTACTATGAATGTTAACTGTTTTGTGCCAAGAACTAATAGAATCTGTAGCACAATCATCTTAGCTACCCTGTGTGTTTATAAAGCTTTAGATATTTTTGTTTTCCCTTCTTTTTTCTTTCTTCTTTTCCCTGAGTTATTATTTATTTTGCCCTTTGAGCAGATTCTTACCCTTTCACAATATTTATTGAGGATTTTGTATCTTATGTACTTTTACCATTTCTTACACTAGGGAGACAATATGGTGTTTATAGATGTGAGTTTGATTTATTTCACTTAGGAGTATGGTCTCACATTGTATCCGTTTACCTATAAAAATTTCAACGTGATCATTCTTTATACCTGACTAGTATTCCATTCTATAAAAAGTACCACATCTTTTTATTTATTCCTCAGTTGATGGGCATTTAGGTTGTTTCCAAGATCTGGCTATTACAAATTGTGCTGCTATGAACGCAGGCGCACATATATCACTGTGATATGATTTTTCAGCACTCCTGCCTATATACTTCTAAGATTAAATGAGCAAAAGGAAATTATTTACCTTATTTTCACATTGTTTTACCCTTTGATAGTTCTTCCAATTCCTATAAAACTTTTTGATGTCTTTGCATCAAATCTTACCTATAAAATACTTTCATAAAGAATAAACTTTCAAACAAATTCTAAGAGATTCATTTTTTTAAAAACATACCATTTTTTACCTATAGTTTTCTCTTAACCTAAATCTAGAACTCAGAAATACTATATTCTATTGGTTAACAAAATATCAAATATGGAATAGTTAATTATTTGCATCATTAGACAACATTTCCTGAACTATTTTACTTATGAAAATGAGATGGGATGACATCAGATTCATCAGTTGCATCAACCAAAGTAAAGACAATAAAAGAAGAGAAAAATTAAAGATCATTTGTAGTCTAAGAATTCTTATGCACCACAAGTGGAATAAAACATTATTTGATTATTGAAATGGAGAGACATAGACTGATTGCATGTATAGCAATATCTGTCTACGTGTGCTACATTATTTATCTTTAAATATCTAACACATAATTCTAAAATTTATTGTCTTTATAATTGCTATAATTTGAAATAAATTCACTATATTCTTTATTCAAAATAAGTGCACCCAAAATGTAGCATAAGTTTTTATTTATTTTTTTCTCAAGGCAAATACATAGTGTATTAATTTTGAAAATAAGATAGTAAGTTTACTGAAGCACACTATGTTATCAGAGGTACAGTAGCAAAGCTCAGAAATTACATAGCAATGTACCAGGTGTCCAAACATTTAAAATTTTTAAGTGTTAGTTGCTGTTTTAACATAAAGATTACTTGATTACGAATTTGATTTCTGAGATGCAAACAGTGCTCTTAATTTGCTCCTTGTCTTTTTTTATAAAAAAAAAGTGGGAAGAGCTAAATTCTAGTTTTAATTCTATTTATTTTTATTTTTTCAAATTTTATTTTTTATTCATATGCTTGCAGTGCACAATGTTTATATTCCTCATGGGGAGCTGGTACCTCCCAATTGTTTTAGTTATAATATCCTCTGGCTTCTCTTCATAAATAACTGCAGATTTTTAAGTCTCTTCTGGAAAGCCCATTTCCACACTGCTGAGCAGTATTTGTTCATCTTCAATTTAAAAGCAAATACCGAATAAAATACTTTTCAAGTTTCATGGTTTCTTTTTTGGCAATGCTTTGTATACTAGAAAGGAGAATTTCATGTATCAGTGATTTTACACATATCTACATTTTAAATAATAGTAGAACAGAAACAGAAGAGTAAAAACATTTATATATTAATTGAAACTTTTATATGCACCTCAAAATATATATTCAAATTAAGTTTAGTTCTGTAACTAAGAGATGCTTTTAATCCATAAGGATTATACAATGAATTATATCATTCCTCTTCTTTCAATAATTTAAATTTTCAAAGAAAATGAACGTCAATCAGAATTAACATGAGTGGAAATCACACTTTAAGGGGTGCTTCATGTTCATTCTGTTATTCATCGAACACTGATTTATTGAGCCCAGAATCCAGTAATATATTAAATATTGGATTAGAGAAAAAGCCATGATAATTTAAAATAGTTCTGTGACACCAAAATACGATTAAATGGCTTTTGGGCTTTTTAATGAAAAATGTCAATTTGAACACATTTAACAAGATGCTATGCAATATATTAGTAGTCACTGAAGAATCAAATCACATCAAAACATTATTAAATACTTATGTTTCACAAAATAAATTTGTATGTTAAATTTATTATTTGCTTACTTTCTTTAGGTTTGTAAATTCTTTAAAAGAAAGCAATCATTACTGTCATTTAATCATTCCTCTTTTCCTGTATATAGCTTATATTTTTGTTATAACTCTGACAAATAATATTATAAAATGGATTATGATGATACATTCCTGAAATAAGCTGCCTTAGCTAGAAATATCTATGGTAGTCTAAGCCTTGTAGAAATGAGGTCAATTTATTCTCAGTAAACTAAGATACACCATAGTATCTTTAAAAGCTAGAAAATCAAAACCACTTCTTTAATTATTATATAATTATTATGCCTTTTAATATAGTAAGATTAAACATTGAAATTTATGTTCAATAAAATCCATTATTGTGCTCTGCATTCTATAGAACTTAGTCAATGGTAATTATAAGTTTTTAAAACATATTCTTTTCTACCTGAAGGGAAAAGAATCTGTATTTTAATTTCATATTTCAAAAAGGTATATAATCTGTATTTTTAACTACACAGATTTGTGTTTTGAAGAATTGTTATTCCCCATTATGTCAGAGCACTTTAAAATTAAGAAAAATTTTATAGAAAGAAAATTTAAAATTACTCCACAGTTCAGTGAAATTCACTGAGCTTTAGGCTAAATATAGAAACATAATAGTCTACTGCGCTCCTGTCAAAGCTGCTTAAAGAGAGAAGTAAGAAAGGTAATCTATCCCGTTCCGATCTCTGGGGAAATATGACATGCGTGAAACACTGTGTCCCTTCTGGCATATTACTATTATTACTTCATTTACCTTTTACTGAAACTGTTTTCATAAACTACCCTCGAAAACCACAACACGTGTTTAAAAGGCAAGCGCCTTATGTGTCTGATTATTAAATAGAGGATAAAGCTAACAGCGGAGTTGCAGCTTCTCTATCTAGCCCTATAGCATAAACCTCCAGATAGTTTCGGTTTAGAATTCTTCCATATTAATAAATATACTTCTCATACTGTGGCTCAGTATAAATGATAGCTCAGAGTATACCTTCAAAGTGACAGGTTGCAAAGTGGATTCAGGAGCCACTTGATGGTCATTTGAACTATCAATCTCTGTTTCAAAAAGAAAAAAAAATCCCTGTATTTAGATAGCGAAGGCTCCATTCCCTTTTGAAAGGTGAAAAGTAGTTACTATAAAGAATTTTACTTCATATAATCAGAGCACTATGACGCTGGTCTTCCTAACTCTATTTTAACTTTCAGGAGCATCATCTAAATATCTAAAATAAGCTTGCTTTTTAAAATCTAAGTGAATAAAAAGACTGAAATGAGATAAGCTGAGCTCTAATCATATTTTCCCACCTATTAATCATGCTGTATTGATAAACTGTGATAGAAATTTGAATATAATAGAAAATTAGTACACATTTAAAACCACTTAGTAACCTGTTGCTATACTGAGTCAGGATGTGCTCATCCTAGCTGTCACCTAGCTAGGCTGTTAACCCCAGTCAGCCTTAACTGCCCGTCCAGCTACTTTTCACAGATACCGGGTCAACCTGACCCAGTCCAGAGGCAGTGTCTGTGTTTTCTCACCTAAAAATACATTCTGTTTTTCCAACATGCTTAAAGGATTTTCTACCTAGGACAGGCCGGCCCAGTTAAGGACACATTTTACTCTACCGGGCACCCCTCCATAGCTATCCCAGAAATTTCCTGCCTTATGATAAACAATTCCTTTTAAGTAAAACTGCCTAAAATAAATCTGCCTGACAACATACGACCTGATTCATGTAACCAATTATATAATAACCTGCTATCAGCTTATGTATTTCCTGCTTGCAAATTCTATATAACCTAAATGCAAAGCTGACTTGGGGCTGGTGATTTAGAAGGTGGTTTCATGCCAGCAGAATAAACAATTTGCTTCCAACTCCTTGATACAAAGTGCCTGCATGACCATTTGGTACCAGGTTTCCACAAAAAAACTACTTTGGATTTTGCTGTCTTTTTTTTTTTTTTATCAGTTAAATGCATGCATAATAGGTGTGGATTTTTCAGCAGTAAATAAGAGAACACTTAAAGGCTTTTAACATTTACAGGCCCAGACTTAGAGTTCATCAAAAGAGGAAGATGGCTTTTACTTCTGTTTCTTTTGAAAACTGTGCTGTGCATATTCAACTCCTGTTAGATATCTTCATCTACTCTATCATTATTCAAAAACACTTAATGAAAACAAAGGTCACCTCTTACCATAAAATTATGTGCAATGTCCAGAATTCAAGTTCCACTCATCCACTTGGAAATCAGTAATTTTCTTCGCCTTTTTTGTTTCTACTTAATGATAGGTATGAATCATGTGGCTTTTCTTCATCAAATTATTTCATCCAATTATGAATCTGTCATTTAATTAAGCCTCACTAGTGGCATTAACTCCCTTGTAGTAGAATCACCTCCAAAGCCATAACTCTGAACTTTTTTGCATTTGGGACAGTGTTTTCCACAGGTCAGCTTATAGAGCACATTCCAGATCCAAACTTAAAAACCAAAAATGTACTATTTTTTCCAAATAACTTCAGTCTCTGCCTTTTTGAATTCACAGACATAGCTACAAAAGCCAAACTTTATTGCTATTTCTTATCAGTACTCCTTTTATCTTAGCACTGGCCAATTTCTTCCAATTTTCTAACACATTCTCTGGTATTTGTACATAGTCAGCTTTTTATTATTATTATTAAAGAACATTATTAGTGTACTTAAAAATAAAAGACAGAATGTCACGTAAAACTCTCCTCCTTGTACCAGTCTTACATGCACATGATTTCTAGATCAATGTCCATTAATACCATCGATATAAAAATAAACTCAATTTATAAAAAACTGCAAACTAGTACAGTTAATTTCCTACTGGGGCCTGGGGATGTAGTTCAGTGGCACAGCACCTGCCTGGCAAGCACAAGCTCACAAGTTCGATTCTCAATATCTTCCAAAAAATATTTCCCATAGAATATCCACTTGTAATTGAAAGACAACTTTTATTAAAACTAACAAGAGTCATAGTTACACTAGGTAAAGGAACTATTAATTTCAACAAATGTGGTATAGAAAAAATGCAGAAAAAATATTATTTTAATCTTTTGAATATTAATTTCCAGGTTTAACTACTTATGTTTTCTGATACCTGAGGTTAGGATAGTTGATTTTAAACTTGCAATAAAATGCATTTTATAATTTCTAACTGTGTTAATTCTGCATATACATCAAAATATATAAAAAATAATATTCTAAGAATAAATAAAAATTGACACCAATAATCTTACATGAACCAAATGTGATTTTAGTACAAAATAAGAGTTTACTCAAAAATTGTATTTTATAAATTTTCAAGAAATTATGAACATTCCCATCACATATATATTATTCTAAGAATTTTTGAGAGGAAATGCCATATTATCAGTTTTTTTTTCTCTTCTTGGGCATCAAACTCAGGTCATCTTCTGGAATGCGTGTACCACAGAACCAAGGCCCCAGATCACAGCATAGTACACATTATTTTAGTCCCAGATAATACAATTTAATGTACCTACACAGTTAAATATAAGTCCTACTATTTTAGAACTTGATAAAAAATCTGAAAATCACCTATTAATTTAATCTTTTTATTGTAAAATATTACCTTTTACAGTGGATTGAAATTCCCCGCTCTGTCTTATGTGTTGGACTATTTCTGATTATATATTACATCATTTTTCTTTAACATGAATTACATATAAACTCACTTTGCTTAATATAAACATATTCAGTGTTTTTTGAAAAATAATTGTGTAATGAAAAAAATATTTGTATTACCTTGAATATATAAATATTACTTTTAAATTTCTGGATAAGTAAGAGTGTGCAGATCTCTTCAGTAATTTATCAAATTGTTTGAAGAAGTTTTAAAAATCACACATACCTCGATTTGTGGACCCTATTAGAGTTATGGATAGGATATTCCTTACTCAGTTTACAGTGACAGTAGTAAATATTTCTTGAGGTATACTTACATTAGATAAGAAGTAAACACCTAATCTTAAGATATTTTTGTTAAAGGAGAGAAAAATTACAGTTTATTTTGTACTAAGTCATGAAAAATGACTTTTAAAAACTTACAAAACTTCAAATAAGAAATTAAAATTGGTAATATAATTTAATTTGGCAATCTTATTCTAGCTAACTATATATATATATGATGATAATATGAAGTGGTTTTCATAAAATACATGCAACAATAATTGAAATACTGTGAAGTAAAATGATTTGTGTATCAGTGTATGTTAAATAATTAATCAAATAAATGTATTCATATATACTCTGATAAGATAAAATATGCCAAATGTGATGTGGAAATGGATTCAAAAGTAGCAAACACCAAACTATAAAAACCAGATCTTTTGTATTTATTTTGTGTATTTATCTTTTGTAAATTATTTTAGTGGCTCTTTAGTATGCATCTTTGAATAAGTTCTGAAGATGTATGTAGTTGATATAGAGACCAGGTACATATAATGTATAGTCTACAAACATAGCTAGACACGTGTAAGTCACTATTCAACATAATTTTAAATATAAAGTTAATGCAGTACGGAAAATCATTATTATGTGGTTTCAGAATGTTTGCTTCCAGCTGTGTAAATTGGGAATTGTTTTGACCCTGGGCCTCCATAAGCATAAAATTGACTAAAAGAGTAACTTAAGGAGTATATGGTGAACAGTTTAATTGGTTTGTAGTTGGAAGCATAATGAAACAGAGAGATTTTGTAGCAGAAAATAAGATTAGATAAGATTGGAAAAGTCAGCTTGGGGGCACATAATTTGGAGCCTCACATAAAAAAAAACAAAGGTAATTTTATTTGGTATGTAATGAAGACTCCTTAAGAGGTTTTATGCAAAATGTAACATGATTTTGGTGACTTTAGAAACTTAATCTGGAACCACTGAGAATCTGAATTGGAATAAGAAGGAACAAATCTGTTAAAGCTTAATTCAATAGTCTAAGGAAGCTGCAAAGAGTTTTAGAGTTGTAATAAAGGGATAAGTTTGGAGAAAAATAAAGAAGCCAGTTAGTATAAGGTGTTACTAAAAGTCAGAGGAAAAAGACAAAAACATTACAGAATGAGTCTCCCTTACATCTTTTTGGGAACGGAATAGTTTGAATCTCTTCATAATCATATTCTGTGTGATCTGTATGTGATACATCAAACTTGAGGGCTGTGACTTTAAAGTCAACTTTTTAAAAAAAAAAACTAGGAGATAAATAAAAAATTGCTTACCTATGTATACAAATGTTCAAATATTTTTACTTGTGTGTTTTCATCATAAATACAGCTGAATGAGGGGAGAAGAAGAAAAACGCATTAATTACCTTATTTTCTTTCTGACAGTAGAAGTGAAGAATTTCTCAAAAAGGAGAAACCGTGGTTATTCTCTCCAAGCTGTCAAACTTAAGAAGTTTATAATAAAATATTTGCACCCTAAAAGAAGAAAAATTATAAAACATAGTTTGGAAATATGGTAAGGATCTGCTACTAGATTAAACTCCAGAGAAGTTATTTGGAAACATTCAATGATAATTAGTAAATGGTCTAACAATTGCACACTTGCTATAATTTTCTTTCTGCAAATTCTAAGTCAGAACTTTGGAAATTGAAGGTTATGTTAACACAAGTGAAAATTTCTTAATGCTTATTAAAATGTACACTTAAAACTTTTTAAATATTACTATATTAGTAATTAGTAATTACAATTATATCCACTTAAATATATTAATCTTACAAACTTTTTAGAAATTATAATTTTGTGTTAAATATTGTTAAAGGAGTACTATATAATACACAGTAAATTACAAAAATAAAGGAATAATTTTTAACATACTGATTTAACTCATGTTTTCAGAGAACTAGACCTTAGATTAATGAATTATCTACAAGACTCCATAATATCTAAATTAACTTTAAATCACTATGCAATGGTGTTTGTTAATATGCCCTTCAATAATAATTTTACCTGACATTATTTTATTGTTAACAGTGCTGGTAACGTGTGTATGCGTATATGTGGGGAGGTATTTGTGTGTGTTTGTGTTTGTGTGTTAGTTACTAAGAACTGGACCCAAGGTCATAACACAGAGTTGCATTTCTACCCTACTGTCACCTTTTTTAAATTTCACTGTAGGATGAAATCTTGCTAAGTCACAAAGTGGCCCGGAATGTGTTTGAAATTGTAATCTTCCTGCTTCAGCTTCCGACATGAAGGGTAATACAGGTACTCATGGAAATACTTGGACGTAGCTTTGTATTTGGAAGCAAAAATAGCACAATTAGATTTTATTATCATTTTCTCTGATAGTTGTATTTGGGCCTAATTTTTATGAACTTATGTTCTGATTTGATGTTCTAAACCCACTGAAGTCATAGTATATTCATTCTACCATATAATACGTGGCTTTCTACATATGTAAATTTGAAAAACAGTTGTAAAACTTTTAAGTACAGAAAGTTTAATTAGTATTAATGAAAGTTAATTAAGCTTTAATAAAACTTTCTCAATCAGACAAAAAAATCTAAGAATTACATTTCTTCATTTTGGTCAAAATCTTAATCTAGATATATGTTTTACAGATATTCTGCAATGTAAGAGAGACAACTTGGAGAGGTTTAATTACTATTATTTAGGATCTAACATTATGCGTTAATGTGCAGGCAATTTATACAAAAAGCAACTTGAAATTTTCCTTTCAAAATTAATGTTAATCTTTTTACATAAAGCTGGAAGAAAACAGCCATATGCATATACAGAAGTCAAATCTAAATTGTTGCCATAAATAAGTGTTTCTGGGCACCCAGGTTTCTGGTATCTACTTCCTCCTACCTTGAAGAAGCAATTGACTATTTACAGGATTATTGCAGAACTAATAATGTTACCAGAAACTGCTGATACGAATATACTGCAATGAAGCAGATCCCGAGGTCCAAA
The DNA here is from genome assembly GCF_034190915.1 of Cavia porcellus. Taxonomy (NCBI): domain Eukaryota; kingdom Metazoa; phylum Chordata; class Mammalia; order Rodentia; family Caviidae; genus Cavia; species Cavia porcellus. The sequence goes on along the minus strand of NW_026947494.1, from coordinate 20,749,411 downwards.
GACCTGTATTAGAGAGAAGAGCTGAACATCACACTGAATTTTTTTTAGAAACAATGGAATGAAAAATAACTTGAAGAAAGGAAAACTAACTTGCAAGGAAATTTTTGAACAACAACAAAAAAATAATTTTGCCAGAGCAAATATAAACACAATCAGAAAAATGACACATTTGGGAAATGTTTCTCTTCTGTACTTTTCCCTGAGAAGGGAAATCCAGAGCTAAGCAAAGATCTTGACTGAGTTGAATCATACCAATTTACATTTTTAGAGAAATATATTAATATTAAAATTTTGCTAACACTTGATAATTTAGTTGACAAAACCTTGTTAAAAATATCCTTAGTGGGGGACCTAGTAAGTCACCCAATCAGCCCTAGTTTGTTTCTGCAGTCAGAATTTACCAGTGAATGCTGAATCCTGCTCTCCTTTAGGCAATGGTGTCCATCCTAGGATGTGGTCACTGCAACTGCTCCCTGATTTGTGTTCCTGTGTCCCCAAGTAACTTCTTTTCTTCCTGTTTTCAAGATCTTTGTGTTTATGAAGCTTCAAACCAGACCCAGAGGCCTTGGGTAAGTACCCGATCAGGACAACCATCCAAGTTATGTGCATTCCCGGTCTCTTTGGCAGATGGAGAAAGCAAGCAGACCACTGCATTCTGGGCTGGATGCAGACAAGGGAATGAGCCTTCCGTCAGGCAGCTGGACTCAGTGCAAGCACTTTCAGACCTAGCTCCTTCCAAAGACACAGCATGGCCAGGAGATTTCCCACCATAGAGGGGGGGACTACCGTGTCCCTCTCACCCTGAGCTTGAATTTTCATGGTTTCTATGTCCAGCTTACACCCTCTCTGCAACACTTTTTGTGACCTCACCCACAAAGTCACTTTGTTAAGGTGACCCTAGAATCCAGAAGTTTATTTGTTCTTTAGTTTTTTCTCTCAATCTATAACAGATATTCAGTTCCCAAAATGAATCCTGATTCTTTGCTGTCAAACATGGTGGACACTTCACAGGACTTCTCCTACTCTAATCTTCCATGCAGAAGTTACTGTCAAAGTAAAACCTCTTTGAGCAGTTTCTTATCTTTTCACAATATTTATTGAAGATTTTGTATCTTATTTACTCTTTTGGTTTCTTACACAAAAGAGACAATATGATATTTATCCATGTGAGTTTGATATATTTCACTTATGAGTATGGCCTCAAGTTGTATCTATTTACCTAAAAAGCCTCAGTGTAGTCCTTCTGTGTAGCTGAGTAGTGTTCCACTGTATCAAAATTCCACATTATTTTTTTGTCCATTCTTCAGTTGAAGGGCATTTGGGTTGTTTCCGAGATTTAGCTATTATAAATTTTGCTGCTATAAACATCGGTGCACATACATCACTGTTGTATGATGTTTTCAGTTCTTTTGGGAATATGCCTAGAAGTGGAATAGCTGGGTTAAACTGGAGGAAAAAAAATAACTCAGATAGGGAAAAGAGAAAGGAAGGAAGAGAGAAGAAAAAGATATAAATTTGTATATATACACTTAAGGTTCCTAAAATGATTGTAGTACTAATTTTATTAGTTCTTTGAATAAAGCAGTTAATATCCATAAGGTTAGATAAATTTGCATGACTATGTCTGGTAATTTGAGTAAGACTTTTGTAGATAATTATGCAAAACAATAAAACTTGCTATGTTCCTACCATCTTGTTTTGAAAGCCTAGATTTTTATTGTTATGGGATCTTTGTTATAATTATTTATTTGACTCTTGGTCCTTATTTTTCTTAGACTTTGTTTTGTTTTATTTTCCTCTGTAATGCAGAAAGGATAGATATACATGCATAGGCTTATAAATACCTAAACCTTCCATAAAAGTTTACAAAGATTGATTTTATCACTTGTGATGGCATGAACAGTTACATTGAAGAAAACAAGACATCATGGTAACCATTGCTGATTTCCTATCATTTTATTTTGAAGTCCAACAATGCTTTCTTGATTTTGATCGACTTTAGTCTGTTTTCATTTTTTTTTTTTATTTCAAATGTTATGACGGTATGGACAGCTATTTTTAGAAAGCAAGAGACGTTGTGGTAGTCACTATTGATTTCTTAGTGTGTGATTTTGAAGGCCCAGAAGGCTCTCATTCTTTTGTTTTATGTTGTTTTATATTAATTTAATGTGTGTGAATGTGTGGACAAATATTTTGAAGAAAATGAGATATATTATGCTAGCCACTGTTGATTTCCTGTTGTCTTGTTCTGAAATCCTGTGTTATCTTCTTTTGCTCTGATATGCTTTATTGTTTTCTTTTGCTTTGCTTTGCTTTGTTTTATTCTCTTTAAAATAGAAAAAAAAAAAAAGTAAAACTCCATGCTGTTTTTGCAGTTTAAAATAACTGCGGACTTTTCTTGGGTTAGCTTTGCCAGCCTCTTCTGCTGTGCCTCACAGGAGCTGCGTACCCTGTGCGTGCTTATCATGGAAAAACAAAGTCCAGAAAAACAACCTAATGAATCACTTTGAGGACCTAGAAAATTAAGAACAATCTAAATACCAAGTTAGTTAAGAGGAGGAAGCTATAAAGATTAGAACAATAATTGATGCACTTGAGACTTGAAAAATTATAAAAATCTATGAATCAACCAAAGAGTTGGTTCTCTGAAAGAATAAACAAAATTTCCAAACCCTTAGACATCGTTACCAAGAAAAGACCCATATCAATGCAATTACAAAATGAAGAGGGAGAAAGCATGAGAGATACACTTGAAATAGAGATTATTCATTATTTCAAAAGACTCCTCTAATAAAGAACAAAAAAAACCCTGTTAAATTCTTGAGTACATATAACAAAAGTAAATGCAGAAAAGATAAAAATGGAGATAAAAAACAATATCTAAAGAGAAAAATAAAAGACAGATAATAAGTACAGGGAGATAGACCTCAAAGGAAAGTGATCAAGAGATAAAGAAAGAGAAAATGGGAGAAGGGACAGAGAATAGCAAACAGGAACTAGGATGTGTTATGTGCTTTTGCCAGTGCCACACAAGAAATACTTGCTGCAAACATTATGAAACAAAGCAATACAAAACAAAACACGAAAGTGGATCAAGAGATGGTTGGGAAGGGAAAGGGGATGAATGAAGGAATCAACACACATCAAACTACAACAGGGAATGTCAACATTGTATACCAGGCCCATGTGCTAACAAGCTAAAAGATAAATTAAATAAATAAATGTAACATTAGCCTAAATTAAAATAACCATTCAAAAAAACGTATCCTTCTAAGTGTATTCCTGAAAGAGTTAAGGCATTATACTACCGTGATAGGTGCATAGCCAAGTGTATACCAACACAACTCATAATCGATACATTTGAGATTGGTCTAAATGCCCATAAGCAGACGAATGGATAAAGAAAACGTGATTATTATGCACAATGGAATATTACTCTACCATTGATAAGGATAAAGGTGAGTCATCTGTTGTAAAATGATTGCGCTCTGAGAAAATATCATTAAGTGAAATAAATCTGATGCACAATTATAAATGTTGCATGGTTTCGGAGGGGAAGGAAAGGCACTGTGAGAAGAAATAATGTGTTTTGCATTTGTACCACTTCCTCACAACAAATGCAATCATCATGTAATAATGAAAAATTTAGAAGTAAAATAATATATTTATTTTTTTAAAAATCCTCAAATATAGAGAATAGTGGCTTCCCGATAGACAATAATTCAACCATATTATACCTGTTTATAAAGAATTCTAAAAAAAAAAAAATGGTATTAGTGATAGGAAAATATGCTAGTAAAATATATTTTTTAAGAAGACTAACTTATATGGAAATTTCCATTGTCCCTTGATTAAATTCTACCTTTTCTCAGTTAAAATATGTATAAGTCTACAAATATATACAAAATTACCAATGTCAAGAGTAAGGGAATAAGTGCTAAACATTAAGGCATTTAAAAATAATTTTTAAAAATAAACTACACATTTTTATGAATACACAGAGCTACAACGAGAGAAAAACTCTACTATTTAGAGCCTTAACATGCAACTTACTTGGGACAATGTTTCATCATATTTTACTAAGATTAGAAAGGTTTTTCTGCCTCCAAGAAATAGCCCCCTCTCACAAATGAGGTATAAGTTTATATTATAAATTGTAGATTATCTATGGCAGTTCTAGCTTGAAGATGTAGCTCCATTTTTTGAGTTTGGAAATGAACATGTCATTTGAAGAAATATACACAATAGAGAAATAACTCCTATGAACCATATTCTTGTCAAATATATATATATATATATATATATATATATATATATATATATATTTGTCCAAATGCTATATACTATAAATCTTAGGAACAAATGAATTTATTTTCATATAAATCTCAATCAATATCACACACTTTATTGATAAATATAATTTCATATTTCACTGTGCTGTAGGGCCATAAATGATAGCAATAAAACTATAAATATAAACATCAAGTGAAAATCTTTAAAAATTCTTCAAAAACATAAAAAACTGCCTGGAAAATGCTCAGTATTCTCTGGTTTAAAAAACCACATGTATAACCTTTTAAAATCTCCGTACAATTTTACAGTAGTAGAAAAATTCATGCAGTATTTTAAAAAATGATAAATAACTAAAATGATTTTCAAAAAAAAGGGATAAAATTGGGCAGCTCATATTTTCTGACTTGAACATATAAAACAGAGAGTGAATAATCAAAATAGTATACTACTAGCATAAAAACAGGCCAGTGGATGAATGGAAAGAAAAAAGACCACAGAAATATACCGTTGATCTATACTATACATATACAGGCACACACTATCAAGTGATCTCAGTGTCAAAACCATTCAACATGAAGATGATAATCTCCCAATGAATATTATTGAGAAAACGACACACCTAGTGAAGTTCATGCAAAACTTATGCCACACAAAATTAAACTCAAAATGGATTCAATGTGTCATTGTAAGACTTAAAGCTATACTACCCCAAAAGGAAATGTAAAGGAAAATCTTCATAATTTGACAACAATTTATTGGATATAACAAAAGTTCAAACATCAAAAATATAAAAGGGATATATGTGAAATTTAAATAATTTATGAAGCAAATAAAACAGTGAACACTGAAATGTAACCTACAGAACTTGAGAAAATATTTGTAAATTTTAAAGTTAATAAGAAATTAATGTCCAGAGTACCTAAAAATTTCTACAGCTAAAAAACAAAATCCAAAAGCCTAATTACAAAATTGGCAGATGATCTGAATACAAATCTTTGAAAAGATAATTTACAATGGCCAGGATTCATACAAAAAGTTGGCTAATAACAATGGCAAATAAATTAAATGAGATCTACAGTGAGACCCCACTGCACACCTATTAGGTTAAGTGCTATTTTTAAAAATCAATAATAGGCAACTGATAGGGAATGGAGAATCCCAATCCTTGTGTGAGTGGATGGGAATGTAAACTGCTGAAGCCAGTATAAAAAATAATTTGAAAGTTTCTTTAAAATTTAAAACAGAACAATTACAAGATGCAATAATCCTATTTATGATTATATATATCCAAAATAATTAGAAGCAGACTCATGAAAATACATTTGCAAACCCATGTTCATAGAACCAAAGATCAAAATGATACAGAAATTGACTCAGCCCAAAAGTAGAAATACTAAGGAATTCATCAGTAAATTGTAGTTCCCTGAATGAACAGTTAAAGGACAGTGTATAGATATTTTTTGTTTTAAATATTTTTTCACATTGCTCTGCTCTCAGTTCTATTTATCTTCCCTTCTTTCCTTACAAAACATTTGTTTCCTTTTTCTTCTTCTGTCTTCTTTACTTGAAAGAGTAAAGAGGTCACACACTACATCATGGATGAAACTTGATGATATTACGCTAATGAAATAAACCTGTCATAAAATAACAAAAATGATATTTTATATGTAATATCTCAAGTAATCACTTAATTTCTAAAAAACAAAAAGCCCAATAGTGCTTATCATTAGCTGAAAGCATAGAAAAGGGGAAATTTTTCATGAATATAGGATTTTTTATTCATAGAAGCAAGATATTCTGAAGACTTGGTATATAACAGTATGAACATGCATAATATTGTGAAATAAAAAATGGTTAATATGATAAATTTTATACCTATTTTTTATTATCACAGTAAAAAGAGTACCTTGCTTTTTTGAATCCTGAACTCCTATAAGTAAATAACATATTATAATATATGCACCATAGCATGAAGTTACTGAAAAAGAAATAAACATGCAAATACAGATATATAAATGAAAAGTTCAAAGAACTGTGCAAGAATAAATACAAAGATAATATGATGCAAAGTAAAGGAAGCCTTAAGATAATATATATTAGTAAAAAATACAAAGAATTAGAAAAATTGGTCCAGGGAGTTGTCCTTAATGAAGTAGTGTTTTCTTGGAGCATAACCAGTGTATGCAAATTGAAAGAAGGCAATTTAGTTTAGTAAAACAAATAAACTACTATCACAGCTTAAAAATAACTAAATGTTACATTGACAATAATATAAATTTTAAAGCCCTGTAAGAGACCTTATAATGTGAAAAACTGGGGCCTCAAAAACATATTCTCACACCATGCCAGACAAACAAAACAAAGCAAAACAAAACAAAACAGTAGTTAATATCAAAAATGTTATATCCAGGTACATTACTGAATTTATTTATTATACCTAGGATCTTTCAATGGAGTTTTGGTGGTCTTCTATGTAGAGTATCATGTCATCTGCAAATAATGATAATTTAATTTCTTTTCTTATCCTTACTCCTTTTATTTTTCTCTCTTGTCTAATTGCTTTGGCTAGCATTTCCAGCACTATGTTGAATCGGAGTGGTGATAATGGGCATCCTTGTCTTGTGCTTCATTTTAGGGTAAAGGCTTTCAGCTTTGGGCCATTTAATATGGTGCTGACTGTTGGTTTGTCATAGATAGCCTTTATCATATTAAGGTAAAGACTATCTATTCCAATTTTCTGTAAGGTTTTTATCATGAATAAGTGTTGGACCTTATCAAAAGCTTTTTCTGCATCTATAGAAATGATCATGTGATTCTTATTTTTGGCTGTATTGATATGATGGATTATATTTATTGATTTATATGTGTTGAACCACCCCTGCATGCCTGGGATGAACCCCATTTGGCCATGGTACCTAATCTTCGTGATTTGCTGCATTCTGTTTGACAATATTTTACTGAGAATTTTTGCATCTATGTTCAAAAAGGAGATTGGCCTGTAGAGTTCTCTTTTTTTAGTTGGGTCTTTCTCAGGTTTTGATACTAGAGTAATATTTGCTACCAGGAATAACTTAGGAAGGATTGCTACCTTTTCAATTTCATTGAAGAGTTTGAGGAGTGTCGGCATTAAGTCTTCTTTGTATTTTTTGTAGAATTCTGCAGTGAATCCATCTGGGCCTGGACTGTTCTTTGTAGGTAAGGACTTCATTACATTATCAATTTCGTTAGTAGAAATTGGGTTATTCAGCAGTTTTACATCTTCTTGACCCAGGTTTGGTAGTTCATATGTTTCTAGGAATCTGTCCATTTCTTCTGTATTATTGAACCTATGAGAGTAGAGGTTTTTGAAATAGTTGTTGATGATCTGTATTTCCACAGAGTCTGTAGTGATTTCACTCATTTCATAACTTATTGCATGAATTGGGTTTCTATCTTTCTGTTTTGTCAGCTAGGGTCAGCTAGCTAAGGTCAGCTAGGGGCTTATCAATTTTAGTTATTCTTTCAAAGAACCAATTCTTTTATGGATTGATTCTTTGTACTGTTTTCTTAGTCACAATTACTTTGATTTCTGCTCTGATCTTTAAAATTTCCTCTCTTCTTTTGGCTTCAGCCCTGACTGGCTCTTCTGTTTCTAGATGGTCTAGATTGTTTATTTGTGTTTCTTCTGTTTTACTGATGTGGAATTCACTGCAATAAATTTTCCTCTGACGATTGCTTTCATTGCATCCCATCATACACTAATAGCAAAGTCACTGAGAGGTAAATAAGAGAAGCCATATCCTTCATAATAGCATTCAAATATTGAAATACTTAGGAATCAATCTAACAAAAGATTTCTTCAGGGAAAATTATAATGCCCTGAAAAAGAAATCAAAGAGGACTTCAGAAAATTGAAAGACATCCCTTGTTCATGGATAGGAAGAGTAAATATTGTGAAAATGGCCATTCTTCCAAAATTGTTATACAGATTTAATGCAATCCCAAAAAAATACCACTAGCAGACCTCACATATCTAGAGAAATCACTTCTTAAACTCATCTGGAGTGAGAAGAGACCTAGAATAGCAAAGGCAATTCTAAGCAGCAAAGGCAAGGTAGGAGGTATCACAAACAATGACTTGAAGTTATATTACAAAGCTACTGTAATAAAATCAACATGGTACTGGAATAAAAACAGATCTGAAGATCAATGGAATAGATTAGAAGATATAACTACAAACACATTCAGCCACCTTATCTTTGACAAAGGGGCCAAACACATTCATTTGAAGAAACATAGACCCTTAATAAATGGTACTGGAAAAACTGGCTCTCCATATGCCAAAAACTAGATCCATGCCTATCACCATATACTAAACTAAAGTCTAATTGGATCAAAAATCTAAATATTAAAACAGAAACACTAAATCTGTTGGAAGACAAAGAAAGTAGAAAAATTAAAAACATAGAGGTGGGTAGAGAATTCATCAACATGAATCAAACCACATGGGAAATAATTCCCAGAATCAATAACTGGGATCATGTCTTATTAAAGAGTTTCTGTATGTTGAAAGAAATCTTCAGCGTAGTGAAAAGAAAACCCACGAATTGGGAAAAAATTTTAGTGAATGGTACCTCAGACAAAGGATTTCTGTCTAGCACATAAAATAATTTTTTAGAAATCAGATCCCCAAAATTCAAAGACCCCATCCAAAACTGGGCATCTGAGATGAACACAGTTCCCAGATGAAGAAATGTAATTGGCAAATAAATACATGAAACAATGTTCAGCATCATAAGTCATTGGAGGAACGCAAACTAAAAGCACACTGAAATTCCACCTCACTCCAGAAAGAATGGCCAGGATAAAGAAAACTACCAACAAAAAATGCTGGAGAGCTGTGGGCAAAAGGAACTCTTCTGCATTGTTGGTGGGAGTGCAAACTAGTGCAACCACTGTGAAGGTCAGTTTGGAGAGTCCCCAAAACCTGGAATTGGAGATCTCATTTGATCCAGCTATTGCATTTTTGGGCATATTCCCAGAAGAACTGAAAACATTATACCTCAGTGATATATGTGCACCCATGTTTATAGCAGCACAATTTGTAATAGCCAGTTCTTGGAAACAATGTAAGTGCCCATCAGCTGAGGAATGGATAAAAAAAAGATGTGGTATTTCTTTACAATGGAGTACTACTGAGCTATAGAGAGTGGCCACATTTAGATATTTATAAATAAATGAATGGAACTTGAGACCGTGCTCATAAGTGAAATAAATCAAACTCACATGTCTAAATACTGTATAGTCTCCCTAGTGTAAGAAACGATGAAAATAAAGATTTTATAGTAAGCATGGTTTCCCATTATATTGCTTTGCAGTCTTATGTTTACATTCCCTGGTTGGAATGGCTTTGTTCTGTTGTTTGACTTTATTATGTGTGATGGTCTAAACAGCTACTTTGAAGGAAACAAGACATTATGGTAACCTTTGCTGATTTACTACCATCTTGCTTTGAAGCCCTACCATGCTTTTGTTCTTCTGTTTTCATTGGTTCTATCCTATTGTATCTTATTGGGTTTTAATATGTGGGACAGTATAAAGAAATTTTTAAACAAAATGAGACATTATAGTAACTATTGTTCATTAACAGTTATTTGATTTTGAATGTCTTGTAATACTTTCATTATCTTGAATGGTTTTATATTATTTTGTTATGTTTGACATTATTGTGTGTGAAGGTATGCTCAACTATTTCAAAGAAAAGAGACATCATAGTGGCTACTGTTGATATCTGTTTGTCTTGTGAAATGCTGTTTTGTTTGCATTGTTCTGTTCTGATTTACTTTTATTCTCTTTAAAATAAAATTTTAAAAATGTTATATCTACTTGACTTCCTTGCTGATGTAAAGTTTATATAAGTGCCTTTGAAAATGTGAATTTCTTCAGTATTTTGTTCTTATAGCTATTCTAGAAAATGATTTCTAGAACATTTGAAATAGCCTGGGAAATTTAAAATCTATCAAATTTTAGACTTCTTCCCACACATTTTCCAGACATAAAAGCATTATTCTTAGAGAATTTTTATAGATTAAATTTTATCAGCCATTTTCTTAGACTTCATATATTTCCAAAGCATTATGTGCAGATATGCCCTTCCTAGATTCAACCCCTCTCCCCAAAGATAGGCTTATCTAATAATTTAACATCTTGATCCAAAGAATTCATCTCACTCAGAAAAAGATGGCAGAAGACAAACAGTTTGTGAGCCAAACCTGAGGCTTGCAAGGGTATCTTAGGGCACTATTCACATGTCATGATTATAGGGTGGCAATAAGGAGGAAAGATGGTTTTTATGACACCTTTTGTTTCATTTCTTTATGCTAATCTATCACAGCTTTCCCAATTCCCCATACATATCAATCAAAAGAGTACTGTGTCTTTTGACTTTATGGAAGTTTAAAAAAAAAAAAAAAAAAAAAAAAAACAGTGTGGTTCTAACACAGAGGAACGTAAAAGATTGCAGCCGTGTCATAGTCTTCCATTATGAAATAGAGGTTCATATTTTCATAAAAGCTCCAAGACCTTATGTATTTCTCTTCAGCAAATAAACATTGAGTATTTTGTTTCTCTGTTCTACTTTCCATGGGAAGTAAAAAAATGACAATATTTTGCTACATCAAGAAACCTAAGCATTGGATTGGACTATTTTTTTTTTTTTTGTCCTAAGAATCATTATGAACCATAAGGAATCACACCAGATGAAAAAGTAACTAATGAATGTGCATTTTTAAAAAAAGGCCATGAAAAGTGTTAGTTAGTCAGGGAAATCTGGTTAATCAGAAAGTCTGATCTTAAAGACTTTGAAAAGCGGTTTATTAAGATACCACCCACATACCATAAAAATATATTTAATTGCCTAAATCAATGGATTGTAGTAAATGTACAGGCTGTACCATCATCCTGCCAGTACAGATTTATACCACAGAGGTTCCATGTTGTGAAGGGGGCTCAATTCACGGTAGTCAGAAAACCAAAAGAGATGGCAAGAGGAGAAAGGATCTAGGTCACGATGTCCTTTTCTGAGGCCTCCCCCTTAGGACCTAACTTTCCTCCACTGTGTCCCAACTGCTGAGGGTTCCATCACCTCCCATCTCCCGTGCTCTGCAGAGAAAGTTGTAAAACAAAGCGCTTTAGCAGCCGCTTCTCCCAATTACAACACTGACTTCCTATTGGCTGTTACTTAGAACATTCTTATTCTAAGCACAGAATGTGCTGCAAGGAGTTGAGATCCTTATTTGTTCAGACCCACATTCAGTGCCACAAAAATCTCCTCTTGGCATCTTTCCACCCTGAAGTTATTTCTTAATTTAACTTTGGCTGTGCCTTATTGTGATTTATTAATTTTAAAGTTATCCAAATTTCAAATCCTCAATGTAACAGAAATTCAGTGTGCAAGAGAATCACAGAATAAGGGATTAGATGTCTCTTTTTCTTTTATTTTGGTACCAGGGATCAAACTTATGACCTAGTGCTTATGCCACTGAGCTAAATCCCTGGCCTGTTTTTTTGGGCGGGCGGGTTGGATGTCTGTATGTTATGGGATATGTGATTTCAAATGTTCATTTACATTATTGAACAGTTATTTTAGTGCCCAGGTTTATAAGTAGACACGTGAGTTAAAATTCTGAAATCTCATTTAGCCACCTTGTTATCAGGCTTTAAAACGATCCATGTGTGAGGAATCGTCATCCCCAAGACTCTACTATGTCTACATGTATTCCTTCAGGACTTGCTGTTGTTGAACATGCACACCTCACACCTCACGCTAGATTCTAGGCTTGTCTTTTGTCCTGACTTCTAGTATTATGAATGAAGTCACATTTATGTGCTTTTGCACATCTGAAAAAAATGACAATGAAGCTTATTTGAAAATTCCTAGCATAAAGTTAGGTAAATAATCTGCATCTTGGTTTAAAAGCAACTCATTTATATTCAATTTCAAAAATAGAAGTTGGGGGGTGGGGGACAAGTTAGTGGAAAAGTTAATGATTCCAACTCTATCCACTAGAAATCTGCTGAGTCAAACAAGAAATTATGGTACTCCTCACAAATAAAAGAGGTTATCTTTTTAAAAGGCTGCAACCTATTGTATTAGAAGGTAGATAAGTATACAAGATGTTATGTGAGAGAATTTAGCATTACCTGGGAGTTCAGTGGTTCAGAATGAATCTATTAAGTCCTCTCTCTCTCTCTCTCTTTCTCTCTCTCTCTCTCTCTCCCCCCCCTCCCTTTCTCCTTCACTTTTTCTTCCTCTTCCTTTCTCTTTTTTCTCCAACTCTCTCCATCATTTTCTAATTCTTTGTACTTTTCTTTTTTTTCCACTTAACTTTCAACTTATCAGATCTTGAACTCTTATAACTTTGAAGTGATAAATCAAAATTGCTGTTGAGAACATCTGGTACTGGCATTACAAATTGTTTGAGGCCATTGAGAGTTCAATTGAATTAAAATTTGAAATATTTTCCCTTAATCCTAGTTTTTAAAAGATTAGGCAAAAAATTGATCAATTAATATTTTCTAGTCAAGCTTTTAAGTAATCACTTGGTAATAATTTTCCATCATCTCAGTAACATACAATTCTTTCTTGAGAAAAATCACAGTAGGAGAGATAAAAAATAAAGAAAAAGCTTTGCAACCAGGCAAGTGAGTTAATTTGCAGCAATGGATAGAGTTTTTGAATAAAAATAAAGAGCTAGATAAAACGTAGATAAGGAGAAGGAGGGAGATAGATCTTTCTCAAATGAGAAGAGGAGAAGAAATGGGTGGAGGAAATGAAAGGGTATTATGATGTATCAAATCTACCTATGGAGAGCAAACATTATGTAAAGAACATATGTACCAATAAAATAAATAAATAATGACCAGTTAAAAACCCAATGTCAACTATGTACCGTGAGGAATTTATTCACTGGTCTGTTTTGTTACCTGTATTTATGAGATCTTGACTAAAGCTCTCTTCAAGTTTGAGGTCTCCTTACCCAACCACATGCTGAATGCCTAGCTTCACTAATAGTTATAATCTTTAAAACATTTTTCCAGTGCAAGTGATTTAGTCTCATTTACCCTACCAGAAACCCTGTGGTGACTTTAAGTACTACAGATGGATTAAATTACATAAATATGTGACTCAAAAATATGTGAATGAATTCCTTTCTGAAATGTTTGATTTGTCAATATTTTAGTGCACATTTGTATAACAAAGAAGTGGAAAAACCTTCAATGTACCCAGTAAAAACATTTGTGCAAACTAATTCTATTTTTGCATCTACTGCACAGACCAAGAGACATAAAATTCTAGCCTCCTTCAAAAGTTTTTTCTGCTAGTCATAGTCTCTTCCAAATTGATCATTATGGCAGTTTCAATGGCACAAATATTCTTCTCTGCTTCCAAAATACAAAGTACAAGTACCATAAACAGCAGCTTACTTTCCTGATGACCACTTCCTCCTCCTTCTCCTCTCAGCCCTGAATACAATTTCCTCTTTCCTTTCCCATACACATGAAAAAGTTCCAATCAGTTCCTCATGCAATACCCACCCCCAAACTCCACTTCTAGCCAGAGTTCATAAAACCTTCAGCTCCCTGGTCTCCTACCAGAGGAGCTTAGTGCTATAAAAGTTGTGCACTCCCCAGTGCACCTCAATAAAGTCCTCATTTCTTTTTCTTGTTTCTCCATTGTCTTGGAAAACCTAACATTTTGGAGCCATGACTCAGATTGCCAGTGTGTGTGGCTCCTGGGGGGCGTCATCCCCCCATTTTGAGCACCCTTGCTTGTGAACCACCCACTTTTACTCCAGGGTCTGCCTACTTGATGTTACTAACCTTACCTAACACCGATCCACTTCATTATTCACAGATGAACCACCTCTCAGTTTGAGATTTCCTATCCCAGTTTCCCAGTCTCTGTCTCAGGCATCCATGAGCTCAACATCAGGAAACCTCCTGCACGTTCCTTGGACAGGCATAACAACGCTCACATTACTTGGGCAGGGCTACTGTCCTTAAGTCCCAAAGCAAGGTTAGTACCCTCTTGTCTTTTGAGATGCCCCCTTCCCTCTGCACTCTTTGTGATGGCTGAAAAGAACAGGTGTTGAGGCTTTCGCTCTGTCACACTCTCAAAACAGGTGACAACTGCTTTTGAAAAGTGTGATCCATGTTACTTTAGCTGTAGCTTCTGGATCACCTATAAATTTGGTCACTGTGGGAGGTCCTTTTCCCATTCCCAAAAAGACAATATTTCTGGGGTGCCTGGTTCATAATCTTGGCCTCTTTTGTCAGAGGGAGACCATAAAACCCAAAAGCTGATCTCTTACTGCTAGGTGGCTTGGCAGGCTTACAAACTTGATAGTAACCAATGGCGTGAGGAAAGATTTTTTTACCCCTCTGCTCTTTAAGGTTTAAATAACTTTTGTCATTGCAATGGAAAATGGTCAGAAATCCCTTTAGTTCAGGCCTTTATTACTCAGAGGATGTGCCCCTCTCTTAGTCATGTAAGGCTGCCCAAGTACTCTTGGTTCATTATACCCCACCAGATTCTATTTCTCGCCACTAGACTCCTTATATGAACTTCCTCCTGTCTTTATCCTCGCTATCCTACATCCCCAAGACCAAATCCCTCAGCCTTCTCAACCAGAAGTTCCTACACCTCCTGCTTCACTCTCTTCCCTTTCCTTATCCCCAGCAGCCTCTATCTCTCCCCTTACTTCCTCTCTCCAATCTCAGGCTCCTCAGTCTCCTCTACCTGAGCTATCTATCCTGCCTGATGGCTCCTCTTCTACCTGCTTCTCTTGCTCCCCCATCAGCATTCCCCCGCCTGCTCACCACACTTGATCTTGCATCTCTTAACCACCCAGGAAATCACTTGGATGTTTCGCTGCTACTTTGTGATCCTATGCAATATGATCCTCAACAGCCATCTTGTTTTAAGTCAGATAGAGGATTGCCACCATCTTGTGGTCTTCCACCATGTAACAGTCTGCCACTACCTTGTGACAGACCACATGGTAAACAATCACCATCCTGTGGCCTGTCGTCATGTGATAAGTAGCAGCCATCTTGCTGCTGGTCACATGATGACCACCATTTTGTGATCCTTCATCATATGACCAACAGCAACCATCTTATTGTGGGTCACATGGTATCCAGTCACTATCCTGTGCTTCTTTGACACATGCATCATCCTGTAATTGCCCACAGATGCCTGCTCAGAAGTCACACCTTGGTGTTCATTTATACCTCCCACTCCACAGCCCTCTCAGCCTCAATACCTCTTCCTACTTTGGAAACAGGTTGGTCCTGAGGGATTAGTTTTTTAATCTATATTCCTTTTTCCCTTACTGACCTTTCTCAGATTATAAATTTCTGTTCCTTTTCCATTGATCCACAAATGTATTATAGAGTTTGAATGTATAATTAATTGTTATGACTTACATTTCAACAATGATTATGTGATTCTAAACACCACCCTCACCTCACAAGAGACGGCTCACTTATGGCAAGTGGCTCGAGAAGGAGCTGATAGTAGACATAAAACTAATACAGCTGAAAATGAGCCTGCACCTGCTACAGAGTCTGAACAGGACCCAACTAGAATTATCAAAATGGAGAGCGTTCTTATAAAGTACATAAAATGATTGAAAATTTAATTGTGGGTCTTAACAAAATAGCTCACAAATATACTAACTCAAGCTTTTAGAACAGGCACAAGAGGCTAATGAAAACTATACCACTTTCCTCACATGTCTTAGGAACATCCTAATTAAATATACCAATGTAAACTCAGACTCTCATGAAGGCACAATTGTTATTAATTCCTATTTTAATTTCCAGTCTGTCCCTGACATTCAGGCAAAACTACAAAAGGCTAAGCTTGTCCCCAAATCCCACAGGGAGACCTCCTTAATATGGCCTTTTGTGTTTTCAAAAATAGAGATAAATCACAAAAGGAGGAACAAGAGAAACAAAAAAGAAACTTGCTAAATTTAAAACTGATCTCTTAGCAGTGGTACTTGGGGCTCCTAAAACAGATAAAGCAAAATAACATGGAGCTGCCGAAGCCATTCCCAGGGCATGCTTCAGAGGTGGCAAACAAGGACACTGGACAAGAGAATACCCCAATCCATGATCCTCACCAGGGCCTTGCCTCCTTGCAACCTCAAGGGCCATTGGGAGAGTGACTATCCTAGTCACCGGAGAGTGGGTATTTCAACTCCTTACCCTGACAAGAGATCTTGTCACCACCAGACTCATTATTGGATCTGCTGCTGAAGAAGGTTGATGGGCATGGTGTTTCTCACCATTAAGGTATCCTCAGAGGTCCAAGTCTCACTACATATCTCAGGTAACACACTGTCTGTACTTACAGACACAAGGGTCACATATAGTTGTTCTACCTGAGTTTTCAGGACACTGTATTAAATACACAGTCTACATAGTGGGTGTTGATAGTCAACCTACCCAGCCTCTTCAAACAGGACCCATGCCCTCAAGGTTTCAAACTCTCTTCTTTACTTATAGCTCTTTGATAATACCAGCATATTCCACACGCATTTTGGGTAGGGAACTTCTCTAACTATTTAACTTCTCTTTTACCTACTGTCTTCCCCTGGCTCTTATCCTCCAAACACCATCACAGTGTACCACCAATCCATCCCCTCCACTACCTTATCTCTTGTCAATTCCATAGACTGGAATAAACCCCCAAGCCCACCCAGGCTACCCATACTATGTTAATTTGTCTCAGAGATCATGCAAACTTTTCCTATGTTCCCCAATATTCTGTAGATCCCAAATATCAACAGGGGCTCAAATCTAAGATCAAGTACCTTCTGGACAATGGTTTTCTCAAACCTACCCATTCACGATACAATACTCTCATTCCTTCAGTACCCAAGCCAAATGGTTTCTATTGCTTGGTTAAAGATCTTAGAGTAATCAATAATACTGTCATCCCAATTCACCCAGTGGTACCAAACCCTTACACTATGTTCTCTCATGTTTCTCCCTCTCACACTCATTTCACAGTCCTGTGTTGGGAGCCGCAGCCCCGAGCCCGGTCGCCTTACTTGGCGGACGTGAGGCCTGTAGGAAAGAGCAAAGCCTGAGTTAGATTACCCCTCCCATCGAGCACGTTAGTTTCCTGCTTACCGCGTAAACAACCCGCTCAATAATATGTTAGCCAATCAGCTTGCCTTGCTTACTTTAATATGATTGGACACTGTATCCGTATATATACTGGTGCCACCCCTGGGGGGAAGTAGAAGCCCGGAAGAAGCCGCGGAGAGCGGACCGGTAGAGGCTTCGGAGCGAAGCACGGAAGGAGCCGCGGGGAGCGGACCAGAGGAGGCTTCGGCTGGGAGCGATCCCAGGGCAGGCTGTACGGAGAGAAAATAAAAGAAAAGGTTGTCCACTGCCAGACTTTGTCGTGTGTCCTTCCTGCCGGCCGGGAGCGACATCGACATTTGGAGGCCCACACGGGGAACAACTGATCACCCCCGAGACGTGGTAGTGGACAACGTTCCTTGATACAGCACTGCGAGACAGGTGAGCAGGGGATAAGCCTGGGCTCTGGGTGGCGCGCACCTACAGGGCTTTTAGACTCCCCTCAGGCTCACGCGTAAGTGGCGGATTTTTGGGCCTCACGCGGTGAGTAACATATTAAATATGGGTAACGTACCGAGTAACGACACCCAGCCCTTGGTACAGGTCCTCCGGAAGCTCTTAAAGTCCAGAGACCTCAAGGTGGGACGCAAAACGCTGGAGAGCTTTTTTGAGGAGATTGATAGTTTCGCTCCCTGGTTCTTGCCCACAGGGCACTTAAACCTGCCCTCGTGGGAGAAGTTGGGCAGGGATCTTTCTCTAGCGGAAAGGGAGGGCGGGGCTTCGGTCTTCGCTCGGCCACTGTGGGAAATGATATATGCATGCTTGAAGAGCGAGGGTGGTTGTAGGGAAGGTTCTCAAGAGCTCATTAAAGTGCGTAGGGCATTCGAACAGGCCCAGTCAGGGAGCTCCCGGGAAGGGTCCGTCAAAGGAGACAAAGATATAAAGGAGGAAGACGGGGCTCAGGCCTCGGAGTCGTCTGACTCCGAGAACGAGGAAGGCTTAGACAACGATGAGACCAAGGAGCCTAGATGCCAAGAATTGCGCTCCGCTCAACTTGGTCTGCGGAGGAGTAGAGAGCTCCTGAGCGCCCCCTGGCGCGAGAGGGAGGCGAAGCCTTCCGCCCCACCTTGGGAGCTGTTCCCGGAAGCGATCCCTCGCCACGAGGCGGCCGCGTGGGAGCTCCCTCCCCTTTCGCCAGAACAGGAAGTGATGCACGGGCCCCCATTTTCCGCCCAATCACGGCCGCCGTCTTATGCTCCGCCGCCGGCGGGTCGGTATTTTTACAGGCGGCTTTGGCAGGGGGGACGTTTGTCTCATGAGGTACATCCACCACCTGGGATAGATAGTGGCCCCTACGGGATATTTCCTGTACAAGTAGCTATGGGCCAGGGACGTAATGCATGGGAGCCTTTTGAGATAAAACAGATTAGAAAACTTAAAAATGCAGTTACAACCTTTGGGCCGACTGCGCCTTACACCATTGCCATGCTGGAGAACCTGTCTTCTGGGCCCCTCACCCCCGCGGACTGGATTCAGCTGGCAAAGGCGTGTCTGCCCTCGGGTAGTTACCTGGATTGGCGAGCCTGGTACGCAGAGTTCTCTGCAGAGCAGGCTGAGAGAAACGCCAGTCGGGGAAACCGGGGGTGGAACAAGGAAATGCTTATGGGAGAAGGTCGGCACGCTGATGATCAGACTCAGTTCCCCGGCACTGTCTATGAACAAATCAATGCCATAGGGCTCCGCGCCTGGAAGCAGGTAAGTGGTGCCAGAACAGCCTCCTTGTGTCTTTCAAAAATAATTCAGGGTACCACAGAGCCATTTGTTGACTTTGTGGCCCGAATGCAAGATGCTGCCGATAAAATATTTTCTGATCCGGGAGTGGCTCGACCG
The DNA here is from genome assembly GCF_034190915.1 of Cavia porcellus. Taxonomy (NCBI): domain Eukaryota; kingdom Metazoa; phylum Chordata; class Mammalia; order Rodentia; family Caviidae; genus Cavia; species Cavia porcellus. Next base: position 20,730,088 of record NW_026947494.1, on the reverse strand, counting down.
CTGGTAAGGCAGCTGATTTTCGAGCAATGTACAAAGGAGTGCAAGGCAGCGATAGCCCCTCATAAGAACAAGGACCTCAACACCTGGATTAGGATATGCAGAGAGATAGGGGGGCCGCTCTCCAACTCGGGAGTGGCTGCTCTCCTGGCCGCGGCTGTACAGCAGAGGGGACCTCGCGGGTCAGGAGAGGAATGTAAGGCCAGAGGGTGTTTTGCCTGCGGGGAGCCAGGACACATTAAACGTCACTGCCCAAACAATGCAGATGCTAGGCCCCGTCCTAGGAATGAAGAACCATATGTTTGTGGGCGATGCAAGAAGGGATCACACAAAGCTGAGGAGTGTAGGTCGGTCTTTGATGCTCAGGGCAACCGTATTTGTGGACGAGATGCTAGAGAGCCAAAAAACGGCCAGAGGGGGCCCCCCTCACAGGCAGACCCCCGCCCCAGAGACAGGACAGCTCAGGATGGCAGCCTTCAACAAGGGCCACCCCTGGGTCAGCAGGTGTGGACCTCAGTGTCGCCTCCAGACTTATATTAGTGCCTGACATGGGTGTTCAAGTGGTTGAAACCACCTTTAAGGGACCGTTACCCGAAAATTCCGTGGGTCTGGTGATCGGGAGATCCTCCACGGCCCTTCGGGGTCTCACAGTAGTCCCGGGGGTCATAGACTCAGACTACACAGGACATATTAAAATTATGGTTCAATCTCTTGTGGGTACTATGGTAATCAATAAAGGAGACAAGATAGCGCAGCTCTTGCTGCTCCCCAGTCTCCACAAGAGATTTCCCTCAAAGCAGAAAATTAGAGAAAGTCAAGGTTTCGGTTCCTCAGGGGAAGTCTTCGAGGGACTCCATATGACACTTGATAAAAGGCCCATGCTCTCACTTAAGGTCAATGGCAAGAATATAACAGGGCTCCTAGATACAGGAGCTGACCGTTCCATTATCTCCAAAAAGGATTGGCCTTCCAACTGGCCCACCAACACTGCAGATAACACGCTGCAGGGCCTGGGGATGGTGTCAGCTCCTCAGGTTAGTGCTTCAACCCTGCTCTGGTGTGATGAGGAGGGTCATCAGGGCCATTTCCAACCATTTGTGTTGCAGTTGCCAGTGTCTCTATGGGGAAGGGACATCCTCACTCAGATGGATGTCACGCTTACGTCAAACTGCTCCCCCCAGGCTAAGGATATACTCAGGAACCAGGGATATACCCCCGGCAAAGGCTTGGGCAATGCCCTACAGGGTCGGACATCCCCAATACCAGTAGAGAACAAAAAAGGTAGGCAAGGGCTGGGTTTTTCTTAGGGGCCGCTGAAGAAGCTCTCCTACCCACTTCGATCAAAATCACCTGGAAATCAAATGATCCGGTCTGGGTACCTCAGTGGCCCCTGCCTAAGGAGAAGCTATTAGCCTTGTCAGAAATAGTCAGTGCACAACTTAGATTAGGACACATTAAGCCGTCGACCTCCCCATGGAACACCCCCATTTTTATAATTAAGAAAAAGTCTGGCAAGTGGAGGCTGCTCCATGATCTAAGGGCGGTCAACGCGCAGATGCAGTCCCTGGGGGCGGTCCAGAGGGGGCTGCCAGCTCTCTCAGCCATCCCTCAGTCTTGGCCGATTTATGTTATAGATCTTAGAGACTGTTTCTTCTCAATCCCCCTGCATCCAGAGGACACCCATAGGTTCGCCTTTACTTTACCCACCATTAACCAAGAAAGCCCTGATCTCAGATACGAGTGGATAACGCTGCCCCAAGGTATGGCCAACAGTCCCACTATGTGTCAGATTTACCTTGATTCCCTACTGGCCCCCCTACGGAAATCCTTTCCCAAGATAAGATGTGTGCATTACATGGACGACCTTTTGCTCAGCGGCAGGGACCCAGACATGCTAAATAATATGCTCGGCCAGTTGGTCGAGGCCCTGAGACAAGCCAATCTGCATGTTGCCCCCGACAAGATTCAGGGAGGAGAAATGGTGACCTACTTAGGCGCGAGAATCTCCCCTATGCTAGTCTCTCCGCAGAAGGTCACCATTAGGACGGATGGCGTTAGGACCCTAAATGACATGCAAAAGCTATTGGGAGACATTAATTGGATTAGGCCATATTTACATATACCAAATTCAGATCTCAAACCCCTGTTCGACCTTCTGAAGGGAGACCCAGATATAGCCTCCCACAGGAGGCTCACTCCTGAGGCAAGAGCTGCCTTACAGAGAGTGGAGGAAGCCTTAGGTGGGGCTACCTTACACAGAATTGAACCAGGGCGACCCTTTGATGTCTGTTTGCTACAGACTAGTCTACAGCCCACAGCGGTGATTTGGCAGAAAGGACCACTACTGTGGATACACCCTAAGGTCTCACCTGCAAAAGTCATAGAGCATTACCCGGAGGCAGTCGCTTCATTGGCCCTTGAAGCGCATGATAGAGCTGTCCAACATTTTGGCTCAGGACCACAAGCCATCCGAGTACCCTATACCGCCAGCCAGATCAAGACCCTGGCTGCCTGCATAGATACTTGGGCCATTTTGAGATGTGTTTGCCATGGGGATATAAACAATCAATACCCTAAAGACCCTATCTTGTCATTTGTCACTCAGCACCCTGTAATTTTTCCAAAGGTTACTGCCTCTGAGCCATTAGTCCCAGCAACTACAATATATACAGATGGCTCCAAGACGGGGATAGGCGCCTATGTGATCCTAGGCAAGCCCCCGGTTACCATACAATTTGAACCTGATCAGCCTCAGGTGGTGGAACTGCAGATCGTTAAAATGATTCTTGAACGGTTCTCAGGAGCCATTAACATTGTCTCCGATTCTAGGTATGTGGTCAATGCTATGCAAGTGCTTGAGACTGCCGGTTTAATTAGATCCACTTCCACAGTGGCTGGGCTGTTCCTGTCTATCCAGACATTGCTCCAGAACAGACACCATAAGGTCTTCACCACCCACATAAGAGCACATACATCCCTGCCAGGGCCTATGGCACAGGGGAATGCGGCTGCTGATACTGCCACTCGCCCGTTATGGATTTTTACCTTACTAACACCAATCGAGCGAGCCCGTGCCTTCCATGATAAGTTTCATGTCAATGCCAGGACACTAGCAAACCATTTCCATGTTTCCAGAGCAGATGCACGAGATATCGTGCGACTATGTGGCTCCTGTGCCACATACAAACCTGCCATACCGATGGGAGTAAACCCTCGAGGTTTGATCCCTGGTGATGTTTGGCAGATGGACATCACACATATACAGGAGTTTGGGACTCTTAAATATGTTCATGTTTCCACAGACACCTGTTCTCACGTCATATTTGCAACAGCAGAAACAGGTGAAAAAGTGTCTAATGTGATCAATCATTGCCTGGCGGCTTGGGCCGCATGGGGCAAACCAAAAATATTAAAGACTGATAATGGACCAGCCTATATAGGCAAAGCCTTCAATGAGTTCTGCAAAATGATGGAGGTTCAATTAAAACATGGTATCCCATACAATCCCCAAGGTCAAGGAATCATCGAAAGAGCCCATAGAAGTCTCAACGCAATTCTAGCTAAACAAAAAGGGGGAGTAGGCCAAGGCCTGGCCCCAAAGGCACGATTATCCATGGCACTATTCACACACAATTTTTTAAATTTAAATAATGATAATTGCTCCCCAGCTGTGGAGCACTGCAACCCTTCCTCCAACCATAAAGGGTGGGTGAAGTGGAAAGATGTCCTGACAGGACAATGGATGGGCCCGGATCCGGTAATCAGCTGGAACCGAGGCGCGGTTTGTGTTTTTCTGCAGGAATCGGGACGAGAACCACTGTGGGTACCGGAGAGACTGACACGGGCGACAAAGCCCTCGACTGAAGATCAGACCTGCCCTACCGGAGATCCATCACAGACCAACCAACAAGATGAATAGAAATAGCGGTAGCCCGAAATGGACAAGAAGATCCTCAGGCATATGCATGGCTCGCTTGCCTAGCCTACAACCGAGTCTAGGGACGGTGAGCTTCCCACACTCCTCCTCTAAAAAATTATGACATAGCTGGGTAGGAGAGTCAATGACGGGTAAGAGCGTACTCCCCCGGTGCGACTCAACCTAAGCCAGGCCCTACCCCATCCTGCACGTAAGCCGCTGGACTGTTAGATGCTGCCCAGGTCTAAATTTCTCTCCGAGGGGATTTCTTTACGGAGAGGAAATGAGTGCAAGCTTGTGTGCATCCAGGTTCCGTCCAGTTTGTGCCTGGCCCTAGAAAAAGGACGAGGGCCTCAGGGCCTTGGCAGACCATGGGACGGCCGAACAGGGTCTAAGCCAAGGACCTACGGTGGGCCTACGCATAGGGCATAAGCCTCTGCACCCAGTCCAGGAAGGGCTACGATGCGCACATTCATAAAAAATAAAAAAGGGGGAGATGTTGGGAGCCGCAGCCCCAAGCCCGGTCGCCTTACTTGGCGGACGTGAGGCCTGTAGGAAAGAGCAAAGCCTGAGTTAGATTACCCCTCCCATCGAGCACGTTAGTTTCCTGCTTACCGCGTAAACAACCCGCTCAATAATATGTTAGCCAATCAGCTTGCCTTGCTTACTTTAATATGATTGGACACTGTATCCGTATATATACTGGTGCCACCCCTGGGGGGAAGTAGAAGCCCGGAAGAAGCCGCGGAGAGCGGACCGGTAGAGGCTTCGGAGCGAAGCACGGAAGGAGCCGCGGGGAGCGGACCAGAGGAGGCTTCGGCTGGGAGCGATCCCAGGGCAGGCTGTACGGAGAGAAAATAAAAGAAAAGGTTGTCCACTGCCAGACTTTGTCGTGTGTCCTTCCTGCCGGCCGGGAGCGACATCGACAGTCCTGGACCTTAAAGATACTTTTATTCACAACCTCCCTACACCCAAATGGTCAGGATTTCTTTGCATTTATATGGACTGATCCAGACACTCTCAGGTCTCAACAACTCACCTGACAGTTCTCCCTCATGGATTCAAGATTCACTTCTTTAGTCAAGCCCTTGCTTGACATGTTACAGCTCTTGACTTCAAACCCAGCCACTCTCCCTGAATACATTGATGACCTTATCCTGTGTTCTCCATCCTCAATTTTCTCTCCAACCATGGATACAGCGTCTCTCTTGCTAAAGCCCAAGTAGTTCCCCAAATGTCAAATATCTGGGGTTCACTCTTATTCCTACCACTTATTCCATCACCACAGATTGCAAAGTAATTCTTCAGGATCTCCAGGTGCCTATGACAAAACAAGTCCAGTCCTTTCTGGGTTGAGCTAACTTCTTTCACCTCAGGATTCCTAACTTTGCAGCTCTAGCCCAACCCCTCTACAAAGCTTCAAAGGGCTCTTTATCAGAATTCCTAGACCTCACTACAACTAAACACTCCTCTTTTCATAAGTTAAAAGAGACTTTCCTTAGGACCCCAGCCTCACTGTCCCTGACCCCACACAACCTTTCACTCTGTACACCACCTCTCAAGGTCACAATGCTGTAGGTATATTGCAACACAAAAAAGGACCTTCCTTTTAAGAGGTAGCCTGCTCATTGAAACAGTTAGACAACACAGGGTGAGGATGGACCTCATGTGTCTGAGCCCTTGCAACCACAGCTGTACTGACACAAAAAGGCCAAATGTTCACATTGAGGCAATCTATTACAGTACATTCACCTCATCATCTGAGCAAGCTTATCTCACATAAGACACTCCCTGCCCTAATGACCCTTCTCCCCTTCAACAGGTATATTAGTATTCTCTCAAGATCCTTCCATCTCTATTGCAACTAGTGGTCCTCTCAACCCAGCAACTTTGCTTCCCATCTCAGAAGACCACCCTTGCCATGACTGTATTGAGCTCTTACAGATGATCTCCACCCCTTTTCCTCATATTAGGAGCACACCTCTCTCTTTAGCCTTTGACACCTGGGTCATAGATGGCAGCGTGATGAACTCAGACAATGAAAAGAGAGCAGAATATACAGTAATTAACCAGTCAAAAGTCACAGAGACAAATGTACTACCAAACGGAGAATCTTCACAAAGGGCTGAACTTTTTGCTTTTACACAGGCTCTTACACTGTCAAAGGAAAAGACCATGAATATATACACTGATGCAAAATACACATTTAGTATTTTGCACTCCTGTGACACCATCTGGCAAGAAAGGGGTTTTATCAACACTCAGAGACCTCCCATCATTAGTGCACCTGTCATTCTTAAACTCCTAGAAGCAGCACAATGCCTAAAACAAGTACCAGTCATTCATTGTAGGGAATACTAGAATTCTACAGACTGCATTGTTCAGAGCAATGCCTTTGCAGATATATAAACCAAGCCAGCTGCACAAAGGCTATATCTTCTCATCTCTTCCTGCTGGTCCCAAACATCCAACCTCTGCCTAACTATTCACCAAAACAGCTACAGTTGCCTCACAAACCAGGTTATATACAAAACACTCAGGGATGGATTTTCCAAGCATTGAAACTTGTTCTCCTGGATATCAAACCCTAGAGATAATCACTGACTTACACAACTATTTTCATGTGGGATCACAGGCCTTATACAGACTCTTAGTCCTAGTGGTTTCATCATGGAGAATGAGGGCTATCATCCTCCAGATGACTCACATCTGTCAGTTCAGTGCTAAAACCTCTCCTCAAGGGCATGTACCACCCCCTTCCTTTCCTACTCACCAATTTCAAGGACACATTCCCAGTGAAGGCTTGCAGATAGAGTTCACACACATGTCACACAACAAAACTCTTAAATATCTTCTTGTCTTTGTCTAGCTTTTCAGGATGGATAGAAGCCTTTCCCATAACAAGGGAAATTGCTAATATGGTTACTAAAGTTCTGTTACAAGAAATCATTTCTAGGGTTTGTCTGCCTCAAAGTATCCAATCAGATAAAAGTTCAGCCTTTATTTTTCTAATCACTCTACAGTTATCCTGAAGCTTACACATCACTTGGTGCCTACACATTCCATTCCACTCACAATCCTCAGGAAACTTAGAAAAACAAACAGCCTCATAAAACACACATTACAAAACTCATTTTAGAATTACACCAACCTTGACCTCAACTTCTTCCATTAGCCTTAGCCAAGCTCAGAGCTCTCCCTCAGGTTCCTACCATTCTAATTCCTCTTGAACTCTTGACAAATCTACTTTATTTCAAATCTTCTAAGTCCACCTGTCTACAACTGAATGGCCCGGTCCCCACCTTACTGTCCTCACAGTTCCTACTGCAGTCAAGCTCGCTGGGCTGCCATTCTGGTTCCATGTCACTCAAGCTAAGTGATGCCTTCCTAACTCTAATTCATTTGACTCGAAACATCTCAAGTGCTTATCACATCTCTTATCTCCCACCTGCCTCCACCTCATCAGAGGCACAGCCACAACCTTCAGGCTAACTCACATTTTATTAGTCTTCCTGGTTCCTGATCCCTTATATACTATCAGTTATTCTTTTCACTGTAGGATTATGGACAGTCTTTCCAGAGGACTTGCACACTATACGTAAAATAGTCTTCATACTCTTCTACATAACAACTATCTTAGCTCTCTCCACTCCCAACTGTCTAGTTAAACACAAGATTTCTCTGGATCTGGGCTGTCATCTCACTTACACTGACACAGTCACAGCATTTTCCATGCCCAGTCTATAATTTCCCAAACATGATTCAACAGTCAGGCCTTCCATTCCTCATGCCTCCCACTCCTTCCAACCCAACTCTGGGATAGAAGACAAGGCTTACCGATACTCCTACTTTTACCCTTCCCAACAGGGGAATAATTACCTCCCATAATTTCACCCCCTCCCAATTCTACGCTCAATTTTCAGATTCCTTATTGTCATTTTAGACCTTATGCCCAAACTTGGGATATAGGAAAACAAAACAGAGTAATTTGCCAATCTGCCAACATCTTCTATCACGAACAGGTTCTAGTTACCTGGAGGCCCCCACAATAAAACAATGACAGTGTGTTAATCCCTATTGGCCAATAGTGATTGATTGATTGCATCAACTTGAGACATTTAGAAGCTTAACTACATAGGTTTAGCAACTCTACTCCTTAGAGTGTAGAAGACCCACTCTAAGGTGGCTCATCACTTGGAGGTACAAAAGGGAAGGAGGAAGGATGAATGCATTCCATTCTTTGGAGAAGCCAGTCTTCCCCTTTGGTTTGGACTTCATCTCCTGGCTTCCAGTGTAGACTCTTCAGCTTTATGGCATAGAATCTTCAGCCTTCTGTCACAGACACATGAGCCTGCTGGTGTGGATTTACATGAGACACTAGAGTGAACTCCAGACCTTAGATTGAATCCTTTGGCCTCCAATGTGCAGACACCCTCTGATCACTTCCTCATCTGACTGGCTGTCCACCATAAGCCAATCTTGTCACTTTTTTATACATTGGTATATTTCGTGTTGTTTCTGTTTCTCTAGTAAAACCTGGACTAATACATGGCTTTAACAGTGAACTCTCTGGAAACTATGAGGACTTCTTTCCTGTCCCAATTCCATGATACACACTTCCCCCATAAAACAAGGGCCATTCACATTCCAGTTCTTGCTGGTACAGGTATTCTCTTTGTACTCAGAGCTGGCCTCAGGGTGTGGGGAATAGGCATGGCAGTCCATCATTATCATCCACTCTCCATAGGGCTTCACCAAGAGGTACAACACAACCATCTCCATCCACTAATGCCAAAACCAAATAGCCTTGTAAAGGTCACTCTCCAGAACCAATGAGCTCTAGACATACTTACAGCCAAAGAGGGAGTTACCTGTGCTACACTGGGAGAAGAATGTTGTTTTTTTTAATAAATGAGTCAAGAATCATCATGGGCAAGGCAAAAAGGCTCTGCAACTACTTAGACAAGAAGCACTGACAGCTAGGTTATGGATATTCTTCTTCCTCACCATGGTCCTGGTGGAATGACATATTCAGCTCATGGGCACCCTTCCTTCTATCTTCTATCTCTTCTTGGTCCTTTAGTTGTGATAATGGACTTTCTCCTCATACCATCTTGTCTATTTATTTATTTATTCATTTATTTTGAGATTTCTGCAATTTGGATGTGAGCATTCACCAATGATGAATTCTTTGTCCTGGCTGAAACACCTGATACCAGCTTCTAAATGGGTGTTAGCTTTTTTCCTGTCAACCCTTCCACCCTCCAACATGATGACCCATTTAGCAGAAAGCAGAGTTGTCACCCTTTCTTAACAACAAAAAGACAGGAATGAAAACTTTATGCCCTAATGTAAGTTACTAAATATTATGGTGGTGGCCTAACATCACAGAAGGAAATAAACAATAACAGCAACTTATTTCCCCAATGGCCACTTCCTCCTCCTTCTCCACTCAGCCCTGAATGCAACTTTCTCTTTCCTTTCCCACGAGCATGAAGAAAACTCCAAACAGTATCTCATGCATCATCAACACCCACCCCCAAACTCCTCTGGCCGGAGTTCAAATAACCTTCAAATCCCTTTGTCTCTGGCCAGAGGAGGCCAGTCTTATAAGTTGTGTACTCCCCTCTACATCCACAATAAAGGCCTCATTTTCTTTTCTTGAATCTCTATTGTACAGGAAAACCTAACATCTACTTAAATACACAAATATGCATGCATATGCTCCTATACATATGAGGAAGACTGATCTTAGGTGTATGCACTTATAGATTTTCTAATTAAATGGTTAACATTTTTGTGCATGAAGTATGGTGAATATTAATGCATTCTATTGTAAGCAAATGATGAACTTTAGTAAAAAATATCCCCTCCAAAATTTTTCAAAATATCTTTCTTGTGTCACCATTATAATGTGAATATTTTTCTTCCCAAGTTCTGAATTCTCTATTTGTTCCTAGGCCAAAATATTTTACCCGTGTGAATATTAATTTCATAATTAAAAAGAAGAATATCCCCTTGGGTTCTGGTGTGAGAATTAAATGCTATTGTACATTAGTGGTCATTTGTATTTGTCCCACTGGAATTATTTGAGAAATATTAATATCTGATTTATTTTTATTTTACTCCTTTGCTTTTAAATAATCAATTATTTCAAATAGTCCATCTGTTATTATTAATTTAATGCATCAGTAATTTACATACTACATCCAGAGAATCCATGAATATTAAAAAAAATGTGGTGTGTATGAGAATTAGTTGAATTTTTCATTTTAAAGATGTCTGCATGACATTGAAATAACAAGAACTTCACTTAAGAACTAAAAAGTCATTTTCATTATACCCACAGGCTCAGAGCTGTGAGGCAAATACTGGTTTTGCTCATGCTAAGCTGTTTGCCTTCAAACTACCAAATCATTTATTTCTGCCCTTTTAATTTTCCCAAGGATAAGAATCAATTTAAGCTCTATCACTATATCCATTGGAATAGATGTGTACCACTTCCCTCCTTTAGAGACATATTTTGTTATAAACAATAGAGATGAGCAATAAATTCTGTAGGCTGAAAAGCTTATTTAATTTAATAAAAGTTACATTGAGCAACTAATTGAAATCTCTGATTATATTAAAAACATAAAACATGATTATTATTAAGAAATTCACAAATTATATTAAAAGGGAAAATTTGCACGGCAGTATATTTGTGATTGAGAAAATAATGCTGAAAATACTGACCTAATAATGTAAAGACATTTTAAAACACTACTCAAATAGGAAAACCAATCATAAAATTTTAAGTTTTTAGAATGCATGCCTGCCTGTTAAATACAAGAAATGTTTTGTGTGATCTTTTCTATAAAATTTTTTAAAATGCTATTGCTAGGAAAATTCTTATTGCTTCAGTCAGACTGAAGTAGAAGGACTTACAAAATGAAACAGGAACAAAGACGATTTTACCAGAATATTGAGCTTTCCTTGTTATTCACAGAAATCAACACAAAGTCTATTTGTGCTGAATAAAATAAATAAAGCCATTCAGTGTAAAAAGAAAAAAAAAGTACCCTGCATTAATAGAGCATTAAAGCTATAATTCAAAACCACAAAAGTCAGGAAACTCAGAATTAGAACTCCCAAGGTAACCTTAACTGTGACCTCTTGTACATGAGTACTGTTTACTAAATTGAGGCTTTTGCCTTTCTGTTTACATATAATGATAAAGAACAGTTTTGAAGCAAAAGGGTAGTACATTTTTTTAGAATCAGTGCATAAGTTTAAAAGTTTGTATCTACCTAGAAAATCAAACCATTAATCTCATAGTTCCATATGAGCTAATTATGGGAAAAGAGTTTTCATAATACACTACAGAAAATGATAGAATGTACAACATTTTATATATATATACATATATATATATATATATATGTACATATATAATGCATTTAGACTTTTAAAAATCTGGACATGGATGCCTGCCATATTAAAAAATAATAATACAAATGACAATGGGGAATATCATTAAAATTGAATACCATGGAAGGAAAAAGGGTCATGGAAATAATTGGACCGAGTGTAAAATATCATTGTTCAAATTGTGAATCTATAGCTTCCTAGAGAAGATATTTTACTTCCATATGATTGTTTCTTCATTTGCAAAAATAAGGAATTGGAGTCAATGACATCTTAGAAGATCTTACTTTTAAAATAGCATAATTATTTGATTTTATATAAATTAATATTCTAGAAGAGAATCGTACAACTTATTTCATGTAATTATTAGAGAAATCTAGTGAGATACTACATGACAAATTTAAAGAAATATTGGATGCCAAGAAAATAAGTGATGTGATAAACCACTAGTTTTCTCGTATCTATGAATACCTGACTACTGTTATTGGCCTTTATTTGGGATATTTTTTGATCAGTCAAATAATCTCAATTTCTTTATGCAAATGTTGGCCCAGTGACTGTGACTTGGATTGGGGAAGGATTCTTTTAATATACTGAAAGATGTTCATTATTGCTCCAATGTGTTTCTCAATAGTAAGGCTATGTGAATTAGAAAGACTCTGAAAAAGAGAACTTATGTGAGAAGTTGTTATCTGTATCATTGTGGTATAAAATACCACTTTCATCCTCGGTCATCCCAACTAGTTTCCAAAGTTCCTCAAATTAATTCTACTATGGGAAATATATACTAAGGATTAACTCAGGGACCAAAGGTCCATTGACTAAACAATCAGTTTTTGTATATGCAAACAATAGCAAAAAATATCCTTGACTTTCAGATCCATTTAGATCAAAGGAACAAATGTGCTTTGTTCCTAATTGCAAGTGTTTGAACCTTTTGTTTGGGTGAAAATACAATTAGTTTCAAATAATACAGAATTACACAGAGCAACACACCAATCTTGTCTCAGGGCAATGCAAGCGTAATAACCATTTGTAGATTTGGAACTTCATGCTTAAGAACTGTTATTAATCAATGGTATAATGTGCTTTTCTGGAGTACTAGAATGTGTCTGGATTTTCAGTGGTAGATACAGAATCATAGAGGTCAATTGTGGTCTTAGAGAAAGAGGATAATATGGCCCATTGAGATAAACAGATGGACTGCATTGCCTAATTGGTGAATATACTGCATTGCAAATAACCTTACAGTCTTAATGTCACTTAAAAAAAATTCAAGAAATGTTTTTACTAGAGCTGTCAAAAGTGAAAATTCTGAATAGCAACCATGTGTAGGACATAGCATCTTCTTACTGACAGTTAATTTTCAAGAAAATAAAATATTCTATTAACCAAAAAAACCTTCATCTTAAGTATTTCAAACACAAAACGTTAATTTCATGTTTGTGTATTATCTTGCAAATATTATCAATAAGGATGTACATTTTAATTTTATAAAGTATAAAGATCAAATTATTCTGCAGTCCACTTTCAAAAGAAACTTCTGAACATTATGCTTGTATATCATAAATTTTTGGTCATTATTTTAAAAGCAGTGTAATATGCTACCCAGTTAATGTACTATAATTTACTTAATTTCCTTATTGTAAGACACTTTAGCTATTAGAGAATACACCTTAGGGAATAATCATGTGCATATTGCCTTTTTTCTTCTCTTGACAAATTTCCAACATGAAATATTTATGACTTAATACATAAAATGACATTGTAACTAGTTGAAGGTGAGGAAAGAGTGTCTAAAAATTAGACTGCAGTCTTAACGAAAGTGACTGTCAATGATTAATTGTCTACTGCAGAAGGAAGATAAAAATTCTGTCTCTTGATGGTATATAGTGTCTTAAAAGCAGTCTTTCATACACGTTTATCACTCTGCTCAGCTTCTATAACTAGTTGTTGCTGAAAGAGTAATAGATATCATTTAGATTTAAGCATCCATTCAGAGTCACAAAATACATTTAAGTGCTTATTAAAGCATTTTTATCACCTTAACGTTTGGTTTAAAACATTATGGTGCAAACTCTGGTGCACTCACACAGAAAAAAAAAAAAAAAAGAATGCTACAAATTTGGCAGTATAAGCATGGGTATTTTTAGAGTGAGCACTTTGCATTGTGTAGGGAATTGAATTATTTAAGAGTCATTGTTTCCTCATGCAAAACAAGTAGGTATGCTTACTCTGAAGTATCACAGCATTTATGTCTAATTCCACTTTAACAAATACCTTTCACTTGCTTGGATACTTGAATACTTGTTCTTTCCTTGTTTTTCTCAACACAGCTGCATTTATCTGTGGAAGAATGTGGACCTTTAGCGTTTTACCACCCAATAACTCAGTCCTTATTTTGACTTGCTGATTCTGCCGCTTGGATGCAACCAATACCTCTATAAGCAATAGACAACTATAAAATACGTGTGTGTGTGTGTGTGTGTGTGTGTGTGTGTGTGTGTGTGTGTGTTAGATGAAATCTGAACACCTTTCAGTTTCTATGTTACCTGAACTCACTGCTACATTTGATATTTTTGATCACTTGCTTTAGAAAATTGCATTTTGCCTGACTACAATATAAAAATCCCTTCTCATTGTCCTATAACTGTACTGTGACACATAGGTATAGATACATAAATATGTTGAGAGATAAAAAGATATGGATAAAGATTTACATACAACTTTTGCCATCCTGTTAGATTGAGGCTCCCTAAAGTAATGTTCTTAGTTAGTCTCTTTTCACTGTACATTTTTTCCAGGCAAATGTTAATTCATTTTCATTACTTAAAAATTATCACATGTATGCTGATTCCATAATTTAGATGTTATGTCTAACTTTATGTAGAAAGTAACAGATAAATCAAGAAAGCAAATTTTCTCTCTACATGAATAGTATAACTTTACTGAAAATTGGGCTGATTACCTTAGCCCAACACCTACCGTCTTAATTTTAATACTTGTTCTAATGAAGGACATTATGTTCTACCTAATCAGCCAGAATAGTATTATCTTCCCCACGGCCAACATCATCAGCACTCCTTTCTCTCACCTTAATCATCCAAGTAGTCCTATGTGCCATCTAACTACCTCTGTAAATGCCTTTCTTTGTATAATCTCTGATATTCCTCCAGATTGTGAGCTTTCCTAAACCTTTAACATAATCTTCCAAATTCATAACTTGATGGTTGTTTTTTAATCTTATCCTTTTATTTCTTCCTTCAATCTTCAAGAGTCTCTGAGGCACCGCTTGGGTTGAGTCACTTCCATGCTTGATCCACTCAACCTCAACCACTTCCAGAAAAAAGCATATGGGCCGTGACATTTGCCATATTTCATGAAACCATTCATCGTCTCAGATACCCATTCCTTCAGTGAGTCTTAGCAGGGAGGAGGATACGGAGCTCTTGAAATCATGAAATTTATAACCAAAGATGGAAGATTAAAGGGTACTAATCAATGATGCATGGGTGAGACAATTGTCCCAGAAAGAAAAAATGGTTGTAACATGACTCTCAGGCCAAAGAAAGCAAAGAACTTTGAAAAATCTGATAGGATTTTACTAAAATGGAGGAGGAAGATTAGGTACAGATGCAGTTTAAGAGGAATACTGGGATGCTAGCTTTCTTGATCCATTGCAAAACTGAAGAAATGCCTTGCCCACATTTGTATTTTAAGAAAAATCTGAAACAACCCAAGAAACAAACAAAGCATATACTCTTTATCTTCAGGACACACTGTGTATGAAAGAATCATCCTGAGCCTATTGTTTTAGTCCCTACCTCATTCCCTTCCTCTCACGCACCTACTTCTCCTGCTCCAACAGGAACAACTTCCACCAAAGTCAATAGGACATTTTCCTAGAGTATGGTTTCTGTGCCTCACATCTATGCAAATGCTCTTCCTACTTCCAAAATCTGTTTCCTCCTTTTTCAAACCATCAAAATTCCCATTTTAATTAACACAGTCAGTCCTAGCATTTTCTCTCCTGTGAAGCTGTCATCATGCCCTCATACATACTACAACCATATTTAAAGACTGCATATCCGGTTTTTGAGTTCCTGTCTCTGTACTTGAAATATAGTCCCTCAAATCACAGAATTTATTTATAATTCTTTCTTCACTGCCACTAGCACACTGCAAAGAAACTGATGAAAGAATACAATGGGGGGAGGGGATGAAGGGAGAGGAGGGCAGCATGGAAAAAAGTAAACAATAAAAGAGAGAAAGAGAAGGGAAAGCCTTTCTTTGATAATATGTTATTTCTCTAGTATTTCCATTTCAAAGGTAGAACGCTGGAGAGAAGGGTGCTTCCTGTGGAATAAGTAAGCTTCTTACAGAATCCTTGGCAGATGGTTATGCAGACTTTGCTTGAACATTCAGTTACTTGTAGCTCATTTTTTTCTAAACTAAGCCAGTGTTTAAAATGTTGAATATGCAGAGCTGCTATTTGCCTTCTAACTTTGATCCGTTGCACCTAGTTGTTCTCCCTCAGGCTATGTGAAATTAAGGAAAGAAAGCATCTCTGCATGCATTATGTTATTTGCTGCATTTTTCTGGATAGTTCCTATATGATAATGCTTGGCACAAAATATGATGTTGATTATAATATTGAAACTTAAAGTGGAAGACACACTTTAAATTAGTATTATCAACTTATTTTATTCCTGATATGATCTTACACACATTGTTTGTATTTTTCCATTTCTTGAATAATTTGTCTGTCCCTAAGTTTGGCTACAATTTTTCCAATATTAACCATATTCTAAATGATTAATTTAATATCTTTATAATTTAATCTTTCTAATACACAGAACCTAATATTCTCTAATCCATTGGCTTCTTAACCACATTTCTCTGCCAGGCATACATGATTGCATGTGACATTCACAATCTTGAACTCAAAATTTTCATTTTCACAGTGGTCATCCCTTTCAAATTCACCAAGATATTTACTTTAGAATGTATTTTCTCCAAAGCAATGAAAAATCTATTGATCATACCATTGATTTTTATCACTCATCCTCAAAATGTCCTCAATTCAATACTGACCAAACTGGTTTCTTTAGCTTATCATTAGTATCACATCCTAAAGTATCTAAAAATTTACTTCCTGTCTTCACAGAAAGGAAAACCTCCAAATATGGGGAAACGCATTTGCTCTTCACACCTCTGCCTATCGGCTGAATATGCAGATCTATGACCACTGAAGTATTGTGAGTTTTATCACATTTCCATTCCCCGTTCTTTTGAAAATTCTACATTTTCTTCAAATCCCACAAACTTTGATAGCCCTATTTTCCCCTTGATCCTTTGGTTCCAGTTTCACAGAGAATAAAGGGAAAAAATTTGAACAGAATTTCCAAGTTTTTCAAGAATGATAGGCCTTTTGCCATCTTTTTCTATATCAACAATGTCAAATTTAAATGCATTCTACTAGAAGACCAAGCCAAAACTCTTGGGGTCACCATGAATCTCTCTTGGTTTTACACTGAAATTCCATCTTAACTGACAGAGACTGAATGTCAGTATTCAAATGAACTTAAAATAGATCAAGAATCTGAAAATTTCCTTCCATTTCCACAGCAACATATTGTGCACCAAAATTTTACAAAACACATTTAAGTAAACTGTCAAAAAAATTAAAATGTATAATTTCTAGCCAATTAAAGGGAAGTAAAAGACATACAATTATTTTGCTAAATTCTGTAATAAATCTAAATGTTTACTCTTGATGCCTATGTTCACCTACACAAACAATGGGGAGCTGACTGATTTTCTAACTGATAAGATTCTGTACCTATCTTGGGTGACCCTGTCACTAAAGGGTTTATGACCAAATTATCTTGCTCATCTAATGTCTTATCAATTCCCTTTAACTTTTTGTCACCAGCTATGTAGTCTTGTCAATTTACCTCAAATGAAGTACACATATTTCTCCTTTGATCTTTTTAGACAATTGTTTTTTGGCTAAGCTAATTTTTCTAGATTGCCACACTCAACATTTTATAAATACAGAATCAAATACAGAAATATTTATTGTTGTACCACCTCCCCCAAACTTTATTTTTATTACCGCATTTCTTACACTTAGATTCAAGTTTTTTAAAGGTTCACCCTTAACCTTATTTTTTTAGAGAGTATAAAGGAGGCAATCTAATATGCTTGTGTACCTTGGCAAAAACAGAAGAATTTTAAAGGCTTAATTGTACATTTTGGTCAATTGCAATGGTTTTTGAAAAATTTCTTCAAAGAATCCAGTAAGCAAACTAAAACAATTTGATAATTCAGACTTCCATGACCTAAAAAGATTAAATTCATGTATATTATCTATAAATTTTAGCTTTTTCTGAGGATCTGTAATTAGGAAAAGAAAAATCTCCCCTGTTGTGGATGAAAAAGGAATTCTTCCCCACTGTTGATGAGAGTATCAACTGGTACAACCACTATAGAAATTAGTATAAATTTCTCAAAAAACTAAAACTAGAAGTTCCATTTGACCCAGATATTCCTTTCTTGAGATCTTCTTGAAAGCATTAAATGCATCATACCACAGTGATACACACACACTCATGTTTATAGAGGCACATTTTATGATAGCTAGATATTGGAAACAGCTCCAATGCTTATAAACTCATGAGTGGTTAAAAAATGCATGTTTTTATTATATAATAGAATACTACTCTGCCATAAAGAAGAATAGACTTGAGACATTTCTAGCTAAATGGATGGTTCACATGGAGACCATACTCTTAAGTAAAATAAATGGGCCCAGCATGCATGATAAATGTCACATTGTTTTTCTGGTGTGAGAAACAGAAGTGTAAGTCAGGATCAAAATGTATAATAGATATTGGAAAATGGAAATAAAACTTTCAAATGAGAAGGGAATAAGGGAGGGGAAAAGGGGAAGGAAAGCAGTGAGGATATAAAAGAATAAAAAAACAATGATTTTATAACATTTGTATGAGTAAGAAAATGGAAGTTATATAATCATTCATCAATTAACACAAGGTTAATCCAAAAAATATTATGAATTTCCCCAAGAATTATTAAGTATTTTCAAAATATAAGCAGTTTACCAGACTCTCCACTAGTCTAATACAGTTTACTCAAAGCGTGGTGATATAAAAATGCATTAAAAATTCAGGAGGTTTTTTGAAGGCTTATTTAAAATGATAGCTGATAAAAACATAGAAAGACACATAAATAGATTTTAGTTGATCATTTCATAGGAATCATTACAAGCAGAATTAGCCAATGTCTCTACAATGAAGCATAAGACAGAACACTCTTCTGCACTGTGTGAAGAAAAGTTGAAAAAACTTATGGCATTGTATCATAATACAATGTGCTTGTTTTTCTCTTGTTCTCATGCTACTTAAAGCCTTGCTTTAAACCTTGCTTACTTAAAACGTTTATCTTTTCGCTTTTGCTTCTTTCTTTCTTCCTGAGCAGGCAGACTTCCTCAAACATTTTCTCCATTTTATCTGAAAAGTCAACTTCCTTTTTCAAAAACTAGAACATATGGTTATTTATTTTAAGAACTTACTATTTCTTATCTATCAGTGTGATCATTCTGCCTTTATTGCTCACAACAGCTTTGACAATATCAGTCAGGGAAACAAAGATAGTGTTGACTGAAGGTCATTTTATTGGTTCCATCAAAAATTATATTTCCTGGAACTCAAATTGAACAATATATTTTCTGAGTCCCTCCTGAAAACGGTACTTGTAAATTCCCCTTCAAAATTATCTGTATTTCAGATGTAGGTCAAAGGATACAATATAGCAGTTTTGTAGGATAAATAAGTTTAGAGATCTATGTACAACAAGAGGAATTACACTAATAATATTGCATTGTAAGGTGATTTTTTTGCTAGGTAAGTTGATTTTAGCTGGACTTGTCCCTAAAAAGCTATAATTGTAAGGTGATAGATGAGTTAATCTGTTTCACTATAATAACTTTATCATTGACATGTGTCTCAGAATATTGTTATAACTTCAAATATGCACAGTAAAATTTACTTTAAATAGTATCCATGCTTTATGTATATGTGTTAAGAAGTTAATATCAGAGGAAAATTACTGAAAATGTATTTATCTATTGGCATATGTTGATTTATTCAATAAAATACCAACATATAATAATTATAACCAGCTAACTGAAATTTTAATGTTCTTATTTTCTCTTATAAAAATGTGTGTGCAACTGTAAGCAAATATGAATAATTCACTAATTTTCATCTTAGTTCTGTGTAATTAAACAGCAAAGCTCATGATTCATGTTTTCCATAGCTAAAAAATAAGATGTACTGTGCTGAGAAATATATGTTATTGTGGAAGCAGATATTCTTTTTCTTTGAATGTAATTCATCAAAGTGTCATTCTGTTTCTAATAATTTTATTAAGCACTGAAATTCATTACCTAAAGTTGAATGGCTATCTTCTTTCATTTATACCTTAACAATGTTCATATAGTGTTAAATGTCTAAAAATGGAAATCCTTCAGAATATTCATCTTTAAACTCAATTTTTCTTCTGAATGCATGCAACTTGCCTAAAATAATATTTTTGCTGATTCAATAGATTTTGCTCAATGATCAAAATTTATTGATTGTATAACTATGCCAATATTGTGCTATTCATGCCCTAAATAATTCATTGAGTGAAGAAATGGTATTAAAAAAGCATTTGAGACAGGGAAACAATACTTAGACTAGGTGATGCAGGACAAGTTATACTTTAATGCTAGGATAAAACAAAGTTTGGAGTAGCACTTTTAGTGCTTAAGTATATCTATTACATTAGGTATCAGACAGGCAATAGAGAGGTAATGAAACATGAAGTTGAAGAAACAGACATTTTTCCTAAATTCTAGTGCTATACCAGCCCCTTGAATGTCATCTTATGTTAGGTAATTATGCAAGATTTAGCTTTTTTGTTTTTGAGACAATACTTCATTATGTAGTTCAGGCTGGTCTTGAACTCACTTCATAGGCCAGGCTGGCCTTGATCTCTCACTGATCCTCCGGCCTCAGCTTCTCAAATCCTGAGATTACAGATGTGTGCCACCGCGCCTGGCTATTGAAGGTTTTTAAATGGGAGCACTGCAATAATACACACATTTAAACAGTAACTAAAAGTATAATATGACAAACCATCTTGGGTAAAAAGCAGCTTCAGAAATAAAGAAAATGCAATCAAGAAGCAGTTGTCTTTAAGGATAGCATAAAGAACAGTGGCAGTACTTTAGAGAAAAAGCAGCAGCCCAATATAAGGAATATTAAAGTAAAAGACATGATCTAATGATGTGCTTGTTTAATTTAGACTCGAGGCATCCCACAAAAGTCTTAAATGTTTATTGGTGGGACGGGTCAAGGCAACTACATCATAGGGCACCATATTCATAAGTGGATCAATCAGTGGTGAAGTCGTAGTTGAACTGCTATTCATAGTTGGCGCCATATTAATGGTAAGTTCCAGAGCGAATGATCTGAAAGGTTGTATTCTTGTGGCCATCTCTTCCTTTCCTCCTTGTTCTCTTGCTTCCTGGCTACAATGAGTTGAGCAGCTATTTTTCATCGTGGACTTCGCCATGTTGTTTCTGTTTTAGAGCCAACCATGGACTGAACCCTGCAAAACCATCAAGGAAAATAAAACTTTACTCTTTCAAATTGTGGACTTTGGGAATTTGGCCTAATGAAGGGGAACCGATTAATATAATCTTTAATTAGCCTCTATAGTTTTTAAAACATAGTAAGCTTATTTTATTTTATCTTTTAAAGTAGGAAACCTGTAACATTAAAACAAAAGGCCAGGGAATACTTTGACTATTTTACAGCATTAGCAGATTTTAAAGCCAAAATTAAAACACACAAAAAAGAAATTGATTTATAGTGAAGAATCAGCTAAGATATCTATATTGCTTTCATTTAGATGACATCCAACCCTCAAATGCTATTAATCAAATATCTCATACTAGCTTAAAGTCTATTTCCAGCTGTGATAGAATAAGTAGTATCCGTCTTCTTCAAAATAAGCAATAAAAATATTTCTGACAGTGGACAAGAAGCATATGATTCTCTACCCAAGAGAAATATTTAGGTTTCTATCCATGTGTCCCTGTTTCTGCTTAAGAAGCACATCTTGCAGAGGTACAAGGATCACAGAGAGAGTGCAGAACACAGAGTACAGAAGTAAAGGAAATCTTAAAGGTGTAACTGGAGAAAAAACACAAATGAAATATACAGATGTGCAAATCAGAAGTCCTCGTGAAGGTTATTATGAATTTCTGTGTAAGACTCATCTATGGATTTATGGGGTTAAATCGCATGAGGTTAATAGAGAAGGACCTTTGATAGTACTGCCAACTGAATAGACATAGCAATGGTCACACAGGGAAACTGGAATCCTGGCCAAGTAGCCATTAAGTTGTCCCACAATAAAGACATGTCTTAGAAATAAAATCTATACTCCAAAGGAGAAAGTCTCCAGAATAAAGAACAATAGGACATGAAAAATAGGCTAGCATGACAGAAAATTAGAGATTACACAAAGATAATTAAAACTGAAGACAAGTCAAAAGAAATTATTAAATCTGAAAAATAAAATATGTATAAATAGTGGGCAATGTCTAATTTGTCAATTAATTTCAAATAAATTATGCAGAAAATATTTGAAAAACAGCTAAAATTTCACAAATTTTGGAAAACAAACATATTAAATGTTTGGTCGAAGACACAGATGACAATTTTAAAATGATACTTCAATGTACCACATTTAATATATTAGAAATCAAAAACATGAAGCTACAAAATCTTGATGCCAATAAATTTGACCAAAAGAATTATGAAAATAGATATATTCTTTGACCACATAGATTATCAAAATCAATTCAATGAGCCAATCAGATTATCCCTGTATTAGAGCACATCAGAGTATTGATGACAAACACGTTTTCTTACAAAGGAAACATTTGTAAATTTTATAAATGTTTCACTGATATTTTCTTTCTCTTTTCAGAGAAAAGAAATACAAGCAAACGTTTTCATAAAATGAGGGAGGAAAAATTATTTGTAAAATAATCCTAGGAGTTAGAAGCATATTGTTACTCTGATATCAAGTAAAAAAAAAAAAACACTAAGACTATTTAAAATAATTAATCAGCTCCCCACAATGAGTATTATTTACTGAATATGTGTACAATTGTTTTAAAAGTAAATTTAGGAAGAAAATAAATGAAAGAGGCAATGAAATCAGATTTGATTATGTAATCAAGTATGGCTAGATTGAGAGAAAAATGTTGGGATCAAGA
Source organism: Cavia porcellus (assembly GCF_034190915.1). Lineage (NCBI taxonomy): Eukaryota > Metazoa > Chordata > Mammalia > Rodentia > Caviidae > Cavia > Cavia porcellus. The sequence goes on along the minus strand of NW_026947494.1, from coordinate 20,707,409 downwards.
GGATGGAATAATGTAAATAGCACAACCAGAGACGAGCATGCCAGTCTACACCTATAGTCTCAGCAATCTGCGAGAGTATGGCAGAAGGATCACAAGTTGGAGATCTAATGGGGCCATTTACTTACTTAGTGAGATGCTACCTAAAATTAGAACTTTAAGCAACAGGCTGTGATGTACCTCAGTATGAAGGTCTGAGTTCAGTTTCCACTTCCAACAATGAAAAGAAATCTGCAAAAGTGAAGTGAGACTCTGTACAGATTTTGGTCCTAGATCTCAAAGCAATGCCCTGCATGAGTTCAGCTGAAGACCTAGAGCCCATGACAGTAATGTCCATGAATCCTACGGGAGACCTAGAGCTCAGGACAGTGACTCATGGATCTGCTTTGGGAAGGCCCAAAGATCATCAGTGGAAGAAGCTAGAAAGCCTGCACCAGCTGGTTGAAGGATCTGTGCCACTAGGTTGAGGGTTCTGCACTAGATCCAAGTAGCAATGTTCAAAATAAAAACCAGGGCTCCTCTGAAAAGAACTACAACCATCTTTAGAGTCAGTGAGGTCCTAAGTTCCTCCGATAATGAGAATAACTGAGTTCATATCAGGGTGCCAGCATGACGAGCTCCTCCAGGAGAACCAACAGCTGCAATCAACAGCACTGCTATAGAGAACCAAGAGCATTCACTTCTTCGCCAGTTTGCCTTTTATGTTGGTAACCATCCTCAGGTGGGCACCTAAATCAGAACCATGCCTGTTCAGGTCAGCTGATGTTAAACTGACCAGCAGTTTTCAATCCACCACCTGGATTATAATATATAGTGACTGTGATGCCAACATAAAGAAAAGAACCATAAAGCTTTCTGTTGGATGACTGTACATGTTTAAATGTTTAAATCATACATCTTAATATTAATTCAGATTGACATTTCAATGCAAACTTTTAAACTGTACTTTAAATGATAATTTCTTGATAACCTGAAAATGTAGGTTTGCAAATTTTTACAAATCCTCAAAATAGAATGTGTTTAGATTATGTTCCTTTTCCTAGATGATTTTACTGAAGCATAATAATAAACAGAGCTCCAATATGACAGGGGTTTGCTCCATTCTAATGAGGCCAGTATTCTTGCGGTCTATTTTCTTTTTTAAGACAGTCTTCTCAGTTATGACTTCAGCAGATGCCCTGCAATTCTCAGAGAACCACCCACACTCAATGAGCGCTTTTATAAAAGAAAAATCTTACAAAACGAAAAAGCAACCAAAACTTTACAAAAGGCTAATATGTTTTATGGTGATCAAGACACAAATAAAATACAAAAATAGGAGATAGATTTTCTCTTTATGTCAGAAAATTCAGTGGCTCTATTATATCTGCCAGATTGTTTTAGAATTTTCCTTGTTAACATTGTTAGTTTAAATGAAAGGTGTTTAGAGACTACAACATTTGTATATTCTGTGCCTGACTGCTCTCGGATGGGTCCAACACCACTATGTGTCTGGAGTGGTGCAGAATGATTCTTCATGTCACTTGGCATCAGGAATCTGTGTCACTCTGAATAACCCTACTATATATTGTTTGCTGTATTAATATTGCTTTAAGCATTTCATGATATATTACCTGTTTTTCATGCTGTTTTGTCCTTCTAGCTTTTTATACATTGTCTTTGTTCTGTCTAGAAGAATACCTGATTCTTCCTCACACTTACGAGCAGTCTGACTTCTCACCTAAACTTCCCTCACGTGAAATCTGGACTGGATAGGAGATTGGTATGACTGTTGGCTCGTCTTTACACCAGAACTCCTATCTGTGTACTTTATCAGTATTATCCAACATAATGCTCAGGGTATATAGAAAACAATGATACAGAAAGAAAATATAAACAAAAAGAAAACAGTACCACCCTGGGCTTTTAGCTTCCTAAGAAAGAACTTCAGACATTTGGTGGTAAAAGACATTCAAGAAAAGAGAGTAAATTTCCGACTTTTGTTAGAAAGCTGGCCCACTAAATTAGTAATTCATTTACTGTTACAGAAAAAGCTTAATTGAATCTCTAAACAGCTCAAAACCTACTATCCTGGTTGTAATTATTCAGATATACTTAATTCCTCACTTTTTTATATTCCTAACTTAATAAGAAGGACATAGATGCATCTATTATGTCTCCTTAGTATTAACAAGAACTCAACAAATATTTGATCATATGTCAAAATTTTGTCTCTATGGTCTATCAAGTTGTCACAGGAAAGTAAATAGAAAATAAGAAGGACATTGTCTTCTTAAAAGCATTCTTTCCATGATTATAAAAATTGAAAGTCTTCCACACAGTAGCAACTGATTATACATGAGCATTTAAAAAAAAAAAAAATCTGTTGGATCTTTTCATCTGCAGTACTAGAAAATGGGAGAATATATATAGAACACTGTTGAGAATTTAAACTGTAATCCAAATTTCCACCTTCAAGCAAACTATCAAATCTTTGCCAGGAAATAGAAAGACATTTTTAACAAGTACAGCTAAAGGTAAAAGAATCCTCTTCTTCATACTTATCCAAAGAATATTTCTATTAAAAATCTTAAGGAAAGTCTATTTGAAAAAGGAACATTGATTTTGAAAGGAAGAGTGGTGATCCATGAGGCTTGAAATCCATCTGGTTAAATATAAGTGGAGGAATATGAGGTGTAAGTGGAAGATAAAATACTTACAATAGAACAAACATAAAAAATAATAATCAGTGATATCCTGATTTTTTTTTATAAAAGGATGATCTTGGCACCAAATACAGTGTGTATTCTAGAGAGTGTTTAAAGACATATAGGTGTGTTCTTTTATTTAGTATCATTGCTCACAGTTATTTTTGTTCCGATTAAATGCATATTCTTCATTACCATGTGAGAATAATATTTGCAGTAGAAAAATATGGCATCTACCCCTGAACACATTTTACACCATTTTGGTTTTGTCTTTCAGTGGCTAACCACACTCTGAAACCTCAAACAGACTCGTGGTGGCAAACCTATGCCCCACATGCTGCCGCCCTATGTTATCATTGAAAGCTCTAAGAGATTTGTCATCCGTGAAATGACCAATTGAAATGAACAATTCCTAAATATGATAATCAGTGAAAAACCTTAATTCATAATTATTATAATTATTATATATTTATTACATGCTTGTTAGATACTTGAAATCATAAGTATTATAACAAGTGGAATGAACAATTCCTAAGTGTTCAGTTTCATTCTGTTCTGAGTACTGTGATGAAATCTATGTCATTCCACACTGTATCCCTAGAACATTAGTCATTTGCCTCTCTGATGTGTCTAGTGCAGTTATTCCATATGAGCTACCTGCCATTCCTGCTTGGTGGCCACCAGGGCAGCAGGATCGCCTATCACCATATCACAGTGCTTGTGTTCAATTAAACTTTAATGACATAGCCTAACACTACATCACAATGTCTATATCATTCACTTTTATTTAATTGTATCACATGTATCATCTCACACCATTAAAAGAAGAGTGAAAACAATAAAATAGTTTAAGAAAGATAGAGGCCAGGTTCACATGATTTTTATTCCAACACATTGTTATAATTGTTTTATTTCCTTATTAAACTTGTTAACCTCTTACTGTGACTAATGTGTGAATGAAAATTTATTATCTGTATTCGGGCACAGGAAACACAATATCTCTCAATGTGTCTCTATCCATCTGCCTACCTATCTATCTATTTATCTATCTATTTTTCAATGCCTTGTGGCTTTCCATATATCCATTAAGGATCTTGGACTGTATCCCCTGTGAATAAAGGACTACAAAACTGAATGTGAGCACAACCTCTGCTTTCTGAGTGGTTGTCAGATGGGTGTGTGAAAAACACATTTTTAAATAGAGAATAGAGAAATACTCAGGAAGCTGTGAACTTTAGAAGTGACTGTGCATGCAAAATGAAGAACAGAAAGACAGATGTTTTTTGGAAAGGCATCAGAATAAGGGAGGGAGGGGCAGTAATGTGTTAATAGGATTGACTTTATTGTTTTAGGTTAAGTCTTAGCTCTGCCGTTTCCTGGAAGCATGACCATCAGAGAAGCACTACCAGCTGCCACCACAGACTCCTGAAGCAACTGCAGAATAGCAAGTAGCTAGACAGTCCCTGAAAAAGCACCAGTTTGTTTCTCTCTCCCAACCTTCCTTACACACACACACACACACACACACACACACACACACACACACCCAGAGCAGACATAATATATGTATTTCAGTTTGGTGATTTAACATTTGCTTTTCCTTACTATATGAAGTATGTGCATAAGAAAGAATAACCCTCTTTAGACACATAAACTGAATTCATTTCTGTATCTGAAAAAGAATTTAGATCTCAAATCCCTCCTATAAACACAGCTATCAGAATACAAGGATAATTAAGCAGTTTTCAGATCCAATGGAAAAGAGTGGAAGCAAATGTACCCCCAGCTGGCAAGACCAACTGGGAACTGGCATCTGTGGGTTATAATTCCAATTTTACAGCATAAAGGAAAATGGACATCCTCTATTAGGGTCTATTTTCAATTGATCATTGTCTCTTTTCAGTTGTTTCATTTAGAAGCCTTGTGATTAACCTTCACCCAGAGGTTTCATTTGGGCATATTTTTGGCTTTGTTGTTTGAAGAGCAGAATGAGATCAATATAGTTAATAAGATTGAAATAGAATGTATTCAAACTGTTCAATGCAATAGGACACATTTGACACATCTCAGCATATTAAAGATGAGATGAGGAAATAAGTTAATTTCAATTTATAATAATAATGAAAGAGCAAAGTAGCTGAAAAACCAAGCTCCCCAAGGGGAAAAATCCTGTGGAGCTTTCTTTTTTCTCACTAAGTTGAGGTGACAACTTGGCTGAGATTTCTAGTTTACTTGTTATCACTCTCATCACTATCACTGGGTCACCTTGTCATACATCACATTAGTTACACACATTTCTGTAGAAACTGCAATAATCAGTACACATCCAGACAGGTTTCAATGTCATTTTGCCAACATGTCTATAGATACAATGCAAGTGACTCACTCAATGGATAAACCAACATTTCCATCTGCAAGCTTCTACCAGCAACGAAAACTAAATAAATAACAATAATAATACTTGAGGCTTTTAAACATAAAATTTTTCTATTGTTCAAGGTTGTTCAGACACAATGCTGAGAAGCTGCAATAAAAATCACTAACAACTAACTCAATAAGGTAGCAAACATTGAGCACAAGTTCTGTACGACATTCCACAGCAGGAAAAGTGTTGACATTGGAAGAGAATGCTTAATGACTCCACCTTTTAAGGAAAACATGGTTTAAAATTTGTAACATTGGTGGACATTTTTTCACAGGGACCACATTTTGGTAAGATCAGATGGAGTTATCTCCTGTTCCTTTTTCTTTATCACTTTGGAAAAGAAGGAGTCAGAAACAGTGATTGAGGGAATTTCTTGAGTTTGTCTTGATGAATCTGCAAGGTATTCTTTTCTTGTTTGCCATTTGAACAACAGCATCAAGAATGATTATGTGGTGGACAGACAAAAAGATAGCATAAATAGAAAGAATGCAATATATGTATATATATATATATATATATATATATATATATATATTAAATAATTCTGCAAATCATTTGTAAATAGCCACATTCATATGAAGGAGAAATTTCCACGTAAAACCTTATACATTTTTAAGTATTTCTGCCATTATTATTACAAACTTTAAAATAACTCTACTAAAGAAAAAAAGCAGAAAGGAAGAAGGGAATGAAAGAAGGCAGAAAAGGAAGGGAGAAAGGAAGGCAGACAGATGGAAAGGAAGAAAAGAAATGGAAGGAAAAAAGGGAGAGAAAGGAGTAAATTTTCCCTGGAATTTAGTCCTCTTTTTCCTGTTACTAGAATGAACTGGTTTTGCTTTATTAATAGACACACATGGCTTTTTCTAGTATCACTCCCATGTCACAATGTGTTGACACATGATGTATTTTCTAACACATTTGGAATGTGAGGCTTCCCTAGTGAATCTTAGTATCACAGAGGATGAAAACAAAATCTGAACACTGTCAGAAGCATCCAAATGTGTGCTAATTTGGAGACTCAAAAGACTACCCAATTGCCTTGAGATGTCCGCTGTATGACAAGAAATAAGCTGGTTCATTTTTTGTTTTGTTTTGTATTTTTATACTATCCACCTTTCCTTTTTGGCAAATTGCTATGATATTTGTAATGCCTTTGGTTTTATGGGTCACATAATCAAAATAACAGTAAAAAGAAACTTTAAAAGACACAGAAACAAAAAAGAAAAAATACATTTTATTATAAAATTATGGTGTATTAACATATCATTAGTGTTTTCTAAAATTATGAATTTCTAATCATTATCTTCATACATATGTATATATAGAAATTTTTAAAAATTCAAATATCATTAAATATTACTTGAATCTCTAAGGTTCAATAGGTAAATTATACGGAGTATTTGGATTTGCTATTACAGTATTTGGTTGGATGTTTGAATTGTCTCATTTTTTCATCACACTTCCCAAATAAATTCATAAACAAAAAATTCTCTATTTCTTATTATTTACACACTGGAGTTCCCTACAAATGAAACAGTGTAATCTCACATGCTGATTTTTTAAACACTTGTACATTGTAATTTCATTTTATTCACAGGAGATGCATTGCAAGATTCCCAGTGTATGCCTGAAGCCTGAAATAGTACCAAACTCTGTATCTACGAAGTATTTCCCTATACTTATGCATCTATGATCAGTTTCAATTCATACATTAGACACATTAGAGATTATGAAATTTAATTAATAATAAATAAAACAAATTACAACTGAATGAAGCTACACCCTAATTTTAGCCTTCCACCCACCAGAACTGTGGGAAATAAAGGTTGCTTACAACAATCCAGTCTATGGTGTATGTTATTGCAGTCTAAATTACCTAACACAGAGCGAAGATTTAATATTAAATTTGAGCTACAGGGAATCAATTTTCAAGTATTACTCTCAGCTTTTTTTCTCTCATTTATCTATGATGAATTCTAAATTGTATTAGCCTGTTTCATTGCTTTGATTTATATTGGTGTATTTTATGTTGCTTTAACAAAATCCAATAGATTATATAGTTAATAAAGAAAAAAAATTTATTTACTCACACTTTCGAAGCTAAAAAGCCTAAGAACAAAATGCCAGTAGGTTTAGTGATGGTTAAGGGTTCAATACTGGCTTTCCTCATAGTGCTTTGAAGACAGTTCATCCTATGTCAAAAGAGAAGAAGAGAAAGAAATACGTTTCACAGTTCTTGTCATAGCAAAATTAATGCATTCATCAAGATAGAGACTTCATAACAAAAATATACCCCAAGGCTTCAGATTTTAACACTTTTGGAAAGTAAAATTTCAATGCATTAACTTGAAAGAATACATACAAACAATGGCAACTATCAACATAAACACAGCATGTGATTGACAAATACTGAGAATAATTTTTTAAAACAATTATTTGAGCAGAATACACATTGCCATTAATTCCCCTCAAAACACTTCTACTTGCTCGGAAAACAACTATCCCATAATTCTTGAGACTTTCCTGAAGCAGTTCTAGAAGTCCTCTTTTGCCAGGGTCTTTAGTTTTGTTGTCATGGTTACATCAATGCCTTAACTGAACCTGAAATGTTGATCTTACAAGGTGTTTTAGACTTTGGGAAAGAGTTAAAAACTGCACAGGGCCAGAGCCAGTGAAAAAAATGCATGAAAAACACTGTGATATTTTTTGCAAGCATGCCTTTCCACTGGACAGCACTAGACAGCAATGTTCACTGAGACTCAAAAAGAATTTCAGAATTGCTTCAACAACAATGATTGAATAAGTCATGTTTGTTTCACGTGAGAGTGACTATCCCAAGAAGGATTAGTGACAATGTGTTATTTATTGTAATTTATATATATATATATATATATATATATATATATATATATTAACTTAAATGCTATATATATTCCAAAATGCAATTACAGTAAATCTTAAATAAAAGCAGTGGCCATTTTACTGTCTATAAATGAGGTTGCTTAAACTAGAGATGAGCTAAGATTTCTTCCAGCAATAAAACACATGTATTCGTCTACTTCTGAAATGAAATTTTCAATTCCATCTCTTTATTGCTTAATAAAAATGGAAGCTTGTTTGAACCTATATATAAAATTTCATTCCAACAAATCAGTGACAAGGCACGTGGAAAATATCAAAAGCGAAAAATAATGTGTTAAATGAACTGAATTGAACATACAGCAAAGCTTTCTTTTTATTTTAATATTTTTATTTGAATTATGAATCTGATTTTTAGATATAATTATTGTAATTCCCAATAGAGAATTATCATTCTCTATGTGTCTTAATATCAAGGAATTTTTAATAATAAACAAAAGTAGAGCTCACTGAATTTCCAAGTTTAAAAAAAAATCTGAGTGAAGTTATTAGGTAAAAAACCACATAATAAAATAGTTTATACAAGATGCAACTCATTGATTTCAATTGTAACTTTATTCATTTTTCTAATAGAGTTTATGTTGTGCAATAAATATCATTATGACTCATTCAAGGTGATAACTCTAAGGCCATAAAAATTGCTAAGTATACACATGTTATATTAATTTCAATAAATAACCAGAAAATTAAAAGAGAACTTGCAGGCTTCAAATATAAGGTAGCAATTTCCATAATCCATAATCAGAATGTAAACATAAACCAGAATATGGGGAAAAAGTTTCAAGCTTCCTTATCCCACACTAGTGTATAAAGTAGAATTCATGGAATCAAGGTTCCATTTGTTAAAAAAATAACTAATTCCCTTCACAGCACAGAAGCAAAACAAGACTCCATATTCTAAAAAAGCATCATGAGTGAAAACGATTTGCTGAGAACAGAAAGGAAACAGCTGCTGCCAATTTATCACTCTCTCAGACTATGGACATTTGGGGATTTGGGGGAGGTGGAGTCTGAAGCAAACCACCATAAGATTTGGTGCCCAAATCTGCAGATACCCACACTTGCCAAGTGGCGAGGTTTCCAGGCTGGTTAAGGAGAGGTAGAAACTGGTGCTGGCTGGAGTCACTGCTAAAACTCCTAGACATGGATAATAAAACACAAAGAATTACAGATGAGAATTGGGGAATTAACTTGTAGTTACAAGAAACACGATCATGCTGACAGGAATGAGTAAGCAGCATAGAGCAGCAGATGCAGTTTATGTCCATCTAAATTAAGCATAAAAATATATAATTTTAATCTATAAAAATAAATGGATGGATAATGTAAAGGTAGGACTAATAAAATAATATGAAGAATGAAGCCCGAGTGCTTCCTGGAGAGGCGCTGATGGGATTCAGGGTTGAAAAGCAAAAGAAACTGGACTCTGTGGTCTGTAGGCAATGAACACGCATCCACTCCGGGAGAAGCACTGACATGCAGCGCCACCCTCCTCCCTTACTTCTTTCTCTCCTTCCTTCTTACATTGCTTTCCTGCTCTTTCCTTCTTTCTTTCTTCTTTCTTTCTCTTTCTTTCTTTCTTTCTTTCTTTCTTTCTTTCTTTCTTTCTTTCTGTCTGTCTTTCTTTCTTTCTTTCTTTCTTTCTTTCTTTCTTTCTTTCTTTCTTTCTCTCTCTTTGTTCTTTCCTTGTCTTGCTGTCTTTCTGTTTCCTTCTTTTCTTTTTCCATCAGGCACCAAGTCTATTGGATGGAGCCACTCACGACCGTGGTATGTTTTATTCCTTTAGCTCCCTGGCCTACACGCCAACCATCTTTATAAATACCCCAAAGATATTCTCAGGGTGTGCTTTATTAATTGCCAGAAATTTATTAATTTAGCCAAGAAGACATATAATAATTAACAATCACAATGTGTTTGTGTGTTGAAAGATCTAAAATAAATATAATAAAAATTTAGAAGATCAAACAGTGAGAGTGGAAATATATTATCAGGGATGAATGTTAATGTTTATAATTTGGAGGCTTTGATCTCTCAAATTGAAGAAACACTCATGTTAATTCATTCGTATTCTCTGAGATTTCAATCAGGGCAATTGGGAGGTCATTATAGAATTGTCAAAATATTTAATGCATTTGGAACACATCACATAGGACACAGAATACAGAGCACTGAACCCTTTTCTTCAGTATAGAAGGAGTTTATGTATCATATATGGTAAAATATTCCAGTGTCCACTATCTGTAGTCTACTATTCTGCTGTTTGCTTCAAGCAGAGTATTCCATCTTCCCACATTCATGAAAAAGAAGTTTGAGTACACGAACCATTAGAAATCAATTTGTCAATGATCACTGCATCTAAATACAGCTATCATTAGACAGTGAAACTGATGCTGTTAGTGGCCTCGCCAGTTGAAATTTATCCTGTTCAAGGAAGAAGAAAATGCAGTTAGGAGAAAAAAAAAATCAAAGTTCAGAAACAAGATTAAAGGTTCAAAAACTTAAAATTAAACATGAAAAACAAGATATCCTTAAGTACCTTGTTGATCCACAAACTCCCTATGTCTAAATTCCACTTTTTTATATTTAAAAATTGAGAAATATTTGAAAGCTTCAATCATTATTTATGAGGATAGCAGTAGCAAATTAAGGGAAAATAATACTCACATTTCTTACAAAAGGGTAATATGGTTTCCAAAGGCAGTAGCTTTCAGAAGATAGTACTAAAGGCTGTAAGAATTTCTAGCTTTCCTTCCTGTCCTAGTAAGGGCCCAAAAATCCCGGCCATTGTTGTATTACTCATATCAAAATCATTCCAGATTATGCTATATTAACTAAAATAAAGAGAGGTAGAAAAAAAATTATGCAGAAAATATCTTAAAGCATTTTGTTTCAAGTGCTTGTATGTTCCATCTCTCCTATGGCCTTCTTTGCTTAGATAAATCCCCTTGGAAAACACATGCTTTGGAGGCTTATATCAAATAGGAAAAATGTTAACCTACGAATAAATGTATAGTAGATTTTGAATCAATTAAGTGAGAGTACTCAACAGGAAAAAATAGGAAAAAAAATTAGAAACCCACAGGTATGTTTTTTCTGGTACTTCAATTGCTGACAGGACCAAAGCTATGCCTGGGAACGACACTTAACACATCTGACAAAAGGCATGGGAACAGTTAGTTAAGTGACAAGCATAGAAGGTCATACACTTGTAATTACACATACATATGCTGGAAATCTCCAGGCTTCAAGGGGAAACATAAAGTTAAGCCAAGCTAACAGAAGAAAGAACATACACACAGATAAATTTTTAAGCTCATATTATGGAGATAGTATTTACTATCTCTTGTTTTCAATTATGCTGTCCTCACTAGCAGTGAAGTAGAACGCAAAAACTCATATTTTTCATAATGTGATATTATTTGGAATGTTCCAAGGTCACATTGCAATTGAACTGTATGTTGTTACATTAATCAGTGAGAGATATTTCCAGACATTTAATTGCTTTATGTACCAATTGTCCTGTGAAAATCCAGAGGGTGTCAGCCCTTTTGGATGAACTGTGGAAGGCACTGCCTCTCATCCCTGCAAACTGATCTGATTCACAGGTGAAAAGACAGTCCAAAAGGAGCAGACAGAGGCAGAGCTAAGAAAACAGAGTGAAAGGGTTACTGTGATTATTCTCAGTGTATGGACAGAGTACAAAATCTTTAAGAATATGCAAAAGAAGTCAACAGTTCATGCTGTGTTAGCAAGTAGCATTTTAATAAATATGTCAATCTGCGTGGTTAGTAGCACTGTTTTGCGCAGCCATACAACACAAAGGAAATATTTTAAATTGACGGGCGTATGTGTTTTAGATTACTCTGAAGTAGGAGGGTTATACACTCCTGGGATCTACACTACATTCAAAATTGCACTGCTCACGTGAAGAAAATGGAAAGGTCAGCCAGTCACTGGCCGTTCCTGATGCCCTGGCAGCCTCCTCTGAGCATGACACACAGGCTTCTTATAGAACAGGCTCTCAGGGACAGCTGCTTCCGGTGTGGGCGTTCATCAATGCTGTAGACCGTGTCCTGAGTCCACAGAGGAAGATCTGGGACAACACTGTGCATACCTTTGCTATTGTTAAGGCTGTACTTAGAAACACACGCTTCATTGACAGTGTGGGGATATCCCAACCGATAGCCTCGGAGTTTATTTTTGGGATAAATATTCCCAACCAGTAGCCTCAAAGTATATTTACATCTAGAATAAATGCATTATTAACTGCAATACTTTTGAGAAACGGACACAATGTAGTTAACAAATCTAAATTCTTTTCCTCCTAGAATTTATAATCTGTTAGAATTTGGAATAATGGGTAGTGAGTAAAAGTAAGATCAAACAAAAAAAAAGATAAATTCAATATAGTGTCACAATTCTAGTGTTGGAAGTCAAATTCACTTCTTAATATGAATATGAATATGGACAACTCAAATATCAATTCATGTCCCACCATGAACAGACACAGAAATTTTATTTGGGAGACTACACTATGAAATGGATTGAAAAGCATGCAATCCCCTTTTCTGCCATGCTTGCCACATATGATCCACTGCAACCTTTAGAAAACTCAAAGTATAAGCTCCGTCTTTAATCTGGATTTCTGTTGCTGTATCGCTTTCACATATGTTCAGGTGGCCTGTACCGGACAACTTGCTAGCAGGGCCTGTGGCTCCACACTGACCACTGATTGTCCACTGTGCAAAATCTTACAACTTAAAAAAAAAAAGTGCCACATCAAGACACTTCTGGGAAGCCAGTTTCTGGAGTACTGGCACCTCTGAACCAATGAGTTAACTGGACCAGCGTTTACTTATTTGTGTTTTTATATAAAGAGAATTAGAGCAACACATTTAAGACTTGGAATATTTTAAAACTTTTATGAGCTCAGGTTTCTGAAAGCAGAACAACCATCTCAGTACTTCTGTCTAAAAAGGTAAATCTACCAGATCCAGGGGAGCATTTCTATTGGCTTATTTCTTTCTAAGACCTAATGATGATATCAGGCTTGAATTAGGTAGGTGAAGTTGACAAATCATGTTTTTATCCAATTCATAAAGAACAATACTATGTTATCTGTTTCTATTTTACATTGAGATGTTTTCAATAATTAAATTGAATTTCACACAATAGAAGTTCTATGATGTCTGCAGCTTTTGTTTGTTCTATTGATCTGTACTTCCTTAACAACTAGAAAATATCAGGCAGGCACATAATAGGTGAATCATAAACATACATTGAGTGAACAAATATACTTAATAGTTTTCCTTGTTATTCTTCTATGGAAAATAAACCACACCATTCTGAAGAAATTTTTCTCCCTACGTTTCCACTCACTTTCATTTCTCCTCTTTGACCACAAAAGCTGATTAGGAAGAACGCTTGAGAAAACACAAAGCAAAATTATCAAATTTTTGAGCTTATAAAATCCAGGTAACTTAGTATTTCTTTTTAGTTGACTAACAAAAACTGCAAGATTTTTTTCAAAGAACAAAATTATTGTTTCATAAAGATGACAAAAACTCAATGATGCATTCTACAGTCATGGCTGAGTAGGGCCTCTGCGTTTATCCTCAGGGCTTGGACTAATTTCTCTGTCTCTGTTTCTGTCTCTGTCTCTGTCTCTCTGTCTCTGTCCCTGTCTCTGTCTCTCTGTCTGTCTCTCTGTGTCTGTCTGTCTCTCTGTCTGTCTGTCTCTTTCTCTCTCTCTCTCTCTCTCTCTCTCTCTCTCTCTCTCTCTCTCTCTCCCTCTCCTGCTTTTCTGTTTACTGACATTATTCTCAGGCAAACATCTGCATATGGATTTAGATGCCCAGTGGCATCTCCAGACTAATATACCATTATAGCTTGAGTTCCAGTGGAAGAGAAAATGTGTTTTCTGATATATCACCGTAGTAAATATCCCAAGGATATATAAGATGCTCTCAATAGTGTAAGTGTATATCCTAGTATAAATCATAGCACTGCAAAGCCTGAATCTAATCATCTTTGGACTAAAGGCCAAATTTGAGGTAAATTTAGCTCCACCCACATGCTGTGTAGATTTAAAAACAAAACAAAACAAAACAAAACAAAACAAACAAACAAACAAAAAAAACCCTTTAACCACTCTCAGGCTGCAAAACCCTGCAAAGTATCATCCAATTTCTTCCCAGTCACACAGCATACCTTTCTCTCCCTGGATCCTTATTGTCTGTGCTCTGAGTAAGTTTATATTGTGCTTTTACTCCAATAGTATCAGAACTCTTTCACTGCTGAAAACTGTGACAGACTCTCCCTCTCTCTCTCTCTAGGTTAATCTGTGACAGACTCTCCTCTCTCTCTAGGTTATTCTTACTTGTTTTCTTTTTATCTTAGTTTGTGTTAATCCAGCAGCTCTTAGATTAGCAATCACTTCCTATTTAGAGAAAACCCACTGCACATTGCTCCCTTTAAAAAGGTCTATGCTCCTTTTCAAACTTGTCTTTATTATAATTACTCTTTCTAAATGTTTGCTAACTTTGAATGCCTTCACCTGTAGGAGGGCAGCGTTCTAGAATGTCATCTTCCTTAATGTGGCTGTAGGATGTATACGCCATCTGTCTGAAACAAGATAGGCACCAAAACATATTCATTGAAGAGTCAAAGGACATATGAGAAATATACAAATAGGTTAACTAAGTATCTAATAACTAAAGAATCTAGAGAGAAAAAAATTACCCAGTAAAGGATCAGACAGTAAATATCCTGGAATTTATAATCACTTACAGTTTTGGTGACATATTCCTTGGATTTTCTTTCCTTGTCTACCTGACTGTTTGTCTACCTGTCTGTATTTTTGTAGCCACTTAAGCCATTGACTGGGATTGTCCTGTGGGTCGCGGTTTGCTCATCTCTGAATGGTATGATAACTTACATGATTTCTGACTTTACAACATAAAGAAACTCTACTTAAAATCTTTTAATCTTTGCTTTGCCTTTGTATCTCTGCTCCATACTTTGTACTCTATATACACTGTTTTCAAAACTGAGATCAGAATCATATCGTTGTTTTCCCTTCTCAAACTTGTTTGCTACCAACTTGTCCTCTCTCTAAAAAGCCTGTGCATTTCTTCAGCTCCTGCTGTCTGTGCCACACTGTGCCTTTCTCCTTCTTCAGCCAAGTGCACCTGCTGCCCTGGCTTCTTATTTCTGCCTCACATTTTTATGCTGAATCATCATCCCTTCTGCTTTCCGCTGCGTGTGGTGTGATATTTCAATACAAGGAGAAATTTTATTTAAAACAAACGCACTAAAGCAGACATTCCTAGTCTCTGGCAGCAGGGAAATAGTGTGCCATCTGCCCTCCACAAGAAGCTCTTTGCCCGAGGGGCATAACCATCTCATCCAGGTAGGCTTTTATGAATGTGGAAATTGCACTGCAATCTACAAATTTTGGTTGTCATTTTAGATGCTCTGTCCTTTTGCTGCCCTCAGTTGTATAGTTCGTGCTAAATCTTTCCTTTCTTCACTGTATATAGTTTGTCATCGTCTCCCCTGGAACACAGCTGCTCCTCTTCTGAATGGGAATTAGAATAGTGTATGCATTATTTCGTTGTGTAGTTTCTCCATGTAAATCACAGGAGCTTTTATCTTTAAAGAAAAACAAAAAAAGAAAAGAAAACCCTACGCATTACATATGTTCCTTATATAATGTCAGTAATAAAGCAAAACCTACAATATATAGTCATATCAATATTTTACATGTTGTATTTCTGAATATTAATTTGTGAAAATAAGTGACAATGCCACATTTTAATAAGTGAGGGTGTGACATCTTCAAAACCTAAAAGTATGTGTGTGCATATCTGTCACCTTGTAACTCAAAAATCTAACAAACTACGGGAAAATAAAGCTTTCTAATACTGACACAGGCATTTATAAACATTACAGAGTTAAATGGCCTTTTATCAAACATGAGAAATGCTATATAAAGATGAACATTACATCCAATAAAATGCAGAGGCCTAAATTTGATGGCCATCTATACATTCAGACACTTTTGTAAGAACCAACATAAAACATGTATCTGTTCCCCCAGAAAATTCCTTAGTACCCACATCTAATTAGCCTCAGGTGAACCCTGGCCCTACGCTTGCCAAGCAGGTGCTGCATCGCTGAGTTACACCCTTGCCCCCGCCGCCCCGGCCATTCTCTTTTAAGTCAAAATTTTTCTTAAATATTCCCCATAGATTACTTTTGTTTTCTCTTGAATTTCATATGAAGGGAAACAAAGATTTTATACTCTTTGACACTGCTTTGGTTCTCATGTTTTCATGTATGTTTTGTATTTTTTCAGTGATCTATCCCATTTCACAGCAAATAATGATTAATGAATAGACCCATTAATTAATATTTCAGTTGTTAATTTTTGTCTGCCATGTATAAAACTATTATGAACAGTCATATACAACTCTGTTTGGTAGGAATCTGTAATTCCTCTCCTACACTCCTAGACACGCATGTGTTGCATCATAGAGAAGGCTGTATTTGACTATGTAACATCCTGCACCACTTGTTTAAAGGTGTTGCTGGATTTTACATTTCCTCCAGCAAATCTGTGAAGTTCTGTTGTTTCAGTCCTCTTAAAAATGTTGTGCATTTATCTAATGTCTAAATGTTTTGAGTGCTTATTCAGTTGTTTATTGGTCTTTGGAGAAGTGTTTCTTTACTGCTGTTGAAGAATTTTATTGTTTGTTATTATTCTGTTGAAGAAAATCTTTATACAAACTTAGTATAAATATATGATATATATAATCTTGGTGTTTCACATTCATTAACTTAACAGAATCACGAATAGCACTACATATTAAAATAAATTTTTATTTTAAAAATTGGATAATCATAAAAGTTGAAAATTAGTGTTAGGGTCACACCAATGTTACTTTATATTTTTATTTGTTCTTGGGATTGAACTCACAACCACCTGCTTGCAAGGCAGTTGCTTACACTGCTGAGCTAAATCCCCAGCCCCAATGTTTCTTATTGTTAACATATTACATAACCATCATTTATGTGTCATACTTAATGAAACAACATCAATATATTATTATTAGTAGTAGTAGTAGTAGTAGTACGGTACTGGGAATGAAATTCACAACCTCATTCGTGCCAGGCAGGTACTATGCTGCTGAGCTACATTCCCACCCCCATACATAATTATTAAAGATCTTTTTTTCCAAGTTTTTCCTAGTCCTCACCTATCATCTTTTCTCTCTACTACTATTCTATCAGCAAGATCATATTTTCTTAGTAGCTCAATCTCCTTAGCCATCTCTTGGTTGTGACAAAGTTTTAGGTATTTTTGAGCACTGTAATTGTTTTTTCAAAAGTAGTATGCAGGGCTTTTGTGGAATGTATCCTATATGGATATAGTTAATATTTTGGGGTTTAGACTAATGTATTTTTGAAAAAAACAACTATTAATGTGCAATTTTCATCTCATTATATAATACGTATTATTGACACAACCTAGCACTGGTGAGATGGTCTTTGAAGGTCTGGATGTTTTCCTAGTACTGCAGTTTCTCTGCTCTCTGACTTACTCAGCCCATTCTTATTTTTTGGAAGACATTCACTATGCACATTCCAAATTTAAGAAATGAGAACTTCCATGCCACCAACTAGAGGAAAAATATCTACGCAAATTATTTAGAAAAATCTGGCAATGAAGATTTATTCTTTCTTTTTCCTTTCTTATACACACATAGTTTTACCATGTTAGACTCATCAACACATATTTTGTACTCTGGGTAATAATGCAATAATGTTTTGCACACAAAAACATTCAAACTGTTCTAACTCTGGCCTTTGCAGATGGCTGCTGTCTTTTTCTATTTATTTGGGCGATTGATTGATGAATTTATTTCTTTTGAATAGGCTTTATATTTTGTAGTAATTTTAGGTTATTCAAAAATTAAAGCAGAAAGTGCAGACTTCCTGTATTTCTTATTTTCCTCTGTTGTCTTCCCTTCTATTAACATTTTGCTTTAGTGTGTATATTTGCTTTGATAAGGAACTATTGATGCATTATTATTAAGCCCATATTTTATATTAGAATTCACTCACTATATTGTAATTTTTATGCATTTGGATAAATTTAGTGAATGCATGTTTGTACAATTACAGTATCAAACAGAATAGTTCATAGCCTCTCCCTGAATTTCTCTTTCTATGTACACTGAGTTCTTGTGAGCCACTGATTTTTTACTGCCTGTGTAATTTTGTCTTTTCCAGGATGTCACATGTTGGGGATAATATGGTACTTTGCTTTTTCAGGATGTTTTTCACTTAACAATATATTTACATTCTTTAAGTGTGTCTTTTCATAACATGATGCATCATCAGATATCATTCAAATCTGTGGTACGTTAAACTAGTTTATTTATATGCCTTTTAGAACACATGTCACGCCTCAAATTTTTAACAGATATGATCGCCACATAAGTTTTTCTGTACACATTTACATAGAATAGCTTTTAAATAATTTGGAAAAATACCTAGAAGACTCATGTATTAAGCCTGTGTTTAGCTCAACAAGAAACTGTAAACCCTTTTGAATTGGTGATAACACTTTGAATTTCACTAAGCAATGAGTGAAAATTTATTTTTTGAATACTTTATTCACATTTTATTTTGCTTGGGTTTTAACCATCTTAATAAATGTGTAGTCATATTCTCACTGTTGCTTTAATTTTAATTTCCTAAAAACACATGATTACATATATATATATATATGTATATGTATATGTACATAAATATATATATATATATATGTATTTGTATATGTACATATATATGTATGTGTGTGTGCCCGTATGTAATATGTTCTTACCTACCCATTCATCTATCAATACACCTTCATTTTCAGGGATTACAGGATGTTTCAGTGTTACCTTATGCATTTCATGTCCCAGTTCTTGAATTATCCATTCTCCAATGATCTTTGGTTCCTTTGATTGGAGATTGGTATTAGAAACCAATATCGTAGTGTCAGGTTAGCTTGTTACCGTGGGAGTGTCATTGTTTCTAACCATCTTACCTGACAGAGCAAAGAAATTTAGGAATATATGCTAACTGGTTATAGTCATGCCTTTGTCCATCTTTCTACTTCTAGAACAGAATAACATACATTGGGTAACTTATATGCAATAAACGTTTATCAGATTCACAGGTCTGGGAGCCAGAAAAATCAAGACCCTGAGAGGATGTTAGTAAGGGCCTTCATGCTTCATTGTAACATGGTGAAAGGACAAGACAGGGATGTAAAATACCTAAAAAAAAAAAGTGAACATGCTCATTTTTTTATTAAGAGTGTACTCTGTGACAATTAAGTCATCTCCACAATAACAGCATTTATCAATTCATGACCCATCCCAGCCACCTCTCACAAATTCCACCTCTTAACATTGTTTCGATGCCAGTATAATTTTCAGCTTAAATGTTGGAGGAGATATTCTAACTCTAGTACCATCCATCTCTCCTAATACCTCCTTATGCTACAGAACCTTGGAGACCCATACTGACCAAAACATAATGAGTATTGCTCTTTTCAACTTAGTCCATTATTGTGTGTGCCACTCGGACGCCGTTCTCCTCCCCAATTCCTACTTCCCACTTCTTCAGAGAGAAACAGAGATGCCACAGGCATCAATGATATCACATCGTTTCTCTGGGATGAGAAATTAAATGTGTAAGAGCCAAAATGTTTAATAGGTACTGTGACACAGGACGAAATTGTTCAAAAGTAAAGGGAAACTAGGGAGGGATGAGGGGGAAAGGAAGAAAGGAGAAAAAGAGAGATGAGAAGGGGATAAAATGAAAACAAAGCCTTTTAAATAAGGAAGGAAGGAGAAAGAAAAATAAAAAGAAGAATCAAGGTAAGTCTTCTACAAGTTCAAATTTCCTATGATGATTATGCTCACTATGTATATCTAAATTGTACCAATAAACTTAGTAAATATATTCATGGTTTCAATTGTTATATATATATATATATATATATATATATATATATATATATATGAATATCAATTTATTTACTCATAGAAAAAAATTTTAGCACCTGGAATACTATAAGTATATATAACTCGTTGTGCTATTTAACGTACAGACTCCACGTAATTTTAAACTAACTTAGATCAGTACTTTTCAATCTATTGCCAACAACGGAATTATTTGGTCATATTGTAGCTTCAATATGTGGTATGTTAAACCATCTCTAGAAGGTCTATGTCCCCGTTTCTTATAATGAATTTTCCATTTTTCTTCTTGACTTACTTATACTTTGGTTTGTTCCTGTAAGAAAACTCATGTACTATTTCACCTTCTATGTCTCATTTTTTTTTTTAATTTAGCATTATGGTCTCAAAGTACATGTGTTTTCCTAAGAATGGCTCAGTTTTTCTTCTCTGTGTGTGAGTTGCACTTCACTGTTTTAACATGTACAATTTCTCTAACCATTCATGTGTTCAGGGGAAAAGAAGTCATTTTCAAGATTTAGCTGGAATAAGTTGTGCTGCTATGAACACAGATAGTATCCATGATGTTTTTAACCCTTTCTAGGAAGACACACAGAAGAGAAATAGCTGCGGATAGAGAAACTTCTACTTTGAGGGTTCTGAGGGTCTCCATACCGATTCTCATAGTGGTTGGGCTAGTTAACTTCCCCACAAACGATACAGAAGGCTGCTCTTTCTCACATCTTTGCCAGCATTTATTGTTATTTAATCAGTGCGTTTGGTTTTTGTTCCTTAATGATGGACATGCTTTTTCTGATAAGATGGAATCCCAGTTTTCTTTTCATTTGAATCGATCTAATGGCCAAAGATGCTGAATATTTTTATGTACTTACTGGCCAATTGTACTTTTTTTAAAAGACACATATTTTGTTTGGAGGAGTAAATTTGGGAGTTCTATACACATTCTAGATATCGGTCCTCATTTAAAAGAGTAAGTGGGAGTTTTTTCCCTGTTCTATAGGTTTTCTCTTCACTGTTTCTTTTGCTGTGCTCTGCTGATATGTTTTAATGTGGCATACTTTTGAATATCATATTAAATTTTTTCAATTTAATATTTTTAAAAATTATTTTTTCTTCATATACTTTTTCTTTTAAGGCCTAAATCAGTGCATTCAATTCTCGTTCCTTGTTCCACGTTAAGTACAATTTCGCTGTCCTCAGCTTCCCAGATTTTCACTTTGCCACTGATTTCCTGCATAATACACACAGATGTATATACTTTCAAATGCTATTTATTTTGTTTGATGTTTTGTAGCCTTCCAAACTCTGTATTTTCATGTCTTAATTGTGGAAAGTTCTTGGTCATTATTACTTCAAATATTTCTTTGTAGTATTTCAAATTTACACGTTGAGACATCATTTGAAATGGTCCTATTTTTATTGAACACTCTATTTTGTTTTCCCTTTTATTTTTCTCATTTTAATTTGAAAAGTTTCTATTAACCTATGCAAGTTCATTGAATCCACCTTTGGCCATATCTGTTGTGCTGGTGAATTCAATAAAAAATTTCCTCTGTGTTTATTAAAATGTCTGTAATGTGTATAATTTCCTTTGAATTATATTGCTTTATATTATTTTCCTTCTGACTTTAGACATCCAGCGCATATTTCACATTATGTCCATTTCAGCCCTTAGCATACTAATTACAGTTTTAAGTTTCCTAACTTGTAACAGCAATACACGCCTTCTTTCTGGGTTTCAAACCCTGTAGTCACTCACTAGGAGTTTCTGTTGGAAAGCAGAAAACTAATACTGGTTTTCAAACTCTCGTGCAAACACCAAAAGAAAACCTTGTGTTTCCAAATGTGCTGATTTCTTTGATCAGCTTCTGAGGGCTTCCTCATGATTAACTCAAAATAAGATATTCATTACACTAACATTATCAAGGAATATAAGGATTAATTCACAATTGTGGAGACAAGCAATCCAGACCTTCACGAAGTACCCATAGTTCAAGGGTCCATTTCCGGAGGTACTATGCTTTATTTAGTATTTTTTTATTTTATTTATTTATTTATTTATTTATTTATTTATTTTTTGTCTTTTTCCTTTTTATGGGTACCGGTACCGGGGATCGAACTCATGACTGCCTGCTTGCAAGGCAGGCACTTATGCTGCTGAGCTAACTCTCCAGCCCCTTTATTTGCTCTTTTGTTTGTTCTACTCAGGTTTTTTGGTTGTTTTGTTTTGTTTTGATGCCAGGGATTGAACTCATGACCTTGCGCTTACCAGGCAAAGGCTTGAGCCTCTGAGCTAAATCTTTGGACCCTTTATTCAGGTTTTTACTTGATTAACGAACCTCATATTTAATGAAGGGTAATTTTGTTTATTCAACATTTATAAATGTTAATTGTAGCCTTATCCACAAATCTCCTCCAACATGAAACGTAAAATAAACCATAAGTATGGAATTTAGTTATATTTTCCAAATATCTGACAACATTGCACATCAGTGTAACTCTTCTTTAAATTATATCAAACTTGGGAGTTAGTCTAGAATATCTTAGTGAGCCATTTAGAGTTCCGCCTACCACTTATTTTGACGTTCTTTTCTGTTAAGTCTAACACATTTTTTATTTTTCATTTATATTATATGCTTTGCTCTTTATTTTTATATTTCTTAATTTAGACTGATCATTTTTTACTATGAATTGTATTGTGTTAAATGGTACATTGTAGAGCTTTTGAATTCAGTTTTCTTCATCACAAATATATGTGTTTTTCTACCATAAAGTTGAATTTCTGGACATCTTGTAGTGCCATTTTCCCCCCTTTTTGGATAATTTCATTAATCCATCAGTGTAGTCCTAATCTCTGGTGTGACTATTGTAGGTCTTAAGTGATATTTGTGGAGTGAAGCTCTGTATTATATTTTTCTTCTAACTCAGCTCTTTTTTAGTCTAGCAAATGCTTGCTTTCTGACGCAACCCTTAAGTCTACTTTTCACGTGTAAAATCCAGAGTTCATTCAATCAATTTAAAGAATGTTGCGTACAAACTTTAGAAGTCCCCTGCCTGCCATGGGTTGCATCTTTCTTCACAGGCGTCCTTGTTTAACTTTCAGGACCTCTGGTAACCCACAATTTAAAATTCATAAAGCCTAATTACATAGTGTCTTTCTACATGAATTTTGTGCACTCTATGACATCGATAGGAGATTTTAGTTGCATTAAACATTATGAGAATGAATGTCAATTACCGGCATGTTCTTTTGTTTTCCAAGCGTAGCATTCACTCAGACCTTTATATGATCTCTTTCTTTCAAGTGTTTTCTTTCCAGGAACTTTCTGTGTCTTCCTTCTAATATTTAAATATAATTCAATTTTATTTTCTGGACTTTACATTTTGTCCAGAGGTTAAGATTTCTCTTTAAAAAGAATTTTTGATAAGTAGTAACAATAATTTAGATTGGAATAATCAAACTAGAACTTCTATTGAAAATTATAATATTTAAATTTACAATAATAATTTTATCATAATTTTCCTCAAATTTAGTATGTGAATTATATGCACAGTTTCCACATGTGTGTATGTGCATATATATATATATATATATATATATATATATATACATATATACATGCATATGTACAAATAATCACAAGCAATTGTACTCACATATTTTTAGGAGAAATTAAATTTTGTGCAACTGCACGTGAAGAATGCATCATATACTCTTTAAATTCCATTATTCAAAATATGTAAGTACAACTAGTCATTGCTCAACAAGGCATGTTAACCTATTCAAATTATTTTCTTGCTTTGTGACTTAATGAAATTTCTCTTTTCCAAATAAAGAATCCTTCAGTGACTATTAACACTCACTGATATTTAAAATATATTTAGCACTTTATTTCATGTTGCCTTTGTTTTCGCACTTCTTGAGTCATATGCATTACTCATGCCACTTCAACATTTTAAGAATAAAATTATCAAAGACAAAACCTTATTATAGAGCTTTCTTTTAAATAATTCCTTATGGAATTGAAAATGCTTTAAATTTATACTCAAATAAATATATTACAATCCTGTCTCTTTTTGTTGTTTGGTTTGTTTGTTTGTTTGTTTTTACTCAACACCAATATGTCATTTTATTATTTGGATTATTTTCCATTTGTCACAAACTTGTCAATTTTTCCACAAAGAGTAAAATCCACCAGAGTTGGAATCAGCTAAGAACCAAGTACCCTGGAATCATGCTCAGTACTCTAGAAACATGTTTAACTCAGTCCAGTCCCACAGTGTCAACATTGTCACATATTTAAATGCATACACAATTGTCAGAAGTACATAATTACATATAAATATGTATACATACTGAAAAATATAAGACTGTTTTGCACAATGTTTAATCTATGCACTACTGTAACTCTGTGAAACTTCTGAAGACAGAGGTTAGTGTACAAACAACCCTAGAGCAATGTAATGGAGTTCCACTCTCTCCCTCAGGAGGACACAGAGTGATACAGGACACATGCACAGTCATGCACAGATGGACAGCTGAGATACCACTCAGACAGACATATGGACATGGGGACCAACCAAGAACAGTCTTAATGAGCTAAGAGTTTAAGGTTGGAGCAAGCCAAATAATTAACTGGAAGAATGTATCAAAGGTCATAAATGGCCTTGGCTAAGCTAGATGCCTGACGTAGATGTTTTCCTAAAGCAGAGAGCACACGCTCAACACAGGACAAAACTGATGTCAAGCTTAAAATAGTACTGCATACCAATCAGAAAAGTGCCATCTCAATCCTTCATTTAAGTCTGGCCCTGTTTGCAGGACCAGTCAGAAAATACTCTTTTCAATTCTCTTTATATTTAGCAGGAAGCCAAGCCAGACTTCTCACAAGACAGTTTAAGTCTAGCATGACACAAAGTGAGTTTTTGATAGGATAAATGTCCCACTACTTTCTTGAATGAGGGAGAAGCCAATCAAAGAATTTGGGGTATGAAAGATCACTTTCCCTGTTATCCTGAGGCTGCTGTTGATCTTTTCCCCAGCCAGCTGTCATTGCTTAGATCTTATCTCTTTTCTGTTTTCAATAACTGTAAACTTTCACAACATTTCATTATGTCTTGCTCAATTCTTTGTTCTGAACACCACAAGTTTGTGAAGAATGCGTATAGGACCCTCCATGTCCATGTACATTAAAGTCTGTCTGTGTGACTTGGACACCTGAGAGATGTTATGCTCTCATGCTGGCCATTGAAAAAGTACTTCGGTTTACTTGTGTTACCTTCTTCACAAGCATATCTTAAGGTCTTGATTTGAATATGAAAATTATTTTGAATATGTTCCAGCATGTGCAAGATATCAGATTGTATTCAACCTTGTGGCTGAAAAATAACAATGCAAAATGTATAGACCAGTAAGAAAAAATTTTCTAAGACTTCTAAATTTCTAAAGAAATACTGGGTTTTGCACGTTTTGTAGTATGTTTAAATTAGAAATGCTTGTATTTTAATCAAGAAAAAGCTAGCTGTGAAATTCAGACATTTTTTCCTATGGGAATAAAGAAAGACTTTTCCCTAAAACAAGTATTATATAAATAATTTCAAAATTTGAATTGTTACAATACAGCAATTATACTCTAATTGGAAAATTTAGGAGAGTGCTTTCATCTTTTTTACTCAATAAGGTTATATATGATAAATTTTATCTCTGGACACTAACTTTCTCAGCACACATGTGAAATAATTCGTATAAATGGCATATTAAATTCAGCCTAAAATGCAACATTGAAAATACTCACTTGATTAGATTAATCTGTCATTATATCCTCCTATGGTTTACCATACCTCTCAGTTCACTGTAGATACTTTCTAAGCTTACTCGAATGCAAGTCTGAAAAAAAAAAATGTAGGCTTTACTTTGATAACTTCAGAAATAAAAAAAAAAAATGAAGACATGCTTGTGCTTTTTATAATGGAAAAATTACATTCCAGTGTTCAGATTAGGGAATATTTAATTCTATGGAATTTTACAGATTTGCAAGGATTCATTATATAACAAAATAAAAAAACCCAGGGAGGTGTATTTGGTTTTAGTCAAAACTTGTTTCTTCTTCAGTGTTTAGGACTGAATCCAGAAAATTAAGAATGGTAGGCAAACTCTTTACCACTAGTCACATCCACAACTCACTTTGTAAAGTTTGATATAAGACAGAGTTTCAATGCACTTCTCAAATTGACCCCCAAATTGTGATCCTCCTCTCTCACCCCTCCTAGTAAATATTAACAGGCATACCCCACCCCACCTGACTCCAGAAGTCTTTTTTTTTTTAATTTGATTTAAAGGAGAAAAAAAAAAACAGTATAAGGGTACAGGTAATACAGAATTTCATTAAAAAAGCAGTAATAAATCACTAGTACTAGATTATATATTGTCATCTTAGAAATAGTTGTTCAAGTTAGAGGATTAAAGCATACAAAGTGGACATTCAAACAATGAGACTGCAAACAGTTGTGTTCAATGATCCAACAAAAACTTAGTAATACGGTCATCTATCTTATATACCTAAACACATTGGCAGTTGTATACTTGAGCACTTTTTCTTTCCTCTCTTTTTTTTTTTTTTACAATATTTACACCTTTTGGGTTTTATTACTCCTGTAGTTCTTATTACTTTTTTTTTGAAGAGAATAAAACCAAATATGACAAAACAAAGCAGTCAGTCAAAACAAAGGATGGACATAGTACATGATGTAAAAACAGAATACTAGGAGACAACAATGATTACCATAATGCCTCTTGCTATCTTAAAAAAAATTGCCTATATCATTAGGTATAATAAAATTGAACAAAACAGTAGAGAACAAGACCAATAAAACCTAAGCATGGGAGACATTACAGGGCTTCAAAAGAAGATAATAGTCAAACCAGAATGGGTGCCATAGTGAATCTTACTGCCTTCAAAGCAGTTGCCTATACCCTCAAACTTGATACTATCAAACAGAACAGAACAGAGTAAAATCAGTCAAAACAAGATGGGGGGAACAATACAGGGCTTCAAATCAAGTTAATAGGAAATCAAAAAAGTTACTATAACATATCCTGCTATTTTTTTAATTTTTCCCTTAATTAAAAAGTAATAATAATAAAATAAATATTTTTTTAAAACGGAGGAGATTGAGATAAAAGAGGACAAAACAGCAAAACAATATGATCAAAGCATAACAATTATAGCAACCTAGTGCTTCACCATAGGATAACCTGACTTAATAGTAGCTACCATAATGTCTCTTTCCTTGAAATATTTGACTATACTCAAATACGTATACTATGGCATCAAACATATCAAGGCAGTGTGAAACCATTCAAGAATACGAAAGTATTACGGGGTATTTAGAACCAACTAACAGAAAACGAACAATGGTTTCTATATTATCTCTTTGCCTATAAAAATTTTTGTTTATACTATCACATATAATAAAATCCAGTAAGATGCAACATGATAAAAACAATGGAGAAAAAAGAACAACAGTTTGGTAGGACTTCAAAATAAGATGATATTAAATCAGTACTAGCTATTATGATGTCTTGTTTTCTTCAGAATAGCTGTTCATATCATCACAGACAGCAATGTGAAACAGCCCAGAATAAAACCTTTCCAATTAATGAGTGAAAACTTCATAAGGCTTCAAAACCACATAATGGAGAATCATGATTACCACATAATTTTATATATTTGAATCATTTCTTATACTAGGGAAACTATTTGGTATTCATACATGTGAGTTTGATTTATTTCACTTATGAGTATGGTCTCAAGCTGCGTCCATTTATTTATAAATATCCCTATATGATCCTTCTTTATAGCTGAGTAGTACTCCATTGTATAAAAATACCACAACTTTTTTTATCCATTCCTTGGTTGATGGACACTTAGGTTGTTTCTAAGATCTGGAAATTATAAATTGTGCTGCTATAAACATTGGTGCACATCTATCACTGTGGTAGGTTGTTTTCAGTTCTTCTGGGAATATGCCTAGAATTGGGATAGCTAGAATAAAAGGGACTTCCAATCCCAGCTTTCTGAGAAATCTCCAGACTGACCTCCACAATGGTTGCACCAGTCTATACTCCCACCAACAGTGCAGGAGAGTTCCTCTTTCTCCACAGCATCTCCAGCGTTTGTTGTTGATGGTTTTCTTGATCCTGGCCATTCTTTCAGGAGTGAGATGGAATCTCAGTATGGTTTTAATTCACATTTCTCTAATGACTAATGATGATGAACATTTTTTCATGTATTTATTTGCCATTTGCATTTCTTCATCTGAGAAGTGTGTATTCATCTCAGATATTCATTTTTGGGTTGGATCTTTGAATTTTGGGGGGCTAATTTTTTAATATGTTTTAGACAGAAATCCTTTGTCTGAGGGAGAGTTCACTAAGATTTTTTCCCAGTTTGTAGGTTTTCTTTTCACTATGCTGGAGATTTCGTTTGACATGCAGAAACTTTTTAATAAGAGATGATCCCAGTAATTGATTCTGGGAAGTATTTCCCATGCGGTTTGAATGTTCTGTTCTGTTCATGAATTCTCTACCTACCACTATGTCTTCAAGGTTTCTACCCAATTGGTCTTCAAATAGATTTAGTGTTTCTGTTTTAATATTCAGATCTTTGCTCCATTTAGATTTTGATTTAGTACATGGTGATAGGCATGGGTCTAGTTTTAGTTTTCGGCATATGGAGAGCCAGTTTTTCCAACACCATTTATTAAAGAGGTTGTCGTTCTTCTAGTGAATCTGTTTGATTCCTTTATCAAAGATAAGGTGGTTGAGTGTGTTTGTAGTTGTGGTTGTATCTTCTAATCTATTCCATTGATCTTTGGCTCTGTTTTGATTCAAGTACCATGTTGATTTTACTACTGTTGCCTTGTAGTATAACTTCAAGTCAGGGAATGTGATGCCTCCTGCCTTGCCTTTGCTGTCTTGAACTGTCTTTGCTATTCCAGGTCTCTTCTTACTCTCGATGAATTTTAGGAGTGACTTCTCTAGATCTATGAGGTATGTTGATGGTATTTTTATTATGATTGCATTGAATCTGTATAAGAGTTTTGGGAGAATGGCCATTTTCACAATATTTATTCTTCCTATCCATGAGCAAGGGATATTTTTCCATTTTCTGAGATCATCTTCAATTTCTTTTTTCAGTGTATTATAATTTTCCCTATATAGGTCTTTCACTTCTTTCGTAAAAGTAATTCCTAAATATTTCATTGTTTTGGTTGCTAGTGTGAAGGGTGAGACGTCTCTTATTTCTCTCGCTGTGATTTTGTTGTTAGTGTGTAGGTGTGCTATTGATTTTTGAGTGTTGATTTTGTATTCAGCTACATTACTGAATTTATTTATTATATCTAAGAGTCTTTCAATGGAGTTTAGTGGGTCTTCTATGTAGAGTATCATGTCAACTGCAAACAATGATAATTTCACTTGTTCTTTTCCTATCTTTACCCCGTTTATTTCTCTTTCTTGTCTAATTGCTCTGGCTAGTACTTCCAGTACTATATTAAATAGGAGCAGTGATAAGGGATATCCTTGTCTTGTGCCTCATTTTAAAGTAGAGGCTTTCAATTTTTGGTCATTTAGTATGATACTGGCTGTTGATTTGTCATAGATGGCCTTCATTATATTGAGGTAAAAATCATCTATTCCAATTTCTGTAAAGTTCTTATGAATGAATGTTGGACCTTATCAAAAAATTTTTTCTACATCTATAGAAATGATCATGTGATTCTTATTTTTGGCTTTATTCATATGGTGGATTACATTTATTGATTTACATATGTTGAACCATCCCTGCATGCCTGGGATGAATCCCACTTGGTCATGCTGTATAATCTTGTTGATGATTTGCTGCATTATTTGCCAATATTTTATTGAGGTTTTTTGCATCTGTGTTCATTAGGGAGATTGGTGTATAGTTCTCTTTTTAGTTGGGTCTTTCTCAGGTTTTGTTATTAGAGTAATATTTGCTTCCAGGAATGACTTAGGAAGGATTGCTTCCCTTTCAATTTCACTGAAGAGTTTGAGGAGTGTCATTATTAGGTCTTCTTTGTATTTCTTATAGAATTCTGCAGTGAATCCATTTGGGCCTACGCTCTTCTTTGTAGGTAAGGACCTAATTACATTTTTAATTTCATTAAGAGAAATTGGGTTATTCAGCAGTTTTATATCCTCTTGACCTAGCTTTGATACTTCATATGTTTCTAGGAATCTGTCTATGTCTTCTGTGTTATCAAACCTTTGAGAGTAGAGGTTTTTGAAACAGGTGTTGACAATCTTCAGTATTTCTACAGAGTCTGCAGTGATTTCACCTTTTTCACTTCTTATTGCATGAATTTGAGCTTTTTCTTCCCTTTTTAAAATAAGGTTGGCTAGGGGTTTATCAAATATATTATTTCAAAGAACCAACTCTTTGTTTCATTAATTCTTTGGATTGTTTTCTTAGTCTCTATTGCATTGATTTCTGCTCTGATTTTTATAATTTCCTCTCTTCTTTTGGCTTTGGGCTTGACTTGCTCTTCTTGTTCTAGATGTTTGAGGTGTAGCATCAGGTTATTTATTTGCATTCATTCTGTTTTTCTGATGTGGGAAGTCAGTGCAATAAATTTTCCTTTGAGGATGGCTTTCACTGCATCCAACAGATTCTGGTAAGTTGTATGTGTATTTTCATTTTCTTGTAGGTATTGTTTAATTTCTTCTTTAATTCCCCCTTTAATTTCTTCTTTAATTTCTCAAGAGTGTGTTATCAAGTTTCCATGTACTTGTGAGATTTTTGAAATATCTTTTATCATTAATTTCTAATTTCAAAGCGCTGTGATCCAATAACATGTAAGGGATAATTTCATTTCAACTCTTTTGCATTTATTTAAATATGTTCTGTGAGCTGATTTATGGTCTATTTTAGAGAATGACCCATGCACTGCTGAGAAAAATGTGTATTCTGATGTTGTTGGATGGAACACTCTGTATATGTCTATCAAGTCCATTTGTTCACATGTGTGATTCAGTTCTGTTATTTCTTTGCTGATATTCTGTCTGGTTGATCTGTACCTTGGTGTCAATGGTTTGTTAAGGTCTTGTCTTACAACTGTGTTACTGATAATTAGATTTTACATTTCTGTTAATACTTGTTTTATGTAACTGGATGCTCTGGAATTTGGTGCATATATATTTAAGATAGTTATATCTTCCTCTTGAAGTTTTCCCCTTATGAGTATGTAGTGACCTTCTTTGTCTCTTCTGGTCATTATTGGTTTAAAGTTCACATTGTCTGCAAATGGAATGGCTAGTCCTGCTTTTTTTTTTGGGGGGGGGGGGTCCTGTTGCGTGAAGTATTACAGCATATGGTTGGATTTTGTTTCTTGATCCATTCTGCCAGTCTGTTTCTTTTAATTGATGCATTGAGACCATTTATATTAATGGTTATAACTGTTATATGTTGGTTTATTAGTGATATGTTATCTTTCTGCTGTTGCATCTTTATCTTTCTGTTCTGTTTAATTGTCTGCTTTGCTTAGTCATTTTTTTCCTTTGTTTATCTAAACTGTCTTTCAATACCTTTTGCACCTTTGGCTTGGTGATCATGAAGTTCTTCAGCTGTTCTTTATCATGGAAGTGTCTTATTTCACTATGGATTTTGAAGAATCATTTTGCAGGGTACATCAGTCTAGATTGGAAATCATTTTCCTTTAGGACCTGGAATACTTCACTCCATGCTCTTCTTGACTTTATTGTTTGTGGTGAGAAGTCTGTTGTGATTTTGATAGGTTTTCCTTTATAAGCGATCTGTCTTTTCTCTCTGACAGCTTTTAATAATCTATTCTTGTATTGGATTTTTGGGATGTGATTATTATATGTCTGGGTGTAGATTTATTTTGGTTATGACTATTTGCAGTTCTATATGCTTCACCGATCCTACTGGCGGCTTCCAATCTCATGTTTGGGAAATTTTCAGCTATTACTTCTCTACATATCCTCTTGACATCCTTTATGTTGCCCCTTCTTTTTCATTAATCCCTATCAATGTTATGTTTGGGTTTTTTGCATTGTTTTGTAGTTGTTGAATTGTTATTTTCTGATTCCTTGTTATTTTTAAAAGATCTTTCCTTTCCTGTTCACTAGCTGCAATCTTGTCTTCAAGATCTGAAATTCTATCTTCACTTTCATTGGAGCAGTTTTCACAGCTGTCAGTGGAATTTTTGATTTCCTGTATATATCCGTGCATCTGCTTTATGTATTCTGGTTTTTGCTTATATTGCTCATTTGGGATTCTGTCTTTTTGTTTAGTTCCTCCCATTTTTTAACTGTGTCTTCGTTAGATATGTTCAGTATCTCTTTCATTTCTTTTATCATTTTTTCTTTTACCTGGGAGATTATTTCTAGTTTTAATTCCTTTAAAGCTTCCCAGAGTTTCTTGTTTATTTCAGTTGCTATTATGTCTGATATTTGAGGTGTATGGCATATATTTTCTTCTACATACATTGCTCCTAAGGCTTCTTTGGATGGGCTGGAGGTTTGAGATTGTAATTTGGTCTTTCGTTTTGTCATTTTCCTATATTTCTGTGTTTCAAGTGTTTCGAGTGTTATTCTAAGGCTTGTTCAGGGTCTATTGGAAATCCTCTTATGTGCCTCTTCAGCCCCTGGGACTCTGGCACCCAGTTCCCTGGATTGATAGAGGGGCACTGGGGTTGGAGCAGGCTGGCTGAAGCCCAGCCTCTGGAACTGATGGTGCCCACCTACTTGCTTAGCACTCCACAGTCCGCCAAGCACAGCTAGGAGAGGAGAGGCTGATGCCTGCTCCCTGGACCCGCCTAGCTGCTCCAGTGCACCTGGAAACAGTGAGGTTCCCTGGCTGGGCTGAGCGAGGATCCCAAATAAGATGGACTCAGGGGAAAGTTCCTGGGGCACTTCCACCATGCCACTGGGCCTGTGGAACTGGTGGTGCTCACCTCCTTGCTTAGAGCTCCACCATCCACCAAGCACAGCAGGGAGAGGGGAGGCTGATGCCTGCTCCCCCGACCCACCGAGCTGTTCCAGTGTACTCAGAAGCTGGGAGGTTCCCTAGCTGGGCCAAGAGAGGTTCCCAAACAAGTCGGAATTAGGGGAAAGTGCCCAGGCCACTTATGCCAGGCCACTGGCCCTCTGGAACCAGTGGCACACTCCTGCTTGCTTAGAACTCCACCATCCCCCAAGCAGAGCCCGGAATGAGGAGGTGGATGTCAGTGCCCCAAACCGCCAAGCTGCTCCAGTGCACCCAGAAGCTGAGAGGGTCCCTGGCTGGGCCAAGCAAGGGTGCCAAACAAGCTGGACTCCGAGAAAGTTCCTGAGGCACTTATGCCAGGCCAGTGGGACTCTAGAACTGGTGGCGTCCATCTGTTTGCTTAGAACTCCACTGTCCATCAAGCCACAACTGGGAACAGGGAGGTGGATGCCAGCGCCCCGGATCCACCGAGCTGCTCCTGTGCACCCAGTAGCTGCGAGGGTCCCAAACAAACTGGACTGGGGGAAAGTGCACAGGGCATTTACGCTAGGCCACCGGGCCTCTATACCAGGTGGTGCCTGTGTGCTTGCTTAGAACTCCACAGTTCTCCAAGCACAGCCGGGAGCAGGGAGGCAGATGCCAGCACCTTGGACCCATAGAAGTCATTTTTATTGACAAAAATATGTTGCTTGAAGTTGTGAAATATAGAAATATTTTCATTTTTAATTCCGTGAAGAAAAAGTGTATTTTGTATTTGATTATAAAATGCTAGTTGGATTTCTCTCTCTCTCTCTCTCTCTCTCTCTCTCTCTCTCTCTCTATCTCTCTCTGTCTCTCTCTCTCTCTCTCTCTCTCTCTCTCTCTCTCTTTTGTTTTAGTGTCATCTTTATGTTCTGTACATTCATCTTTATAGGAAAGATGATAATGATAAACACTTTTCTATCAGTTAAATTATGAACTGTACTCCATGGTCTGATGGTACACACAGGTAACTCTAAGCAAGGTTCATTTCTGATTTTCCACGTAGTATTTGTTGTATGATAAATCTCGTGTTGGGAATCTGGGATTTTGGCTGCAATATTGATGATTTTATCTAGTCTATACACTTCCTAACAGTTAATGGACCATTCATGGAAAGGGAACTCCAAAAATGTACAAGTGGTTAAGCCTGAACAGTCAAGAAGCTTAAGAGTGAAATGGTCACCATGTGGGTGTTGAAGAATATCCCATTTCCTTGCTTCATTAGCCTCCAAGGGACTTTTTAGAAGCTGAAGTGATCAAAGGAAAATAAAGACTATTATCTGATGCTCTCTCAGGATATATTTAGCCCCAAATCGCTAGCCATTTGTATAAAGAGATATATCACCAATTTTTAAACACTGGGTTCACCCACATTAAAAGGAAAAGACACAGTTTACATGGTGAAGAAAGAAAATCAAAAAGAGGATATATCATTCTTACTCTGCTGAAGGATTCAGAAGATAATTTCGGGTGGAAGTGTGCTGGAGGGTAATGATGATACATCAGGATAGCTACAAAGCAGTTCATGGAAAGGAGAAAAATAAATTCTTATCAAAATCCAATTACCTATCCATTTCTTTCCAGCTTAGAAGAGGAAGCCTACCTCAGAGTGGTTTAAATTCTCCTACTTTCTCCATCTTTTTTTTTTTTAAGTAGAACAATTTATTTCATGCTAAATTTACTTAGTCTCAGGCACCAGTTGTCACTAGATTGGAAGTTGCTTTCAGTTCATTTATAATAATAATCATGCAATGAAATCAGCTCCTTCTCCCTCAGAAAGTGCAATATAAACATTTTAATGCATAATTTATCTTCAAGAACATATACATGCACGGTTAATTAAAATAAACATTTCATTATGGATACTTAAGGTCATTGACTCTGAAAATTCTCAAAACTTATATTTATATATATCTGGCTTTCATCTTGGATTTCCTGGAATGAAATACTTAACATCTTATATAGGTCAACCTATCTTTATAAAATGAAATAAACCTGAAATGTTTCTTAAATGGTAAAGATAAAATATTTTCAACATAGCAAAGCAGTTTGTTTTACTGAAAGGTAATATTCATAAATCAATTTTAAAAATGAGCAGTGAAAGAGTATGTGAGTATATGTTTCCAAAGATGATTATATAATAAAGCTATTTTCAAGGCTTTTTGAAAGCAAAAGCATAACACAATGTAAGCCAAAATAATAGAGACCAGCTGACTCTCAGGATGACTGTCAGATTACCAAGTATATATAATGAAAGCAACATTGATTTGCATTTTTATGGTCAACACAATCATTCTTATACTACCAGAAAAAATTTAAAATATGCTTTCAGAAAGTATTTATAGTACTACTGAAAGTAATATGGAAAGAGATAGTGTGTATCTCCATTTCATAGATCAGAAAACAAAGAAAAAGTGAGTTTAAATCACTTACACCAAGACAGCCATGGAGTGGCAGCAATTATGATAAAACATTAAATGGCACTCATGTCTCTTAGTCAAAATGTGATAACACACAAAGGGAATGAAAGAATATTTAGATTTTTAAAAATTATTGCAGTAAAAGACACATTCTCATTAATTTGCCTCAAAACACTACCTCTTAATTCCAATAGAATTCTTATATAATTTTTGACAGTTTGTAAAGTAGCTCTGATTGTCATCTTTCATAATTGTAATTTGGGGGAGTGATAAAAATTATGGTGAATGGTGCTGTCGCATGCCATGGAGGGATGGGCAGGATCGCAAACCCATTACGATGTGCCCTGATGTACTATGTCCACCAAATCTGCAACCAAAGAACTGTGGATCTTCCCCCAAATCAAACTGACCACAAAAGGTGAATGTTCTGTGTCAGTTCTGGGATTGCGGCAGACAGAATGGCAAAACTAAAGACCCTCTTGAAAAAGAACTCCCAGGACTGCTTTAAAAACTAGCCAGAACGATGGAAGAAGTGTTTTAGAAGCAGGAGTGTTTGGGGAGGGAATAATGCCAATTTGTTCCTTTACTGTAATGCATTTTTCAATTTAAACACATATTATGCTTTTTGTCACACTTCGTATTTCACTTGTTTTCTCGTCAATGAAATAAATTCTTACCACTATTATTATATCTCTGTTTTGACTTCAAGTTGTAGGAGGCAAAGGAGACATTAAGCAACAATTTCAACAACAACAACAAAAATGCAGGGTTTCACTACTGATTGAACTCCTCAACTATAAGACTAATAGATTAAAGAAATATTGTAAACAAATATATCTCAGTTATTCAGTAACAACTAAGCACCAAAACTACAAAAAAAAATTTCAATTTGAATATAGCTTTTAAATACACCCATGCCTATTTCTCTAGATAGCCACAATCAGTGCCTCTATGAAGTTAAATTTTGCTTAAATCAAGTCTAATCTTGGTGGAACTTGTCCAAATGCTGTGAGAAATATTACTAAGAATTTTGAAAACTAGTCAACCATTTATCTTAAATCCACATAGCTGTTTTATTGATAGAACTCTAAATGGCCAAGGTTGAATATTTTACAGCACTAAAACATCTTCATGTTTGCTAACACCTTCCATAGATTATGTTTTGTGTATTCTTCTTTACTTCCTCAAAAATGTCATTGATTGAATGGCTGGCAGTGTTATATTTATGCAATACCAGTAATGACTCTATAAATGAAAGGGAAGCAAAAAGGATTGTCAGATGGTGATCAATTTATAGAACCTTTGACATTCAGTTTTCTATATTTGAAGCAATATTTAGAAAATAGGAGAAATTTTTTCTGAAGGCATTCCCATAGACATTCATCCAAATTAACTCTTAGAATTTTATTGAAAACAATCTATTAAGTCTGTTAATAGTAACTCTTCAGAACAATAAAGATTACTTGTATTATGATAATAACATTAAGTAGAGAAAGTACCTGGTAATAACTTTGCATAAATATATTCTGCCGAAGGAGTATACTATTGAATAAAGTTTCCCAAAAGTTGCTTTAATTCTCAACATTCTGTAGATTTTAAAATTTACCCATAGATTAAACAAATGTTTAAAAGGAAATTCCCGGCCCTTCGTGGCTTGAAGTAATATCCTCCCCTAGACTTCATTAAAACTCCATATTTAATTCGCTATATTACATCAGAAACTTTCAGAACTAAGATTTGAAGGGCCAAGAACGAGGCTTTGGGGCAGCCATAGAAGTACAAGAACCTGAATAGAAAATCTCTCCATTTGTAAATTCAAAACTTCATTATGGTTCACAAATAAAAATAAAAGCCCACTGCCCCTTTAAATTTTTTATTCGCTTTTGTCATTTATATGTGTGTGTGTGTGTACATATATATAACCTTAAATTCTGCATTATCATTGCTTTTTATGAACCTATTACTCTATTCTCTGCTGTACCTTTTGCAGATAAGGAGGTAAAAATTTCTTTGGGGAATTGAAACATATACTGAACCAAAAATAATAATATTTCAGAACTCTATTTCAGGGAAAATTATCATGATAAAAGCTTCTGTCTACTGCGAATTGACCCATGTGCCTTAACCTTTCTGAAATAAGTAATAATCTACAATGCCTGGATAATTCTCCATTGTACACAAGTAGTTTCTCAATCAGCGAGGTCACAGCAAATCAAAACA
Organism: Cavia porcellus; assembly: GCF_034190915.1. Classification (NCBI taxonomy): domain Eukaryota; kingdom Metazoa; phylum Chordata; class Mammalia; order Rodentia; family Caviidae; genus Cavia; species Cavia porcellus. The sequence goes on along the minus strand of NW_026947494.1, from coordinate 20,669,648 downwards.
AAATGACTGGGGTCATTGTTTTGTTTTCTGTGGAGCCTTTAAAATCATTCATCAACCATACTGATACCCTAACCTTAGGAAATGATCATGAAAATGTAAATATTTGTTTTCTTAAATGTGAAGAGGGGAGTGAGAGTAAGTAGAAATGTGGATATAGATCACCAGCCTTTCATTAAAAAGAAAACTAAAAAAAAAAAAAAAAAAAAAAAAAGTAACAAACTGACTTACACTAGATTGCATTGATTAGTAAGAATGCCCAAAGGATTCTACACCAATGTGCATTATTTAAACACCAAAAAGTTCTTGAAAATTTAATATTTTCCTTCAACATACTATTCTGCTTAAGGAGTGCCTTAGAGCCCCCAAAATCATAAGATTCAGTGTATTTCTAGTGCTGTGGCAGTATGCACAAGAACAAAAAATGCTACATCTAGTTTTTGCTGCTTCCGAATTCTGCTGAAAATCTGCCAGTTTAGGGTTAAGGACTAATATTTTACTGAATTAGTTTACTCAGTTCTGAAACAATGATTTCCCAGCCACTTATTCCCAAGATTCAAACCAGATGTAAGAGATTCTGACTTAATGAGTTAGTTAGCAATCAATATATACAAAGGTCACATTGTGTAGTCACAGACTAAAAGTTAGAGGAAAAGGTAATCAAGCGGTAATGAAAGAACTCTGTTGAATTCTTCAATTGGCCCTCCCAAAATGCTTGCTATGTAATGTCAGAAAATGTTACGGAATTAAGGTATCACATAAATAGTCCAATACAAAAATCTGGTGGTGTAACCCATGACTGAAGTGCCCTGCAGCAAATCAGAGGGATGAAGCAAAATTAATAATATACTGACTTAACTTGGTGAAAGAAATTATTTAATTCAGAAACTACTTCTGAACTAAATTATTCTAGTGACTATTCTAGTGACTAAATTATTCTAGTGACTAAAATTGAGCATTATGTACCAGGGAAAAAGTCTTGAGTAATAATGATCTTAACATGACAATAGCATGTTCTTCCTGGTATTGTACACTGACACAGAAAAATGAGATAAAAGCTGCTAAGCATCAGAAATTTTTTGATTATTTTCATAAATTAACAGAATAGTACTTTAGATTATCAAAGTTTGAAACTTTACAGAATATTGTTTTTATTATAAAGAACAACTAGGTTTTTTTGTTATAACTGGGACTGTCATACTAGGATAATGAATATATTTGGATATTCTATTGTTAATTCAGTGATTCAGTTATGGCTAACCTGGAACAAACATTTATTTCCTAATTACTAAGTAATAAAACTTTATTTCCAACTATGTAGTTATCTTTACTCTTGAGAGAGATGGAAAGAGAGAGAAGATTGTTTGGAATTGGACTTTGATCTTTTGATATTTAGATTCAAGATTGATTATTTTCCAGCTAGGTTCTTATTTTCAGAGAAACGCACTATCCATATGTGTATCTGTATGTCTACGTCTATATCTGACTATCTCTATATCTTTGTATCTATGTATTAGTGAAAAAAGTTAGTAGTAGTACAATGATCTGTACGAATAATAATTAGCTTCCAAGGATCTCATATGCTCACTTATGAAACAATACTGTTTTTCTTAAGGATTTGTAGACTCTTGGTAATGTTTCATATATTAGGTAGCAATCCACAGAAAGTACAATCAAAATCATTTTATTACTTGTCATTAAAATTATTTTCTCTGATGGCAATTTATGAGAATTAACATACATGTCTAATGATATTATGTCAGCATAATAAAATGAGATGTAAATTTAAAGTGCATTAAACTAATCACTTTATCTACAATTTTAAACCTTATATATATTGTTAGTTCACATGGGTTTAATGATATTTTATTGCTTAAAGCATAGTCCTTCAAATCAATCACAATCCTTCAAATATTTTAAAGTTATGTAATTACCGTTATTTTTATTCTAATTAATTTATTATTTGGTTTAATATCAATCCTGCAAATGTAGGCCTTGTTAATTCTTTTAGAATGTTTTTGTAACATGTACTATTGATACTTTTATTGAAATACAGTATAAGTAGTTAATTTTTAATCTTTCAAACATATCATCTAGGATTTTAGTTACTTTTTCATTGCTGAGACAAAAATACCTGCCCCCCAAATGTAAAGAAGAAAATGTTTATTTAGCTGATAGTTTGTAGAGATTTCAATCCATAATCTTCTGGTTCCAAGGCAGGGTGGCACATGGCAAAGAGGCAATCATTCATGGCAGTAGAGACAGCACAGGCAAAAAAGAAAGGTGAATTAATAAGCCTTTTCTGTACCTTGTGTTGTACACAGCCTACACACCCTAGTGTAGGTATAGCACTCACACCCTTAATCCCAGCACTGGATCATGAATCAATCACAAAATCTAGATTTGACCACCTCTGAAAACTCCACACCCCATGAATACATGAGGCTTTGGAGGGGGGTGTTGTGGATTAAATACTGGTGGTCAACTTAATGCCAGTGGAATTGAATCACCATGCTGCTGAGCATAGATGTTTCACTAGAGTAGGGTTTCCAGCATCAATGGAGATGTGGAGAAGGAGATGCATTGAGGAATTTATACATTGAGGTGTGTTGAGGTGTTGAGGCATTGTGAGTTTTCCTGCGAGTTATTGTTTAAGCTGTTGGTTCTCCTGGACAAGCTGTGGTCCTCACATCAAGGATTACTTCCTGGCTCCAGAGAGGAAGACATGTGCCACTTGGTCTCAAGGATGAACTTATCACCCTGGCTTCCTAGCATGTACTCAGCCATACTTGTTGTTGGATGAGCCCAGGGCTTCCGTGTCGCTGAGGATGGCTGTGATGCCTTTCAGGACAGCCTTGGTCTTTTGTTATAAGTGTGACTTCTTGGCTCCAGCATAGGACCTCAACCTACCAGCACAGCTCCTTCACTCCGCTGGCATGGACTTCTTGGCTTCCACCATTGACCTTTGGGCCTTCCCAACACAAATCTGTAACAGACACTGGTGTGAGTCCTTTTTGCAAGCTCTAGACCTCCAGTTGGACTCATGGGAGGCATGGTCATAAGCTCTTGGTCTTCATTTGGACCCATGTGGGACGTTGCTGTGGGATTCAAGCCCTTAGCCAAATATTTTATGTCTTTAGTGTTGTGGATAGATTTCCTGCATTTCTTGTGGTAACTAGGTGATCATCATAAAACAATATTATAAACTCCATCTCCTGATTCTAATTGTTCTCCTCACAACCCCTGAGTACAACAGGGGCATCTAGACACAAACCATAACATAGTAGACCAAAATTTCTTATTTCTATATAATACTTCCTAAGAACAACTCCTTTTCATAAGAAAACCAAAGAGCATTTTTTCAGTGAATTTAAATACTGCTCCAATTTTTTATTTAGATTTTCAAATTAAACTTCAAGAAAATAGTACTGATCACAGACTACCCAAGAGAAAAATGTGTACCTTTGAAAATGATTATGAAGACAGTAGAAAGCATTAAAAATATGATCTTCTGAGTGAGCAGCATAGCAGTGATAGTTCAAGCATGAAAATTTTGATGACCTCTGCTAAAGTATTGTTCTGAAAGTTTGAATTAACCCAAACAATGACAGTAATTTTAAAATGAAGGTAAAAATCAGATAAATTCAACATGTATAAGGTGTGCAAAAGTTAGAAATGTTAAATGTCAAGATAAATATTCACCAATATTTTAGTAATCCCAAACCTATTCCTTCATATTTCTGATCTCACTAAGACAACTCCATTTTGTAGTTGTCTTTCACATCCTACATTTTTTCCCTAACACAAATGCCTAAGCCATTATCAAATACAGTCATTAATCTGGCTTTAAAATTCATCCAAAATCTAAGTACTTCTTCTTTACTTCTTGAAGATGCCATTGTATTCTATTTAGGCAAAACTCTTGGTTGTTCTCCTAGACAGATCCCTCCTAATGTTGCTTGTCTTCCCTGGGTATCCAAAAGGATCCATTTCAAATATAAATAAGAGGATGTGTTTCCTCTCCCACAAATCTCCAATGGCCCGTTTTTTTAATCCAAATAAAATATATCATATGAGGTTCCAGCATGTCTAGATTCTTGATAGTAATGCTAACCTCATTTGCTTCTACTCTGTTCTGGACTTATTAATCTTTTCATCTATTATGGATTCTTTGATATCCTTCACACAACTGAGCACGCATATTCTGAAAACTTTTGTGCTTACTCTTCTCTTCTGTTCAAAAAGTACTTCATGCATTTTATGCAGATGCCTAGCCTTGTCAGATGGTATTCCCTTTTCAAATATCATTATTAAGGGCTCTTTTCCATTGCCATGTTTATAAGAAGAAAAAAGTACATGGAGAAGGAAAGTGAAAAAGGAAGAGGTGGAGGAGGAGGAAGAGAAGAAAGAGGAAGAGACACAGGAGGAACAGAAGGAGGAGGAGGTGGAGGAGGGACACTTACACTAACGTCTCACTTGTTCTCCTACATTAGTTATTAGTTTCCTCTTGTTGTTTTAATGCCTCAAATTTGGTAGCTTAGGTAACACAATTTTATCAACAGTTTAGTAGGATAAAAGTTTTACAGAGGCCTGAGAGGAAAAAAAAAAAAATTGTCCAAAAACTGCTTTGTTGGTGGAAGCTCTAAGAAGAATCTGATCCATTCAGCTTTTCTACCTACAGAGACTGACCATGTCCCTTGGACCATGCCCCCTCTGTCCTCAAAAATCATCACATTGAGCTGAGTACTCTTCATGCCACCATTTCGCTGATTCTCTTCTTTTGTCTTTATTTTTTCTTTGCTAAGACAGACTGTCTGCCTTTCAAAATTTTAGTGATGGTGTAGAGCCTAACATGATGAACGAATGCTGTTTCACAAGTTTTAACTTCATCATATCAATAAAATTACTAATGCTTTGTAAATTAAAATATTCATGTGTTTCAAGAACGAAGGGGTGGACCTTTTTGTGAACAATCACCCTGCTTACTTTTTCCTGCATCTTTTTTTTTTTTTTTTTTTGGTCTTTTTCATTTTTATCGGTACCGGGGATCGAACTCACGACCGCCTGCTTGCAAGGCAGGTGCTTATGCCACTGAGCTAAACCTCCAGCCCCCCTGCTTTATTTTTATATAACGCACTTATTATCTTCTATTGTATGGTGTGGCAGTTTATTTGCTTGTCTGTCTTTCTTTAACTGAAGGTTAATTTCTTATTTATACAGTCAATATATGTCTTGGTTACTACTATGTCTGTAAGGCTATAAATGGTACCAAGATAAAAGAAAGCACAGAAGAAGAGTTTGTTCAGTGGCCTAAGAATGCCCGGGGGGCCTGGACCATGATGAACAAGATGGAGATAGAGCTAGATGGCAGCCAAGTAAGAGTTTACAGTAATCACCTTTCACAGACATCTTTTTAACAGCAATTCACAAGGGCTAAGGATGCCAAGTACATGTCTGCAGTGCTGAGCTTTAGTATAAAGGCAAAAGAAGGAATATCAGATGTACTCCCACAGTCTTTCACCACTCCAAACAATATGGAGAGAACTGCCTCCAAGCAATATGGAAAGAGAAGTTACTAAGCTCAGGCTGTAAAGCTGAATCCACTACAAGGTTGGCACGGGAGAAGCACAGGGCTGGAAAAGAGTCTATGATTCCTTCCCTAGCCTTGCCAGGAGCCCAGGGCTCCTGGAACTGCCTCGGCCAGAGGAAACTCAGTCAGTGGAACCTTGTTACCACCTCTTTTGCAACCTCACACAGACTGAGGAGGACAATGACAGCTAGGAAAGTGCTTTGTCTTACAGACCAATGCTGAGCCTGGGTTAAGACCCATCACCAGACAGAAGTCAGCAGACCTTAATAGACAGACCAGAGCTTATAGATTCAGGCTCACAATGTGAACCAGCAACTGGTGAAGACTTTGTGGAGCAAAATACCATTTCAGCCTGTATAACTCATGGCCTTGGAATGGTTACACAGGTCCTGAGGACATTGAGACTCAAGAACAAAAATCTTTAACGTTAGCCCTGGCAGCCAATAGACTATCTAAGTTGTTCCCAAATCTCAGCCAACACACATATTACCAGGCTAGAGGTTGGACTCTAAATCTGGATGGCTTCAGTCAGATCACTCATCTCAGTGATATGGATTTGTTTTTTATCCCCACTAGATGCAAAATGACCCTGAATGTGAAGTTTTGTGGCTCCTTCTGTAAAACTCTTAGAACTCTTGCATGACTAGGTTTAACATCAGTCTTAGTAACCAAGGGACTGTTTTCACCAAAGCCACCTTCTCCTCACTTATTGTAGTATAGAAATTATCATTCACTGGGTGTTGGACATGGTAGTTAGCACAAGACATTGCCTTGAAACTCAGTACTGGACTTGTCAAACCTAACACTGGGTAAATTTTATTCTATTAGCAGCTCACAATCCCTACCGATATCTATGAATGGAGTCCCTGAACCAGCCCCAATATCAGGTACAGACAAACAAACCAGTCTGTGACTTCTGTTCAAACTATCATGACATGTGGCTGTTTGCAGCACCCTTGTGCTGCCAGTCTGCTGCAGCAATAGGCATCCCAGAGGAGTGTGGTGCTTGCTTTTACCCATTTTGCACTGATCTCAGTGGGCTGTGGGCTGAATTATGGTGCAATATAGTATGGTCTTCATGGTTGCGGTTTAATTAGAAGACTGGGGCTTTCTACTGCTCTCTGCAGAGCTGGATAAGATCCCACAGCATCTGATCACAGGACTGTGACTACAGATGAAGTACTGAAAGACCGACATGAACGCAGAATCTGTCTTATGGACAGAGATTCTCTTCCAATGCTCTCCAAATTTGTGCTGAAGAAAATAACAACTTCAGATTTGGGACAAAGGTAATCATAAATCACTCTCCATTGCTGAAATCATGACCACATGCTAGGAGTATACTCTAAAAAAAAAAAAAAAAAAAACTGAGGTTTAAGACACTATTTAAACCTAATATATAGCAGAAATAATAATAGGATCTTTATATTTGTACCTGGTTGTCCCACTGTGCCTCATGTGCTCATAGGTGAGGCTTTTTGGAGCTGGCTGGATCTAGAGTGTGTGAATATGGATTAGGGTATGTGATAACTCAATCACCCACTTATTGATTTAGCATAGTCCTGGGTGTGATTGATGGGAAGGCCTATACTGGGTGAGGGTGGAACATCAATCGCTTGTAGTGTGAATGAAATAAAAGGGAAAGAGAGGCTCTTTGCTTCCTGCATCCTAACTTCCCTGACATAAACTCTTTCTCCAATGTCATCTCCTCCAACATGCCACTCTGCTTTGCGGTTTGCGGCTATGGAAATCTCTATAACCTGTGAGATAAAATAAATGTTTCTTCCTTTTTTGGTATTTATTTATTTAACTTTTATTGATACCAGGGATCAAACTCACGACCTCATGTGTGCCAGGCAGGCACTTTTGCTACTGAGCTAAATACTTGGGCCACATTTCCTTCTTTAACTTATATTTGTTTGGTACTTTGTTCCAGTAACAAGAAAGTAACTAAGATAGATTCATAGAAAACACGCAACATGGTTGAATTTCTGGAAAGACACACACACACACACAAAGACATATTAAAGACATATTATAAAGATTGGAATAGATTTTTACCATCCAATGCTCAGCAGACTCACCCAGTAGCAATTATCAAGAATCTTCAGGAAACTATTTCCTCACCTGTCAAAACAGGGTGCTAAAAATTGACAAGACAGTAACCAATATGGGTGAATTCTCAGATGCATGATAAAGAACAGCTGTTTTAAAGAAGAAAGAAAAAAAGTCATGTCCTTCAGGAGTACACAGACAACAATTCAATACTCTAATGAAGGAACTTAAAAGAGAGATGGAAGCAATTAAAGATTGAAATAGAAGTCTAAGCTAAGAAATATACTAACTGAAAGTAAAAACAATACAAGCAATCAATAACAGAATAGACCAAAGTGAAGAGACTTAGTGGACTCAGAAATGCACTATTTGACAATACAGATAATTGGAGGGAAAACAAGAGTGGACAAGGATAAAGTTTATGAAAATTGGGGGTAGTATTAAAGAGCAAATATTCAAGTTACTGGAGGTTAAGAGAATGAAGGCTAAGCCTGATTGTGCTAATTTCATTGCTGTGGACACTGTTAAGTGGACCAGAGGGCATACTCTATTTGCACCTAGGTAGCTCCTAACGATATTGTCTTGGATACTATATATGCCTCTTTTCCCATTTCACTCTGTTACTATTCCTACTCTGCTTCCCCAGCATCATGCACTAAACATCTTTGCCCTACCATACCTATCTCTCATATTTCAGCCCTAAAGCCAGCTGACCATCCACTGAGTTCCCTGAAAGCATTTGCCAAATTGAAACTTCTCCTTTAAGAGCAGATGTCAGGCAGGCACTGTGTGTCAGCCATGGGTAAACTGACTAATACAAAAAATTCAAGAGAAATGGGGCTGTTGCTTAACTATACACAATCATGTGGATTACAAGTCTTTGAAACCAGTTTGTGGGAAGAGTTCAGAAAAATTTGAGATGCTGGGTAAACAAGACTTACACTGCTGTAAAAAGAACCTGATGGGTTCTGTAAATCAGAATTCAGATTAGAAGCTTAGTGCAATGTTCACAGTAAAGGCCAGGCTCAGCTGGGAATAAATAATAGTTTGGTGATTGGACCAGAGTGCATCATATCTAAAAAGATCTGCAATTTTCCAATGTCCTGGGTCACTATCGAAGAGTAGGGTTAAATTTGGTAAATTACTTGATTTGGTAGAAGAAATTTTATTGAAGCAAAAGTTCCAGACTTTGTCTTGGGTACTCATGCCTTCTTTTGGCCAGACTTATACTGATACTTGGAAGCAAAAGGCAGAGCAGAAAAGTTTGGAAAACTTACATTTTGGCAGGGAGTGAGCCATAGATAAATTTGGGAACAAAGGAGGCATTCCCATATGCTTAAAGAAAGAAAAATTTTTTATAATGATAAGAAGAAAATGCCTTGAGGGGATGTCAGAAATCAGCAGACTAAATCCAGCAGAGACTCACTGATACAAATGTGTCAAAATTTCATTTTTGAAAAGATGCCCTGAGACTCCTTCTCAGGAAGAAATGGGTGTCCCAGGACTCATTTCCCTCTGCCAAGTTACCTAGCCATCAGAGGTTGCTGCAACCATGGTCCAAGCAGACCTGGATACTGCTACTATTGAGAGCATGCCTTAGTCATCCAAATGATACCGGTTTTATCTGTACAAAAATACAAGAGCTGTGGAGTCAGGGATTCTTCCACCCAAATTTCAAGGGAAGGGATAGGCAAGGGAGGTCAGGCAAGGATCCAATGTATGAAGCTGTGGGAAAGAAGCCCACAGTGAAGTGGAAACACCGAAGTATGAGAGGGCAGGGAAGCCCGGTGCCTGATAAGGGAAGCTACAGGCTGTGAAGAGAGGAAGCCAAAAGAAAAGACCAGGTGGATTGAAACTGGGAAGGTCATAAAGAGAGAGCTCCTCAAGCCCTCTGAAACTCAAATTTCACTATGTATTTCACATGCCGTATGTAGGGTTTAATGTTTGTCCTAATGAGTTTCAGTATTGCTTTATTTTTTTTCTGTACCCCATTCCTGTCTTTTGAGATGAAAACGTTTACCCCGTGCTATTGTACTTTGGAAATTTCTTTCTTTGTTTAGATTTTTATAGTGACTCACAGCTCAGAGTTTCCTTGAATCTCTGAAGAAATTTAGACTTGAACTTTGCAAAAATTGCAGAATTGCTGAAACATTTGGAAGAGACTATTGCATTTTCAGTTGTATACAAAAGAGTTTTATCATGTTAGACAGAATCATGGCTTTGTGTTCACTTGGAGTTTAAGTGTTTTTTACCCAAAAAAAAGTTTGTTTCAAGTGGACAAAAGTTGAGATGTGATACATAAACTTGTGTATGGCGTGAGAGTCACACACACTGGTGAAATACACTTCTGGATGTGTTTGGGTAGGTCACAAAGAACGGCCTTGCTTACAACAGATGATTCCTACCCTTTTGTCTCCAGTGCTATTCTGGGCACAGTTTAGGCCACCAGGAGTGAAGCATTTTTTCCACTATTATGTTCTTCTCCTACTAATTTTTTGCCTTGGACTCAGCTGAGCATGAGTTCAATTCCCTGAAACTATGAATCAAATTAATCCTCTCTTTCTTTAAATTATGGGTTTCAAATATTGTGTCCCAGTGATAAGAAAGCACACTTACAATAAAAAGAGAGTCTAGAGAATGCCAAGGTGGTAGAAAGCATATTCAATGGAAACATTACAGATGTTTTCCCCAACATAGAGAATGACACATGTGAACTGGAAGAACAAATGTAACCAATCTCATTTAAATGAAGTAAGTTATGCCACAATACCTTATAATCGAACTCTCATTGGGGAAAGTTAAAGGGAAGATTCTTAGGAGAGAAGGAAAAAGTAAATAACACACAAAGATTATTCTAATGTGAGTGAGAGGAATTCTTCCAACAGAAAACTAAATTCATAACAGAATGATATGAGATTTCCACATTACTAAAAGGAGGAAAAAACATGCCAACTAAGTGTACTACTGCTAGCAATGCAGCACTTTAGAAATGAAGGGCAGATAAAGATTTTTGCAAGCTAATAAAATCTAAGGGATTATAAATTTCTTGACCTGTCCTAAAACAAATGTTGTAAAGAGTTATTCCAGTTGAAATAAAAAGGTGTTAATGAGTAAGAAGAAAATACGGGAAAATATAAAATTCAGTGGTAAGCATAATTATGCAGACAAATTCAGAATGCTACAATATTGCAAATATGGTGTGAAAACTAGTTCACATATTTCATATAAAGACTAAAAGAACCAAAGAATAAAAGTCTGAATATAAAAATACCTGCATTGCTAAATCGAGAGATGGGCAGTATAAAACAGAAAATGGTACTTCATAAAAAAATCAAAATGTGGAAAAAGAATGGAATTCCAGTGTGGAAACTTCATTAATATGTTTTATTTCCTTTGTTTATTTTTATGATCATTTTATGTTTCTATCAATTAAAACAGATTATTATAATGAAATCGATTTTTCAAGTTCTATGGGAAGCAAAAGGAAAAATCTATAACAGACAAATGAAGAAAATAATGCAGAAAGAATCAAGACATAGTCCAAGAGTTAATCAATGAATCACACATGAGGAAGGTAGGACTGAAAGAAAAGAACTGCAAGAAAGAAAATTACAAACTGGTTATGGTATATCAATATATTTACACTTGAAGTAAATTGAAAATTCCTCCATTAAAAAGGTAAAAAATATAAGCAACCTACTTTCCTACCTCAAAGAATATCAGAACAAGAATATTTATATATGAAAGAGACCAAAAAATGCTTAAGATTTACAAAATGATGTGCTGGTTCTTGGAAAAGATAAGCAAAATTAAACTTTTAGATAAGATTAGTAAAGAGAAAGAGATGAGTTAAAAGCAGTGATGAAAAGAACCAGTTTATGAAAAAAAAAAAAAAAAAAAACCTGAGAAATAGGAGGTATCTGTTATGGTTGATACACCGTGTCAACTTGAGAAGTTCAGAAGTTTAACTAAGAGACTCAGTGGCAAGCCAGCAGCCAGCAGCCAGCAGCAAGGATGTTGTAAACATCTTCATCCTGCACAAAGGAGGGCGAGGAGATTTTGTGAGTGCTACATCTGCCCTGGAGGGTGGAGGGGTGGCCTGCACACACTATAAGGGAGGAGAAAAGGCTTGTTTTCATCCTTTTTTCTCCCTCCCTGCTCTGGCTGCCCCTTTTGCTCTGGCTGCTCTCTTGAAGTGCTCCGCAATGCCACACCACCCTGCCTTGGAGTCAGCTGATCATGGATTGAGGCCTCCACAAACACTGAGCTAAATAAACCTTTCCTTCCTTCATTTTGAATGTTGGGTGTTTTTTTTTTTTTTTTTTTTTTTTTTTTTTTTTTTTTTTTTTTCCAGCAATGAAACAAAGTAACCAAGACAGCATCTCTTGAAATAATTGGGAAATCCTATCTGTAAACAATTTGATAACTTTACAGTGATGGCAAAACTTAAGAGTGTCCAAACTGCAACCCCAAGCCCACATATTTATTGCAGTACTGCATTTTAACCTGAATACTGAGGCTTTATTTTAGAGGAAACAGCTCACAGATTAACAGCTTTGCCTTAAAAGGAAAACAAATAATATGTGTGACATAGGTGTGTCACCACTAAACCGGACAGTGTCTTGCACATGCACATTTTGCCAAGCTTAATCACAAATTGAAGAAACAATAATTAGTATCAAACAACATCGAATTTATAACAAAACCTTTTCCATAGAGTTCAGAGCCAAATAACATCACTTCCAAATTCTACCACACACTTGAAAAATAACTGGTGACTGTAAATTTTTGTAGAAAACTTAAGCCAGGAGAACTCCAAACTCATTTCATAAGAGCAGAATTACCCTGATGCCTAATCAGTAAAAGAAACAATAAAAAGAGAACTATAGAGTAGCATCCTTAATGATCAGAGGTGCAAATATCTTCAGCAAAAATGCTAGTAAATTGAATCTAAAATTAGTTTTAAAAGATTATTCATCACTATCAAGTGCAATTTGACTAAGTCATACAAGAATCCTCCAATCTGTGCAAATTAAGAAATGTGATACACCGATTCAACAAAATGAATAAACAAATAATTAAAGCAATCACATGTTCATCTTAATTGGTAGAGAAAAAGCGTTGGATAAAATTCAATATCCATCATGATAAAAAGCTGAACAGATTAAGTATAGAGGAACCATACATCAAAATGATACAACATATATACAATCAGGCAAGTAACAATATCAAATAAAGAAAAGGTGAAATATTTACTGTGTAGACAAAAATACCCCTGTTATTCACTTTTATTCAGCAGAGTAGTGAATTTCCCATCAAGAACAGTTAGGCCCAAGAAAGAAATAAAAAGTTATCCAAATTTGAAAAGAAGTAAAACTGTCAGAAATGATATCATCTCACCCATATTAAGTCCCAAATTTCCCTCCACAAATATTAGAACTAATACATTAAGCAAAGTTGCAGGATATAAAATTATTACATAATATTTAAGAGATTTTAATAGATTAGTGAACTATCTAGTCTAGAAATTAAGAAAGAAACCCCATAAATGATACAAATAAAACATAGTAAGTAAAATAGCTAAGAATAATTTTAACCAAAAATGTTAAATTATTTGCATAAAGAAAACTGAAGTTGGAGAACTCCAAGCTCATTTGATAAGCACAGAATTATCTTGGTGCCACAACTGTAAAAGAAATAACAAAAAAAAGAAAACTACATAACTTGTATACAATACAGATGAAAGAAACTGAAGAAGATACACAAACACATACAAAATTGAAGCACATGTCAAAGTCATGGGTTGTAAGTATTTATTTTAGTAAAATATTCATACATTCTAAAGTTATCTAGATATTCCATACAATTTATATCTTTAAAAAGCTTGTATTCTTCATAGGACAGGAATGAAGCAATTCTAAAATTCTATGTAGCCACAAAAAATCCTTACTAGTCAAGACTAACAGTGAAAATGATAAAAACAAGCAAAGCAGAAGACATTACACTAACTAATTTCAAAATACAACAAAAGCCTTTGTTATTGAAACAGTGCAGCACTGTATGCAACAAATAGTCCTACAGGAACAGAATACAAAACCTTGAAATAAACCCACATATTCACAGCCAACTGCTCTGTGACAAAGAGGCTAAGAACATGCATTAGATAAAAGTGACCCTTTCAAAAACAAGTGCTAGAAAATTTGATATCCACATATAAAGAATGGAAGTAGAATAAACCTACAAGCAGCTACAAAAATGGACTCAAAATGGATAATAAGATTAAATCCCAAATGTGAAATTATGAAACAACTGAAAAGAAACAGGAGAAATGCTTCTGGACACGAAAATGGGCAGGGGCTCTTTTTGTAAGCCCTAATAGCACAAGAAACAAAAGCTCAAAATAGACAAATGAAACTGCAGTACACTAAAAAAATGTTCTGCACAGCAAAGAAAACAATCAAGAGTGAGCAGTCAACCTATAAAATGGTAGAAAGAATTTGCAAACTATACTTCTGAAAATAAGATATTATCTAGAGTATTAAAAATAATCAAAACACTCAAGAATATGCAGACCCACATACCACACAAAATACAGATTAAAAATGGGCAATCCAGCTGAACTGATATTTTTCAAAAGAAGATATGCAAATTTCCAAAAGATATACTGAAAATTGTTCAACATTACTAATCATTAGGGGAATGCAAATTGAAGCTTTTATGGGGAGTCACCTCATACCTGTTAGTACAGGTATTCAGAAACATGAAGCATACCAAATACCACTGAATATATGGAAACAAAGAAATACTTGTTCACTTTTGGTGGGAATATAAATTAGCAGACCCATTTGTCTTGGTTAATTTTCTTTCCTTGTTGGGACAAAACATGCAACACTCAAAACGAAGGGGAAAAAAAGGTTTATTTAGCTTACAGTTTGTGGATGTTTCAGTCCATAATCACCTAGCTCCAAGGCAGGATTGCATGGCCCTGGGACAGCACTTCAAGGCAGCTGCCAACAAAAGCAGCCAGAGCAAAAGAAGGGCAGGGGAGAGCAAGCCTCTTTTCCTCCTTTATATTGTACATAGCCTCCCCCCTACCCCATCCAGGGCAAGAGTAGCATTCATAAAATCTCCTTGTCTTCCTCTTACAACGGAAAAAAAAAATATCTACAAAGTAAGAACCCTAGTTTCCTGAAGAGTCTCTTAAACTTCTAAACTTCTCAAACTGACACAGTGTTATCAACTACAGTACCATTATAGCAACAAAATGTAACTCATTTTAAAACTTAAAAATAGAGCCACAACATGACACAGCAATTCTATTCCTGTGTATACATCAAATAAACATGAAAAACAAATGCATATGGACACTCTTGTTTATTATAGCACTGTTCAAAAAAGCTAAGATTCAACCTAAGTCTCCATCATCTGATGAATCAATAGAAATATATGGTGTATGTATGACACAATATACTACTCAGCCATTAAAAACTATGAATGCTTTTATTTGTGGAAACATATATAGTCCTAGAGATCAATAAGTGAAGGAACCCAGGTAAAGAGATAGATACAAGTACTATATGATGTCACCTATTTGTTTAAACTAAAAAAGTTGATCTTATTTTGAAAACAGTCTTGGTTGTTAGAGGCTGAGAGAGTATGAGGGAGGGAGTAATGGAGAGAAGTTGAAAAATCGGTACTCAGTTATAGTTCCACAGTGTGAGAACTTGCGTTCCTGTAGTGCTGACTACAGACAATAGGAAAGCCTTGTGGTGGATTGAAAACTGGTGGTCACCTCGTAACACCCACCTGAACTCAATCAGCATGGTGCTGGGTGTGGATGGCCCACCTGAGGATTGTTGTCAACACCATTAAAAAGAGCTGGAGAGGAGAGGAAGAAGGGTATGTTGCTGGATCTCAGGTTGCCATGGGTTCTCCTGGAGGGGCTTGTCAAGCTTCTTTCTTGATATGAACTTGGTTATTCTCATCGTTACAAGGGCTTGGGACCTGGTTGTCTCTGAGAATGGCTGTGGTTCACTGTGGGGGAGCTCTAGTCCTTGCTTTGAGCATCACTTCTGGGCTCAAGTGAATATCTCTCAGCCAATTGGCAGAGATTCTTCATCGCACTGGCACAGACTTGTTAGCTTGCACCGGTCACCTTTGGGACTTCCCAGCACAGATCTGTGAAACAGACTTGCATGGGCTCTAGGTCTTCAGTTGGACTCATGCAGGACAGTGCAATGGGATCCAGGCTCTCAGCTGCAGGTCTTTAGAGTGTGGACAGATTTCCTGTATTTCTTTTTGTTTGACTCTTTGAATGCTATTATAAAATAATGCTATGAATTATGTGTTCTGTATTAAATTGTTTTCTTTGCAAATCCTGACTACAACATGGCTATTTCAGAAAGTGCAAAAGTGATAGATAATCATGCTTTGGTAATTACAAAACTTCAACTACCAGGTCTATGCAAGCACATTGAAAAAATTACAATTATTGTACTTCAGATGAGATGATTTATAAAGATTTCAAATCATTTGAACTTTTTGGAATTTTGTTTATCACTATTCCTTTCATGAAATGAGATTTTACTCTTGTTTTTCTCTAAATCTGCCATTTTCTTTGCAATTCAGAGGAGAATTTTGCAATACTAGAATGATGAAAAATCCTAAAAGTAATTTTGTTAACTAGACTTATTCAAAAAATTCCATCCCTGGAGGAGTATTTATAGAACCTGACTAAGGACTTTTACAAATGATCATTCCTTATGCTTCCTTTCATTTGTACATTTTTGTTTGAGACAGCATGTTGACACATGGATTGTACTGACCTTGTACTATGGAGTCCAGACTGGCCTTGAACTGGTAGTAATTTTCCTGCCTCAGCTTCCTAAGTACTGAGATTACAGGACATGGCCACCAGGCCCCGTTAACTTTTTAACTTGTTATTTTAAAGTGAGAAAATAAATTTTTGATAATTACAATGGCTAAATTTTGCTTTGATGATGTATGTTTTTTCAGAAGTCTAGTGCACCTACTTTGAATAAAAATAAGAAATAAAAGATATTGAGTACCACACATAGCCTGAGATCATACATGTAGTGCAATTATTATTGCATTCCTTAAGTGATGAAACACATAAAATAAAAATCTTTACCCTAAAATAAGACTTCTACATTAAAGAGCAATTAATTTGGTTTTTCAATAAATTGTGAACAAGATTATGTTTAAAAATAATTTAAATAATTGTTAAATCTTAGTGCTTTCTCAGCCAACATCTATTTTGGTGCAGGAAACAGTATTAAGAAAATAATAGATTTCCATATAAAACTTATGGAAACATGGGCAAAGTTCACCATATAAATGAATTGTTCCACATAGACATTTTTTCTATGAGCTTCTTAAAATATGATCTTATAGCACAGAATTAAATGGTTTAATAGCTCATTCTGTTTTTATTTCATTTAAAGTGCTTAAAATGACTGAAAAGCTTCCATAAATTAAGTACAAAGGCTATAAGATACACTACTTGATATACTGTAATAATTGAAGTCTGCTTCACTTTACACCAAAGACATAGAGCATACATTAGAAGTTTTTAGGGCAAGCAAAGAGTGTAGACATCCATAATATATCTGATCAATTGCTTATCTACCACAACAAGAGTTCAAGGCAGTTGCTGGACTGGGTTTTATTGGTGATAAACTGAATTTACTAGCCAAAGCTTAAACATATTTCATCTGTACATCACTATAAGAAAAGGCATTCAACCTTGCTTTCTTCCCATGTGCGTGCGTGCGTGCGTGTGTGTGTGTGTGTGTGTGTGTGTTTGAGACAGGGTTTCACTATGTATACAGTTCAGGCTGGACTTGAACTCACTGTGCAGCACAGGCTGGCCTCAAACTAGCAGCAATCCTTCTGCCTCAGCCTCCCAAGCGCTGGGATCACCGCCGTGCACCACTATACCTGGCTTCATGGGTCTTCTTTCACTCAGTTATAACTTTGTCACTAACTCCTACCTAAGCCTTTGCCCCCTAACTTCCCTGTAGTTAGATCAAAATCTTTATAAACTCAAGAGAGAAAAATGCTTCCCTTAAGAGCACTTATCACCATGTATAATAGTTTAACCGTTTATGTAATTAAACAAACTATTTTCCCTGCTAGAGCATGAGTTTCATGCAGTTGAAAATTGAGTGAGTCATTGATTATCATTATTCCCAGTGATAAATAAAATGCTTGGCACATTATAGCTGCTCCATATATAGCTGGAGAATGAATAATTTGAGTACACGGTATGAAACTTTACATGATTTCACGAAACCTTATGCCAGTAGCTTTATACCAGAAATCAAATATTACAGACAGCTAGGCCCCATTTAATAGGAGTCAAGTACACTTTATTGTCCTTCTTTACTAACGATTAACAGATTCTTCCATGTGTTTGTCCATTAAATGTCAACATTGATTACTGTTCAAACATTCACCTGTGATGAGAACCTTTAAGTCCATGGGTGCCTCAAACTACAACAGCTTTATCAACAAGTCAATAAGCAGACTGGCCACAGAATTCTGCTCTAATACAAATTGATAATGTGAAACCATTTGTTCAAAACATAATCAAAAAATTCAAGAATGTGACAGCAACATATTAAACTACAAGGCAGCCCTGTGTGTTTGCATGCTTGCGAAGCAAATCCTATCAATGAGATGTACAATTTCTTTGGTTTCTTTTAGAGTCTGATCTTACAAAATTTCCATGTTTCTTCTCATCGTCTCATTTCCTCTTCTGTTTTCTCTTCCACAACATTACAAGCTAAAGACTGCACAGGGAAAGTATGATCACAAGAGGAACTGGGGGCAGACAGACATTTGTATGCAGAGCAAGCTACCACTATCAATGGAAATTATACAAGGAGTTAAGAGCCCCTCCTTTTCCTCTGTTCTCTTGGCAACTCTAGGAGGACTTCGTACCAGAAACATGCCGTTTGCTTGGAGTATCGTGTCTCTGGCATTTTAACTGCCATTCTTTCCTAGCACACTGACTGCTGAAACTCAAAGCAAAGCTGATATCCATCAGAGCTGTAATACTCGATTCTGAAAACTTGAGAGTAACTATTTCTACATCCATCATACACTTGGCAGAATTCCTCCCTTTCTACCCCTTCATTTGTTTTTGTGTATAATTTGTCTTAATTTCTGCCTATTTCGTTAGACTGTTAAATCCTTATTTAGCCAGAATTATGATTGCAGCTCTCCCCCTCGATCTCATAAATAGAATCATGTTTTTAAATTATTCTGTATATGATGTAGAGGTGTGAAAAAAATAATAAGTGATGCATAAACAGATTTTTCATTTAAACCATCAGTTTTAATTCAGAGTTGCTGGGTTTTTTTCCTTCTCATTTATCTTATAGCCATCGTTGTATAAAACGTGGCTCTCGAAGATTAGCTTTCTGATCCAACTTGACACTTTAGAATACACAGAACGACCAGTCTTGTACTTTCGGGTTCAACAGGTTTGAGAAGAGACCTCATAATTTTCCTTTAGAAGTTTCAGGGTGTTGCCAACGTTTTGGCTCCTGGAATACAGATCTGGAACAATCCTTCCAAGCCATAACCCAGAATCTACAGAGTTTCCAGTCATCATTTGGTTTATGTGAATTTCCCAATGGATACATTGAAAACTTTGTCAAATTTCCATCTAGGGCTGGAAAACTGGGGTGGCATCCCCCCAGCTTGCAGGTAGTTGGTGGTGTATTTCTTCCTGTACTCTGGAGAAGTGTGAAAGGGCTGCTACAGACATTTTATTTTTTAGAAGGGGATCCTCCCAAGAAACATCAAAAAAAGATTAGACAATAGACCAGTGATAAACGAAATTCTGCTCCACCTCTTTTCCTCACCATTTGAATCACAAGGGAAGAACAAAGAATGTGTTACCTGTGTAGGGTAAAAATACCTTACTGAATTACTGTCTAGGGAACAACACTTTAATTGTTTAATTATCTTTGTGCTGACATAAAATTATGAAAAGAGAGGAACCTAAGAGGTATCCCTTCTGCCAGTCAAAGCCATTTGAGAAAATAGAACCTAAGAATGCTTCTCTGACATTATATATCTTAGTCTATTATGATAACTGAACTGATGGATATTTTGGAAACCAACCATCCGAGGTGCTCACCTTTGGCCTCCACTGCCTTAAGAAATGTGTGCCTTCATTTCTGTGTCACTGTGGTGATGGGTATTGTAGTTCTTGGGGAAAGTGGCTTTGGTATATAGTTGACAAACAATGGTTTGATACATTTACAGAGTGTAGCATGGTATTTTGACTCTCATATGTATGGCCTACAGTGTAGTCAAACTATTTATTTACCACTGTATAAATTTATCATTTATTTTTTGGTGGTGAGAATATTAAAGAAATAAATTCTTTTTATAAATTTTGAAACACAAAATATCTTGCCATGTACCATGGTCCATATGCAATACAAGAATTCACTAAGACACATTCCTCTTGTCTCACTGAATTTTTGCACCCTTTTATTTGTCATCTTCCTTTGTCCTATTCCTTGCCTGACTTCCCCACAAAACCAGCATCTGAAAACCATCTTTATGCTCTCCATCTCTCTGAAAATGAATGAAAGTAAAAAGCATTATAAATATAACCAGTATGGGGATTCCTCTAAAAACTAAAAATAGAATGATTATAGTATCCATCCATCCCACTTTTGGGTATACAGTATATGCAAATTTGAAATCAAATCAAGTTGGAAAGGTATCTGTATTCTCATATTTGTTTGCAACAATTAAGTATTAAAAACGTGTGTCTAAAATCAGATTTATGGATTAAAAAAGGCCATGGGATAGTCAAGGGAATATTACATAGGGTTTAAAAAGAAAGAAATTGGGTCATTTGCCAACTACAAGACTGGAGGTCAATGCAATGCTCAGTGATGTAGGCCAGGTACAAGACTGATCTTTGTTGTGTTTAGCCCACGGCAGGGTCAATTTCTTGCTGGAGAAAACATGAAATATAACACCTTTTGATCTGAATGTCAGAGAAAAGGAGACACACATGCCAGTTAGGCAGCTGGAATCTGCAAGGCCTAAGATGAAGTGAAACCGTTGGGAACTATTTCCACTGGGTAACAAAGATTGATGAGCAGTTGCATTATGGAAATTAATAGCTGTGATAACATTTCTTTAACAAACAAGGAGATAAACAACCTATCATTTGACCTTATGCAGCGGTGTGGTGATTGTATAAATTGTCACTGCATTAGGAACTCCCTCACATGTCACGGAGGTAATAACACCAATTGTTGAAGGTATAAATGATAAACGGGTGGCAATTTTCCATTTTTCTCCATGTTTCTATGCTAGATTTCATTTTTTCTGATCTACATTTATTAAGTACATTTGCAAAGGCTGAGATAGTGTGTCCACCAAAGGAAAGGTAAATTCTACATATCATATGATAAAATAAGAAAATACTTTTATTTGAAAAATATTCAGGAAGATATTCCTCACAACCCATGAAAACATTTTTAATAAAAAGATCTGATTTTCCTAAACATGGGTTTCTCAGCTATGAAGATAATCCTCTGTACAGCACAGAAGTCACATTGCCCTCTGGAATGTGGAAAATCACAGAAAAGTGACACACATACGATGCTCATGCTGCTTCCTGTCACCTTTGTCTCTGAGTCAGAAGTCTTTTGTTTTCTTCCAGCACCTGTAAAGCCAACAAACCTAACTTGCTGGCTTATAGGTAGAATACAGTCGTTAATGTTTCTCAATAAATAAGAAGGAGGAAGAAGGGAATGATATTTAAGGAGAAAACAAATAAAAAGGACTGCTGTGATTTGTCTGTTTTTGTAGTAAGTAATTTGTTTACAAATATTACCTTTTCTTGAAAAGTTTCTAAGAATACTTAGACAGGCTTTTCTAAATGATGATATTGATTAAAATACTGCTTTTATCACTAAGACATTGTATTAAATATAAAACATAAAATACAAAATAAACAAATTTATATTTATTCAATGCAATTCTAACTACTTTGCACTTAGATTTTGTTATTTTCCACTATTTTTTACTTCAAAGAATTTGTTTTGTTCCCTTCCTCAGGCATAAATTTAAATCAAAGCCTGAAATTTAAAATTCTTTTTTGGCTAGTTTTTTTTTTTTTTTACCTTGCCAGTGTTTCAAAGGTTAAAATAATTCAGGTATGGATGGAAATCGGCAGTTTGAGTGAAAATTTAGTTTTCATCAACATGAGAATTATTCAGTCTATTTTTTTTTTTTTTTTTGTTTTGCTATGGAAGCTAAATTTAATTTATTTATAAATCTTTTCATATGTAAGCAGAATTTTCTCCATTGAAAAGCTGGGTGTAGTGGCACACACCTGTAATCCCATGTCAGAGCAGTCTGGGAGTCTGAGGCAAGAAGAGCATTGTAAATTCCAGACCAGATCGGCCTGGGCTATGAACTTAGCTCAAGGCCAGACTGAACTGCGTAGCAAGACCCTGTTTCAAAATCACAAAAAAATAAAAAGAAAAAAAGATCAAACAGTGTAATTCAGGTTGACTCTAAGAAAGATAAAAAATCCATCATTGTCCTTTAGACCTAAAGTATACCTAGCATAGTATCTTGCTATTGGACAGGAACATGACGAAAAAAATAAAGACCAAATGATCTTTGAGTAACTCTACATTGTTTTAAAAAATAATTACATTTTTAGATACATCACTGACTATTTGACATTTCATTTTTCACCTGGCTTCTTAGTCTCTCTTCCTGCTCCATATTTCCTGTTCTTAAGAAATGTTAGGTAAATAGTAGAGGTATCAGTAGCAGTTCAGCTGTACATAACAGAAACCACTCTAGCTTGCTTAAACAAATAATAGTAATTTAATTTTGAATGGTAGGGGTTTACAACATGTATAGAAAGTGAAGAGCTAGGCAAATATCAAGAGCCCTTCCAGCCTTCCGGAGTCAAACACGTCCTGTTATCATCCAAAATCTTACACTGCTGTCTCAAGTACTGTAGCCTGCAAAACTATGCTCCCTTGGCTACCATCTATGGAGAAAACAATGTCTCATATCTTCCCTTTCTCCTTACCTAACTCAGTCCCTAATTAAGGAAGATTAAGGCATTTTGAAAATGTGACTACACACACACATACTCCCTGAACACTAACCTACAGTGGAAATGTAATTAATTTTCCCAAACTACAAACCAGCAAGGAGAGTATGTGGAGATTAAGGAAAAAAACTATTACATAAAAAAGCTATGCCAATTTATGTTTTATGTCATCATATTTACAGAAAGTGGAGCATTCTCAGAATTCTCTACTTTTGTCTCATAGCCATAACAGAGAACTGGGTTTGATTAATTTGCTAATAGAAAGTAAAATTGATATTATGTTTCATAGCATTCAAAGAGAACAGGAAAGTCCTGCTGACAAGCTATTTTCTAAAAAAATAAGTGGTACTTAATAAATAGTTATTATCATTGTTTAGCAATATCCTGACACTTTTAAGCATAATTATTCCATAAGGAATGGAAGATTGCTTTATTTGATTGATTTTAATCAAAGTGTGTCTTTTATATTTGCAACAGAGGTCAGCCTTCATTGGGTACTCTTATAACAGTGATAGAATATCCATCAGTTTCCTTGGTGCTTTATGAGTACAGTATGCCATTTAATTTACACATATTTACATATACATATACAGATATAAATATGCATATTAAATATATATATATGCAAGTCATATGGAGTTCATCAAAAATGTACTTATACTTCAACACTTTACCATCCTCATCAATATTTAGAAGTTAATGGCCACTACTTTGAGCATCTCTTGTAATTGTAAAGACCAATTACCTTGTGTTAATCTCATGAAGCCTCCATAAATTTGCTATTAAAATATGTATAAGTTTTTCTTTTCCTGGCATATACATTTTTTGGCAGATTCTATATTGAACTTCTTATCAGCTTTTACATACTCTTAATGGGTATGTAGCTTCTCCTCACAATAAAAAATATTTTGTAAAGTACGAACAAATTCATCCCATTCCCAGAGAAGTCATTGTACTTTTCCCTTTTCATTCATCCATTTCAATTTTCACGCACTACATTTTCCTAATATTAGTGACTAAAGTATGCTTTATTAGATTCTCAGGATGAATTTACATAACATTTGCAAACACAAGTGAAAAGAAACAGAAAAACTTCAGAATTATAAATCAACTCATTTCTACAGTAAAATAAAGGAATTGAAGCAATGATAGTTCAATAACACTTTCACAGAGATTATAATTTCCAGCCAATGTTCTTTTTGCTCTTTAATTTTGATTACAAAGCAATACACTCAGGATGAAAGTATATGATCTTAGTTATAGTCTGAAACACTTTTATAAGGATGCCATAGAGGTACTTGTGGTGAATTTCAATGTGTTCATTGTTCAACTGCTCTCTCTCTCTCTCTCTCTCTCTCTCTCTCTCTCTCTCTCTCTCTCTTTCTCTCTCTCTCTCTGTCTTTTTCTCGTGTTTGACTCTGTGTCCCTCTCTACTTGTATGTGATGCATCATTTGGATTATAAGGATGTTTTCTTTGTTATTTATTAAATGTATTACTTCACTTTAAAACAAAAAATACAATAACTGACATGATTATTTCTTACATAAAAGTCTTAAAATATTGTATTTTTCATGTATATCTTTCACTAGCATGATAAAATTTTGAACATGAACAATTTTTTGATTTTCTCTATAAAATATATTATATAAAACACTACTACACGATGCACAGATACAACATGAAGTGCTATTTGCATCCAATTCTGTTTGCCTTCTCTAATAACACCAATTATTTTAGCTGGGGAAATATTTATCTAGACTACGTCTTGAAACTTCTCTAGCAACAATTTGTGAATAAATACTTTATTTCATTTTCAGCCAATGAGATCACAGAGGAAAATACCCGAATCCTGTCTCTTGTCTTGCAGTGTGAGGAAGCATTCTTCCTTTAGCCATTTTATACTGCTTTCAAGAAGACAGATGTAGGGGAATATTCTTCTATCATATAAATGAGTTCAACTCCTTAGAAATGTTGAGCCTGCAGACATAAAGATCTTGAGTTTTTGATGACTTCAGGAGGCAATCATACCAACTTATAAATTTATATGAGAATTCACTCTTTTTATTAAGAAATTTATTATGACATACATAATGGTACAATGTATATTAATTTTTAAAGAAGAATTTAACTTTAGATCTCAGTCTTTGGATAATTTTCGTAAATAGACCTATAATATGTATTACTAAATTTTTCATATAATGGAACTTTTTTATTTTTGATATTAGTAACAGACAGACACGAACCTGTATTTGGGTGTATCTCTTCTTTCCCATGTAATTACTTTGTAATTTACCTATAGAGTATGTTATTTTGAAATTTAGTTCAGCAGTGAACTTTAAACTGTCAATAACAGTATCATATATGATACATAAATACACATGTATTAAAGCACACATCTCAGGAAAAAATATTTGCATAAGCATAAACAAATTATAGGCAAATGAACCACAGGTAACATTCAAAACTGTAGCTCCAGCAAAGTAATTACAGTTTTCTGGATCTTAATGCACTCATTCCTAAAATTAAGAGAAAAAATAGTAAAAATAGTCCCTGTCTGCTCTCCACCATTTTGCTGAGTAAAGAATTTTGGTATTTTCAAATATCTAATGAGACAGTCATATTGGTAAATAACATTGTGGTACAGTGAAAGTTTTTGAAACCTCATTTGGAATCCTTTTCCTTCTTCTCCCACCTCCGGACTGAGTGTCCTTTGGATTTCATTATGCTGATTATATCTTAATGACCTAATGATGGCAAGAGTGATCACGTGAGTACAGAATAGGTAATATGGGATCCCAGAGAAGGTGTTAGACTTGGAAGACTGTAATGCTTTTAACCCCAGCGCAAGTTAGCTCAGTGACTGTGAGCAAACGTGTAACATTTGGAGCATTGTTACCTGCTAAAAATACATCATAGGTGGGCTGGATGCTATTCGTAATTCTCCCTGCACCTGAACATTATTTTTATAATTTATATATACAGATGTAATTTATTTATGGTTAACATTTTCAATAGGAATCTACATGTGGCCAGAAAAATGTACAGGCATTAATTATTTTGTGGAGCTATACTGACATCATTTGGTGGCAAGGTTTTGGTTCATTATAACTGGTTTGGGCTTTTGTAATTTAATGGAGATATACAAATAGGGAGATAATCAGATGGTTATAAGTAGATCCATTCATATAGATTTACACTCTGTCCAACGCTAATTTGAGTATGAAATGAATATTCATGAGAAAAGTTTAAAAAGACTGCACCGAATCAAAAATCTAAATAATTTAATAACACTAATTATGTATTTAAATTATTCATAAAATAGTTCGCCTTTAACTCGTTGCAGTGCGAAACTGGTAGGGTTAGGCAGACAGAACTGCGCACGGACCTTCCAGGGTGATGAGCTGGCTCCGGTCTCCTTCTGACAATAAACCTAATAAGGTATGGGGAGAATCCAGAAGAGAAAGTTCGCCAAAGACACAAAAACAAACATTTAAAACCTGAAGCAAAACCTCTCTGGGAACACATCGGATCCGGTCGTCATTAAACTTGCCGCTCCGCGAACACTCGTGCGTGGTCATCTGCTGGAGGACACGGGAGGGGATGTCCGAGCCAGAGGTCTCTATTTAGAAAATTGCAAGGAGCGTTTGCAGCTCTCGGTTGCTGGGCTGCATTTCGGACACAGGCGGATTAGATCGCCGATTACCTTGCCTGCAAACAGAGAGCCTTTCTGCCTGCGGGGGAGGGGACGCCTAGCTGCCAAGCCCTGCTCGGATGCGCCCTCCCCTCGCATTCACTTGCAAATCGCTCCTCGCAGCGGAGCCAGCGCTTCCCAGTCGCTAACCTTCCCAGGGCCAGTGCAGCAGCTCCATCAGCAGAACCTTTCTCTCCCAGTGAGGAAGGCTGTTCTCCCTTTTCCCTTTTTTGTGTTTTTTTCCCCCTTAATCAGAAGCACTGAATGAAAGCCAATCAGAGAGAGCGAGCTCGCCCCCGTTTTCTTCGGCTCCCTGCCGTCCAGAGTTAAAAGTGATGCTGAGGGAAAGCTTGAGTTAGATCGAAGTAGCATCAGTGATAGCATGTAAGAGCAGAAAACAAACAAAAAGGGGACCCAGTGACAATTTCTCCAGGGTTATTTTGGCCGGAATCAACTTCCGCTATCCAGAAGCTGATAAAAAAAGGTAGGAGGACTTCACCTCTTTTCTTGTAACTCCCTTAAGGTCTTTTAATTTTCTTCCCTTGGGGGGAGATATATTTGTTTATTTTTTAAGTTGTATTTATCAATTATTTCAAAATAGTTATGTTTAATAAGTGGTTACATATACAACTCTATGAATAAATGCCAGGAGCAACTGCGTTGAATACCTATAAAGGTAATGCAAACCTGGATAAATTATATATTATGCTCAACAGTGGGTCATGGTATTGGAGTTTGCAAATTCATCGCTCTGAGCAAATACTGAAAATATTATGGAGTGTAATTTGTCCTGTTCATACTTGTTTACCTTTATTTTTAAAAAATCGGTTGAAGAGAAAACATCCTCGCTGTGAACTCTAACACTGCCTAAGATTACTTTGCATTCCAAATGAATGGATACACTCTGCACTTATTCATAGTCATAGTTCATTGTACGCTCAGTATAAAGAGAAATGACAGGCAGAAGACAGATTCCTTGAAGCTGTCGATGGTCACTAAGCATCTACATAAATACAGTGAATTGACATTCATCAGAAACAAAATAGGCATAATTCCTATATCCACATTTTCTATCTGAGTCAGAAGTACAGGGGGGCACTGATAGAGAGGGGGACATTAAATGTATGTAGTCAGCAGTTGCAGCATTTATTGTCTGTGCTGCAATAAAATCCATATTTTATGTGGTGTTAAATTAATGCAGCATATTGAAAGTCTAAATGCATGCTCCCCCAACAAGTAACTATTGATAGCACTGTAAGAAAGGGCAAAACCTGTAGTCTGCAAGTGTTTTTATGGCACCACAATAAAGCCTATTGCCTCTTTGTCATTAGAAGAGGTAGTCTACAAGTATAATCAAAGACAAGCATCCTTTTAAAAATGACCTTGCATCTTAGGCTTTGAGGAAGGTGAGGGGAATAAAAACCCAGATCTGTTTCCTATAACTGTGGTCCTCCATTCCAGTAAAAGCTTTTTATTATCCAGAACTATACATCCTTTACTTCTCAGCTTTCTGGAAATGCATTATTATTTTTTCTTTCACATTTGTTGCCTCTTGCAAGATTTATATTAAAAATAATCTGTCCCTCTGATGCTGACAACTGTTATACTTCACTGCATATGTTAGTAGACTTTCTCCTTTCACACCATCCCCCTCTCTATCTTTCTTTAAAACATAGCTACAAGAGCTTCTCTGTGGTGAATAACACTTGGCAAGAGTGTGCTCATTTTTTAGGTCTGGTATGGTGAGGATTTTTAATTAGTAGAACTTTCGTGAAAACATTATGTCATTGAGGGGACTGCATGTTCATTTCTGGTTAAAGTGAGGAAGAAAAAATGAAGAGGTTGTGTCCCAGGAAAATAGGTAAATGATAAGTTGCATAGCTAAACTGGTCCCGTCACCCCAGTGGAATAATGTGGCACATCCGTATTCAATGTGCAATGCATAAGGAAATAGTCTTTATTTGGCGAGAGAAGAATGAAGGATTGGGAAGTGAACAAATAAAACAACCTGGATGTGTGGCTGGGGAACACAGCAAATGCAGAGCCTTTCTGATGATAAAAATACAAAGCCTTCCTGTTTTCACTTCCTTCCACTTTCTTTCTTTTTTTCTCTTCTGTTTGTAAAGTATGAATCAATGTCTGCTTTCATTAAATCAGATACTTCTTTGGTTTCAAACACTTGCTGCTAACAAATTGACTTCCCTGGTGAATGTGTATACCTTTACTGACTCCAACCAAAGAATAAAATTGCCTACACTTAAATGTTGGGAGAAAAACAGGGAAATGGATGGGAAATAAGAATGTGGACTGGATGAGAACTCATGTGCATACACACAGGTATGAGATTAGTGGGTACCTGGTACCTGATTAATGGCCCAGGTGATGTTCTTAGATATATATGAAAATGAGCTGTTTATTAAATTGCATAGTACTATACAGGTATGCAAAGCAATATTTCATTTTTAGGTTTTTCCCAACATTGGAGTTTTCTTTAAAAAAGAAAACCAGATAAATAAATTATTTATGTCTACAAGGATCCACCATTCGGGCAGGTTTTTAAGAAAGTTTTTGTAATCTGAAAGATGTATGAGTTCTTTTTTGTGGAGGATTTGCAACTGAAAAGATTAAATGAAAAATCTGTCAAATCTCTGAAATCTGATCCAATCCAAGCACAAGGTGAAATTCATAGACCTTCATTGACTGCCCTCCACAAGTGACTGAAGAAAAGTCTGTATTAGCAGGGGTTTCTTGACATATGACTTATTTCCTATGTTTCTTAACCTACTTTGCAGCAAGTGATAGCATCGTGTCCTCCTAGAATATGTCATTTTTATACCGAGGCATTCCACTAGGCTGCAGCACAGCAATAGCATTGGCGCCAGTGATGCTGATTCAGCAGCAAAGTGAACCGTGTTTCTAAGTATGATTATCACTGATAATGTTGCACAGTAGGTAATTAATGCAAATCAGGGACATAAACTCAACTCCCTCTAAACTTTGGGTGTTGAAAGCCTGAAGTACGACACATTTGCATTTCCACTGCATTTTAATGCTATTGCTACATTAAATATGCTTATAAAATAATGAAATAAGGTATGCATACATATGAAAGTTATTTATGCACTCATAAGTAATTTTATACCTATATTTAATCTCTGAATTTCAGGCCTATGTTTTGAAACCTTCCTCTTTATTTTAAATCCAAAATCTTATCTGTAATAGGACTTCAGAAGGGTTAACTTATCAACTAAATTATACTTAAGAGCCATGTCTGAAATAAACAAGTTAAAAACCAAGTAGCAAAAAAGAACAATGTATCTTTTAGATATGTACTGAATAGTGGCCAAATGGATTAAGCATTGCTGTAATTTTAATATATAGTGCCTATGATGAATATTTTTGGGGAAAAGCAGAGTCTAAGGAATAACATGAATACATAGTTAAAAATGAACTTTAATATACAAAAATATCTTTTCATAATATTTGTGCACAAAATGAGCTCATCTAATAAATTTTGTTTTATGGTCATCAAAATAATCTGAAATATACAGATAGGCAAAAAAATACTTCTAAATGTACATTTGAAATTCTGTCTTCTTTTTTCTATTTAATGCACTTACTTGGTTCATGATCACATTTATGAGTATGAGATTTTTTCTTTTTATTTCAATAAGTTTAAGAGTTCAAATTACACGTTACAAGAAAACTTTCAATTAAAAAGCAGTGTCTGTTTTCTAAGGTAAAAATATCAACTCAGCATTACCTCTGACTTCACAATAGCCTCACTTGACTTGATATTTTGTAGGAGCCCAGGTGCCCTTTACAATCCAGGTGTGTTGTTTCTCTTACCTGGAAGGTGCCGAAAGCATATAAGGTGATTTGCTTTTGCATACCTTGATTTTCCTCACTTAATCCAGCTAAATGTAACAGACATGCACTGAAAGAAAATCAAGTTTATCGACATTAAAATTGTAGATTTCTGGGATATAGGATCCTTAATGAAATAGTAATACTGATCAGTTGAAACAATCTACAGTTTTTAAAACAATTTTCCAGAACAACTTGTGATTAACATTTTGTTATCAATTCAACTTCCCACAAAATGTAACTCTTTGACTTTTTCAGAACAAAAATGCTTTCTTTTTATCTATTTCTTTCTATGTTTTTATTTCTTTGTTGCAGTGTATGTGATGTCCTATGCTCTCCATGAGTAAGAAAGACTCAATAAACATTATGCATATTGGAGGTAGAATTATAATAAAGGAAAACTGCAGGTTGAGTAAGAATGGCTAAAATAAAGCCACATTTTATGTTATTTTTATGATGTAGCAATTCCCTTGAAAATAATGCTAGCTTTACAGTGGGTGAAATGCCTTCATGTAGCAATCCCTTGCAGCAAGGAGATTTATATCTTTTAAGAGTTTATCAGTAGTATTATTAACACATTACCAAGTTATATGATTCCAATTTTCTTTTTTTTTTTTCCCTTCAGAAAGCACTCTTGAATCTATATAATCTATGTGCTGCGGTTATATAAATTAAAATTAATGCAATTAAATGACATTTAAGCTTCAGGACAAGATTATCCAGTAGGCCATATGATAGAATATAACATTGTCTTAAAACAGGAAATTTCATATTTGATGACTTGTCTAAACATGCCAGCGCCCTTCTGAGCCTCATTATTTAGAATATTGTTTCTCACTTTTCTTCCCTCTCTTTCTCCCTCTCTCTTCCATTCAATCTTTATTTATGACAGTTACCAAAGTTGTTGAATAAATATTCTATGTACTTTTTAAGATTATCCTATATCAAATGACTTTTTTGCAGATCTTGTGATATTTGTGGCGAGTATTCTAACATCAGCAACATCACACCATGGATTTATTGAATTATCCCTTGAATCATAGCATAAAGTATCTGACAGTTCAGTTGGTTACAATGTGTGTCCTTTACAATGAAAGCGATTCTTATTCCATTGAGGCTTCTAAGGAGTTGAAATTGGTACCAACATAGTTTTCTCCACACCAAGCAAAGTATGGGAATCCAGCATTTATTAATGAAATGACGTCTGCACATTATCTGAATATAGACTGCATAGACATGGGTTATACTCAGTGTGTCAGGTCAGTTATTGATTGAGAATCTGTGCTGATTTACTGTGAAAAAGAACATTGAAATATTGTGAGAGAGCCTTGATTTTAAATATAAATTAAACATAAATTGCTTGTTTCTAGAAAGCAATGTTAGACATGCTATTGCTTCTCTGTTATAGGAAACACATATTCAAATTTGTAATCTGAGAAAAAACTAACATGTAGTGAGGAATGTCTATTCTCAACATTGTGAAGTAAAAAACTATCATTAAGTCTCTGTTTTCTAACTGAAAATTTGGAAAAAGTTAAAGTAATAAGTAAAGCTAAACCTAATGTGGGGCAAATTAAAATAATTAACAAAGTGAATAAAATTTAGTATAATTATTTACTTTCTATAGTGTTAATGTTATATATATGCAAACTTAATATGCATATCTGAACAAATAAAAAGCAACCAACATACTTATCCAAGTAGTTGCAAAATTCTTATTTTGTTGTTGTTATTGGAAAATTCTGAGTAAATTTTTGTGCATACTACTAGCATCAATTTTAAAAATCTAATGGACTCTCCTTTATGCAAGGTTCATTTAGTTCCACTAAAATCAAGGAACACAAATTTTTTAAACCACTGTAAATTCTGGGATTCAAAATTAATAAATTAATTAATTGATATTTCTAGAACTCCAGAATTACACTTTAAATTTAAATGAGGCACCTTAATAGCTCCAGGAAATTTGTCATCTAAAGATAAATTATAATCTAGTAGCCTCAATTTTAGGTAGATTTATACTACTCAAGAAATTTTAAGAATGAAATGTGTACCATGTAAATCTTTAGCCTATATAAACTTTCATCAATTATTTTATTTAAAATATGTCCTTTAAATGGATGAAAACTTCAGAAGGTTTCTGTCTCTAATGCAAGTGGATTTAATAACGAGTAGTTAATAAAAGTAAAGATATAAATTGTACATTTAAAAAACCAACAATGTGGTATTTGCCTTAGGGATGATAAAAAAAAAAAAACTGTGGAGTAAAATTAAGTGTGTATCATCTTAATTCATCTCACAAGACACTGAAGGGCTTTTGTGGCTTAGTGGTAAAGTAGTTGCCTAGCATGGCCAAGGCCCTAGATTAAATTCCTAACACCATCACCACCACCACACATAGAAATTATTAAATAAATACAATAGAATGCACAAGGATGCACAGTGATTAACCTTTAGCTTTGGCTAGAACAAAGGTTATGTTTCTTTCAAATAAAAGACCTAATATCTAATTTAAGAGAGATACCTTCTTTGGCATTCTTTTTTTTTTTTTTTTTTTTTTTTTCTGGAAGTTGTGTCATTCACTATTATAGAGTTGAAATCTGGTGTCTAGCCCATTGGAGATGAAGTTAGGGAAGGGCAACCATAATTTTGACTTGAAATCAGATATATCAATTCACTTCATCTTATAAATCAAAGCTAGAAAGAAATTTGAGCAGATATATAAATATACAAATACAAACATAAAGACCAATAGACAAGAAAAGTTTTCTTCTTCATTAAAGTTAATTAGTTAAGATTTTATACTTTGTAAACTATAATGCCTTTACAAAAGTTTTCTACTTTTAAAGTTACTAAGAGGATCAGTACTACGATAAGACAAAATCCACAATTATTAATTTTCACCATCTTGTGACTTTAGGCTACCATATTTTAGCATTTATTCTTTTATATAGAATTTCACTTTTGCATTTTTATTATAAATTAAATTTTTCCTGTCATTTATATAATAACTTGATTGTCATTCTTCTGTTTGCAATTCATTGTGTTAATTTTGGAAACAATGACTATGAAGCATTCCCTTCCCCATCCAGAGACATAAGGGTGTATTTAATATAGATTTCGTACAGAAGCAGATTCAAACATGAAATACTGATAAATAAATAAGTTATGATTTATAGTAGAAATAACAGTAGTTACGTTCTAAATATTTCAATTATGAGCTGGTTGTAAACTTAGTGACCTTCATTGAGAAATCACTCCTCCATCAACACAGTTTCCATCGTTTATTATACACAATGTCGAATTAACCCTTACTTTACTGCTTCCTTCTTCCCTTCCCCCCATTCTCCCTCCCCCGTGTTCTTTCCTCCTTGTCTCTTTCTGTCCTTTACCAAGTACCCCTTAGGGTTTAACTGCCTACCATAAGCCAAGCCCTGTTCAAATAACCAGACATACAAAGATGGCAGATAAAACATGAACAAATAAACTGAAACCTATGCCACAGTGAAGCACTGAGTGCATAATCACGATTTATTATCAAATTCCAGTTTTGATAAATGTAAAACAAATACGTGCAATTTGGTTTTAAAAACCGTAATATGGAGCTCTTACTTCACCAGCATTGTTACAGCTGCACTATTTTACTCCGAGGCCCACTACATCTTTCAAGAAAATATCAGAATGAGGCACCTGTTTGGTTCAATGCATACTTCTGTATAGCCTGAGCCTCATTCAGGGGAGCCCTAAGAGTGGAGGGTGAATTGGTGCTTCAGGAGGAGCAGCTCTTGGTTGTTGATCCATGCTCCACTTGCAATGGCTAGTTTTCATCTTGTAGATATAGGAGTCTGTTGAAATAAAACACAGTCCCATAGCTGAAACCGATATATCCACCCCAAATGAGAAGTGCACTGAATAATAGGTATTTGAAAGCCAAGTATACTCCAAAGTTTTATTACGAAAAATGATTATAGATGGGAGCTGCCATACTTCCAACTACTGAAGACCTGCACTCCATAAAAACCCTTGAGTTTCAAACTTAGCTACTGTGTGAAAATGACAACTCTCCTATGTATTACTGTAGAAGGTCATTTTAAATAACTATAGGGCACAGTGATCAGGCTGCAAGCCAGAAATGCAAGATTTGCTTTGTTAGAAAATGTAATGACCTTATTCTAAGTTCTTTCATAAGGACCTTTAATGGATAAAAGCATGGATCATGGCACCAGTCTGTCTGGGTCAAAATCCTAGCTGTGCTACTCATAGTATTTTTAATATTTAATATTGCTTATTTTTTTTCATTTGTTGAATGTTTCTAATAGTTGCACTTATGCAACAGGGCTTGTCATGATTAAAAGGAACAATTGTTCCCGATACCCAAAGTTCTAGTGCTGTCTAGAAGAGTTTCTATTTTTGAAGTTATTTTATGTAAATTCATGTGACTACATATCTTTCACTAATAGTGAGTGTGTTATAAGTATAGCATAGCCGATAACTTGGCTTAAAACTTTAAAATTTTTGAATATTTTAAGTGGCATCATGTAATAATAATTCTATACTTGAACTGAGAAATCCTTACTATTTAAAGTCTCATTTCTCACTAGTTCTATTGACAGTATCAATTTCTTCATTCTGATATTTTTTGAGAAATCAAGTTTGAACCACAAAATTTCCCAAGTCTTAGTCCACTTGCTAATCTGTTATTATAATTGGTAGTGTCTTACACAATCTGTTATTGTAACTGAACAAGGCCCCCCAAATAAGTCATGAATACATAAATTCCATAATGATTGTGAAATATCATTTGCATAAAGAATTCAGTGTAACTTGAAAACTTGAATTGCATTCTTAGATGGCCTTTGAATGAACTAGGCTATTAATAGGTAGGAATTTTGCAAATGGTATGAACAACCTGAAATAGACACAAAGGCGGGAAAACATTAGAAAGATAGAGACGGGCTGTTTCGAGTTTCATAAGCCACATAAACTCACTCAGGTGAAACCTGAGCTATTTCTGAATATACCTCAATAATGATTCCTTTCGCAGATTCTCCTTCTTGAGGTCAGAGTAATGAGATTTAGAGAAAGAATGATGAGCAGAGGCGTTACAGAAATAATCCCGTTAAAGTTTTGGTACCTATAAATCTGAAGAATAATTCCGCAGTCTCTATTACAAGCTAAAAGGTCAGTGGGCTACTGGTTTCCCAGACTTGGTCCCTGAAACTGTCTGATGAAGATGGAGAACCTGTGGCACAATGTGAAAACTGAACAGTTTTATTCAGATAGTTAATTCATTTCACTCTTCACATTCAAGGTTATGAAGACCATTTTAAATTTGCTGTTTCTGTTTTATTTTTTTTCTTTATGTGAATCTAGATGGTAATTTAAGGGCATCTGTAGTGATTTCTGTGGGTTGCCTAAGCAGACTGAGGTATAGCAGTCCCTAATATATGCATTTATAGGGACACACAAGTCATATTACTTTGCAACTTCATTTACAAATTCATAATTCTATCAAAAGTTTTATCTTTTAGGTTTATTTATGGGTCAAAACTAATATATCTGTTTTATAAATTTACCTGTTTAAAGGTGCTTTATCTTAACTACTAACTTGTGAAGAAGAGGTCTCCATAAGAGAGATTAATCAACCTTACCAACAGACCAAATTTAGTGAAAATATATTTGTCTCATAATTAGGCCTTCCAAAGCCTAAAACTTAGAGATTCTTTCTCTGTAGTGTTAAATTCTTTAATCATGTGTGAGACAAAATTCATTAACTTGCACATAATTTTCTTTCATTTGATTAGAAGAAAAGGGAGAATAGCATAGTATAATATTAGTGGTGGAATTAATTTTAAAACTCTCAGAAAATAAGTGTTATTGAATTTTTAATTATGCCAACCACCGAAAGAATAGTTTCTTTTCAAAAATACTTCAAATACAGTAGTTTAAAGGTTTTCAACAGTTTGATATGTTGCTTCAAATGTCTGCCATTTAAAATAACAAATTAGATTTCAAAACTTGATGAGAAAATTGGTTTTGAAGTATCGAACCCATTACTAATCTGGCAAAATTCTTTTCCCTTAACCAAGGGAAAATAACATATTTTGGTATTTGGAGCCACCTTGTGGCCTGATCATCAAATTTAGAAACTATTTTCTGGTTTATGATTCTTTTCCAAGTGAATATTGTTCTTGAGAGCATTGAAACAGATGTGTGTATATATTAAGGACTATAATATGACATTAAAGTAGACCACAGATAAATGTTACTGAATTTTTGCATTTGTGAATTATAATAGATATTGTGCTACAAAAATTTAAAACATTTGTAACAACCTTATGAGCCCAGATTCAATTTTTAAAGAAAATAATTTTTTGTTATGTAGCTGGATGCAAACTCCAGTGACTCTTCAAATGTTTAACTTCCTCAAGATCCTCTAGCATCTTCTCATGTCCTACACAAAGAAACCAATTTCTGTGCTATGTTTATTTTTTTCATTCTATAAGATTGAAATGAAAAGCAAAGAACTGATGCTGTTGAATCCTCGCAATGGAATATGTCTGCAGTGAGTTTATTGGCTGTTCCAAGAGATGAACTGTTTTAAATAAATACTAGAGTAATGTATATTTATGTAGTTTATTACATGTATCCAATGTCAAGCATTTTTACCATATATATTTATCATATATATATTTTAGCATATATATGGTAAAAAGATATATATATATATATATATATATATATATCTTATTATAGACATAAGAATGGGACTCATATTAAGATTTGTCTTGTAATTTAACATGAGAATGCTATGCTTAAAATAAATACAGCTGCTTTCCAGAAGCTGGCAGTGAGTACTGTCTTAGGTATTTGTCTAGTGTACCCATTGTTGACTTACACAGTATAGTCTTAGTCTTCGTTATTTATTATCTGAATGTGGAAATAAAGATAGATGATCAAAATGCATTTTCTTTGTACATATGCTATTGCAAAAATTTCCCTATTTTTGTACATTTATCTACATCTATAGCTATATCTATAGCTGTCTATCTAGATGTATTTATGTTATACTCTGAAGCATTACCGTTATCATCATCATCATCAAAACCTGATAATATTTCAGTCCCAAGATTATGTTGGAACAGCTTTCTCACACTTATTGGTTACAAGAAAACAGCTCCTATATTGCTTTTTATGGGGGGCACAGATTTGGTGTTTTTAAGAGAGTAGGGATCAAAGCAAATGGAAGACAATTTTATAAAATTATAAATCTGTCTTCTGAAGATTATTTCCTTGTTACATGTTTTCAGTGCTCTAAAAAGTTTGCTTACTACTTTGAGTGTGTCAGACTGCCTGTTACTATAAAACGAGTGGTTTGCACATGCCATTTCTCAAGCCTAACTGAAATTACAGATTGCTTTGCTGCCCATTAAGCCATGTTTTTTTGTCACCAAAAGTGCTTTTACTCTTAAACACATTGCTATTGATTGACTTTTATTCTCAAAAGACTGCTTTTTTTCCTATGCAGTGATGCACAACAAGTTTTATTTCAAGTGAACGTACAAAGTTTTTAGTTCAATGCTAAATTCAAGATAGAAACAGAAATTATGTATTTAAGAGTTTAGAAATGCCAACAGGGGCAACATTTTGATCATAGATATATGTATTTAGTGCTCTTGTTTAATGGTTAGATTTGTTTTTATAGAATTACTAGTAAGTGAATAATAATAAATACAGAAACAAATGAATAAAAACAACTTTCAAAATAGCAATAACCAAAAAACAACTCAAAATACTTCTAATTACAATTTTCTGTGTCTCAATTATTGTCTAAAATACAGCATACCTATTGCACAGTAATTGTCCTCAAATGATGACAGATTTTGCTGGCGATTCATCTTCTCTCTGAAACCCTTGTGTAACTAATGACCATTTTTCAATGGCTTTCAGCTAAAAATCCATTGATTATACTTCTTAACTCTTGTCCTCCTCAAGTAGAATTGACTAATTTTTTCCCTATATTTAGTAAGAATAAAGGACTTGGTGTTGGGGTTGTAGCTCAGTGGCACAGAGCCTGCCTACCAAGTGCCAGGTTCTGGGTTCTATTCCCAGTACAATAATAATAATAAATAATGGACTTTACTTTTGATTCCAACTTCATACTACAGAAGATTGTATTTGTTCTTTAAAATCTAATCAAAAAATGTTTTGTGTGTACTCACTTTTTTTGCTTGCAATATATAGTAATTGCATTCATTTTGTGGAATTGGTATGTATAGTATAATTGTATAATTGTATGTAATTATATAGTGTAGTTATATATAACTTTGATCCTTTTGATCCTCTTTACCCTTTCTACTTACACCTTTCTGTCATCCACAGAATCTATTTCCCATCTCCAAAATATCTGTCTTCCTGTTTCTTAAATGTTTGGTTTTTTTTTTTAAATTTTATTCCCTTATATTTTAAGTTTTTCATATAAAAGGAGCCATACAATATTAAACTTTCTTTGTGTGATTTATTTCACTTAACATCATGGCCTCATGTTCCATTCATTTTCCTAGAATGATTCAAATTCCTCCTCTCTAAGCTGAGAGATGCTCATGGCACATTTGCAGCACATTCACTTTATTCATTCCTCTGTTAATGGACGTCTAGGCTGTTTCTATGACTTAGCTACTGTTCATTGGGCTGCTGTAAACATGGGCATGCGTTAATCAGTGCACTATGATGACCAACTCTTTTAGGAACATACATAGGAGAGTTTTCGATAGTTAAAATGGAATTACTCTGTCCCTTAACCAGGGCAGCAGTTTCCTGACACTGTTAGTTTCAAGCAGGAGCCTAAAGAGATGTCTTTCTATGGTCTGTTGGCCGTTTCACAACTTGGGCAGTGACATG
The DNA here is from genome assembly GCF_034190915.1 of Cavia porcellus. Taxonomy (NCBI): domain Eukaryota; kingdom Metazoa; phylum Chordata; class Mammalia; order Rodentia; family Caviidae; genus Cavia; species Cavia porcellus. The sequence goes on along the minus strand of NW_026947494.1, from coordinate 20,630,410 downwards.
GTCAATTCATTAGAAGGAAACAGCTTGAAGCAACACCCCCCTCCCCATGAGCGGCTGTGACTGTGGCAGGCTCCAGTGGCCAAGGATGGGAGCCTCTGGCACTTACTAGGATCAGTGCCATGTTTGGACCTGGAGTCCCAGGAAACCAAGTAACCCCTTCCCCTCTGGTGAGCAGCTGTGACCATGGCAGGTTGTGGTGGCCCAGGACAGGAGCCACCGGCATTTGCTGGGACCAGTGCCATGCTGGGACCTGGAGTGCTGGGAAACCAAGCGACCCCTCCCTCTCTGCCTGTTTTATTTTGTTGAACTTCAATATACATGAAAGTATGAACAGCTGTTTTGAAGAGAACGAGACACTATAAGACAGCCATTTGCAACTTCCCTATTATCTAGTTCTGAAGACCTAAAGCACCTTCCTCATTCTGTTCAGGTCAGTTTTATACTATGTTGTTTTGTATGAATTCTCTGTATGTGAAGACATGAACAACTATTTGGAAGAAAACAAGAGATAATATGATAGACAGTGAAGATCTCAGGTCATCTACTTTTGACATTTGTATCTCTTAAATTGCTTTCTTATGCCCCCCTTTAAAATAAAAATTAAAAAATAATAAAATGGAATTGCTGTTTTCAGGGTTTTGGGTTTTGGTTTTTTTTTTTTTTTTTTTTGAGAAATAACCATACTAATTTCCATAGTGGCCATTCTAGTTTACATTCCCACCAACAATGTAAAGGGTTCTTTTTTTTCTCACATCTTTGTTACTGAGTCTTGGTGACCAGCATTTTTACTGGAGAAAACTGAATTTCAGTGTTGTTTTGATTTACATTACTTTAAAGACCAAAGATGCTGAATGTAGTTTCATACACTGATTGGTTATTTATACTTTTCTTTTGGAAAATGTCCATTTACTTTGGTTGCCTTTAAAAAAAAATTGGATCAGATCTTTTAATTGGGAAATAATTAATTGTTTTGTACTTCTTTGTGTATTCTACATATTGGCACTCTTATCAGAGAGGTAGTTGTCACAATTTTGCCTGCAATCTGTAGATTGTCTCTAATTCTATTGATTGTTTCCTTTGCTATACAGGAAGCTTTTTAATTTGGTTTAATCTTGTTTGTTGATCTTTGGTACCACTTCCTGTGCCTTTGGGTTTCTGTTCAAAAAGTTCCTGCCTATATCTATGCCTTCAACATTTTTACCTATTTGATCTTCCAGCTGAATCAGTATTTCTGCTTTTTGGGGAGGATCCAGATATCTGATTTGATTTTAGGACACATTGATTTTATTTTGGAGCAGGGTGGACGAGATCTACATCATTCTGTGTGTAAATAGCAAATTTTTCCAGCATGATTTGTTAAGAGGCTATCTGTTCTGCAGTGTTTGTTTTTAGCTCCTTTGTCGAAGTTCAGATGGCTAAAGGTGTACCTGGCTGTTTCTGGTCTTCTATTTTATCCTGTTGGTCTGTATGTCTATTTTTGTGCCAGAACAAGGGGTGTGGGGAGGGTTGTTACCATAGACATATAGTATAATTTTATATCTAGGGTTGTGATGCCTCCTCTTTTGCTCTTTTTACTCCAAATTTCTTTGGCTACCCTGGGTCTCTTTTGATTTCACATAAATTTAAGAATTTTTAATAGCTCTCTTAAGACCATTGACATTTTAATTGGAGTTGCATTACATATATAGATCATTTTTGATAATATGGCAACTTGACATTGTTGATTTTCTCTATGTAGGAACAAAGAGTGCTTTCAATTTTCTTATGGCTTCCTCAATCTCTTTTTTCACTGTCTTATCGTTTTTGATATAGAGGTCTTTTATCTCCTTGTTTAGATTGAATCCTAGATATTGAATTGTTTTTGATGCTGCCACAAATGGGATTATTTTCTTGATTTCTTTTTGGTAGGCTCTTATTGATGTATAGGAGCACTATTGATTTTTGAGTGTTGTTTTTGTGTCTTGCCACTTTTAGTTTTTATCTTCTCTAATGGCTGTATTTCACGTTGAGCAGGAGTGGTTAGAGTGGACACCCTTGTCTTATTCTTAACATTAGAGAGTTTGCTTTCTCTTTTTCACCATTTAGCTTCAGCTGAGGGTTTTTCATAAATTGCTTTTGTCAGTTTGGTGTAAGGTCCTTCTGCACGTATATTCATCAGTTGGATGTTGTGTTTTGTTAAGCTTTTTATGTGTCTATTGAGATGATGGTGTGATTTTTATACTTCTATTTATAATATATATTACATTTATTCTCATATAAATTCAATCAAAATTTGAACTTTGCAGTGTATACTGTAGAAGGTGCTAGAAACTTTACAAACCAAGTAACACATTATACTTTCCTCAGTGAGATGAGGATACAGAAGGGGGAGGGCCATTTCCAGTTGAAACTAGCATAGCGAATTTAGAGAATTAGCAAGACCGTGTCTCTTAATAAAATAAAGTAAAATAAAATAAATAGCAGGCTGGTGATGCAACTCAGTGTGAAGGCCTTGATTTCAATCCCCAACACCTAACTAAATAATTATCTTAGTTAAGGTGAAATCACTCTCAGTCATTGACTCTTTTGATATGAAAGTAGCTTTTGGAGAATGCATAAAGTAGAATATGCCCATTTAAATAGAATAGTGGAAGAGAGACTTGAATGATGAATATTCCTTAATTGGAATATTAAATGTGAAATAATCAAATAAAAGGCACAGATCAGCGCAAATCCAAACATCTGACTGACATTTCTGATTGCATTTTTTCCACCTGGTAAGGCACTTTAAGATATGTTTTTCTTAATTTAGGTCTTCCTACAATCTTTCATTTAATATAGTTTATTAATTTTTCCACTATGGAGAAAGGGCAGTATCAGGCAATATGGTGTAGTGAAAATAAGCCATATTTGAACTTCCTGATCTCAAATGACTCCTGATATTTACTCAAGAGCAATTAAATAGAAATTAGTTTAGAATCTGATGAACAGTATGACCACACAGTATCAGGAGAGTTACAGATAAGCGCATATACCAGTATTAGGATATAAGAAAGTCTTCCTTGCTGGATAGGATTAAACTAAATGCTTAAGGGTGTCATACCCTTGTCACTCACTAGTTCAGTGTTTTTCATGTGCTGCCCTATTTAGAGAATCACTCCAATACATAGAGCAGTGAAATGTCCACTGCAGAGGTGGACCGATCTATATAGTTTTACCTCTACCATCACGAGCACACTTGGAAATCTTGAAAGTGGTGTTTAACTTAGCTAAGCCTCTGTATCTTTGTTTAGAATAAATGAGATAAAAATATGGCTGGTTTCTAAGCTCAGTAAAAGGAATAAATGAAGGAACACAATATATTTGTCAGTTTTCTTGGTGCTGAACAAAGTACCTGGTAGCTACAGTTTAAAGGATCAGGGGCTTATTTGGCTCATGGTTTAAGTGGATTCAGTCTATAATTGACTGCCTTGAAAGCAGAAGCATCATGGGAAGAGGGTATGCTGGATGAAAGGTGCTTAGTTCTTGGCCACAAAGAATCAGAGCAAGTAAACATGATGTCAGGATTCATATGTGGTACTCAAAGTTACGCCTCTTAGACCAACTCAGACACACCCATGAGTGTGTTTTACTAATCCCTAGACTGTCCTCAGCACAATCAACTTGGAAATCTAGGTTGACTGTGAAGCATACTTGTGAAGCGCTTAGCAGGGTTGTTTTATTTGTTTGTTTTTATATTTTGCAACTATAAATGCCTACTACGTATTATCAGCCTTTTTATATTTTATAGGTGGGTAAAAGTGAAATTTCATCTACTCCAATTTCATTCTTATTTCTTTTAGATCACTATAGCTCGTCTAGCCCTTCTTTATTTGATATACGAAAGGGAGATGAGTTTTCTATTCTAGAAAAGTTCTCCTTGCTTTGTATATCATCCCATTATTGTGTTAACCACACTAACTTAATTTTCTTCACTTTGTCCCCAGGAACTAGCTGCTAAAATTCATACCTACTTCAAGTAGGTCACAAATGGCATTTTTTTCCTTTAGATGTTCTTTGACTTTTCCAAATAAAACAACTTTCTAGCCCTGAAAAACATTTACTTTTACCTCTCTCTTTTACGATGTGTTGGCCTTCAGTTACTTTTTTTTTTTTTTTTTTTGTCTTTTTCATTTTTATCGGACCGGGGATTGAACTCATGACCGCCTGCTTGCAAGGCAGGTGCTTATGCCGCAGAGCTAAATCCCCAGCCCCTTGTAACTAATCTCTTAAACTAAAATTATTTCTTTCTATTACAATTCTAACCTGTGATAAGCTTTCTTAAAATGTGATGAGGAAATGCCGTTGGTTCTCCTGGAGAAGCTCCGATCCTCACATGGAGCATTGCTTCTTGGCTCCCAAGAGGAAGAAGTGTGCGGCTTGGTCTCCACGATGAACTCATGTTGGCTTCCTGGCATGTACCCAACTGTGCTTATCGTTGGAGAAGCTTGAGGGGCTCCGTGTTGCTGAGAATGGCTGTGGTGCTTTTCAGGACAACCTTGATCTTCGTTTTGAGTTGACTTCTCGGCTCCAGCGTAGAACCCTCAACCTATCAGCACAGCCCGTTCACCCTGCTGGCATAGACTTTTTAGCTTCCACAACTGACCTTTGGGCCTAAGATCCCAGCATGGATCCATAAAAGGGACTGGCATGAGTCCTTCTTGTGGTCTCTAGACCTCCATTTGGACTTGTGGCAGCCATTGTCACAAGCTCTGGGTCTTCATCTGGACTTATATGGGACATTGCTGTAGGATTCAGGCCCCTGGCTAAAATATTATATTATGTCTTTGGTGTGCACAGATTTGCTGTAGTTTCTCGTGTTAATTCTGGGTGATCATCATAAAATAACGTTATAAATTCCATGTCCTGATTTTAATTGTTCTCACATCCCCTGACTACAACATAGACTCAAATGTTTCACTAGCCAACCAGGAGATGTTAATATTTCTCCAGAATACCACCCTGTGTAAACAATGGAATTGTAGTAAGTCACATGTCAATTTCTCTGCCTCTCTGGGATCCTTAGCAATTTGCTCATGTGTGCTCTCAAATACACAGAAACTCTGAGTGGTCATTTGTTGTTTGCAGTTTTCCTCTCTCTGTATTCAGATATTTGTGGTTTCATTAATGCCTCCCACCTTCTGTCTCTAGTGGACTCTTAATTTTCTCTGGTTAGTGTTTACTAGTGGTTGGTTTGCATCCTGAGCCCTTTAAAGTCACTGATGACCTCACTGATATGACAGTATCTTTGATGTGTCTGAATACGATAACTTTTGTGATCAACGCAGGAGTTAAATATTTCAAACTCTTTCTTAATGCATAATATTTATTTGTCTGTGTACCTGGAATCCAACTCAGGTCTTTGTACTTGCCAGGCAGGTGCTGTGCCACTGAACTATATCCTTGGTTGTCTTCTTTTTAAATTACCTCTTAAAATTTTGGCTAATCTTTGGCAAAATATTAAGTAGAACTTTGCATAAAACTCCTAATGTGATGTTAGCACCATCATGTTGTAAGAATAGCCAGTGCTTTCTTCACCAAACTCTAAAAACTTTGACAATTTAACTTCATGACTTTTGTGATATAATTAACTGAGATAATATATACAAATACTACTTTGCACTGTGCAATCTGTGCTCCCTATAACCAAAGCTACCATTATGCTTTTAACACTATTGATTATATGTAAGAGATGTTCATTGTATTATCCAAAGTTTTATACTGATGAAATAGTAATAGTTATCAGTTATTGAGCACTCTCTATCTCTGCCTGATACTGTTTGTAGCAATTTGCGTTTTTATTATTACGTTAAAGAAGACATATTATCTCTATTTCATAAACGAGGGAATTGAGTAATACAAAGTTTATTTAACTTTTCAAATCATAAAGCCAGAAAACCAAAAAAACTTTAAAAAAAGCTATTACTATATGAGACAGCCAGAATGAAACTTTACTCCTCTAGTCTTAATTAATTTCTACCATGCACCTAAATATTCCTATTTGAGTTCCTGAGAGAAAAATTTGCGGTTGATTTTTCAATTTTTTAAAAAATAAAATGAAATGCAAATTTTAAATAATTTATTTATTTTTATTAAGTGCCTAACCTTTTTATTATTTCCTTTTTTATGAGTGTTTACCCTAAGTGTAAGCGTATTCTAAGCATTTAAAAATAGAGAGTAAACCGTACTTTAAACCCCATTTTATCAATGTGTAAAATTGAGTTATCAAAATTCATGAACACTGAAGAATGAGAGATAAACATTAACAGTAGGGAGAGTTTCACTGAAACAACTACCTGAAAAAGTAATCATAAATTTCTTTATAAATTCCATGTCCGCTTAGTATTATACGGTGACTTATTTTCCAAAAATGCTCTCATTTATGCAAATGTGTGCTGATATTTTTAATTAGCATAGAATTTTCTGAAGTATACACAGGAGAATAGTTATAGTTTTGGTGCAATAAGAGGTTCTCATGTTTGTAGAGAATGATATTTATTTTGTGTATGTCTTAATTTTTAGAAATTGTTATGATCATGGATTAATTTTTAAAGAAAATTTAATGAGGTTGTCAAACATTGTAAAGCCTGCTGTACATGAAAAAGTCAATCGTTTCTACATAAAACTGTGTACCTATGTACATATACACCCAAATGTACCTCACTGACTTTTAGCAAACAGAGTAGTTATTCCCAGAACAAAACCATCTTATCCTTGTATAGATTCAACCATAGACAGGATTTAATATTTTTATAAAAATTCACTTTTAGGAAGCCACACTGAATTTGTGATATAAGCTAGTGGTTTTCAAACTTAATTCAAGTTATATGAATTTTGAAAACACCAGGCTTTCTTGTAGTAATCATATCACATATGTGACACAACACACATAAATTTAATGATTATCTTATGATAAATTACTCTTATGTTATTTTAAGACCACTTTTCTACTGGAATTACTGTCTTTTCATGCCTCATACAGGGCTTCTGTGAAAGGAAAAAAAGTAGATATTCTATCTGTATATTTTATCCTCTTTTTTTTGCTGTGTAAGTTTCAAGTGGTGGTGTAGTGAAATGTGTTGAACATTTTTTTCGGATAGGAACAAGTGGATCAAATATTTACTTTTTTTCTACTTCACAATTTCTAAAGAATCGTGTTAGTTCTCAGAGCTAGATTTGTAGACTTAAATCATTTTGTTTTTGTGAAGCAAATAATCTGTCTCATAAAATTTATTTTCATTTGAATGGTCGTGGTTTAGCATTTGTGCCTAATCTACACGCGTTCCATTAAGTAACCTCATTTTAGGTATAGTTCACAATAATGTAACTGCCTAAGATAACAGTGTCTCAACATAGAAGCCAAACTTAAGTCCTTTCTCAATGTTTGATAAATATATGGCAAAGCAGAATTTCTATGAAACAATAATATAAGTTCTAGGTTCCTTTTTCATTGTTGGGATAAAATACCAAACACCCATAGATTAAAACAGGAAAAGTTTACTTTAGTTCACATTGGTAGAAGTTTCGGTCCATAGCTGTCTGTTTCCAAGGCAGGGCAGCATGGCAGGATAATGCCAGTGGAGAAACTCTTTATGGCATAGTAGGCAGGTGGTGAGATTTCCTTCTTCATTCCTTTTTATTAGATCCAGGTTATATGTCTATTGTTTGGTGCCATCACACATGGAGTGGGTTTCCTCTTCAGTAAGCCCATCACAGATATACAGAACTATGCTAAATCAATCAGTGAACTCATTCAGTATCACAGGCATTTGATGCAGTGTCACAAACCCAAGAGTCATTCTCCAAAGCTTCACCTATGAGTGCATGAGGGCTTGGAGGTATATCTACATATAAACCATTGCATGTTGAAGTAAACCGTATTATTCTGAAGTAAATATTAACCTTTTGAAATGTGATAATCCTCGTGTGATAAGTGATCATCATAAGGCCTTAACACCAGGACCCCAAGATGCTTCAAAAAATAATGCAAACAAAGTTTAATGTGTATCCTATATTGAGGAATAGCTTTGGGTTCATTTTAATACTGATGAATTTATGTGCCTTTATGGATATACCCTAATCAGGTAGCTTTTATCACAGATATTTAATTGAAGTACGTGAAGCGCATGTACCCTCAGACAAAGTCAATATAGCTAGTAATATATTAATAATGATAATTTGGAAACATTATCTTTGCTGTGAAATACTAACTCATTCAGTGGATAATTATTAAATTCTTTCTCACTGTTTTTTGCTGTTTAGCCCGTATATTTAAGACATCTGTTTCTTAATATCAGTGTAAAAATATTCAAGCTTAGTCTCTGCTAAAGAATAGAAAGCTAAAGAATTGAAAGAGGTCTATTCTTTGACAAAGATAAAAAGCAGTATTAATGTATATTAGACCAATTCCGTTAAATAGCCTGGAATTGATTTACTGTATGTTTTTTATCAACCTTTTATGAACCTATTATATTTGCAGTATGTGTTACCCTCATGAGCACTCTACCTAATAAATAAAATAGTATGGCACTTCACATTATTTGTCCTAAATTTATCTCTTTTCAACTTCAAAGAGTGCCCTTAGACCTCGTATAATTGAAGTTTGTGGAGAGCGTGGTTTTCACACTATCCACCGTCTACTTTATTTAATAGATGTCAGAGCTTCTAGATTGAAGATTCTAATCTTAAGAGTCTTTCTATACAAAGCTGTTCCACTTCTTTAATGATAGTTTAGTTGTCTTTCTGTGAGCATTTCCAGCTGTGTTTTTTGAAGTAGGGCTTTTATCAGACTAGTGAGGAATATAGTTTGTAGAAGTTAATAGTAATTTAGAAGTTGAGCATTTTAGAATATGTATTCTGATCCTTTTACATTAAACTTTGGATTTTAATATATGCTTTAACATTTTGATTTTTGGTGATTTCATCTAAAATTAGTACTCTGAAAGACTTGATTTCTACATTCCATTCTCAATGTAAAATTTGAGCAAAAAAGACAAAGTGAAATGACATAGGCTTCAGATGTGTGCTAACTTACATGAAAATAGATATGGCATTCTTTAGGCAAACAGAAACTTCAGGTACCTTGTTGATCACTGTATTTAGTATGAGTTGCTTCAAAATAACTTTCTTATCTGTTTCAGAGAAAATTATAACTCAGGTTATGTGGTTTGCCCATAATTTGATTGTAGAATATCTTAACAGTATTTGGTAATTTATTTTATGCATTTTTGATGCTGATTGATTAATGAGGAAAAAATTCCATGTGTAGCATAGACTAAAATCTATGACACTGTAGTGTTTAGATTCTAAGACTGAGTCAGAATATGAAAAATTATACACCAATGATATTTATTAAAAACAGCTATAATAAGTGTTACAGAGGAAATGTTGTAGGGAATCTGGCTGTTACTACAGTCCAGAATGTTCCCTCCTCTCAACAAGACAGACAAGATACCACCTCTTGAAAGGAGTCTTTTCCCCAGTAAGCCTCAAAGCATCTAGCAAAGCTTCAGAATGAGACAGATATTGTGTGAGTATTTGCCTACACCTTGGTGCTTTGACAGTTTAGAAATTTTACAGAAATGTATTTCTTAGGTGGAAAAAGAATTTTCTTTTTCACTAGATAAGGGATAGTTCAGAAAATGTAAAAATAGTTTTGTGTGATATATTTTTCATTTTCATAACTGATATAGCTGACAGTTATATGAAGAAAAAATAAAAGGCGTGTACTGTTATACAAATTTCTCAAAACATATATGTGGTTATTTAAAAGCACATTTCACCCTGCAGTAGCATTTGGAATTAAGTATTGCTTCCTACTTGCTTTGATTCTGATACCTTTCCCTTTGAGCAAACCAGTAAATATTGTGACCACAGGGTGATTTCAATTCATAAATATTTTATTTGATGCTTAAATACTATTGAGAAACACCTGCCAAACCTATCTCTCTGTTTAAAGTTTTTATAATTTTTTCTATTGCAAGCTTTGTGTCATTTCCATTCTCATAGGCAGAGGTGACAGAAAAATAGAGAATTTCTCTGATTATTTAAATGGTTTCTGCTTGGACAGAAATACTCCATTCTAAGAATGCATGTTACTATGGCAGTTCTCTTTTGAAATCTGTTGCACAATTTACACTTTTTGGCCTGTTACTGCACATTTGTTCTGTTGTATATTGCTGCTACCTTCTTTTCCTCATGCCATCATATTTCATTTACAACAATCAGAATTTTAATGCTCAAGTGGTCATTAACTGTGCACATTCCAGCTGTTCAAGACTTAAATTAAACTAGTACCCCTCCTAGCCGTGGGCCTGACTTGCGTTCCTGCATCTGCAGGGCCACTGGCTCGAAACAGGCTACAGAATGAACAATGTGAGGATGTGCAGAGCCAGTAGCTATCTTTTTCAATCCTTTACCTTCTTCTTAAAGGGAGAAAACAAGGTAAAACTGTATAATTTTTGGCAGAGGTATAAAATTTTTTCTCCATACATTTGCCATTAAAATCACAGCTCTCTTTGAAGCAACCTCATATTTTATACATTCTTCAGTGTGTCAGAATTAAGTATGCAAGTCACATAAAATCTTGGTCTCAGAATCACCTTTTTTGAAATTAAAGGATGTAACTGGTTGAGTTATACCATTCTTTTTTTTTTTTCTCTGAGTTTTACATGATAGAATGATTTAACTAAAGATTTTCATTGAAACTTTCTTGGGTAAAATATATACCTGGCATTAGAGGTTTACTTTTCCCCAATTAACTATGTTTTTCATTTCTTTGAAATTAAAACTACTGAAGGAAAGCTTGGTGCTCATGAATATTGAGAACCATCTCACTACCACCACCAATGATTACCTCCTCTGCCCTTGAATTTTATTAATTTCTTTCTACCTGACGAAGAGTTAGACACACTCTGCATTCAGAACTTTGCATTAACATTTTAAAGTGTAGCATGATTGTCACTGTCAAAGTCAACAAGGTTTGAGAACAGTGATCTGTTCTCTAATAAAAAGGTGGAGTGATCTGGCTAAAGCACAGCCCTAGTTCTGAAAATTTTCACACAATCTAATGTATCCATACTCAGTAGTCTGTGAAACAGGTTCTTCAATATGAAAAGAGTTAATGACATAATATGATAAGCTAGGAGAAGTCCAGTTTTGACAAGACTTCTTTCTCTCCTTAGAAATTCTCACAGTCAACACTTGATTATATATTTGCTTTTACTTTTGAGTCTTTTGACTCTGCATGTCCTCTCTAGTGTCAGTTCCTCCCTTCAGACAAGACAAAGACCAATTCAGCCATTCTACATTTATCTGATCATATTACATACTACCATGCCTATGCATGAGGCTTTTGTATTTTGCATTTTTCTACCTCTTATGTGTTGAAGCATATATATATGCAAATAACTGTAGATACACAAATATGTGTACTATATATCCTCACACATACAGGAACATATACTGTCTGAGTTACTTTTCTCATTGTTGTGACAAAATACCCAAACACTCAAGGACAAGCAAGCAAAGCAAAGCATACAAGGGAGAAAAGAAGCCTGTGTTCCTACCCATGTTGTATCCAGGCTACCAGGCTAGGGTGGTGTCCAAACAATCAGTGTACTGATTTATTAATCACACACCCTTGATCCCAGCATCGTGTATTCTCGATTCAGCCACTGAAAAATCACCTATGACCATGTGAGGCTTTGGGGGAATATCTAGACCAGACTGGAACTTCCCACCACTGACCCACCCAAAGTTCGCTTTCATTGCCAAAGTCATAACAGCTCAACATGCTGAAAAGCACAAGTTTCAACTCTCCTCTGAGACTTAAAACAAACTCTTAGCTGTGAGCTTCCATATGAATGAAAAGAAACTTAAACACTCCCAACATACAATGGTGCAAGATAACTGCAAGATAATTTGTACCTTTCCAAAAGGTACAAATAGGGGAGGGATAAAAATTGATGGGACCAAAGCAAGTCCAAAATCCAGCAGGGAAAACCTTAAGTCCTGTGATTTCAAGTGCAACATCTGAGGTAACTTGTGACAAGATGTGAACTCCAAAGGACTTGCATGGCCCCACCCCTATGGTACTATGGGTCGTAGTAGCTTCCATATCTTTTCTCTTGGGCCACTTTGCTTATTCCTTGCAATTTTCCTTAGATGATCCATGTTCTTGGCATCTCCAAAATTCTGGAGTGTCCAGTGCACCTTTGACTTCACAGTCACGGCCTGACCCACTGCCCTCTCAGGCACACACTACCTAGCCTCCCAGCCCTTCTTCTGAAATCTGGGGAAAGGCTTTCTAAATCCACAACTCTTGCATTCTCCCAGCTAAAACCAGCTCCACATAGATGATGCCAAGGTCTTCCACCAGTTAATGCAGTGGTCGGGCTTCCTTCTCCCTTGATTGTTAGTTTAAGGGCCTATGCACCAATTTTAGACAAACAGTTTCATTAGGCTACCACCATTCTGGAACATGGTGTTCTGTAGGTCTCTCTGCAAACCAAAGTCTTTCACTTTTTCAAATCTGATCTTGCAAAAGGTGGGTGTCTGCTGGTTCTTGTGTTGTCCTCAGGCCATCTTCTGGGTTGTATTCTTCTGAAAACTTGACTTTTACGGTTAGTCTTTTCAGTGATCAATTTCTCCTCTGTTCCATCTTTGTGAGTGGGAAATTTATTGGAGATTCGTTTCTAGCCAAAGTCATAACATTCAGAATCATTCTGCTGGGACTTTTGCTTTTGATTATCAACAGAAGCCTGGCTAAAAGCCCTCAGCAATAACTCTGTTGCTGCCTTAACATCTGACTGCCTTAAATATTAATTAGATTGTCACTCTTAATCTTATTCTCAGGCAAAGACTCTGAACAGAGCAAAATGCAGTCAAACTTTCTGTTAGATATTACACATGCCACATGGAATCCAATAGCCAATGCAGTCCTTCTTTCCAACAGAAACCTCCTAAGGCTGGTCTCTATTGGCAGGATTCTGGTCCTCTGTACTGGGACCAGAATCTCCCTCAAGTGTAGCTATACTTTTCCAGCTGCAATCTTTGAACCTTTCAAACTATTACCATGAGTCATTCTCAAAGGCTGTTGAACTACATGTTCAAGGATAATTGCACCAATGATGCTACTCTGGATGCCAAATTCTGTCTTAGTTACTTTTTGCATTGCTGCGACAAAATACCCAATGCCCAAAGATAAGAAAGGAAAGGTTATTTGGGTCATAATTTGTAGAGATTTCAGGCCATAGTTGGCTGGCTCCAAGACAGGGAGGCATGGCAGACAAATTTCACAGAACAAAACTGTTCATGGCCAGCAGAAGATAGCAAAGCAATCAAGGAAGCAAACAAGCTTCCTTCTGTCCCTTGAGTTGTATCCAGGTTGCTGTGATTAGGATGGGGGCAAATCAGTCCTTGTACTATTTAGTACACCACATGCGTTTAATCCCAGCATCATACATTCTAGATTCAGCTACCTCTGAAAAAGCCTTACCTATGACTTCATGGGACTTGGGTTACCATATGTGTTCAAACTTAACACATACCAAGCTTATAGCCTATTTTTTAAGTCTTTAATAAGAATGACCCATTCAAGAAAGTTTACACTGAGTTTATGACTTAAAATTTAAATCTGCCAGCAGTGGTATTTTACTGCTTTGTTGTTTTCCAAACATTTATCACATGCAATATCCTGAACATGTTACTTATTCCATTTGCTTATTTTTGATGTTTTCAAAAATTAAATCACTTTTCTTGATGACAATTGTTTTACTTTGTTTTAGTGATATTACTGATTTCCTGTATTTTCTCTCTGAATCTTTCAACTAAAACCAAAGCTTAGTGCTCCCTGAAATTAAAAAGAAAACTACTTTGACTTGTTTAGCTCCATGTTCTCTAGATAATAATGGGTTGATTGAATGCATGAATAAACGAATAGATACCGGAATAGCGCCAGGTGTCACCATGGTAGTTATCAACCTCAGCAATTTCATGGAGACTAGATTTCTTCTTTGAATCATCTTTTCTCCACTGTTGCAATGCACCTAATCAGTATTACGGGTGAAGGGCAAGGGCGTGTGTAGATACTGCGCTTTCATAACCTGGCATATCTGATCGTCCTTGGGGTGACAAGTGATGGCGTCTCCCTCCTGAATTACACCACATCAGCTTACTGAAATTTGCAGTGTGCTGGCAGACTCATCCGGATTTCAGTCTCAGAATATTAAGTCAAATCCTGACACAGCCAAGTGTCTTCTAAATTATGCTGGCAGTTAGACCTTGATGGTAAGATGAAACTAAAAAGAGTTTTCCATAAACCTTCAAAAGTTGAAACAAACTGCCTACTTAGGCATCTAAATTGATTGCTTCTTTATGGGATTTGTATATTTTGTTTGTATGTCTTCTGTCAAATTTTTTTATGTCTAATATGAATGACGACTAGTACAAGCATCACTTCCAAAACTGTGGCAAAGAGAAGAAAACAAAGCAAAACCAAAAACCCCTACTGTTCCACACTGGTAAAATGTAACTGACATATTCAGAATTGACTGCCAAGCACGATTCTAAACAATATGTAAAGGTCATAAAAGTACATCTTTAGGAGTATATCAGGAAAAATAGTTGGACTTGTATGATTTTGGAATCAAATGCAATGTCAATATGTGTCTTCAGATTTATAGATCATTCTTTATTGAATGGCCAGGTTTTGAGAAGGAAAACGAACATTGCATTTATTTGTAAAACTTTAATTTTATTGGTGCATTCTTAGATATACATAATGATAACATTCATCATAGAAAGTTTGTACCTGGTATATATATATATATATATATATATATATATATATATATTACTTCCTCTTTCTTTTCCCATTCCCATATATGTATCTGAACTTATAGTAATTAAGGCTGGCTACTTTTATTAAAAAATGCCAAATTTTGTTTTTTAATAGCATGTTTGTATAGAGACTTGGTTATTGAAGATTTTGTACATCTTTAAAAGAGAGGAACCCTTCCTTTAATATATACGATTCTGTCAAATATAATAAATGAAAATAATTAACTTTTACTTTTTCTTCATGTCACAAGAGGGTAGCAGGGAATAATTTAAATTCAGTTATAGTAAACAAAATTGATTTTGTCTACTATGATGAAAAATTAAACATATTTATCTCTGTGGGAATATAGAGATCTGTAATGTGAGGTTACTAAATAATATCAAAAAGGATAGAATTTATGGTAGAGTTTCTCAGGAGGATCTGCGCTGATACATGTAAGTTTATATCACATATTTTACTGTTCAGAATATTCTCATTTATGAACAGACCTAGGTGGTGACTTAGTTTTTTCTGACTGCTATGACAAAGTACTCTAAATTGAATAATAGAAACACATCTGACATTTTTTTTCACAGTGTGGGAAGGTGGGGAACCACAATCAATGGGGTCAGAAGATTCAGTGTCTGATGAGGATCCACTTTCCTGTTCATTCCAGACATCTTCTTGCCGTGTCCTTACGTCATAGCCATTGTAGTAGGGATTTGCAGGGAAAACAGTCACACACAGGACACATAATTTATAGCATTATTTATAATGGTCACTTAAGTAGTCAAATGAAAAGCAAGTGTATAACTTTCAGGCACACGAAAAAATAGCCTTTTGTGGCTCCATCATCTGCACTCCCAGCCTACTAGGATGGGCTCTTCAACCTCCCAGGGCACTGGCTGGTAATCCAATCCCATGGCTCTTGGCTGCTCCGTTGCTGGTACTTCCTGGCAGTAGCTTCACCTTTGGGGTGACTCTTTATCTTTTCTCCTTCAGGCTGCATTGGAGATCTCGAGGCTCTGCTTGTCTGGAGCTATAGTCAGCCCCAGTGTAACAACACAATTGGACCTAATTGCTCATTGTCTGAGTACCAAAACATCATGAGCACCAAATGAACTGTTTTGGCTTGGAAAGGTAGTGAATCACAAGACAATCAGCACTGCCAGTTCTGTCTTGAGTGCCAGGTACCAGCACATCAAAGTGGTAGGACAAATGTTTCCTCTCCAAGTATGTCAACCGAATTAAACAGATTTCAAAGTAGTTGAATACTAAGGTATGACTTTAGTTGAGGGTTAGAAATTTGCCTCATTTTTTAATGTGATTGAACTGACCGTATCACAAATAAGCTTTTTTTTTTTTTTTTTTTTTTAGTTACTATCCATTTGACTGCTTCAGTTTATTACTCAATGGGCCCGTAGAGAACACTAAAAAAATTAAAAACGACTCATGAGTAAAAGTCAAACATATGACAGAGGTGTTTGAATTTTGTTAACAATTCAAAAGTAAGCAGTTAAGCAGAAATTTAATCTAGTATATATTTACAGTGATGAACAAAATGTGACACTGCATGGTGTTTCTCAAGGATTCCTAATATGTTCTTTAATTGCAGTATAAAATAAGCTGCACAAGAGAACAAGAAGTAAATTTAAAGAAAAAAAAGTTCTTGTAGTTATTGAATTTTATGGCTATTAAAAAGCATTTGATTAGAGTGTTCAAGCATTATTTAGATGATGATACAATAAAATACTTTCTTCTCCATGAATCTCTAGTGATTAGCACTACTTAGTGAACCTCATATTCAATCAGTTATGTAATTCTTAATTAAACAGAAACAGTAGTTGTATGAAACCCTATACCATATAAAACTAAAGAGCTAGAGTTAATATAAATTTAGAACTGTAATAAAAATAAAAATATAGTAGATAATTTTTTCATGTAAGTCCATGCAATGTTAATGAAGAAATCCTTTTCTAATTATATTAGAGCTATATCAAAATTGTTGAAATAAATAGCCTGTTAATGGAAAGTATTAAAAAGACAAATATAATGAAACACTTAACCATAACCTTTACACAGTTTGTTGTTAAGATTAGTTGTCTGTTAAGCATCTGTCAGATTTCCCGTTATAACTATCAGCCTTCACCTCTCACATGAGAACAAGTTTCCAGAGACTTGGAATTTACTGCTGCCTTATGTATGCTAAATAAATTTTACCCAGTTTTATCTATCATTACGCTTACAATGATACATTTCTTCAAGGTGTTTATTTGAGTAAGTCCACGGTGAACAGCTGATGTTTTATTTATAATGAAGGAGAAAGCCCAGGAAAACTTGAAGCAAGCAAACATTGAAACTAGGCCTCAGTGAATCAGGGGGTAGAATTTATCCTTTTACAAACTGCATGTAAGGGATACAATCGCAATAATTTAAAGTGGGAAGTCAATTTTTTAAGATCTCTTGAAATTCAAAACTACATAGTATTATAACCAACAACCACTTTATCCAGTATCTAACTGTGTTTACAGGCTCTTTGACGATGATGAAATAGAACAGTGCCCTACTGAGCCTGTTCAAGAAGTCCCAGTCACTGCCGTGCACTTGATACTGAACTGTACACACGCTTTATATTGAACTGTGTATGCATATTGACTTCTCAGTCTATCCGGTGCTGTTGTTCAAATCCAGAGCATCGCACAAACCATTAAATCGTGCTATACCACTGAGCTACACATGTAGGCCTTGTACTTACTTATTAAACTGCTACTTAGACTACAAACTCATTTGCAATTCCTCATTTATCTTTTTATGACTTCTACACCCACTACTCATGAGTGGTAAGCTCAATAAATTCTAACATTTGAAGCATGAAGTCTCATGCTCAACTCACAGAACATTAAGATCTAACTCTTAAAAGGAAAACAAAAGAATGCAGCTTACAGCAGCTCATGGCAGTCATCCTGCGTTCCCCCAGCAATGCTGATCTTTTTACTTCCACATCTAAAGGGAGTAAGAATGACCTTATTAAACTGAAAATACACTTCACCAACTAGAAAGACAACATTGTTTTTATTCTTAATTATATGTATGTCACTCAATTTTTTCTGGTATGATGAAACACCTGAGAATTACAGCTTAAAGGATGAAAAGTTCATTTAGATTTGTGGTTCCAAAAGTTCCAGCTGCCTGCATTGCTTCTAAACCTGTGATGAGGCAAAGGGAATAGCAGCGAAAAACCGCTTGCCTCATAACACCCAGGAAACAGAAAGAAAGAGAATGAACTCTCATAGTACCATCACTTCCTAAGAGGCTATTGGCTTGGCACTAAGCCTTCAACAAAATGAGCCTTTTGGGAGACATGCTCAATCCCAATCAAAACATTTGACCCCTAACTCAAAAAAGCTCATACCCATCTAACAGTACAAATACATTCAGTCCAGTAACATGAATCTCCAATGTTCAGAAGTCCAAGTCCAATATTTTACTTGATAATCAAGGCAAACTCTTAACCATCAAAGTTTGTAAAATGAAAAAGCAGCTTACATACTTCCATGGTAAAATGGCACAGTAAGTACCCACATTCAAAAAGGAAGGAAAGTGGACATAAGAAAGAGGGATGGGACCAAAGCAGGACTAAAGCCTCACGGGGCAAACATTAAAGTCTGTATTTCCGAGATTGCATCTGGAGTCCAAGACTGCACTGGAGTTCCAGTGGCATCTCCGAGTTCCACTGGAGTTCCAGTGGCATCTGGAGTCCATCTAGGTATGAGGTGAGCTCCACAAGACTCGGGCAACTGAACTCTCTGCTCTTGCTCTCCCGTGACCTTTTATTGTGTGGCTGTTTCTGCTTCATACTGTTTTGTTTTGCTGGTGTTTCCAAATTCTTATACTCTCCATTGTAGTTTTTGTTTCACTGTCTAAACTCCATTCAGTGCATTCTTAGGAGATGTCCACAGATATTCTGACACTCCATACACATTTCTTGGTCTCACAGGCTTTTGAAATCTAAATGAAAGCCTCTGTGAACCTTCCTGCATTTTGCCTGTCTACAAAATGAGCATCTCATGTGTGACATCAGTATCGGTGAGCTCAAGCAGTAGTTTTTCCAGTTTTTACCATGGCTGCAGTGGTGTCTTGTTGCCTGGATGGCTGAGTCTGATCTGGGTAGTCAGTATCCTGGGTGACTCTGGGAAGCATGGAACCTGGGGTTCTCTTCTCAAATGAAAAGTCTACACTTTTATGTCACTGAGCCAGGAAAAGAGAGGGTCTGTACAGTTCCTGAGATATCATCAAGGTACCTTTCCTACATTACTGGTAGAAAGTGTTTTTTTTTTTTTTTTTTTTTTTTTTTTTTTTTTTTTTTTGTTTGTTTTGTTTTGTTTTTGTTTTTTTTTTTGTTTTTTTTTCCTTATATCATTTAAGCAACCATGAAATCTTTGGCCACAGCTTGAAACATACTCCCTTCCTCGGCAAACTGCAAGTTTTTCAAATTTTTCCACTGTGCATCTTGTTTCAAATTCTCACTGTAAATCCCAGTAAAAGCATCCAACAGTACCCATGCCACTGCCTGAATGCCATGCTGCCTTGAAATTTTGGCTGCCAGATGAATCAGCCCATCACCTATGAATTCTATCTCCCACAAAGTCTTAGTGCATAAACAAGATTTGGACAAGTTGTTTGCCAGAACGGAGCACAGAGGGCATGGAGTCCACTTCCTGAAAGAATCTCTGTTCTCATGTAATACCTCTTGAGCATAGCCTTTTAAAAATTAAGTTATGGACAGAATTTACATACACATAATGATCACAATCATCGTGAATAATTTGTACCTGCGATATATCTTAGGTCCTCTTTTACCTCACTGCCCCCCCTTCAACCTCTCTTCACCTCCTTATTTACAATTTACTTCAATCTTATCCTTCTTTTCTCATTTTTTCTTTTCCCTTTGTACCACCCCTGGTTTCTCTTTCCTTTTGAACATTCTTTCTATTTCACAATATCTATTAACTTTGAGTTTCTCATACCAGAGAGACAATGTGATATTTATGCACATGTCTTATTTATTTCACTTAAATGTATGGTCTCAAGGTCCATCCATTGAGCTATATGTATATGTATATCCATATACCTGCATCTTTTTTATCCATTCTTCAATTGACGGGCATTTGGGTTGTTCCAGATTTAACTATCACAAGCTGTGCACTATAAACATATGTGTGCATATATCTATGAGGTATAATGCTTTTAGAAAGATACCAAGAAGGAGAGTAGCTGAGTGAAATAAGCATAGCCTGAATGTCCACATTGCTATAAGCATTGTGCTCTGACATCCTACCAGAATTATCCATTATGCTCCATTGAGCACATTCTAGGCTTTCTGTAGCCTTCTTCAAACCCTTCCAAATTCTTCCTGAACAACCATCTTGAAAACATCTGGAAGACATGGTCAATCAACCATAGCCACAGCAACAGCTCACCTTCTTGGCACTAATGTTCAGTTAGTCTGCTTTTCATCACGGTGGAAAATATGACAATATCCACTAAAAAAAAGAAACATTTAGTTTGTCTCATGGTTTAGAACTTTCAGTCCTTGGTCCCAGCCGGCTCTATTGGTTTTAGATCTGTGCCAAGGCAAAAATATGATGATGATGTAGTGTGCTGGAAAAACACTGCTTACCTTGTGGCAGGCAGGATGGAGAAAGAGCATTTTCATGACCCTGTTGCTTCTCCCTTGGCAGCTAAGCCTTCAGCACAATAAGCATTCTGGAGTATATTCTAGGTTTTACCCATAAGATACCTCGACCACCTGAAGAAAATCACTCATTACAATGCTTTTAAACATCCAGAGTTTGCATAAAGAAAAGTATCACACCCATTTGAAAATTATGACTCCGTGCATGTGTTTAAAAAGAAAACTGTATTGGTGTTACAGTGTGCATCACAATGGATAAATACATCTTTGGAAAAAGAAGCTCTTTTTAACTCCTGTCAGCATTATGCATGACAAAAAAGTTAAATTTCATAATATTATTTTAAAAATTCATTGATCAATTGAAATTCGCTTACAAAAATCCTTCACTGGCATTCATCATTCTAGGGAACAGGATAGCATGTATGTCAAACCAAGCTGATAGATTTCAAATGACAAGTTCTTACTGAGACAAAATGCAATGAAAGGTACATTAAAAATCTTCATTGCTAAAATTTTATCTTAAAGATTTCAAATGTATCATGTTAAAAATGGTACAAGGTGTATTTCATAATCAGTATATTGTACTAAGATGGCTAATACATTCTATTGTTTAAGGAAATTGTAGGTTCTTAACAAATACATTAAGCTACTGTATTGGAAAAAAATATAACCAAAGTAATACATTTTTCTACATACTTCTGGTTACAGATTTACAGCTGACCTAGGGAATTAAGATGATGGAAAATTTTTATAATGTTTTACTCATTGAAGTTAAAGGCAGATGGTTAAGAAAAGTCCACTGTCTTTGGTAACTAGAAGGCCAGAGATGGATCATACCTGTAGTTGCCTGACATACAGTCAGTGTTCCCAAAACTCAGATTATTTCTGGCTTTGTTCTCTAATCTCCAGTTCCATCTTCTCCAATAATATAATTCATAATGGTTGGAGAGAGAGAGAGAGAGACAGAGAAAGACAGAGACAGAGAGAGACAGAGACAGAGAGAGAGAGACAGAGAGAGAGAGAGAGAGAGAGAGGAGAACTAAGGTTAAGTCCCATTTTGAATGGGTCAAGTGGGTTAGAATAACTGCATTTTGCAAAACTACGTATAATTAAGTCTTCCTTTGTGGCATATACATTGGGAAGATGATAATGATGTGTAAGTCTGAATATCAAGATTATTTAAGAAAGAAAAAAGATATGAATGGTAAATAGTTAGTTAGGCTAGAATTATGGTTTCTGAGTCTATTTATTCCACTAATATATTAGAATCTATAAATTAGTCTCGTTCCAGTTTTGGCATCAGGGACTTGATCATGATATGAAATTAGGTCAAAAATGATTTTAATATACATTGTATCACATTCCAGAGAATATAACATAAAAAAATGTCAATCCCTAAATATTTTCATTAGTCGGAGTCTTTTCAATAGTTTTCAAGATTCCTGAATATCTCATCTCTACAGTTTACTTACCTAAGAAAATATCCAATATTTCTTTGGGAAAATATGTTTGTGCTCTTAATACATTTATGTCTCAAGTGTACCCAAATACTTTTTTTCTTCAGTGGGCCTTAAATCCTTAGTGTGACTCAGTTCTGGAATTTTGTTGTGAAGAGCCAAACATCTCTGCTTTACAAACAGACAAAAGTTTACCCATATAAAATTCATAGATGCCATAAAATGCTGAACATGTATTTCAGTCCCCAAGTTACATGATCAATTAGCCACTCAAAAATACTTCCTTGCAGCAGCACTATTAGGTATGGAAATTACACCTCACATCTTATGACTCAGTGGTATTATTTGGTCTCAAAAACTAGGCATGCCATTATCCCCAGGGATGTAAGAGAATCTATTTCTGCTGTAAATCTCCTGCTAGCACTGGTGGCTAGAGGAGAACAAATTGCATGGTACTGCTAAAAGATGCTGATGTTCCACTCTGCATGTATATCTCAAAGGAGAAAAACAGCCTTTGTCCTGTCTTCAGAGGTGTAGAGATTACAGATGATAAAAGCATTGCACATTTTCTCATTTCTTTGAGAAATTTTATGGAGAATGTAGCAAAAGAATCTCAGACATCTCACAGGCTTCAGTAATTCCATATATCAGTTTGTTAACCAAAGACTAGGCAAATCACACTCATGTGCTCAGACTAGAGCAATGTTTTTGAACAATTGAAAGGATAATTGTAAGTGGTCAATTAAAAGGTTTTCTACAGTATTTGGTTTAGAATTTATCCTCTTACTATGTTTTCTCTGTTTCTTTACTGATACAAATGTGACAGTTTTAGGAATATTTGCATGCTTAATCTCTTTTTAGAGTTTGAATTTTTAAACTGTATCTCAAGTGTATTTTTAATTCTTTTTCCCCTTTAGATCTTGAGATAATTAGAAAAGGTGGGGGATGGCTTTACCTTGTAAGGTGAATTTTTCAGATGAGATTATTGGATTTGAAGCAAAAACAAACCAACAAAGTAAGTAAGTAAGTAAGTAAGTCTTCACAGACTATGAGAGGAAGGGCTGCTTCCATCTGCTCCTGCGCAGACTCAGTGACATGGAACCGTTAGGGTGAATTGAGCCCTATGGATCTAGCCTGTTTTCCTAGGCCAGTTTTCATTCATTTTTTTTCCAGACAACTCACTGCTTTTCATACAGGGTTGTGAAAACGCCGTGTTTAGAAACAACTTTTTTGATGCCAGGAGCAAACTTTGAGTACAGTGTTCTCCCTTGCAAGTCCACAGTTTCAAATCCCACAGCATTATTTCACAAGACGCTGGAATCTTCCTTGTGTCTCTCTGTAAATTGAGGCAAGAATTTAGGCATTTGTGTTCATTCTTGACCTTTAACACATTTGTTCAGTTTGAAACCACTGCCTCACCCTCAAGCTTTTTAATGCTCTTTATTTTCCGTTTTTTGCAACAGCCATTCTATTCTCCCAAATACTGCTCTCTAGAATACGTAGCTCTTAATTTCATTGGTTATTTTGTTATTCCAAACCAAGGAATGCTCACTCATTTCTAAATATCAGTTAGATTTTTTTTTTTTTTTTTTGAGGCATAGAACTACCAGGACTAATAATAAGCCAACATGTCTTCTGCTGCTGAGATTCTTTTGACCATGATTTCTTCTTCTCAATTTTTGTATATTAGACATTTTCTTGCATGAAATGCATTTTAACTAATTCACACATGGATTTCCTAGTAGAAAAAGGTTAAGAGTTATTCTTTGGGTTCTTTATCTGACGTTGTAAACTATAAAGGAGAGCATTTGCTGATCATTGGAAGGTTTTTGAAACAGACTTGACAGAAAAATAATTGTACATTTATAATTTGGCTTTTTTTTTTTAATTCTGTTTGCTTTCCCTTTTCCTTCTCCACTTTTCACTTCCTCTCCCCTCCCTCAATCACTTGGTCCCTTTTCTGTTTGCAAAAGATCTATTTTCCTGTTTCCTGTTACATGTCTTTTATTTTTATTTTTAAATTTTATATACCTTAGGATTTTATAATATCCAGAATTAGACGTATGGCAATTATAAAAGATTTCTATAAATTAATATTGCTGAAATTACTAAGTTTAAATTACTAAGATGATGATAGGTCTAAAAGATGTAATAATAGGAAATTATAACACTTTAGCTTTCATACATATTAGGAAAATATTTGAGAAATATTTGTTAACATATTTATTAGCTTAAAGGGATAAGGAGCTTTAGCTATTTAAAAGTTAAAAACTGAGAACAAAAATAAAATGAGAAATAAATACTAAATACCCAAAAGGAAATTGTTAAACCTTAAAAAGAGACTATTTACAGCCACAGATAAACGGATAAAAAAGTACTATTGATGTACGATAGAGTGCTACTCCTCCATAAAGAAGAGTAAATTGCATTGTTTATAGGACTGAAAATGGATACAATTCAATGCAATAATATTAAGTGAAATAAATAGAGACAAAAGCTTAAATATCTCACAGAATCTTTTTTATGAGAAGCCCAATGTATAAGTAATTTAAAAAGCAAAATTTACGGTGTAGAATAGGAAACAAGGAAATAGATATTTTGCAAATGGAAAGGAGGACAAAAGATGGAGGGAGGAAAAAAGGAGGTGAAGGACATGGGAACTAAGAGTCTTAAGATGTGTGTTACGTCCATGTGCCAGTTCTCCATGATGGATGTTATCAGTGTGTGCTGCAAACAGGTATAAATAAAAGATTTTTTAAAGTATAAAATTATAATTCTATAAAATCTTTCAATATTTTATTGAGATTTTCTAGGTCATTAAGTATTTTTTTTTTTTTTGCTTTTCTTCAATGTCTTTCCAAAATCACTGAAACTATGTTATTTTTCACCATTGTGAAATTAACATGCGTTTGGAAATATAACCATCAAAGGTTATATTTATCAGGTATTCCTTGATGCTGTGATGCAATCAAAACAAAAAGCCATAGAACAAAATTTCAGGCCTCTCCTTGGTCCTAAGTGCTAATCAGTTAACATAAATGAGCTATAAGGTCAAGAGGCAAATGCTTCAGGTTGAAGTGATACACTGTTCATTTTGTAAGGATGCTTGGGTGACACATAACAAAGAAGATAGACATACAATTCTAACTAAAGGAACAAGTGAAGAATTGTTATATCTGTCACTGAGGTGTTATTCTACCAACTTTCTATTATTTTGAGACAGAGTCTCATTAATTGCCCAAGTGAGATTTGAACTTATCATCCTTAGCCTGGCAGTATTCCCATCGTGTTTTACCACATCTCGCTCATCAGTCAGTTTCATAGGAAATGTAAAGCAGGAGAAACTACATAAAAACGTCTTCTTTTTGTATTTTCACAGAACAATTAGGTAGCAAACTGAATAATGAATCTCGATTAACAAGGGTCTTCTTGTTCAGATACCCACAATTCATCTCCAAATACCAAAATATAATATGATGAGCACAGAGGATGAGTGAAGGCGCCAGTAGCCAATCCCTGTCCCTATCTGAATTCTGGTATAGAAACCTGACTAAATCAAGCATCATCAGATAGTGGCTGTAACAATAAGAGGTCTGAGAAAGTTGTTAGTACCAGAAACCAGATTGTAAGATTGATCCCTGATCAATCTCACTGGTTTCTGCAAAGTCATGCTGATCACTTTGCTGAATACTTAATTTACCAGTCTGCTATTATTTATAAAGTAAACTTTTACATGCACATCTGCAAATGGAGTGATATCCACAATTACAGCTTTATTTTTCTTTTTTTATATCGAATTACTGTTGTGTAAATTCCATATATGAGATAAGGGGGGAAATCCATCTAATGCTGAAGGAGGGTGAACATCAGAATTATTTTCATGAAAACTGGATTATTTTTCAAACTCAGGACCTTGAAATTGCCAGGCAGGTTCTGTGCCACTGAGCTATATCTCTGGACCTAATCATTATTTAATTATCTTCTTTTAGAAGTAATAAGAGGACTATGTTACATGCCATTTTGACATATCACATTTCAAGTATTTGTTCCTACTTTTTTGCACATCTTTACTACATAAGACTCATTGCACAACAATAAATACAGCATTTCCGTAGGGCTCAGAGTGTCTTAACAAGCAGGGACTACTTGTTTTGAATCCACTATGTTTGTGTTGCAGATATACAGCACACTGCCTGTACAGAAGAACCAAAATACACCTTTAACAAATTAGGCAATGAAGTGTCCTTTAGCTTTCTGCTTTGACTTTAGTCACATTGTTCAGAGATGGACACAAACACACACATACACACAATTAGTTTCAGTGTTATCTCTCTAAATAGAGAATTCTTACTCAAAGCAAGATTTGTCATTTTTCTGATCTTAAGTATGTGCTTTATTCAATACCAATAGCAACAGTTATAATGCCAATAGCATTAACTCGCTGAATACTTTATTTAAGGTGTTTTCAAGTGTGTTAAGATGGTTAACGCAGACGTACAATTCCAATAGGTCATTTTGCTGAAAGTCTTTTCATTTGAAACTTACTGAATCATGTCTGTGATGTGATGTGTCTTTTTTAGAAAATAATTCTTTGATGACCAAATTACATTCCCGCAATTGTGTGTGTGTATGTGTGTGTGTGTGTGTGAGAGAGAGAGAGAGAGAGAGAGAGAGAGAGAGAGAGAGAGAGAGACAGAGAGACAGAGAGACAGAGAGAGAGAGAGAGACAGAGAGAGAGAGAGACAGAGAGAGAGAGAGAGAGAGAGAGAGAGAGGGAGAGGGAGAGGGAGAGGGAGAGGGAGAGAGTATGTCTCATGCTAGGATTTGAAAGCAAGATTCTCACTTGCTTGGCAAGCAATCCCCCACTGAGCTATATCTCCAACCCCCAAGACATGTTTATTTAGCTTTTATAGCTTAAAACAATTCACACAATGTCTTAGGTAGCAATGTTGGTTCTATTTATATTTACTAAGATTGTCCCCAGCAGCTGCCCCATATATTTCTAAGGACATTCTTTCACATTTATGTTAAGTAAAAGCTGTAATTTTCTTTTCTTAGTGAAGAAAAATCTGTAAGCCAAACAACAGAATGAATAACACAATGTACAAAATTTTGAAAATTGCTGTACTGGAAAATAGAAAACACATTGAAAATATGATTTAATCTTCTTTAGGTAGGGATGTTATAAAAGCAAATCATACTGTAGTGGCAATGAGTCTTAACAATGAACACATTATCTATACTTACTTATTTGTATATTAACACCAAAGAACATAAAGCCATTGTTTTTCCTGAGTTTTAAGGGTCCTCTTTACTCACTGTGACTGTAGCCAAACAAATGAAATGCAGCAGAGCAGTGATGATACCTAACTCACTCTCCACACAACCATTACTGCTGCTTTGGGCATCTGTTATCTGTTTTCAGTTGTAAGGAACATGTAACTACAGGGAGTAGAGGTGAATGAACCGCATGTGTTCTTTAGCTGTTTTTTCTATATAGAAGTGCTTTCGATTTTCCTAGATAATGGCCATGATACCATAAATCCATTAGAGATGGTTTATCTCATAAGCGGTATACATGGCTTCCTTCTTTCCAATGGCTATTTCTTTATGTTTTAAAGATAAGATATTGCAAAATCTTGACAAAGAAGTCCAAACATCTTTAAGAAAAGATTCAGAAATATAACGGTGGTATTACATCAGGGACTGTGATATTTCCACATGCACTTTATAGTGAATTAAAACATCATATTACATTCCCAAAGTTCCATTCCCATCGTATCAGTTTGACTATATTGATTAATAGAAGTACAGTAGTAATTTTTATCAAATAAAAATACCTTTAAAAACTACTTTAAGACACATGTGTATAAAACTGCAGGCTATGTGTGTTCCAAATTGACTTCTAGCTAAGTGCCAGTGGGATCACACAGCCCTTTTTTGTGTCCTTCAATAATAAATGCAAAAGGAAAACATTAAATAATTTTCTCATTAAAACACTTACTAATGATTACTATAATTCATTGATTGTATAAGCACATAATATTTTGTGACAGTAAGAGAAAAAAATGTCCAACTGTCATCTATTGACAGATGTTTTCTGTAATCATGGATATTAAAATGCATGCTTAAAAAGTGTATCCAGGAGATGTTGAGATAAGGTCATAAGCAATTGAGTTTTCATCCAGAAAACAAACATTAAAGCTTTTAACATTTCCTTTTTAGCATATGTTATTGCAACTGGAATCACATTCATTACAAACTTGGTGGTAGTTTAAGAAACTATTCATATTTCCAGTCAGTCCCTAGAACAGTTTTTTTATCTTTTGTGAATATCTTTATATGATATAAAAAGCTGATATTTTAAAATATATATCTATAATTCTTATGGAACAGATTATTTTATTAGGCATGAACTAACATGTAACATATTACCAAAAATGAAGCTGCTTAAATCCACAATTTTATCACATTTCTCTGGAGCAGGAATCCCGACAAGGCTTGCCTGGATCCACTGTGCCAGGGTCACACTCAGGTCACAAACAAGGTGTCATC
Organism: Cavia porcellus; assembly: GCF_034190915.1. Taxonomy (NCBI): domain Eukaryota; kingdom Metazoa; phylum Chordata; class Mammalia; order Rodentia; family Caviidae; genus Cavia; species Cavia porcellus. Next base: position 20,601,864 of record NW_026947494.1, on the reverse strand, counting down.
TTAAGGGCACCGAACAGATGGTTGTCGGAAGAATTCAGTTCCTTCCGGGCTATTGAGCCGATATCTACAGCTCCCTGCAGGTTCTTGGTCTTTGGCCACAGTCAGTTCTTTGCACAATCTTCCGTAATGTGACAGCTTTTTGATCCAATCTTGCCAGCCAACAAGGCAGCAGAAGGAAAGATGTAAGTTGCCAGGTCTTGTAAAATTGATCATGTGATAAATTTTATAAATATATATGATCATATGAAATATATGTATATAGTATCACTTCACTTTTGCTGCATTCTGTTAGAACTAATTCACTAGACAAGCCCATTTTAAAAAGAACTTTATGACCTATTTATATTAGGAAGAAGGGCTCGTTTGAGATCCTTTAAAAAGTCAATTATTAATAGAAATCAACTATATAAAGCAGAAGATAGGAATTCCTTACACCTGCTTAGTGATACTGTCTGTCTCACTCTCTTATAAATATGTTTCTTGGTGTTTTGAAGTTATGAATTTCCTATTGTTTGAAGACAATATAACTAACATAATAAAGAAGAAAGAGAAAATCTTAAGTGCCAGGTTAGCCACTTACAGATGTAGCAATTAACCCTGTTACAGGATCCCTCGGCCTTGTTTGGCTTACGAAGCAAAGGAAGGTCTTAAATGACTATCTTGTCTCTGGGACATAATTCCCAGTTCCCACAACGTAAAGGAGGAAAGGATTATTTTGGCGCACAGTTTGCATAGCTGGCCTTCTCTGAAGCAGGAAGGTTTGGTTGAAAGATCTGCTCACATCCTGGAGGTCAGGAAACAGGGGAAAAGAGGAGCCAGCGAAATGTACATGCTTCCGGGTCACATGTCCAATGACCTGGGTCTACTGACCAGGATCCACTTCTTAATAGCACACTTGGCTACTGTGCACTTGTGGTCCAGTCCTCTTCCCAAAGCTCTGCCTGTAGGTGTATGGGACTGTGAGGGACATCAAAATATGAGCCATAACAGGAGTAAAGACTTCCTATGGCCAGGTCATTGACATCTATTGAGAGGAAAATAGCAAGACACACTGATTTCCAAGAACACCATTCTATCCATTCATGGATCCACATTATATGATAGAGATTAAGAGCTAAATAATAAACAGTCCTTGCAGAGCAGCAAGTGGTCTAAGATGAAATGGGGTGGCCTGTAATAATAACCTGGCATGTGGTGGCCTCAATAAGGTCTCTGCTTTTTTAAATTGCTTTTTTCTGAATACTGATTGCTAATTCTCATAGTGAAACCATAAGTTACTACAAAGGAATCAGTACTATACTTTTAAAAGAAGAACAATTAAAGGTGTAGATCTGTTTGTTTTTCCAGAATTGTAACTTGTTAGCTTAAGTTTCTCCACTTGTTGTAGATTTTCAAATATTTTATCCTGTCCTATAAATGCACCTAAGTACAGACACTTAAAAACTTCTTAAGGTTTTGAACTGAATGAAATAAAACTAAGCATAAGAATATTGCCAGGAAACATTTATTAATATTATTAAGAAGATTTCACTGAAAATAAATTAAATCAATATATAATCTCTATGTTCAGGGATCATAATTCCATTTGGTAGAGCTGTTTAACATTGCCATTCAGAAGAAAGCTAATGTTTTATTCATGTGTTTTTTGAAATAGAGTCCAAACATTCATATTTATAATGTGAAAAATCTCACATTAATATTTAAATATCTATCTCTAAATTTAATCAAATACAATTAGCATAATGCAAGTAAAAATATGTATTATACTAGTCAGTACAATTTTTAAATGGACTCTAAAACCACTGTTTATTGGAGTTAAGATTTAGAAATTCAATTTATATTTAAGAAGCTATTTAACATGATGTTCTTTCCTGCAGTTGAACATATATATTTTAGGATGCTTTTCCTTACTTTTTCCATTTACATAATCATGAATCTACTTCTCAATATTTTAAGAGTTTATTTACCATTTTGGAAATATCTTGGTGAATAATTGCCATGTAATATTTTCTCTTATATGAAGGTTCATTTTTCAGTACTGTCTTAAGATATGATTAAACCTTCTAAATAAGAATCAGCTCGCTAAAAACCTCTACTATTAGTATGATGCTATGCATATATTTCTGGGTCTATGTTGATAAATGACTATTTTTTTTGGATCCTCCCACCCCAGCTTTTCTGCTTTGTACCCTGCCTTCCATTATAGAAGATACCAGTTGTTAAATCCTGAATGCCCAGGATGTTAAGGAAAGCATTTTGTGGTTGTCTAAAAGACCAAAGTGAGCATTATCAAAATTTCTGATGGGCTCCTGACCATTCAGGCAAAGCTGCTGACAGGAGCATTAGGAGACCATCAACCCAAACAGGAATCCGAATACTGCGGTGAAAATCACACAGATCCAGTAGCTACACATGATCTTGAATTGCTCTTGGCCTCTGCTGCCCATTTGCGGGTGTGTTTTAACACCTATACTATCATTATTTGTTTCATTATTTTGGCATTACTCCCAAGGTTGTGTTTGTCTGTGATGTAGTGTGGATATTTTGCATTTCTAGAAATGTCCTATCATAATCTGCTGCTGATACCTGTATTCTCAACTGCCTCATCCATTCTTATTTTTCTTCCGGCTTATGAGTTGTTTCTTTAGCACACACTGGATTCTGTGGACCTCTTTAAGCTGTCTTCCAACTCATCCAGGTAGACACATTCAGCACCTTTACTAGCTAGCAGCCAGTTGGACCTTCAAATTTTTTGTCCCCACCTCTCAACCAACCCACAGGGATGCTGACTGGAGGCTTAAAGAAGAATAAGCAGCCAAAACCTGAGCATCTTGGTCATCTACATACTCTCTCTGTTCCCAAGAGATGTTCTTGAGTTTCTATACTGCTTGCCTTTGTTGAACAGAAAGGATAATTCCCTGTGGTTAAGCCTCCATCCTCTCCATGCTGAAGAGTTCAGGGAAGTTTTACCCATTAACAGGTGTTGACCTATAAGGTATTTTATAAATACACTCAAAACACAGTTTGGAACTCTGAACTATGTTGTCATGCTTTCATTATATTTGAACACTTGGGGCCTCATACCTAAGGACTCCACTTCAGAGAACAATATTAGGTAGTGTGTATTCATGCATGACATGTACTATGCAGACTTAAAAATACACACATTTTGAAAACTCTTAAATGCTGAATGTAAAATAGATCATGTACTAAAATCAGCTTGCTTTTATTCCAGGCATGCAAGAATGGTTGAACATCTGCAAATCAATAAATGTAATAAAACACATGAGTAGAATGAAGAATAAATTCTTTCAATTATCCCAACAGACACAGAAAAAGTATCTGATAAAATTCAACATTCATTCATGATAACAGCCTTGAACAAATTAGATGCAAAATATTATAACTCAAGCTAATAAAAGATTTATATGAACAACCCATAGCCAATATCATATTGAATGGATTAAAACAGCATTTTTTATATGCTTACAATTCTTATTTGGTAGAATACTAGGAATTTCATCCAGGATGAATAATCATGAGAAAGAAACAGAAGTTACACAAATAGGAAAGGAAGAATTCAAATGATCTCATTTTGCAAATGATGACTCCATATATAGAAAAAGCTAATGACTTTACCAAAGGGTTCCTAGAATCAATAAACTTAGTAAAGCAGCAAAATATAAAATCAACATAAATACTCAGTATAGGACTGAGCATGGTGATGCATGTCTGTAATCCCAGCACACTGGAGCCTGAGGCAAAAAGATAGGTGAGTGTTTGAGCCTGGCCTGAGCCCATAGTGAGATGAACTGTTTAACAAGCCCTTGTTTCAATAAACAAACAAACAAAAAAGTCAGTATAGGATTAAGTGCCAAAAATAATTTATTAAGAATCCTTGAAGACAATGGAATCTTCTTAGCCCCTCCATATAAAATATGTAGAATAAATTTAAGTAAAAGATTTCTACAATCAAAATTACATAACGGTGAGGAAATTTTGAAGACCTCACATAATCATGAATTAGAAGAATTAGTAGACTGAAAATATTATTTTTGCGCCAAACAATTTAAAACCTTAACTTAATCCCCATCAAATTAATAATGACATTCTTTCCAGACCATAAGAAAACAGCCCCCAGGTAGACAAAACAGTCTTGCATAAAAAGCTCATAGCTGGAGGCACATCACAATGCCTAATTGCAAACCCTACTATTGAGCCATTGTAACGAAATCAGGATGATACTAGCATAGAAAAATATGTGGTGAAATGGAACAGAATGGGAAACTCAGGAATGGCAAAGGAAGCAATCAGTGGAGTAGGGACAAGAGAAGGGAAACTAATATTTGCCAGCTCTTCATCTAATATAGGGTTAATAACCAGAATATAAAAATAACTCAAGGTCTGAAACATAACAAAAAGTAAAAAAATGGTCACCTAATATCTAAAGAGAGGCTTCGCAAGAGCACATGGTGTATATACACAATGGAGAGTTATTCAAATAAAAAGAGAATGAAATCCTATCATTTGCAGCAAAATGGATGGAACTGGAGTAGTTTTTGCTCAGTGAAATCAGCCAGAAACGGAATAATAGCATTATATATTCTGTGCCACTAAAAATAAGTCACCCTGAAAGTAGAAGAGATTGTGAGGGAGAAACTGAGAAAAGTAGAACACAAGAGCATGCTTGAGCCGTGAATGATACACATTCATGTTTGGAAAAAGGCCACGGAGACTCCCATGGATGTGTACAGTCCGTGTGGGCTGATAATAATAAAAGATAAAATGCTGCCTGTTCAGTTTCTTGGCTAATGTGTCTGTTTTTTCCTGTTGAATTTCCAGCTTATTTAAAATAGTGCTTTGAACTATTGAATTGCCATTGTATATCTTGTAACGGGCTCCTGTGAAACACTTCGGTGCTTACTGGATAAATGAAGGGATGCTATGATGAAAACTCTTAAAGCTGTCTACTCAATTAATTGTACAGTGAAATTTTTAGTAGTGGTTTAAATTTAGAATTGTATTTATTATTATTGTTATTGTTATTAGTAGTAGAACCTTTGATGATAAAACTGAAGTCCTTCTGCATGTTAAGTAAATTATCTTCTACTGAACAACACTTCCAGCCCTATTTTGAAATATTTCGCTAAAAAATTCAGAACATAATGAACTCCAGCCACTTCAAAGGCAATATATATTATAGTGACAGAGTAAGATAATTCAAAGACAATATTCAGCCTGCTAATAAAATCCACATTGGCATCATATTCTTCATATTAACACTGGCTTAAAGTGATAAAATTCTGTTAGTAACACATTGTGTTTTATTAATTTAACTGAACTCTACCAAAATAGAAAATATTATCTCAGATACTCCTTATTTCCTTCCCCCTAATGTCAACATTTCTTGACAAATTATGTCAGCTCCAAAGAGAAGATTCAAATGTTGTCAGTTCAGACTATGCAGGTAGATGTGCTCAAGTAAAAGAGGGCCTGCTTTAAAATACAATACCTTTGTAAGTCTACTGAGTTAATAGCTTTTATTTTTACATAATCTTTGATATTTAGGTCAAACTAGGAGATAATTATTTAAAGTATTAATGAAACACTTTTATGAGAAGCAGAACATACGCTTTTTCTTCAACATGAACAAAACTTTCATTTGTATGATCTCAGATGAAAAGTACCTCCTAGACGTATGAGCATCACACAATTCAACATCCTTTGAGAAATCATTAATTTGACCTTTTCAGACATCATTTTGAAAAGCACAATTGATGGACACCACCAGATGGAAAAGTGTGAAGCCTGCTGTATGGGATTCTAACAAATATCCTTTAAACTCCTTTCCCATTGGCAAAGAACCTGTGACAGACAAGTCGTAAAAATATTATTCCTTATTTATAATTCATTCTAGAAACATATGTGAATAAAGTGGGAACAACAATGATCTGGCGGTATCTTTAGCAACATTACTTATAAATAATGCACCTCTGTCAAGTTCATTTTCCTGACTGGCTTTCCCTAGAGTTTGCCTACTTCTATTTTTGTTCTGTTCTATCAGATACTTGTAAATCTAAATCCCTTTGAGGATAACTCTCCTACCGTGTGTCTGTCTCCACGGGAAAAGGTAATCTTACTTCCGTCATCTAATTAGGAGTAGAAGTCTCTGTGCTGCAGGCTCGACATCAACAGAACTCTGATGAGCCAGTGTGCTGACATCAATGAACACTTTATTAAATTACACACTCCCCTAAGCAGGCACGGGCTTTCAGAGCCCTAATATTTTATGCACTATTGCATGCCTCCCAATTTGTTGAAGCTGAGGGTGTCCAGGCCAAACTGAGAATATAAAGTTCTGAGGAGGATATGGAGTATTGTTTTTTTTTTTTTATTACACATGGTGTTTGGCTGGCAGTTAGATGTAAAGTTTAGTTTGTTGTTTTGACAACTGATAACTAGCCAGAAACAAAGAATACTAAGAAACAAGTCAGCCAGTACAATTTAAGGGATTTTTAACACCGGTGTCTCAAGGTAGAATAAAGGTAGCATTGCTTGCAACTCAATTTTTAAATGATGATTCATTCCTGGATGCTGCATAGTTAGATGCATAATTCAAAGGTAATAGGTTTTTGTCTCCCATATAATTACATAATCGTAAAAATTTTTAATTATTAAATATTTAATATTTGATAAAGGAAAATGCAGTGAAGGTAAATATCTTTTTTTAAAAAATTGCATTTGCCATTTTATATAACAGCCATTCTATCACTTGGGAGAAGATATATCATTGTGGCTCAGATTTCTTTTTCATAATAATTAATATTGAGTATAATTTCATATACTTCTCAACCAGGGAGATTTATATACCTTAAAACTTATCATTTATCGGAGTTTTTGCAAATGACTTCAATGATATAACTAATACTATAGTCAAGATAGAAAATATTTAATTCCCTTGTTTTATTTTGGAGTTCCTAGATTTTGACAAGTGTTGACCAGTCTTGGAGTTTATATTTTTGTTTTTTTTCAAAAATGTTATATAAATGGAGTCAATACCGTACAATTCTGAGCCTGGTTCCTTCATTTTAGCATTATGTATTGAGCCTCATTCATGTTATTGCTTGCATCTGTAGTTCTTCATTTATTGTGAGGATACATTATTATTGTCTAGTTTAAACATTTTGATTGTTCCTAGTTTTTGATTATTATAACAGTAATCTATGATTATATTTCATTTGCATAACGTTTAATGTGAATAATTTTTTGTCTAAAGAAATCCCTAGGATGAGAATGTTGTGTCATGTGATTAGTGCATATATAACTTTTTACAATACACAAAATTTGTTTACTAAATTGAGATAATATTTTTAATTCTCAACAAGACAGAGTAATTTCAGTTGTTCTGGATTCTCCCAGACACCACATGGCTTTTTACCAAATTTAATTTAATATAGTTAGATCCAATGAGATTTTAATTTTCAAATTCTTATGCATAATGATGGATTGTTGCAAAGTTTCCATGTTTTTATCTGAAATTTTTTTCAAATGCTTATTTGAGTTTTTCCACATTTTAATTACACCTTTTAATACTTGAGATTTAAATTTTTCTTATGTAGATGGAAAGTATTTTATTAGATTTCTATTTTACTCCAACTTAGTGTTTTCTTTTTATTTTGTACATGTCTGCTGAAGTTATTATTCTTTTTAGTTTTATAAAAAATTGTCAGTTTTTTTTCCTTTCATAGTTCATGACAATTTATACATGATGATTTATAAAACTTTCTTTCTCAGAAACTTCCAATTAAAAAACACAAATATACCTCTGATATTTTCTAGAAGTTTAATTTTTTTCATTAGATGTGTAATGTACTTCAAGTATTTTTCTTATTAAATTTTAGAAATTGTAAATAAAATATCACTTCATTTATTTTTATTTTTTTAATTTTCTTTTGTCAGACTTTGTGAATTTCAGCATAAAGACCAATCATACAGTTTATTTTATTCCTATCTAAAGAGTTCATTTTCTAAAGTTTTTAAATTACATAGTTTTTATTTTTAATTTATATTTTTTCATTGTTATCTTGTAAAAATGCTACTTATTTTTCAGTTGACCTTCAATTCCTATTGACTTGCTAAATTCACTGGTTAAATCTGGTAAGCTTGTTAATTAAATTCTCTAGGATTTCTAGTATTTAGGATCATGGCGTTTGCCATTAGTGGTAGCTTTATTTCCTTCTTTTTAATATGGTGGTTTTAATAAATTTTGTCCTTTCTTATTATTGTGCCTACAAGTACAGTCATACATTGCTGTGTCTAGAAGTACAATCATGCATTTGTGAGAAATGTTTATTATACTTTGTTCTTCACCATATAAAGAAAAAGATGCAACTTCTCACAGTTAAGTAGGCTCACTGTTGGAGTTTTTAAGTGTTCTGTATAACACAGAAAGATTCATGTTATGGGTTGAATTTTATCAAATCTTTATTTTTTTCTACAAAAGTGATCATATCTTTGAAAAAATCAGTTGATAGCATGACTACAATGACTGGTTTTAATTATTGAACCAAATGTAGACTAAGAAAAATTCATGATAGATTGTATGTTTTAGGTATAAAGCCAATATTTTGGTGAGGATTTGTATATCTATTTTTGTACATTTCTTGCTCATCAATTTCATTGTTCTTATAATCTTTTATAAGAACGTTTATGCTCTCAAGGTCAGAATAATGAGGTCTTCATGAAATGTGCTGTGAGGTGATTCTGTCTGAATTTTGTACATACAAACATGCATATAGAAAGGTGTGGGAAATATGTGCTTGATTTGTATTAGAATGCAAATACAAAATTTGCAAGTTAAATTGAATAGGCACAGCTAAAGAAAGGCAGAAACTGACATATTTTGTTATGAAAAGCTTTGTATATCCCTATCACACTATGTTTTTTCTGTTCTGCATGTTATAATAGATTGTTTTATTTCTTCTGATAGTTTTTCCACCCATCTTTTATTTAAAAATTGAAACCTTCTCCTATATTTTAGTGTCCTTGTCAGATAAAGCTTCTATTTGCAGTCTTAAGTAAATTCTGACAATGAATAACAATATTCTTAAAGAGTGAATATACTCTATATGTTTATAAAAGATCACATAAATGAATGCAGTGAGACTCCATTCTACTATACATTTGAGATACATTCGTTTCTTCTGGTTCTTTTGCCTATTCATTCTCCTTTCATGCTAATATAAGGTATAAATAAGTTGAAAAAAATCAGTATCATAAACACTGAGTTATTTTTTCTTCCATGCCTTTAATTTGATATATCTTTTACAGCTTCTTCTTAGGCTTTAGCCTAAGATTGTCCAAGGCAGGAAAATAAAAATGACCTCAAAAGCAAATATTTTCTTAAATCAACGTAGTCTCTTAAAAATCACTAACATGGTGTATGTGTGTGTATGTTTTCATGTGCACATGCATGTGTGAACACACACACACACACACACACACACACACACACGGAGTTTCCCCCAAGTTGCAGAAAATGTCTGTTTTGGAGAATGGATAAAAATAAGGGTATAATAGCATGAAATAAGTATCAGTATACAGAAATTCAGAGGATAACATTTAAACACAGTGATGAGTGTGCACAATAGGTATACTAGGTTATCCAAGAGAGACAGAGAGATAGATTGACAGTTTTGAGCATCATTCTGCTTGAAATAGCAATTTATAATTATGGGAATTCATGGTACTTTATACATTGCAGCTTACTGATCCAGAATTCAGATGTAATGTTTTGCTTCTGGCACTAGTCTTAGCCCACTCAATTCCTACTGAAGTGATGAGTCTCTCTGACTCCTACAGTAAATGCAACTGAATATGGGTCAAGTGTATAATTGCCTTACAGGCCAATGCATAATTTCTTTTAGCGTCTGAAAGCTTACAGATATCAGTAACTTTGATACGTGTAGATTTTCATTGTAATGATTAGTTTAGAATTACACTCATATAGGCACCAAATGATTCCTTAAATGAATCTGAATTTTGTAACTCTAGTACTTTCTGATATTTAAAAATATTTAATGGTTTCCCAACTGTCATTTGTGTTACATAAAAAGAAAGAAAACTAGACATGTGTGTTTCATAACTAAATATTTTAAAGTGGGTTGTCAGAAATAACTCATCACATGAGTGTCTGCAATCTGTATTGTAGCTGAAATGTCCAGTGTCTAAGAACCAGGATTCAAATTTACATTTAAGTGTATTCGTCTTAGAAAAATGAAATTATTGCATTTTTAATACATATATTGCTTGTCGCCCTCTGAATTTTGCACACTTTCTGCCATTCTTTACTCTTTACATACTCATGACCTGTTTTCTCATTCATGAAACATAAGCCCATTCCACTGTAGGTTCAACTCTCGCACTTCCTTGCAAACATGTACATATGTACACAAAACAGCACACACTGGGACACTCTCCTCTTTCCTTGCTATCATCTGGGCCATGATTTCTGCCAGTGACATTCCCTAGGCTTTCCACACTTGCAATCGGTGATCTTATTTCATATTCCCATCGCTAGGTGGTGTGAAACGTTCTAGTTCAGTTTTGTTTGTTGACATTTGAGAGGCTCCATGTAGCCAGTCTGTGTAGAGTCCAATGCCATTGTCTTAAAGCGGAAATTCTAAACACCTCTGAACATTGTGCAGGTGAATAAAAATAAGAATTATTTTCCTGTAACTGACAAAAAGCACCATAGTCTAGCTTATATTTGAAGTGTTTATATAACTAACAGCATGTTTCAGAATCTAGTGTCTATACATAAGCACGAGTATTTTAAAAACAAAAATAAACCTTTATTGTTGTCCTTCAGTTAAAAATAACTTGGATGAGTCAAGTCAGTATATAAATATAAAACACCTTACATAAGTTACATGTTACATCTGTTGCCTGTCTGTCCACAATAAAGTAAAATTAAATTAATATAATGTTCTTCCGAATTGGTATTTCAGTATATCCAAAGATACATAATTTGGGAGACAATTCTTTTTTTATGGCAGGGGCCTCCATTCAGGGATAAGATAGGCTCTGTATAAATGGATGTTTTAGTATTTTGCAAATGCTAAAATATTCGAGTTAAAAATTTGTGTCGGTATGTTTTTCTCCTTCTTCTGCTTCAGTCTGAAATAACAAATCTCTGCCAAAATGATCATTCTGCAGTTACTTTTATAGTTTAGATGCAAAATACCTTTTCAGATTCTTTGGGGAGTGCAAGGTGCTTGGATCATGACTGTGCTACCTTCCTACGTGGATTCATCCATTGATGAGTTCAGTACCTGCATGTGCTGTAGGAGGCAGGGCCTGGTTGGGTGCTCATTAAGGGCATCGTCTGGAACATATGTCTCCCCAGCTCCACTCTCCATGGCCTGCCTCCAATCTCCGTGAGCTGAATAGCTTTCTTATAACACGTGTTTCCACCATGCCCTTTCAGTGCTGCAGCCAGCCAGGCCTGGATTGAAACCGTGAGCCAAAATAAACTACTCCATTCCAGTTGTGGGTGGTAGGTATTCTGTTCCAGTGTAGAGAAAATGACCAAGACAATATGCTTATCTTCATGTAGACGATTATACATTATTTTACAACCTGAGTTTTAATGGAAAATTGTATATTTCTGTTTGTTTGACTCTTTGATTGAGTTTCATAAATTACTGTCAAATGATTTTGACCTTTCAGGGCAACAAAAAAAGCTGCATTATATGTGGTTAATCTCAGCTTAGTTCACATTCTACATATTCACATAGTACAATGTGTAAGAATTAGTATGTGCTCACTTCATAGCTAAAATGTGGAGGAATTAGTACGGCTTACTATGTAGAAGTGACTTAAAAGAGAAATTTTCTTTAATGGCTTCTTTCTTCCCACTTTGGTTATCTCTTTCTTATCTAGTAGTAATGTATTAAATGACAAAAAAAAAAAAAAAAGAAAAGAAAAAGAAAAAAAACCTTGGGTGAGTATTTCAAATAAAGGTCTGAAATTTTTTCTTCATTTCTTATTGTTTTACAAAATCAGTTCAAGTCCTGATTCAAGAAAGTTGGGATACCAGATGGCTTTAATCCAAACATCTTCAAGTTACCTTAGAGCATTCTTGCTACCAATTTCCACATAATGAAATAAATTCTAGCTACAGTAAAATGAGAGTTTCAGGAAGCAGCAGGTGCAATGCCACAGCTGTACTGGCACTGTTAACTTGGTCGTGGATCAAGTTACATCTGGGACTGTCACGTTTGCTGCTGAGTTAAAAAGGTTGTTGAGAGTGTTAGGAGAACTTTTGGATGCTTTTCTTCAACCGATTAGCATGTGTCTTGGAAAAACAGCTACACCAAATTATAAAGCTTTGTGCTTCTCTTTACCCTTGCAACATACCCTATCTACCTACTGCTCCAAAATTGTTTCAGTTACATGCAGCTTTGCAAGTAAAATATGAGAATATTACAGCATAACATAGCTGGAAAAATGTGTAATGTGCAGGTCACATTCCTGGTGAATAAAAATAATTTTATACAGCTTTGCTTGAAGAGAAATTTTAATCCAAGAAGAATAGCAAGGTCCAGAGCTTCTTAGAATTCTTTCTGCATTGACAACAGTTGCAGTGATGTTTGAAAACTTATCTGAGACTAGTAAACCTTTTGCTGCATATTTCACTCAACAAAGATATGCTGATTGCCTGTTGGAATAGCAGCTTATGCAAGTCCTGTTACGTGAAATGCAAGTGCAATTAGACATAAAATGGTATAAATCGACCTTGATATATTTTTTGCTTTTGTTTCATTTCTGGGAAAGGGAAATACATTTCCTCCTTATTTCAACATTGTATATAAAGAATGATATTCAGTACTAGTCAAGAAATATTTATTGAAAATTTTACATGAAACTTTATATTAGTAACTTTGCATGCAAGATATAGGACACTGATTTGAATTTAGTCTAAATAAAATTACATGCACAGAATACTTAAAATAGAGTAATAAATATTCAACATAGAGTTATATATTTTCCAAGACATTAGAGCACAGTAGGTAATGTATAATGAACTCTTGGAAAATATGATCAAGCATATGGAGTCATTTTATTTGAGTCCTTAGTGTAATGTTTGATTCAATTATCTCACATACTGTAAAATGCTAGGTGCATAAAATGGCATCAGCTGAATAAAAAGGAAGTATTTAGTATGCACTGACACATTTTAATTGTATAAACATCCCATAAATATGTTCCTTTATTTCTCAGTGCTAAAATTTCATTAGAATATGTTTGTTGTATGAAATTTAAAAGGATTAAATTATTCCCTCATGTAGATTTGGGTTTGGTTTCAATAATCTTTAGCATTTTCTATTACAGTTATACATGGTGAATTTAAAATAAATCTCATACATTAAGATCCTAATTAACATAATGAATTGACTGATGAATGACTAATTATTTTTATTAGCCAAGGATGGATTGTAGCTGAAGTGATCAGCTGTGATGTGTGAAGACTTAATTAGTAAATCAGATTTGCCAAAATGCCTATTATATTGTATTCTGTGATCTGCTTTTCTTGGCCTCTCATGTAATAAATTTCACAGGTTTTAGAGGAAGCAGTGCTTGTGATAAGTATTTCAAAGGAATAATGAAAACCTTGTGATTCTAATGAAATCAAGTCTGTAAGACAAATGCTTTAAAGTGTACTGATAAAGGAAAACATAGTTTATAGTGTGATCAAGAGATATATTGCTATAAGGAGTGCTGACTTAATCACAGTTTTCTGGTTTAAAAAATGAGAAAATATTAAGATTATTTAGAAATAATCTTACTGACTGCAGTCACCATGTATTTTATTTCCCATTGCTGTAGTAGATTATTTATTTAGGTTCTGAAATACTAAGTGTGAATTGTTATAGACATATTTTGAGTATGATTTATTGCTTAATTGAAGCCCACAGTTTTACTGTTAAAATCACGTGGTCCCACTGAGTTGGCATTCACTCGGGGGAGTGTTGGGAACACAGTCATGCACCTTCCCTGAGACCAGCTAAATGAGAACATTAGCAGCTAAGAATTATCCCAGGAATTCTGAATTTACATTGAAGTTTGAGGAGCACTTATTACAAGGAAATATGGGAATATGGAACGCTAACGGGTGGTTTATTTATTCTTAACTTTTGTGTGATTTTATGTTAAATTACATTTGAGATTAAAATGAGGAACTAGATTTTGGAATGCATTTCTTAAAAATTTTATTAACTAAGAAATACACTACAAACTTTCATTACTTTCATTAACATACACTAATTTCATTAGTATTTTATATTGTTGTCACATATTTGAATTCTTCCAATATATAATTTCAAAAAATGCCATGAATACTACCTAAAATATTTTCACATCATTAAACTTAAGCTTTTAATTTTAATTAAATAGTTTAATCAATTCAGAAAAGCTATTTAGAAATATCAGTTAATTCAAAGATTACTTACTGATATACATGTATGTATACCTCTCAGCCTGTATTTGCTACTGAGGAAAATTCAATAAGGATAATTAACTGAACAATACTGAAACTTGTACATTAGTGGGAAAGTAGTTTATAAACATAAAAAATAGTTTACTAGGTTTTCAGCTTAAGAATAGAAATATGGTAACATATAATAAAATTTTTAAAAATTACTACAGTTATTATAATGAAATAGAAAATTCAGATGTTATCTTCACAGTAATAGGCATGCTCAAAAATTTTAATTGGTTTGAGTCATGGTGAAATGGATTTTGGAAAATTAATTAGCTAGCACCCTGTAGGATATAATTTAAATAAGAAAGATTGAGCGTAAGAAATCCTGTCAGTAAATGTTGCAAATTCTTTTTCATGAAGTACTGATCATTTAAAGTGGGGCTGCAGCACATTGAAGGGGAAAGAAGACTGCGATCCATGAAGAAAAAGCAAACAAATGACAAAATGTATTGAGTGACCACTCATGAGTCTACTTAGTTACGTACAAATGTCTAAGGAGCTCTATAACTCAGGCAGAGTGCTTGTTGGTATCACTGATAATAAATGAGCAAAGTTTTTAAATGTCTATATTTAGACTCCTGGCCACATAGAACATATCCAAGGAAAATTATTTTGGGCAGACTAAATGGTGGTTTAATGCGGCTTTCTATTTTTATGCAGTCTTCTTTTTGTTTGAAATGCTTTTGTGGAATAGTCTTCATGAAAAACACATTTTAAATATATTTTCATTGTTTTAAATTATCCTTTGTGTTAAAATTATTTAGTAATTTTACTATTGAATAATTGAAAATAGAATAGTGAAAAAATGTCCTTGTTCATAATACAGAGCTCCAATTATTTATTGACAAGTTTTTCAGATATAGGTCCCCCTTATTCTTTCCCATATTACTGGTGTTTTGTCTTTTAAATTGCTAGAAACTTTGAACTTATTTTAGAAGTGATCACTGATATAGAATGTAGTTACTCATGATTCAAGAAATAGAGCAGAAAAATATGAAATGAGAGGCTTATTTCACTAAACGTTAACACTTTTTTTTAGAAGAGAGCAAAAACTTTTAATTAGATCCTCTCTTCTTTTAGAAATAGTGTATGCTTCTAGAAAATACCAAGTAACATATTCTAAAGAATGAAGCACAAAAAATATGTTTGATAAATGTTTATATTTGTTAAGATCTAATCACGTCAGTGCTTTGGAATTTGAATCTGTTTTGCACTTCAGATAATTTCTAAACTTCCAGCAGAACATTACATGATATATTTTAATAGAGTTTTCATCTATCAAGTTGTATGACTTCACTTGCTATTCAGAGCTCCACTGTCACTTAATGCACCCAAGGGAAATTATGTTCCACTATTAATCATATCTCTAAAGCCCATTTACATTAACCTCTCAAATTTTTAATAATAAAAGAAAAAAGCAAACAGATTGCTAACAAATAATTGTGGATGAAAGCATAAATATAATTGCCAGGACACTTGAGATAGGTTACGTTACAAGACAAATGTGATTCAGTCTTCTTGGTTTCCAAACCTCGTTTTATGGCAAATGTGAAATAAAAGCTGTTCGTTTCAGAAAAACTTAAAAACCCACACAGAATTTTAAAATCAAAAATAATCCAACAAAAAGTTAAATTGAGAATAACATAGTTATAATTTAAAAATCATACTTTTCTATATGTAAATGATTGAGTACCTAGACATAGAATAGGTAATGATAGTTTTTTTATATTAACTGGACACTTCATACAATTCATTCTTTTAAACAAGTTAAGGAAAATATTACATATACAAAATTCTGTTCTAGGTTAATTGAATGGAACAATAGTAAAAAGCCTAAAATTATCTTCCTCCGAAAGATTGTAGTAGAGTGACACAGTATACAAATGATAACTGAATAAAATGCGTGCAGAACGAACTTCTGCAAGACCTGAAGGATGTAGGCGATGTAAGTGGCTATCAGTAAGAAAAGCATTTCAGGTGCAGGAAACATGTAGAAAGGTCCTACTTCAAGAGGAAGCACATAAATTGTGTGGCAAGGTGAAGCAAGGACCTTATGGGTGGAGAAAAATTGACTGAAAATGAAGTGGAACCCTTCAGAGAGGCAAAGGTAGTTTTATATGCAGTGTGGTATTTTGGGGTTTTACACTCGGAAATCTGAAGCCATAGTAGTGTTCTGTGCAGTGAAGGGACTCAATTCAATTTACATTTGAATGGAATTATGCTGGAAAATCCGTTGAGAAAATACTGCAGGAAGAGGGGTAGAGGAGGTTGAGTAAGTTATTGCTACTGTGACACTGGGGTTTCATGGATTTCTCCACCAGGGTGGTAGCAGTGAAGTGTACAAGTATGGCTGCTAACACAACTCCATCTTCCTGCCCACTGGGCTCTGCTGTGTTATGAACTGATTACTGGGACGGTGGACTGCTTCATTTAAAGGGAATAAGCTCATTTATTAAATTAATTCTGCAGGTATTTTGCAAGCTACCTGAAAAAGATAGGGAGACTTGGTCGTCAACTGAGGCATTCCTTGTTTATATGAATTTTGTTCCATTTCTGATTTGACTTTGTCCTATGGACAAGATTAAATTTGAAGAAACTGTGTTACTATGAAAAGAAAAATTTCCTCAATATCATTACATTACAAGTAGTGGATGGTTCCTGTTCTTTATTTGAATCAGCATTTTGGTGTTAAAATTCTAATTTATGCTAAATTGCACTGGAAATTACATGCAAAATAAAATTCATCTCTGTACTAAGAATTATAATTATTGGAAACTGTTGATTTACCAGAAGAAAAAAGGAAAATGTAATCATGTTCCTTCTTCATAATTTGTTTGTAATTATTCACAATTATATTGTATAAATTGTAGACGTTTTATGAAATAAGAAATGTTTCCCCAAACCAATCATTTGAAAACAGAAAGACTTTGGTTGCTATTATTAATAAATCATTGACATGTTAATTTGAAATTGACAGGTAAGAATCGTAATATTGTCAACTGACGGTTGTTCTTGTTTGTTTGCTTGTTTGTTGTTCACTTGAAGCTTTTGGAAAGATGAACAAGGCACTGATGAAATGTTGGAAGCCAGCTGAAACGCAATAAGAGCCAATCTGGTGAACTAGGACTGCTTTCTCTTCATCCACGTTGAGATTTTCAACGAAGTAAATTATGACAATATATCAATTTTTGAGACTATTTCTACTCTGGGTGTGGCTGCCACATTTATGTTCTCCGGAGATAATGTTCAGAAGGACTCCTGAGCCTCAGCGGAGGATTTTAGACGCACGTGGACCAAGAAATGAAGGCAAAATTCTGCATCGTCAAAAACGTGGCTGGATGTGGAATCAGTTCTTCTTACTGGAGGAGTACACCGGATCTGATTATCAGTATGTGGGCAAGGTAAGCCTGCAGTGAAATGTCAAATATTTGCATTGCTACTTTATGTGTTTACTAAGAAAAGTTGAAGGTCATTAGGATCACCATTCTTCTAAGTTGATTATCCAAAAAGCCCTAAGGAATTTTTGTTTCTGTAATATAATTTTAATTAGAAAAAACTATGGCATGAATACAAAATATTAAATGAATGAGCTCGTTTATTAAATTAATTCTGCACAATAATTCATGTCAATGAGGTATTAAAATTGGAAGTTTTTGAGTTTACACTTAGATAATGAAAACTATACCTTGCCACATCTTATAAATGGCTATGTACATGTTCAACATTCTTTTTCAGTTCAGTAAGGAAGAAAAGAGCACATAAAATGTTTTAAATCTTTTACAATATGAGAAAACAAATGATATAAAACATGACCATGAGAAAAAGTATTACATACTCATCATAAAACATTTTCCAGATATTTCAGGTCTTTATTTTTTGTAAGTCACAACACAGGCACCTTTATATAAAGTAAAACTAGACAGCAAGAATAAATTACTTATTGCAATATGGGATAGAAAGGGAGAAGTGACATTTATTAAAATTATGCTCAGCTTTTGTCTCCTAAGAAAAAGTATTTTCCAAAAAATATATTTATATTGATTATATTTGTTTGTTTGTTTTTTGAGATAAGATCTCTCTACATAGTTTAGGCTGACAATGTCTCTCTATATACTTTATATTAAGTAGCCTAAGCTGGCCTTGAACTCACTGGTAATCCTTCTGTCTCAGCCTCCAAGCTCTGGGATTGATGGTCTGCACCACCACGCACAGCTACTTTCACTGTTTTTAAGACTTGTTATGGTTTATCATTTCCCAATTATCACTGTCTTTTTAAAATATCTGATATTATGGAAATGATGACATTAGAGATGAAATACATTGACTAAAAGATCAAGGTAAAGATAAAACAACCTACACAATCTTAGCATGAAGTAGGAAGTAACAAATCGCATTGGTTAAATGATAATGCATACCGAGAATACAGAATAAATGTTAATTTTATGGATTTTACAGTATGAAACATTTTGGTTATGATAATAACTATATAGAATGTATAGGCGAAATCCTAACCATAGAAACTGTAAATAATTTTATTGGGTTCTTCCTGAACATTTGACTTATTTTCATCTGTTGCCCTTCACCTAGTCCTAAATGAGAGTTTGATAAACTTTGATAAACTGAGTTATCGCTACACCACACGATGGCTTACCTACTACTTTACTCTTTTTTCTGTCAAGCAGAATATCAGCACTGTAAAACAAGAAGTGGATTTCATATTTCTGTCTCCATGTCTTAGAGTAAAACTTAAAAAAACTCTTACTGGGTTGAATTAACTATAGTTGTATTGAATTGAATTATCTCAGCCACCTGGTGCCACTTGACTCTTTGACAGAGAAAACTAGTGTAGAATTTTGAATCACTATGAACAATTAAATCGGTAAATACTTAGTTTGTATATACATCTTGATGTATATAAACTAAGTAAATTTCATTCTTCTACTCTCCTTTATAAAAGTAAACCATAAAACTCTTTAATGAGAACAGACACAGGGAGCTTATGAAACACTTCACTAAATCCTTTCTATACAGCACATGCTGAGCTACTACACAGCAGTTCTCACACACAGTTTCCAGAATCTGCTTAAAATAGCAACAATATCTAACTTTTAGCATTTTTTTTTCATTTCATTATATAGCTTCTGTGGTTTATTCAAGCAATAGACTAGGAAATGGATATTTTAAGATTTTTGCTTAAAATACTATGCTTAATACGTATTTTTTATTCACTAATTATACAATTTAACTTCTTATTTTAATATAGAAACATAAAAATTTAAAAACATTCATTATAATAAGTATAAGTTGAAACTATGTTTCAGTCGTGAAGCATAAAAGAAACCTAGAATCTCTTATGTATATACTCTGAAATACCATTTTAACAAATTTACCATAGAGTTTTGTTTTTCTTTCAGAAATTTCTCTTTCAGCTTCTGATTCCTGTAAGACATGCATTGAAACTTAGTATTTCAGTCTCTGGGTTGGTTTCAATGGTTGCACAAAATGTGTTGTAATTACTAGACATATGGCGAGTGAGTGACAGGCATCCAGTTGTAGTGGAGAATGTTTCAGGAGCTCAGAATAGGCAAAGGGGGAGTGAAGGACACCAGTAAAGAGAGGAAAACTTTATACAGAGCCAGAGAAAAACACCCAATTAGCATCTAAGTCCTAGAAGGGATGGATATGTGTAATTTCTTGGGTTTAATCTATTGTCTATGAAGATAAAATTGAGGGTCAGTTGGAGAAGTATATAGCTGACAACAGAAGACATATGATGAAGCTTTTTATTTGCACTACTTCCCTTTCAAAGGTTAACTGCTTTTTCTTGACCTTCTTCTGATCAAAGAAATAAAAATATGACTATCTCAGCAAATGTGCATGCATTTACTTTTTAACATACTGTTACATTTGAATGTAAAGTGTATTTTCAAACTTATTTAGTAAAGAAAATAAAGAATAAAAAGGAAGGAGAAAAAGAGTGACAAAGATCAGTAGCTAGATTTTTATTGCCCTAACTATTAAGCAATTGTCAGTCAACAAAAGTACAGAACATTTCTTTGCTCAGCTTTCAAGGGTCAAGAAGAAATTTCCTCGAAATCAGTCAACAAAACTCATTCTAAGCAAAAATAAATCCAGCATAAATTCTGTTTTTCCATGAGTCAATCATAATATCTTGTATAGAGGAATATACAGCAATACATTGAGATTTACCATATACATCTTAACCTTCTAAAGCAGAGGTTTCAGAGACTAAGCTTCAGAGAATCTACTTTGAACTGTACTGCCTTCACATACAGCATTTCTATAAATACTTTTTTAAAAAAATGACCAGTATAAGATTTGAAAAGCACTGTGATTATAAACTTATTTTATTACCTCACTGCCTTTTTAATGTAGTTTCTAATCAGACTATCCTATTGCTTGAATTAACTGTCTTGAAGAAATAATTTCAAATTTCTCAGTTTGTGTATCTGTAAATATAAAGTGAATAATATAAAACGCTATATGCCTTAGTTTACTTTGAGCTGTAATAAATGCATAGCCCTAAGAAATTAAAATTCTATTTACTGCAAAAATTTTACATTTTTATATAATAATCAGTTTCAAGCTGTGAAAACACGTTAAAATATATTTTAATCAAAGTCAGATACTGAGAAAAAAACCTAAAACACCCAACAGTAATATAAAAGGGGAAAAATATAACTGATTCCGAGTTACCATTGTAAGACAATTATTTTATATAAAAATAATTGTATAAAAATATCTTCCTGACATAATGACAGTGTATGCATTCCAGAGACATAAAAGATTCTGAGAGTTTTTTGTTTAATATGAACAGAATTTGTATATTTCTGTAAACACGAAATACATGTGTCAAATAAGCTCTCCAATTTTTGACAGAGTCTCAGTTGCCTAGTATTTTTGAAAGAATGGATATCACTTTCAACTCATTCTTCAGTTTGTGTCCTTAAATTCTATTTCTCCTAGAAAATAGCTTTAAAGTCTTCGTGAATAGGTTATAGTTTTCCATGTTAGTAAATTAAGAACACAGTTGTAGTTATAAATGTGTTCTGACCATTACCCCAGATCCCAGTTTATCGTTAGGGAATTTCATCCTGCATATCCAATCAGTGATTTTTCTTTGTATAATATATAATCCAAGATGAGCACTCATCTTGCATCTTGAACAGCAGACGGAAACACTGCTTTTTGTGATTTCTCATTTTGGGAATGTCTGCTCCTGTTTGTGCATAGGTCTTGCTAATAATTTGATTTTTAAATATTTCACTTTACAATTTCTTACTTTACACCTCCCGCCCATGACTGCAGAGGACAGAATGTGTTACGTATTCTGCCGGTCTCTCACCTCTATATTTTTAGTACTTTCTTATTTGCCTCCACTAGAGAATAGGCGTGATGAACTCAGTATCTGCCGTATTAGTGTTCTAACCGTGGGTGATTTTGTCATGCACGGAACATTTACTTCATAGGTAATTTGATTTTTGCATTTTGGTGTGTATATGTGTGTGTGGTGATAGGAAGGGGGGGCTGGGGCACAGAGGGAGGGCGGGAGAGAAAGAGAGAAAAAGATATCAGGGAAAGAATGTCTTCCTATGTCTCGGGGGTATTGGCCAGGCCTGCTGGTAAGCGATCTACAATGTGCAGGACTGACCTTCATAGAACATTGCTGTTGTTGATGTCAATAGTATTAAGACTGAGAAGCCATTTCCTGTAGTTTGCCAGACTGTTCCCCTTTATCTCAGAAATTCAATCTTAATTTTCCTTCTTTATGAATTCTAGCTTCTCAGTCTATTGTCAACTGCAATCACATTTCTTTCCTTCAGAGTCCTCATTAGTATTTGCTCTATCCAGTGTGGATTCTATCAAGACCTTACTTCTATTTTAATGCACAAAGCTGCCTCTGTCCTCCCCGTCACCCTTTCCTGTATACTGTGGGCTCCGAGTACCCCTGCAAATGAAGTAATTATTGTTTCAGTGCATTTTTAGAGGACAGTTTAGGAATCACTTTTGTATCAAGCACACAGTGAAGGATATATAATTCCTCTGTGCACAAACTGTCTGCTTTAGCAGAGGAAACTAAAAATAAGGTGACAGGGAATTATGAAACTTATTTTTTTCTGAGAGACAGAAAAAAAAAATCAAAAAAATCAGGAACAGAAAAATTTGGGTGAAATGGTTCCATGATCCATTCTTCAGTACTTGAAAAAATGTAAAAAAAAAAAAAACAATTTTGGAATTTGTGTTATATGAATTGGTGTTTTCAATGTTAAGATTGAACAGGCAAAGAAGCTACTTTTAACTTTTGTTAATCTATTTATTTTGGAAAGGTTTTTGAGTGATTAAGCCTCAGGAAGAATTGATTACCTAGAATATCTAAAGGAAAGATGTCACAGAATCTTTTCAGAGTGAACTCTTGAAAGTAACTCAAACTACAACATTCATAAAAGCCTAGAAATACTAACTGCCCAATACAATGGACTGTACACTTTCACTATCAAATGTTTAAGCACAAAAATGTTAACTGACCAGAGGTTTGAAAGGAGTGGCTGAATCTACAATAGAATTGTACTGTTGCATTCTTTCCAGAGGGAAACAGACCTGAAATAAGTCAATTGAAAAAAAAAAAAAAAAAAAAAAAAAAAAAAAAAAAAAAAAGAAGCTATCTATATTTTAGGTGAATTCAGAATCTAAAATATTTTCTAAAACATTGTAACTAGTGAAATTAAATTTTGAGTCTAAATTTTCCATTTTTAAATCCTTATGCCAGTATAACATAAAGGTTTACATTCAAAATATTAGGGTATTCATTAAATATAGAATGTAATGGGGCTTTTGGGGTCATTTCTTATTTGAATCCTGTCAATTGCAGCCACAAAACATATGCAGCATAAATGTAGCGGTTAATTTACTGGAAGGAAGAAAATAAGCATTGTGTGGTAGATCTTGGCAGACTTCACTAAATTGATATAAATATTAAGTGCTTAAATATGTCTTCCTAATAAATGAAAATTTGAAATTTGGATTAAGAAAAACTTATTTACCTGAAATAAAAAGTTTGCACAAAGAGAACCTGAATTAGAGTCTTTAATGTCTTTTTCATATTAAAATGAAGTAAATAGTAATAAAAGCATTTTAAAAGAGAGGCATATCCTGAAAAACCCTGGTAAATTTTCTCAGACAAAGTGCGTATTTATTTTTAAATTTATAAGTGTATTCAATGTATGTAACTCTCAATGCAATGGAATTTTAGCCAGTACTTATATAGGGAAACTACACCTACATTCTCAAATCTTACTATATCGTCTTTATGAAGTAGTATTCAGGAGAAAACTTGAATTATATTTCAGATATACATAACAGAATATAACAGTCCCCGTAATGTGATTGAAGATTATAGAGTCCACGAGAAAAGAAAGTTATCTAAGTTCTGTAATTATTTAGAGAAGCCATGCTGGTTCATGTTTGCATTTAAGTAATCAGGTAACACTAGTTTAACCATTTTACATGCTAACATTATAGTATGCTCTTCCTATACAGAAGTTTTACCATGTTTCAGTGATGATTTAGGCTTTGAATATAATTTTATGTACAATTTTATTGTACATTTTCACATGTAAAATGTCGTGGTAGATAGATTTCCTGTTAGCACTTTTAAGCAAGTATCAGATCTCAAAGGTTGACTGTAACAAAGCAAAGTCCTCTGACATAAAGTTTGGGAAGTGATGAGTATAACAATATTTTAAATCAATTGGACCTAGTATATATGCATAGATAGTTCTATCCAGCATCAACAGATTATGCATTTTTTTTAAGCGCACCTAGACCATTCTCCAAGATAGATCATAAGATATTCTAGAATTAAAGTCTTAACAAATTCACTGGAGTTGTGATTATATGCATCACCTTTGATGAATATAATGGAGTAAAACTAAAAATCAATAATGATAGGGGGCTGGGGGTTTAGCTCAGTGGCATAAGCGCCTGCCTTGCAAGCAGGCAGTCCTGAGTTCGATCCCCGGTACCGATAGAAAGGAAAAAGACCAATAATAATAATAATAATGTTAGGTATTATGAAACTCATAAATATTTAGTAACTAATCAGTATGTTACTGAACATATGGTACAATAATAAATTGGGGAAAATTTTAAAAATCTATGTATAAGTGAAAATAGAAACAATATATTAAAACATAGGATCAGCAAAGAAAACTCAAGAAAGTTTATAGCAATTAATGTCTACATCATAAAAGAAGAGAGTCCTAATAAAGATTTTGAAATTAAATCTCAATCAATAGGAAATCTAAACCATGCCCAGAATCCATAGAAATAAGAAAATTGTAAAGTCAGGTCAGAAATTTAAAGAGGGAAGAATAGAACACAGTAAAAATATCAATGGAACTAAGAATGACTTTTTACAAAGATAAACCAAACAGACAATTCTTTAGCCTAAGAAAAAAAATAAAGACTCAAATAAGTAAAAGTAGAAACAAAATACAAGACAAACATAATACAAGTGTTATCCAAAAATTCTGAGGGTCAAAATGAATTGCTATGAAAAGATGTACAAAACAAACTGGATAATTTAGAAGAAATGGACAAATTCCTAAAATTGTACAACTTGATTGAATTTAAAAGAAATAAAATACCTAACCAAAGTAAAGTCAGTATAGGACCTAAATCTGTAAGACTCCTAGAAGAAAATTTAGAGAAAAATTTCTACAAAATATGCCTGGGTAAACACCTCTTGAATATGACCCCAAATGCAAATGTAATTAAATCCAGAATTTTTAACCAGTGAGATTGCAACACACTAAAATATTTATGTAAAGCAAAGGAAATAGAGTAAGCCAATATATAGGGATAAATGTTAAAAAAATACATCTGATAAGGATTTAATATCTAACTTATGTGCAGAACTCAGTTCAGTAGTAACAGGAAAAAAATAAAGACCAAATTAGAAAGTGGGCAGAGAACATCAGTAGAGACCAAACTTCTTTCTCAAAAGAAGATGTATAAATGGTCTACTGATAAATAAAAACTTACTAATACACTTTATGAAAGAAATACAAATGTAAAACTCAGTGAGACTTTTTTATTCCCAGCTGTGTGATTGACGGTTATTAACAAGACAAAAGATAACAAGATGTGGAGAAAAAGGAAATCTTGTGGGACATTCATGAGACTTAGGTTGATACAGCTATTATGGAAAACACCATGGCTCTTCCTCAGAACACTGAAAATATAATTCCTTGTGATCCAGCAACCCTGCTGATGGGGATAAAAGAACTGAAATATGCATGCAGAGGAGACAGGGTCACCCAAGCTCACTGCAGCAGTGCTAATGACGGTAAGATAAGGAAGTAACCTAACTGTCATAGGAATGGAGCAAGATTTGACTTAAAAAACAGTCAAATGCTGTCATTTTTATTTACATGGGCAAACATGGAGAAGATGATGGTAAAATAAAATATGCTAGGCACAGAAGGACTATGTGACCTCACTTACAGGTGACATTTAAAATAGTTGAATTCAAAGTATAAATAGAAGGCTATTTACTAGAAGATAAAGGAAGGGGACGGATAAGGAAAGCAAAGATTTTTATTAGTGGCTACACATTTTCAGTTGAGTGAGAGAAATAAACTTCCCTCATGTACTATAGAGAACTTTTAATATAATGTGATATAGTATTTCAAGATGGCTAACTGTGGCTTTTGGTCATCATATGGTGACTTAAGAAACACCTAGGAGATTATTAATGTGTAGTTTTGCTTGTGTATGTGGAGTCTTTCCAGAGATGACTGGCATAGTGGCAGCAAACCAAGGCAGGACAAACTCCTGTGCTGCCAGGATGAAATGAAATAGGAAGAAAAAGAACAGGGCTAGTGTTTTTTGGAAGCTCCATTCTGCCCTAGCAGGGGTATCTTTGGAGGACATGATCCGCTGTGACTCTCAGACTCCACTTCCTTCAGCCTTTAGTGCAGGCGCAGATCAGTGACTCTTAGGAAGCTGCCAGGACTTCTTTGTCAGACTGAGACTGAAATCTTCATCTTTCTTATTCTGTGGCTTGCAGCTTCTTGGGCTGAGTAGCTACTGGATTCTCTGGCTCTCCTGCACACAAGATCACATGGACTTTCCTGCCTCAAACCTATAAACTTATTAAATCTTGCATGATGATATACATATATTTTTTTCCTGTTGACTTTTTCTAGAGAATACTAATCAGTACATTAAAAGAATGTATTTTGAAAAGTTTACCCCTCTAAAAAATGTGTCAATATTTTTGTTAATTAGCCTGGTTTAATAATCCCACATTATAAAATGTACAAGGCAATAAATACCATGTACCTTATAATATGCAAAAGTACCTTGGGCAAGTAAAATATATTTTATAATGATACATGTCATTAAGTATGGGATGCTGATTTATAAACAGTAACCACAAGCATCTTGTTCTGACATCTTGCTGAAAAAGTGATTATGTAATGGAAAACATCTCCCCAGTAGGTATACTTCAGTTTGTTAGTGGCCCAGGTCATAATTCCTGTGACAGTTCCTGCGACTTCTGTCTTTTAGAAAAGACTGGGCAGTGTGATGCATACAGGCCAGTACTCTGCCTCTGTACTTCTGCTTTCAACTCCATAGAAATCTCCCTCTGTGGCCTTCAGGGCCTGATATTTTGAGAATGATTCCTATATGTGCCGATCTACATAAAGTAAATCTGCCTCCCAAACCTTCATGTTATTTCCGTGTTTCTGCTTGCTATTAGAATTATGCTACATTCTTCTAAAAAGTTTAAACTAAAAATTCTTATGCACATGCATTATAAATTTACTTTGCAACTTTCTCAAAACAGTAACATGTACTTCCTAAAAAAAGATTATACTGCACTTTGTTATCTATATGATAGCTTTTAGAAACCCCTCTCTCTCCCAGTTTTGATTTCTCCCCTTGATTTACTAACCAAGATGTCCTGAGTTAAGCCAGGTATTAATTTTCTTTAAAAATGCTGCCACAATGTTTTTTGGACAATTATTTCACTAGTCTTATTCACAGTCAGAAACAAATAGAAAGGGAAAGTTTGGCAACAAATTATGATGAACTTTCTCTATATCAATTTAAGTGCAAAAAAAGTATTATTTGAAAATCTAATTTCAGAAAAAAAAAGTAAATCTTCAAGAAATCACTTTTCATTTGTCATTCCTTATAAAACTGTAGTGATTAAGACTGAATCTTTTGCAAAAATTAAGTCCATGACATTTTACAGAAACTTGACAAAGGTTTTTGTTAATGAATAATGTATTAAATCTCACGAAATTTTGCTCCTGTGAATATATGCAATATAACATCCATACCAGGTGTATGTATAATGATCATGACACGTGGGAAACTATTATGATATTATGAATATATAATAAATCCCTCTCTTTTTCCTTCTGAAAATAATATATAGTTATATGCTCAGTAAAATTTTGTCCCCGTTGTACTGAAGAATCATATTTTTTCAGTACAGGAAATATAAAAAGAAATGTATATTGTTGCATTTCCCCATTAGGACTCTATACTTGGTTATATTCAATATTCAAATTCTCATTTGCCTCATATAGAAACATTCATAGAAGGAAACATAGTAACAGTTTTGCTAAAGCTAATTCATAAATATTCACTCAATATAGTTAAACTTCTACATCTATTTTTTAAACAGAAATTCTAACTTATTTTGTTTTAGAATTTATTATTATTACACCTATTATTGCATTAACATTGTAATTAAGTACCTGGCTCCTGGTAATTTCAGTTAAAAATTAAAATAATTAAAATAATGTAACTTTCATGTACAGGGACTAAAATTGATAGGGAAAAGCATTGTAAGAGTGAATAATCTTTGAGTCTCTTGTTAGAATTCTAATCCATAATAAGAAAAGGATATTTTATAAAAATTTTGATTCTCTTTTAGCAAAATTATTTAACCAATTTCATATATAAAACTGTAGTTTACAGGGCTAATGATGCACCTAGTGATAGAACCATATTCATCACATGTGCAGCCCTAATTTAAATACTCATAAAAAGTAATATATAGTATGCATATTTATAGGTTATGTAAAACTGTTCAATTCAGAACTTTAAATCCGAATGTGAAATTATAGTTCAATGTTAGAATAATATTATTAAATAGAAAATCAAGATATAATACTGTGGTATTTTTATCAATATTTCTAAAGGAAAATTTATATTTTGATTGATGGTTACCTTAAAACTACATCATTGAATTTTCCAGACATCAATGGTGTCTCTTATAAATAACAGATAAAATCCCAGTGATCTCTCCTGCTCCCTTTTTCCCCCTGGTACCTGTGACTGTTTACAAAAGAGCATCATAGACTTGGTGCCACATTTGGCTTGTATGTGTGTGATTTTGAATAGGACAGCAGAGTGGAGGGACAAGTTGTGACCATGAATGGACTCAGAATCTCCTCCTGAGAGACACAGTTAAAATCAAAGGCAAAAGTCAAGGACATGACTTTGATTATATTTTAATACTGGAAGCAGAGAACATCTAAGAGAGAATGTGTGAGAGAGATGTGGGCAAAGATCAGGTTTCTGCTAGAAGACAGAGAAAAGCTCCAAAGCATTGGTGACTGCTGTATCTTACTTAAAAGTTGCAAGGGTAGTGTGGAGTTTTCTTAACACCACGCCCATTTTACCAATTAATATTTTCCTACAGAACTGCATTTGTCAGAAGTGATGAACCAGTATTTATACATTAATAATAAATGCTGTGTGCTGTTCAGATTCCATTATATTTTTCCTTAAGCTTTTTCTCTTTTTATTTTTTTTTTAAATTTTATTTTAAAGAACGTAAGACAAAAGGGGACAGAACAAAACAGATCAGAATAGAACAATGTAAGCAACACAGCACATCACCTCAAGAGAACCGGATATTAACAGTAGCTACCATAATATCTCTTTCTTCGAAATAGTTGAGCAAACCTTCACATACAATAGTATCAAAGATAACAAAATAGTATAAAACCATCCAAAAGAATGAAAGTATTACAGGGTATTCAGAACCAATTAATAGAAAATGAACAATGGCTACTATATTATCTTATTTTCCTTAAAAAAATTGTTTATACTATCACACATATTAAAAACCAGTAAGACACAACATGATGGAACCGATGGAAACAGAAGACCAAAAGCATGGTAGGACTTCAAATCAAGATGATATTAAATCAGCACTGGCTGTCATAACGTCTTATTTTCTTCAAAATAGCTGTTCGTCCCATCACAAATAATAAAAGCTTTCGCTCTTACCAATCCTAGAAGGAGCCCTCAGTGTACTTAACCCTCGTGTATCATTGTGCTTTGTTAGGCTGAAGAAGTATCACAAACATCTTTTGTTTGCTTGGCATTGTTGAGGTAGACACATGAAATCTTCTGTCGAGTATCTCTTCATGTTGGGTTTTCCTAAACTTCTCTTAGTTAGACTGTTTCTGCGCCTTGGGAGAGAGTGTATTGAGACAATAGAGGTGAGTTTACATCCTCAATGTATAGGATCATAGCAAGGGCTCATGTCAGACTACTTGCTAGTTGACTGTGTGAAAATCTAGTAAAATAAATTCTAAAATGTTATGAACATTGATATGAAACTTCAATGTGATGCATATTAAGATTGATTAAAAGAGATTTTTGTGATCATTACTGCCTATATTCTCAAAGAATGTAATGAGGTATTTGAACTGTTTACACATATCATCTTGTTCTTTTTTCTGTACTCATACTATCTAGGTTTTTTTTTTTATGCTTTTCCCCCCGTTTCTACTGTCTTTTGAGTCTGCCATTTCTACTGTTATTTGTTGCCTAGTATTTTCCTTTGATTGTTGAATTTTCCATGAATTTTCATGTAAGTTGTCACTGAATCTAAGAAGAGAAAATGAGTGTATAGTTTGCTATCCGCACATGAACTAAATACTGTAAGAGACACACAATAAACAATTATGAAGAGATTTGAGAAAAAAGTCACACTTGGTCACTGACCATAATCATTATCCGTTTTATTCATGTAAGGGTTTGTGGACTCTAGAGATAACAACAAAATATATATTTTATGAAGTTGCTTAGAATAATAAACTGTGATAATCCAAAATTGAAATCTATTGTTAGAGGGCTTCTTAAACTGTGATAACTAAAACCTCTCCACAAAATATTTAATAACTACAGATTAAATGTTCATTTATCTTAGGAAAGTTTTTGCTATTTTGAGCTTTTGCTGCATCATACATCAAGTAAAATTCTACAAGTTTTGCATTTCTCTCCTTTCCGCAGTACAAGTAGTGTTTCCTAAGCGACAGGAAACAAATGAGATTAAAAAGTGTTTTCACAGCTGACTGCCTTGAAACACAAGTGAATGGAAGAATCAGTCTGAACATGATGCTAATAACAAAAATCAGACTCTGGGAAACTTGAAGTGGCTCGTGTTCACATCTGTGACTAACACATAACGAGGAACCAGAAATGAGAAAGTTCTGCACAGAGAGAAATACATGCATTTTCATGATCTTCCCCTTAGTCCTCCATCATGTGTGGAAGCCGTCTGAGACTGGGGAAGGGCCCTCCTCAGAGCTTCACAAGGGAGGTGCCGTGGTGCACTCTGTAAGAACAGTTCTAGCTGTTTCATTAACCAGACAGAAAAAAACTGAGAGCTAAGTAAGGTTTACAGGTTATTGCTTTCACACGAATGCCATGACTCTGGGAGAAGAAAAATTAGCTCAAGATCCCCTGTTCTAATTCTATGTTCAAAAAAAAAAAAAAAAAAAAAAAAAAAGAATAGTAATCGCAAAATAATGCTCAAAGCACACACATTCTCACAGTAAACTTTATGGTTTTGAAGTTCTTAAAGCTACCAAAATTCCATTATAAACTTTTAATATATATCCAATAAAAAATACGGGCCTTGCAAAGAGGAAAATGATCTCAATCACGTGAAATCCACAGTGAAATTAAAAATGTTATAAGTATCAGACAAGGATATGAGAGTAGTTATAATAATTGTATTTCACTTGATAAAAAATGTTAAGTAGGATCCTTACATATATGAAAGAGACATAAATCAAAATTCTTGAGTTTAAAATGTGTGTAATGAAATTATGAGAGATATAAAATCTATAGGCTCCATATTGCAGATAAAAAGAAAAAGAAACTGGAAAAAAAAAAACAGAAATCATCCAACATCAAACTCAATATTACAAATTGAAAGCTTTTATCATTTATTTCAATTACAAATTTATTTTAAATATTACAAGTTTTTTTTCTTGTTTAGTATTTATAATTTGTCTTTCAAGCTATATTATGCCATATTAGTTTACCAAGATCAAATTTTATAATGTTTTTAGGACCCTGGACATAAATGACAGAAATCATTAGTTATCTTCCACCTGAACTACACTGTTATTGTCTTGTGTCTTACCTGCTTGTTTAAACTTGGCCATTTCCATGTTCTCTGAACATTTATTTCTTATGTTTCATGTTTATTTGGGAATCATTTACCTTTACTATGAAATATTTGGTTGATGCAAGTTTAAAAGTTTATTTAATTATTATGCATTTGGTGTACGTAATGAATATATTCCCTGTGAGTAGCTCATACATGTCCTGGAAATATCTTAATTCTTTTACTCTGCCTTCTCCTCCTCTTCCCTTTCATCTCAGCCCCCCTACCTTTTCCAAAGATCTCACTTTCTAGTTCATACCACCTCTTTTATTTTACCCTTCGATTTGTTTATATTTTGGGTTCTTCTTATGAGAGAAACCATATGGTTTTTAAGCTTCTGTGTGTGAGTGTGAGTGTGTGATTTATTTCATATACATTTGTGGGTTCACATTTTCCTCCAAATGATAATTTTATCCTACTTTATAGCAAAGTAATACTCCATTGTGTATAAATACATTTTCTTTATCATGTAACATTTTGTCTCCTATCTTATTAGTGAATCATTGCATTGAGAAATTAGATGATTTGCCTCTCTGAGATAATTTACCTCTTTTTTGTTTGAAAAATTTCTTTTTATCTTGATGTCCTTTGACTGACTTACACATTTTCTGTCAGCCACAGAATATTTGTGAGGGCTGACATAGTGTCATATTTTCTCTGGATCAGAATTTCTCTCTGTTAGTACTTGTTTATATATTTTTCTTTGCATTCTTTTAGCTTCATGTATATGGCAATTTTCTCTCTCATTAAAGATGATAAGTAGCTACTTTTAACTATTTAGCACTTTGGTTTTGAGAATTGTGTACCTCTTAGCTCAAGGTCATAAAATTGGAAATCATGTTTTCTAATGTGAGCATAACTCACAGAAACAACAGCAACAAAACAGAATTGTGACTTGTACTAATGCAGATTTTTTATTTGACCTTAAATTTTTAAGTGCATTATTCTTCATTCTTTTATGGAAATACTGTTTTATATCCTTTCCAAAGTTTTAAATTGTTTTTAATATATTTTTTCTACAAAACTTCTGGGCCATGACAGAATATGATAGTTTCCTAGTTTGTGTGATTCATAACATATTTCCATTCTACATTACATTCTAATTATCATATATATATATATATATATATATATATATATATATATATACATTCCTAAACCTACCATCTGATTATTTTTATGAAGTAAATTATTTATGTTTTTATCTCCTAAGTTTCCCCCTATTATTTTGATTTTTTTCTTAGGAACAGCCACCTCCATTCTTTTCATCTCTAAATCTTTGTTACTTTGTCTTTATAATTTTTTTGTTGTTTGCATTCATTGGTCTTTCATGTTCTTTAATTTACTATAATTACAACAAGTTCTACTGGCTTTTTTGCTGTTTCCAACGTTGTTTCAATTTTTGTCAGTATTTCATTTGACATTTCACGATTTTGCTGACCTCTGCCTGTTTATTTATTTATTTTTTATTTTATTAGAATGAATTCTGTCAACTCTTGTGTCAATGTTTTGAATCTTGTCGCCTAACTGTAAACTTTTCATAATTTTCCTGTGACGTTTAAAATATTTACTTATTTGTATATATCTTCAAGGCTATTATTCTTTTTCTAGTTAGTTTCACATGTTATATAATCCTTTTTTCTCATCACTGAAAAAAATAAGTTTGTAGAGATTACATTATTTTCAGGTACATAATGGGAAATGGAAACAGGAGCACGGGAATTCATCTTTTATGTGTTGGAATTCCATGAGCAAGAGGTTAGATTTATTTAGGTGGCTTTTATTTCTAATGAAGCTACCTGATGTTGATACCACTAGAATTGCTCAAAATATAGAATTTTTCTCTTTTAAGATTCATCCATGAATATCTTCCTACAAAGAAATTCTTCCCTTCGATTCATTTTACCCTGCTCTGTTTATAGACAGTCTAAACTTAGCCTGAGCCCATATAACCAACCATTCTCTTTTTTCTATATAATATTTTCCAAAATGTTGCTCTGTTAATCCATTAGAGTTGATCCTTGGCAATATGCAGGCTGAGGATGACAACATATGCATCACAGTTAATGTGCACCTTTCGACTGACCAGCTACTGAACTGCTCCCTAGAACCTGCTGCTGAGGGAAACCAGCACAACGCTGGCTAGCACATGCTTTCTGTGTAATGTGGCACATGCTAGGGAAAATGTGTGAGAAACACAAGAGATCACTTTTACTGTGGGATCCAGCTTACTGGCGAGACAGCTGAACAGCTCACCTAGATGGGATTCTTGGCACAAGGCCTTTTAAGCAGATGCTTTTAACATGCGCCAACCTCAGTGGCACTGCAGGAACTGCGTTCTTACACAGTAGTGCAGAATGCACTATGGCTATTTTTGTGCAACTGTGACTTATGCTTGCATCTTTACATCTGTCTATGTTCTTTCAACAACGTATGGTCAATGCTTTAGTGTGGAAATTTTGATAAATTTTCATTCTCAGTAATAGAATTGTATGTATTGTATGTGTTAGAAAATGATAAAATAGACTGGTATCTAAATACATTTTGTGTGACTGTGAATACTTTATTTTTTCTATGATATTTCAGTTACAGGCTTTCTTGTATTTTTTTTTCAAACTCTTGCAACTCTCCAGAATAAAATCCATATTAAAATGGACATGCTAGTGAAGTGTCAGATATTTTTCTCAAATTGAAGTCTGTCAACTTTTTCTAAGATCCTCAGCTCCATGTATATTAAAGTCCCGTCCTTTCTCCCCAAGAGTTCAACACTTACAGTAGGTGCATGGTCATAGATTGTCTCTGGTTTCTTCAGTGATCAGAATCATATTTCTTCTTACTAATCTCCTAGTTTCCTTTTAGTAATTTTGGGGAAGGTAAATTTGGAAACTTATGGTTTATAAACTTTAAAATTTTATACTTTTTATTTAATTTTTATTTATGTGCATTAAGTTTGCACATTACTTTGAGTTTATGTGATATGTTAATACTAGCCTAATTTTATTCCAAGCTTCTAATAATCCTATTCCACATGCAGGTCAGCATTTTTACCTTTTCACACATGAAGGAGATCAAGTGATAGCTGTCTTATTGTGAGTAGGTTATTTCCATCCATTTGGTACTCTTCACTCTGTTTATTTCATTGCAAATGATGGGATTTTCTTCTCTGTCCATGACTAATATTCCTTTTGGTATATACAACTTTTTCTTTACCCATTCATCTGCTGATATGCGCCTAGGTTGATTTCATATCTTAGCTATGGTGACAATACTTCAGTAAGGACATGCAGGGATCAATTAGGTACACTAATTTTATTTCTTTTGGATTTCTACGCAGAACTGGGACTGCTGGATCACATGATATTTTTATTTTTACTTTTCAGAGCAAGCTTTATACTATTTCTCTTATAGTGCTGAAATTTAAAAGGCAGTACTGGAACTTAAAATATCCTGTCTGGATGCTCAGAGATTAGTTCACCTCATTTTTTTTTTTTCTGCCTCTTGAAATGCATGTGTCCTTTCAAGTTCCAAATTAAGTTTAGTTTCTTGTCCAGCAACAACAGCTCCAGTATACTATTAAATTTATTCCAGCCATTCAGACAAGTTTTAATGTCTATTTGTTTCATTTACCAAAGATGGATTTTTGAACCAGAAATTTTTACAGAAATTTGATTGCAAAAAAAAAAAAAGAAATTTGATTGCACCTTTTATGAGTGTATGAATTATAATTGTTTGTTTTTAAAGCATGAAAGCCAGGGATGGGCTGGAGCCAGCTCATGCCAGCTTATAAGAGGCCATTATTAATTTTCCACAGTTATTTCCATTGCAGCTGATGCAGGGGTAGTTTGACAATTAAGAATGGTGTGCCGCTTTTACCGCAGAAGTTGAGGGGCACGAAGAATTCAGTCTCTGGCCTCTAAAGATTTATTTGTCAAAGATTTTCCAGCTCAGCATTGAATAACACCATTTCCCCCCAGGGAAGTAGTGCTATAATTGAACACAATAAATTTTGAGATTTACATTAAGTATGTTTTCTGGCACGATGTTTATGCTCAGTAAATCTACAATCTTGTCTTGCTGTTCCTCTTTCCCAAACGAGTCTAACCTTGACTGCCATCACTGGGGCCAAATTGGAATTTTCTCCAAACTCTTTCATTGTTTTTACACTGACCTTGACTCAAAACAAGACAATAATGTTTTCCTGGCTTCGGATTTAAATTAATTTATTTTCCTGTTATATAACTCTTCAGTTACTGCTTCAGATAATGCATTTTCTTGCTGCTAACTCCTGTGGCACTTAACATTAATCAATTTCTTAGGGAAATTGAAGCAGTTCCTGATATTTCTTACATCCTGTCTTTTTTCACTGCTGAAAAAGCAGTCTTTTCATCACTGCAATCTTCAAGATTCATCGTGAAACTATTAAGATAGCTTGAAGCACATCAATGTTAATGTGTTTGTTTTATCTACAGACTTCACAACTGACTACTTGGATGATGATTATGATCGATTGCATAGTACTGTGAGCATATTTTTCTCCTAGAGCTTTTCAGTGGGATTTCTACTGATTGAACTAGTCAGATTTTCAACACAGTGATGTAACACCTAAGGAAAACAAGTTACTATAGAAAAGTTTACAATGGCTCAAGATTTGAGGGTTCAGTCTATGGTTGTGTGTTTGTATTTTCTGTGTCTAGTATGAGGTGCAGCATCCTTGTAGAGCAGGAGCCATAGAGCAGATGCTTACCTCACAGAGGAAGGATCCCTTTGGGTGGCAGAGAAAGGGAGGAAGGAAGGGAGAGAGAAAGTGAGTGAGATGAAAGAGTCCAGGAACAAAAATATAACCTTCAAAGACTGCCTTCAACACTTCCTGGCTCTACAAATTTTCATTTGATCCTATTGCACCACCATCTGGCTCAAGCTTTTTGCAAAATTAGATTTTGAATAATATATAACCTCTAAATGGAGGAATACATTAATGGGCACAGTTCTTAGTCTGCATGCAGATTAAATTTTAAAATGGGCCATAAGAAATAAGTTTTATAAAGTAAATTATAAGTCAATTACATTTCAAATCCATAACTATCAGTCTAGTCAGCTCTTAAGTTCCTTGGGAAAAGCAGCAAAAATTTCAGAACACTCACAAAAAGAGTTAAATTCAATGTGCTAAAATTTAAGCCATATCAAAGCAAGTTAGATTAAAACTGCAAGCCACAAAACTACCATACACATATTCTGTATATTACTAATAGCTTTTATATCTTAAAATCAGATTAGGTAGAAATTTAATGAATGCTTTACTAATG
The DNA here is from genome assembly GCF_034190915.1 of Cavia porcellus. NCBI lineage: Eukaryota > Metazoa > Chordata > Mammalia > Rodentia > Caviidae > Cavia > Cavia porcellus. The sequence goes on along the minus strand of NW_026947494.1, from coordinate 20,564,501 downwards.
TAAGTTTTGCAATAGTCAAATAACAAATAAATGCCATTTATTTCGTGTCAGACAATGTTGACCTGAAAATAAAAGAAACTTGTAGGATGTCTATTAGGTAGTGCTGTCTGCATAAGAACTCCTTAAAGGAAGGAACTTATAAATGACAGATTTCGATAAAGAGAATCGGAAAGTAACACAGTCACAAACTTGTTGCGCCTCTGTGGTCCCTGAAGCTAACAAGTCCTACTGGAATTGCCCTTTATGCCACAGAAATGAGTAAGTTCTTGCACTTCCCCTCACCTCAGACCCTACCGGGGAGCCCTCTGAAATCACAACCTGAGACTCAGCTGCTTGCAGAAGCTGAGGTAGTTTTTGATATGGATTTTGCTACAGGTGGATATTTTAGTCTTCTTAATTCATTAAAAAGACAAATGACTAGAAAGAGTCTGGCAATGTTACATCTTAAGTAAAAGTTTCTACAAATTATTATCGTTAAGAGACTGAGATTCCCAATGTGACAGAAAATTGGAACAATTTCAGATAAAAGTAAATATCGTGGAAATGCACTCTTGCTCATATAAATTTGCAGCATGATGACAATTAATCTCCCAAATAAATAATAAGCATTTGGTTTTGATACAGGATGTCCTACGTAGTTCAGGTTGGTTTTGAACTTTTTACATATTGCGGGCTGGTTTAGAAGAGTGGAAATTTTCCTGTCTCAACCTCCTAAATCCAGCAATTATAGACATGGACTACCATGCCCTGTTAAAAATATTCTTTTAAAGTAAGCTTCCTAAATTTAATAAAGCATGAACAATCAGGGTTCTTTAAATGAATTAGTATAAAGCAATTTTAAACAACAAATTATTTTTTAAATTGCATTAATAATTCTTTCAAATCTATTTTTTGACAAAAAGTACTTTCAAAACATCCCAATAAGGAATGAATAAACAATGTTTCTTATATAACTTGTATGGAACCCACTATCTTTGAGTTTACTAAATTAGTGATATGATAGAATTCCTAAAATTATTTCTTACATCTTTATATTCAAACATACATAATATCATTTTAAACATTTTTAAGTGTATAATTCAGTGACATAAAAATTTCACAGGATGCCTTGTTTCAGGATCTATCTCTAGATAATTTCCTCACCCTTAATAGAAACTGTTGCCATTAAAAAATAATCACCTTTGTTCCTTCACATATTCTAGAGATCAATATTCTGCTTTTCATCTATATGAATATGTGGAGTTCATCTATATGAATTTGCAGATTTACATCATATTTGTCCTTTTGTTCCCAATTTATTTTGCTTAGCATAAACTTTCATGATTTATTCAACTTGTAGCATGTCTCAGACTGCCATTCACATACAAAGGTGAATGATATTCCATCTACACACTACATGTTATTTATCCGTCTCTTTGCAGATAAATATTTTTTGGCCCTTTTACTTACTATGAACAATACTGTAATGAAATTTGATATTCAAGTATTTATTTAAGTCCTTACTTTTCCTATGTGTATATATATATATAGATATAGATATAGATATAGATATAGATATAGATATAGATATAGATTCCTACATATATAGATATATATATTCCCATATATATTGATTCCCATATATATATATATATATATATATATGTATATATATACATATGTTGAATTGCTGAGATATAGTGGAATTCCAATACTTAGTGTTTTACACAACTCTCCTACTGTCCATTCTTGTGCTCACACCATTCTATACCTTCATTAGCACTAGACAGGGACAGTTTTACCACATCCCACTAACACTTGTTGTTTTTGTAACCATTCTTTTGAGTATGAAGAAAGGGTTCTTTGTAGATTGATTTCTTTTTTTAATGACTAGTAATACTTTGCTGTGACTTCTTAGGTATTTTGCACACTGTTATCTTCAAAGTAGTTGCTCATACTACAAAATATACACGTGCATAATTGATCAAACACTATAAGCACAGATCACGCTCTTCAAAGAGATAGCTAAGATAATTATACTACTACTTAATTCACTGAAGAGAGTGATCTGTGTTCTAGTGTTTGATCAACTATGCAGGTGTATATTTTGTAATACGAGCAACTACTTTGAAGATAACGATATGGAATATAATATCCTTGTCAATTTCACCTATCCCAGGTATGTTTTACTTTTGGACTGGTTAATCTCATTGAGAAAGAAATGAGGGAAACCACACCTTGCATAATAGCATCCAAAAAAAAAAAAAAAAAAAAAAAAAAAAACCTCAAATACTTAGGAATCAATCTACCAAAGGAGGTAAAGGACAAAGATGAAATCTCAGTTCTATTTTAACGCATTTGCATTTCTATTTTGCATGTCTTTAATGGTCAGTGATGTTGAACAGTTGTTCATGTTAGTTGCACCCACTTTTAACTCTTTCTCTGAGAAGTCTTTGTTCAATTGACCTGACCATTTTTTATTGAGTATTTTATTCAGGACAGTTAAAATTTTGGACTCATTATGTATTTTACATATTAATCCTTTTTCTCAGGAAGAGCTGAAATTGTTTCTTCACATACTACAGGTTATGTGTTCACTTTGTTAATTGTTTCCCTTACTGTGGAAATCCTTTTTATTTCAATATACTCCATCTGTCGATTCTCAGTGCTATTTCCTGTGCAACTGATTTTCTTTTCTTACCTAGATTTTGACTGCAAGATTTTATCCATGCAATATTCCAGAAAATTAAATATTTGTATTTTAAAATGTATTAAATATGCACTTTGATTTAGCTTAATACATTGTGAGAGATATGGGTCTAGGTTCCATCTTCTGCATTTGGATAACTGGGTTTCCCAGCATCATTTATTTGAACGTGCTTATGCGTGTTTATGCATCCTCTATTTTGTTCCATTTGTTCTCTTTTTTCATTCTATCTGTCTGTTTCTCTTCCTCTCTCTCTCTCTCTCTCTCTCTCTCTCTCTCTCTCTCTCTCTCTCTCTGTCTCTCACTCTCACTCTCTCTTTTCTCTTTTTTCTTTCTCATTTCTTCTTTTCCATTTTGGCCAGAGCCATTTTGTTTTAATCACTATAGCTTTGTAATATGACTTCAATTCAGGAATCATGCCGCCTCCTGGTTTGCTCAGGATTCCTTTTACTATTCTTCGTCCTTTCTGGATGCTGTATGAGTTTACAGATTTTTTCTCCATCTGTGTGAGGAATTCCTTTGCTGTTTTGATTGAAACTGAGTTAAATCTGTGTATCAATTTTTAAAGTATAGCCATTTTGATGATACTGATTTTTCTTATTCAGTAGCAAGAAGTTTCTTTACCTTTTATGATGTCCTCTTCAATTTTCCTTTTTAGAATATTATAATATTCATTATAGAATTCTTTTACTTCATAGGGTTATTTCTAAGTATTAGATTACTCTTGATGGTATTGAGACTTATATATTGTCCTTAATGTCTTTCTCGGTAGGTTCATTATTTGTATACAGGATACTGTTGATATTTGTCTATTGATTTTGCCTCCTGCTACATTAAGAGTCTACTGCTGGATTTCGGGGGTGGGTCATCTCTGTAGAGGATCATGTCATCTGCAATTAATGACAACTAGACTGCTTCTATTCTTATACATATCCTTTTTTGTTTCTCTTTCTTGCCTTGTTGTAGTTGCTAATAGTTTTAGCACTATGTTGAACAGGTCTAGTAATAGTAGGTATCATTGTCTTGTTCCTGATTTTAGAGGAAAAGCTTTCAGTTTTTCTCCATTTCACATAATGTTGGCAGTAGGGCTGTTATAAATGACTTACCTGATTAAGATAAAATCCTTGTATAACTATTTTCTTTAGGGTTTTCTCATGAAATAATGTTGATTTTTGTCAAGGGACTTTTCTGCTTCAGTTGAGATTATCATGCATTTTTGTACTTCGTTCTATTAATGCAATGCATTATATGTATTAATTTACATATGTTGAATTATTTTTGCTCTCAGATGAAGCCTACTTGGCCATGATATATGATCTTCCATTGTTCATTGCATTCTGTTTGCCAATATCTTGTTTAGGAAATTAATATTTATGTTCAATAAAGAGATTGATGTATAGTTTACTTCTTTGGTTTGGATCTTTGTCTGATATTGTATTTACAGTAATGTTTGCTTCTAGCAATGACTTCTCCTTCCAATTTAATTAAAGAACTTCCAAAATGTATAATAGGTATTGTAATGATGAAAGGGAAAAAATTGCTCAAAAGGAAGAACTCAACTTGTAGATATACACATATAATTAATTGTATGTATGTTTAAGTATGCAAGATATATAAACATACTACTAAGTTTTTGTTCATCAAACAGAAGTTTTGCTGTCATTGTTCGAGTTTCCATGTTTTATGCTTTGATTTTGGAACTTGAACAACTACTTCTAAGATAACAATATGTAATATCAACTAGTGATGATTTCTTAATGTTATTTTTTTTAAAATTCTGTATCATTTCTACATTTTTTCTGTTTTTTTTAAATCAAAAAAAATTGAGTTGCATTAGTGTTGTCTCAATTTCTTTAATTTCTGATCGGTTCTTTATTTTCTTTCCTTTTAGTAGCTTTGAGTATGGATTATTTTTATTTTTCTAGGAGTTTAAGTGGAATCATTAAGGTGTTTATTTGGGCTCACATTTTTATTCTGCTGTGGGCATTCACAGCTAATAAATTATCTCTCTCTCTCAAACTATTTTCCTTGTGTCCCATTTTTTTTTAAGGTGGTACTGGTATTATTGTTTGATTCTAGGAATCAATTTCCTCAATTTCTTCTAAAACCTATTAATTATTCAAGATTGTAGTTTTAAATTTCAATGTGTTTTAAAAATATGTGTGTGAGTTCTTTTGTCATTGGTTTCTAGTTTCATTGCCCAGTGAAATCATAGTATGTCTGGGATAATTTCGATTGTTTTGTATTTTGCATGTTCTAAAGCATGCTTTATAAAGTAGTAGGTGATCTATTTTGGACAAAGTTCTATGTGTTGCTGAGGAAAGTGTATTCTATTGTTATTGAGAAGCCCAGAGTGTAGATAGCTATTGTCCATCTGTACAAAGGTTTGCCAGAAGTGTGATATTTCTTTATTGATTTTTTTTATCTAGATCATCTATTTGTGATAGAGAGATATTGAGGTACTCCACTGTAATTGTGTTCATGTTTATCTGATCTTTTACATTCAAGACCTTGTTTTATGAATCATATGCACCAATATTTTGGGGCGTATGTATTTATAATTGTTATCCTGTTAAATTGTTTCTTGACCAATATATAATCACTTGTTCCTCTGATGATACATCTCACTTGAACTCCATTTTGTGTGAAAATGTTACAGCTACTCCCACACATTCTTTGATTCTTAGTCTCTGAGTATTTTTTTATTAAACCTGTATTTTATAGAATGTATCCTTGAGTTTTGTTTTCTGATACAATGTGTTGATCCATGTCTTTTGATGAGACCTTTCACATTGTGATTTCTATGAAAGATATGACTTATTCTTTTCATTGCATTATTTTCCTGCTGCTGATTCCTTTTTAAAATCCGCATTCTATATAATTACTCAACTTGTGTGGTTTATTTATTCCATTAAATATTAGCCATGATTGTCTTCATTTCTCTATCAAGAATAATTATTTGGTGTTTATGAATTTTATAAGACCCTTTTTGCTATCATAATATCTTTCTTCACTATCAATTTTGGAAGATAGTTTTGCAGGATATATGAGTTTGGGCTGAAAGATGTTTTCTTTTAGGGCTTGAAAGCCTTTAAGCTGTCCTGGTCTTTAAGATTTGTGTAGAGAAGTCAGCTGTACTTCTAATTGTTTTGCCTTAATTAGTAATTTGTTGCTTTTCTCTGACAGCTTTTAAGATCCTGCCCTTGTATTGGAATTCTGGGATTTGGACTGCTGTGTCCTGTGGAAAAGTCCTTTTCTAATCATGGCTATCGTAGGTTCTACATGACCTTATTTGTCTTGTGTGAACTCCTTTTCCATATTTGGAAAGCTTTGTGCTATTATTTTCGTAAAATGGTTTTTTCTTCTGCATGTCTGTCCTCTGATTTTTCACTAGTACTAACTAATTTTACTAGTAGAATAGACTTCTTTGTAAAATCTGGCAGCTGTTGGATTCATGTTTCATATTCTCTGCTTGTTTTGAACATGTCTCTGGGTATGTGGTCCCCTGGGTCAGTCCTGTCTCTTGGTTCTGACACTCTATCCTCATACTACTTATTTGGGCTACATAGACTTTTAATAGAAAAGTTGTTGCTTTCCATGCATTTTATTTCCAGGTCCAGACAGGCTATATCTTGCTACTGATCCGCACTCCTGGTTGAATTTTGGTGAATTCTATTTCATCATTTTTTTCCATTGATGGTTTATGCTTACTTTTGAAGGACTAAAATTATGTAACAGATCTTAAATAAATATTGAAATTATTATCCTAAATTAACTTCAAACAAATTTGTATTTCTGAATTTCTTAGATTTTAAATATATTCTTGCGTATACTGTTTCAATTTTTCTTTATGTTTACCTTTATTTACATTTTTAATTTTTAAATTTTTATTATTTCTTAGTATATGTTTTTCATATACATTGGTCACATTCATCACAAGAAATTTGTACCTGTATACAATATATCTTAATTCTTTTTATTTTTTTTTTCTTCGTTTCCCATTCCACTGTTCATATAGTTCTAAACCTTGTGGAAAAATTTCCCTGTTCTCATTGAACTGCTGTGTGACTTCAAACACAATACAGAAACTAAATACAGTAGGGAATAATAATGAATGATTTACCATGTTCCATTGATTTACTTATATATTGTTATTCCAATAGCATATTATCTTGAGAACTCTAACTTTGAAGTAAATTTTGGCATCAAAGTGTATGCCTGAAGTAGGGTTTTGCATCCAAGTCTTTTTCTTTCTTTTAGTAATTCTATATCTTGTTTTACCACAAGAAATAAAAAAAAATTAGGCTTTTGCTTAGATTTTGTTAAATTTATAGATCAAATCAGAACAGATTAACTGACGTTAATCTGCTCAGACTGCTAAACCATAATGCCATAGATTTAGTTGTTTAAGCAATCAATAATTATTTTTTCCTTCTTCTGGAGTCTAGAAATCACTGATTGAGCTGCATCAAATTGATTTTAGGTGAGAGGTCTCTTCCTGACTTACAGAGTACCATGTTTCATCTATACCCTCATATGGGATTTTCTTTTGTGTGTATGAATGCTGAAAAGGGAAATAGAGAACACTTTAACATTTCTTCTTATGTTGGCAGTAATCCTATAGGACTAAGTACCCAATGATCTGCCTTAGTTTGGCCTTTGTTACATAGACCATCCTTTTCTTTATACAGTCTTTCTCTGCGTTAGAGCTTCACTATATATAATTATGACATGGACTCACACATCAAGTGTATAACACATCATCAAGTGTACATTTTGAATCCATAAACGTGCTATATCCCTCCATTTGTGTAGGACTTCTGTCTATAATTATATAGAGATTATATAGTTTTCTCATGTGGTTTATGCTCTTACTGCTATTGTAAATATTTTATATTTTAAAAGTGTCTAATGCTAGTGTGTAAAAATGTAAACTATTTTATATTTTGATTCTGTGCTCTGTGGAATGGGTTAATTTATCCAGAAATTCTACAAGTTTTATATAAGTACATTATATTTCCAGTGAGTGTTATATATAATTTTATTGTATATATTTGTATATTTTTCTTCATTTAGAGTTTTCTACATATTTAAGTTGTTCAAACACTTCCTTTTTGCTTGCTCAGTTTTCTTTTCTCTCCTTTCCTATGAAATTCAGTGTTAAACCAGCACAGATTCAATTACCATCCATTTTCCTGGTTGAAACAAACTTCATGCATTTAATAATGTTTCAGGACCAAATCAAGGTAATTAGACATCAGTGGAGGTGGCAACCACGTGTGGAGTTACAGAGATGGCATGAGGAAGTGATGGTTCAGAGATCAGAAATGGAGTAGATGGGCTGGCACCCCTTGGAGCAGCCCAGGGGGAATCTAAGTATAAGACTAGTTAAGAGAGAAACCATGCAGAAGAAAAATATGCATTTGTCCCCATCACCCTTCTCTAGACGTCTTCTTTCTTCACTCCATTAAACTTTTCAGGAAAAAAAAAAAACACTGAACCATTTTAATAAGATGAAGAGAGAAATTGAAACTAGTGCTGGTTGACAGGTTTGAAAAATAATATAGCACCATATCTGTGGTAGTCCTAACAAATCAGGTGCCCCAAATTGATAGAACAGAACACATCAGACCTGACCTCAGGAGGTTACTGAAATACATTGCAACTATAATTATTACAATTATGTGAATCTTCAAATGAAGAACTGACAATTGTGTTATCCCTAACTTGCTAAAAATGGATCTCAACTAACTGCAGTAAGTGAATTGAGGTGGATTTTTTAAACTAAAACTGTTGGTATTGGAAATAATATAAGACATTAAAATCAAATATGGGAATAATGGTATACCAACAGAGCAGTAATATATTCAGGATTTTGATAGAGGGGTTGAATTTGTGTAAGAGGATCTATTTGTTTACACAAATATCAGCTAAAGATTCATGAATAAGAATGACTCAGTGTCACTCGTTGCTAACAAATGGTTAAGAGCAAATGTCCTTTATAATTTATTCATGTTTTTGTAAGTTTGTGTTTCAGAATTTTTTGATTCCTCAATTTTTGTATTGTTTATTTGTAGAACACAATGAAAAATCATCACGGAAAGCTGTTATATGCACATGGACACTTCTTAATTCTTTTTTTGAAACCGCCATTCCTCCCCTCCCTCCTTCTCTTGGTCACTTTCCTTTTTGCAAAGGTTCTATCTCCCTGTTTACTATCATTTATTTTTATTTTCTCTTTATTTATACTTTAGGTCTCCCTCACATAAGAGAAGCCATGTAATATTTATATTTCTGTATGTGTGATTTATATCAATGTGCATCCATTTTCTTACAAATGGCTCAGATGTATCCTTGTTTGTGATTGGGTGGTACTCTATTGTATATGAACACCATATTTTCTTATCCATTCATTTGTTGTTAGACTAAGAAATCATTTCTAAGATTTAGTCAATTTCAGTTGTAATGTTACAAACACAGCGTGGGTTGTATGAGTATACAATATATTTAACACATTCAGGAGATATTTAGAGGGGCATAACTAAGCTTAATGAAATTTCTATTTGTGTTTTTTGAGGGCTCTCCATACTCATCTTCATAGTGATTGTAATAGTTTACATTCCACCAGCAATGTAGAGGGCTCCTTTTCCCTCTGCCTCAGCAACATTTGCTAATATGTGACACCTTTATGAGGCCCATTTTTTGTGAAGATAGAATCTCAGTTTTGTCTTAATTTGTATTTCTCTAATAGTTCATGATGGTGAATATCTTTTATATATTTATTGATCATTTGTAGTTCTCCTATGTGGTATATATTCATTTCAATTGCCCAGTTTTTGATTGCCTCTTTGAGATCTAGTTGATGAATTTTTTTCTCATTCCAAAGGTTGTCACTTTACTCTGTTCGTTGCTTCTTTTGAAGTACAGCATCTTCTTAATTTGATATAATTTCACTTGTTAATTCTTGATGTTATTTCTTTGTAGAACTGAGGTTCTGTTTAGAAAGTTCTTCCATACATGGATGTCTTCAAGAGATATAAGCTACAATTTTTACATACCAGCATAATGTTGCTGTTTTAATATTTAGATCTTTGATGCATGTTTATTTTAGTGTCATACAAGATGAGCCACATAGGTCTAGATTTAACTTTCTCCCAGTATCTCCATTCCCATATGTGAAAGAGACTGCCTTCCCTTAAAAATATATTTTTGCCCCCTTTGTAAAGTATCAGCTGGCTGCACATGTATGGAAAATTTTCCCACCTAATCTACTGTGTTCTTGGTATCCTCATGTCTGTTTTTGTGCAAGAATTGTCTACTTTCATCACTGTAGATTTGTAATGTATCTCAAAACACAGGATTCTGATTCCTCCAATTTTGCTTTCCTTGCTCAGAATTGTTAATGCTATGTTAGGTCTCTTATGTTTCTAGTTAACTTTTAGCATTATTTTTTCTAGTTCTATGGCAGATGCTATTGGTATTTTGCTTGGAATTGAATTAAATATTTAGGAGGGTGGTCATTTTGACAACACCGGTTCTGCCTATGCAGAAAGAGGGCATAGCTTTCCATTTTCTAAAATTTCTTCCATCTTCTTTATCAGATCAGTGTAGTGTTCACTGTAGAGGTCTATCACTTCCTTGTTTCGGGTAATTCCGAAGTATTTGATTTTTCTGTTCACTATTGAAAAAGCTACTTGATAAGTTTATTTTTGGTACAAAAGATTGCAATTGGTTTTCATGTGTTGATATTGCACCCTGCTACACTGCTCAGTTTGCTTGTTAATTCTAGGAGTCTTGCTGTACTTTTTGTGTCTTCTACATAAAGAGTCATGGCATCTGAAAGCAATCACAGTTTGAATTGTTCCTTCCCGTATGTGTCCCTTTTGTTTCTTTATCTTGCTTGACTGCTCTGGCTAATGATTTGAAAGTTCACTTTACCGGAATAGTGACGGTGGATATTCTTGTCTTGTTCCTTGTATTAGAGAAAAAGGTTTTAGCTTTTCCTCGTTTACTACGATTTGAGCAGTGTATTTGTCAGAAATGTCTTTTTCAAGTTCAAATAAGATCCTTTTATACGTATTTTCTTCAGAATTTTTCTCATGAATGGACATCGGATCCATTCAAAGGCCTTTTCTGCATCTATTGAGATAATAATACTGTTTTTGTGTTTGTCTCTTTTATGTGGTGCATCACTTTTATTGATTCAGGCAGGTTAGCATTTTTAAAGCAGTATTTTCCCCCCTTAAACAGATAGTACAGCCATTACTGTAGATGTATGTACTGATTGCTGTGACTTGATCTTTGATATTATGTTAAATAAGGATGCTGAGAATGAGCAACTCTGGTCCTTTTGAAATCAGAGAGAAGTTATTTCCTCCTTTTTTATCATATATAATGTTATCTGTAAGAGTTTTTAGTGAATAGAATATCAAATTTTTGAAGTTGCTTATAATATAAAATAAAGTAAAATAAAAAGTATACATTTGAGAATTTTTCTCTAAGGCATAACACTTTCTGAACATTATGTGCTGCCAGTGGTTATCAGCATGATTATGGGAGTGTAATCTAATTCCTTCAATTTATGATTTTATCATGACTAAAATTAGAGCAATTCAGCAGTTCGCCATTACCTTCTTCAATTTTATATGAACATCACTGATAAAAAAAGGAAGAAATGAAATACTAACTATAAGGGATATAATACGTCTGTATTCATGTCTTAAAAAGAAGTGTTCCTGAAAATATTATTATAATTTGATCAAATGAAAATGTAAATACAGATTTTACTTCTTTTAGCTTTTCTATTTTTTCCTCATTTTTGTATTAAGAATGAAAAGATTTAATCCAATTATAATGTCATAAACTGTACAAATTGTTGTACTTAGGTACTGCACATTTTGTACTATGTAATCTGCGTCTACCAATGAAAAACAAAGACAACAAACCAACCATTCACTGGTATTACCTAAAATGATTCTGTTTATTATGTAGTAGAATCAGGGTTGGATAGTTTGTTTTGCTTTTTGATTCCCATGAATGATCCAAACTGTAAATAGAAACATGAGCTTGACCTCCCCTAATTCTATGAATCCATCTCTCTAATTAATTACCTTGGTTATGGCTTCATGGCTTCTTTTTAAAATTCTGACTTCTGGTACAAAGCTTTATCTATTCCAGAATTTTGTATAGATGATGTGAACTTAGTGAATATTGTTTTTTTTTTATTTCTGCTTTACTTTATTATCACAAATAATCTGAATTTAATCTCAAAATATGGGAGCCGTTCAAAGTGCTTAGGGTTTTTACTACAGGGAATTTGTTCTAGTTTACTATAGGGAATTGATTCTTTAAAAAATAAGTAGAATCTTTATTTTCATCCAATTGGAGAAAAGAAGAACTATTATGAGTTAGGATAAGAATTGTAGAATTATTGAAAGGAAGCAGAGAACAGATGATTGCAAAGGTTCACAAATGATGGCTCATTTTGGGATAATTATGAGGCAAATTCTCTAAATTAAACAGAGTAAGTTAACTGTTAACACTTGGAGATGTGTATGGTCATGTCTTTTGCCTCTTCTCACTGAAGTTTTTCTTCACAATTTCCTTGTACAAATATTTTCAAAATTCTGTATGCTTTAATAATTTAAGTTCTTTAGCAAACATGTATTTCTGAAGGAGCTAATATGCAATTTATGTTAATCTCCCAGACAGTCCTGCTTTGAAACATGATGCATACTATTTTTTCATTCATATTTTTATTGTGCATGCTATGAGGCCATATTAGCATTACATTATAAGATTTAAAAAGTTACACTTTACAATATAAGATACATAATATAATACTAGTTATTATGTACTGAGGACATAGTCTGTCATTTGCTGCTGGGTATTTTAGATGATGTGTTTCAATGGACTCAATGCTGTTGCAAGACAAGGATTATCATCCCTTCACCAAGACAGAATTGTGGATTAGGAAAGTTAGCTGTTATACCTAGCTAATTAGCTAATGAAGTACAGATGGAATCCAAATCTAGAATAATATGACAGTGAAATTGCATTTATTTTCTTGTAGCTTATCCACATATTAGTGTATATGCAGTCAGCACTACAGAATAACAGCAAGTTATTTGTTTTCTTTCTCTTCTGAGCTCTGATTGAATACATAAATCTTTCATGATGTTTTCAGCCTGAGTTCCTTTAACCTTAAAAAACATACAGACAACCACTTGTAGAAACTAACCCTGGCATTTTAACTCCTGCTTGACGTAAGAGGGAAGGTGCCTTGAAAATATAGCCTAACTTCCTAGACTTTCAATGTTCATATTTTTAAATAAAATGATAGCATGTATTTCATCATTTTAAAAATCAAAATTAGATGACAAGTGTGCAAACACATGAGCCCTATATATAGGGCCAGCATTATTAAAACTTAGGGAGCATGTCAATAAAAAACACTGTATCTTTTATCAAATATTTAATGCAATGCAGTTTTAATCGTATAAATGACAAGTGGAATCTGAAGAAAATAATCAGAAATGAAAGTATCAGCATGAAGAATATTTACCTGCTGGCTAGAACTCGTGTTGATGTGTTAGTGGTTGCATTTCTTCCGCAGCATGTTAAGTATGCTAGGAGAACAGAAACCTAAAAAATTGTGTGGCACATTGAGAAACAAACACACACATACCCCCAAGGTGCTGGAAATGTTCAGAGTAGGGCTGTAGCTCAGCAGCACAGTCCCCTGCCTGACAAAGGCAAAGCCCTGAGGTCGATTCCTGGTTTAAAAAAAAAAAAAAAAAAAAGGAATTGGAGATGTAATTTTCAAAGAAAATATGATTAACTTACTTTAATTTAATCTACAGGCAGTTGTTAAAATCTTGTTTTTGGCTGAGAAACTGAGAGCATGGATTACTAAAGAAAATCACCTCAAATGTTAAGTTAAAGGCAAGGCACCAATACTGAGATGTTTACAGATTTGATTATAAAAGAGTGAAAACCAGCAAACTATTCGAAAGCACTGATATAAAAATAGGAAATATTGAAAAGTTTAAAACAGAGAAAGTATGACCATGTAACTATTAGACAGAAACAACTTATAGTAACTATTATCTTGTCTATTAAATACTTCTTTTTCATTTTTAATTCAACAGTACCAAGTAAAAATGTTCATTTCTCAAACATATTGAGCAAGAAAGTTGAACAACCTTGTAACATTGCTGAATTATGAAATTTGAACTTTTCTTTCAAACTACCAATTTGTGCAGGTAGTCACTTTTCTCTAATACCTGTCAATTACTGTTATCACTTGTTTTATTGTCATGCAAAAATACACCTATTTTTGGTAATATTTTAATCATAACTTCACTGTATCAGAAGAGATTGCAATTTTCTTTGCTGTCCACAATATGTTTTCAGTTTACTGAAAACCTCTCTTTCAAAAAGCAAATTTCTAAACAAAAAGATATTACAGTGTGAATCAAGTTCAGTGGTAAAATGTCTATTACAGCTCCAAAATTAACTTTTGCATATTTGTATCTATATATTTAGTCGATATAAAAACAAACATAATTTGTGCCATTAAGTAAAAGTGTACTTACAAGTGCTCATATACACATTATTCAAACAGATTTAAACCCAGAACCAAGTATTACGATTCAACAGATGTAATTCTTTGCTAAAATTGGCTACAAGGCATGTATATTGACTAAGAAAATGTTTGTAGGATGATTTGTTCCAAGATTAAAATGGTGACTACTTAGTTTTTTCTACTATTTATTTCCACAAAATAAAATAAAACTACATAGTTCCTCTGAGATGTGCTTCCTAACAACATAATCCATTTGGGTGCAACAATAAAGCAAATTATGAGATGGGGTACAGTACACATGCTGTATGAGGAGAATTGCCCTAGTAAAGAGACACATTAAAATAAATTCAAATTAGACTAATGCCCAACCACTATCACGGAAGCCTGAACAAAAATATTTGCTTTTAAGGGATAAGATTTTTAAAATTATTAAAAATAAACAAATGTAAAAGAATACTAAATGAGATTGAAGTAGCCTCATGAGAAAATAAGGTGGATTCTGAAATGCATTAAAATTTTGATTAATTAGGCCAAGGATTTAACTCAGTGGGATAAGCAACTGCCTGGCAAGTATGAGGTATTGAGTTTCAGTCCTGGTGCAAAAAAAAAAAAAAGATTATTTATATATATTAAAAACCATCTGTCAGTTACAACAATAAAAACTGAGACTTTATGGCACTAATATCTTATTTGTAGCATAGCATAATCCTTGCTAGCTATAGTCCAAACATACTTAAATTATAATAATCAAATTAGATTATTTAGATTATTAGATTATTTAGATTATTAGATATAATAATCAAATTAGATTATTACATAGTCAAATTTCTAACATTAATTTTATTAATGTATATTAATTATGTATACCAATAGGTTTCATTTTGACCTTTTTGTATAACCATGTAGCACCGATCATTTCCTCCTTCCCTCCAGCCCTCTCTTCTTCCCTCTCATTCCTTTCATCTTCTGTTGTCTCTCTTGTCATCATTTTATTCCTTAGATTTCACTTGTGAGAGAAAGCGTGAAATCTTTGGCACTTCACAGGAGGCCTATTTTGTTTAAGGTGATGCTATCCACTTCCAAGTATTTTCCTCCAAATGTCATGATTTGAATTTTTTTATGACTGACATCTCTCCATTCATTACTGAGTACACACTTAGGGTCTCCTCATAGCTTTTGGACTTTTTTCTGTTTCTTTTTCTCTTTGATTTTTATGCTGAAATTTCTATTCTGTGACTCTTTTTGCTTTCTCCATTTTATTTCCTTTGAGAGGAATCATAAAGTTTATTATTTTTTCAACTACAGTCTATATTCATGCATCCTTTGGTAACTGAACATTCTATATAAAAATATAGTTATTGAAACGCAATCATTTTATCTAAAATAATATCTGTAAAGTTATGATTCTTATTTTGTATCCACATATATGACACTATTAAGTTTTTGTAATTTTTGCCACCGTATTATTTCTTTTTAAACCCCCCAAAATAGACTGAAGTCTTCAAGTTATGAGTAACCTGAAAAGTTGAGAATCTGCACCACAGCCTATAATAAAGGACTTCAAACAAAAGGCAGTTTCCTTACATACAAGTGTTCTGAAACTATAAATACACCAAATGTTGCAACGACCCCCTCACTTGCTGAAAGTTTGCCCAGGCCTATAAGTAATTTGCTCATTTTCTTTTTGCTTCTTTAATTTTGCCTTACTAGAGACCAAACCCAGGATCTACAATCTTGAGATATATCCCCAGCCATTTTTCATTGAAATGCAAAGTCAATAAATTGCCCAGAGTAGGCTTAAACTTTGATCTCTCTGCCTCAGCTTTGCGGAAAAGACCACCATGCCTAGTCCCAGCTTGGCAATACTTACATGATCTTTGGTGCACAGAATACTTACTTTTGCACTCTCTGTTCAAAACATATAATTTGTTTATTTTGCTTTTCTCTGCAATGAATTTTCTCTGCAATACATGAACATTGTAACAGGCACCAAAAACCACTTTATTTTTATTCTCAAAAATATTGAATTTTAGTAATGCTTTAAAGTTTTAAGCAAAGTGTAAAATTGCTGTAATAATTTCTCTTAGGAATAAAAATAATTAGCTTTAGTTACTCCTGGAGAGAACTGATATGCACCATTGCCTGCATCTGTAGTCCATTATATTCATCTTATTTTGTTTAGTGACTGTACCAATATTTAAGTAATTGTTATATTCAACAGGGAAGATTTTATCCGAGCATAATCATTACTGAAGCAGTTATTTTTCTCCTGTTAGACAGAATTACTCATTGATATACTCAGGACCTTTTGTCTTTTTTAAAAATGATATTAAGTAAGAACTGAATTTATTTCATTTTCTTTTTACTTGACTAATGACTAAAGTATACCAGCAAACAATTTAGCTGAAAAATAAAATTCACTGTAATTTTAATGGTGTGTTGTCTTTATTTCATGTGAAAGGGGCTGGGGAATCACAAACGGATTTAAGCATGAAATAATATAGAAATATGGTGAATCCCTTCTTGTACTTTTAGTTAGCAATTGGTTTTGTTTTACTTAAATAAGTGAATATAAATGGACACTTACGTAGTGGGAAAGAAGTGAGATTATGAATTAAGGTAAACAAAAGAGAATTGACAAAAATTACAACTTTCTTCATTGGCAATAAATAAAAATATCACACCATTCCTAGTTGACAATAAAAGCAACCTAGAAGTAATGCCCAAAACAGGCAAAAATTTAAATTTAAAAATTGTCAAAAAAAATCTTCTGGTTCATAAAAAGATCTAAACTGAAAAATGAGAAACAGATCCAAAATAAAAAACTAAATTAGATTCTGTTTTTATTTTTGCTCCAGGTAGTAGAATATAGCAGTAACAAAAGTCACTCCATTGCTACCAACCCACATTAACATTATCATACTCCCCAATGATTTTCATAGAATTTTGACAGAAAAGTAAAAAATAGAAACTCAAGAGGTTGCTTAGGCAAACTTGGCAAAAAAGGTGCTGTCAAATATATCTTCTTGTAATGATTTTTATGATTTTATTTTTGTACTGGGGATCGAACTCATGACCTAGCCCTCTGTAATGAATTTATAAAGAAAAATATGAAGCAAATACTCAGGTTAAATGTATGCATAATTTAACCATTTGCATTAATTAACCATTACCATTTGCATTAACTGGGAGTATATACAAAAATATTTTGGTGAACAATTCCAAAAACATATGAAAAATAAATTCTGCTTTGTTACTTCTTCTAAGGAATGGTAGGCATAAGAAATGAATGGGCTAGTTTTTAATATTTATCTTAAATATTTTATTAATATGTCTGTTACTTACAATGTTTTAGCCATTATGTTCTGTAAAACTTCCAAGAAATTACTCTCCAATGATTACTTCAGTCATGAAATTTGTTTAGTCATTAATGTTAAAAGGACATTTATGGGGGCTGAGAATTTAGCTCAGTGGCCGAAGTGCCTGCCTGGCAAGTGCAAGGTTGTGAGTTCAATCCTCGATACCAAAAAACAAACAAACAAAAAAAAGCACATTTATGACATTTTTAAGTAAAGATAAAGTTTTTAACATCATATGGATTTTGATTAAATCTTACAGAGGGCGTTTGTTGGTTTATTGAACTATCATGCAACTGCGTCGTATTTTATAGAATTTAAATAGCCTTGAAACTTGGATTTTGTACAACAACCCTCATGTTTATATTTTAGTTATTAAGATGTGTAAGGCCACAATTATCTTTTAAGCAGAGACTACAGCTTAATTTGAATCAGTAGAATTGCATAATTTTTCTTTCAAAGGTTGTTTCCTTCAATATGGTATTCTAATTACTGTTATTTCCAATCCTGCTTAAAGAACAAACAAGGAATATAAGTATGGATTAGAAATATAAGGAACAAACAAATGATACAAGAGATGAAAAACAATATGACAACTTTAGATAGAATCATCATGGCAGCTAAACCAAGCAACAGAGCACAGAGTGAGAAAGCTGCAAGTGGAAATGGTTGTTGTTGCAATTTTGATTAGTTTCATTTTTATTTAGATTACTTTCTCTAAAATAATCAGTTGACTTGATTGGCTTCCTATTCCTATCTGACCAAATCCCAATTCTACTAAAAACTGAAATAAAATAGCCAATAATATATCTTCCTAGAAGTGATTTGATTACATGGCTTCCAATTTATAATGTGAAACTTAAACATACATAACTTAGATATCTTATATATGTAACACTGAGTCTCATACTTGGGCAAGGAAGCAGGTATTAGACTTCTTGATTTCATTTTTTTAATTTAAAACATTTTTATTTTTCATTAGTAAATGTTTATGATGCATAATAAAATCATTAATTATGGACAATTGCTACATGTATGTATTGCATCTTACTTCTTTTTAATTTTCTATTTTCTTTCCCACTTTAAGTATCTGTCCATTTTTCTATTACTTTTCCATCTATTTCTTATCATACTTCTTATCTGCACAGTTCATACTGAAGGGTTGCTGTCTCCAGTAGACATAATGTTGCTAGAAGGCACTGTTCGAGTAAATGGTTCACATTTCTTCACATCTAAATATTAACAGTCAACTCACTTAGATTAAGCTGTATTCCAGAGTTTTACTTAGTTACTCTTTAATGACATGTGAGAAGATAGAAGTTTTTTTCTCCCCTTTGCAGTAAGGATCTGCTTATATCTAAGGGAAAGGTAGATAAACCCAGAATTTCTCTAGGTTTCTTGGGCTCAGTGGCTCATCTGTGATACAAGGTCACTTTGTAGTCAGTGGATACTATGCCATTGTTTTTGGAACTGGGGAATAAGGAACAAATGCAAACATGAGGCTTATGCAGCTTATGTAGTGGACAAAATAATGAAATACTTAAATATATTGGCGTTCTTTACGCTTTGGTGACCAAGGCTATAAACATGTGACAAACCACAGTAATAGCTGCTATCACACCACTCTTTGAGAATTGTTTGACTACTATAAAAAATAGAAAAAAAAATGAGACAATTAGAGACCACACAGAAAAAATAATACAAGTTTCACAGATCAGCAGGGTATGCAAGATTAGCTAGTGTACACTAATGTTCATAAATTAATAAATCATTCTGGTTAGCCATTGCTGTTTAATAAAACAATCTGATAATTTTTGCACAACAATTTAAGTGCCTACTTTGACTCTTATGATGCATGACACTGTGAAAGACTTGCAAGATAATTTTAGCTAAGAATTCCTCATGGAATTTCAATCAAATATTAGGTGAGAAACTGACATACCAAAAGGACTCCCAGAACAATCTGTCTTTTCTACCCAATTCCCACACCTATCTGGCCCTATCTGTTCCCTTGCTCATGCTCTAAGGTATCCTTGTGCGGTCTCTATTTTCATGCAGTCTGCTACACCCGGGTGGTCAGATCAATTCAGCTGCTTACATGTTAACCCATGCAGTAGTGCAAGAACTCCAGCTCTCAAGGCAGACGTTTCCTCAGCTCATTCTGTGCATTTCAAGGGATTCAATGGGCGCAGAACTGGGCTTTACCACTTGCCGTGGATTTAACAGAAATAGTATTAGATTGTTCCTCTTGGTGAGGGAATGGTAAATTTCTGAAAGAGGGTATAAAGTGAAGATACTATTGAGCTCACGTACGGAAATTATTATAGCAATTTTAAAAAATAATAGATCATTTTCAAAGGGGAAAGGGAACGAGAAATAGAGAAAAGACAGAGGGAAGAAAGGAAAATGAACAAAAAATAAAACTGAAAACAAAAGGAAAGAGCTTTTGCAATTGGGAATAGGAGCTGGAGGTAACAAAGGAAGGAGAAAGGGAAGAAAAAAGAGTTAAGTCGTGCTATATACCAACTTCCCAAAGCAAATGTTAAGCATTATGTACTCCAAACTTTTAGTAATTAAAAAAATGTGCAAAATGGAAAAATTGTCTTTGGAACTTAAGAATTTAATTCAAAAAAAGGTATGGAACTGTTTAAAGAATAATGTTAGGAAACAAATGAAATAAAACAAGACAAAGGCATAGAAAAATCTATCTTTGTTAGTGGAAAAAATCCAATGAGATTAATGAGAACACACTTGAGTATTGATATCTGTATAAACAGGAGTTCCAAAAAGAATGAATATGAAAATGGAGGAGATGATGTCTCAATGAAATTTTTATTAGAATTTTCAGAATGGGATAATATAAGACTGCAGACTCGAACAACTTGGTAAGAATTTCACTATTTTGAAAAAAAATATGCACACACTGCAGAATACATTTTTAGAAATCTGGATGAATGAATATTCTAAGGGTTCCTAAAACAAACAGATTTGTGAGTCTTACACAATTATTAAATATCAGAATGGCTAGAGATTTCATATATATATATTGGTACCAGGGATTGAATTTATGACCTTGTTCTTGCCAGGCAGTGTTTATTCTGCTTAGCTAAATCCCTAACCCTTTTTTAAAATTTTATACAAAAAATAAAATTCCATAACAGAATAATAGGAAAATAATAATACATTACATATTGTTATCTTCAAGGTGATTACTCAGAATACAAGATATAGGCATAAAATATTCTTCAAATGATATTAGTACAAACCCATGTTTTCAATGAATTAAACGAAACAAGGAGTATAATTATGGTGTATTTTGTCTTTTCTCTTTCTTCCTTTCCATTTTCCCCACACTAGTTCATCTTTTCTTTTGAACAGTTTCTTCCTATTTCACAATATCTATTGCATATTTTCACCCTTTTGTATTATCTCAGTTTCTCACACCATGGAGACAATATGTTGTTTACACATGTAAATCTGATTTATTTCACTTACGAATATGGTCTCTAGTTGCATCCATTTTCATATAAATGCCTCAGGTTTATCCTTCCCTGTGGCTGAGTGTTACTGCATTGTGTAAAAACACCTCATCTTTTTATCTACTCTTCCGTTGATGGGCATTTGGATTGTTTCCAAGATTTTATCTATTACAATTCGAGCTGCTGTACACATTAGTTCACATCTATCACTGTGGTATGATTTTCAAATTCTTCCAGGTAAACACCCAAAGGGGATCAATTGGGTCAACCTGGACCTCTCACCCTAATTTTCTGAGGAATCATCAGGCTGATAGCCACAGTGATGGCACCAGTCTACAGTCCCATAAACATTAGAGAAAAGTCCCTTTCTCTCCCCATCCCCTCCAGCATTTGTTACTGGTTGATTTCTTGATGAAAACCATTCTTTCAGGAGTAAGATGAAATCTCAGTATTATTTTAATTTGCATCTTTCAGATTGTCAGTGACATTATCTATTTTTCATACATTTATTTGCCATTGTGTTTATTCATCTCAGATGCCCGTATTTCGCTTGGATCTTTAAACTTGGGTCTGATGGTTTTTAATTCTTTATATGTTCTAGATGTAAGTCTTTGTCTGAAGGACAACTAGCTAAAATTTTTCCCCATTCTGTGGGTTGTCTTTTTTTTTCCTTTGTTTTTTATTTTTTTTTTATACTGAAGATCAAACTCAGCACCTTGTGCTGCTGAGCTAAATCTCCAAACCTTGTGTGAGTTTCTTTTTAAAAAGAGT
Source organism: Cavia porcellus (assembly GCF_034190915.1). Classification (NCBI taxonomy): domain Eukaryota; kingdom Metazoa; phylum Chordata; class Mammalia; order Rodentia; family Caviidae; genus Cavia; species Cavia porcellus. Next base: position 20,542,622 of record NW_026947494.1, on the reverse strand, counting down.
AACATGAAGATGAAGAAAATAATAATGTAGTTTTTTATTCTCAAAAAAATACCATTCAGCCTTGACTGCTTTACCCAACTATAGTGATAAGTGTGCCTATGTTCAATTTTAGGTATCACATCAATATCAAAGCGTAAACACATAGATGGCAACAGCAATAACAAAGATTAAAATTTACTGAACATTGGAGTGGTGGGAAGTGTTGGTGAAAAATATCAGGAGATGCCATCTACAAGCAGGTTAAATTACAAAGAGTCCCTTATAAACATATTAAGAGGCCCAGGGAGATCTGTTTTGAGAAGGACAAATGAAGTGAGATGGGGGTCCAGAAGAGGAAGAGGAAGTAGAAATGACTAAGAGATGACCTGTATATGTCTCAATTTCCAAAGATGAGGATTAGTATCATGTAGCACAAGCACATAACGGTATTCCTCTCTCAATGACCTACCTGTCAAATGACTGTTCGAACTTATGGTCAAGGTGTGCTGTTTGCACTTACAACTTGAATTTGGGCTTACAATGGAGGAACCTGAGCAGCAGTGTGGCCTAAAGGTGGCTTCTTCTCCAGTGCACGCCTGTAATTTCTCTGATTGTACTGTAGCACACTCTACTGCTGGATTATAATCTTTATGCATTACAGTACTGTATGTAACAGTAAAGCAAATAAAAGCAAAGTCATTAACTTGGAGTTTTCTTTGACCCAGTTCTTTGTTCCTAATTTTGTAATGTACGTTCTATATGCAGTTCCCAATCAGTTTATTTAATGACCTAGTCGCAGGAACTGAGCTTGGTGATTAAATGAATAATGCCTGTACTGATGTTTTTTGTTTGTTTTGTTTCTTTAAGAAACTAATAAAGATGTAGGGATGGAGCTGGAGCTCAGCAGCACAAATGCCTGCTTAGCAAGCACAAGGTCCTGAGTTTGATTCCTGGTACCAAATAAATAAAATAAAAGGAAGATGTAACATGTCTTTCCTCACAGCTTGAGAAAGCATGCACTTTGGAAGGCTGCTCTGGGAGCTTTTTTGGTTAGACTAAAATAAAAAAGTATTTTTATTTAATATTAAATGTTAGGGTGACATCATCTCAGTTAAAATGGCTTAAAATGTATATTGTGAATCCTGATTAGAAAACAGTTGATTTATGTTATATGTAACAATGCACATGGATGCACATATACATGCGAATATTGAAAAGTGAATTAATATCAAAAAAGTGTTTTTAAATTATTAAAAAGGAGGCAACTAGTGGTGGAGGTTTTGCTAAGTAGTACAAGCACCTGCCTTAAAAGCATGAGGTCATGATTTTGATTCTCAGCACCAAAAACTGACTAACTAAATAATAAAAAGAGGCAATTATATAGTAGTGTACGTATACAACAATACTCAATGAGTTGCAAATAATATGAAATTAGTAATTGATAGTTTTGTCTATATTAAAATTATTTTTCCAAGCAAAAAGATATGTTAAAAGAACCCCAAATTTGAAGAAGTTATTCATAATGATACACCTATAAACTGTTAAGTTGGAGTGAAGAATCTCTTAGAAATTTGGAATAGGACAAACATCAAGAGGAACAGAAGAAACGAGGTCAAAGAGTGAGTGTCCTGATCGTAATCACTTGTGAATGCTCAGTAAACTAAAAGGTCATTATAATTTTAGCTATTTAAAGGAAGAATGGCATCACGAGAAGTCAAAGTGACAGGTAGAAGTTACATCATTTTTGGTGCTAAAAACTGGGCTGGGAGGTTTAGATGGTGTTCTACGTACAATGCGAAGCCACTGGCGGGTCTTGACCAGAGTACTAGCACACACTTTTTGCCTTTAAAAATGATCTGTCTTTCTGGTGGATACAGTGTGACCCTACAAGGACAAGCAAAACCAGAGCAATTTGCTGAAAAAAAAAAAAAAAATTAGGTGAAGATTTGTGATTTCTGCTGGGATGGGAGGACTCTGAGATGCATTTATAGATGCATGCAAATTAAAAAATGATTTGCTTTTAGAATAAATGGGCAGACTGAAGGAAGAAAGGACATGAGGTACCATTACTCCTAACTTTTTAGTTTGCACAGCCAGCTTCAGAATCATATGGCTTGGGCAAGCGAGACTGGATGTGTATGAAAGAAATGAACTCAGTTTAACAATAGTGCTATTACTGAAAAGTTTTCTTTTACTTATTATACTATTTGTGTAGCAGCTGTGATTATTAATTTTATGTGAAAACTTGGTCATATATGGTGTCTGGCTAGTCAAACATTAGTGATGGTATTGCTATAAAGACATTTTAGATGGGATTAACATTTGCAATAAGGTAATACGATAAAGACTAACCACCAAAAATGTAGACAGATTTGGTCCAATCAGTCCTGCCTGAATTTTCTAGCTGTTGTCCTAACCTGTGGATGTCTGAGTCAGGATTGCAATGGGGCTTCTTTCTAAAATTTTAAGATTACCGTCTTTCCCTATGAATCTCAGACTTGCTGGCCCCACTGCCCTGTGAGAAGATTTCTTGCAGGCCCTCCCTCATTTCCTCGTTTCCCTCTTTCCTCTCTCCTTTTCCATTCCCTCTTCACATCTGTCATTCTCTCTGTGCTGCTTCAAGAGTTGATAAAGTCTCCAGGAGGAGATAGGATGCGTTTTCCCACTTCAGCTGTGCATGAAGAGTAATTCTTTCCCTGCTCTTTTACCTTACCAGGACTGAACATCTGTTAAAGTATAAAAGTCTATATTTTAGACTCAAGAAGCACAGAGAATTGTCGAAGGCCTTGAGGTGAAAAGGTGAAAAAGACTTATAAATCTTCGGGTTCAATTTGACAGTCCTTGGAGGGCTTTCAATTTTCTCCTATTCACTTCTTGTTCGGTTGTTTTGTTCTGTTTTCAGCCTAAGGACTCTATGTGTCTTACCATGCGGACAATTATGTTTTGGTCTGAAAAGCATTCAGTCTGGTCCTTTAGCCTTCCTGCAGCCTCATAACTCAGCGTATGTCTCCTGTCTTTTGAAGAGGACTGACAATGTGTGCGAGGTCCTTCAGTTCACAAGCATTTTACTCTGATGCATGAACTATGGCTTCTATTTCTCCCAGAAGTATCCTGCTTTTCAGTCCACAGATCCCCACCTTTAAACATGTGCCAAGCATTAGCCAAAGTCTCCTGGAAAAGAGGACCCTCCAGTCCTCTGGGACTCCACTTACCTCTGCACAAGTCTCTTAGGTTTCAATTCTTGTTTTTTAGGCGTAGGTTTGACTATGAAAATACAAATTTTTGGTAACCTATCTATTCTGCATGCTGTCTTTGGGAAATTTGGTGAATTTTAATGACCTAACTAATAATGCTACTCCTAAGAAAAATTACAGATGTTTACAATTACTACGTGCCATACAAATTCAGATAAAAATTTGGATTTTTTATTTTTATTTCATTTATGTATATTTCTACTAATTCCAATTTGTAGTTAACCAGATATTCTAAATGATTCACCATTTCAATATTTTTCATATGAAGATTTTCATATTGTATGCATAAAATTTTAATGTGGGACAGTAGCCCAGAGGAATGGATAAGGGCCCAGATTTAGTAGCCCAGGTTATGCTTCTGAGACCACCCAGACATACCCAGAAATGTGCTTCAATCATCCTTTCAGCACTTCCCATTTTATTGGTGACTGAGATGTGACCAGAAGTCACTTTTACACTCATAGAAGAGAACTTGCTTTGCTAAGTTTTTCTAGCCACTTCATTTTCATTCTGTAATTTTAACAAACTTTCACTTCCTTAAAAATATTTTGACTTTTGTAGAGTTTGATCCTGATATTCTTTTCCTCATAATACAAATAATAATTAATATGTACTGTGAATATGACAAGTTCAAAAGAACTGAAAGCTTGGTGGTTATCCGCAAAAACAATCTGTTGTCCCAGAAGCACAGAAACAACAGTCCAAAGCTGCTATATATGTTATAAAATTTGTATGTGGATTATCTGTCTGATATATATTTGTGTGTGTGTGTGTGTGTGTGTGTGTCTGTGTTTGATACACATATTGGCAAAGAAAGGAAACATCAATTAAATCTTAAAATGGAATTTCAATAATTGCTAATTGTCTGTGATGTATAGCTATGATTATCTTTTCACTCCCTAATAATTTATGTAATGCTATTTTTGTTTTTCACACGTATATAAATGTAGATATGTAATTTTTCTATTAATTTATAGCCTCTTTCTGAGGTTTTCATTTCAGCTAGTGCCCTAAAATCTACGAATGAAAATATTCAAACTACCAGTTTTATTTTACCATGCTTTGCTCCATCCCTGGAAAGAGCCCGCAACTGCTGGTTCTTCTAAGTCTCCTTGATCATTCTTTTCTTGAAAGATAAAAGTGTCTCTGTAGACCTTAGGAACCTAAGAGACTCAAATACACCCAAGTAAAAAAATCTCCAGGAAGTCTAAAGTCCTAAAACACCACACACAGTGGCACATATGGTGGTTGGTATGTGAGCTCCGGAGGGCTTGGGTGGTCCCGTGAGCTGGCTCTGCTTACTGCCTGCAGCTTCCCTCAGCAAGCATTGCAAGTTTCAGTATCTCTGACTTTCTGGAGTCTGCACATTTGGCTTCATTCCTACAGCTTCACACTCTGCCTTCTCAGAGTCCCCCTGCTAGGAACCCACATATTCTTTTGAATCTGCTGTAAGGGTCCCTGAGCACACAGCACTCTTTGTAATCATCACGTCCATAAAACTGGCATCATATGGATACCAACCTGTCTGTGAGCAGAAACCCCTCAGCCCTTGTTTGCAGAGAAGCAGCAAAGAGGAACAGTGCCAGCGAGGAACGGATATGGGCTTAGATCAAGAATCCCGGGTTCTGCTTCTGTGGCACACCCAGACGTACCCGGAAATACTCATCCTTTCAGCAGCAACTAGTGACTGAGATGCACCGGAAGTGATTTTACACTCACTGAAGGGAACTCCCTTTACTAAATTTTTTGTAATCTCTTTTCACCTTACAGATCAGAAGTGAATCTCTTGATTTTAAAATAATTGACACTTAAAACACAAAATTTTTGGAAGCTATTTATATATTCTTATATTGTAAAGCCAAAATGCCTAAGAAGTTCTCCAAGCTCTGGGAATATAAGGTCTTTAAATGCTCAATGTTATTTTCAGGCCAAAAGAGAATACTTTGCAACATTTAGTAAACTATAAGGAGGAATATACCAACTTGGAAACTAACAACTTTCTCTGAATATTTACCCAATAACTCTTTCCAATGCATAATCTATTAGAAATAATATTTCTACTGCATAGTTTACATACTACTTACAGTCTTTTGAATATCCTCAAAAACACATTTAAAACATGGGCTTCTGAGCAGAAAATTCCTGTAAAAGTATGTCTATGGAAAATTTCTGTCAGTGTCTTTGATGTAATCTCAGTATTGCTGACTACAGAAGTTTCACAATTTAACGAATTCTATTCCAGGAGAGTTTTCATAAATCTGATTTGTTTGTAAGTTTGACAAAGTGAGTCTCATACACCTTTGACACAAATATACAGTATGAGACATAAGCCAAACTCTAGGTCCACTGATGTGAAAGTGTGAAACTCCAGTATGCATAAATTGGGGATTTACTGTATACTCTCAAAGAACCACTTCAAGATATGGTTAGCAAAAATAGCAGGAGATGCTTTCTAAAATTTAATAGCACTTCTGCTAGTGATGCCATTGAACTATTTTTAATAGCTACAAAAGCCCTTCAGAGCTCCAAGAACATCCCAGATTCAACTTACTCAGTGTTGGGACCATAAATACAAGGCCATATTTCACTACCTTTACTCTTAGAAGACCAAATAAAAAAAGTCTTTAGTCACATAAAGTAGACTTCAATAAAGTTTTTCCTTGTGAAAGAGATCTCTGGAGAATTCTTTTACTTGTGAAAAATAAATCACTGGTTTTTATTTTCATGTGGCTAGGTTCACATCTACGCGGACATCAGTGCCCATCTGTCATTTAAATCCCTCATACTTCCCTCTCAGCCCCAAAAGGAATTGTTCAGAAAAGTTTTTATGTATCTAAATTATATATATGGTTTATTTTAAAATTATCTTGATTGGTTTTGCAATAGATTTCACTGATAAATTTTATTTCTTAAGCCCCATTTCTTTTTTTGAAGGATGAATTGTATCATTGAGATTCATAAAATTAGCCCATATTTTAAAGTAATCTCTCTGAAGGAAACAACGACACACTTTTTTTCTTACTCTGTAAAGCTCACTTATTACAACTCAAAGTTTGCTACCCTTCTCCTTTTTATAATTTATCAGACCCAACAATCAGGAGGGAGAAGAGAGAAAAAAAGAAGGGGAAAGAAAAAGATGAGGAAAGGAGGATTAAACGAAAACAGCTTTGTGAACAGGAAGTGGGAGGGGTTTGAAAGGAGAGGACAAGATGGGTAAAGAGAGGAATGAAGATGTATCATGTACAGGTGTGAATTCCCTATAATGAACGCAATCATTGTGTATACCTAAATTGTACCAATAAACTTAATGAGACTTAAAAAAAAGATCATCATTGTAAAAAGAAAAAAAGAATAACTACACAGTTATGTCTGACCAGATTGTGTTTTCTAGCTTTCATATACTTTCAGCTGTGCTCAGATGCTAGGCCATCTTCATCAGTATTTTATTGAAAGTAAATTTGGTTATTTGACTCAATGTTTTTTCATTTGATGCAATAAATACTTGAGTAATTACACCAGTATGTTAATTTTAACACCACCAAAATAAAATAGTATGATTGCCACATTGATTTTTTAAACAATTATAAAAATTCTTACCTGCTTGAAAAAAAATGAAACATAAAATTATCAGCATATTTTGAAATTTCTTTTAAATAATTTGGAGCATTTTTAGATTAATGAACATGCAAAAATAAATACAACTTAAGCTCAGATCATGTAATAATTTTCTTGATTTAGTCATCAGAAATCAACTTTCAGAAAACTAGTCCAATATAATTCAGGTTTCTTCCACCATATTTTCTCAGTTTGTGAAATGGAACCAAATAACTTCAATATTCTGAATAATAAAGAATTTTGCAGCATAAGAAATATATTCATTAGAGCTAATAATCTGACTTTTACTGAGGGTATCAATGAATTTTTCACTTTTTAAATTTTTTATTTAAAAAAGAAAAGCAAAAAACTAGAAGCATACAAACCACAGCTACAGAACAATAAAAATCACAAAATAATATATGCTTTCAAAACAGGAAGAAAGGAATTTGCAATATTGCATAGTAATCTTTAAGAATTACTTAGGTTGAATTTTGCACTTTTTAAAACTGTTTTTCTTTTTTTCTAGCCAAATGTGAAGATACAAGGTAAAACCCTTTATTAATTTTCCATATGGTAACAAATTACTTAAACTCCATGTACACTGTAGATATTTATTTTATGTAACATTTTCTTATTTAATGGGTCAATAGAAAATAGAAATAAACTGATGTGAAGACAGAAAAATTTGCCATGTTCTAAAAATTTGTTCCCTCCCAAAGTTCATGTTTTTTATTCCTATCTTCCAAGGTGACAGTGTCAGGAGATTGAGCCTTTGATAGGTAATAAGCTCACCTATGTGAAGGGTCCATTGTAATTAAAATCAGCACAAGCATGAAACAAGTTCAAGTGAGACTGTTGTCCCTTCTAGCATATGGGACACATGCATTGGGTCCCATCTGTGCCCCCGAAAACTGACCCTGACTGATATTTCATTTGCTGGGATGTAATTTAACTTCTCTGTGATGGATAATTGATGGTCCACTGATTACTACTATTAAAATATATGCATATGTATTCCTAAGTTAGATAACCACAATATCCCTTTGAGCTTATAAACTTTATGCCATATTTTAAGATGCGTTTCTTAGAAAGGTTATAAAATTATTAAAAATATGGGGCAGGAATATAGCTCAGTGGAATATAGCGCAGCACAGTAAGTGCAAGGTCCCGAGTTCAAGTCCCAGTACCAAATAAAATAAAATAATCAAAAATATGCCACATTTCAAATTACAAGCTTTAACTAAATAATTTGTAAATTTTTCTTTTTTTAGTTTTAAAGAGAAAAAATAAAATGATATCAAAACAGGTTAGCAGAAAAGTTACAATAATCGATACAGAGTGTGCTATTGTCTTCAAAGTAGTTATTCAGAGTTCAAGTTATAGGCATGATATTTTGTCCAAAGAATATTAGCACAGAACGGAAGAAAGGGAAAAAAAAAATATATGTATACACAAGATGGGTAAGATAGTTATGCAGTTAGTTTCTCTTAATTTATTGAAAAGTTTGTGCTAAATCACTTTTAATGTTGATTGTTTAGTTTTAAAAACTAAAACTACTCACTATTAGCAAATTTAACCAGGAGGTTTATTAAATTTATCTGGACCTTAAAAAAGTTAAGCAAGAGGAAAGTGACTTTTAAGAGTGCAGTGCAGTACCCGTTGTTCTTGCCTCATTAGTTGTCACGTATCTTGCAGTGTCCTTTATCCGCTGTGCATTTACAAGGAACACAGCAGGTTGTGAATTTTTAATAGGCTTTCCACATGGAAAGAAAAGGTCAGTATTAACATAAAATTCTTCTTAAAGATTTGTGACACAGATGTTTCACACCAGAAGGCAGGTGTTGCTAAAGAACTAAAGCCACAATAATCTAATATTTTTCTATGTTTAAAGAAAACTTAATGTTTCATGTAATACAATAGCACAAGACAAATCTATATTCACCTTACTTTCTGTAGTAAAAGCTATAAGGTTTTTAATATACCATCCATTGATCCTATTTCTCTACACCATCAATGTGACGTTATTCAATTAAATGTTTAGATAATTCAAATGTTGAGATCTAATATCTAAATAAAATGAGAGTAATAAAGCTGCATTCATGAGTACTGTTTTGTGATTTTCATAAATAGAGTGACAAATCATTGTATCACATGTACAAGAAACGAGGGCGGCACAGAATATAGGAGCAGACGTGCACTGAAAGAGGAAATTTGAAATTGTACGGAAAAGCTGAAAAAGAGTAGTTCATAATTAAAGAACTTCACCTTGTCACTGGACTTGGTTTGAGAGCATCCCAAAGCTGAAATGACGAGCTTAACACCCTCCCCCACTTTATTTTTAAAAAGTAAGATTTTCAGTGTTGCTGATTTCCATAGCAACAAAAGAATTTTTATGGCATATTATTAAGAGGCACAGGAAGGGCTTCTTAAGCTATTTCAGGGCACACTTAGAGAAATGAGATGAATTAAGTCCTAGAATGGTGAACACTTATGCTTTGTCTTAAAGGGGTAAAATCCCTAAGCAAATTTGGCCCGCCCCGAAGTGTACTTACTAACCCATTCTACAGATACGGGCAGGTTTCGGTTGCTTTCTCTATGTTAGTTGAAGTATACTTTGGATTCACCCTACCTATTCCTTCGTCTTAGGATCAGGCTTCTTCTCTTTACTTTCTCAATTATGCCAACATGTGGATATTCAGTATTCCTGAAGAATTTTGGAAATGATGAGTGTGGACGGAAATGAATGTAAATTTAACAAACGGATGATGTATGTGCATTGCCCTGAGTAGCTTCGCCTGTGGCGGAGAATTTGCAGCTTTCTGAAAAGTACAATTTTTACTTTTGATTACCTGATGTCGTTTCCACTTATCTTTTATTTATTCTATCTCAGTATTTGGTCTGTTCTGTAATTGCTAGGAAAGCATTAATGTTGTACCTGTTAGGACTGAGCTTCTAAAACAGATCAGCTTTGTCTTTGAGAGGAAGCATCTCCCCAAGTCTGAGAGGCCACACAACGTCATCTCTCTCCCTCACAGTCAATGTCTACAGCAACTGTCCGTTGCAGTTACTTACTTTTCTGCTTCTCAAATACATTTTAAATAATCTTTCATTCAACATAAGCTACCACTAAGACCCAAATATGACCATTCCATCATTCATTATAGTATTACTATTCACTTCTGTCTCTAAAACAAGAAAAAACTTTTTTAAAGTGCACATTATTAATACAAGATCTAATGAGTCAAGCAAGATTTATTATGTGTCTGGCTTTGAAACAGAAAAACTTATAAATTTATAAGTTCCATTGGCTTCTCTTAATTATATCCCTGTCGAAGAATGTAGACATAGTTTCATTTTCTGGTGCTTAAAACCACAGTCTTGCAACCTTCATCCTTTTGATTTTCTGCTACCATGTTTAGTTTTCTAATTCACCAGAAACTCCCACCGTATGTGATCCAATTACTGCATTTAATTTTCACTCTCTGTGGTATACGTGAAGGTAAAAGTCCTGCTGTGATTCATATTCTGAAACTCAGCTATATAAAAATTCAAAATCTTACCATAAGAAGAGCCCTTTTTGCATCTTTTTTTGATCAGACTAGCTGAATTAGATTTTTTTTTTTTTTTTTTTTTTTTTTTTTTTTTTTTAGGCTAGTCAAGTGAAGCAGTGGGAGTGGAGAAGGAACAAAGAAATCTGTAACTGGTTGTGATCAATTAGTTGTAAACACCACTGCACTCGGACCAGCCGCTGAACTAGATTTAATATTCTCCATATTGCTTTCGTTCCCTCTCGTCTCCAAATTTATGCTCCATATGTATGCAGCATTCTGAGATGTAATATTTATGAAATGAAAAATATTAGCCTGTTCAAACATCTTTTGTTTTTCCTTTTTTATTTTTATTTTTTGGTTGGATAGCTTCAATATTACGTGCTTAAGAAATCTTTCATCATTCCTGTGGCCTAGGTCATGAATTTCTTTATACATTTGGTTTGAACCTTCCATAGAAATAGAATGGAATTGTTGATTTGCTTTTAGTTATAACTGACTTATGAGAATACACAAATATTTCTAGATTGAATCTACTTAATGGAAAATAAATGTCAGAGTTGTTATTAAAGGCATAGTATCTGATCACATAATTGATGATACCAACCATGTTTTCTAAAATTTGATTTGCAGACAGAACAAGAAATACACAATGTGGAGAAGTGTGATTTGGAAAATTACTGCTGTGTTATACAAGCTTATAATTAGACAGTTTCTCAGCAACTCGGTGCATTTTCAGTTAGAAAAAGAAATCCGTCTTGTATGCAACTTTTTGAGTGTGGTTCCCTGGACAACACAGGCTTGAGTTATTTTGGGGAAGCTTTTTAGTTAAAGATATTTACCGAGTTTCCTACCTTTACTTTATATGAATAGCTAAAATCATAGTAAAAAGCTGTTCTTTGATTTCTTTATTTTTTATACAAATTCCTATGGATACTGAGGGTTTTATTTATCCATTATACCTGAAATGAGTTGTTTTATCGTAAAATCAGAAAAATGGAATTTTATCCAGAGTTAACAGCTGGTAATTACTTCAAAGCAATCAAACTCAATTGCTTTTGTATATCTATCAATGATAGTAATTGAGAAATTTAAAGAAATCTATTTTCAACATATTTCTAAGACTCATGATAAAATTCATGATAAAGTTAAGTGTAATATATTATTATGAAGAACAAAACTCTGGCCCTAACATTAAATGTTTATTAGATGAGTGGAATAACTTAAGAACAATTTATAATCCCTGTGTTTTTCAAGGCTGAAATTTGTTCTTTCTGTGTACACACTCCTCACTTCAGAATAAAAGTCCCCTGGAAGGCTGGGATACAACTTTCCACATCCAGAATATCCACAAGGCGCTTGTGACACCTTCCTCAAGCCTCATTGCTCTTGCTTCTCGAGTCTAGAGGGGTTTCTTAGCCAAATGAGTTTCCACTGACTCACTGGCCCAGGCACCCATGAGCCTGAAGACTGGGCTTATGAAGGAATATTAATATATATATATATATATGACATGTGGCTCCTAGATTACTTTTGCACAGCAGGGGCATGTGCATTGAACTGAGATGCCCGTGTGAATGCACACAGAGCTCTGATGAATTAATTCTGAAAGGCTAAGTGTGAACGTGTTATAGGCACAGGCAAGGGAACAAGAAACAGACTTGCCCTGAATTGCATTGTTCCTGAATCGCCTTGTTCTTTCAGGATTTTACCAAGTTAGATTTGACAAGGTAGGAGACTATGCTATGCTTCATATAGTTCATTATTTTTTGCCTGTGTTGGTCAAACACTTCATTAATCAAGTTTATAATTTATATATATATGTATATACATATATATATATATATTATATGTTGACTCTATCTATAGTCTTGCTCTGAAATTCACAAATATTTGCGAGATTGTCTTTTGTATTGTTTTCCTAAAGTAGGAGCTATGCTTCATACAACTTTTCCTAACGTACAGATCCTGAGATATCAGTAATTTCACAACAAAAACATAGTAATAAATAACAAAGTTTTATGTAGAAAATTTCCTGAACAATGTGAGAGTAAAATTGTTCTATTCACAGATGTTTAGATAATGATCTTTACATCAACCTATTAAAACTGGGAGGTTGTCTTTATTAAATTTATTTGCCATAAAATTTTTTTTCACTAAGTGCATTCATCGTGTTCACATCTCTGAAAAAAAAAATCTGATATCAACAATTTAAGGAGGATAAGCGTATTTGGACTCATGGTTTCAAAAAGACCAGTTTTCCAGGATTGGCTGGAAAAGGCAGGAATGGAATAAGGGAAGAGCAAGGAAGAGTAAAGAAGCTCACGGTCAGAGTGGCCAAGCAACAGAATGAGAAATGAAGAGCCAGGGACAAGAATAGACTTTCTGTGCCAGCACCCAAGACCCTCTCTAGGGAAGCACTGTGTTCTAACCGCACATTCACCCGTAAATCCATCATGGAACATTTCACCATGAGTACAGCACTCTCATGACCCAGTTACCTGCCAGAAACCTCACCTTTAACTGCATTAGAATTTTGAGTTACATTTCAGATCCACAAAATACCAAATAAATCAAACAAGGAAGTTTCATTTATTAATATTGTTCATTCCTATTTAGAATTAAAATGACAGGGATACATGCAGTGCTATTCCTAGGGCTTAAAATGTGTATGGGGTGTTCAAACTTATGCAACATTTTCATTTCGTGAAAGTGGAATACTGACCCCATTATTCAGTGATGGGTTTGGAAGGACCTTCTTTGAATTCTTTCAGCATTATATAACCATATGCATTGTCACAAATATTCTCATTTTATTTCCCCTAGCTTCATTCAGACCAAGATAAGGGAGATGGATCACTCAAATATATTTTATCTGGAGATGGAGCTGGCACTCTATTTATTATTGATGAAAAAACAGGTGATATTCATGCCACGAGAAGAATTGATAGAGAGGAAAAAGCCTTTTATACGCTACGTGCACAAGCTATTAACAGAAGAACTCTGAGGCCAGTAGAACCAGAGTCTGAATTTGTGATCAAAATCCACGATATCAATGACAATGAGCCAACATTTCCAGAAGAAATTTACACGGCTAGCGTTCCTGAAATGTCCGTTGTAGGTAAGCACGTTTATATGACGAAAGCATTCACAAAGCATAAAAATAATTTTAAGAAATTCTTATAACAGGATGAATTAATGATAGTAACTGTTTGATTCCCTAAAAGCAGCACATGTTTAATATTTTTATTCATTTTGCATCACTGTGGATTTTTAAATCTTTACATTGCATATAGGTGGTATTCAATATCAAGAAAATACTATTGGCCATCAGTAGCAAAACATTAACATATAAATTTTATCATACAACTTCAGATAATTAACAGTTCCATGAAATTCTAAACACAATTATTTTATAAATATACTTGCTACATGCTTTTGAAAATACTTCTAGGAACTTCCAAGGAAATACAAATCCTTGGGTGCTCAATTTCCTAATTAAAATAGGAAAATATTTATTTGTATGTAACATAAGTGCATCAGGCTGTATATTTTAAGTCATCTCTAGAATACTTGTAGTACCTAATACAACAAAATGTAAATATTTGTTATTGTTCAGAGAAAACAACAAGCAACGTATTTTTTACACGTTCACTAGAGACGAATTTTTATAAATGTTCTTTCTACCAGGACAGTTGAATATCCAAATGTAGAAATCACAGATATGAAGGGCTGATGAAACATTAAAAATGCCATTAATTCAGTAGAGTTTCATTCATGTACTTAGTCTAAATTCACCAGAAGAATTTGTCTAGATGATCTACATATTTCATATTTAGATTATTGAACAATTTTTCTATGTATTAGAAGATATCTTTCTTTATAATAATTATATATAAAACTTTGCTGCATAAATCTCATAGTCACATAAACCAGTTTGAATTCACAGCAAATGACATACTAACAAAGACCTATAAAGTTAAAATATGGAACTTATATGAAAGAAAGAATAAAAAATAGAACATTTTATTTAAAAAACCTCAAAAATTTAAAAATATTTATAATGTAAATAAATGTTACATTGGTGGGAAAAAACAATAAAGCTTTTAATTTTTATTAAAAGAACATGACAAATTCAAAATTATGAGGAAATGCTCATAACTCTTAGGGAGATACATACTTGTGCAAAATATACACTTCCTATGTAATTATAAATTTGTTCAAACTGATGAAATAATATGGAGCTGTTTTGTTTACTTGTAACAATCTTAATGAATTTTTATAATCTATTTTTCTCAAAAGATTTATTGTGAGATTGTTATTTACTACTTACTTTGCTGAATCCCAAGGACTTTTGGTAATCATCTTACTATAAAGTGCTTATAAATATCATGAACCTTATTAAATATACTTTAGTCGTTCACTTTACTTTGGGTTATCTTGGAATGTTTCTAAATTTAAAATTCAACTTATGTTCTAAACTTATGTTCTAGAGCAGGTGTTAATTATTTTTAGAGTCAATTAATGTGACTTGGGAAAGCTGAGCTTTGTTACTCCTTTGAGGTTAGATATGCCCTTTACATGAAAGGAAGTTATCATGTAAAATGGATTTAAATATCAAATGAGCATTTGTAAAATTACCATGTGTATTACACTGTAGCATTATCTGATCCTTGCATAAAAACATTCATGACAACTGAATATTTATCTTGTAATGACACACTTTATCTGTAGTAGCTCTCTCTCTCTCTCTCTCTCTATATATATATATATATATATATATAGATAGATAGATAGATAGATGTACCTATATTAATACAGACACATACATGATTTTCATCCCAATTAAATATAAAGCTGTCTTTAAGTGGTCATATTACAGCCAAAGATCGCTCAAGTCTTCAATGAAAACCAGTGCTTTTGCTCCTCCTTCTGGTACTGTGCAGAACTAAGCTGAGTTTGGATACTTCAGGTACTTCTGTGGTGCAAGTCACAGCTACAGATGCCGATGACCCTTCCTATGGGAACAGCGCCAGAGTCATTTACAGCATTCTTCAAGGGCAGCCCTACTTCTCTGTGGAGCCAGAAACAGGTCAGGCATCATGAATTAGCGTTTACTAATGTAATTATCGCTATGGTTTTTACAAATGAAAAAGAAGATAGGGAAACGAGCAAAATCCTACATTAACACTCAGTGAAGATGCCACATGCAAATCTTTAAAAATTCCAAGTTCAATAACTGAGTGAATTAATGAGAATATGTTTTGCTGTATTTAAAGAATGTTTGTATCATTCTGTAGAAAAACAACACAATAATAAAAATATATGAAATCTCTTTTATAAATTTTATACAAAAGTTAACAGCAAAATTATCTTAAGTATTTACAGTACTCCTGGGTGATAAATCTCATTATAAATGACAATGCAGTAAAGTTAATGAAAGTATTCATGTTTTTTTAAGGTATCATCAGGACTGCATTACCAAACATGAACAGAGAAAATCGGGAACAGTACCAGGTTGTCATCCAAGCCAAAGACATGGGCGGCCAAATGGGGGGCTTATCGGGGACAACCACAGTGAACATCACACTGACTGATGTTAATGATAATCCACCTCGCTTCCCCCAGAGTAAGTACCCTTTAATGCTTTACTCTACAGAGCAAAACGTTGAGAGTGTTAAAAAAAAGAAAGAAAAAAAAGAAAAAAAGAAAAAATGTAAATGGTGATATGTTTATTGTTACTAAATAACAAAGTGAAATACTTCCTGTACAGACAGGAGCTCTTGTCCCCTTCATAAGTACACTTTGAATCTAAATTACATAAGAGTTAAATCTTTAGTTAGCAAAAGAAAATCATGTTTGTATGGAATTTACAGTAAATGTGTTAATCTGTCTTTGCTATGTAATAAAGCTCAATAATGTAAGGGTAAAAGTTTTCAATAAAAAAATCTAATTCCTCAAATATTGGGCAGAAAGGGCTAGTATAAGAAAATCTGACAAACTCATAAGACGGTTTCTGCTTGTTGCATGTGGACTCCATAATAAAAGCATTTCATTTTTGAACTCTGTATATCTGTTTGAATTAACATTTCAAATTCTTGTAATTAAGAATATATTAACAGCATTAGCTTTTTACCATAAAATGTTTTTTTTTATTGCATAAAAATTGGATAGGCTAAATATACACTTGTATAGTAAAGTGGTATTCAGTCTCAGCAATCACTTCCAACACTAAACCAACTGCTTTTTATTCTTTAAGATTCTATACTTCAATGACAAAATGTAGAGCTTTTAAGAATGAGACATAAAAACTGTTTGTATATCTGTGTCTTAAATTTTCCTCATTTACTGAACTCTAAGTGGCTCCTCAATCTTAGTTAGATTTTACTTGGGCTAAATATTTTTATGATAAAATGTTAAAACATAAAAGGCAGTAGTTTGCTTTCTGGTATTTATATCTTTATACTAAACACTATTACTCAGAATGAGCTATATTCTAAGAATTTAGTTTGTTCCTTTGAATTTTTAAAAACAGTTTAGGCTTTCAGTGCAATTATACCTGAATTTAATTATTAGTAGTCATGACTTGAATTAAATTGCTTAAAGTTATGTATGTAGTTGTGAGATTCATGTATGTATGTATGTATGTATAATATTTTAATAGTATTTTATTGAACATATGAATCATTCCCGTGTGTCTGTGATAGATGTTTTATAAGTATGCATTGTATAGCCCAAGCCGCCTACTTGTGTGAAGGTGGGCTCCACAATATGTAGGAAAAGATTCCCACTTAAACTCATTAAAAATAATCAAGTATTTCCTGTCATTTTTTAAAACTGGAAACCTGTGGTAGGCACCTGCTAGGCACATCAGACAAGCTCTGATATAATAACAGTTGCAGTAAAAATAATGATTATACTGATTTAAAAAAAAAAAGGAAGAAAGCAGTTTGGTTTTGATTGTCTCATGGCATTTTTACTGCATGCTGGAACAGATGATCTATTGACTATCATTTGTAATCATAACAACTCATTAAGATCAGTATGATAATCTCCATTCTACAAATGAGAAGACAAAGGTTACAAAAATCAAAATTGTTAATAATGGAAGAGATGTGCTGACATCAATATATAACTCCAGATGCACAGCACAGTATATTTAGAAGAACTTTAGTGCAACCAGTATAATTCTCAATAATGTTAAATTATAAATAGAGGCATAATTTATGAAATTTTCTTTCCTAAATTATTCTACATATTTGACTCTTGGGAAGAGTCAGTCTTGGTGATTAGAATGTCCCTTCATAGTTTAAGTCATCTAACATTCAGGAACTTGTTTTTAATTTTTAATTTTAATAATATTTTTTCAGGATCTAAGACTTAAAAAGTGTTCTACTGTTTTTTGAAGACTGTGATATGTAGGATATTATTGAAATCTCACAACTAACTTGGATGTCACCATTATTATTATTAACATCACATCTAATATACAAAACAAGATAAGAAACTTCAGCATGGATATAAGAAAGCAAATCAGTGATGTCTAATAGAAATATAATGAAAGCCAAAAATGTGTTTCACATGTGTAATTTTATTTTTAATTGCCATATTAAAAAATTAAGAGGTGGCATTTTAATTATATAGCATTCTAAAATTCTATATTATTGATATAAAACTTACATATTTTATACCACTTTTCCATCTAGGGTCCTCTGCTTTTGCCAAGTGTTTTCCACTTACATCAGATCTCTATTCTGATGAACCTGAATCTCTATTCTGATTTCCACCCTGTGGCTCAATGGGAGCTGTTGGTGTGTCTAGCCACTAACATACTGGGTAGCTCAGGCACAGATCATGTAGGCAACTATGAAGACTCTTCGTGTTTCCATTTTGCTCAGTTAAACAGATCCATCTTGTCTTCAGTGCCATCAGTAACAGTGGGTGGCTGTATATGCTTTGTTGCATGATGTCAGACTAATTTATGACCTATGAATCAGTGACTCAGTAGCTAGCACTTAGGATACTTTTATATTCAGTAATGTTGATTTCTACAAGTCCTGTTCTTTGATTATCATTTTCTCCAAATAATGTAAAAGTAGGATCAGATCTTAAATTTTATTGACATTTACTTATCCAAAATATTCCAATATGCTCATTTGGAGAGCACAAGAACCACTGTGAATTCAACTGTACACATTTGTAATGAGATTACTGAGACTTGGCAGTTTCTCAGCCGTGGATAGTTTGCCTACCAGATGTCGCTGGGGAGTGTTTTGTATTTTCACTTTTGTTGACTGGTGGCTGGATACTACTGACATCTAGTGGATGGAATCTGGAAAGACTAGGAAGCATCTTTGTTATTTAACTGGCCATGCTTCCCAAACTTACACAGATTTAAAGCAGTCCCATCAAAACACCAATACTACCTCACAGAACTAGAGAACACAATTCTAAAATTCCCGTGGAACCAGAAGGGACCTAGAATAGTAAAACCCATTCCAGGTAACAAGGGCAAGGCAAAAGGAATCATAATCCCAGATTTGAAGTTATACAACAAAGCTTCTGCGATAAAAACAGCATGGTACTAGCTAACAAACAGACCTGAAGATCAATGGAATACAATAGAAGATGCAGGAACAATTCCCAACAAACTCTGACACTTTATCTTTGAAAGGGACCTGACATCTTCACTAGGAAAAAAAAAAATTAATAAATGGTGCTGGGAAAGCTGCCTTTCCACATGCCTTAGATTGAACCTAGATCCATTTGTATCATCATGTACCAAACTAAAATTGAAATGAATCAAAGACCTTGTATATGCACAGAAATATTTAATCTGCTTAAAAATAGACCAAGTAAAAATTTTAAAAGACACAGGTATAAGCAAAAACCTTATGAACAAAACACCATCATAGAAGAAATGTTACAAAATATCCACATCTGTACTGAAACTTTTAAAACAGAATAGTCCTTGAGTTTTAGCGTGTTGCATTTCCTGAAATTAGAAGCATGTTGTATATCATCACATTGAATCTATTTGCTTGACATTTCTACTCAAATATTTTAGGCCTTTTGATATTTTTCTTTCATTCTTCCCCTAAAATCATTAAAACAAAACAAGCTACATGTATGAGAAAGTTCTATGCAAAGATTAAGTTACTTACAGCTAGTAAATATAAGGCCTGGCAAACCAAATTAAACAAAACATTGTAACATGAAAATGTTACAACATTGATTTTCATCCAATCTAGAGTCAATAAATAATAGCTAATCAATTGAGGGTGAGTGAGCCCGGTATTCTTACTTTATTCTTCAGAGAACAATTTTTTTGGTAATACTCTCAAATCTATGAGACACATAGAGAGAGAGAGAGAGAGAGAGAGAGAGAGAGAGAGAGAGAGAGAGAGAGAGAGAGAGAAAGAGACAGAGACAGAGATTAGACAGAGAAAGAAAGAGACAGAAATAAAAGACATGAGAAAGAAAGCTGAGACTTACAGAAAAAGTTTGTTAAAACATTCAGATGATTAGGCTCCAATTCAGGCCCCTTAGATATTACTTAGAACTTGGCTTTAGTTTTTGAAGAAACATGGCATGATAGGATAACACTAAAACTCATGAAGGAAACTGGTACCTAAGACTCTAGTTTAAAAATACAGACTTTGTTATGGTTTGTGTTTGGATGCACCCCC
Organism: Cavia porcellus; assembly: GCF_034190915.1. Classification (NCBI taxonomy): domain Eukaryota; kingdom Metazoa; phylum Chordata; class Mammalia; order Rodentia; family Caviidae; genus Cavia; species Cavia porcellus. Next base: position 20,522,555 of record NW_026947494.1, on the reverse strand, counting down.
CCATCATGCAATCATGGAGGCCACTGAGTGAATGATTGGTTCGTTGTCTAGCACTCAGACTGGCAGTGTGAATGCTGCACCCACCCAAGGATGCAGCTATAAGAGAAGGAATGCAGAATGCTTTTTCCCTTTTGCCCTACTGCTCTTGTCACTTGTGGCTACCATGAATAGCTGCTTCATAGCCACGCCACCCTGCCATGAAGCCAGCTGAGTAAGGACTGAAGTCTCCAAAAACTGTAAGCTAAATAACCTTTTCCTTTCTTCATTTTGGGTAACAGGTATTTTGTCTTAACAATGAGAGAAAGTTTACCAAGGTGGACTTGATCCATGAATAGCTGTAATCACTCTCATATAGTTCAAAATCAGCGCAGCTTTCAATCATATAGTTCAAAATCAGCACAGCTTTCAATCACAGTTAACACAGACACAAGGACAGTTTGTTTTCGCACTCTCCCTAGTAATGGGTACAGACTCCTAGAACACCAGCCTCCATAGAAGTTGTTCTCATCATCCGTTTGTTTATTCAACACCAAGTCACAGGCATTTTAAAAGTAAAATTTAGTCTGACAAATCAGGGACCAGTAATGTGTAAGTTTCTGTAATGTCAGCTCTCTGAGATTTTATGAGGGAGAAATGATTTGTAAACTGCAAACAAAAGATCATTCTCTACATGGTTGAGAGACTTTGTATTTGCTTGTGGGCTGTGATCTATATAATCAATATCAATTTAATGAGAACTTGGTATGGTATCAGCAACCACCTCTGAGCCAACTGCACTCAAATGAGTGAATTTATTGCTGACTACTATATGTTTCCTCATGAATACATGAGAATATTTTAAAAATTAGTTTTCTTTCCAGTTGGCTTAATATTAGTTTTGAAAATTTGGGAAAATTTTTCCCATTTATAGGAAAGTTTATTAAGATAAATTATATATTAGGGAGATCTTTGAGAATAAAAATAAAATTTGCGTGACTTCTATTTCTATTTCAATGCCATCTGTATTTTACATCAAATTATCTGTAGAGATCAAAAAAATCTTTAACCAATTCAGAAGCAATAGTACACGATTCCAGAATCATTCAGACTATGAAGATCATTTTGTACCTATATATGATTATTTATTTATCTTATTTTATCTAGAAGGTAGACTAGGCAAATCTCTTGAAGACATAAGTATAGGCAAAGACTTTATGAACAAAGCCCTGATTGCACAGGAAATACTACAAAGAATCAACAGATTTTCTGAGACTTGAAATATAGAACAGTCTTTGACTTCTAATACTATGCCATTCAAATATGTAAATATAGATTATATGTTTTGTTCCAAATAAAAACACAATGACTGTAAAATGTAATAAAAATAGAAATGGTTATAGCATATATTGAATAAATTGAATATATTGAATACATTGAATATATTGAGTAGAACAAAATAAAATAACTTAATCATCACAATATCTTAACAAAGTGTATATTATAATTCTATATATAGAATCATCACAATATCATCACAATCATCACAATATCTTAAAGAAGTATATATTGTACTTCTCTTTATTAATCAATACTTTTGTGTTTTTTCTGCTTTCCTTGTTTTATTAGTATATACCTGCAGTACCTACTGGTTACATTTCTCCTGGTGAGTTGGTACTTGTATGTAACACATTTTAGTTCTTTTTTCATTCTCTTCTTCCATCCCCCACCCTCATCTTTGGTCCCCTTCCCTTTGGTGAAGGATCTGGCTCCCTATTCCCTGTTGCCCATATTTCATTTGCAGTTAGGATTTCTCATATAAGAAAAACCATTTAGCATTATGGCCTCAAAGCGCATTCATTTTCCTACAAATGACCCCAATTCATAAGACTAGATTTAAAATATAAAAGGAAGTTTAGGAATCAGGTAATTTGGTTCTCAATTCTATGCTTTTAAGCACCATATTGGGAAGGAATTTGGTATAAAAAATTTTATTTTTGTTAGAATATCCATCTTTATTTAATCCCATGATTTATTACTCATACTTGGATCATGGTCACAGCGCTAACTTTAAACAGGGCAAACTGAGTTCTTAAAATGCCTCTGTGCTGACATACAGATAGACAATCAGATCTTTATTGGTTGGTACTTCTGTGATTGTAGGACCAAACATCACTGACCTTTTTCCTTTGATCTTTATACTACTTGGAAAGATAAATAATTTTGCACTAGACAAGGTCTTTCAAGGAATTTCTTTTTTTTCTTTTTTTTTATAATATACATAAGGACTTAAGACACGTACAGTCAGTGAGCTTTGAGACTACAATAATCCCTGCCTGGTACAATAGGGACTCGATTTAATAAGTGCTGATTTTCACTTTGTAAATAGAGTCAACCTCTCCTCTCCAGGAATCCCAAGGTAATGTAGGCCCCAGGCTGATCTGCATATTTTAAAGCTATCAAGCTCTTTTCAACTAGAGCAACTGTCAGGTATGTCTCAAGGAAGTTGCTTCAGTTTGAGAAAGAAGGAAACGAAATTAAAATGATTCATTTTCCTTTTTTATTATCTAGGAAAATTAATATATTTGTATTTAAAACTCTTCCATACACAAATTGCCTAGAATCGATGTGATTTTTACTTTGACCACTAAGATATCTCCAGAAATCTACAGGAAGTTTCCTCATGATCCTAATGCCTTTAGTTTTTTAACAATTACAAAGAAACGATGCTACTAAAGCATTGTTTATTGTTTTATTTTGTAAATAGTGAATAAACGCCATTCTGTGCTAAATCTACAGTGGAAAATTATAATAAATTGTTATAATCTTACTGATAAGAAATTTATAGGATACATTCACAAGTAATTTGCATTTGGTTAGAGTATACAGAAACTTTTTCTTATACATACACAGAAATATGTGTATTTTACTTTTCAGCTTGTCAGTTTATCTTACACTTATTGTCTTCTTGCTGGTTTGTATGAATATATATTTGTATCTGTATTCATATATTGTATTTGTAGATGTACAAATACACTGCATTATGCATAAAATAAGTAAATATACCTATTGGGTCTGTATTTTAAAATATACAAACATGTAAGTACTGATTAATGAGATAAGATACTTCAGTATTTTCAAATAAATCCTAAATTATAAAATAATAAACTTTTAAAGATGTAAGTGGACAAGGAAAGAGAAAATTCTTTAAAATCTTTTCTAAATACACAAAGTTTCTCTTGCAGAAAATAAGGAAAATGCAGTGGAAGTCTATTTTTGTTAAAGAAAACAGAATGAACAAAGTTAATATTCAAACAAAAGTATAATTTTGCATGGTTGGCCCCAGGGATCAAAAGAAAAATTGTGAAAACTGAAAACAGAAATATAGATACCATTAGCATCATGAAAAGATCTGGATATAAAGATAATACACAGTACATGATTACCTAAGGGCTTTTTGTTCAGACTATCAGGAATAGTCTTTTATTTGGACTGATCTTAGGTAGGAAGGGCATGAATTAATGACAGTCTGAATTAATGCTGAGGAGAAGAGAGATTTGGGATTATGTTATATTCAAGTTATGTTATCTATAGGATTTTATAACTAAATCAATTAAAAGATTTAGAAGATAAAAGCTAAAATATCAATAAAAAACATACTTTAAAGCAATCTACTGGAGAGTTTGCTTAAAGAGAGTTTTCAATTTTAACATTTTGAATTGAGACAGATACCTCAAAAGTAGTGCATTGTAAAAGCAGTAGTAGTTAGTGAAATATGACAGTCTGAGACACACGCTGTGATATATAAGTGAACATTAACATTTAAGGTCTCAGTGAAATGTTTAGGGTGATAGAACCTATGAAAACATGGTTTTGCACATGTAATACAAAATGCTCCAAAGAATAACAAGTAATTTCAGTGGAAATTTGACCAAATCCCTTTGCCTTTTGTATAGTGAGATTCAAAGTCCCTATATACTGTGGTATTATAAAGAATGAATTTGGACAATACCCCTGGGTAGGCAGAGATATATAAATATAGGTTAACAAAATAGCTACGGAAGTATGTTTAGATCTACGTAGACAGTTACATTTTTTAGCACACTTCAATTTTAAGACATTCTAAAGGGACTACATAGTACAACACTGTAATATATTCATGTATGACTAATACATATTTTATGTTTACCTCCTCCAACTTGTGTACCTTTTTATGTCTCCTCAAACTGCAGTTTTGTGTATCTATTGATAGCAAGTATCTTGAAGACAATTTCAGTGAAAGCAACCTGATAGATTCTGTAGACTCTAGGGATCAATGACAGCTTATCTAAAAGCTCTGTCATCTCTATCACGTTGCTTGCCTCAGTAGCAAAAACAGGAAACTAACATATCTAGCAGAATCCCTTTTTGCTCTAATTTAACTTAAGTGCCGAAAGCTAAGTCAGTGATCACGTCTCAAGTGCTCACAAATTTAGGTTTCTTTCTTTCCTCTGGTGAACATCTTCAATTTCCAAAGTCTTAGTAGTTTGTCAGTCTCTAGTGTGACTTTCAACTCTCCTGTTTCTCCTAAATGCCCATTTAGCATTGCATAATTTCCTTAACTACTCTGCAGTTGCCTCCAAGGAGCTTTATCTTGTTTTTAATTTCTTCCTGTTAAGCTCATTAAAAAACATCTTTTAAACATTATACAATGGAATGGTTTATAAACGTGCATAATTGTGTCGTTTTTCTTAAAGCAAAGTATTGTTTGAGGTTATTATGCAGCACAGAGATGTTTCAATAAGATTACGCACAAAGCAAATAAAAAAAATTAAACTAATGTTAAATTATTTTGTTGATTCACATATGGGGTGTTTTTTATCTCAACTCTGGAAAAATAGAGTTCTTATGTAAATGTGAATGCAAAACAAGGACAGGGAACAAAGGAAAAAGACAAACTATATCTGTTTGAACCTCATTGTTTTTTATCAACAAAATAAAAGAGGAACTATTTGCTGCTAAGCTCAAATCCTGGCAGTAAGCAGTTTCTTCTGGTTCCTCTCTTCCTCTGTTTCTGGATTGTCTTTTTGTTGAGGCTGTTCTCAGGAAAGTCACCTTGTTACATCTCTTGCTTTTGCTGTGTTTTTTTATGTTTCTTCCAAAACCTTATACTGAACTATATTTTTTTTTATAATTCCAGAGCACAAATCTGCAGTGTTTTTAATATTCTAGTGCAAAAGCACTATTGATCAAATGTAAAGTAGAACAAGTGACCTGGAATATCAATCTTAAATACTAAAAAACCAGAAATGCTTCAAAATTGTTTGAAATTATTAATAATGACAATGTGTTACATGAAGTTGTCAGTAACAGTCTGAAAGTGCACTTACTTAAATAGATATATATTTTTCTCAATTCTTAGGAAATTTTCTTTAATATTGTCTCCTAGATTTTTCCTTTCTTGGTACAGCTTTCTGTATTGAGAAACAGAAATGGCAATTACTTGTCTTTTCACATTCATACCTTAGTGCTTAAGCAGATAACCAAACCAAAAGCATACTCACCAGGAAGAAATATTTATCTGCCCTAAACATTAAAGGAGAAGCAGATGATTCAATCTGACACCTGGGAATGAATTTAAAACAACTATAAATTAGAATTGATAGGAAAGCATACCACATAATTAAAGCTCCATCAACTGTGAGATAAAAAATAAGGAGCATGCAAATAGATGTCTTTTAGGAGAAATTAAACTTAAGATGGGTGACAGGTGCTCCACTGCCTCTGTCAGTGTGTGCATAATAATTTTTGCCCCCTTTCCAGTTCTCCACTGCTTCTTACTCTATATGGTAAACACCCTTAGCTGGAGAACAGTCTGACTCTCAATTAAAGCAATTTCCATTTGCTTGACAAACTGAGAGGCTTCTATGAAACATGAAAAACTGGGAAATTAATGACAAAGTGTCAACAAATCATTTCCATGTATTTAAGACATAAAAATGTACTTTTTAATATTGAATGACCCAATCTTCCTTATCCCAAAATAATCTTTAAGTATAAATGTATTTCCAATATGCAGGTAATGCATGGAAGATTAATGTTTTGAATGAATTAGCAACTGAAATTGACATATAATAAATATAGGTATGATAGGTGTTTTTGTGTGCATACACAAATATTTATCCTTATATGAAGTCTCTTGGATTACTGGCCAGAAAAATAAAATTTGTATTAATTTGAATAAAGTTTTCAAAATTAATCATGGTGATTCAGAAAGGTTTAAATCATACCTTCATGGATGATTTTGGAAAAATATATAAACTCACAATCTTATCCATATATATTAATGTACCATAATGTTACTAAAGAGGAAATCCTTAATGTGGTCATATTTAAACGTTATAAAATTTGCCTCATTACTAATGTGAGCCAATGCACCAAAATTACTTACTAGTGCAAGTCTGAAGGCATACTAAAAATTAATACAAATAACCTGAATCTGATATAAATGAAATATAACTTCTAATAAATATTGTTACTGCACAATTCAAGAATTGAAATGATGTATAGGTTTCTATATTTGACCCGAGCTAATATGGCAACTACAGACTTTCAGAATCTGACGTATCTAAGAATACAGAGTAAGCATTCTCAGGAAGTTCAAGCTAAATATACAAAGCAAGAGAACAAGTTCCCAGACATGGTACCGTGAAATCTCTGTGCCTGTAAAATTAATTGAAAAAAGGAGCATTTTATTGTTGATTTCATTCTCTCATACTCCTAATATATTGCAGTGTGGCATATTTTTGATTACTGAAACCTAGTCATCTCTAAAATAAGAAAGTTTTAAAATTCAGTTTTGAAAATGTTTTCATTATAGTTTGCAATATATTTGTTATGTATATGTATAGTTTTTTTTTTGGTCATAGCACTAATCCTCAAGGAAACAAACTTTAAACTAAACTGTTTGCTATTTACTGAACTATTTTATATGCTGTGTGTGCACCTGATTTCATGACTGATCCTATAACATTCACTTCAATTTGGCAGATCAAAGCTTCACTTTCAGAGACCTCAATACTTGGTGTCCCAACATATGTTGATTCATCTCCACAGTCATGAATATATATATTAAAAATTGTGTCAAACTATAATTTTCTGAGTTATATTATTACTGAATCATATATATGTTAGAATCACTTGTAGTTTTAAGCATAAAAACAGCTCACAATTTTTATGTCTGCCTTATATTGAGATAAGTGAGTATTTACTGATAACATTTATCTATATGCATGGTTTTCACATGGCTTCTTTGTCTATTTGCATACTTTTGGCATTTGGATCCATTTCATTTTCAAAACAATACATATTTTAAAATTTTAATAATACATGTTTGCAGCGCATAATTTTACATATCTTGTTTTGAATTAATACATATACATACCCATCTTTATTTTTCATCCTGCTTTGTTTCTTACATTTCTCCCCTTCTCTTCCATTCACCTCATCATCTTTTTTTCTATACATTTTAAAATTATGTAATATTTATATTCCTTTTTTGGAGTCGGTACAGACAAAGCAATAATTTTATGTGAAATTTCTGTAATTGTATCTTGGTAAACTTCAGCTATTTTAATATTTAGCTTAACAGACCTCTCACAATTTTTTTTGGTAGTTGAGTAGTATTCCACACACACATATATATATATATATCTTCATTCTTATTAAGAATAATTCTTATTCCCAATTCTTATTATGCAATATATGACTTTATTTGGAAATAGGATGTTTATAGAGAAAGTTGAGTTAAAGTAACCACATCAAAGTATATATTCCATGATGTCTTATCAAAGGGAATAATTAGAATTATGGCAGAGGCTTAGATATGCACAGAAGGAATGTGAGCACACAATTGGAAGTCAAAAATAATGGGAGTAATGTACCTATAGACCAAAGCACACAAAAGATTTCTACCAAACTTCAGAACCTAGAAGAGTCAAGAAAGGATTCTTTCAAGAGGTTATAGAGAGCATGACCATGCTAGACTGGTTTTCAGAACATTTCTATTATAATATATCCCCTACTTATTTTTTTTCACAGCAATCCTAGAAAACTAATACAAGTAATTGTGAAGTCATTGTGCAAAAATATCAGAATGCAGCTTTGCATAGTAGTTTCTTTCATAACTCATACATGATATTATTAGACTTAATTTTGTGTAAAAATATGTATAACATCATCACCTTAATTTGCATTTGCCCAGTTAAGATTCAAAGTACTCCGTTCTACTTATCTTGTTTGTTTACCCTACTGCAAATAGTTTTCTATTCAGAACTTAATTTTGCTACTATATTAAGTATGGAATGATTTGTTAGCATTTTATGGTTTATGAATTATCTTGTGTTTTAGAAATCCTTTCATAACCGATGATCATTAACATACTGATCTGTATGTTGGTAATATTTACATATGTGTATATGTGGTTAGAATTATGGATAGCTAAACAAAGACAGCTTTAAACTAAAATTTTGTCTTTGTAAATCTGTTTATGTCATATGTATATATGTACACATACATATATGTATAAATATATACATGTGTTGTGTATAAATATTGATATGTAAATATTATTCACACAGATTTATGTGTCTCCAGAGAGCCATTGACATACTGATCTATATCTTTATGGTGTGGACCCTATCATTTTCATTTGTTTATGACTTTATCAGACAAGCACTTATAACTATATTTTCCTTAGAATGTAATATATTTTGCAGACTTATTAATGTTCCTTATATTTGTAAAAGGCTCTTGAAAGAGAAAGATATGAGAGCCAGTCAAGAAGGGCCTTCCCAGGAAGCATGAGTGGGGTAGAATTCTTTTACCTTCATAGTTTCTCCCTGAAGCAATTATAAACTGTCTGATCCTACCCTCCATATGCCCTGGATGCCAGACCATCATCCCTCTTCTGCAGAAGTTATAGCTGTCTGTATCTGTAAACATAAAGGTAGAGCAGGTAATTTGAGTCCACACTATGAATCTAAGCTGTCAAGGGTGGCCGCTCTCGAGTTGCCCTTACACTTAGCACAAAGCTCTTGAGAGGTGTGCTATAGGAGACATTGTTTGCTGCTTGAGTAACCACTCTGTGGATTACCTGGACTTGCTTCAAGAGCCCATAACAATAAAGAACACTTTTATGAAGATGGAAAATGTTTTCAGGCCAAAGTAGGCTTTGATTGTCCACTTTTTTAATATTTTCCTTTCTTTTCGTTTTGTATTGTATTATTTTACTTTGTATGTATAGTTCATCTTATAACACAGCTAATTGCTTTTCAGTTAAATATTGTGTTAAATTATCTAGCTTACATTATCAGAAAGCAAGTCTGAGTCAGTTTGTTATGATCAATGTAATTACCATTTTCTTTCATTGATCAAATTTCCAAATACTGTCTAATCAGGCTTATTTGTAACTTTTTAAATGACCGTATTAATCTCTGATATCACAGCTTCTATCTCAGGAAAAGATATCTCAATCTCCATCTTTGAATCCTTAGACTTAGAAACTATAATTCTCCAAGAAGATGCATTTCATATAAGTAGAAAATAATGATGTTAATGATCGGTGTTTGGTCAGGACTGTGTCATATCAATGCCATAAATTTCTAGATGTTTTTTAGCAGCAAAAGTTTAAACAAACCTGAGAAACCATTTGCAAATATGAAATAATAAAATAGACAGATGTATTCAGTTTTAATGTTAGCTTTCCTGTTTGAGTAATCTTATTTTTATTAGTATATAAGATTTTTCTTAATATGAAATGTCTTATATTAATATTATAAGTAATGGTATTCAAAATTTCTCTGACACTAACATGCTAAAAAGGAATAACATAGTTATTTAAATTCTATGTTAAAACAGAAAATCATATTTCTTATTTAAAATACAAATAGGTAACTTTCTCATGCATCTCATATATTTACATATTTGAAGCAAACATTTCCCTTTTTGATTCAGAAATATTATGCTATAATTAAAAAGTATTTTTTATTCAGTAGATGAAATCAAAACCACTTGGGAAACCTGATCAATTTTTGGTGTTAGGGAACATTGCAGATGAATCTAAAATGTCTTGGGATAACAGGAATTTAGGAAACATGTCAAAGAATGAAGAAACATAACTCAAAGACACCAAAGTCAAACACAAAGATCACTCACTGCCCAAATCTCAAAAAATCTGAATGTATAAATAACCATATTTCTGGATTATAGTGTGTAGAATATCATAAATGATAGTGAAGTATATAGTAATATTAATAAATAGTAAAATAACTTTTAAAATTGTAAAGAATGATTTTTCCTTACCAGAAATTCAAACATAAATGTGTATTGCAATCCAGATAATATCAAATCATGCTCCTAAAACTTCAAAGTACTTTACTGCAAGCAAGATCACTGATTAATAAACCTAATTGTATATTTTCGAGCAGAAACAAGGTATGTGATAAAACTCAAAGCATTTGTCGCAAGAAAAAGAAACAAAAATATAGTAATTTAGCAATGAGAAAACTGACTGAAATGCATTAAGCTAATAAATTTTTTTCAGTTATAAGACAGAATTGACATCCCACATCCCTGATAAAATATGATGCACTCAGAGCATATCACTTCTGTGATATCTTCCAGAAAGATATATAAACTTAATCCAATCATGAGAAAATATTAGGCATACACTCCTTGGAACATTCAAAGTATAATTTAGGTAGTTGCATTGGTCACCTTTTCCGTGCTGGAACAATTTAATGGAAGAACGATTTGTGTTCACTCATAGTTTCAGAGGGTGCAGTCCAAGGTTAGTGGGCTCCATTGGTTGTAGGCTTGTGCAGTGATGGTAACATAATGCAAAATAATGATGGAGGAGTATAACATTGAAAAGCTGATCACTTCATATCAGTCAGGAAGCAGAAAATAGGGGAAGAGCCAGAGAGAGGGAGAGGAGAGAAGAGGAGTGGAGAGGAGTGGAGAGGAGAAGACAAGAGAAGGAGAGAGAGAGACAGAGACAGAGACAGAGACAGAGAAACAGAGAGAGAGAGAGAGAGAGAGAGAGAGAGAGAGAGAGAGAGAGAGAGAAACAGAGAGAGAGAGAGCGAGAGAGAGAGAAGATGAGGAGGTTGGGACTGGTTATACCCTTCAATGGCACACTCCCAATGACCTGCTTTTTACAATTGGACCCCATCTTCTAATAGACCATTCATCTTTGATTAATCCATTGATGAAATTGACATCATAATGATTCAATCAGCTCTCTACATTTCAAATCTGAATATTGCTGCACTGAGAATCATGTTCTCAAGACAAGTGTCTTCGGGTAACAATATGTCTGTATACCTTATATGGTGCCTAGAAGTTGTAAAGACATACCAGTCAACTTACCCATCCTATTTACATGTATTATGGTAAATATTGCATACAGTTATAATTTTTGTTCAGGTTAACTGATCTTTGATGGAAAGATATTTGCATGACTGCATTGCCTATATGTTCTGGATTTAAAAGTAGTAATGAGTATGAAAATTTTACCAGTGATGTGATGTATAGTACTTGAAAAATAAAATAAAACATTTAAACATATGACTTTAATAATGAAGTATTTTATTAGTACAGTGATGTCATTTTTTCTATTTTATAAAGGTAATTTTTCCTATAGTGTAATGAATATTTTAAGGTAATGATTCTAGGAGATTTACTTTTTTTTAAACAAATGATATTTCAGTAAGAAGGCTAGATGGTGTCCTATAATAGAAGAATGATGATATAGATTTATATTAAAAGAAACAAGAACATGCAACCACACAGAATTGCATGAGGACATCTTTCGAAAGAAGGGGAAATCTTTTACATGCAAGTAAGTGAACCGTGATGGCAAAACTTTAAGGAAACAAATGACCCTGGAAAATATTAATGAAGAAAGCAAGGAGTAAGCTAAGTTATTGATATCCAGCCAATGGATGTTTTATTTTACCTTAAGTGAACTAGGAGCAGTTAAAAGTTAAAACTGTCAAGAATAGGATAAGTGTTTTCAAATGGAGCTACATGGATCTAATTTGGACTGAAAATAAATACTAATAAATACCAAAGGAGTTAGTAGATTACTGAGGAAGCTTATATTCAATATCAAATATCCAAATAATTTATCCAATATCCAAATAATTATATAGTAGCTACCATACTCATTTGGACCCTATAGGGAACAAAAAGGCGAAAAACTACAAAAAGCCTATTTGTTTTGTGTTCTCTTGGTTCACACAAATAAGTAAGTAAATAGCATAATGCTTAGCATTGGCAAGTAGTGGGAAGTGTGACTGAGCGTGCTATCTTGATTAACTTTTTCACATCAAATACAAGGCAGAGTTTCTGTGGACCTCACAGTTGAGCAGACGCCTGAAGGAAGTGAGCAGAGGAATCAATGCAATAGAAAGGAGCCATCAGGATGCTCTGGGAGGCCTGAGGGGAGATGGCAAAGCCCAGAGTGTATGAGAAGAAAGATACAGTAAGACAGAAGCCAGGGTAGAAGTTAAGAGGTTTCTCCAGTAATGCGATGGAAAACTGAGCCAGAGAAAAAAGGTAGAAAAGTACAGGATGACACTAGAATGTGAGAGGAGCTGAATTTTATTGACATCTGCTAGGAACTTTGTTCTAAAATCAAGTAGAAGCACATGCCTCTTCATTGTATTAGTGACTCTAGTGCTGCCACAAAGCCCCATCGACCCATGATCTGAACAACAGAAACTGATTTTATCAGTTATCCAGGTTAGAATTAAGAAACCACGTAGCCAGCAAGTTTATTTCTTCTGAGGTCCTTCTCCTTGGTATGGCATAGCTGCTGAACACTCAGCACATAGCAATATCATTTTGTCAACGTGCAAACTGCATTATAATTATATGAGAGTAACAGAAAATAATTTCATGCACAAAAAGGCCATGAGGAACATGCATAGATTGAAGAAAGCAATTAAATTTTGATCAGAAAAATGGAATAGTCCAGGTTGAAGCAAATATTTCATGGATGTGACGAAAGGTAAAATATGTTTGCTAAGATATACCTAGACACTATCATGACTACCTAAGAGTTCTGGACATTATCACGTATATTAAGAAGAATTACTTAAGGTTTATGAGCAAGAAAGTACTATAATCAGAAGTGTGCTTACACTCAATTAATCTGTCAGAACTATATACTTTATGACCAAATGCTAAAGCATAAATCTCATTAGTAGTAGAGGTTATTCATGCTGGAAGCACATCTAGGTACAAGGGCTTAGATAAATTCTTTTTGTGCACGGAATGAAGAAGAATTTGTCAGAATTTAGTGTTTTTATTCTGACACTATGACAGGTATCTATATTTTTCCTAGAGACTATCTTGATTCTTTCTGTCATAAATAGCAATATGGTTCCTACATATTTTGGCTGAGTTCTTAAGATTTTGTTATGTACTTCTCTGCAGCTAAAATGAGTATAAAATTTAAATAACTAAATATAACAGAGTAGGGAGTATTAAATTAAAATGCTACCTGTGTATCTGTGGTTGATTGATAACTGGTGGTCAACTCGTAATACCGGCTGAACTCAATCAGCTTGGTGCCCACCTGACAATTATTGTCAAGACAAAAAAGAGAACTGGAGAGGAAGGGGTAGTGCTGTTGGTTCTCCATGGTGGTGTTGGTTCTTCTGTTGCTGTTGGTTCTCCTGAGGAGCTTGTCAGACTTCTTTCCTGATACAAACTTGGCTGTTCTGATTGTCAGAGGAGCACTGAGAATGTCTGCTCTTCACTTTTGGGAAGCTCTGGTATTTACTTTAATGCTTCCTGGCTCCAGAGGTGAAGATGATGTACTGTTCAGTCTCCAGGAGAAGCTTTTATCATGCTGGATATGATATGAACTCAGGTGTTACCATCATCAGAGCAACTCAGGACCCCATTGTCACCGAGGACGGCTGTGGTACTTTTCAGAGGAGCCCTGGTCCTCACTTTGAGCATTGCTTCCTGGCTCCAGTGCTGAACCCTCAACCTACCAGAACAGAGCTTTCCTCCTGACTCTGTAACTTCCACCACTGACCTTGGATCCTTCCCAGGGCAGATCCATGAAACAGATTTGCATGAGTCATTTTTGTGGGCTCTAGGCCTTTAGTTGGACTTGTGGGAGGCATTGCTGTGGGCTCTAGGTCTTCAGCTGAACTCATGCAGGATATTGACATAGGATTCAAGCACTCTGGCTAGATTCCCTAGGTCTTATGGGGTGGAAAGATTTCCTGTGCTTCCTTTGTTTTTGACTCCTTGGGTAACTATTATAACATAATTCTGAAAATTCTGTGTCCTGTATGTAATTGCTTTCCTTGTAATCGCTAGCTACCACGATATCCTGTGGTTGTTTATGATTGATATGTGTGTAATATCAGCACATCTGTGTACAGGTTGAATTCCAATGAGATCTGTAAAAATTATAATAGAAATCAAGTTCACTTTTAGAACTAGAATTTGTAATACTATTAGAGATTGATACATATTATTCATATTAATATGCACAGACCAAAGCCCTCAAAGTTTCTACTTTTTCTGCTCCAAGTCTTTAATTATAAGCATAGTAGATACGTTCTACATTTATATAAACATTTAAAAGAGTTTAAAATTCATAACAACCTCTTAAACATAGCTTTTTAGATATTCTGTTTACAGATGTCTTCAGTCACCTTTCTTCTATTTTTCCCTTTATTTCTTATAGACACTATCCATCTTCGTGTTCTAGAATCCTCCCCTGTTGGCACAGCTGTTGGAAGTGTAAAAGCAACTGATGCGGACACTGGGAAAAATGCGGAAGTAGAATACCGAATTATTGATGGCGATGGAACTGAGATGTTTGACATTATAACCGAGAAGGACACACAGGAAGGCATCATAACTGTTAAAAAGGTGCACAGCTTCTGCATTAAAAAAGTGTCTATATGCCTAGAGAATAAAGATTTTATTATACACTTGGTACTCATGTAGTATACATTAAAAGAAATATTACCAGGGATAAAGCTCAGTGCACAGTACCTGCCCGGTAAGGGCAAGGTCCTAAGTTCAATTCCCAGTACAAAGAAAAAAAAATTTTTTTAATTTAAAAATAAGGAAATATCACCATATGTTTAAATGTAATTTATAGTATAAACAAGTAAGAAGGATATGAAACCAAAAGGTTCTTTAAACCTGTTGACTACATTTTTCTATTGATTTAAATGTGAAAAGAAGTTTTTATAAAATTTTAAATTTAATATATGTATAATTATATTTCTGAGGATATTAATAAAAACCCACCATAATAACACTGTGTTCTTTAAAAATAGCTAATAGCTAATAATGGCAATATATCATCACAGTTGGAGGCATAGAAAGGAGAATGCTGCCCAGATGTATGAAGCAATAATTAGAGTTTCTAATAAAAAGAGACAGAATGAATTGGGACATAATTTAATTGTTCACATTCTCCCTCTGCTATATAAATTAAGCTTTTCTACTAACATATGTTCAGTGGTGCAATTTAAAGGCAACTAGTCCCTTTTAAGTGTAGAGTCCATGTCATTATTTCAAGAAAAATAGAAGCCACATTGAAATTTAGGTCCTAAAGAAATACCATGCACCCACTGACCAATCAGGTATTGGACAATAATCGAACTATCTCTAACTATTTTTTCAAAGCACAAGGTAAAGACAGATACTAACCTGAAGCAGCTCTTATTTTTTGTGACCGGCAGATAGCTTTAATGGAAACAGAATATAGAGCTTCTCAGCCAGATTGATTAAGTTTCCATTAACGATGTTTATCACTGATAATAAAACATATCTTTAAGAGTGTGAAATGAAAGACTTGATTTTATACTTCTGACAACCAAGTTATAAACAGTTTTAAAGTTCTTTTGTTGTACTAAAATATCAAACTATCAAATCTCTATGGATTGTGTCTTTTCCCATATAAAACTTCTTTTTTATCAGCGTTTCAATTAAGGTTTCAAATTTTATGTTATTTTCAAAATTTTTTAAAGCTTACACCATACCATAAGCCAAACCCATATGGGATAAATTTTAAATAACTGACAATTTAAAGAATGACTGAATTTTTGCTTAGAAAAAAATTCACGATATCCAATACAGCAACACACAAAAGATAAGATTCAATCCACCAGAACACTTTTTGTAGTGTCACCACATTATGAGATAATCTCATAATATTATCTGAATTTTTCTAAAAAATAAAATTTCATTCCCTATGTTCTAAAGTATTATATGTTGAATACATAAGCCTGTAAAAAACTGAACCTAGATAATATTTAAAAATAGGTTATTATCTGTATTACTTTTTCTTATTTTAATTAATGAACAATTTGGTAGAACTTTACTGGGATTTTACAAACCATATTGCAACTTTGAGTGACATAGTACACAATTTCTTTCACTCTAAATTGATGACTTATTTCTTCATATAGCCACTTGACTATGAGAGTCGAAGACTTTACACCTTAAAGGTTGAAGCAGAAAACACCCATGTGGATCCTCGTTTTTATTACCTCGGGCCATTCAAAGACACCACAATTGTGAAAATCTCTATAGAAGATGTAGATGAGCCCCCTGTTTTTAGCAGATCCTCCTATCTGTTTGAGATTCATGAAGACATTGAAGTAGGCACCATCATAGGCACTGTAATGGCGAGGGACCCAGATTCTACCTCCAGCCCTATCAGGTAATTATGCTGCTTCGAGATGAAAAGGAGGGAACTGAATTACACAGAGACAGTGAAATTTTATTTAAGGCATTTTAAGCGTGTAATGCACGAAAACGTACAGGAGTTACTTGCTGAAGAAAAAAAAAAAAAAAAAAAATATATATATACATATATATATATATATAAATTTCTATATGTATAGAGCAATTCAATTTCTGTATATGATATAAATGTATGGAAAAATATAAATATATTTGCATATATATTTTATATATGGCACAACTTAAGGTAGATTGTCTCTACTTTGGGGCAGGTCTGAACAAAGTTTATAATTTTCTCACTCTTATCATATCCTTTAGGCTAATATCTGCTTGGTGTCATCTATTTTTGTCCTTAAAAATATTTGTTGTTCTCATCCCTGGGACAGAGTAAGGATATTTTGTTGGTGGTACATTTACAGTGTAGCCAAATCATATATTTGTGTTCATCAACCTATGTGAATTTACGTGAATTTATGTGAATTTACGTGAAGTCAAAAAGATTTCTAACAATTTGAAGCTGCAACTGCAATACTGCAGTGTGTTATATTATGATTTTAAAAATTACTCGCATTCCAGTTATCAAACTCAGGAAGAAAGTTTTCCCCTTGTTTTTATTTTTTAGCTACTTGGGAAAATTCTGCATTTCTAGATAAACAGTCATTTCAACGGTTGTTGTTTTTCTTTCATATGGCAACTTAAAAGCATATGAGATTTGAAAAGCACATTTTAAAATGAGTAAGATTTAAGTTTTCATTATCGTTTGCACTAATACATCTGTGTTCAGTATTCAGCATAAACATGAATGTTTAATCTGTTAGTCCACCATGCTTTTGAATAGCATTTGTCTCCCTAATTTCAGCAGGCTGATTTCGCTTCTATGTAATCCTGTGAAATATCAGTTCAAATGTTCATTATGCAATTTCTGAGTTTATTCATAGTTTCATGCAGATACTTAATGTATAGAACCTTAAATTTTATGTGTCACGGAACTCTAGTTGGAGTAATTTTTAAAATCTTGTAGATCATGCCAATTTTCAATAAAGTCATACTATACTTTATAATATATGAAAATATATACATAACCCATGTAGTTTTCCATAAGTATATATTTTCATATTTATAAACAGAATCACAGCAGAAGAAAAGTACATATATAATCACAAAATACTCCTGTCTGCCAGCAGAAGTTACCCATAAATGTCTTTCTAATCCTTTTATCTTCTTCTCAATTGCTTTATCCCTTGCATTTGTTCTTTTGAGAGTTCTAAATTACCAATATACATGTTTAAAATTTCCCATTAAATAGTCACCATGCATTTTCTTGGCAGACATTCTAACTTGTTTCTGCAAGTTGTATTCTGGATTCTTCATTTCATGATGAATATTACAAATTATATGTAATATTTTAAAGAAATAAATTTAGGACAAGTAGTAATAAGTCAGAAAATTAATATATATTTAAAGCAAATATACCATAAAATGAAATACATTTTACCTCGTCATATAAATTGATAATATGTGAAAATTCATCTATGATTATTTAAAAATAACAAATTTTGTAATGAGGATACAATTCTAAGGACCAGCAAGAATTCTACATATAATTATTGCAGCAGAATTGAGAGCTGTAGTGCTTATGAACGACAGTATATGCTCCCAGATTTGTGGTATACTTTACTTTGTACAAATAATGTAGAAAACGGAACAAATATTTTTGGATAATATTGTTTTGATAGAACATGCACATCTATAATATATATTCATTATATAGCCAAATAAATTAAATATATCATATGTGTATTTGTGTGTATATACACACAAGTATACATTCTGTTCTGTATATCTGGAGCTTTTGCATCCTCCAGTTCAGCCAACAGCAAGGTAGATTTTGGGAAAAGATACTGTGCTTCTAGAAAGCATATGTACATTTTTTTCTTGTCATTAATCCTTGGAAAGCACAGTATATTTGCAATTTATATGACATTTACATCATGTTAGATATTATAATCAATGTAGAGATGATTTAAAGTTTATGGGAAATACAAAATATTTTATGCAAAAGTAATGATCCATTTATATAAGAAACTTGAATATCTGCATATTTTGTATACACTAAGGCCTCGGAACAAATTTCCAGTGAATACCACAGGACAATCACTTAAATTCAAAATAAAGTAAAATAAAATACAATAGCTTTGGTAGTGCATTGCATCTATCAACAGATCATACTGGCTGTATTATAAAGTGTATGACATATCCCAGGTACTAAGGCAATACCAAAGGTATTACTTAAATTATGTATCATAGAAATTATTTTTAAATGAAAATAAGTTAATGCATAATTTGCTAAAAGATAATTAGAAAATATTTTGTGAACAATGTTTGAGAAAAGAACTATTATCTTAATGATAGTATAACATAACCCTCAAAATGTTGTCTTCTTTATACTGATCTATGACCCGTAAGAAAGAACAACATAAAACAGATTTGGAAAGTCATTGATGTGATTTATAAGAGGCAATATATTAATTTACATATTGCAAACTTACGCAGTATTTCTTTTTATTTAATATAATTGATTATAATTTACAAGTAAAATCATATATATTTAAAGTGCAAGTGAAATGATTAAAGTCAACCTAACTGACATCCATCACCCTACATACTTACAACAGTTCAGTTTCCCGCATTTAGAAATAACATGTCAGAAAATACTCACAAACAAAAGGAAAAATCCTAGGGACTAATTTAAGCAGTGAAGTTCACATCAATCTAGACAATTTCATATATCTATAAATAATGCATTATTTTAAAAAAAATTGGCAGTGCCACAAATATGCTTTGTAACTTGTAGCCTCACTTAATGGAGTGCAATACATACTTTTCACCTCAATATATTCATTTAGACTTTAGTTTTGTGCATGGTTATAGGGATGGATCTAGTTTTAGTCTTCAGCATGTGGAGAGCCAATTTTTCCAACATCATTTATTAAAGAGGCTATCCTTCTTCCAGTGAACATGTGTAGCCCCTTTGTCAAATATCAGGTGGCTGAGTGTCTTTGCAGCTGTGCTTGCATCTTCTAATCTGTTCCATTGAACCTCCTCTCTATTTCTTTGCCACTACCATGCCCTATTATCACTGTAGCTATGTAGTATAGTTTCAAGTCAGGAATTGAGATGCCTCCTACCTTGCCTTTGTTGCCCAGAATTGCCTTTACTATTCTAGGTTTCTTCTATTTCCAAATGAATTTTAAGAGTGTTTTCTCTAGATCTATGAGATATGTTAATGGTATTTTGATTGGAATCTTTAAAACAGTTTTGGAAGTATGGACATTTTGACAATGTTGGTTCTTCCTAACCAAGAGCGAGGAATATCTTTCCATTTTCTAATATCCTCTTCAATCTCCTTTTTTAGTGTAACATAATTTTCAGCATATAGGTCTTTTACATTCTTAGTTAGGTTGATTCCCAAGTACTTCATTTTTTTAGATGCTATTCTGAAGGCAGTATTTCCATAATTTCTCTGTTGGTGAGTTTTTTGTTTGTGTACAAGAATGCTATTGATTTTTGAGTGTTGACTTTGTATCCAGCTACACTGCTGAATTTGTTTATTACCTCTAGTAGTCTTTTAATTGAGTTTTTTTTTGTCTTCTATATAGAGTATCATGTCATCTTCAAATAGTGATAATTTAACTTCTTCCTTTCCTATATTCCTTTTATTTCTCTCTCTTCTCTAATTGCTCTGGCTAGTGATTCCAGAACTATATTGAATAGGAGTGGTAATAGTGTAAATCCTTGTCCTATTCCTGGTTTTAAAGTGAAAGCTTTCACTTTTTGTCCATTTAGTATAGTGTTGGCTATTAGTTTGTCATAGATGGCCTTTATAAGATTGAGGTAGACACTGTGTATTCCGAATTTCTTAAGGGTTTTTATCATTAAAATGTGTTGCACTTTATTGAAAGTTTTTTCTGCATCTATTGAGATGACCATGTAGTTTTTGTTTTGGCTCTGTTGATGTTCACCTCAATATATTTATGTCAACATCTTTGTGTTATAATTTGTATAGAAATAAGGGGACTTGCCAATATATAATTCATTAATTTTTTCAATTAAAGAATATTTGTAAATCATCATATCATATATTTACATGTTCTCAAGGATTTCTCTTTCTTTTTGGAGAAATATTCACCATGAGAATTAAATTCTCTGAGCTCCTTTGACAATATGGTAGTGTATCTATTCTAGTTGTAGGTTTGGTATTTTGCATATTTTAATTTCAGTGTTAAGATTGTGATGAATTAAATTTCAAATACAGTGTGACAAATAGAGATGGGTGATATATTGTGTTTTAGTTTGAGTGGGGACAAGACTAGAAAAAAGAAAGGAAAAGTAATGTTTAAGCTTTGAGAAACAGACTAATTTTATCAACTTGAGATGAAATTTCTGACTTATTCCAGATAAAGGGATAATAATAATTTGATATATTTGTGAATGGTATATTATGTATTTTAACAAAGATAACCTAGTTGTATCAACCCTATTGCTAAACTTGGTGTTATGCATCAGAATGATATATAGCAAAATGCCTGCAATTAATTTGCAGCACAGATATTGAAATATACATGGAATTTATTTGATCCTGATGTATGCAGTTTTTTCAGATATAAACTATTTTTACTAGATTTCTTCATAAAACATACACATTTTGTAATGTTACAGGTCATTAAAAGGCTGAAACTAAGTGGATATAAACTGTGAATCACCCAAATAATGCCCTGTTAGTTTGATAAAATTAAATTTGTTGCCAGTTTTCTCCTTGCAACAATTGAGCATTTGTGGTTGATTTTTTGCAATAAATCTTTGTAGTAATTCATGGTGTCTTTTAATCACCAAAGTCAGTTGATAATGTAATCATACATGATGCATGCTATATTGGGCCAAATATATCAGTTAGTGATATATATATTTCACTTTGGAAGACCAGCATTTCAGTGAAAAATGGATTGACAACTTTATAGCATGTGAATGGATGCCCATGATAAACTGATAAAACATTACTTTTAGGTTAGTATTTTCTGTAATCATTAGCAACATATATATCTACATTTTAATGTTTTCTTTTGTAAACCATCAATAATGTTGTCATGTGTTTTTTCCCCTGTATGCTCAGATTTTCTTTGGATCGCCATACTGACCTTGACAGAATATTTAACATACACTCTGGAAATGGATCACTTTATACATCAAAACCACTTGACCGAGAATTATCTCAATGGCATAATCTTACTGTTATAGCTGCTGAAATCAGTAAGATGTGTTTTATGTCTGGAATATATGTATATATATATGAATGTTTTCAGTTTATGTTTATTTTCATTTATTTTTACATTTATAGGCTCTTTTCATGTTAAAATAGTTTCAATGCTTATAAAACTTTTAATTTAAAATTCTAAAGGCTTTCTCAAAAATCTGTTTTTTTTTTTTTTTTCCTTTTTGCTATTTACTGTACTAAGAGATAACTAGACATATGGGATGGGAAACAAAATATTACATCTACTGGCATAATTTTCACTTGGCTTGAAAATTACAATGACATTAACAGAGATTAACAAGAGAAAGGAGGACAAATTTATTTAAATTTTATGTAAAAGGGGATGCTTCTAAAAAATGAAAACCCCAAAATGTGGCAAACAAAAATATGTTTATACTAGTGTAAACAAAGAGAGGCAATACTAGACAAATAACTAAAGATGTCAGTTTGAACAGAATTTAATTGTCTCTGTTGCCTGCCTGGGTATTAAAAATAGTACCCTTTCCGTGGCGTATCCCCTGTGTTCAGGAAGAAAAGAAAGAGAATCAGAATCGGAATCAGAATGCCTGTCTACCACCTGCTTTTTTGCTTTTTAAAAATATCTTTAGTTTAAAATAACCCTTATGACAAAATAGAGTATTTTAGTGCATTATATTCTGCCACCTTTCGGTATCTGTAAATCTATAATGTTACATAATAAAAATGAGCTAAAAATGCAGCTAAAATATTTATATTTGAGGGCACATAAAACAGGTTAAGTGTGTGTCATGGATACTGTGGATAAAAATCTATGTTAATTGTTGCATGAAATTGTATCACTAAATGGTAAACATGTAAGCATTTATTATTTTTCTTCACAGATGAGAAAATCCAAGTATGTATCCATAATAGTAGTTAACAGTAAGCATTGTGTGTCAGGAATCATTCTTAAAATTTAAAATTAAGTTTCCTGTTGTTGATATTTTTATTAACCTCATTCAAGTGAAGTGTACTTAAGTCCTCAGGAATATTATTAGCTCGCTCAAATCGTAATGAAATGCTAAATTAGGAATTGAAACCATTTATTCCATTTTTAGATCCAGTTTTTAATTGTACATGTGATATATGAAATTTTATCCAATAGCAGGCTGTCTCAGCCAGGGTTCACATCCACATTTTTCTTAAATGGTAAAAGGTCTTGGTCACACAGGATGGTCTCTATCGTGTGTGGAGTCCACTATCAAAGTAAAATATCTAATGGTTTGTTAAAAATAAAAATCATTAAGAAATTCAAAATGGCAACAGCCAAAATTCAAATTGAAAGTGGTTCTTATAATGCCTGAGGTCTGGACCAGAGGTAACATCACAGGTCCGTGCTCATGCAAATCTGTTGGAGGTTTCTCATCACATTCTGGGGTGAGCATGAGATACCGCTACTTTAAATGTTTTTAAATGAAGGCTCCATTTGGGAATGAGTCATGGTGAAAAATTAAGCTTTTATCTTCCAGATCTGAAATGCTAAGCTAATCCTTAAACAAATATGAAGATCAACTATTTGAAGTAATTATTCTGGTTTTTGGAAGGCAAGCATCAAGGCGGAATCATCAGTCTCAGAATGTCAAGGAGTCTGGGCAAACCAGAAGCAACCTATTCAGGACACAGACTAAAATAATAGATCTTTAACCAGTGTGACTGAAAGGCTAAACAACCCCCAAATATCTAGTTTGATCAGAGATAAAAATGGTCATGCCTTTTAAAGCTAAGGAATGTTTTTGGTTTTGTTTTTAACATTTTTGTCTTTATGGAAATGTGTTCTTTCTGAATCTGAATCCGTAGTCCCATATTTGGTTGAGTACAACACCACCCAAAAATCTGCCATTCCACAATCAGAGTAGTTTTCTGTGCTCAATTTGAGACCCTTCTTCAAGGCCAGTGAGCTTGGAATTGCATTTTCCGTTTCAGATACTTTGAGAAATTTAACTTCTAAGCTAGTTGAAGTAATTATGAGTCTGTGAGAAGCTAAGTCAATTACATCTTTTCAGGAACTAAATCTGGTTTTTGCCCTTAAATGAAATCAATCTGTGAAGCAACTGCCAGAAATGTCTA
The DNA here is from genome assembly GCF_034190915.1 of Cavia porcellus. Lineage (NCBI taxonomy): Eukaryota > Metazoa > Chordata > Mammalia > Rodentia > Caviidae > Cavia > Cavia porcellus. The sequence goes on along the minus strand of NW_026947494.1, from coordinate 20,498,410 downwards.
CCTTCTGAACCCCAAGCAGTCAGGGTTCCATTATACTGTTCTGGGTAATACAAGAGAAGAGTAGATAAGGAACTTGTTTTTACTAGACTTTACACACTACAATTATGGTAGGTTTGTCACAAGCCAAACCCTGAGCAGGACATAAATGTGCTTCTTACGAATGGGTTTTTGGTCCCTGCCTCTAACAGTTTAATTCTAGATGCCAAAGTATGTCGTAATCAGTGTCTGGTACAAGTGATTATTTGATGTGTTATGTTGCATTCATGGAAAAATTCTCTTTTGCTAAGAAATATTTTTCAACACCGCAGGGAGGAGGATTAATCTAAAATTAAGGCCACAATTGTGACTTAATAATAAACTTATGATTTTAGAACACATTTGTTGGAAAAGTCAGCACCTGCCTTTTCTACATCTGAAAACTAACTTCTGATTTTTACAATCCATTCTGAGGACGGTAAAGCAAATCCTATGACAGAAGGATTCTATTGTCTATGCCTAGTTCTTTATTAGTAAAAATTCTTGTCCTTCACTTGTAGGAAATTTCCGTTTTTTGAAAGCCTTTGGTTTCTAGAGAATGATTTAAGTTCTTTGCTCTTGGGAGGCATAGAGGAGCCTGTGACATGAAGGAATGGCCTTCCTTCAGGGCATACATTTTTAGATCCTTTATAGCAGATGCACTTTTTGTCATAGTACAATTTCTTTGAAGGCCTTTGAGGTGGACTCAGGTGGTAAATATATGCCTGCTGCTATTCAGCATGATTCTTCTTTGGAATGCTTTATAGCTTTATTTATACATAAGCTGCAGCATCTGTCAGCATAAAAAGATTGGTGTGAGCACTGTTTGTTCAATAGGTGACTCCAGGCCTGAAGCTTTTACAAAGCACATTCATCCTCGTAGATTTAGCTTGATTTTAAGAGCCTTGAATTATTAGAAGAGGCTGGAGAATCTCCACGTTGTGCTATGGAAAGGTTTAACAATGCAGTCGGTTAGGTATGAGGCTTTTCTCTCTTGTTTTCAGCTGCATGGAAAGAAATTGAATTGCTGCCAATGAGATTTATTTTTACATCAAAACTTTATATTGGAAATAGTTCACTTATGTTCACTAAAATAAATACAGGAGGAGATAAAAATTTTCTTTAGACAGTACTTAAAATCCTGGATATTCTCACACTCTTCTCCATAACATCAAATATCCAGGTATTTACATGTGAATATTATGTTTCTTGGTACTAGCAAATAACTTAGCAGTCATGCACTGGAAAGATGTAAATGGTGTAAGCTTGACGAAGTCCCATTGTTGGACTTGGGAATCAAAGCAACTCAGTTGGACTCCAGGACCTGCGCTGTTTGCCTCAGCAGAACCACACCGGATACAGTGCGGGACCTTAGTAGCATGCATTAGGGCAGAAGTAACACTGAAGAGGAAGGTGAAAAAGGACACGCATTTTAAATTTCTTTTCAAAGCTGCACTTGGTGGCACACGCCTATAATCTTAGCACTTGGGAGGCGGAGGCAGGAGGACCACTGTGGGTTGGAGGCCAGTTTGAATTACATAATGAGACCTTGTCTCAAAAAAATTCTTTTTGAAAAGATTGGAGGAATGTGAATATAGTTTAAGTGAACTTATAGCTCTGTCATCTTTCCTTGTAACACTTAAGCCTTGCAAATGTGCCTGCTAAAATACCGGTTCTTATACATGGTTTAAATATTTCATTATCCATTTCATTATTCTATATTATTATAGTGCAGTTACATAAAAAGAGATGCTCTAAGCTGTAACATGCATACTATTTGTATATGTTAACTTTTTTAAAAAAGTTATTTGAATTTATTTAGATAAATTTAAGTACTCATGTAAATTTCTCAAAAATTTCTCAAAAATTCTCAAAAGTAAAAAGTACTCATAGCATATACTGGTTTGTATCATTGAATAACTTTCCTAAAATTTCTATTGGTTTGTTTGGTATTTAGCTAATTGTCTTTTTCTGCTATTATTAAAATTTATTTTTTAGTGAATACAAATAAACATGTAGTTTTTCAGCATATGTGTATAGCATACAATATTTAAATCAAGCTAATAGTTATCCTCTCAAACAGTCATCATTTTTATGGTGATACCTTTCAGAACCCTTTATTCTAGCTTTCTGAAATATACAGTACAAATGCCACTCTTGCTAAAGTACACTGTGCAGTGTCATGCCAGAAATTCACCCTTTTGTCTCATGGGAATGTCCTGACCATCGATGTACTTTTCTCCCTCTCTCCTGTTCTATACTTTCTCCCACATCTTGTAATCATGATTCTACTTTCAACTTCTATGAAGTAAACTTTTAAAATTTCTACATAGGAAGATACCATGTGCCCCTTGGTTTTCTGGCTTATTTCACACAATGTAATGATCACTTCACTCACGTTGTGGTAAATGAAAGAATCTCTCTCCCGTGAATGGATCCTATATCATTGTTTATCTCAATACAACTCTCTGTATCCATTCAGCAGTTGTTTGTTGGACTCTGGGTTACTTGTTGGCTGTTATATAGGACTTGATGAACAGGAGAAGGCAGATTTCTTTCCCAGTTTGAATTTTCCAGAGATTACACAGAAATTTAACGATACCCAAAGACTGAAATGCTTACATTATATAGGAAGAACTAGTACAATCTGAATCTTAGGTATGAAACTAGTCTTAAATATGACTGACACTTCCTGAAAAGTCCTCATTGGGATAATGCAATTAGGAAGAATACAAGGTTGCTACCTGAATCTAACCTAAAGAGATATTTATATTTTTGGATTTCATTTAGAGATAAAGCATGCTTAAAATGTATCATTTTATCTCAAAATTTGAATGCCTTGATGTTAGCATTTGTAGCAGAAATAATATTTCATCTTATTGAAATAGTTTGGAAGCAATTGTATTGAAATAGTTTGGAAGCAATTGTTATACAAAACAATACTTAGATTTTTAGAAGGATATCAGTAATGACTGCAGTAATGAAATAAACTTTCATATTTTCTTGTAAAATATCCAAAAAATTTTCAAATTAGTCATATGTTATAAGTTTTGAATGGAGACTTAAAAATAGTTGTTAAAGTATATTTTAGAGATAAAAGTGGTCAAAGGAATAAACCTTACTGTAACAACTGCTTCTTAGAAAATAGTGACCTTGGTCAAATAATTATTTGTAATTATATTTTCATCTAAAAGGGGTAAAAATTAAATGATACAGTGATGTATAATAAAGATCTACTAAATAGCTGTTCCTATTATATATTGTGATAGTAATGATACAAATAAAATCTGAAATCAGTATCACCGGGCTGTACTTTTACAAAGACTTTCCAAAATAACAATAACACTCTTGTGTCCAATAACAATCTAATTCATGAGTACTTAATTAGGTTCTGTTGTAATTTTCTTTATTGCATTTGCTCAGTATGTTAGAACAAATTCAACTTTTCTTTGCGTGTGAACATTTAATATCTGCAAGATGCCTATATAAATTAAATCCGATGAGCAAGCATGTCTTGCTAAACAAAATTTTCTTCTCCTTTCTAGACAATCCCAAAGAGACAACTCGTGTGGCTGTTTTTGTGAGAATTCTGGATGTTAACGACAACGCCCCCCAATTCGCTGTCTTCTATGATACTTTTGTATGTGAAAATGCCAGACCAGGACAGGTGAGCACCTACAGAGTTAGAAACATGGACCCATTTTAAGTGTGGGCTAAAGTTTCTTCCACAATCTTGAGAGAAATGATTAAACAGTTAAACACATACCTAGAAAATAACATCTTTAAAAAGTGACCAATGTATTTGAATCTGAAAATATTTTAAATAACAGTGTACCAGAATCACAGCTTCTTTGGAAGTCATAATGCAGAAATTAGCACTGGCACAAAAGTTGAGGTATGAGAAATAGCATTAACTGTGAGAAAACTGTAAGAAAAGTGTAAGAGAATATAAACAATCAAAGTGTATTATGTGCATATATATATATATATATATGGTAAAATGACACCCACTCTTTATATAACTGATATGCACTAAAATGAACAAAATATTTTGTTAATTGTAGCGAAAATTCAAACAAGAAGTAATATTAACTTTCAGAACTTTTAATAACAAGAATATAGCCCTCAGGACCCCTGCTGTACCACGAGATATATTTTGATAACTCCTAGGGAAGTGAAAAGTGAGAGAGAAACTGGAAAAATCCAGATATATAGGATCATGAAAACAATCAATATTCATATATATGCAAATATTTATTTGAAGGAGGGTAGTCAAATTTGATCTTTAAATTTGCATATTGCTTTTCACAGTTACAGCAATACAGGAAATGCTTAATGATAAGTTTTCATTCTTTAAAACATTTTTCCTGCATCACCTTTGTTTATAATTACTTATAATTTTTCCTCAATGGACTCATTTTATTGTTCAAAAAGCTCCAGCATATATGGCTGAAAGAAATGTTCTTAACTGAGTTGAGCATTATCTTCACAGAAGGAGATTGTATGTTATAAATGATAATTAGAAATCAAATCTGTTTTATTAAAGAGAAGCCATTGCAAAACTGTATTGTTTTGACATCATTCAATGCTTTTATAAACATCAATGTCATTGGTACTTTCTTATGCAAATTATATTGTGCCATAACTCAAATTCGTTCTTTTAAGACTCTAACAGGAACACAACAGCCTGGCCATTGTTTGACGTGGTAAAATTGCTGCAATTGGATTCATTTATTCTTATTTTAAAATGTTATGGTAATATTTAATTTGAAATACTTAAATGACTTAGCTTCTTTGAATTTCTTTCTTAATGAAAACATATCTACTCTAAAAATACCATGCCAAATAGCCCTCGACTTGATGGGCTCAGCATGACATAAATTAAAATCTTTTTGCTAAGACATAAATTACCCATACTGCTACTACTACATGTATTGCTCCCTCCATGATTATTCTATTTCATTTTCAAGAGATATCTTTTCACAGCATTTGAATCACTATAAATACAAATTTACAAATACATTGGAAATATACAAAATGAACAATTCTGTTTATTTTCCTATGTATTTTCTGTGGTTAACTATGGTCTACTTAATAATGACTCCATACTTGATTGGCATTTAAAAAATTGCTGGCATACTGAAATAAATATTTAAGTGAAGGACTGTTTTTAAAAAGACAGTTACACTTGATAGGTAGGATGTGGTTAATAATCTTTATCTAACTGGCTGCATGAATATTAGCCTCCTATACTGTTTTTAATGCGAATTGCTATTTTTAATAAGAACTGTTTGTTGTCACTTTGGTCTTATTGGATAAAACATGGTTGTGTTTAATTAAAACTGCTACATATTAACTGACAGAATTCTGTGTTATGACATCCAAGCAGACCAAATCAAAGTAATTTGACAAACTTCACTGCACCTTTTGGGAAATTCACTTCTTAGCTTGGTCTCCTATCTTCTTAGGGAAGCAGGAACATGTTAGGATTTCTGAGTACGCTTTAGTTATTTATAGTGTATCTCAGTCCAGTTGATACTCCTGCAAATTAAGTGTTCTTTAAGTAGCACTTATAACACTAACATGGGGAATATTTGCACTCATTTGGTGTGTGGACAAATTGGTAAGACAGAAATAAAACTAATTGCCACTCCCTCCTCATTTCTATTGCTTTGCCTTGCATTTTATTGTTGTTGTTAGAGTGTTCTGGTGCAGTAGAGAAGAAAAAGTACAAAATGAACAGGTTTATTGAGTTGAGGATGTGGAAAGGAACACACAACCAACCCGTGGCAGTTGGGCTGGCTCCTTTGACTGGAATATGGGGTATGGGACATAGGTAACCTTTGACTGGGGTGATGCTTAGGGATAGCACTGATGGTGCTTGAGGAGCTGATTGGAATTTTCTTTGTGCACTCTGGAAAAGGAAAAAGGAAGTTGTAATAGGGGAAACAATAAATAATGATTAGATTACTAAACATACTATATATCTTAAATCCATTCATTATTTCACATTCAGTGAAACTATATATAAATTAACAAAATATGTAAAAATATAAACTAAATATTTCATTGCCAAGAAGGACTTAACCTATATTTCCTCTTCATGGGCTCAGAATGAATACTGCATATCCTCAGGTTATTTTTGTTTCCAAATTGGAGCACTGGATTAGGACCGAAATGAATTTGGGCCCCAGTGGAAATAATGCAGTGAGAACCTTGAGAGAGTCAGGGGACGTGGCTTTCATTGCTGTGTGTTTGTCCACACCTGGTTTCTACTGCAATTCCTTATGGCACATCTATCAAAATTAAAGTAGTGTGATACTGAATGAATGTTTGAGAATCCCACGATTTTGGATATGAAAAAGATGCACAGGAGAGGCCAAGTTATGCCCCAAAGAAAAGCCCTTCATCTTTTAAAGGGAGTGACTCCATTTGCAACTGACATGTCTTGCACCCATAAGTGTGTTCTAATATGATCGAGAGTTTTCCAAATGTGGTTCTGTTTTCTATGAAACATTAATGTGCTTGATTTAGTCCTTTTATATGTAATGATAGTACATCAATTAACCATTGTCCTGTATATCAGTGATGCAACAATCTTTGATTAAAATATATGTATTCAGTTTTATTTGTACATATTTACACCTTCTTATACATTTAGATAAAAATACAAAAATCTGTCCTCAGAAGTGTTTTACTATGAACCGTAATGAACTGGTATTTTAGTTTGAAATTATTGTTACAAATGTCTACCTTGAAGTATTGTACGTTTTTATTTTAAAAGAGCTTTAAATCTATTTTTAAACTTTGGCAGTTTTGTGTCTATATGTGCATTAACATATTAATCTTAGTGACTAAGAATTTCTACTAACCTAGCACTTGTGGTGTTATTTCACATATGCCATTTTCTCTGTTCACATTACTTTCATAACTAACAATTTAAAACAGAAGCAATATTATATTCAATAAAAATGAGTCAGCCAAAAAACATTTTGGAATTAATAAATTTAAATAGTATTAAGTAGCATTAGTTTTACTTTTTCTTTTTAATTTATTCACATATATAATATACTTTTTATAATTATCAGTCCACTTATTCTTATTGTAGTTCAAATTTAGTAAAAGTGTTGTTTAAATTGTTTTACAATAATTCAAATTTTTAAACATATTTTTCTTGATTATGTTTAGACAGTATTCTTGTGTGGTTAATTACATTTCTTGTTTCACTTTGAAATAAATGATTAGAACTGCAATTAAGCAGGATAATGCTTCAAGTTTATTGCATTTTATTGCCATAACATATTTTTGAGAAAAATAAATTAATACAAATGATTGTGATGATTATAATGATTGTTTTCATTTTTCTAATTATTTTACCTAAGTTTTTGCATGCATTCTCTAATATTTAAAGTCATGCCCCAAATTAAAATCTCAGCAACAACAATTTTCATCTAGTACCCACAAATTATTCAATTAACTTAATGCAGTAGACATATATTCCTCTTAATTTCAGCATGTTTGATCATTTATAAAACTATATATAGATATATAGACATATAAAAACCTTTATAGCCCATATAAAATTTTCTCTCACAAAAATAAAATTTGCATTATATGTGCAAATTAACAGAATCTCTAAGAGCGTACATATTTGATGTTATTGCATATACCATGTGAATTTGTGTAATAATCTTATATACAAAAAGAGTTTCCTAATTAGTACATTAAATTATCTACTTTGCTCTTGGATAGCTTCCTTATATTATTTAGTACCTCATAAATCAATTAGAGATGGTCCTTATATACCATTGCTCTATATAATGTATATTAAAAGTTTAAAACTGTAATTTTATTGAAAGTACAACTGAATGAAAACTTTCTGTAGAAATAATGTTCAAATCTTTGTTCTTAAAAGTAACACAAAGTGTTGCCCATAAATGACCATCTTCTTTTGGAATTTTTACCTTCATTTTGGAAAAACAATGAAGACAAACTCAAAATAATTTCCTTAGTTTTTCAATATTAAATATACTCTTCCAGATCACTGTTAAAATTTTTATAAAATAACCTACTAACATCATATGATGTGTCTGAATTTATAAAATTTCAAAGAATAGAATACATTACCATTTATCATTTTAGGGGGAAAGATGATTTTCAGGAGAGATACAGAGATTATATGAATGGAAAGAGAGCAAGATCACTAAAATAACTAATCATAAAAGTTGAATTAACTCAAACATTCCTGCACAAGGAATAAAATGGATTGTGTCTTTAAAATATATGATAAGACTGAGATGTTAAAATTGCATATTACATACCAGATTATGCATGTGGAAGTTTGATTGCTACATAACCTTCTCTTTTCTGCAGCTAATACAGACAATAAGTGCTGTAGACAAAGATGATCCTTTAGGTGGACAAAAATTTTTCTTCAGTTTAGCTGCCATCAATCCAAACTTCACAGTACAGGACAATGAAGGTAAACTGTAGAACTTTTGCTTTATTATTTAAGATGACATTCATAGAAAATTTCCCCTTTGGTAAGCGTTAAAATATAGGTAATATAATCTTATTGATTTGAGCTATCAAATTTGGCATTCCTCAGATGCATAATCATATATTACAATACTGACTGGTTGGATGGTGTGTACTATCTTGAACTTAAACTAATACAGTAAGTTGCAGGGGTCCACATGTATTGTAATGATGCAATGTTGAAATTATTAGAAAGAGTAGTAGTTTCTGTAGCAAAGATAGGTAGAGCAGAAGAATAGAAAAACGAAAGGCATATTGCTATGCAAACTTTAATGATATTTAACAACAGAGGATTCATTTGAACCATGTAGGCATACAATGAAAAGCCACAAAGGCCTGTTGCAGATATTCAGGGCAAAGGCATTGCTGTAATGACATGTTATACTGCTGTCCTCTGTAATACACACATCTCACAACTCAAATTCTATTTCTTGTGTGTTCCAAAAGTTACAAATATGCATTTAAAGAAGCCATAAAAATGCTCATGACTTTTAACATTTTAGCAGTATTTTTCCTTGACAAACACATATGATTAGAATTATTATAGATTAAACAAAAATACATCATTAGGTTTTTCTGTGCTTAATAAGGTTTTAGGTTAAATGTATTGCCTCAGAGTCTTTGCTAAAATGAACATTTGTTTTAGAATACTTACAGACGTATGTACTTTAAAACAGGCCTAGTAATTACATGGTCATAGCTAAAGTACTTTATTTATAATGTGTGATACATCTTGGCAAAGCTGGACTCTCAGTAAGTTATTACTGGTTGTTTAAGCTCTCAAAAATCATTTGAGACAGTGAATCATTTCACATTGTTGCAACTATTTGCAATAAAGCATCTAATATAATCTTTGAATGAATCAATTGAAGATACAGAATCCTCTGAAATCAGTTTTTCCTAATTCCAAATATCTGAAATGTCCATACGTTCTGTCACTCTATGATGCTAAGGTTAATGGATTGGAAAAATAATTGGCAAGTTCAAATTAGAAAGTATGAAATTGAATTTGAATATGAGATAAACAAATTGTACATTTTAGTTTGCTGATCTTGGCGAACAAATTTCATAGTTCAGACTGTCCTTAGTACTGAATTCACAATACTGAAAGACAGTACTGACTAGACAATAACGTGCCTGCTTCTTATTCTTTTTAATTTTTTTCTATTCATGTGAAATTGAGCACTGCATGTTAAAAGTTAATATAGACTTGAAACAATATTGTCTTAACACAGCATTTCAAAGTTAACTGGAGAAACCACTGAAGATTGACTTTAATTAATTTTTGACAAATATTATCATTTCATTATGCTAGGAAAAGTACTTGATTCTATATAAGTTACTGAATTCAGGAGAAAAGCCCACACGGATATCAATGTTAATATCTTACTGCACAGAAAATCATTAAAATCTGATGGAACAGTTAATCCAATCCTGCGTAAATTCATCACTTTCTGTTTTTAGGTAAAGAGTAAAGGTATTACACTGACACAAATATCTTAATATTACTTCTCTTATATTTATCAAGATACTTATAAATGCCTTTAACACTGTGATATAATTTTTTAAATTGGCTTATTGTTTCTGTGGTAGATCAAACATTGTATTATGACTGTAAAAATTAATAAAATAATTTGAAATATAGTTATTACTGTAATGTAAAAAGTGTTTTACTCAAAGTATGAAATGTTTACAAAATTAAGATTCATAAATTTATAAAAAGTTTAAAAGGTTAGAGAAGAAAATTTGAAAACCATCTACAAACGTGCTAATATTAGCATGAGATTAATAATGACAAAAAATGGACCGTAATACATCTTAATAGATGTTTTGCTTAACTGTATGTTTGTTTTTTTTTTTTTTAATCGGTACCGGGATCGAACTCATGACTGCCTGCTTGCAAGGCAGGCACTTATGCCACTGAGCTAAATCCCCAACCCCTAAGTGTATCTTATTTTGATACTTCCAAGCTAATATAGTCAACTGATGCAGTAAATGTCACACTAGTAATTTAGATTGTTTTCTATTCAACCACTATTCCTGCAAAACCTGGTCACTTTGTTTTTCTGTCTTATTTATTTTATTTAGCAAACAACCAACATCTTTTCCTAAATTGACATTTTAAATAGTTCTGAGGTACTCGCTAAGCAAGACTAAATTCTTTGTATAAAGAAACAAGATAGAAAGGTATTACCAGCAGTGTATTTTGAAGTATTTGTTACTTAGGGCTAGAAGAAATTTTCATCCCCAAAATAACTAGATGAGTTACCATGTCAGAGAAAAAATCAGTAGAGTTATACTACATAGTTGAATATTATCATTTACTAAATCCTTGTATCTTTCTGGAAGTTTATTATGTACACTCCAAGAACAATGCAAATCTTCTTGTCTTCCACCAATACCTTATGTTACACACATACTTTAAATTTCAACAAACAGAAAGCAGTGTTCAGAAATGTTAAATAATTTTCTCATTGGTGATTATATACTGGAACAATGCAGCAATTTATACAATGTACACAATCATTTTCTTCATATCTATAAACATATGTTGCATTTACAAATGCATGTGTAAATAAAAAATAATATGATTTTCAGAAAACAAAAAATCTTAGCATCTATATAAAGTTGGTAAATGATTCATTATTACAAATTCATCATTTTTAAATATGATTATTTGAACATGTGGTAAATAAATATTTCATAATATTAGACTTTGAGCTATCTAGTTTAGCTCACATAATTGCATTATACATACTTAGTAAGGTTTATAATAGTTTTATATAATGTAATTTTATTTTTACACCAAACCAGCCACTATAAGACACAAATTTACTATTCCAAACTATTTGTGTATTTATTTATTTATTTTAGACAACACTGCCAGAATTTTGACCAGAAAGAATGGCTTCAACAGACATGAAATAAGTACCTATCTCTTGCCTGTGGTGATCTCAGACAACGATTACCCGATCCAGAGCAGCACAGGCACACTGACCATCCGTGTGTGTGCCTGCGACAGCCAAGGGAACATGCAGTCCTGCAGCGCTGAGGCCCTACTCCTGCCTGCGGGCCTCAGCACCGGGGCACTGATTGCCATTCTCTTGTGCATCATTATTCTGCTGGGTAAGGACCTTGAAAGACATGCGGGCATCCTATACTATGCGTGCTGCTAAGTAGGAAAGGTCACTATTAAAATATCTGTCCCCAGCTAACACCCAGACTTGGCTATGTACCTTAAATATGGAATACTGTTTATAGTAAGATATTTTAACTGATCAGAATGTATAAAATATGAGGCTTATATCATATTGAGTTCAAGACCAGGCTGGGCTATATAGTGAGTTCAGGGCCAAGCTGAACTATATAGGGAGACTCTATCTCAAAAAACAAACAAACAAATAAACAAAAGAATATATAAGGATACGTAAAGAGATGTTTCTGTGACAGTGGTCATGGGACTTTATTTATTGGATGTGAATTCAGAACTCAGGTGTAAATTGATACCAACATATATTGTATACTGTAATTATATTTTTATAGATTATAGATTAAAATACCAATATGCATGTATAGTCATAAAATATATTTTTACTACAATACATTAAATAAAGGAAAGCCAAGAAAAGTGAGCAGAGAATAGCTTTTGGAAAGAGGGGAGGTACACAATTGCAATTCCTGCAACTTGTGATGAACATTATGATGGATTTAAGTTTTCTTTGAAGCCTATGTCCAGTGAAAAAATTAAGAGACATCAATGACCAGTTGCCCGATTATTTTGTACTTGGTTTATTATTGCTCTCCTGAAGATGTAAAAGCATACTGTATGTCACTGTTTGTTTCTGGGTGATATGCTAGTTCACTCTTGAATTGCAGTAGGAGCTGGACAAGTTGGAGAAATGTAATTGGGTTTCAACTCCAACACTGAAACTTAGATATGAGCAGACGTCAGTGAGATTAAACAATACAAGGTTTAAATTGCCCATTATTGTGAGAAACACAATTTTTAAAATTGCCAGAATAAAAGGGTGTCCTGCTAGCAAACCTGTACTCAGCTACTGTCAAATTTTCATGCTTACAAGGTGAAGTTAAATGAAATAATTTAGCCTCTATTTCAAACTTTAAAATAATACTTAAATTTTAGTAATATTTTATGATATATAAAGAGCAAGTTATAAAGTTCGGACTTGCAATAAAAATATATTAAAAATAACTTCATCATCGTATATTTAATTTGGCTTAAGCAACTGAATGAAGGATTCAATTTTGCTACATTTATCACATCATAGTCACAGTCTAGTATTGTGCTTAACTAAATAAAAATGGATCATTCATAAAAGGTTTGAATGAAATGGTCAACTTTATTTTATGTATTGTTATTGTTTTTGCAGTAGGGAGGATCAAACCAGGGATGCTGTACTCGGGAGTTATATACCCAGCTCTTTATTTTTTTCTTTTTATAAATATGGTTCTAAGTGTCCTAGTTTGGTCTTGAACTTGAGATCTATGACTTCAGTCTCCCAACTTGCCAAGTAGCTGGGACAGGCATATACTACCCTTTTGGTTACTCTAGAATTTTATGTAGTTCAGGATGTGAGAATGTGCATTTAAAGCATAACTTTTATATTTCATTAGTATGGAAAATCATGTAGAACGAGCCTTTCCCCTGTATATCAAAGAATAATAAACATGATTATGTTTACAAGAATGTATAAAATAGATAAGGTTATTTTTATAATTTTACTTTCCAATAATAAAAAGATGCTCATAAACCTGCTTTACAGTAACTGAATCAGTGAATACAAATATGAATAATGTACTTAAATGTACATATTTTAATGGTAATTAAAATAAAAATTTAATCTGTTAAATGTATTTTACTTTAATATCTATCATTAAATAAAGTCATTCTGTTGAAATACAGATTAAAAATAAAAATTCCTAGTAAAGTTTCATTAATGGTCACAGACTTTATTGTTTATTGTATATCAAAGGCTGTAATTATCACTCAATTAAAAACATTTTTTCCTGCCAGTGAGACAGTGCCTGCCTGGCAATGTGAGGTCATGAGTTTGATTCCTGATAAAAGATATATAAATAAATAAATAAATAAATAAAATGAAATAATTTTTTATTTGACAAAATGTATGCTGTCTGTAAAGTGATTAACGGCTGTTTATACATGAAGAAACTGCAGCAAATATTTGAAACATTTTCCAAGGCCACATCCTTATGATTATTTGAGTCAAAGTACCTTCCTGCGAGAGACTCCTTGTATTCACAGGTTTTCAATGATCTATAACTTTATTTCCAACTCTTTCCTTCATTAGGCCAGGATGCAGGCCTTGCTGTCTTATATCTTCACTGAAATAACATAAAAATAGCTTTTTACCTGATTTGCTTGCATTCCACATAATTACACTTGATTCAATAACCGAGGGTAAATTGCTTTTTAACTGCCTTTGAATTAAAAATCAGACTAAATTTATTCTCTGTTTGCATTAGCTTAAAGCTATTGTTGGTGATATCTCCCCTAACCAAAAAATATGCAGACATTCCCAGAAGCAGGGAAATGATCTTGGACTTGAAGCTGCTCTTAGTAAATTTTCAGTCTTTTCATTTGTAGAAGTTCTTTTCCCCTAAGATCCTTAGATTGATAATAAATAAACCAAAGTCAACTTTCATGGCTTTATGTCATACATTTTTGGTTGTACATGAACTTAGGCAAAAGCAAATGATATTTACTCAAAAACTGGAGTGATTTCTGATTTCTGCATTTTTCTGCCTTTATCATGACTTACATTTTTAATCACACTAAGAGAAAGAAAACTTGCAGTCCAAATTATCTCTTTGATCATAATAGAAACATCCTTTGCTTTTGCTGCCATACAAAATATGGAAGAGCATTTTATATACACTTTTTAAAAACTTAGTCTTAATATTATGATCCCCATATTCTTTCAGTATTTCTCTTACAAGAGGCTAAATAGAGATATTTAAAATGGTCAGATTTATCATCCTCCTTTGTCTCTCCAAATCATTTTAAAGGATTAGGACCAAGATGTTTGGATATATTGAATAGGTATATGAAATTCTAAAGCAATCAGGTGATTTTGACATTAACTTTTTCCTATTGTTTATGTTATTCCCACTATTATGAACATTAATGTTATTGTTTTTAAACTTACTGCTTTTTATGGAAATCTGGATATGTATCTTCTAATGAATATAGTTTCTACTTGTGGATCTATATTTGCCTAAGAGGCATCATCTCCAATTCATGACTCTGGAGTTAATTCAGTGTAGTCAGGTAAATTTGTTCTTGATGTTATATGCACTAACAATTTAGGGGAAATTCTATTACAAGATATATATTTCCAAGGAAAACATTATAAATCTAGAAACCCATCTGATGTACAAATAACTTGCTTATTTTTTCAATAATAAAAGTCTTCTTTTAATAAAGTAAAAACTATTTAAATCCATCACGAAGTTATTACTATTCCTCTATGTCTCTTGAAAGATATTGATTTCTAATATTGTTTAGGAATGTAAAAACCGCGGGCGTATTTCGGACCTTCTTGTCTCGTTTGAAGCTGAGTTCAATTTATCCAAACATAATATTTTATGTCACTATTCCAAAAGATCAATATTTTCTATACAATCCGAAACTAAAGAGCTCTTAGAAAAAGAGTAATCATGCCACTGTGTTCAAAGACTATTTCACATTACTTTAAAAATAAACCAGAAACTTTGCTCATGAGGAAGCCCACCCTGGCTTCAACCTTCTCCCCCACACCACTCCCAAATTTTGATGATCAAAAGTAATATACTGTGATGCCATGCAAATTTTAAATAACTCCGTGTACATGAATGGTTCCAATCGATTGCTAATGCATCTTCTTATCTTTTTTTTTTTTTTTAAGTGATAGTAGTACTGTTTGCAGCTCTGAAAAGACAGAGGAAGAAAGAGCCTCTAATCTTATCTAAAGAAGACATCAGAGACAACATCGTGAGCTATAACGACGAAGGGGGCGGAGAGGAGGACACCCAGGCCTTCGACATCGGCACCCTGAGGAATCCTGCAGCCATGGAGGAGAAAAAGCTGCGCCGGGACATCGTGCCGGAGGCGCTCTTCGTCCCGCGCAGGACGCCCACGGCGCCGGACAGCGCGGACGTGCGCGACTTCATCCACGAGCGGCTCCGCGAGCACGACCTGGACCCCACAGCGCCCCCCTACGACTCGCTGGCCACCTACGCCTACGAGGGGAACGACTCCATCGCAGAGTCGCTGAGCTCGCTGGAATCAGGTACTACGGAAGGAGACCAGAACTACGAGTACCTGCGGGAGTGGGGTCCCCGGTTTAACAAGCTGGCCGAGATGTACGGGGGCGGGGACAGCGACAAGGACTCCTAACCTGGCGAGCTCCGCTGCACGCCGGGAAGCAGCTCTCTGGACACTCTCTCCTCTTCACAATATTTGATACCCAGAAGAAACTTCCTGTCACTCAGCACAGTATTTTTTCCCCATTCACGTCTTAATTTGTTGATTAATTAAATTAATTCTTTTCTGTAGGATGTCTCATGAAATATAAACGACAGTTTATTTAATCGCTTCCAAGAGCCAAAGCTATGGAAATTCAGTGTTGACCATCTTAGCAAATAAATGATAATTTCAGAATCATGAACAGGATAGTTGTCCCGTAAGGAACCTCACAAACAAACCCCTTCTTTTAGATACATGCCCTGCCCTTGCGAATAAAGCTTTTAAAGAAAAAAAAAAAAAAAGATGAAGAATAAAAGAACTAAGGTATATCCTGTTCTGTACATTACATTTTACAAGTATGTACATGTGGTGTTAGTAGGTGTGATATGCAATCTGGTATACAGACGTTTGTGCAATTTCATTTCATCAAATTCTATCTGCTAATGTTTTATATTTATATTTTTGTATTTATTTTTAAAAAAATAAACCAGTTTTTACAACTACATTGTCTCCAGCTTTCTTTTTTCTCCTAGGAAGAAAAACTTTCTTCATGAATTAAATATCTTGGTTCAAAATTCTGTTAAATGCAGGTAAGAAGGTAAAGTCATTATAATTAATGCTGAAGACTCCGACCAAATTAATATAACTTAGGTAAGAATATTTTTTGACCAGGTACGTTATGCTCTGGTACACGAAAAACTTCATAATAAAAGTATTGGTTATTCTTAAAACATTTAAAATGTATCATTCAAACAAATTTAAAACGTTTCCATTTTTGTGCTAAAGATACCAGCAACACAGCAGTTTCATTTTGTTCATATTCACTAAAGAAATATCTATAAGAATTGTACGTTTTCTCATTTTTGCATTCGTGCTATTGAGTTTCACAGGAAATAATAGTTCAGACATCTTAGGCTGAAATAACCTTTTAATGGAAAATATTTACCTCCCATTGTGATTTGGAAAATGCCTAGTAATAACAGCAATAATGCTGAATGTTCCATTAAGATACTGAGTTGCAATTATGTCAACTTTCTGAAAATGCATTACACATTTATGTGTAACAAAGTTCGTTTCTTCAGTCGGTGATTAATTCAATAAGAAATAAAAAAAACATTTAATTAATAAAAATCCCACCAATCAATTATCCAAAGTTTTTAAGAATGATGGAGGTTCCCGGCCAACAAATGATTTCACATGTTTCTAAAGTTTCTCGCTATGCATTTATAAAATAAATAATTTATTAGATCAAGAGGATGAAATCAGACTCCCCTACTGCATGTATTATAAACAATGCCAAAGATTTGTTCACTGATTAGTTAAAACCCTGTGCTTTTGGAGTAGGTCAGAGTGCAATGCTGACACACCCTTAATGCAGACTTATTTCAGTCTTTTGGACAATAATTGTCTTTCTAATATTCAAGTTTAAAGGGTTGATGTCATTCTGACCATAAATGCTTATTTTTTCACAGTAATTTAGTTGTGAGAGAAACCCAACCCTGCCCCATGTGACCTAATAACAATCATGGTCAGATTATATGAATAAGGACACATCACACTACATTATTTTGTACTTTCTCTACTCCAAGACTCACTAATGTATTGCTGTGGAAAAGGCAGAGTTTAAGATACACACAAAAGTGCTCACGTATCTTAAACAAAAAGAAAAAAATCCTAAATATCCTAGAAAGAGTATGCAATAAAAGTAAAGTAGCTGGGTGTGGTGGCACAGGCCTGTAATGCCAGCACTTAGGAAGATGAGGCGGAATTGTAGCAAGTTCGAGACCAGCCTGGGTTACAAAGTGAGCTCAAGATCAGCCTGAACTGCATAGCGAGACCCTGTCTTAAAAAGACAAAACAAAACAAAATAGTAAATAGATTAGCTATAAAATAGATAAATAGGTATCTTATGAACTTTTCATACTATGATTCAAAATATAATTTTGGCTGAGAATAAGTTTTAAAATTTCCAGTGTTACTCATTTTCATTAATATTAGATGTCAATAATTAAAATTCTTCATTTTTATTCATTTTTATTTAATAGGGATCATGCCAGTGATTTCTAACATAATTCTAAAAAGTTTCCAGAAGTTTGCTTTGAGGAGATTGATCAGAAGGCTTCTTTTTTTCAACATAAAGCTTATATTGTACAGCAATTATTCAATAATATACATTTTAAAATTTCTTGATAATTAAGATGATATGTTAAATATCAAATTTTATGGTAGCTCTGAAATCCAAAATGTATGCATTCGCAAATAACCTGTTTAAATTCTTACTAATTTCCTCCCCTTGAATTGTGTTTTTTCCTAAGCAATGCCCGATACTTTATATAAGTATTCCACATCCAGAATTTGTTTTATATGAAAATTGGAACAAATGTCTCGCTGTTTCATATTATTGATTTTGCGGCACCAATGTGGGATTTTCATTTGTTCACCCATTCATGTCTTCATTCATCAAGTTTTTATTGAGCATTTATAATAAAAATCAAAAACGTTCTAAGCCTTAGAAATGTAATAATAAATCATATATACTTCTTTTATATGTGTGCAATTTTTCTATTAATTAAAATGAAAACATGATATGTGTTATTTAAAATTCTGAGTTTAGAATGAAATTAACTAGATTTTAATATTAACCAAAAATTTAAAGAGCATCCTGCCATCCTGTATCGTTTTTAAATACTCATAAAAATATAGAAATGGTATATATCAATGTGATCAGTTCAGATAGTGATAAATTCTCATTGGTACTATTTTCAACAAAATATTATAAAATTTATATAATCATAAATCAATGTTCATAAAATGAGATTTCTGTCTATATGTATGAAAATGTTATATAGCTACAAGAACTGGAAAAATTTATCAACAGATTCATACAGATAAGCTATAATTGACCACACATACAGTATCTTTAAAATGAAACAATTTACAATTAAGGATATTTTATCTTATTTCAGCTATCAACATTTGTTTCTTTCCAAATATAATTTGTATGAAGCTGAAGCACCCATGTATATGCATATAAGCACTAACTAGGATAGACTGATTGCATAAAATATTCAACAATATAAGTCACATGTTTTCTGGTTTAAAATACACATACAAATTCTTTCAATAGGTTCAGTTAAAAGTACATGTGTAGTTAGCAAGAAAATATGCCATTTCTCATGTTTTTATGTAATGCAAGTCTGTTTGTTCAAATAAGGATGGAAGAATGGAGTAATCCCTGTAACCATTCAGAAGTCACCCATTAACCGTCATTCACAGTTATGCTGTAGGTTTGTTTGAAAGCTGAATGAGACAAATTAATGAAAATTCCAAACTTTCTGATATAACCAGGGACATGGCAGAGTGACTGAATTACCACTCATACTCCTAGGCAATTTTACATATATGTTCAAATATAACAAAACACGTGGAATTTAAGCAATAAAACTAATGGGAATTTTGTGCTCTCCTTGAATTAATGGACCTCCATGTTTGCCTCCACTATTGCCTCAGTGGACAGTAGTTGGTTATGATATAATATTTGATGATATACTGATATATTACTTAATATTACCAAGTTATCACATCACCATTTACATTCATTCTGGAATTGAAAGCTTTATTTAACTCTGCCATTTTTCTTAAGTATCACTTTTCTTTTACTGTAGACTATTTCAATAAATAAACTTTAATGTGTTGCTACTTTTTTCAAATACACATTTCAAAGATTATCTTTAAGCATTATATTGAATGCACAAGCAGGTTCGTATCACCAGAGTGTACATCACAAGTAAGTTAACTGAGTTGCCAATGATATGCTCCTTGTAGCTGAACCTCATATATTTTTCACTTGGACGTGAGACTCTTCAGATGTTTCTCCACTCCTCAAATGTACTTTTGCGTACAAACCCATCTATTATTACTTTTTTAAAAAGTTATGTTGGTAAAAGAAAAGAATTTTCACATCGTTCTCTTTCTCAGTCTTCACTAATCTCTCCTTCTCCAGAAGCTTGAATCTCAGTTCCTGCCAACAGTTAATATCTTCTCCCAGCCAGAGAAATGTAAGGCTCATGTTAAAATTGTTGCATTTTTTTTCTGTCATAACCGTGGGCTTTATGTGTGTGTGCCTGATATCTCCAAATGTATAAGCCTGAAATCCCAATGCCACTACAGTTTAATGGGACCTTCTCATTGTGTCCAGAGTTAGAATCATCCATCTTCCTCCCACAACACCAAAGCTACTTGCACCTCTCAGCTGTTTCAGTGTGGTTAACAATGTCATTCCTCCAGCAGGATGCTCACTGGAATTTAGAGCCATTCCAAGTCTCACTTTTTTTTTTTTCCCAACACATTCAACAGTTGCTTTTTTTTTTTTTTTCTTAAATGTGCAGAGTCTCACAGTGTTTCCTCATTTCCATTCCCTAGCCCAAGGCAACAACTCATCCCTCAATTAATAAAAACAATCACCTTCCTAATTAGGGTCTCTTTCCATCTCGTTCAACTTTCTTGAACTGTCAGAGCTGACATCCGAAGAATCTGTCACACTGAACCTCCTGTGTGATCCTTCCCTTCTGCTGGGCACTTCCTTCATTCCCCATTTGATTCAGAGAGAAAACAAAATTCTAATGATGGCCTGGAAAGTCTCTGTGTAGCTCTTTATTTATTCTTTTCATACTTATTTACTCTGTTCTTGTATCAACATATTTATCCTTCGACATTCTTGTGTTTATGCTGGGTGCCTATCTGTCTCTATCATGCTTTTTACCTTGCTTAACATTGATCAACCAACGTCTGTATTGTTATAGGCTTGCCTGATCTGTCCTTAAATGGAATTTGTTTTCTTCTTAACATTTTGCAATTTTTAGTATTTTAATGCCTCACTTTCTTTTTGTATTGCATTGCACACTATTTAGTTTTATTTTATTATTTTATTTTACTTAGAGACAGTGAGATAGGATCTTCCTAGTAGTTGCAGGCTAGCCTTGAACTCATGATGTAGTTGGATTGGCCTCGAACTCATGGCAGCCTTCTGCCTCAGCGTCCTGAGTGCTGGGATTACAGATGTACTCCATGATACCTAGAATGACCTATTTTCTTTTCTTTTTTTTTTTTTTTTTTGTCTTTTTTGGTTTTTATCGGTACCAGGGATTGAACTCACGCCTGCCTGCTTGCAAGGCAGGCGCTTATGCTGCTGAGCTAAATCCCCAGCCCCCCTATTTTCTTGTTATATTTATTTTTGTTTTCAATTACGCATAATACAGTAAAATTCATAGGAGCATAACTTTTATCAGTTTTATTCATTGTGATGCTCCAGTATGTAGAATCTGTCCATGCTCTCAATAAATATTTGTTATAACAAGTAACAAAATTTTATTACTAGATTTAGTACTTATATTTAATTTTAAGTATGTGCATGTACATATTATGTACTTAATAAATAAAATTTCTGTATTTTCCTTTAACTGTAAATTCAAAGTATATACACAAAATAATTTTGGGAAGTTTTTGCTAATTTTCTGGCCACTATTTCCTTCCAGAAACTAGCAGATTTAGCATAACAATTTAAGAATAAATAGGAAATCAGTATGATGGCTGGTTGTTTTAGAAAGATAGAAATAAATCTTAAAAGGCCTAGTAGTCAGAGAAAGGCAGCACATTATATTTAATGAAATTATATTGCAAAAGTATGAAGAACATTTGCAAAGTGACAATGATTACGTTAGTGGGAATTAAACTAAAATCAGTACTAATGGCACAGAATTGCTATCTTTGCAGATTCCATCCTGATGAGTTGGGGGTCATGCTTTAGCGAATCTGTCAATCTGATGCTGGAAATAGAGAATGTGGTTTAGGAAAAGCATTGTGGAAGATTAAGAGGAGGACTGTGCAGAGGGAACTGAAAGCCTGAGTCCTTGGAGAAACTTCAGTTGTCTGGAAAGGCATTTTTAAAATTTATTTTTCCTGTATTTTTTGCTGTTCATTCCATCCAGGTCATAATTACTCAATATCAAGGTTTGGATATGAGTTTTCTTGATTTTTTTTTAAGTTTTTCTTGCTGATAAGGCCAACATGCATCAAGTTATTGACATCTAAGAAGGGACAGCCTTTAAAATACTCGGATATAAATGTAGAGACTAAGTTAGTTCATGAATCCATAACCTAAAGCTAGGCAGTAATGTCAGAGAAAGTAAGATTGAATTAGTATGCTGTAGTAACAGATATATTATTGAGTCAAAAAAACATATGAAACAACATATTGTAAGTACCAACTCTTTAAACCAGAAAAATCTATGTATTTACCAACACAACTTTATTAATTTATTACGCTCTATTGAATACACACATTACAGTGTATGCCATGTCCTAAAAATTTCATTAATCCTGTAAGCCTGACTGTGTAGTCCTTACCTTCACTCTGAACTGTCTACTTCATTTTCAGGTTTGATGACTAAGCAAAAGAAGAAAAAAGCAAACAAACAAACAAACAAACCACTTTCACTATTCGATTTAGTAAGAACAAAGCAGCAACAATAACAAAAAAAAATCAAATAAAAAACCCACTTGCACACCCTTACTTTCTAATTACAAGCAAGACCACTTCAGAGGTGGCATACATTACCACAGTGAGTGTTTTAATTGAATTAAAGGATTTATAAAGGAAAGGATCAAAGATTTTTGAAAAAGCATAATAGGAAACTGGTAGACAATTTTTGAAAATTCTTTTTCTTCCAGCTGTGGAATTATCCTGAATTTGGAACTTGACATTTACAGCTCCACAGGGAGGATAACACGGCAACTGCATCCTGAATTTATCTGAACAAGCCTCCCTCACAATGTGAAATATTTGAAAGCTGGCCAAAGACTCGTCATGATCTTTCACTCTCTCCTTTTACAATCAAAAGGGTTTTTTAAAGTTATTTTCTCAGTGTGTACACTGTATTCCACTGTGTTACAGTTTACCTTATTTCAATGACTTTCTATAGTCATATATATTAAATGAATCTCCTAAGGGACTTTGTTAATGGCAGTATATTTTTGCCCCCCCCCCCGCAAAAGGCAAAAAGAAACAAATCGAGTGATTGCTTCTACTTCTCGTTTTTCTTCATGTCTTGTAGAATAGGACTTGAATTATGTAAATTTATTTGACATTATTATCATTTATGTGCAAAATTAAATCATGTATGCCTTGCTCCTCAAAGAGTTAAATTAGATTATAGGCAGAATCTGACTGCATTTGTCATTACTGTGAGCATCCTAAAGTGTGTAGTACTTTTATGGCACCAGTAGGTGAATACAATATGCTTTTGATGGCTCTATATAATTTAGATTAAAGTAATTCTTTGATTTTTGAGGTCAAACTTCATAAACACTTGAAGCTAATAAAATGCTAGTTCCAGCAATGCATTGGGCATCTAAGTAAATACTGAATAAATACTTGTTGAGTGATTGATTAATCTTGGCATTCCATGCTTTATTTTCTAATTTTGGCAGCATGGAAAATGTCAGGTTCCATACCTTCCCCACCGTCAACCAAAAAGGCAACATGTTTCATTCATATTTGAAAAAGCATATTCCAGAAATGTCACAGTAACCTTTTAAGATGACAGTCTCTGCCGAGGAATTCTTGACAGCAACTATGCACAATTATGCCAACTATATATTGAAACTTTCTTACATCATTTTCTCAAAAGTGATAGCCTGAGCAGACAGCATGTAGATGATTGGAAGGAAGGAAACACAAACTTCATGTACTTTCTTATAGATTTTATTTTTAAGATAGGAAAAAAAAGTGAAATTTAGCTTCAGAGATTTCTTCACAAGCAAATTCTATGATTTAAGTTATTTAATATATGTATGTCAAATGTGTATATACATTAAATATGTACTTAATATATAATTCATATATATGACATATATATATATATATTATATTATATTATATTATATTATATTATATTATATTATATTTAAGTCCTAACTATGAAACTGAGATCCTTGTACATTTCTAATACAGAATACTGGGTACAATTAATTTTGTATTTTGATATATTTATAAGTACATATTTTTAAACATTTTTTACTGAAAAAGAAAGAAATAAAGACAAACACAAAGAATTTTTTCAGATCACTTAAGGCACATTAGTGCATCTTTTTAGTGGTAGACTTAAATATAGTGGTCAATGGTAGACTTAAATATGAAATGTGTCATTATCAACAATAAACAGTTTTTTTGATGTGTGTGTGTGCATGGAAAGCATATATACAAATGAATGACTGTTTCACATTTGTATAACAGATATAAATAAGAAGAGAGAGATGGTGGTGGTGATACCAATAGCAATTGACATTTATTAGCCTGATATTCTGTGTGTCTGATTTACATAGTATCTTGCATATCATAGCATTTAATTTTTATGACTCTATGAGGTAAGTGTAGTACTACTTTTTTTTTTTTTTTTTTTTTTTTTTTTGCTTTTTGAGACAGAGTCTCACTAAGTGTTCAAGCTGGTCTTGGGCTCACCTTGTAGCCCAGGTTTGTCTTGAACTCGCAGTGATCCTCCTGCTTCAGCCTCCTGAATGCTGGGCTTACAGGTGTGTGCTACTATATCCAATTTGATTACTTTATTTTTTTACTTCATTTTTGTATGTAAGAAAAATCAAAGAAAAGTAAATAAAATAGGCTAAAATTCTACCATTATACACTAAAAATTAAAATCAAAAATGACTACAACTCTTAGATCCTCTTCTAGTATTTAAATGAAACAAATCAATTGATATTTCAGTTGCTAATAATAGTGAAAAGATTTGTAATGTTCTCATTAAGAAAATGCATACAACGACCAGGGACTTAGCTCAGCAGCATAAGTGCCTGCCTGGCAAGTGTGAGGTTGTGAGTTCAGTCCCTTGTGCCACAAAAAAAGAAAGAAAGAAAGAAAGAAAGAAAGAAAGAAAGAAAGAAAGAAAGAAGGAAGGAAGGAAGGAAGGAAGGAAGGAAGGAAGGAAGGAAGGAAGGAAGGAAGGAAAGAAAGAAAGAAAGAAAGAAAGAAAGAAAGAAAGAAAGAAAGAAAGAAAGAAAGAAAGAAAGAAAATGCATACAGCCAAGTGTCCTTGTAATATGCAATCACAACTAATGGGAACTCTTGATAGAATTTTTTTCACTGAGAATGAACATCAAAAAACCTCAGTGATATACAGAAGAGGATTTCTTTCAGTGTATTTTTAGATTGCCTTAAATTGTGAAATGTTAAAGGTGTAATGAGTATGCATATTTTCAACATATTTTTGTTCGTTAATGAATTAAAAGTAATCGTGTACTAGGGAAAAATTAGACAATAAAAATGTTTCTTTTCTACTAATTGCTTTATTTAAGCAGTGTACACCTCTGTTAAACATTCTCTTACCAGGGTGTATCTTAGAATTTTAATAGTCAAATAGTAATTTATTATTGTCAATAGAGTCAATTTGATTCTTAGGTCAGACATGATGAGAGTTTTCCACTCTTTTTTTTTTTTTAATATTTGCACTACTCTTGCCTCTTTCGTGATCAAGAAGACAATGCATTTTAGGTTCACACTTATCAGTCTCTTACTATCTGCTATGGCAAGCTTTAAGGTGTGTATATGTGATGTTTTTTCCCGCGTTTATGCTGCATACAAACAACATTCACGGTACAGTCTTTCTCTTTTATGAGTCTATAGATTTGTTTCAGCTAAAATTTGGGGTGATATTTTTTCTTAGTTTTTTGACTTTTGCAGTACATGTTTACAGCACATCATGATTAAATTCACTGTAGGGGACTCATAAACGTGCATAACACACCATCAGTTTCCTGCTCCCCCCTCCTCCACCACCCTTTACCTTTCCAGCATCAGATTAGCTTATTTACCTTATAAGACTTTACACATTTAATCATCATATATGCTGGTTGAATACCCAACTAATAGACCAAAACGCGTATGAAACAAGTAAGACCGTTGTATTTAGTCAAGGTTTGCTTTGTCTTTGGGGAAGATACCGAGAAGGGAAATAGTTTGCTTAAATCGCATCACTATTACTTTTTTTGAAAAATCTCCACACTGATTTTGTAGTGGTTGTGTGAGTTTGCATTCCCACCAAAAGTAGAACAGTATTCCTTTTCCCCTACAGACTTGCTAGCATTTGTTACTGGTAATTTGTTGATGGTAGCCATTCTTTTTGAAGTGAGATGAAATCTCAGTGTTGTTTTAAATTGCATTTCTGAAATGGGCAGTGATGTTGAACGTGTTTTCATGCTATTTATTGCTTTTTAAAATATTTCTTCATTTGAGAAGTGCCTGCTCACTGCAGATACCCATTTTTAATTGTCTGTAATTTGGAAGTCTAATTTTTTGTTAAGTTCTTTTTATATTCTAGATATTAGTCCTTTGGGGAATACCTGGCAAAAGTTTTCTCCTATTACGTAGGTTGCTATGGACTGTATTTCTTAATTAATAGAGTCACATATTTGTCACCATCTCTATGTAAGTCAACACTCTGTTAATCAAGTGAAACAGCTACACTCATATTGTGCAAGACAAATTAGATATTAATATACCATAAGAACTAGTTTGGTACACCTTTAATCCTACAGAAGAAATCATCAATTTTAATATAAATATAAAGGTAACCTAGGTATCAGCTTACAGCTAATGTGTACAAAACACAAAAGGTATGTCCGCGCTAGCAGTAGAAAAGAACTTAACGGAAATTTTACAGAGTGAGTTACTGAAAGATTAATAAAGTTTTATGATTGAGCTATTGAAGATTTAGGGTTTGGGGATGAGGGAGGCAAAAAGGGAAACTTTGAAACCTGATATTTCAGGTTTGAGGGGAAGAGAAAAGTACTAAGAAGGATATTATGAAGGAGTAGAAGAATGTCTATAGAATCAGGTAAAGGTTGAACAAAAACTAGCGAGAATGTTTCAGAAGTGTAAAAAGCAAGGAAAAAGCATTCTGCTTTATAAAAATCAAAAAACAAACTGCTTCATAAAACATTTTGAGAATGATAAACCATATTCATTTTCTCTCTTTTTATTTTCTCAAAGTACCTAGTAATCACAAGTTAAAGGAGGAAATGTCTACCTTGGCTCCCAGTTTGCAGAGGATTCAGTACCCAGTCAGTTGGCTCCCAGGCAGATGCCGTGGCAGAGGGCCAGAGCAGAGGAAAACAGTCTACAGCAGGGTGGGCAGAAAGAAGTGAGCATTCCTTCTTATCCACTATTTTATTCTAACCAGACTAAAAGTCTATTAGCTGATGCTACCACAGCAAATATGGGTTTTCCCTCTTCAATGAGTCATTCACATCGGAAACTATGCTAAACCAGTCCGTGGTCTAACGCATGTCACACACCAATGATCTAGTATAACACACCAAATATCCAGGCACTTCCAAACCCCACTTCTGAACTCACCGGGCTTTGGGAAGATAACAAATTATATGCTGTAACATCTTAAATTATATTCTGTAACATGCTTAAAATTATGGATACAAACAAAATTAACAACATATTAAAATGTGCTGTAAGTATATACTTAGAGAAGAGTGACCATTGTGCGATATATGAATATATAAGGAAACATTCTAAATTATAGTTGAGTGTATTAATTTCAACACATCTTTAAGTAAATAAATAAGTAAATGTCACAATACACAGGTGTTAAAATGTACAGAAGTGTGTATACATATAATTTCTTCTTCACTCATCAATAATTTTTCACAATTACTGACATATTCTGTCAGGATGAGACATGTCACAAACATGCATCATACAAAAGCATGTATGTATATACAAATTTATTCAGATGTGTATCACGTAGACATACGTTTATAATTCTGTTGTTTATATTAAAAATATTATTTGTATATATGAGACTATGTACCTACATATTTGTATACATGCTACGATTTTACATATAAGTCTTGGTAGTAATTTTTATTGAGATTATTAGTCATTAATTAAGTTCATTACCTTGCTGTGAATTTGACTTTTAATAACACCTAATTTAATAAAGAGTTTGTTGGATTTTGACAAATAGGTGCAATGTGAGAAAATCCTACTTAGCTATAGAAAATTTCCACCATTGTATATTTTTCACTTTGCATTTCAGTAAGTTAACAATCCCAGTTTCCCAGAGAAAAACACATTTTTTATTTCTCTAATCATCAGTTAGGTCAACCTATCTGTAGCTTAATCCAAGTGAAATCTTTCAATACGTGCTGGTTTGCAACAAGCTTAGTTCCCATACCACAAAATTTGCAACGTTCATGTATTTCAAGTCACCTTTGTCTATTGCTTTTATTGTTGATTATGAATATTGTGAATACTCAAAATTTAGCCATTACCTCTAAGTGGACATTACTGTCATTTTCTCACATTGATTATGACAATCAAACTTTCTGTGAATAGTTCTTTGGATATAACATCTGGATCAGATGGTGTTGGGTTAGAATTGGTGGTAACTACAAAAGTGTTGCTTAATTTTATATAGAAATTGGTAATGTGTGCTTCTAAAATGAATGCATGTAAGGTTCAGTTGATTCACATACTCAAGAGATGTGTAACTTTTCTTCAGAGTTTTAGCTTGCATTTTTGTGATTACTAACTGTATTTGCAAATCCTTTCATGTGATTCGGAAGTCTTCCACACATTTATAAATTGTGTTGTCCTAATTGTTACATTGTTGGGTACAAATATTACAAACACAAAAATATGTTTTCTGCATGGAAATCTTTGAGGGGAGTCACATAACTATTAAGTGTTTTGTGAAAGTTTCCTTCTTCGCTTAATGATCAGCAAAGAGAGGCTTAAATGTAAAATTTGGATAAAGTTTAAATTTTAAATTTTTCGTATTTGATTGTTTTGATATCAGAAAACTTTTACCTCCTTAACAAGCACAAAGATTTTCTTTAAGTTTATTTTAACTTTATAGTTTCAAGACTTATTTTCAGTTTTTGCTAGCTATTTCCACGTAGTTTTATGAGACACTGGAAGTAAGAATATATACGTTTTCTTTCGCACAGATATCCAAATGTCCTAGCAGCATTTGTTGTGAATTTCAGCCTTTTTCTAGAAAATTCATTAAAATACGCAACAAAATGAATCACTTATGTTTATGTCTAGTTTGTCTTCTGGTCTTTTCTATTTATTCAATTGGAAATATCTATACTTTTCAAATTATTATAAATTTAAAATAACTGCTGTATTAAAACTGAGTACTGCAAATGTTACCTTGAGTGTCCGCATTTGAATCTGCATTTTAGAATCAGCTTGTCCATTTCTGCATGAAAGAGTAACTTTGAAGTTGTGTATGATTCAGGGAAGCTAGGCACATTAAAATTGTTAAAACCTTAATCTACTGATGTAATCTATATCTCCATTTACTTTAATTTTTTAAACTTTCATTTTATAATATTCACCGCAGTGAGTTCATATTCACTATGTGTATATATGTATATATAATTCAATATTAATGTGCATGATGTTTTAAAATTGTTATATTCATTTAGTTGGTACATTAATATATAGCTAATTTTCTATTCTAAATTCATTCGAATTTGCATGTTATTTTTTTATTGTCTTGGAAGTCTAGTATAGTGTTGAACTCAAGTACTGATAGCAGATATCTTTGCCTTGTACCTATTTTGGGACTTTGTGGTCTACCAAGTGTAATGTTAGTTATAGACTTTGCACAAAATTCCTTCATAATATTGATGGTACTAGTTTCTATAACTAGTTCATAACTGGGTTTTGAATTTTCTATAAAGTTATTTTCACACTTGCTAATATGATCATATGTACTTTGTTATATATTCTGTTGAAGTAGTATGCTATACTAATTGGTATAACATACTGATGGACATAACTTATACTGATGACTGAATGTCAAATAGGCTATTCTAACTAATTTATTGATGCAAACTCATGTAATTTCCATGTTTCAGTGATAGACGCACCATTAATTTACTCCAGGTCACTTAGACAATAATTTGTCAAATTTAAAACTAGAAATAGGAGGTTAACAACTGAATGTATGCTTTTCCTGCTATATATAACAATACACTTTTAAAATTAGCTGCATATATAATTATTAAGAATGGAAAATAAATGCAATGAAACCTATTTGCAGATAAAATTATACACATGCTTTGAAACTCTAATGTTATGCATTAATATGTTAAAGGCCAGATTCTTTCCAAAACCTTTTTGTAAGTTTTAATATTTAGAGACTAAAATGTGAATTACTTTCTGATACAAGAAAAATTTTTTTAAATATCTGTTCTTGAAAGAGATCCTCCTTTCTGTCAGTTTTACTAGGCTTAATGAGGAGAAAGATATGATATTTAAAACTCTCACTTCCAACTTGCCAGGCACTTAAAACACGAATATAGTTATAACTTAAAATACTTTTTTCCAAGCTAGAAAGTTAAAAACTGTAACAGGTCAATTCTCATGAGTGTTTTCATTGGATTTTCTACTTCCGTAGGCCATTTATCAGCAGCACAGGAGTATAATACTTCTTTGATAGGAGTTATGCCTAAAGTATCGGAATATTACAAAAAACATAAAGTTGAAGTGAATGACTGTATTTGCATTTTCATGCTAGATCAAAACATGTAGACTTTTTCATATCATTATCAAATGCACAATGGTAACTGAATGAAAATGCATTTATCTGGATTTTTTAAAGGGCCTTAGAAAATGGGATTTTTACAATACATGGTACTTTATCTAGTATAACATCATGTTATTGTAAAGTACAATAGTATTCATTATTTCACTTGATCTACAAGTTTAAAAGAAAGACTATCCATAAATCAAAAAGGACAATTGTTCCAATAAGTGATAGATCCTGGTATGTACTTATTTAATAACTACATTCCAATTACACATGTGTTCTTATTATCTGGAGTGTTAATGTCTCCACTAATTCTCCTTCTTGAGTGATTTTTGTTAATCCTTATCCTTAAGGATACAAATCAGCTGATCTCTGAACATCACTAGGTAGTGATGTTTAGAGCTCATGGTTCTAAAGGCATAAGAATGAAATAAGAATAAAATTGAATAAAAAGAATGAATAAAGAATAAAATTGAAAGAAGATGCTTCCTTTGCATAAAAGGACCTGCTGTTGATTTCCGCAATAACCCTGTCTTGTGCCCTATAGGAAGCACCATGCACTGGGTACTACATTGGTTTCTGCCTTCCAAATCAACTCAGTGAGTAGGACAATTCTCTTCCCAGTGTGCTGCTCAGATAGCAGCCTCATGCCAGGGTAGAATAAGGCTCACACAATGAAAACTGTACCTGATCTGTACTTTTTTTTTTATTACAGATCTATAATTAATTGGTCTTCAGCAATAGATTGAGGTAGAAAACTTCAGAAATACCTACAGTTTTCCACGCTATAACATGTTTTCTTAAAAATCCAGCTCTGGTACAGTATTTGCCATGACTTATCTTGTACCCTAATTATTTTAGAAAAACATTTCACTTCCTTTCTTTCTGACCTCATTTAATTAACATGTCAGAAAAATTTGTAAGATTTTTTGGTAGCATGAAGAACAAGGTACTCATCTTGACCTGTCAAGCAATGAAGATTCAAAACCTTTAGTGGATAATATAAATATAAGCAGTACAAGAACTAAAAATAATGACTGAAGTTAACATAGAGATATTTGAGGAATATTGTTACTGTTCCTTCAGGAGTGAAAAAAAAAGTCAACAAAAGAAACATTTCCAACTTTTTTATGTTAAATTAGTAAACTGAACAAAATAAAAACATGATTTGCAGGGTACACAAAGACCAATGTATAAACTTCTCAAGTCCTAGTTCTCGGTGAGTGCAATTAACCTTCCATGAGTGCAATGTATAACTATTCAAAAAAGAAATAAAAAATAAAATTAAAGTAAAACAGTGAAGTCCCTACAGTTCAAAATTTAAGCATTAAGATTCACGGAGCTGTGGTGCTTAAATCATTGGCCATAGTAAAGCTGTTCAGAGAACAGGGAAAGAAAATCATTGCTGCAAAAATAAGGGCCTCACTAGAGGGCCACGCTGAGTGAGTCAAGGGGTGCAAGATGCGGTAATGAACTTGGAAGCATTTGTTGTCAAGGTGACTAATGGAGAAAACACAGTGGAACAGCTCGGCCCTTTGAGTTCCTTCCATTTCTTTTCAGAAACAACCACAGTGGCACTTGATCTCAAGATGAAGTGACTGTCAGACACAAGAACAAAGAGAGACAGAGAATGTTCTTGGAAGCTAATTATTCCCAGGAGGAAGGGAACATCTCACCAAAAAAGGAAATTACCCTATTGCTTTGATCTCGATAGTATATTCAGTCCATTTTAGGAGATATTTAAGAATTGGACACACAGAGGCAAATTAGAACTGGCATAGGACTTCCTAAAAATAATAATGAATTTTAAAAATAACAGGTACTTTAAAAAACCTTCACGATGAGAGTAAGCTAAAAAAGAAAGAAAGAAAGAAAAAAAAAAACTAAACTGGTAGAATAAAACAGAATCAAAACAGCAAACAGAAAATTTTAATGAGCCGGGCGTGGTGGTTCACGCCTGTAATCCCTGCACTCATGAGGATCGTTGCGAGTTCGAGACCAACCTGGGCTACAAAGTGAGCTCAACGCCAGCCTGAACTGTATAGCGAGATCCCTGCCTCAAAAAAGACAAAATAACAATGATAGTAAAATAATCAATGTAATAAAAACTTCAGAGAAGTGTATTAGAATATTGTATTTATAAAACGAGTTTATCAGTGAATTTGGAAAATGCATTTTTGTTTAAAAATTATGTATAATCTTTATGAAGGGTGTGTAGCATAATGCATGAGGTTAAAAATACTATATATCTATTGTCAAAAATATACAAATTCCTTTGTAAAATAATTGTTTTTACTTCATAGTTTCTTCTATGCAGTTGTTTTTTTCACTGAAAGGTGTACCTAAATGTGTTAAAAAACAAATGACACTATTTTGTAGGACAATATCAAGATACTAAGCAAAATAAAACTTTTTGAATTTAGAAATATTCTGCTTTAAGATGTATTTGCTCAGTTAAAAGAAGAAAAACTTTATTTGTATTTGAAAATTGGCCCATGGGTGTAAGACATAAATTATTTTTATTGGCATTTGAGCTTTATCTTTGCTCATTGAGTATGTAGCATTTCTGCTTGCATTTTTAATATTAATTTCTCTCTTGCTAAGCAAATGTGGTTTCCTTGAGGGAAAGCATCATTTTTCATTTCTGTTTTGTTTGCAGAAGAGCACATGAACCTACCAGGTAAGAGGCATTCAGACAGTGGTTTAGGAATCAGTGAAAGAATGAATATTTACAAGCTTCTTTAAAATGCTGCCTTTTGTATGATAAAGCGATACCTCCCAGAGATGAGACTGGGTTACATATTATTGATGGGACACATCCATGGTGTTTGTGAGGCTATGGGTGCAACTCCCAGCACTGAGAAACAAAATCAAAATATTACCTTATTGTGCTAATCTAGTGCATTAAGCCATTTTTTAAAAGAAATTTTCATACATCAGACCAATCGTAAAATTAGCTCCAACTGGGAAGCTTACAGAAAGTTGGCTTCTTCAGCATTTTACAAATATGTAGTAGGAAATTGCTTTTTTCTCACCCTTTCCATTTTTTAAAAATCCAATTTCTTCCACATATGTGAAGATTTCAGGAGAGATGTTCTTTTGAAATTTTTAAGAAATTGTCTGACACCTAGTGGGCACTAACTAAATGCTTATTGAATTATGCTAGAAAGGGATGAGAGGAAAGAAAAAAAAAAAATGCCAGCAGTGGCAAGACATACAAAGCATCTTTAAAAACTGCCTAAAACCACAGCTGGGATAGGTAGAAGGGACAGGCATTGTAGACACTTTCTGGTGACAAGCTAAAAACACCCCCAACAGATGCACACAAGTCTTTTGAAGTTTTTAAACTGAGAAGAGATCCATTATTCCAAGGAGCTATATATATATATATATATATATATATATATATATATATCTTGAGTGGGATAATCTAATAAAGTTAAGTGAAGTTATTAACTGAATAAAAAAGTAAAGTATAATTTATAATACATGCACATAATTAAGGGATGAATAGCCTACATTTTATACTCCACAGATGTTATTAGCAATCCTTTATTAGAGATTTAAAATCAAGTATCTTTATAATTCATAGGAACCCGCAAGGGAAAAATGAATCAGAAAATAGATATTTCATCTGGAATAGATCAGGTCAAATGTAACGAGGTTCAAACATTTAGGATTTGCTGATCCTATTTCACATAAAACAGTGATTTTACTTTCAATCTGTGAAGTTTTATTTCTGATAGTAGAATGTAGCTATCAATGTTAGTGAGTGCTCTCTTCCTCTTTCTTGGATATTTCAAGTCAATGTATTCAAGTTACAATCTTTTACAGAAAGTAGCAATAAAATATGACACATACATCTTCCTTATTCAAACTCCTTAGTCATCCATTCAATTTTGGTTTGATGCTATACACAGATATATATACAACCAAAAAGGACATTTCAGTGGAGATGTGAGACCATGTGTTCAGTCACTGGAATGTACACCAGGCATGCATGATACCAAGAATGATCAACTGGACACCTGCATATTCTTGTAAGAATCTAACCTACTTGCCTTAAGACCCAATGCAACAAAGTCAGGTGAAATTTTAGAACCTCAAAAAATGTACATGTAAATTAGCATTGATTTAGAATTAATGCATTTAAAAATAAGACATAGTTGGATAAGATAATGCATTTATAAAACTATCATTATAAATATACTAGTGATTAAAATTTTCCTGGCTTTTAAATGGTAATGCTTTTAATTGTGGCAAAATATTGACTTATCAAAATGATTTTAACAAGTCATTTGGTTTTCCTGGATTAAAGATAAAAACTGAAGAACCACATGCATTATATACAAACAAAAGGCAAATTAAAGTGGCTTACTTTGCCTCTTTCAGTATGGTGGGGAAGCTTTTTGAAAAAAAAAAAAACATTAATTTGGTAATATAATAAGTACTGATCCTTTTCCCCTCTTGGTTATGTGTTCTGTACTTGATTCAAGTTACCACATAATCAGTATTGACATACACTGATGGCATTTCCTTAAGTTATCATATTTCCTGAATGTGGGAGCCTAAGGATGAGGTACATGTGCGGGTCAGCATTGAGAGAAGCCAAACAAAAGGAAATATGACCGAGTCAGTGACAGCAACTCTATAAAAAACAATTGTTCTAGATAGAATGGAACCTGAAGAAGAAGAAATCCACCTTATATCATCGTCAAGCTGGACATTTAAAAAGAATTCTAACCCAGTCATAATCATTTTTGCTCTTGCTTTTGCATATATATATACATATATTCCATTTATATTAATAAAATGAGTGGCCTAGGTTTTATTTCCAGCTGTTACTTATTGCTTGGTGATGTGGACCCGGAGCTTCCTCAGCTACTGACTGCACCCTAAGCCTGGGTAAGACGTGGCTCACTGTGAAGTGTGATGGCATTAACAGAGTGTATGCTATGGAAGCACAGGAAATTGTAGCAAAGTGACTGTGAAAACTCACAGAATCTGGCATCTCAAAGAAGACACCAGTCTATCTGAAGCCTAAAGGAGGAGTTGGGTGTTGTGGGTAGATAAATGTGGAAAGATATTTTAGGCAGCTGACTTGACACTTGAAAAGGAAAGAAGAAAGAAAAGGTGATGATTTTTTCATCGAAGAGTTTTACTTATGGAATTAACATATTGATCTTTGCTTAATATTCTGTAAGGCTAGAACTAAACTGATTTGAAGCAGACTGGTTTTCCATCCTCTGCTACCATCCCTTTCCCCAATCTATCCACTGTCACTTAGTCATTTGAAATAAATGGTGGCCAACAATTTTATGCCTTCTTTTTTAACTTCCACATGTAGACAGACTATTCTTCACATCCCTTCTGATAGGATGTGGTAGAGCGCTGGGTGACCCTATCTGGGCATGGAGTCAATACCTTTTGTTTGAGCACAGCACACTGCATTCTATTACCTTTTGGACCTTTCACATCTTATCAGTATAGCCTATGAAATCTTCCTTTCATGAGAATGAATGTAGTGGATTACTTTACGTGTCAATTTGGAGAGCTTTATGATCTCTAGTTGTTTGGCTAGTTCTGAGAGGTTGGGATTAAGACGATGCCTGAATATCTTTATGAAGGAGGTAGACAGTTACTTATTACAAACAATGTAAGCAGACAGTAAAGAATCTAACTAGATTATACATGGACATATTCTATTGATTATGTTTTTATGCCTGACTGGTACATATACCTACCTTATGGAATTGTTTTGATTAATGACCAGAAGCAAATTATGCAGACATCTTGCCATGGGATAAAACATTAAATATATTGAGACACTGTTCACTTTTATAAATAATGTTATAAAACTATGTTTTTATAGATTGTGTGAGTGTAATAGTTTTTTTATAGGACTTTGGACTGCAGAATTCTCAACAGGATGACCTTCCTAGCACTATTACTAATAATAATAACATCTCAGTGAATGCTGAAATTTCAGCGGAATTGGATTGTCTACACATCATATAAATTTTATTATTTTGTTTAAATTGCAGAAAACCATACAAGGTACATAGATAGATGCCTAGAAAGAGAGACATTGAACTCAACATTTTGAATATAAAATTTAAAGCCTTAACACTGTCAAGCAATCTTTCCAAGCCAGAGTTACTACAGTGCAAAATTTTGGAGGACTCAAGCCAAGTTCTGCTTAATCCACTGCTTTAGACTTCGGTGCCACTTTCAAATTTAGCATTAGACAGTTGTTCTCAGGCTATGCTGTCTAGCCTGTACTGCTTACTGTTCTTTTCTCAAACAATACCTCATTTACGACATTGTCTGAATAATACACACTGTTTTAGACCTCTTCTTTTTGTGTCTCAACCTTCCTCTCATGATATTTGCTCCTATCTGTACATCTTACAAACTGTTTCAGAAGTGTAGGATGCTGCTTGAAAACAATAGTCTCTGGGAAAATTCTAAACAGTGATTCCAGCTGAAGACAGAGTACCATCCTCCTTCGCTATTGAAGTAACATGTAAACACACCCATGACACTGTTTATTATATTCCAGTTTTACTATTTTTGCCTGTTCCTTGAGAATCTCTATTAAAAAGCAAGTCAAAACACATGCAAGTTCTACCTTCTGCTCTATCCAGTTATCTAGTTCAAAACCTGACCAAAAATTGATATTTGTTTGATGAATGCATTGATAAAGCAGAAATGACTAGTGTATTTTTTTTTTTTTTGTCTTTTTCCTTTTTATCGGGTACCGGGGATGGAACTCACAACTGCCTGCTTGCAAGGCAGGCGCTTATGCCACTGAGCTAAATACCCAGCCCCTGCTAGTGTATTTTTTTAAAATTTTGTTTTTAAAATGATGTCAGTGTATCTATTGAAATAAAAGTTGTTTTTAGTGTATAAACTAAAAATACTAAGAAGAACTACATTATGAAAAATGCTTCCATATATAGTATATTGATTGAATTAATCGTAACCAGGAAAGGCTTCACATTTTCCTAAAAAAAGTTTTCTAAATACCACAAATTCAATAGGTATTTCAGAATCTTTGTAATCAACTGGATGATTATGCAACTGTTGTTTGGCTTTATATTTTTTACCTAATAGTCAAAAAGGAAAGAACAATGAAAAACATATTGACTTCACTCAAAAATAAAGATTCAACTAATTACCATGACTCAACTGTATTAGCTATGTATGATATTACTACACTAATGAATTATTTTATATATTCTTAATCCAATAGTGGAATGGATTTGTGCAAAAATGATATGTTCTCTAAGAGTTATAAAAATGAAAATATGAAATTAAAGTTGCTGCCATATATAATAGCAACATAAGTTTGACAACTTTGCTTATTTATTATGAATCACAACACTTTTATACGTAAAAGCATAAATTATTTTGCATGAATTGTACATAATAATTTGAGGTTTTCAGACAAATAAACTGCTATTTTTTCTAGATCCAATTGATTTGCTATAGTATACATTTTTAAAATAAGTAAAAAGAAGTTCTATAAAGAACTTCATATATTATGCATATTTTCCCCATATGTTAACACATACTGTGGGTTCAGATCTGGATTTTTTTCCTCATAATTTGTTGGCTTAAGCATATATGTTTTTATTCAATTAATCATAATTTGAGAATTGTCTACTTTTTCTTTTGCTGAAAACTCCAGAATTTTAATGAATATGAGATGAAAGATGAATATATACACATACAATATTTAGATAAATAGCAATAATACTACACTCTTGATCACATCATAGAAAAATAAATATATAAACATTATATTGACAATAATGGATGGTAAAGTAAGTGGGTAACACATAAATATAGAAGAAACAAGGGATGAGGTTGGACGTGAACTCTAGTCATCAGGACTCAGCTTGCTCTTCCCATTCCACTCTTTGAACCTTTCACACATAAAAGCCAGGAGAAGGAAAGAATTATGTCTACATTGATCAGATAGTATCCTCTCATC
Source organism: Cavia porcellus (assembly GCF_034190915.1). Lineage (NCBI taxonomy): Eukaryota > Metazoa > Chordata > Mammalia > Rodentia > Caviidae > Cavia > Cavia porcellus. The sequence goes on along the minus strand of NW_026947494.1, from coordinate 20,459,741 downwards.
TTGCTGTACATTGTCTGATATATTGAAGGTATTCAGACAATATTTTAAAGTTAGTTAATGGAGAATAATCATTGAAAGAAAAGAATGAGGTATGAAAAAGAAGAGAAATAAGATTCATGACATCATTTTTAAATACAGTTACTGAAGTAATAAGTTGGGTTATTTGTTGGGGGCCCTGGCCGGGTGATATGAGGCCTGTAGGAAAGAGTGAAGCCTGAGCTAGATTACCCCTCCCATCGAGTGTGCCAAGATGGCGCTTATATCCTGCTTCCTGCTTAGTAAACAACACACCCTGTAAGACAGTCCGCCCAGCAACAACTGCCTTAGCCAATCAGCTTGCCTTGCCTACTTTAATATGATTGGACACTGTATCCGTATATATACTGGTGCCACCCTTGGGGAGAGGCAGAATAGGAAGGAGAATAGGAGAGAATAGAGTAAGAGAGAAGAAGCGCAGAGAGAAGCACGCAAGGAGCCGCGGAGGGCGGACCAGAGGAGGCTTCCCTCGGGCGGGATCGGGGATCCCGGAGCAGGCTGTACGGAGAGAGAGAATAAACGGAAAGGTTGTCCGCCAACAACTCTTGTCGTGTGCTTTTCCTGCCGGCCGGGACCGACACCGACAATTGGTGGCCCGTACGGGGAACTGATCACCCACGAGACGAGGCGGACAACGCTCCAGTACTGCACTGCAGGACAGGTGAGTAGGGGATAAACCTGGGCTCTGGGTGGCGCGCACCTACAGGGCTTTTTAGACTCCCCTCAGGCTCACGTGTACGTGGCAGACTAGCCTCACACGGTGAGAACAAACTTCTCAGTGACAGGCATGGGCAACTTACCCACTAAGAGTTCCAAGTCACTGGTAAGAGCAGTGAAAGACCTGCTCAAGATCTCAGGCATATCAATAAGTCCCAAGACACTTGCAGAATTCCTCCAACAAATAGATGAGGCGGCACCCTGGTTCCTGCCGACGGGACATTTGTCCCTGCCTTGTTGGGAGAAATTGGGTAAAGATTTAGAACGAGCAGAAGGAGTGCCGGCTTCCACTTTCGGTTCAGCCGCTCTGGGAGATGATTCATTCCTGCCTCAAAGGGGAGAGGAACGGGGCTAAAGATAGCGCGGACGGGCTCTCTCGGGCCCGCCGAGCTTTTGAGGGGGCCCGCTCGGAGTCCTCCCGGGAGGGGTCCGTCGCAGGGAGCGTGCGAGGGCGCTCGCGAGAGCGAGGCAAGAGAGAGGCGCCCCCTGCCTCGGATTCCTCAGACTCAGATACCTCGGAGGGCGAGGACAATGAGGTAAGTGACTCCCCTAATCCCTTCGCAGCTTTACGTAGAGATCTAGTCAAGATGCAGACAGACCTAAAAAAGGGAAGAGAACTCTTGAGCACTCCCCAACGGAAGGTCATAGAGCCTTCCGCGCCACCCTGGGGGGTCCCAAACGCCAGTTCCTATGGGGAGATGACAGCCTGGGGCCCACCTCCGTTGCCACCCCCATGGAGGGAGTGGCCTGGACCGTTGTCACATGCAGAGCCGCCATCTTATTTGCCTGGCGACCCGCCATCTTGTGCCCTAAAGGCTGGTCGGCCATGTTGTAAAGAGGCGCCATTTTGTGATAGGGAGAGACAGTCATCTCACAGGGAGACACCGTCTTGTGAGAGAATACCAAGGTCCCAAGAAAAGTACTTTCGTAGATGGACATTTAAGATGGAACAAATCCCCCATGGGGCAAATGAGTACGAACAATGTGGGATCTATCCGGTACACCTGGCGCAAGGCCAGGGACCCAATTACTGGGAACCGCTGGAGATTAAGCAAATTAAGGAGCTCAAAACTGCGGTTGCCACGTTTGGCCCTACTGCTCCTTACACTATAACAATGTTGGAAAATCTGTCTGCCGGTGGTTTCCTGACACCCAGTGATTGGACCCAGTTGGCTAAAGCCTGCCTGGCCCCCGGGGCTTTTCTGGACTGGCGCGCCTGGTATACTGAGTTTGCTGCCGAGCAGGCCGAGAGAAATGCGGCTAGGGGCCATAGGGGACAAAATGAGGACATGCTTATGGGTAAGGGTCAATATGCCCAAGATCAAACCAGATTCCCTCCAGGTGTATATGAGCAAATACACAACATAGGTATTCGTGCCTGGAAGCAGGTAAACAACACAGGAGCGGCCTCACAATGCCTCTCTAAAATTGTTCAGGGCAACGCAGAACCTTTTGTGGATTTTGTGGCCAGAATGCAGGAGGCAGCCGATAGACTCTTTTCAGATCCGATTGCTGCTGCTCCTCTTGTTAAACAGTTGATCTTTGAGCAGTGCACCAAGGACTGCAGGGCAGCCATAGCGCCCCACAAGGGTAAAGACATAGAAGCTTGGATCAAGATTTGCAGAGAAATAGGAGGGCCACTGTCCAACTCAGGCGTGGCTGCCCTTTTAGCTGCCGCTTTACGACAGACAAGGCCTCAGAAGGCTAATGACCCCGGTAAGCCCAGGGGATGCTTCCAGTGTGGGGATCCTAACCACATAAGAAAAAACTGCCCCAAGACTGGACGGGGGGAATTTATACCCAGAAGACAGGAATCAGACAAACAAACGGGGACCTGCGAAAGGTGCGGTAAAGGTTCTCACAAAGCAAAAGATTGCAGATCAGTTTTTGATGCCCAGGGAAACCGTATTAGTGGCAGGGAGATTCCGGAGCCAAAAAACGGCCAGAGGGGGCCCTCCCTACGGATGGGCCCCCACCCCCTAGACAGGACAGCACAAGGTGGCAGCCCCCCACAAGGGCTACCCCTGGGTCAGCAGGCGTGGACCTCTGTGTCGCCTCCAGACTCCTATTAACACCCGATATGGGCGTTCAGGTGGTCGGGACCACCTTCAAAGGACCGCTACCTGAAAAGTCAGTTGGTTTAGTGATTGACGGTCCTCCACAGCCCTCCGGGGCCTTACCGTGATCCCTGGAGTTATAGACTCAGACTACACAGGAAACATTAAGATTATGGTCCAATCTCATGTAGGGACCATGGTGATTAATGAGGGGGATAAGATAGCACAACTTTTATTGCTCCCCAGTCTCCATGAGAGATTCCAGTCTAGACAACGGGTTAGAGGGGATCAAGGTTTTGGCTCCTCTGGAGAAATTTTTGAAGGACTTCATATGACTCTTGATAAAAGACCCATGCTCTCGCTCAGGGTTAATGGTAAAAAAATAACAGGACTCCTGGATACAGGGGCAGACCGCTCCATTGTCTCCAAGAAAGACTGGCCTTCTAGCTGGCCCACCAATACAGCTGATAACACACTCCAAGGGTTGGGGATGGTGGCTGCCCCCCAGGTTAGTGCCGTGACCCTGCCTTGGTGTGATGAGGAAGGTCACCAAGGACATTTTCAACCTTTTGTTCTACAGCTGCCGATATCCTTGTGGGGAAGAGACATCCTCACTCAGATGGATGTCACTCTTACATCCACCTGTTCTCCCCAAGCTAAAGGCATACTTAGAAATCAGGGATATGTCCCTGGCAAGGGCTTGGGCTCTGCCCTGCAGGGCCGGACATCTCCCGTATCTGTAGAAAAAAGGAAAGATAGACATGGGCTGGGTTTTTCCTAGGGGCCACTGAGAAAGTTCTCCTGCCCACTCCAATTAAGATCACTTGGAAATCCCAAAATCCGGTTTGGGTACCTCAGTGGCCCCTACCCAGGGAGAAGCTTTTAGCATTAACCGAGATAGTCAAAACCCAGTTTCAGGCAGGGCACATAAAGCCATCAACCTCCCCTTGGAATACCCCTGTTTTTGTTATTAGAAAGAAATCAGGTAAGTGGAGGCTGCTCCATGATCTAAGGGCAGTCAACGCGCAGATGCAACCCCTGGGGGCGATCCAGAGGGGGCTGCCAGCTCTCTCGGCCATCCCTCAGTCCTGGCCAGTTTATGTTATAGATCTTAGAGACTGTTTCTTCTCAATCCCCCTGCATCCAGAGGACACCCATAGATTCGCCTTTACCCTACCCACCATTAACCAAGAAAGTCCTGATCAGAGGTACGAGTGGGTCACATTACCCCAGGGTATGGCCAACAGTCCCACCATGTGTCAGATTTACCTTGATTCTCTACTGGCCCCCCTACGCGAGGCCTTCCCCAGAGTTAGGTGTATCCATTACATGGATGATCTGCTGATCAGTGCAAAAGATGTAAATAGGTTAGAGGATATGCTAGGCCAACTGGTCAAGGCCCTAAGAAAGGCCAATTTACATATTGCCCCTGACAAGATTCAGGGAGGAGACATAGTAACCTACTTGGGTACCAAAGTCTCCCCTACATCGATTTCTCCACAGAAGGTAACCATCAGAACAGATAATCTTACAACCCTAAATGACATGCAAAAGTTATTGGGAGATATAAATTGGATCAGACCTTACTTGCACATCCCTAATTCGGACTTAAAGCCCCTGTTTGATCTCCTGAGAGGAGATCCGGATATTGCCTCCCCTAGAGAGTTCACCCCAGAAGCCAGAGTTGCTCTAAAAAAGATAGAAGAGGCCCTAAGCAAAGCTACTTTACAGAGAATTGACCCAGAACAGCCTTTTGAGGTCTGCTTGTTGCAGACCAGTTCTCAGCCCACGGCAGTGATTTGGCAGAAAGGACCACTTCTGTGGGTGCACCCTAAGGTTTCACCTGCCAAGATTATTGAACATTACCCGGAAACAGTTGCTTCCCTGGCTCTGGAGGCACATGGTAGAGCCATCCAGCATTTTGGCTCCACGCCTCACGCTATTCGGGTGCCTTATACCGCTTCTCAAATAAAAATCCTGACTGCTTGCATAGATACTTGGGCCATCCTGAGATGTGTTTTTCTTGGGGAGATAGACAATCAGTTCCCCAAGGACCCTATACTACAGTTTGTTACTCAACATCCGGTGATATTTCCAAAAATCACCGCCCCTGCACCCCTTACTCCTGCAACAACGGTCTATACTGATGGGTCAAAAACCGGGATAGGGGCCTATGTGGTCTCAGGTATGCCTCCGATCAGCATACAATTTGAACCAGATCAACCACAAGTGGTAGAGTTACAAATTGTACAAACCGTCCTCGAGAAGTTCCCAGGAGCCCTTAATATTATCTCTGATTCAAAATATGTGATCAATGCCATACAGGTCCTTGAGACTGCAGGCCCAATTAAGCCAACCTCCAAAGTGACTAATTTGTTTCTGTCTATCCAGACATTGCTCATAAATAGACACAACAAAATATACATCACTCACATAAGAGCACATACATGCCTACCAGGGCCCATGGTACAGGGCAATGCGGCTGCTGACGCGGCCACTCGCCCGTTGTGGATTTTCAATATGTTATCTCCAATAGAGCAAGCCCGTCAGTTCCATGACAAATTCCATGTCAACGCCAGGACGCTAGCCAACCAGTACCACATCTCCAGGGCTGACGTGCGGGACATCGTGCGACTGTGCGGCTCATGCGCCACATACACGCCTGCCGTATCAACGGGGGTTAACCCCAGGGGGTTGATCCCTGGCGATATTTGGCAAATGGATGTCACACACATGACAGAATTTGGATCTCTTAAGTATGTCCATGTCTCCACGGACACCTGTTCTCATATTATATTCGCGACTGCGGAGACAGGCGAAAAGGTGTCTAATGTGATAAACCATTGCTTGGCGGCCTGGGCCGCATGGGACAAACCAAAAATATTAAAAACTGATAATGGACCAGCCTATATAGGCAAAGCCTTTAATGAGTTCTGCAAAAAAATGGGGGTTCAATTAAAACATGGTATTCCATACAATCCCCAAGGTCAAGGAATCATTGAAAGGGCTCATAGAAGCCTTAAAGAAATTTTACAAAAACAAAAAGGGGGAGTAAGCCAGGGCCTGCCCCCAAAGGCACGGCTCTCCATGGCACTATTCACATACAATTTTTTGAACCTGAACAACAACAACCACTCCCCGGCTATGGAACATTGTAATCCATCTCCTAGCAATAGGGGATGGGTGAAATGGAAAGATGTCCTGACGGGACAATGGATGGGCCCGGATCCAGTAGTCAGCTGGAACCGAGGTGCGGTTTGTGTTTTCCCACAGGAACCAGGAAGAGAACCATTGTGGGTTCCAGAACGGCTGACGCGCGTAGCGAATCCAACGGAGCGCAATGCAGGGGACACTCCAAAACTCAACGGCAACGAACAGCCCGGTCAAGATCGGTCCGACCAGGATACTGCTGCTCGACCGAGCGATACCGTATGACTTCTGGAGCACAATAATGATTATGCTCTCTATAGTAATTGGTTCTCTTTTAGGGTACGGCGCAGCCAGAATGGCTAGGCCACGCCGCCTCCCGGCAACCCCTTTCCTCCTGGCTCTGATGCTCACCACCACCACTGAAATAGGAGCAGACCTGGTATGGGCGGCAATACACCATCCGCCAGCGCTGGCCATGATTTCTACTACAGCCCCCTCTCTCCCAAAGCTGTACGCAAAAAACTGCTCCGCCAGATTGCCCTGCATACCAGATATACCGCTAACCATCAAACCCATACGTTTTGACCTCCCCATCACTAATGATGTGGTCATCTTTTCCACTGTTAGCCACCCCTCATGTCATCTGGGATCATGCATAGGCTTCCTGCCCTTTTTTATAAAATGGCACGACACCTCCCTGACGGTAAAGTTGTCCGCCCCATTTCTGTATCCGCCTGAATGTTCGGGTAAACACGCTAGCCAACTAGCCTGTAGACCCCGAGCAGCCATGCACACCCGTCCCGATTTTCCCACATGCCCGTACCGTGTATCCCCAAGCCGTAAAAGACAGATGGTGGATCTGTCACAACTTTCGTGGCAGCCCTGCACTGTCGATGGCGTGGGAGTTACTTATCTAAACATGTCTTGGTGGTCCCGGTTCTCTCTTCCACGCAGTACAGACATACTCACTGTGACTGGGTGGGAGTCACAGCGACACCAATATTTTGATGGCGCTGTGACTTGGTGGGAGCCCTACAAGGAAATAAGCAACAATTTGGCAACAAGTTTCCCCTTCCCCCTTAATGAAAATTGGTTATGCCTCTCCACGGGAGCCTGCATGGACTTAAGACCTGTGCTTGCTATTAACGCCTCTGCCTCTAATGGAACCACCAATGTCACCCTTAACTCTGAGGCCGCGTGTGTAAAACCGCCCTACTTATGGGTGTTCTCTGTTGACATCACCTTCAAGTGCAGTAACCAATCTTGTTTTACAGGGAACTGCTGGAATGGGTCTTTCCCGTATGCTATGCTGGCTCTTCGACCCCCACTGATGTGGGTTCCCTTTAACGAATCTGTTTGGGTTCATCCCGTCTACCAACAGGACCAGCTACCCATGCTCAGGCATAAGAGGGATTTTGGGATCACAGCGGCCTTGGCAGCACTGTTCGTGACTCTGACTGCAACGGCTGTGACGGCTGCCGTTGCTCTGACTCAGTCCACGCTGACGGCGCAGGCCTTTGCCAATCTTACAGACACCACCTCCTTGGCGCTGAGGGAACAGCAAGAAGTTAACCTCCTCCAGCACAACGCCATAATGGCACTACAGCAACAGATCGACCTAATTGCCCAAGAAGTCCAAGGACTTTGGGAGGTGGCTAACAATTTGTGTGACGCCAGATGGGCATTCACCCAGTTATGCGTTACCCCCATTCAGGTTAACCGTTCGGCCTACAAGCAATTTCAGGATTATGTTCTCACCACCTACAATTCCTCCTTTTGGAATGCTAGCGTGCGCCTAGATATGACCATCCGGCAGCTAGATCAGATAGAAGTACCTATACTTACAGCCTCCTTTTTTGATGATGTCCTAGGCCAGATAGGCTCTTTCTTCAAACCCTCATCACTTCTTGTGTATGGGATCATTCTTGTTCTCATGGTTGTCGCTCTCGTGACCCTCAGGTGCCTGCGGTCGATAAGGACGACCCAAAAGACACATATGGCACTGATGATATTGCTGGCCCAGAGTCAAGGGGATTCCACTCCTAGTGCTTTCTGGGCTCAGGCCAGGAAGGCACGACTCCAATGGTGATTACTTAGTTCCTCAGTGTCACTCGGCGGACCCCTTCGTATCTCCCCCAAACATCAGCTCTAAGAGTTGAGTGGACAAGCCAATGACGGGTAAGACGGGAGAAGTTCTCCTGATCAACCTAAGACAGGCTCCACTCCGATATACTTGGCCTGTAAGGCCGAGGGTCCCTCCGGGAGTAAAGTTAATGGCATTGAGATGCGAGACCAAGGGTACTGCACTGCCATCCGCCTCAAGGGTTGGGGGGAAGACAGGAATAAATGTCTATATGCATCCAGGTTCGGTTCACAAAAGCCTGGCCCTGCGAAAAAATGAACCACTCACCTTGAGCATGGTCCTGGGCCAAGGATATGCACAAAACAAGGTGATGCACAGCAGGGTATAGACCTCTACATTCTCTCATGCCTCGGCCTACAAAGTAGGCCCACTCCTAGACACCTTGAATGGACCCACAGACCACTCTATCTTAATAAATAAAGAAGGGGGAGATGTTGGGGGCCCTGGCCGGGTGATATGAGGCCTGTAGGAAAGAGTGAAGCCTGAGCTAGATTACCCCTCCCATCGAGTGTGCCAAGATGGTGCTTATATCCTGCTTCCTGCTTAGTAAACAACACACCCTGTAAGACAGTCTGCCCAGCAACAACTGCCTTAGCCAATCAGCTTGCCTTGCCTACTTTAATATGATTGGACACTGTATCCGTATATATACTGGTGCCACCCTTGGGGAGAGGCAGAATAGGAAGGAGAATAGGAGAGAATAGAGTAAGAGAGAAGAAGCGCAGAGAGAAGCACGCAAGGAGCCGCGGAGGGCGGACCAGAGGAGGCTTCCCTCGGGCGGGATCGGGGATCCCGGAGCAGGCTGTACGGAGAGAGAGAATAAACGGAAAGGTTGTCCGCCAACAACTCTTGTCGTGTGCTTTTCCTGCCGGCCGGGACCGACACCGACAGTTATTTATTTTCTATTTTGTCTCTAACACATCTAAGCAGTGTTTTTGTTATCTGTACATATTTAGGAATCTTTAACAAGTTCTCCAGAGCTATAAATTAAGCCTCAAAGTCAGAATGAGACAACTGAAACTAAAGAAGGTCTATTATCTGATAAATTTATACCATGTGGAGAGTATAACTAGTTATTTTAATGATAAAGTCATTTAAACTACAATTAATTTTATTAATATTTTCAGAATTAGAATGCAAATTACTTGGTGTTCAACTTTCTTGATTAGAGTCAAGAGCAAATAGGAAGAGAAAATAAAGTTCAGCTGCTCATATAGAAAGAAAGAAGCCTACATAGAGTAGCATCAGTGGTCAGTAAAATTTATTGAACGTGATTGATTTCTGTTTCGCAAATTTTCCATCTGAGCCTATGAATGTCATCAAAGCAAACACGTTCCTTACCTGCTCAGAGTACAGTTTGTTAGGAATAGTAAGCAGAATATTGTGAAATTTTATATATTAACTTTATTAAAAATTTTTATTTTTAATCAGTACACATTTACAGCACATAATGGTTATACTCCACAGGAGATGTTAATACATGTACAACAGATCTGAAATCTCTTTCCCTTTCTCTCCCACTTTTCCCTCCACCCTTCATCTCTTGGTCCTCTGTTCTTTAGCAAGTGTTGATTTCTCTATTTCCCTATTTCCTATTGGTTATTTTTTTCCTTATTTATATTTTGAGTTTCTCATGTAAGAGCAGCCAAGTGATATTTATGTGTGTGATTCATTTTACCTAACGGTACAGCCTCTATTTGTATCCACTTTCCTACAAAAATGGAGTAAAGAAACTGAGCAACAGGGGTGTTCAGTGAGTCATGAAGTGCCTGGGAGGTCTTGCTTGATTGGAACAATGGATTGGTTTCACTTTAGGTCTGCACTGTTGCGTTTGAGTGATTGTACACTGTATCAGCTCCAGTATTTCTAAGAACAGAGGGGCTGTAAATCGCAGGAAATCTATTTCTGAGTCCCATGAAGGAAAGTTACAGTAAGATGGATACAGGTTAAACGCAACATATATTTTGGTTGAGGCCTCAAATCTATAGCAAGTTCAAGCCAATAAAAATGGATAATGTGCATACTGTAAAAGGACAAACAAAAGCTTGTTTTGGATTTTTGTAAATAGTAAAATCTTTTTGAAAAGTAAGGAAACTCATGACTTAATGAGATCTTAACTTTTGTGGTGAATAAAAGCACTTTTAAAAGAAATTTACAATATTGTCTTTGTTTAAAATACCTGCATCATCACTTTGCATGTATTCATCACAAAATATTTTGATAAGATAAATATTGTCTGTAACTAATTATGATTACAGAACTTAATTAAGGGTCAGAAGGCAGAAGAAATTTCCTGCAAAAAAAACTTTTAAGAAAAAGGCAAATGATAAAATCTGCTATGCAGAAATTATTAATTACCATATGTGTTCCCTGACACATTCAATTCTGAAGGAAAATTCCCTTTCCTGTTTTGTTTGATCTGTATTTGATTTTTTTTTTTTTTACTCAGAATATCACTGTAAATTTGTTTTCTATGTCTTGGTTGATTCTCAAATATTTTAACCTGTTTGTTTTGAAAGTAATTGTTCAAGATATTTTTATATATGCTGTGATTTAAAAAAAAAGCATTTTGCACAACAAAAAGCTTCGGAAGATAGAAATCGTGGCTGGCAAAGACCAGGCATGTTTTCTGATTGGTATGATTAATTTTTTTTTCCCCTGGGGCAAAGTAGGGGTGTGTTCTGATGCCAGCCCCTCAGAATACAGCTGCCGCTAAACGTGGAACACTTGGGTTGTTTCCGAAGCTCACTGAGTGTGGAGCGTCCACTTTGGCTCATTTCTCCACTTCCTCATTACACTAGAGGGGCGTGGTGGACAGTGCAGTACAAAATTCTGTCACTATTCCGCCGTGAAGTATGAGGGCTTTAGGACAGAGAATCTTATGTCTGCTGCCACAACCTGTGGCCACACAGTGGTCAAGTTACTTCACAGGTCTTCATACTTGTGCTGAGTTTTGGTGTGACTCTCTACTGACACAAAGCAGAAGTCAGGGCTTTTGACTGTAACTAGAAGTTTATTTTAAACATGCAAAATTACCATTTTCAATGAGAAGTGTCTCTATGTTTGGTTGGTTGTTCTTTTCAATAAACAAAGTGATAAGTAATTATTACTTTTCACAGGACATTTATCAAGAGCTAAAAAGGAAGAGATCTTTACTTTTGTAATAAGATGAGGAGGATATTTATTAAAACAAACAAACAGAATTCAGTAATAAGTTGTGAATAATTTCACAGATTGCTGCAGATCTCGTTTTCAAATTAAATTTTCAAATTAAAATTTATGTACCCACTTTGATCAATTAATTGGAAAAGTAGTTTCAGTGTTGGTCAAATTAATTATTATCAATTAAAAATAAATGTTTTTTTTTAAGAATAATGACTGTTCAATATGATCATGGCTATTTTTTTCTTTGCTTGGCTACATTCTTCATGAAGGCGAAATCTCAGATCATAAAAGCATTGTTCCCTGCCACAAATGTGTCCATTTGTTGGATGTTAATTGTAACTCCTTGATAGGCACTGTATCTTATAAAAATATTAACTTCCTTTACTTCTCATAATATGGGACTTGCTTCTTTCCAAATTACACATTTGCAAGGATAAAGGAAATTGCTCAAGCCACAAATTTCCTCAAATTATTTGGTAGTGAACAATATTTTGAATTTCTTCTCATTTTCTTTGATCTGATTTAATATCAAAAACACCATTTTTATGCTTAGATTTTGTAACTTGAACAACTACTTCTAAGATAAAATATGTAATTTATCAACTTGTGATTTCTTAGTGATTTTTTTTGACTAGCGATTTTTCACTTAGTTTTTGAAATTCTGTATTATTTCAACCATTTTTTCTGTTTTGCTTTTTTCTCTAAATAATAAAAGTCACTGAAGACATTTTTTCCTGAAAGAATATATATAATCTAAAGAATATAAATCCTCCTGAAAGGTTGAAATTCACAGTTGAACATTTTATATCTCTTTGCATGTTGCAGTCTTGGGGACTCGCTGGTTTCTTTTCCAGGATTCCAATGTCCAGTTTCCTCCATCGTCATCTGGGTCCTCCTTCTTCACTGTACTTTAATTAAATAATGAAGTGATTTCCTTCTATCTTCACACACTCATCATACTTCAGACTACGATCAACATTTTCTGTTACCCTAAACACAAGCACATGAGAAAGACATCAAACTCATTTTTTCACAGTGAATCTATATGAGAATGCTATGGCACCATTCCTGTCTTTTTAAACTCATCTGGAATATTTAAATATGTTTTTCAATCTAAAATATATCTCTTTCCTGTCCAACCAAAGTGAGGTAAATGTCAGCCTTTGGATTTCATTTAGATTTACAGCAAGCTCTTTTATTTCAAATGCGCACATCTCATGTGTGGTTGCTTATCATCCAGATGACTGAAGGCAATTGCTTTAAGTGGCTTATTCAATATATCTACAGCCGTCTGTAGAATTCGGTACCACACTCCTGTATATCACCATCCTCCATGCATCTATGATTCTCGCAATGGAGAACGTAAGTCTCAGAAGACAAGCGCTTGGCATTAGTCTTGAATCACTTTATTAGTATAACCTTGAAGCTTTTTCCTTAGAAGATTGAATGAAGAAAATACAGGTGAGTATCAAATCTGAAGACTTTTAATAGATCACTGAAATACTGAGTTCTTTTCTAACATGAATAAAAACTAAATAGCACATCTGAAGAAAAGATATGTGAATGTACTTTTTGCGTAGGGTATTAATTTTTTTCCTTTTTCTACTAATAATCTTTTCTGTTCTTCAACCACAGGTGACTAAATATGATTCACATTTAATTTTTCCCTATGAAAATTTAAGGAAATGAATAATAATAATAATAATATTTTGCTTAGAATAAGAAATCATTCTCAACAAGTGAAAACTGTGAATATTAAACAATAGTCATTACCTTCAAAACATCATGAGATAACATTTACCACAAAATATGTTTTTATCTAAAGCAATCCTTATCAAAGTTAAACTTCTCAAAGTTACCTCTACACATGAAACTTTTCATCAAAGCATTTGCTGGTTTGTGACAGAATTTACAATTCTCATTCAAAATAGCACTAAGACAATTCACTGGTTGTTGTTTTATGGCTTCTGTGTAGATATCACTGTAATCATGTGGTTATAGGAGGACCATTTTCAGAAGTGGCCGGATCTAGATTGTGCAACATTGGGATTAATTCATGATGCGGTGCTCGGATCAAGGGCAATAAGATTAAAGATGTGAGTGCCACCCACCCTAGATGTTTTGGTTAAGATGTAAGGGACAGAAAGATCTGTGGTCCCTTCAGGTTGCTACACTTTCTGCCTGCTGTGAACTTTTTCTCCTCAGTGATGTCTGTCTGTCATGCCATCCTACCTCGGAATCAGTTGAGTATGGACCAAAACCGCCACAGACTGTGACTTAAATAAATCTTTCCTCTTAACTTGTGGGTTTGGGTGTTCAGTATTTTATCTCAACAGCAAGAAAAGGAACAAAACATTTGCTTTCCTCAATATATTTCAGTATTCTGCTAAAAAAATGCTGAATGATCAAAACATGAACAAAACATTGTCAAGCTATGGGAAAATATTATTTTCATCTCAGGTTAATTGGAGCTTCCATATCCTAGTTACTTTTAAATTTAGAGAGTTTATGCTCATATGTTTCTTATCATAAAATGATTTTCATATAACTAAGTTCAAGGTAAGAAGCTATCACTAAAATGTTTCTAAAATCCATTCCAAGTAAGGTGTCATTTACTCACCTGTTGTTGCATGCTTATCTAATGCTAAACTTTATTTGTTACCAACTATTTTTAAACAATATCCTGGCAATAATAGCTTAGTAAAACATAACAGTATTTATTAAATAGCATCTTAATTGCTGTGGGACATAATAGTACTTTCATTGAAATAGAATAGATAGACCTTATCTACACAATTTTCATGGGAATTTTTACAGATCTGGTTATCCAAGTGATGAACTCAAAATGGGACATATGGCCCTAAGCAGATGGGGGGACGGTCAGTGTTTGATGAGCCGTGTATTGGTGCTTTGTTGAAAGTATATTTGGTATTCTAATTTATTTTCCTTGAATCACCATATCATCAAAAAACGTAATGTGATCCTTTTGGATGTACTAATATTAATAATGACTTTGATATTAAATGACTTTAATATGTCAGAGAAGAAGGATGTATAGAGTGAGATGTGACAGCTCATGTTTATAACTGAGGCTACCTGGGAAGCTGCGGCAGGAGAATCACATGTTGGGGACCAACCTGGGAAACTTAGAGAGATCCTGTCTAAAAATTATATTTTAAGAAGTCCAGGGGTAAAACAGCAGTATTAGAGAATTTGCCTCGCATGTGAAACTCAAGGTTCAACCTCTAGTACCCATCCAATGATCCCTACTCCTTTCACAAAAAAGAAAAATTCCACAGAGGAAGGGGTTGAGATAGGACAGATCTCATTTATACATCTAAATGACTCACAGGGTATTTTGTATTTTCTGCACTTGCAGTTGTGGTCTGTACAAGATTTAAGGCTCTGGTTTCCACAGAGGCCTTGGTTTGTGATTATAAACCACAGGGTTTGTAATCAACTATAAGCAGTGATTGCTGTCATTGGCCTGCCTGTTTCCAGGAGTCTGCAGGTCAGAATACTGGTCAGGAGGAGTCCTCCTTTGGAAAACCTGGGCAGGGAATTACAGATCATTCTGTTTTTTTAGTTGATTCTATTCGCTTATCTTTATGAGAGGAGGTAGTTTTGTCATTTGCAGCAAGGTCTTCAGAGATTAGTCCCCACTCTTTCTGACAAGCAGAAAGGTTGCTGTCTTCTTTACATTCTAAGGAGATTCCCAGGTCCTTTCGATGGTCCTGAGCTGGGAAACCTTGCAAAAGGCCGTTAGCATTTGTGGAACTCTTATCACATATGTGAAAAGAAAGAAACCATTACATATTATAGAGGACATACTTGAAGAAAGGGAAGAAATACAGGTGTGGTAGTACACACCTATAATCCCAACATTCTTGAGGCTGAAGCAGGAGGAGCCCTTCCAGTTTGAGGATCGCCTAGGGTACAAAGTGAGTTCACTGAAAGGCAAAGGAAAGAGAACAAAGCTCCATTTGACAGAACCATAAAAAATCAGAGGTAGCTTTCCCATAAACCACAAAATGGATAAGAAAGATATGACATTTTTATACAATGCAAAGCTACTCGCCTATAAAAGAAGGATAATCACGAGCCTCTTGCAGGTAAAAGGATGCAAATTGAGATCATGCTCATGGATAAAATGGCTCAGAGTCACATGGGGGAATATTGTGTTGCCTCCCCAGTATAAAAATTAGAGGAGTCAGTGGGATCGAAAATGCACAGCACATCCTGTGAATGTGAAAGAGAAAGAAAGATATAAAAAAGGGAAATGCTAGGTATTGTTAATTTCTTATTATCTTGTTTTGAAGTCTTGTATTACTTTCATTGTTTTGTTGTGATTGATTCTATATTTTTGCTTTTTTGGTTTGGTTTTATTATGTCTGATGGTCTAGGCAGCTACTTTGAAGATAACAAGAGGCCTCAGGGTAGCCACTGTGGGTTTTCTACTTTCTTGCTTTGAACTCCTGTATTGCATTCACTGTTTTGTTTCCATTGGCTTTATTCTGTTTTATTTTATTTTATTCTCTTTAAAATAACAAAAGGAAGATAAACAAGGCTTATCTGGGTAATTGGATGCAACTAGAAACTGTACTTATAAGCAAAATACATCAGATTTATGTGTAAACATCAAAAAGTGGGGCCAGTCTGAACTGCATAGCAAAACTCTGTCTCAAAAAGATAAAACAAAGAGAGAAAGTAAAAGAAGAAGAACAAGACGAAAGAAGAGGAGAAAGTGTATCTCTCCCTTGAGGCCATCTGGTTTATGTCACATCTAGAGGTGGACTGTGGGAGCCAGAGAGAAGCCAGTATAAGATTCTGACACTGCTAGGACACCTGGGTCATGCCTGTGACAGTTACCTTGTCCTGCACCCATCTAGGGACAAACCTATTCCACGCATAGCCTTCCTTGCAGTTCTATATTCATGAACCTCAGGTAACAATATTACATGTATTTACCTTTAAAAAAAACTAAATAAGCAGATCACTTAAACTGATGCCGGGCACACATCAGTAGTGTGAGACACAGCTCTCCGTTGTATAAATACCTGAGGAAGTAGAAATTCACCTCTGACGGCCACAGGTACTGCAGCAGAGCATAAGCCTGATGAACACAGGGTACCCTTAGCTGAAGTCCTTGGTTAGAACATGAATCACTCTTCAGTCAGAATCTCTTATTTTTGTTAACTTTGATCCGTGCTACCATTTTACCTCATCAATTGCTGGGTTTTGTTTTTTGGTCTGCCCCCCCCCCAACTGCATTCTCTCTTGTTTTTCGAATGGAAATTCACTATCTGTAGTACATAAAGTAGCTAAGTTGACTTTACGAATTTAAAATATCCTCTTTAAAAGTTGTAGCACCAAGGCTAAGAAGGTAGCTCAGTGGTGAAGTTTGGCTAACACAGGTGATCTATCTCTTGTACTGCCACAAAACAAAAAAATTGTGGTGGAATTGCAAGCTATTTTAGTATCTTGGGTTTTTAAAAAAGGTAACAAAAGGTGAAAATTTTATTTTCCATAAATATCAAATGATACATAATGCTGAATACATACTTTATTGATTACATATTCCCAATTATATAGTATAAATATGAATAATTATCAAGTCTACCATTTCTATCATTTCAAAGATTTTATTTTTAGAGACTTCATTTAATCTGACATGTTATTAATGATGACTTATAACTGCTAAAATCTTTAGTCAATCCGTGGTATGCTTTCAATTTTTTGAATATATTGGGCATGAATAGTTAATGTCTGCCATTCTCATTTTAATTTTTTAGTCAGTATGCTGTGTGGAACACTGTCTTTGTCCTCCGTACTCAGAAGCATGGCCGTGTGTGTCGAGCTCTTTCCCTGACTCACTGTGTTATCTGATGTGAAGAGAAAATGTGTGATAAATTGTATTATTTGGGATCTATCAGACGCCAGCAACCAGGCTAGAAATCTTACCTCTAGATTTTCTTCAAGCCTCCCAACACACTGTATCGTTTTGCCATCTATGTAAAGAAATAAAAACTAATTCCAGCAGAGGAGAAACAACTCATTCAAATTACCAGTTAGAATACTGCAGAGCCAGGAATGAAGCTCCAACTTAACTTCAGAGAACTGGCCGTTCCACTTCACCATCCGAGAGCTTCTGCTACACTGTTCAAATCATCACCCTGTGAATGTGTGTGAACTTAGCGGTATACATTACAGTGACATGTTTATATGCTTTATTAGTATTAAAATAAGCTAATGGTTATTGCCATATTACTCAGAAATACGTTGCCTAGCCTTAATGGTTATTGCAATATTAATAAGATGTACAGAGAACTTTTGCAGTAGAGATTGCCATTTTAAGAAGATGTATGAAGAAGTTTATAGGCCACAATAACAATAAATATGCTACAGGAAAACAGTGTCATGATCTATATTCTAAAAGCACTGCTAAACGGTTATGGATTACAGAAGTAGTTTACTGGAAAGTTTTAGTATCTGTTAAATTTAAAGTTCTAATGATATAGGAAAGACATGCTTGGATGATCTCCCTGTCTTTAAGTTCTCTCTGATTCAGTCCCATGGCTAGAATGTGATTCTTTCTAAAATGTAGCTTTGCTTGTGTTCAATCAGTTCTCCAAATTCTTTTAATTCATCTTCCACAGGAAAATAATGTTCATCTCTAAATAAGCCACTCGCAATCTGACCCACATCTAAATCTCTATATTCTGTTGCTACACTTGCTGAATGCAAGGCACTGGACTTCACTGCAAAAACCCTGGGAAGATAGCCATTTCCCTGTGCTGATGTTTATAGTAGATTATCCTTTCTGCTGCCTTTCCTGTATTCTAGTTCTATAACACATTATCACTATGTCATTTTATTCCAATGCAGTTACATTAAATAAATTTATAAATATTATTTTAAGTGAATTTTTTAGTAAACATTTCAATAGTATTTTGGTGATATACAGGAATACAATGACTTTCTTTTATGTAGAAATCTAGCTACAGTCTTCAGTTGTACTCAAGTTGCTGATATTAGTCTGTGAACAAGACAGCTATTGTAAGAGTTTTTCTTCTATTTAAGATCCTGTTTGGAGTAGGCCTGGGAGCCTTTGTGAGGAAGTTTTGGCTCTGCCAGGGTTTCCATGATAATGGCATCCAGAAGAGATGAAAGAGGAAAATTTCCATTCTTGACGATTCTCCAAAGAAAAGGAAAATCCTTACAAATGTTCACCATTAACTCTGTGAAATGCTGTAGTTTTGTGAGATTTTATTAAGATAGTGGACTGTATTCTCAGTTAAACCACAGCTTGACTGTTTATTTTAAAGTTTTTCTGGATACAACAAGATAGCTCTAAGATAACATTTTTATGGTGATCTTTTAATGTGGTAATTTATATTCCCATGATTTTCAGTGTTAAGTTATTCTTGCATTCCTGAGATAAACACGGAAGACTCTTTTCAGTTTTAAACTATTGCTAGTATACATGTATCATTACTGATCAGTGAACTCAAACTATCATTTTTCTTTCTCATTACCACTTTTATTTCTATGCTCCACAGAAAAGTGATATTCTTTATGCTGAATAAGGCTTTGTTTTTTGTAATAATACCAAGATATTTTTTCATTACTTAGAATCTGATATCATAACATTTTTGAAAGAATGTTATCTCATGCTTGACATTTGAAATCTTTTTGTTGGTTATAATTTTTAACATATTAGGTTCGATTCATTTCATCATCATATTTTATATGGTTCTTTATTCAATATGGTTCTTTATGTTTTTTTATCCTCTAACATCTTTTGGATAACAAAGTATTCTTTATTTTTTCTTCTCCAGTGATTTAAAATTTCTGAAAGCAAAAGTTAATAAGGAAATAAAATATGTGCATACATATTATTTTATTTAGAAGCCTAAAATTGAAAAAAATAATCAAGGACTTTAAAATAAGTTAGTTAATCCCATATTTAATAGCTGTATTGTATATGCTTCATAGAGAAGCTGTTGTGATTCACATAAACCTGAATACAACACAATTGGTTATTAGCTTTCTCCTCAGAAATCCCAAAGATACTGTATCTTTTCAAATACTTCACATATTGTTATGCCAACATCTAAATACTTTGAACAACTTTTTAAATTGTGGTGACACAGGTGAGTATACTTAACTTTTTAAATTGTGGTGACACAGGTGAGTATACTTAACTGAAGTATACTCACCTATATGCTTTTCTCCTACTTAAGATAAGTACTACTTGAATTTGAGAAAGTTTCATCAAATTGGTCTTTTACCTTCTCACTATGCTTTCTCTTCCCTCCTTCTTGTTAAATTCAATGTCCAATTAGACATACTATCTCTATGTGTGCCTTTTTAAGTTGAGGAAACTGCTCTTGACCGCAGTGTCAGGGTTGACTTTACAATCATTCACCATGACCCATCAGGCTTCTGCACAGGTCACACTGAAGGACTCTGTGCACGAGTTGTGGGAAAAGAAATGTCATAAATTAACCTAACCTCTTGTAAGTCAAGGGACATTTGACTCTGCTAGGCCACAAGATTGTGTGTTCTGGAGGAAGCCTCGCTTAACCCTGTGTATAAAGAAATGACCAGGATCTGAGACCCATTGGAATGCTGCTGGGAGAGCATGAGATGCTTTGCTAAGATACACATCCAAAAGAACAGCAAATATGAAGGCCAGATTTAACCTAACGTGGTCCCTGGGATGGTTAAACAATAATGTTCTCACTAATCTTCACAATATCTCTCTCGTTTCCCGTTGCTGCTTTTATAAAGAAAAGATACTGACACAAACCTACAGAAAACTATGAGGATTCAGTCCTAGAGAGAATGGCCTTCTGATCCCATAACTTTGTCTTGCTTGATTTTTCATCTACCACACCTCATTTTCAGGACCTATGTCCTCAGATTTGGTGTTTGAACAGGAACCTGAAAATGAAATTAGTCTTTGATACATCAGGAAAGGATTTTAGTGCCCAGTTGATTGGCGAATTCAGACAGGTAAGTAAGCCTCATTTACAATGGGAAAATCAGGGTTATGATGAAAAATTCCCTGTGTCAACATGTTTGGCTCTTAAAACCTTGTTGATCAGTTCAGAGATTAAATTGAAACCACAGTCTTTCACTGGCATGAATCTTTTGGAAACCTTTCTGCTATACTGAAACCTACCTTACCATGGTGCATTGATAAACCATTAGAACATCACTTTCCTCTACTACTACCTTTCATGGCCATGAACTGACCCTAGCACCATTAGTTCCAGAATAAAAGTCTAACCCTATTCGAGATCCACCTCAAATGAATATTAAAGCACCACTACAAATGACCACAGTAACAAAAGCTCTTGTTCAAGAAAAATAAGAGGGTGATTTAGGCATTTGTCATGCTTTCCGTGTATATCCAGTCACTATCACCCAATTCCTAGGAGATCAGCAAAGTTCCCAAGGTTACATTAGATATGACCACAATCCCACTACTTTTAAAAATTACTAAAGAAATAATAAAATAGACTTTTGTATTTTATGGAGTAAAGTCTCCTTACAATTTTGAGTTGATGCCAGGATTGGTTCAGTCTGAACATTTGATTTCCTGAGTCTGGGAAATGCTTGAGAGCACGGCTCTTGCTTCTGCTGCATTCCTTCTGATTGAGTATTTTTGGTACTCAGTTTGAAGCAGTGCAGAGAAAATGAGAGAGATAAGAAGGAGACAAAGAAGGAGGCCTTTAATGTGGGAATGGGAGACCTTCAAGGGGTAGGGGGTTTAGAAGTTCTCAAAGGAGAACAAAGAAGTGGGGTTACTTTTAATAATTTTGTCTGGTGGAGGAATATGGGAGGTGGGCAAAATGACATATTAATGGCTGATTTGAAGGAGCATCTGCCTGTGTAAAACAGGAGACAGAAAGATTTACTTGGGGCTGGGGGTGGAGGCTTGGGTGTTCGTAGAGTCTTGGGATGGAAAAGGGCTCGGTGCATGTGCCAAAGGGAGTGGGAGGTTTATCTCTGGAATGAGAAGGAGAACATAGACATTACTTTTGGAAGGATAAGATCTTTCTCTGGGTCTGGTAAGTTGGGAGGATGTGATGTTTTAGACAGCTAAGTCCCAGACTAGCAGAACCTATCACCTTCAATTTAAAATTTGGTGGAGAGATGAGGCACAATTGACTGACTAGTGCACTGAACATGCTAACCTTCCAGTCCCTGTTTCTGCTGATTGACTCACTGGATCTAGAGACTGGTTAGGAATAGATCAACAGCTAGAATATGATGTTGCTGTTGTTCAGAGGATATGTTGTTTAATGACACGTGAAAAGATTGCTTTTCCTGGTCAAACAGTTCCAACAGTGGTCAAAAAGTAGTCCAGAGTGCTAATGAAACTTATGTGGAATTTGTACATAGATTAAAATAAGTACTCCAGAAAACAGTATCTCAACCAAATTTTAGGGACCTAAAATTGCAAATATTCCCATTTAGCAGTGGAGGAAATGAAATATCATCTCCAGATACTGACCAAGAACATTCAAGTGGTACAACCTCTGACATGGAAGCAACTGCAGAAACTGACTCAAGATGCTGAAAAGCTATTAGATTTCATTGGACAGGTGTTTTCATCTGGTAATGTTTTGAGCCATGTTGATTATAATTGCCACCACAGGAAGTGGAATATTTTCAGAAAATCTGACACTCCATTATGGGTCATATAGTCCAAATCCTCCACTAAATAAACTTACAAAATGGGTTGATGCTCCTCCACCAATATATGTGTGAATAAATGTAGATGGCTTCCTAGATCATAAGACATGTGAGGACCACTTATGCCAGGAAAGGAAGGAACAAAAAAAGAAAATTATTTAGTGAGGACTGAAGGTACACCTATTTGTATGGGACACAGAAATCATTGTTTGAAGGTAAAATTGAAACCCAGATTATCAACAGTGAAGAATAATTCTACTAATCATAGCCATATATCTTATTTTTATTTCAAGCTTGGGCTTTCAACAGATCAATTTCTGTTAATTCTATTCCTCCAAATTTACCACCATGCCATCAATGGTTTTATTGGGAAGCATGTAGCTCCAGCACAAGCTGAATTTTACTTAATACTTCCTATGGAAGCATCGTTGAATGGAGCCCTCATGGTTCTGCTTGAGTTGAACATTCTGTCAGTGTTTTAAAATGAGGTTGATGGTGGATATCTCAGCAAGCAGGGGAGCATCGCAGGTTCCAGAGGCCCCGCGGCCTGTGGTAAGTGCTCAGTGCACTCTGCCCAAAGCCCAGACTGTTCGGGACCCTCCAGGCTTCTGGGTGCAGTGAAGTGGATAAGTTGGTTTGAGGCATCTACATCTGCCTCCCCATCCTGGCTGCGCTTGGAGAACTGTGGAGCTTCCAACAAGCAGGTGGGTGCCCAGTGTCTCTGAAGCCCAGCTTATCTGGAACTATGGAGTTCTAAACAGGCAGAAGAGGGCCATTGGTTCTACAGGCCCAGTGGCTTGGGGTAATGGGGTGCCAGGGTCTCAGGAGCTGCGAACATAGAAGAGGATTTCCAACAGACTCTGAGGAAGCTTTCAAATACACTTGAAACACAGAAATATAGGAAAATGACAAAACAAAAGACCAAATTACAACCTCAAACCTCCAGCCCATCTCAAGAAACCCTAGGAGCAATGTATATAGAAGAAAATATATGCCATTCACCTCAAATATCAGACACAATAGCTACTGAAATTAACAAGCAACCTCAGGAAGCTTTAAAGGAATTCAAACTCGAAATAATCTCCCAGATAAAAGAAGAAATGATAAAAGAAATGAAAGGGATTCTGAATATATCTAAAGAAAACGCAGTTAAAAAATTGGAGGAACTAAACAAAAAGATAGAATCCCTAGAAGAGCAATATAAGAAGCAAACAGAATACATACTGCAGATGCACAGAGATATACAGGAAATAAAAAAATTCCACTGAATGTTGTAAAAACTGCCTCAATGAAAGTGAAGATAGAATTTCAGACCTTGAAGACAGGATTGCAACTAGTGAACAGGAAAGGAAAGATCTTTTAAAAATAACAAGGAATCAGGAAACAACAATTCAACAACTGCAAGACGATGCAAAGAAAAATAACATAAGAATGATAGCGATTAATGAAAAAGAAGGAGACAACATAAAGGATGTCAAGAGGATATTTAGAGAAGTAATAGCTGAAAATTTCCCAGGCATGAGATCAGAAACCAACATCAGGATCAGTGAAGCATATAGAACTCCAAATAATCATAACCAAAATAAAACTACACCCAGACATATAATAATCACCATCCCAGAAATCCAACACAAGAATAGATTATTAAAAGCTGTCAGAGAGAAAAGACAGATCACTTATAAAGAAAAACCTACCAGCATCACAGCACACTTCTCAGCACAAACAATAAAGTCAAGAAGAGCATGGAGTGAAGTATTCCAGATCCTAAAGCAAAATGATTTCCAACCTACACTGATGTATCCTGCAAAACTATCATTCAAAATCAATGGTGAAATACAATACTTCCATGACAAAGAATGGCTAAAGAACTTCATGAACACCAAACCAACCTTGCAAAAAATATTGAAAGACAGTTTAGATACACAAAGGAAAAAAAAACACTAAGCAAAGCAGATAATTAAACAGAAGAGAAAGATAAAGATGCAACAGCAGAGAGATAACATGTCAACAATAAACCAGCATTTAACAGTAATAACAATTAATGTAAATGGTCTCAATGCACCAATCAAAAGAAACATACTAGCAGAATGGATCAAGAAACAAAATCCAACCATATGCTGTTTACAGGAAACCCATCTAACCCAGAAGGATACTCACAGACTGAAAGTCAAGGATGGAAAACAATACTTCATGCAGCAGGAATCCAAAAAAAAAGCAGGAGTAGCCATTCTGTTTGCAGACAACGTGAACTTTAAACCAACAATGACCATAAAGGACAAAGAAGGTCACTACATACTCGTTAGGGGAAAACTCCAAGAGGAAAAGATAACTATCTTAAATATATATATGCACCAAACTCCAGAGCACCCACTTATATAAAACAACTGTTAACAGAAACAAAAACTCAAATTATCAGTAATGCAATTGTAACAAGAGACCTTAATACGCCATTGCACCAAGGGACAGATCAACCAGACAGAAAATGAGCAAAGAAATAACACAACTGAATCACACCTGCAAACAAATGGATTTGATAGACATATACAGAATGTTCCACCCAACAACATCAGAATACACATTCTTCTCAGCAGTACATGGATCATTCTCTAAAATAGACCATCTATTAGCTCACAGAACATATTTAAACAAATGCAAAAGGGTTGAAATCATCCCTTGCATGTTATCGGATCATAGTGCTCTGAAATTAGAAATTAATGATAAAAGATACTGCAAAAATCCCACAAACACATGGAAACTGAATAACACACTCTTTAGTAATCAGTGGGTCACAGAAGAAATTAAAGAAGAAATTAAACAATACCTAAAAGAAAATGAAAATGCAGATACTACCGGAATTTGTGGGATTCAATGAAAACCATACTCAGAGGAAAATTTATTGCACTGAGTTCCCACATCAGGAAAACAGAATGAATACAAATAAATAAGTTGATGCTACACCTCAAACAGATAGAAAAAGAAGAGCAAGTCAAGCCCAAAGACAAAAGAAGAGAGGAAATTATAAAAATCAGAAGAAAAATCAATGCAATAGAGACTAAGAAAACAATCCAAAGAATCAACAAACCAAAGAGTTGGTTGTTTGAAAGAATAAACAAAATCAATAAGCCCCTAGCCAACCTTATTTTAAAAAAAGGGAAGAAAATGCTCAAATTCATGCAATAAGAAATGAAAAAGGTGAAATCACTACAGACCCAATAGAAATATAGAAAATCATCAACACCTATTTTGAAAACCTCTATTCTCAAAGGTTTGATAACACAGAAGAAACAGACAGATTCTTAGAAACATATGAAGTACCAAAACTAGACCAGGAGGATGTAAAAGTGTTGAATAACCCAATCTCTGTTAATGAAATTGAAAATGTAATTAAGTCCTTACCTACAAAGAAGAGCCCAGGCCCAGATGGATTCACTTCAGAATTCTACAAGAAATACAAAGAAGACCTAATGCCAACACTCCTCAAACTCTTCAATGAAATTGAAAGGGAAGCAATCCTTCCCAAGTCATTCCTGGAAGCAAATATTACTCTAATAATAAAACCTGAGAAAGACCCAACTAAAAAAGAGAACTATAGACCGATCTCCCTAATGAACACAGATGTAAAAATCCTCAATAAAATATTGGCAAATGGGATGCAGCAAATCATCAAGAAGATTATACACCATGACCAAGTGGGATTCATCCTAGGAATGCAAGGATGGTTCAACATACGTAAATCAATAAATGTAATCCACCATATCAATAAAGCCAAAAGTAAGAATCACATGATCATTTCTATAGATGCAGAAAAAGCCTTTGATAAGGTCCAACATTTATTCATGATAAGAACTTTACAGAAAATTGGAATAGATGGTCTTTACCTCAATATAATAAAGGCCATTTATGACAAACCAACAGCCAGCATCATACTAAATGGCCAAAAACTGAATCAGACACAACACAAGGATGTCCTTTATCACCACTCCTATTTAATATAGTACTAGAAGTACTAGCTAGAGTAATTAGGCAAGAGAGAGAAATAAAAGGGGTAAAGATAGGAAAAGAAGAAGTTAAATTATCATTGTTTGCAGATGACATGAAAGAAAACTACATAGAAGACCCCCTAAACTCCATTGAAAGACTTAGATACAATACATAAATTCAGTAATGTAGCTGGATACAAAATCAATACTCAGAAATCAATAGCATTCCTATACAGGAACAACAAAATCACAGAGAGGGAAATAAGAGAAACTACACTCTTCACATTAGCAAGCAAAAAAAAAAAAAAAAAAAAAAAAAAAAAAAAAAAAAAAAAAAAAGAAATATTTAGGAATTACTCTTATGAAAGAAGTGAAAGACCATACAGGGAAAATTATAATACACTGACAAAAGAAATTGAGAATGATCTCAGAAAATGGAAAGACATCCCTTGCTCATGGATAGGAAGAACAAACATTGTGAAAATGGCCATTCTCCCAAAACTCTTATACAGATTCAATGCAATCCCAATAAAAATACCATCAACATACCTTATAGATCTAGAGAAATCACTCCTAAATTTCATCTGGAACCAGAAGACACCTATAATAGCAAAGGCAATTCTAAGCAGCAAAGGCAAGGCAGGAGGCATCACGATTCCTGACTTGAAGTTATACTAAAAAGCAACAATAGTAAAATCAACATGGTATCGGAATCAAAACAGAGCCGAAGATCAATGGAATAGATTAGAAGACACACCCACAACTACATACACACTCAACCATCTTATCTTTGATAAAGGAGCCAAGCAGATTCACTGGAAGAACGACAGTCTCTTTAATAAATGGTGCTGGAAAAACTGGCTCTCCGTTTGCTGAAAACTAAAGCTAGACTCATGTCTATCACCATGTACTAAATTAAAATCTAAATGGGACAAAGATATGAATATTAAAACAGAAACACTAAATCTGTTGGAAGACAAATTGGGTAGAAACCTTGAAGACATAGGAGTAGGTAGAAAATTCATGAACAGGACTCAAACCACACGGGAAATACTTCCCAGAATCAATAAGTGGGACCACTTCTTATTAAAATTTTCTGCATGTCAAAAGAAATCTCTAGCATAGTGAAAAGAAAACCCACAAACTGGGAAAAGATTTTAGTGAACTCTCTCTCAGACAACAGCCTCTTGTCTAAAACATATAAAGAATTAAAAAAAACCTCAGACCCCCAAAATTCAAAGATCCAATCCACAAATGGGCATCTGAGATGAATACGCACTTCTCAGATGAAGAAATACAAATGGCAAATAAATACATGAAAAATGTTCATCATCATTGGTCATTAGAGAAATGCAAATTAAAACCACACTGAGATACCATCTCACTCCTGAAAGAATGACCAGGATCACGAAAACCAACAACAACAAATGCTGGAGAAGCTGTGGGAGAAAAGGAACTCTCCTACACTGTTGGTGGGAGTGTAGACTGGTACCACTTTTGTGGAGGTCAGTCTGGAGATTTCTCAAAAAGCTGGGATTGGAAGTCCCATTTATTCTAGCTATTCCACTCCTAGGCATATTCCCAGAAGAACTGAAAGCATCATACCACAGTGATATATGTGCACCTATGTTTATAGCAGCACAATTTGTAATCGCCAGATCTTGGAAACAACCCAAGTGTCCATCAACTGAGCAATGGATAAATAAGTTGTGGTATTTCTATACAATGGAGTATTACTCAGCTATAAAGAAGGATCACATTGAGATATTTATCAATAAATGGGCGCAGCTTGAGACCATACTCATAAGTGAAATAAATCAATCTCACATGTGGGAATACCAAATAGTTTCCCTAATGTAAGTAATGATTCAATTATATAAAAATATGTGGTAATCATGATTCCCATGATGTGGCCTTGAAGCCTTATAAAGTTTTCACTTATTATTTGGAAAGGCTTTATTCTGGGCTTCTTGATATGGAAATATTTGAAGCTATAGTATATGAAGTTTTATTCAAATATTTCAAGGAAAAAGACAGACACTATGGTAACTACTATTAAGTCAGGTTATTTGGTGGTGAAGCACTAGGTTGCTGAAACAGTCATGCTTTGACCTATATTGTTATATTGTTATGTCCTGTTTTATCTCAATCTCTCCCTTATTCATTAAAAAATTAGTTATTTTTTTATGTTTTTTTAAGTAAGGGGAAAATTTTAAAAATTAGTGGGATATATAGTAGTAACTTTTTTAATTTTCCTATTAACTTGTTTTGAAGTCCTGTAATACTCCCACTATCTTGTTTTGACTGATTAGACTCTGTTCCATTCTGTATGATAGTATCAAGTTTGAGGGTATAGGCAACTACTTTGAAGGCAATAAGGTTCACTAAGATGCCCATTCTGGTTTGACTATTGTCTCCTTTGGAAGTCCTGTAATGTTTACAATGCTTAAGTTTTATTGGTCTTGTTCTCTACTGTTTTGTTCAACTTTATAATACCTAATGGGATAGACAATTCTTTTTAAGGAAACAAGAGACATTATGGTAACCATTTTTGATTACCTTGTACTCTGTTTTTACATCATGTGCTATGTCTATCCTTGGTTTTGACTGACAGGTTTGTTTTGCCAATATTTGACTTTACCCCCCACCAAAAAAAATTAATAAGAACTAAGGAGTAATAAAACCCAAAATGTGTAAATTTTGTTGTAAAAGAAAGAGGAAAAAAAAAGAGTTCTAAATGATACAACAGCAAGAGTGTTTAGGGGTGTTAAATAGCTGACCATATTAATGTTTTTGATTGGATCATTGAACACAACTGTTTGCAGTCTCACTGTTTGAGTGTCCACTTTGTATGCTTTGATACTGTGACTTGAGCAACTATCTCTAAGATGATAATATGTAATCTATTAACTGGTGATTTCTTACTGTTTTTTTTTTTTTTTTTTTGTAGTTCTGTATTACTTGTACCCTTACACTGCTTTGTTTTGTTTTTTCTCTCTTTCCTTTTAAATAAAATTTTAAAAAAATAAAATAAAATGAGGTTGATAAAACAATAGTAATTATACACAGGCAAATGAATCTATTGTGAGCATGGTGGAGTATGTTGGAACTTCAACCTAAATTAGAATATATTCCTCTTCGTTCATTGTTGTGAAAGTTAATATCAGCATTACATCCTTTACATACTTGGAAAGGATCTTATACGAAAAATAGGAACAATGCGCATCTCTCTTTTGCGGATTCATTAAGTTCATTACGGCCAAGCATGTGTTCATCTTCCTTGTATTATCATGATCAGTGAAGTAAATTGGAATGCTCCCAAATTCTTGATTACACATACTTCTTGTAGCTTTTATACCTCTGTAAATACTTCTATACCATTTAATAGTTCTAAAAAATAGTGCAAATATATATATCTGTTAATTTAGTAAGAACAACAACAAATGTCAGCTGCTTACATGTTGTAAGAGTTTCTAGGTAAATTAATAAATAAATCACAGAAAGAGAATTCTAAGGATTCTGATTGCACTTATATTGGAATTATTAGCATCATGGCCACTGCAATGGTAGCTGGAGGGGTTGTTCATCAATCAGTACAAACTACTCCATTTGTACAAATGTGGCATGAACATTCTTATGGACTAGGTCAAACTCAACATTCTATAGATGAAAAGCTTGCAACACAAATAGCATATTTGCAACAATCAGTAATATTGTTAGATCAAATAATTAGTTTACAAAAACAATAGCATCTTAAATGTGATTGGAATAACTCTTCCTTTTTGCTTTCTAATTGCTGTTAAAATGCAGCTTTCCCTTGGGAGACTGTCGGAAAACATTTAATGAATAATCAAGGAAACATCCTTTAAAATTGGAAATCTACACAAAGAAATATTGTAAGACATTTAATTACAAACTAAAATTATAAGAACTGACTTTTTACAAGCTAAAGGCAAAAAATAAAATACTTAAATCCTTTAGAAACTAACAATTTTTTTCTAACATCTACCACTGTTCTATACGGTATTATGCCTATTCTTTGTTTACCCCTTTTTGTAGTTTCATGATACTCATTTATGGAATGCCATGAAACCAGAAGACAAATCATAACTTTCTGGCTAATACTTCAAAAGATTGCTGATAAACCAAAAGGAGGAAATGTGGGGAAAACAATGCCATAAATTAACCTAACCTCTTGTAACTCCAGGGACTTTGAGCTCTGCGAGGTCACAGGATTGTTCTGGAGCAAGGCTTGCTAAAGCATAGTGTATGAGGGAATGAAGGCAGACCTTAGTCTCGGGGGATGCTCTGGGACAGCAAAAGATGGTTTGCTAAGGTGTGTCCTAAAGAACAGCAAACGTGAAGTCCATATTTAACCTAATTTGGTCCCTGAAATAGTTAAACAGTGAAGTTCTCAGTTATCTTTACCCCTCCCATTTCCCACTTCTGCTTTTTTTAAAAAAAAGTCTTAAATAAACTATGAAGGAAGCCAGAAAAAAATTATGACCCAGGCTTCCTTCCCAGAGACTATTGTCCCCCAGTCCCATAATTTTGTCTCTCTTGTTTTCTTTTCATCAGCCGCACCTCATTTTCAGTACCCATCTCCTCACCGAAACCAACAGGGAGTCTCTGTCCTACTTTTGTCAATTTGAAGACAGTTTGTTGTATTGCTTCACAGCCTCCAGGTATCTGGTACTGTTTTAAGCACTCAACCCACAGACCTATGGAGAGTCAGCGGTGTATGCTATGGATGGTCTTGGACTATGGATTTTACCACACAAATTCACTATTGGAACTCCCTGAAATGTGTCAAGTGAAACACCAGTCAGTGTGCACTCCCCGGGTATATTCAGCAACTGGGGAAGTATAAATATCATACAGGAATGAGGGCAAGAACCCAATACCCAAAGTCATCGCGGTCTTCAGGAATGTGGTGTAGTGGCCTCTATAGCCTTTTATGAAAGCATTAGATCTTTGAAATGGTTTGGATTGTTGTATAGTCGCATTGATTCTGCTTTGGTATCTATCAACTTTAGTACACATTGCACAGTATGTAGTCCAGTAAACACTGGGGGAACCAGTACATACTCAATTCCATTTGTGGCCTCTGGTTTCCTGGGATCCCCAAGACTAGGGTAGCATGGCCTGCCTCCTAATCAGGTTAAAAAGAGACCAGTATCATTTCTTCTAGCTCCACCAGGGCAGCTTTGGCCTTCTGGCCCTGACCCATTGGCCAGTATTGCTCTTTAGGTTGTAATTGCCTTCACACAGTCAGCAATTCATCCAAAAGCTGCCCATCTAACTTGTCTACGGCTAGGCTGGCACCCAGCAGGTCCACCCAGATCTGGCACCAACTGACCTTCAGTGACTCCACAACCTGTTTTTCGGGGAAAGGCCGAATTCACCAGAGGTCCTCTTTCTTTTTCTCCTTTGCCAGCATAGTTTGAACAGATCTCACCTTACTGCGATCTTTTATTTTTATATCTCCTTATCTGACCAAGGCATCAACAGCACCATGGACCAGGGGCTCTGTAAGGGGAAACAGAAGGGCTACCACTGATACGAATGTGCCAGTAAGCAGGATCATGTCCCTCATGCATGGCATCAGCAGGTACTTGTCTGGGCTACAGTACTGTAGTGCAGCATCACCTGCTGCGTATTCAGTTCATGGGGCACAGTTACCAAGGCTAGATAGTGACTTGCTTCAGCAGGCCACCTGGATTTTCCCAGTCACTGCCATCAATCAATTTATCACAGTCTGATTATCTGCTTCTGGGGCTGTACTTTATACATTCTGCTGGAGCCATCTCCTGGAGGGGTGCTGGCAATGTTGGGTATTTGGGATGTCTCCTGTGGGTTTAACTACATGCTATCAGTCCAATTCATCCCATAGCCATAGAGCTCATGCAGGCACTCTTTCATCCACATGCTGTTTTGTTTTTGAAGGTTGCAGAACATCACTAGATCCAAAGACCATTTTCCAGTCCTTCAGGTCCTTTCAAGTTGCCAAGAAGGTGGCTACAGATGACCGTGATGAGTCCAGGGTCAAAGTCAGTGATTCCCTGAGGTTTGTCCTTGCCTTTGGCTGCTGTTTTCAGAGCCACCACAGAGTCATTCACACTAATGTCTGAAGTCACTTTGTCAGCTTCCTTGATTAAGCAGGTGGTTGCAGCCATGCTTGCAAATGGGGATGCCATTCTTCTGACAGAGTCCAGTGTTTTAGACAGGTAGACAACTGGCTACTCGTAGGGACTAAAAGTCTGAGTAAGCATAGAAGCCAGCACAGGCCAAAAGGTGAGGGCAACATGGGCAACTCAAACATCTTGAACTGACTTTATACGCAGAAGAGGTCTCCTTTAGCGTTTTGAGAATCTATTATCATGGCGACCAACTATGTAGTACAGTGACCAGCCACTTTTAAGAGACAAGAGCAACTGGATCTGGAACAGAAACTGTTACCTGGGCAACTAACAGACTGAGATCCACTGGCCAGGGCCATTTTTATTTCTCTCAGCTTAGTCACCTTTTTAGTGTGGAAACTAAATTTTAGTTGTTATACACCCAGAAGAGAAGATCAATGGCATTAGTATTGTAATGAGATTATCATAATTTTATCTAAATATCAAGTATCTTGAAATATAAAGTATAGCAAAGGACTGTTATTTCTTATCAATTATGGTTTTCCTAGTAGTGGAATCTGTGCAGAAAATTAAAAAATAGCAATTGTACAGTTTTACAAAGAAAACCTGAGCTCTAAAGCCACATATAATATTTCAGGATGACAATCACGGCAGGATTATTTTTGTGAAATATTTACATTTTCAATTTAGTATTAAGTAGAGTATCCCACAGCATACGCAACACATAAGTTTTTAAAAAAACTATTATTTAAATGGTAATCTCATGTTGATGTGACCATTTCCTTCATGGAGTTTTAAAAGGAAAAATGAGCTATATCAAATTAACAAGCGACCATATGTATATTTTTCTTTTAATAAACTACTTCTACAAGCTTTCTTCCACATATGTAAGCTTTCTAGTCTTGTTACTACCTCTCTTTTTATCTCTTTACAGGGAAAGACTTTCATCATATGGAGTCCTCTCATATAAAAGTATATCTCTTACATTTATAGCCTTCTAAATATTTTTCTCTCATATTTACTACAACCTTGTATAGCAAACTTGACTGTAGCCACTTGAACTTTGAAGTGTTCCTTTTTTTCATCAGATAGTAAAATTGACTGCCAGCAGACCTCTGAGTAACCTTGAATCAGTGTTTTTATTTTAAAACAGCAGAGTAAAGAGCAAGTCAACTCTGTAAATTCAAAACTTCATTAATGTACAAGAAATGTTTCATGCACATCAACTCAAACTGAAAACCAAAAGTATATTTGCCAATTAGTTACAATTTGTAATTTGATTTTTCATGTAAAGCATCAAGCAAAAGCTGGCCTTGAGGATCCCAAAGCTGGGAGAACTTGGGCTCCTTCTTTTTTCCTTGCTTACTTTGAAATCAAAAGGATGATTCCTGTTTTATCCCTTTTAATCGCAGCATGCACAGTTGGCCCAAGTCTTTTGGCTTTGTGTCTTTGTTATAGCTTAACCACAGGGCCAGCTGGTTATTCAGGTGTTCTGTTTTATTTTGTGTCTTTTTATTATTCTATCTGCGTCACTCCACCTGCATATTCTGGTGTAGTAAAGTTAAGCAGCTCTTTCATGTCTTTATTCATTACAGTATAAATCATTTATTTGTAATCACTTTTGTTTTTAGACTGATTAAACCACTTTCTTTCAAGTCACGGTTGAGTCGAGGTGACTCTGGACTCACGTATTTTATTATGCACACATATATACACATTCACACACAGGAACACAGAAGTTAGTACATACCCACCCCAATGCCATTGGCGAGTCTAAATTGGACACAACCCTGAGGCAGTCTGGTCACATTCTGACTCCTCCAGGATCCAGTGAGGTCTCTGCTGTCATGCAGGAAACCCACACTCAACTGCTTGGAGGAGTTTGGAGGGTGAACCTTCCCCTCGGCAGATCAGGGCACTGACCCTGGTTGCAACCAGCAGGACTGCACCCATAGTCAAGAAAATGTCTTCCTGGCCAACATGCCAGAAATGTTGCAGAAAAACCAATATCAAGCGTAATGGAAAACCATGCACTGAGGACTATAGCAGGCAACTTTATTGATCTTACACTGATGGGCAATTTCTTTTAAGTAAATCTATTTAAAATTAGTTTGCCTCACAATCTATGAGTTAATTCAGTTCATGTAACCAATCATGTAATAACTTAACCCATCTGCCTTGTATTTCCTGCTTGCAAACTGCATTTAAACTGAACTCAATGCTGACTGATGGCTGGCGATTTGAACTCTTATAGTCCACTTGCCCATCAGTGTATCTTATTATTGTAAAGTTGCTCACTCTTCCACCCACCAATCAATTGAAAAAAGTAAACTTAACTTCAGAAAATAATTCAAATATACATTTTTGAGGAACCTTGAACATTTATGATTTTCAAAAGAGCATCATCTCTTTAATTTGTAAAAGCAAAAAAAGCAGAAATATATCTATTATATATAAGACACTACCAGGGATGTTTCTGTAAAATGATTGTGACAATAAAAATAGAAATAAAAAAATAAAACACTAACAGACTACCCTGGAAAGACCAAAAGTTAATGTTCATAAGTGGACATAAAAATGATGGAAAATAAATGGAAATATGCGCTGGACCTCTGTAGTTGGTTCAGTATAAACTGGTTCCTCGCACACATGGAAAAAATAGTTTACATTTTTACATCAAGCAAGTAAAAGTAAATTAAGATTCTAAAAATTATTACAAAAAATACCAGAGAATAAATGAGCAATGGTGCGATCACTCTACAGATGTACTAGGCACACAGCTGTCTTGAAAGAAAAAGAATAAAATTTATAAGAAGGAAAATAATTTGTATGTGTGTATGCATGTATACAGTGACATTAATCAGTGAATAATTTACAGAGTAAATTAATTAGTGGCAGATATTCTCAAAACATATGTTATATTGTTATGCATTACATGATCCAGAATTATTGTAATTTACAGATAAGAAATGGTCATAAATCATATCATGAATATTTAAATATCGTCACACAATATGTATCTTTGGAGCATTTTAAAACATCTCATATATTAGGGATTTTGCTCTGAAGGTATTTTGATATAGTATTATTTATAACATTTAGTTGCATGAATATAAATAGTGCTTAGAACATAGTAAACTCATTAATTATAAGGCATTAGCACGTTTATTTTTATGAATAAATTTCATAATATAATCTTGTAATTGTTATTTTATGATCAAAAACATAATTTATATAATAAAAGTTATCTTGTACATCAATTAGAAAAATACAAGAGCACAAACAGATATGTATACAGACATAATTGGGATATTTATAGGTTTGGAAACAAATTATTAGGTAACTCAAATCATTCACTGAACAATATGAAATGCTATTTTCATCTTCTGACATACTAGACAGTAAAGAAAGTTCATATTTTCTGTGCAATATAATTAAATAATATCAGATTTTGTTGAGGACTTTGGAAAACAGAAAGCTTGCTACACTTCTAGGAGGACTGAATTTACCAAGGAATCTGAATGCCATCCAGGCATTATGTGTATACCACAAACCTCAGCCAGATCTGTACATACTCAGCTAATGTCGGGGCTCAACAAACATCACACAGGTACATAAGAAAATGTTGACATTGGTAAATATAGTAACTTTTGGTAGAAATTAAGATTCAGAAACCACCTAAACTAGCTTACTAGGCAATCTCAGACCCGCATTATGGAATATAGCAACCATCAAGCTAAATATGTACGAAGCAACATGGATTTAACTAAGCAAACATGATAAGTCACAAAAATCAAGACTGAAAGAGACATATGGCAAAAATACTTGGGTCTACTAAACATGTATTTGTAATATGTAACCAAGTATGTGGTATGTATTTTAGGGGCATGACAGCTACTACACTAGGGGACTAACAAGATTAGTGACAAAGTAGGCAAAATCAAATAAATGAATTACCCGTTTTTCCCCAGGAATAATGCACTATAAAGATTCTAGTTAATTAGAATTACATGTAACATTTAATAAAAATATTGCTAATTAGAATTACATGTAACATTTAATAAAAATATTACTAGTCTTTGAGTGATGTTACATAAGATTTCTAGGCTGAAGGCCAAGAATTAGTGATTTTTGTATTGCCAATTATTTCTGTTCATGGACATCATACATTCATTCCTTTTTTTTTTTTTTTTTTTTGTCTTTTTCTTTTTTTATCAGTACCAGGGATCGAACTCATGACCACACACAGGCGCTTATGCCACTGAGCTAAATCCCCAGCCCATATGTTCATTCTTGACATTCCAGTTTTCTGAAGTATTCTTTAGAAAAAATACTTTCCTGAACCTATATGTATATATCCTTAATGAACAATGTTAATTTCATATATAATTTGCTGCTATTTTATCTAATGATTATGAAAAATAGAATTAGGTTTATACAGAGAAGGAAGCCAAAACAATGAGAATGAATTGAGGTCTCAGAATGTGAAAAATGTTTCTCTGCCTGTATTTACTCTAGAAGTAAGGGAAGGAGAGCATTGTAGCATCATCAGCAATGAAGGTTAAGAGAAAATGAATCAGCACATCAGCTGCTGATTATCCAGTGTGGGATGTTGCTGAGTCCCAGCTGAGCTGTCTTGGGACCAGAGCAAAGCCAGTCTGGGGAACCTGGAATGCCAGAGGAAGAGGCATAAACAAGCTGACCTCTAGGTCAGTTGCATATCAACAGATGTCTAGCCTTAGTGTTCTTCTCTGTTAACTACAGCACAGATGGCTCTGAAAATATCTCGCTTTCTGTGGTCACAGCAAAACACAGAGACCTCACACTTTAGATCCTGTCACAGACTTCGCCCTCTTTTTTA
Organism: Cavia porcellus; assembly: GCF_034190915.1. Taxonomy (NCBI): domain Eukaryota; kingdom Metazoa; phylum Chordata; class Mammalia; order Rodentia; family Caviidae; genus Cavia; species Cavia porcellus. Next base: position 20,422,785 of record NW_026947494.1, on the reverse strand, counting down.
CTGTATAAGGAAGCAGACCAGGCCAGGTGGTCACCACCTCTCCATCAGAGCGGATGTATCCAACCTGGTCCCAGCTTTGTTTCTGTTATGTGATTTGTGTTTTCTTAATCTCCCGTCACTTGCTCTCAGGACCCCACTGGTTGCAGGACATGGCGTTTCTGCAGCTGGTTGATTTGCCGCTTTGAATGATACAGTTACTAAAGATGATGACCAGATTTGGTGGACAGAGGAAGGACATCCCATGAAGTTTTTCATTGTTTTCCTAAATTATGTTTACATTTTTACCAACATCAAACTCGTGGAAATAATTGTATTTTTAAAATTTATCCCTTTTACATGATACTATCTCTATTTTTCCCCTTAATTGTACTAAAAAGAGCGTGGTGATGATCACTACAGACTGAACACCACAAACTTGCACACCAAAAATTAAAACTGCCCTAAATCTGAACTTTTTGGAAAAAGTATCAGATCTCAAATTTATGATTATTATTATAGAGATACTTTAATCTCAGAGACAGTGTAAATATTCCAAAATTTTAAAAAATTTATTTTTAGAATCACTCTTGGACAAAGGATACTAGACCATAAACCTGTGATTATTTTGTGTTCATAAATATGCCTTTGATCTTTCATGAAGCTTTAATATTTCTCTATATTTTAGTGTTTTAAATTATTTTAATAGTCAGAGAATGTATGCAAATTTGTTATCTTTTAAAAAATAAAAATTCAATAAAGACATGATATATATTGAGATGTTAATTTAAAGATTGAAATTTTATATATGCTCTCTATATAAAACTTTGTATATTATATATGCGTATTGTTATGGATTAAAAACTAGTGGTCAACTTAACACCAGCTGAATTAAATGAGCATAGTACTGAGGGTAGATGGCCCACCTAAGGAAAGTTTCTCTAAGTATTGCTGTTTTGAGCCTTAGTTTTTCCTGGAGGAGTTCATCATGACTAGCTTTCCCAATATGAGTTCCACGATTGTCATCAGAGGAGCTTGGGACCTTGTTGATGAAAGTGGCTGAGGTTCACTTTGGGAGATCTCTGGTCCTTACATCAAGCATTGATTCTTGTCTCAGGAGGGGAAGGCGTGTGTTATTTACTGTCCTGGAAAAAATTGTCACGCAAGCTTTCTGGTATGTACTTGACTGTTCTTATCATTGGAGGAGTTCGGGACCTCCCTGTCACTGAGCATGGCTGTGGTACTTTTCAGGGTAGCCCTGATCCTTATTTTGAGCATGACTTCTCCATTCCAGTGTAGAACCCTCAACCTACCAGGACGGCTCCTTCACCCCTCTGGTATAGACTTTCTAGCTTCCACCGCTGACCTTTGGACGTTCCCAGAGCAGATCTGTAAGACAGACTGGCGTGAGTCCTTGTGGGCTCTCGACCTCCAGTTGGACTCATGGGAGATATTGTTATGGGTTCTAGGTCTTCAACTGGGCTCATGCAGGATATTGCTGTGGGAGACAGGCCCTTGGCTCAATATTCTGAGTCTTTAATGTTGTGGACAGATGTCCTGCCCTTGTGTTTAACTCTGGGTGACCATCATAAGATAATATTATAAATTCTGTGTCCTGATTCTAATAGTTCTCCTCAGAACCTCTGACTACAACACACATCTTGTGTCTGTTATGCAATAAGTACTTTCCTTTGTACTACAGTGTAAACTGTTCTGATATGTAGAACAATTACATAGATATCCATGTTTAAATGTGCGAGTAAAGACACTAAAGCAGAGGCAAATATGCATATTTGCTCATACATGTATTGTGTATTGGTATGTTTCATAAGATACATAAATGAATGATTTAATAAATTAATTTGCAAGACAGCTGAAAGGAAAAAGAGGTTGAACATATTAAGCCACATGTTTTGATGATGACTAATCTTGTATATAATCATATTATTATGCACAACCTTTCATTTTAAAGTCTGTTTTGGCAACTAATGTCAATCCTCAAGCGAAGTGAAATGGCTGGTGGACTGTGAAACTGTCTAACATGGTTCACCAGACTGATTTCTTCAGTTTCCATAGCCATTAGTTTATTTCATTACATTGCAACGAAATTGTCAATTTGATTGTTTCATTTATACACTTATAAATCTATGTCTTATAAAATTTAGAAATATTGCAAAGTAATTACCATTATGACCAAAATTGAACATGCTAGTTTGTAATTGGAAAAATAGTTTTCTCACTATGATAGAGCTCTACATTACGGATTCTGCATGATATCATTTAGAAGCCAATGAAAAATAACACAAGTATCAAAAACCAAAATGCAATAATGTGAAATTATATCAACAAGTAAATAGTGAATACACCTAGGGAAAGGTTTTTAGGATGACTTTACAGGATGCTTAATTTCAAATATTTATGATCTTTATAAAAATAGTAAAAATAGATATTCTACATTCAATGTAGAGCATATTTTTATTTGTCCCTATTTTTCCTTTCAAACAATAATACACTAATGACAGATCATCACTCACAGCTGACTAGGGGCCAGTGACATTTTCTTTCCATCCTACAACACACTAGTTTATTTTACATTCCATATAAGGGACCATTCCCAGATTTTGGCTGGCAATTTAGGCTGTCAGGGTAAAACAGGATTCATGTTTTAGCAAAATCAGCACTGTACTTGAAGATTAGCCATTAGCTTCAAATTCATGCCAGCCACACCAGCTGGTCTTTAAAGACTTGATGCTCATTTCATTTCTGCACTTTGATTTATCCAAAGTGAGTGGCAGAGAATAAACAATAAAGAAAGGAGGAAGTGTGTATCTTTATGCTGTTTGCACTCTACTAAAGTCAATAATTTTTTTTTCATTTGAGAATTACTTTTAAAATGATTGTTAATATTTAAGCCCTATATGACAGAACATCATCAGAAAATATACTGCGTATACCACATGTATATATGGATAAATGTACATGGGTTATGTATAGATGCATATATATACATCATTAAAAGTCATAGGCAACGTGACAAGTGTACATATTGTATAAATGCATAAATTACAGTTACTATTGATTATACAAGATTATATAGTCTAAGTATATGCATGGCTGATAGCTACTGGTATTAATATCAATATGCTAAAGGAAAAATACTAAAGAATCAGATGCATTCATCAAAACCATTTATCCATAACTTGAATGCATTTTCATCAGAAATTTGCCTCACTCAGATGGCCAGCAGTAATGGCTTGTAGTAATAAAGATTTATTTATTGCATGTAATATGGACACCAATATAAAAAACATATGTCTAAGGGTAAAAACAGGACAAAGAATGGACTAACATATTCTTGCCATTACTGAGACTGCTGAAAGAATTAGAAAAGTTTAAATTAAATTAGCATTGATATTCCCATTGTTGATAGACTGTGACTCATAAGTGAAATAAATCTAACTCGCATGTATAAATACCATATAGTCTCCCTAGTGTAAGAAATAGTAACAGCACATAAGAGTTTATGGTAATTGTGATTTCCCATTACATTGTTCTGAAACTTCATAATGATTACATTGGTTAGTTATAATGGGTTGGTCCTTGTTTGTTTGACTTTATTAACTGTGATGGTATGTACAGCTAATTTGAGGGAAACAAGTCATTATAATAGCCAGTACTGGAATAATATCATCTTACTCTGAAGCCCTACCATGCTTTTGCTCTTCTGTATCCATTGGTTCTATCATGTTGTACCTTATTGAATTGTATTATGTGTGAAAGTACAAACAAATTTTCTATGGAAAATGAGATAATATAGTAGCCATTGTGGTTTTTTTTTTTTTCTGTTATTTGGTTCTGAATGCCCTGTGAACTCTCATTCTCCTGAATGTTTTTATACTATTTTGTTATGTTTGATACTATTGTATATGAAGTTATACTCAACTATTTCAAAGAAAGCACCATTGTGGTAGTTACAGTTAATTACCGGTTGTCTTCTAGTGAAATTCTGTGTTGCTTACATTATACTGTTCTGATCTGCTTTTTTATGTCCTGTTATATCTTAATCTCTTTAAAATAAAAAAAAATCAAAAAAAGATAGACTGTGACAGGAAGGAGGGTTTGCTTTGAGACCTATCTCCTAAACTAACATTTAAAACTTTTAGATCCTAACAGAAGTTTAAAGAGATTTTCTTTAAATGCTACACTGGATCATATTAACAAAGATAACTATACCAAAATACATTCCCATTCATTCAGTGTGGACACTTTCCTGTCTACTCAGTTGTTCAAAGACAGGTCTGGGGACTGCTGAGGCTTTATGTGGCATTGAAGGAGGCGTGTTTACCTTTCTTCAGATGTGTTTATTAAAAGCAGCATGTCGTTTTATTTATGTATTTATTTTTATTTTTTTGGCACCAAGAATCAAACTCATGTCCTCTCGCTTGAAGGCAGGCAGTGTCACTGAGCTGTATCCCTGGCCCTGCACGTCTTTCAAAAGATGAACCGACTTCGTAAAAGTATAAGCGCTTTCATAATTCTGGAATAACCTATTTTTTTCAACCTTTCTTTTACTCAGTGAGGTTTGACTTTATACTTCTAAACAAGATGGCATAATTTGCCATAAATGTACTCAAAGAGGCAATATGTTGCCTTAAGAAGCAGAAAATATGGAAATTCTAGAAGGGAGCTGCAATGTTTTTAACAAATCTCTGAGTTGAATAAATTTTGAAGTCATTAAAAATAAAGTGAGAACAGTTCTTCCTCTCACAGGATTTATTATTATGGAACATCTGGCATTTGGAACACAGATATTGAAATAAAATTCATGAAATTTCATAATGCTCATGATGTCTAATTGATCTTTTTCAGCAGCTTTTTCAAAATAGTCATTCTTGTTTTTTCTTTTCAAACACGCATTTTGTGTGACCTGAACATTAGTAGCCTATTAAAAATATACTAAAAAGGAAATTATATTATACATTTTAAAGAAAATTAAAAGTAACTTCACAGTACGTGGAAATCAGAGAAAATTAAAAATTGTATTATACTCCTACTAGGAACATATAATAAGCATAATATCTCTACCAGATTAATCATTTGATGAAACCCACTCACTAGTTTCTTAGGGAAGCAGCTGTGTGGTTGTCATCTAACTGCAGCTTTTGAAAAACAAAATGTATAATTAGTGGCCATTAAGCAGGTAAAGTTATTGTGTGTGCATGATTGTCTTTTCTCTTTTTCCTCTCCAGGGGAATTCTTGACTAATAACACCACAAGAAACAATGCTGTAGTTTGAAGACCATGAAAGACTGTGTCCAGTTATAACTTGAGTGCATTTTCTTGAAAGTTCTTAATTACAGGTCACTTATCTGGTGAGACAGATGGTAGAAGGGTAAAGTGGATAACAAAGCCCAAAGACAGGTGGCAGAGATGCTGAGGGAATATTTTTCTGAGATAATGTCAGTCTTCACACTTCCTGACACCAGGCTCCCAGGGCAGGTTCAGGAGTGAGGCCAACGCTGATTTCAAATCATTTAAGAATTGATTATTTAACTCAAGTGAAACAATCAATTTTGTTTATTGTCACCTTGAAAGAACAGGCTAATGTAATAGCTTGTCCTGCAAATAGAGAGTATTTTTGCTTGCTTTTATAAAGGTATATCCCTAGGAAAAGACAATTTAAATAACATAGTTATCCATAGCCTTTTTGAAGTAATAATTTGCATAAGGTTAAAAGTTTTAAAACACAATAGATACAAACATTTTTAATTCAAACAGAAAAATTCTCATGATCTCTTTTAAATTCATGTCTGCTGGCAGGACCATCCACTGAGGGAAGAAGAGGATGGTTGAGGTTGGGTATCCAGCTGACCATGAAGGATGGTACAAACCTTCCTGTGAGCTGTCCTGCAGCTGACTTGCAAAGCTGCAGCACAGTGAAAGCTTCCTACAAGGAAATAAGCAGAAATAAGAGAGAAAAAAAAAAAAAAAAGACAACAATATACTTCTGTTAATTTAATAATTATTTATTCTACAAATGCTTGTTCACATCCCATATTTCTGGTTTATTTCAGCAAAATAAACTTTACATAGTGAAAAGGATTTCTAAAATGTTTAACATTAACAACTCATTGGAAAGATTTTGGAACTTTGTGACTTCTCCGGATGCTACTAGAACAGCACTAAGTGGTTAGGTACAAAATTAATTTACATATACAAATTTAGGGAATAGATTGTGTTTTGTGTTTCAGAAATAAGAGTAATGACATGCCTTGTGTTTCAGAAATAAAAGAAATGCAAAATCTTTAATATTTTGATGGTATCTCCCTTTAACGATAATAACAAAATGCACTGATAGGTTATGGTAGAAATGTCAAAGGCATATTTGGATACTATATTTCTAAAGATGGTGTAATTTGGCACACAGACCAAAGAAAATTAGATGGACCAAATAAATACCTTAATATGCTAGAAAAACCATCTCAATTTTGTAACCTAAAATTATAGTAAGTTGATTTCAGAACAGAGAAGGAGATTCATTTGTTTCATTAATGGAAAACACAGGACAACAAATGAAGAAAGTGTTTTTTTTTTTCTTATTTCCTTAAGAAAAAATACAGTATTGCCTACTTCTGTCAATTTATCACTAAATCTTCTGTGTACTTAATGTGATAACTCGGATCCCGGTACAAAAATCCAAGGAAGCAAGAAATTAAAATTTGGGGAGCAAAGGCTTTATTTTAAGCCAGGGCTGGTGACACAGCCTCCAGGAGCCAAGTTGGAGACTGCGCACCTGACAGCTAAAAGTCAGGGCTTTTACCTTGTAAATCCACACACAGCTGTTGGTCACAAATGTAAGGAAGGGGATGGGGGTGTGGCGCAAAGAGAAACGGCAATTACATGTCTTGGGAAGAGCAAGATCAGGTAAGGGTTGTGCTAACAAGCAAGTCCCCCTGCATACAAGCAAGTTTAGATAAGAAGAAATCTTGTTTTTCTTAGCAAAGAATAGAGAAGTCTAACAGCAATTAACGACCTTAATTTACTTTAGCACCACAACTGTTATTTGTAGAGGGCAACAATTAACATATCAATTAGATAAGATTTTACAATTCTTTACAGAAGAGAGCATTGATTAACATATCAATTAGGTCACCCAAAGGGAAAAGGAAAACACATATACAGTAAGGCCAAGTTACAGGTATTGCTATGATACAAATATAATGAAGCTATTTTTGTGAAGAATAGTACAATCTAATGCAATTAACACAATTTGTGACGGGCCACTGGGTAGGGAAGGGGTTGTGAGGAGCTATTATCTCAGGCCTTTGTTTTATGGCCTTTCGGGAAGTTAAATTTAACCTAGATGTGAAGGGAGAAGGGGAGGGGAAGCAGCAGATGGCGCTTATACAGAACAGGCTTCGGTGCAATAGTTAGGGGGGCTTCGGTTAAAACACAATGGGTTAAGACTGACCAAAGGAAGTTGATAAATGACCAATAGGCTATATATCAGGTCACAAAAAAACTCATTTTAATATTTTCATATTCAAATTAAAGGCAGTGTATGTTTCATTGGACATATTAGAAATACATATGACTTTCAGTAATTGGTAGCCTTATTATTTTGGAAAAGAAGTTATATTGTTTAAGTAGTGCCCCTGCTCAAGTGGTTGCTAAATATTGTAAGTATTTGTCCTGAATTTGACTAATGTTTGCCATGAGCTTACATGCATTGTTTTCACCTGTGTTAGGGTGGGTTTCAATGTGTGGAGTGTAAGAAGATCTGCTACTGTAAGGAGTTAGGTACTAGTGTTGCAGATGCCTCAGTTAGAAATATTGTAGGCAGTGAGATGGGCTGGGTCCTCCATGGAGCCAGTGCAAAAGCCCGGATACTTTGTAACTGTGGGGGAGACAGACACATCCTGCTGTGGGCCAGGCCTCAAGACAAAGGATCAAACAAATGCATCCACATCCCAAAGACTGATATTCTAAATAATTCCCTATCACCCTGAGGAAGACTACAGTCACCATCCCATCCCCCTAGGGAAAAGTCACTGCTTCTTAAGAATGTGCTTTCTACGTGACTTGCTTCCCATTTGTCCCTAATTTAATCAATTTTACCTGAATTACTAATCTTATTGGCCAACCACAGTTCTGCTTATGCCCATCTGCCTTGTGAGTTTCCAGTTTTCCCCCACCTTGAACCTTTCTCACCTCATAATTTTGCTCTATAAAATTCCCAACAAAAGACAGAGTCCTTGGCAACCTGCTTAGAATCTCTTCTGTCTCTCTCTTGGACAAAAGCTTTCTCTCAAATATATTCTACTCTTAACCTCCATTGTTCCTAAAATTAATTCTTTGATTTTAGAGAACATAAACTCGCAGACATAGTAGGTGGAGAGATTCATTCCCCTATATCACTAGCATTTTCCCAGTGATAAATTTTATTCTGTGATCAGGTAGCAACTTAGTTTTTTTAAGACACAGAGAAAATTTAGATTTAAGCTTAATCTGTTTCATAAACTCAATCCAAGTTAAAGGCACTGAGAATGAAAAAAAGTATTTTGACATTATTTACTTATTTTGTTTTTCTTTTTTGAGACAGGGTTTTGCCATGAGTTCAATTTGACCTTGAGCTCACTTGTAGCCCACCCAGGCTGGCCTTGAATTCACAGCAATCATCCTGCCTCAGTGCTGGGAGTACAGGTGTGCACCACCACACTCAACTGATTATTTTGGAACTTAGAAAAGGACAATGTCACACTAGTGGGATGAGACCATTACTAGCAGCATGGTAGGAAACCACAGAAGAACAAAGCCATGTCCATTTTCATTGCTCAACCCAAGAAACAAGGTCACATTCCCATTCAGAGAAGCAGCCACATTATCACCACCTCCAGATCCCTCGGTCACCAGTCTCCTTTCCTCTCCTTTAAAGCCTTTTGCTGATTCTGCTCTCTGAGCTCAGCCTGCTCTCACAGCTGTTTCTTACACAGAGCTTTTTTAGGCGGTCTCTCACCTTCACAGCTTTAACAGAAATTGTTGCTTTCTTTCATATGAAGTATTTATACTTACAGAGAAAAGATCCACCATTCATCAGGATGTTCTTTAGTGAAAATTGTTCCTGCCCACAAACCTAAGTAAACAGTGGTTTGAAATATTCTACTTCCAAATCACTCCCTATGGCAAGTCAATTTAATAAAATTCATAGCAATCACCCTCATTATTCTTATAAAAATGGAAGTACTATTCCTACCCAGAGAATTGTGATTTTAACACACCCATTAAAGCCACTTTAGTTGAGGTCTCAAGTAGTTAGAAAATCTGTATTGGAATCTGAAGGAAATCAAATCTTTGTTCATAAACTAAAAAAGTTCATGGCTGCATTATCTTGTATTTGTGAAAAGTAAAACTTGTAAATGATAAATATTTCACCCAAGGAAATTTCCAAGCAAAATACAAAAAGTACAGTAAAATGAGGAAAAATAAACTTAGGTATGAATTGTTATACTTAAAAAACCTATATGCAAAAATTAACTGAAATTAGGTTAAAGACTTATTAAACATAAACCTGAAAATACGAAATTGAAAGGATTTTTGCTCAGACAGGACACTGTAGTGGGTAAAGCCTTAGAGGCAGAATCAAGCAGCTCTATCTTCCTCTCCCACGAATTTACCTGTGGCTCTATCTTCCCCACCCCTAGGAATTTGCCTCTGGTGCAAAATGAACACCAATGAATACCTGTGCATCACTAATGCCCCTCAGGCACCACCCCCAACCTAAGCTACATGTACGCCCCCACTACACATGTCTGATGGAGAGATTCCCAGACCCTGGGGAGAGATTGCCGACCCCGGGAAAATGCCAGACCCCAGAGGGTCGGGGGTCTCTCCCTGCATTCTTAAAATAAAGGTCATTTATGTTTCATACTTTTGTCTTTTCAGCTGTGCCACAATTCTATCAGAAATTACTAGCAAAAAACATGGAGAAATGGGGTATAAGGTACTCAATAAAAAATTATAGGATTTTTTTTTTTAATTTTGAATTACCATTATTGTTGGTAGTGTGTTATCACTTACAGATGTCAAAGTTCTCATGACACTTCAGAGTGGGCCATTATCTACTAGCTAGTAGTATAATATTGATATAGGGGATTGAAACTCCCCATCTGCTATATGTTCAGTACCAATTTGTGTTCTCTAAAATCGAAGAGTGAATTTTGGGAACAATGAAGGTTAAGAGCAAAATATATTCATTAAGAGAAAGAAAGCTTCTGTCTCACTGACAGAAGGGGTCCTGAGCAGATGGCCAAAGACTCTATCTTTAATAGGGATTTATATAGAGTAAAATCTTGAGGTTAGATGGGTCAAAGGCGAGGAAAAGTGGCAACTAGCAAAGTGGGTATAAGGCAGGTCAGAACTGTGGTCAACCAATAAGATGAATTGCTCAGGTAAAATTGATTAAATCAGGAACACATGGGGAGTGAGTCATGTGGTAAGCGGGTGAGCTTAACAGCAGGGACCCTTCCTGTGTTGGGGGTTGCTGACTCCTGACTCCCTCAGAGTGACAGAGAACTGTTAGGACTGTTGATCCTCAGGAATGTGGCTGCATTTGTTTGCCTTTTGTCTTGAGATCTGGCCCACAGCAGGAGGTGATCAGTCTCTTCCAAGGCTGCAAGGTATCTGAGCTTCTGCCCTTGCTCCTTTGAGGGCTCAGCCCTGTCTGACTGCCTATAATATATCTAACTAACTCAGCTGTCTGTAACAATATGGTCTTGCATGATTTTCAAACTGTCCTTTCTGTCCATTTTGTATTTAAATTTTGAGACATTTTCAGTTTATGATCAACATTTTATATATATATTGATTATTTTTAATATTTAAAATCTGATGCACAATTAAGTTTATAGTGTATATTTAAATGCTAACTTTCTAAATAATGATATTTGGAAATTTTTACTTTAATATTTGATAAATGTCATAAACTCTGAACTGGGCCTCATACGTGTAAAAACCAATCTTTCACCTATTTTTCAGTGAAATTTTTATCATTAGCTATGTTTTTGGTTTTGCTTTTTTTTATATTTCAATAGGAAATGTGCTTGAAATTCAAACTGATATACTGAATTTCAGGTAGCACATGATGTTCACAGATTTAATTTGGGTCAGAGGGAGAAGCTACTGATTAACAACAGTTAATTATTTTTATAGCTAATTGACATAATTATTGACCTGAAAGCTATTGCAGAGAATTTTGATTTTTTTATGGGCAGTAAATGCATTTTGTGCTTTTGAACCAACAAATTATAATAATGTATGTATCTAATGACATGAAACCAGGTGTCTTGATTTGCACCTAAAGTTATGAATGTGCACTTGATCAAATTTGAAGGAGACAGTTTTCTATTCATAGATGAATACATTTGTAGGTCAACTTTGAACAAAATCTAGTTCGTGTTGCTTTCCTGGAACCCTACATTTTACTAGTGAAAGTTTCTGATAAATTGGGAAGCAAAAATACCTTACATTTAAATACTTTTACGTTTATTATCTTTCTATGTTTGAGACTTAGTCAAGTTGTCAGCCACAACTATAAACAGACTTCTATTTATATAATGCTTTCTATGGTTCTAAAAATAATAAAGCTGTCTGTTTGCCAGTATGTGAGAAGGCATCTCTAGTTTTCTTTTAGTAGCACAGTGTGAAAGTTAATATTATCTGAACCTTACTGTAAATCCTTCTAAAGACACATCACGTGGAGCCACTAAAATCTGCTGTGGGAAGATTGACCCAAACTTTTTATATACATAATGCATAAAAATGAAGCAAGTGTACTTCAATTTCCCAGATATGACTGATACTGAGATAAGTTCCAGCACCATAATGCACTTGGGTGGTTAGTAAGTAGTGTGCTCATATAATTTATCATCCAAAACTCTACACCTGAGAGTGAATGGACACATTATTTATTGTGAAGTAAAATAGGGACTATTATAATATCTTAGACAAACTAGAATTTTTTTTTTTTTTTTTTTTTTTTTTTTTTTTTTTTTTTTTGTCTTTTTCCTTTTTATCGGTACCAGGGATCGAACTCACAACTGCCTGCTTGCAAGGCAGGCGCTTATGCCGCTGAGCTAAATCCCCAGCCCCGACAAACTAGAATTTTTGACATCCAATTTGTCATATCATGAATTCTGTCAATAGCAAAAGAGTCTGAGAGCACTGTATTTTACTAAATAGAGTAACAAGGTCTTGAAAAACGTACACCTAGTAGATTAAATTTCAAGTCTGTTATTTTGCATATTATTTTATGTAGGTACAGTTTATAAGACATAAGACATACTCAGTGTACACAAATAAATTTTTATTTTGCCCATTTGTTTCAATGCAATAGTATAAAAAGTGTTACATGTGTGTTTTACTATCAAATGTATGTCAGTAAATATATACATATGTATGCTAGAAAATGTATGTATATCTATACATACAACACGTGAAACACTTGCTCCTTTCAAGTTACTTGTCTAATATGAAAATAACACTGCAGACTTCACTTCATACCTTTATGAGCTTACTAGCCTATAAATTTACCTATATGGTAAATATAGGTAAAAATTGCTTAGTAAATGCTTTAATATCTTAGTGTGTGACATATTTTATTAGAAATTCAATATTATTAAAATATATTAATAAATAATAAATATGAAATCAGATAAAAAAACTAGATAGCATTTTATTAAGCTGGGCCTTATTAAAAACATTTCTTAGAGTTAAGTAAATCACAGATAATATACGATGAATCGATCCAGATTTTACAAATAAATAAACATTTACACATCAAAGTATCACTGTACATAAATTAATTTTTCCTTGTATTACCCATTGTCAAGAGCTTTAAAGAATTGCCACCCACAAATGTGATTATACTTGGACATTTTGTAAAACAAAGATATCACTGAATTATGAGGTTAGCAGGCTTAATCTCCCTACAAATGAGATTTAAAACTGCTATTACAAAAAGCAATTATAGTTTTATAGAATAACTGCCTTAAAATGCCACAATAAGCTATCTTTAATTCCCCTTTTTTAAAAAAAATATTGTTCAGACTGTACTTTTATAAGTCCAGGTTCAAACTATAGTTATTTTTATTTGGCAGTTGCGGGCATACAAACACACACATATTCACACATTATATATACATGAATAAAATAGTACTTTATGTATAGTTTTTAAAGGCTACATACATATCCACTTATACTTTATAGTCTGACAGTTTTCCCAGTGGTATCAATTAATTTATAACTGTATAACATAAACGCTCAAGTTGAAATAAATTACTATCAAGTGCAAATTAATCAACATTCAAAAGAAAAATTTATTTGCTTTGCAAACTGAATGAATATTTGGTGTACAGAAATGCATAAAAATGCATAAAAATGAAGCAAGTGTACTTCAATTTCCCAGATATGACTGATACTGAGATAAGTTACTTAGAAGTATATGACATTTGTTAGAAATTTTATTGTCATATTTAATAGGAAGATTGGCATTTTTAGAATGTATCCTCCAGAGAGAAGATATACTACAGCAATACATTAGGTTTCCAAGACAATGAAGAAAACACCCAAAGATAGTTTCATGAGAACTAAGATTTATAAAGAAATGGTATTGACAGATAAACACACCTTTAATTACAACTCTTTAAAGGTAGTTTCCACAAAAAGTGTTGCAGTTGGGGTTTGCAAGGGAGTAAATATAATACAGGACACAGAACTTACAGGATTATTTTATAATATTTACTCTAAAGAGTCAAATGGAGAGGAGTTCAGGAGATCTGTTCACGTGCTAAAGACTCAAAGAATCCAACCGAGGGCCTGGATCCCACGGCAATTTTCTCACTGGAGGCCTGGAGCCCATGATGATGTCCCATCCAAATCTGTATCACGGACCTGCACTGGAAGGCCCAGAGGTCAGTGGTGGAAGCCAGAAAGTCTGTGCTATACCAGCAGACCCTTCATCTCTATGGGCGCCAGTAAGGGATACTCAGGGTAAGGACCAGTGCTCTCCTGAAGAGAACCACAGCCATTCTCAGCAACAGCAAAGACCTGAGCTTTTCTAACAATGAGAACAGCTGAGTTCACATCAGGAAAACAAGAGAGCAAGCTTCTCCAGCAACAGGTTGTCATTTCCCATTCCAGTCTCCTTTTATGATGCTGACAGCAATCCTCAGGTGGGCCTTCCAACCCGGCCCCATGCTTATTCAGTTCAGCAGGATTTTTCACACTGACCATTACTTAATCCACAAGAGCTATGGATGCCTGTAACTGGACCTGGTGGCCAAGTCTCACAGCCTAGTCTCCTGACTCTTGTTTGCTTTCTGTAGGACATCCCCATCTGGCCAAAATCTCACAGATCGTTCGATAGCCCTGGCCAGCCAGAATCCTAGGAGAGGCCTGCAGGTAAACACCACTGCCTGGCAAATTCCATGAGCAACACCTGTCAGTCAACAGCATCAGCCAACAGGTATAGTGATGCTAGTTAAATAAAACACTTATCAACTTTGTATATTACTGGAGAATGAAAGGGGTTACAGCTTAATCTACAGCCATGGCATCAACTCTCTGCATTCTATTGTATGGCCAAAATCCCAGCGAATAGTTGCTTTAGTGAATGGACTAGAAGGAAGTTCCTACAGATTACACCATTTCTAAATGTCCTGTTGGCATAGACTTTCCTCTTTACTCGGAAAGAATCTTGGGAAGAGAAAAGGGATGTTCTAGTTATCTGGTACCAAAAGTCTCACTTTTTATCAGGAAAATTACATCACACACCACAAGAATGAACATCCTCCCAGTTTTATTGAGCTCATCATTGCAATGGGCCTAAGGACATAACAGGTTTCCTTAAGTTTCAGCTACACAGGAAACAGCAAGCCCTCCAAGTAGACTGAACAAAATACTTTTTTCATATGGTAGTGTAAAAGATAGTTTACACTATTTTTAAGTTAGCTTAATGAATAAGGCAGCTAGCTAGGGAAAGAGACTGAGATAGAGTTTGGTGTTTAGTCACGTGGATAAGAATTAAGATAAGACCAGGCAGCACACTAAGACTACAGAACTCCTGAGTTTCAGGGAATTTAAAATGCAAAGTAACCTGTATTCTTCTCTAAAATTTCAGTGTCCTTTAAATCCTGCATGGGGAATTATCTGGGTTAGAGAATCTGAGTTTCCAATAGTCATTCCAAATTCACAGAGCTGCAATAGGTGGCCACTAACCACTTGAAGGATTCCCCTGCTCTGCTTTTTGGTAAAAATATTCTGAACTGAGAGGCTCTGTGGAAATGTCTCTGTTTGAATTCCCCTCCTGGAGAAACCAGGATGATTTTTCTTCTCTTTATTTCCAATAAAAATTCTCCTGGCTTCCTTTTTTATCTCACAACTTCATTCTTTATTATTCGATTCTTGTAAAAACAGGAGCTCAGTTTGTACAAAGTTAACTAGTTCTGGAGGAAAAGGATGGTAATCAATGGAAACTGAATTTATATATATATATATATATATATATGTACTTTTTTTGCTTGCTCTTTTCAGTTGCATGTTTTTGTAAGGGCATTGGTGCCTCTTACTATGGTTAGAATTTTCATTTTATGTTGAATTTATGCCATTTTTATTTGAGTACTTTATTTGTCAAATATCTTGGCTTTGTGAGTGTTTTCTGGATTGCATTATAACTGGATTCCTTGATGTTGGGGACTCCTTCTAGAGATTTATCCCAGGTTTTTCTCAACCTGAACAAAGAATTAGATAAAGGAAGCCAAAAATGTTTGAGGATTTACAGTTACTAAAGATGGGAGGGGGAACATGCTCTGCACAGTAAGTGCAGGCCAATTAAAAGTAGGCAAAAAGTATAACCTACAGGGTGAGCGTGGAAGGAGAGCAGAGTGGCCCTCAGGTTAATAGCAACATCTTTGGTATCATTGATTGCTCAGGCTGACATGGGGCTAGGCTCTCCAATCAGAATTTTTGAGAGAAGAAGGAAGGAGAAAGCACAATTTTCAAGTGAAAAGGACAGGTTCAGGGCCCTGTTTACAGGAATATTTTCTATGTAAGACCTTTAAGACTCTTTATTAGTAAGTTTCTTGAAAGGTAAAAAGACTTGAGTAACTTTTATTTCCTAAAACCACAGTTTATCTTAAAGTATGCTTTTTAAATCCCAATATCATTTTATTCCATCTTGCCTATCATTTTTTCTTTAATCCTGCCTCAGCCAAAGCAAAAATAATAATAATTTGCATTATAATTTTGTTACATCAATTTCCACCAAAATAATCAAAGTAATAACTAATTTATTGTACTTAGAATGTTTTACATGAATCACATATCAAAAATTTGGGAGAAAAATCAGAATCATGGGTGATGGAGTACTTTGAATAAGCATGGTTTTTGAGGGAGGAGGTTAAAGCTTGGCCAGCTGGCTGGCAAGTGGATGTGGCCTACATGGAGATCTGGAGCACGTGTGTAGAACAGCTTTTAAGTCCTGCATCTGCTGCCAATCAGAACATGGTGTCTTCAAGTCTTCTTGAGTAAGCAGGTTTTTGATTGGATAACCCAGACCTCATCTCAAAATGGAGAATATGAAAGAGGGTGTCCCTTTCCTGCTGTCTGCAGAGCATGCTACCTTTCCTCTTTTAACTGGTCTGCACTCTCCAGAGAGTATTTCTGCCCATAAGTGTAAACCTTGTTATTTTACATCCTGTTCAATTCTTTGTTCAGGATGGCAAGAATTTAGGAATAATCTCTAGGAGAAGCCCACAGCACAGCAGAATTTCAGAAACAAGTCTGATGAGTTTAGCAAATAACAAGAAAATTTTATTATTCATTTGGTATAGAATTTTATGCTGACAAATATAACTGAAAACAGTATACAAGGACCAGTGGGCTCTCCTCTTTACAAATATACAATATTCTTTTAGTGACCAAAATTCAATACTTTTTATCCTCAGAGTTTAACAACTCTATACAAATTAATATCACTGACAAAATAATCAGTTTTTCCCCTAAATTTAAGAATCATATTGATGTTCACCGATAGACTTATTACCTGATTTATGTGTGATTATATTTAGTCAAAGGAAGAATAAATATACATGGTTTTAGATGGAACAAGTATCAAAAATGGAGATTCTCCAGGTAATCAAAAACTAACAAGAAGGAAATGTGCAAATGATCTTGAAAAAATCATGGTAGATTCACTTCCTGGGGCAGTCATTATAAATTATACTAGGAGTAAGAAGATCAATGTTAAACATAGATATTAACTTTGTTTCATAGCAATGCATCAAAATGTGTTTGTTTTTGAACTCTAAAAATTTAATTATAACTAACTTAATCATACACACAATTTCCCATGCATAAGTTCCATCCTCCACAATCTTTTTTGACAGTATAATCTTCTGATTTTGTCCTTTTGACTTGTAGTCTTCTGTTTTTGTCTTCCTTTCATAGTTTTAGAAACATTTTGTCATTTTACTTTAGGACAAAGTTTCGTTTTACTGTACAAAATCCTCCCTTAGCAAGTATATTCTCAAACTTATATAACAATTTACAAATTTCTCCAATTTGTCTTTCTTTTTCAATTGTGTGCTTGCATGAACACAGGTTTTTAAAAGGTCTCTTTATATACAATGTTACATTTCAGCAAGGCCTGGCAAAGCTGCATGCCTGTACCTGACTCTGAGTGCCAAAATTATCTTAGTACAAGCAGAGAATGTCAAAAGAAGAATTTAACCTTCCAGACTTAGGTTAAGGATAGTCCAAAGTCGTTCATGATGAGTGGTTTAGACATATCAACAAAACCAAAATACAACGTTAAGCCATAGATTTCCAAAGTAAAATCACCAGCTAGAATGTTCTGCAGCAGGGTATCACCGGCTTCCAAAAGGCTGCCAGGAAGTCTTTCCTATCCCAGAGTGCTGTGAGAAAGGAGCCAACATCAGCTTTGATAGGACCCAGTGCAGGCCCCTGTAACCCAACAGCAAACTTTCTCACTTCATATCCCCTCTCTGTGTTAGCTTGGTTTCATCCAATGACTCGAGCTCAGTCTTGTGGCCGGACTCTCTCTCTGTCTCCATCTCTCTAGCACTGTTGACCATTATCTGGCACTTTGATAAGTTTATGTCAGTTTTCTTCCTGCTGCACTGATTTAGCACAGTGGGCTCTAGAGGTGGCGCCATGAAAAAGACACCCTAGGGCATTACAGAGATGGTTCTTTCCTTTAGTGCACTGGTCACTATAAAAGAATATTTTCTCTAATTTGGGAATCATGTTTAAAATACTCCCATACTCATACTTTGGATGGTAAACATTCATAATAGCTGCTACCTCTTCCTGCATGGAGGTCGATGGTCATCCACAAATTCTCCCTCAGTGTTCAGTGTTCATAATCTCAACATGCATGGGAGTTTCTCTGCATCCCTGGGTGACTCCCCAAATTAATTGTTCAAAACCCAGATGTGCTGGGGCCACTGAGTAGGTTTCTAAGGACTGAAGAAAATATCCAAAGCCAGCTTTTGTAAGAGACAACTTTTATTAACATTAATCAACAGGCATTGATAGGAAATCACAGGTTCAGTTACAATTTACTATGGAATCAGGGTCAGCCAAGTATCATGAAGGCAAATAGCTCCACCTGGCCCAAATCCCATAGGAGGTACTTCCAATCAATGGTCTTCCTGGTCAAATTCCACAGAAAACACATGCAGGTCAACTGCCCAGCTGGAAAAATCCGTAAGAGGCACATATGAGTCAAGAGCATCACTAAGATAAGACTTGGTTTTGGGTGGTTAGAGGACTCATTCATCAGCTCTGCATGTTGCTATGGGGTGGCAGGTATTATAGATTACATGATCTAGCAGTTATATCACCAGCTGTTGTTTTTCCCATTATGTGGTCAGCACCCCAAGAAATGGCTAACCAAGTTCACAGCACCCTTTGGATAGCATTTATTCAGGTATTTTTGTCTTTGTGCACACAGAATGACCCCTTGACTTGGCAAGAGTTTTGGAAACAGAAAAGGTATGTGTCACTAACATGGTGCAAAATGAGTTATTTTTTCTCAGAGATAGTACACATGCCTTCATAAACTCAGATGTTTTTAAATTTCATTTTACCTTTTCCACTTTGCAGCCAGTTTGGGGTCTAATTAATTTGGTTTAAAAATTGTTTATCTAATGAATGCCAATGGTTTTACTTTATCATTTGTATAGATAGGTTAATTAAAGAAAAGGGGTATTGTCTTTTTGTTTTCTTTTCATAAATATAAAAAAATGAACTCTCACACAAGGTACAAAATTAGAATGAGATAGATTACAGGCTGAAATGGATTGTATATCAAATTTCAGCACTCTGAATATTTTATAGCAGGCATTTGCAAACTAAGAAATCTGACATTTATACAGCAATGCATGCATAATTTTCCTCTTATATGTCACTTCACTGAGATGAAAGTAATTTTAAAATGCAAGGTCAAAGAAATGATTACCTCTAACAAACAATAATAAAATAAGCTAAGGACAAGTATTTGGAAGCAATTCAGCATTTTCTCATTCTGTGGAGCATTTAATATCTAATGGACACCTTCAGATAATACTAGGAAATTTGATGTAAGAAATCTTTGTGGAAATATGCAGATAACTTCAAGGTAGATAAATCATTCCTTTGATTTAATCGCTGCTATTGTTCCCTGGTCAGAACACACTTCGAGCCATACTTCTGGGACACAGTATCTCCTATATCTGATAAATGGTGTGACCAGGACAACCTCAGTCTCAGCAGGAAAGACACTGAACAAATTGTCAGCATGATTTACATACAAGTTGTCAACAGCATCTGGGTTGCTCTGTGAAAGAATGATGGGTAACAGATGTTGTGGGAAATGCTACCATCTGCCCTTTCTTAAAATACATCCCCTGTGAAACAATGCGTTTGAATGGATGCCACAGAGACACCTTGCCTCTGAAGAACCTAACCAGCCTGTATATTTTTGCATTACTTGTAGCTATCACAAAAGCAAAACCGTTTTAAGAGTATAAATACAGTCAGGTCAAGTAAGGAGACAGGTCCTTGAGAAGATCTTTAAATTTAGTCACATAGTTTGGGAAGAAAAACGTTTCATGACTCCCAAGTGTATGTGCTGAACAAAATTGTATCTGGAGGTCAAGAATGCAACCTGTGTATATCTAGCAGATGTTGTTACATTCGGAGATTATTTGGTGATTTGCTCCAAATCTACAATGTCCTCATAATATTTAAAACCACTTGCATTGCAATTACAAAATGGCATATGGTAAGAAAAGTAAATATGGTCTATATTAAATTAATACCTGATTTTATCTGTTGTGCAAATATTCAATAATGTATCAGTGTACTGAGGTTTAAGCATTTAATAGAAGATAATAAGTAACCATGATAGTCCAAAGCAATCACAGTGGAAAATATTTTCTCACTTTCTTAGTCTTATTTTATCCAAGATAAATTATTCATTTAAGATTCTTTCTTCTACAGAGATGTTAGTTAAACTTGTAATGGCTAGACCTGGAGAGTTATATGCAAAGGAAAATTCAAAATTTAACCTTCTAATTAAGATCTATCAGGTACATTTGTCTATGCTATTTTTCTTGTTGCTGAGGCAAAACACCCAACACTCAAAGTTAAAGGAGAAAAGGTTTGTTTAGCTAACAGTTTGCAGAGATTTTAGACTATAATTGGCTGTTCCCAGGTGGTGTGGCTTAGCAGACAGGCATTAGAGAGGACGAACAGCTCGCGGTGGAAGAAACAGTGAAGAAACAAGTTCTCCACAGAAGCTACTTTCTACCCCTTTTATATTCTATCCGGTTCCTGGGCTTAGAGTGGGTGCCAAAGCAATCAGTTGACTCGTTTGATCATCGCCCACCCTAAATCCCAGCATCAAACCTTCTAGGTCCAGCCACTTCTGAAAAAAGCAACAACTATTATCACAAGAGGCTTTGGGGGACATCCATACACAAACCATAATATCTTTTATATAATA
Organism: Cavia porcellus; assembly: GCF_034190915.1. NCBI lineage: Eukaryota > Metazoa > Chordata > Mammalia > Rodentia > Caviidae > Cavia > Cavia porcellus. The sequence continues at coordinate 20,401,745 of NW_026947494.1, read as the reverse complement.
ATAAGAATAATATTTTTAAAAATTCCATTACTAAGACAAAAAGCGTGCATGACATTTTTTCCTTTGTGTATTTAAGTCATATTTCACATGTTAATATTTAAACTAAATGTGAAAAGAAGCAGATAAAATAAGGCTGAAATATCGAAGATAAAAGGGTAAGTTGGTTTTGGTATTTCAAAATAAAAGAGTTTCTGAGGGCTAATTTTCATAGATTCAAATGTTCATTTTCTTGTAAGCTCTGGTCATTACTATTTTCTTTTATGGGTTTAATTAGTTTTTAAATAAGATTTTGAGTATACTTCCTGTGTAGATCTGAGAACAGTACACACACTTATGCTAATATATCATGTAATTATAATAAAATTATTATAATGCACTCATAAATGTTGTATCAACAGGCATGTAACAACAGCTTATTTTGCAGTTCAGAACTCTTACAATGAGAATATTCAGGATTTTAATAAATGCCTTTCTAAGGATAAGTAATTCTTTATTTTATCACATTGCAGTATTTAAAATTTCTCTGATATGTATTTGAGACATCACAACATTATCGTAACCAGAATACTCAATTTTAAAAATAATTTATTATTGGTCATTCTGAATAAAAAAATACATGTTTGAGGAGTTTACAATGGTTTGTAGAAAGACTGAATTGTACTAATAGAGGATTCTTTGCCATGTTTTATATAAGATACAGAAGAGTGAAACATTTATTTATAAAATAAATGAAACATACACACACATACACACACACACACTCACACAATCAGGAACCAGAGATTATATAGCAACATATACCTCAACCCATGAAATGTAGTCCTAGTCAGTTTTCTTTTATCCTAATATTTCAAAATTAATTTATTTTATGTTTTAATCAGTTTATTTATTCTTTTCTCCACCATCTATGCTAAAATCTAGGAAGAAATTACTAAATTGAATAATGGTGTCTTAAAAGGAAAAGTTTAAGATTCTAACTTTTTTCTTCATTGGGATTTGTATAAAATGTAAAATACTAGAAAACTGATGACTGTCATATATTGCAAATATTCACTTGAAAAATTAGTAAGGATCAACTGAATACTGTGTTCATAAAGAAGGCACACAAAGTTAGCAATTATTATTCACGAAGGTAGGAACAATTGGACGTAAATAGAAATCCATTTGTGGGTGCCCTAAAGTTATAACAAAGTAACAAGTCAAATTTATCACACAGTTTCATTTGTACATTACGTTGTTTGTACATTTAGTTGTTTGATCTTATCAATAAGAATTTTACAATCATTTATCATGAAGTAATTAATTCACTTGGCTTATTTCCCATTTTTCTTTCCCTAAGATAAAAGCAGAATCATTCATTAATATAAAATGTATCACATTATTTTATGTATAAGTGACAGATATAAAAAATACTGGTGTCATAATTGTTGTATGTATTTTGTACCTTTATAATGCTTAAAATTAGAACAGTAGTAGTATATGTGGTGCTATAGCTTGTCAATTGGTTGCATATCATTAAACAAGGATATAAATGATTATTCTAAGTAAACAATCATAGTGTACTGTAAAGGTCAAGCATGGCTGCTCATTCATATGAGGTATAGGAAACCACTGTGATGATGAACAACATATCCCGTCCCCCATCCTTATAGCCTCTTTACTGTCTTACATGACTCTGAAGTTTCTCTGATTAATGAATATTATTTTACCATCTTGAATTCTGAGTTCATCATTTAACTAATTGAGGACAATGGAGTAATTATAAAAATGAGCCATACAGAGACTTGGAAAATAGTTCCGGTTTCTCATCTTTCTTGCATTGACTTAAGGATGACGTCTAACCTTTCCTGCTGAAGGATAACAGACCACAATTGTGCCAAATCAAGTTTCTCCAATCTTGCCAAAAATCACTGCTTCAGGTCATCTGAAAGCCAGCTAACACACAGATATAAGTAAGCCTTCCAAACAAATACAACAACTGAGCTAGCCCAACTGGATGCAATTGAATCTGCCAGATGTGTGAGATAAATACATAAATGTTTACAGAAATACATTAGTGAAATTTTAGTGATTATATTCTAAATAGTATAATTGTGGGTAATGGATACACAGGTGCACAAACTTATTTTTGTTTGCTTCTTTTTGATCACTGTAATATGTTTTTAATGTGATTTGAGTGAAAGTTTTTAGGAAGGCATGGATCCTCCAATTAACTGGAGTCAATAATATGCTATTGTCATGCACCTGGTCCAAATAGCATGCTTCTGTATTTTGACAGAATTTGGTAAGCATTTTTATAGCTCTTGAACTTTTAAGAGATTTAAAAAGTGTTTGTTCCTCGGAAGCCGTAAAACAATTGACAGTGACCTTGATTTTACAGAACTAGTTGTCTATGAGATAAAATGTATCTGACTAATTTGCCAAAAAATTTTCAAGAATAGTCACTTGAACTTATTCTGTAGAGATATAAGTAGTTAACCTTTACCATAGCATTTGTTAATTTTCAGGACTGCTGTCAGAGAAAGAAAAAACAAGAATGTACAATGGTATATTTTGAATAGCAAAAAACATAATTTAGAAAAAGAAAAGTCAAACTTGCCTTCAGTTTTAATAGCATTCAAGTATTTTTATGATTAAATTTTGTTACCAGTAATCAAATAACAATCTTATTCCTAAATTGTTTCACTAATAATCTGAAATTAATTAAATTTAATATAATCTTATTTTCAAAAGTCATGAAATATTTAAGATGATTTTATTGATTCATATTTTGAAGGTAGTTGAAATTGCTTCCCTTCATTAATAATTTAAAATTTGCTTTTTCTAAAATATTATGTTAGATAACAATAAACCAATCCAAAGTGCAGCCATAAATACTATTGCCCAGCTAACTACCCTATTACTTTCATGTTGTAAAGCTTACCTAATTCCCACTTGCTTATGTCTTATAAATCTCTATCTCTCTGAAGACTTTTTCCTCAGCCTCTATAAATTTATTTGGTGCTTCTGTATTTCTTGTTTTTCTCTTGCTTTCATTTAGCTTAGACCATATTCTTACCTACTGAGTTCATGCTATGTCCTGGGACTTTACACCAGAGAGCTGTAAATATCTGCTGTCTGCAAGGAGTTTCTTCATAGTTAGGGCGTGAACCTTTAAATATATTAACTCCTATAACACTTCCAAATAAACTCATTTTACACTCAGACTAAAACACTTTGAATTGCTGCATAATTCTCTAAATGGAGGGCTTGTATTTACTTAATCCTTTACTTGATTATCAACACACTGGGGTTAGTAATGGCGGATTAAGACTTTACTTTTTCACCAACACCAAATGGTCAAACCAACTCTAATTACCTAGAAATATGTATAACAGGCAGTGGTTCCTATGCAATATGCAATTTGGGCACTCAGATTTCATGTGCCCTGACCTTTTTAATTTCATCTGAACTAGTGTGTATATACCATGTTTCTGTTCTTTCCCTGGGGTCTTCTCCAATGCTATGTAGAAAGTCAGGCTGGAAAAGTGCCTTCTGCATTGTGGAAGAGTTTGCATGTTTTGGGAAGTTTTTCAATTAAAAAATGAGCTAGTATACAGACAATATTATCTCCCCCTGCTTCAAGAGTACTAGTTAATATCCTAAGGCACTAGTTAATACAAATAAGATTTAAGGAGCTGTGATTAGGTATCAAGTTGAAAGGGTTGGACTAATGCTCATTCATCTGGATTGTCAATGGTGTCTTAAGTCACTTTCCTTGTTGGTGGGACAAAAACTCAACACTCACAATTTAAATAATTTTCTTATATTTTCAGTCTATGGTTGGTTTGTTCCAAGGCAGAAATTGTCTGGGAGAAGAACATGGGTGGAAGAAAATTTTTCAAGACATGGAAGATCTTAACTAGCAAGAAAAGGGAAGACTAGGTGGCAGAAATGATCACAGACACCCATCTCTTGTGACAAGTCCACATTTCCTAATAGCACAGTTGCTACAAATTATTCAGTGGATTAAGTCACCAATGAGTATAATTATGAAGCACTCATCTTCCATACACATGATAGGTTCAGGGAACACTTTAGATCTGAAACATATCAGGTAAATGAAGAAACTCTTGGACAGGAGATCAGATCGTGAGGCACTGTACTCAACAGTGACAGGTGTTTTCAGTTGAACATGTCTTTTGGGGTTAGAGTCCCGTTTGAGAAGGCAGGTTACTATCAGCAAGCCATTGATGGGATGGTGTATCTCTTGAAATCATTCTATTTCCTGCTGTCAATGGAAATAATGTTTTAATATGTATTTCTTGATAAATGAATATATTTCCATTGTTTAGTAACATATTATACTAAGAAGATTCCTGAGTGTTCTCAGGTAAAAAGGACACTTTTCAAAATGTTACTTTCAAAACCTGAGGTTCTATAAATCTAAGACTCGTTGTTCTCATTTTCAAGTTATAGACTAGACACGCAGCATGCAATGGGAGAAACAAACTGCCTTCTTTTTCAATCAATTATTGTAAATTATGACATGGTATTTATTAATTTTTTTAGGAAGGAAGTGGGAGACAGCCTATCAAAGTTTTACCAGGCTCCTCCCACAAACCATGCTAGAGGCCTCTGAACCACGTGTGTTTGCACAGTCACAGCAATTACTCCAGTATTGGTCAGCTGTCCTATTGTTAGGACGGCTGAGATAGCTGACACCAACAAAGGAGAGTTTCACTTTGGCTCACATTTTGGGAGGTTTCAGTCTGTAGTCATCTGATGAAGCAGAGACATGGAGGGAGAAGGTTATATGCTCATTGCAGCCGCAGGGGGCACTGCCCCGAGCTACCTACCTTCCACAGGCGAGCTTCAGCGGTCCAAGTCTTCCAAACAGCACCTATTTCCTAGCAGCACATACAGCTAACGAGCTTCGATGATAGGATGCACTGATGAGGACCGTGTCCCCACAACGGGACCGCCTCCCGCCTCTCAGGGGTCTCTTCACCAATTGACGTTGACAATTAAGGTCAGCTGGTCCCCCGTTGTTACTACACGGACAGTTTTCTATCAGGATAAATTGTGTTCCAAAAGGTTTTAGCTCCCGGGGTAAAATTCAATCAAATGTTTGAATAAAATTAAACATTGATTTGTTATATTTCAAATATAATTAAATTAAAAATAAAATTAAGTATTACTTTTATAAAATTCAATATATTATTTTTTCCTACAAACATCATTGTATTCATTTTTCTGCACTTTCATCCTTAATATGTCCATACAACTCAAATTTTTTTCACTAGTAACTTGTGTTACTATCTCTGATCTTTGATACCTATTGATGATAAGGCAAGTGCCTACTTAAAGGCTGGAACTTAATCATATTTTAGGCGTAAATTCTTAAATATCTTCTTCAGTTACATAAAGAATGATCCTAAAAATTTATAAAAGTCAACAAGTAATAGGCAAATATTTTATGCATATTAAAAAATATTAGATATTTTTTTTTTAAAAAAACAAAGCCATTTCTAAATATTGTCCTACTGTTAAATACTATGACAAACCTCATTTGCAATTTCATGAGTGAACCTGGAATACATTATGTTAAGTGAAAAAGGCATGGAAGAAAAATACCACATGATTCCATGATAAATGGAATCTAAAGCTCGTAGAAGAAGCTAGAATGTTGGTTACTAGGCTAATGTGTGACACACGCTGATCAAAGATATAAAATTTTCATGATGCAAGATAAATTCTGGAGCCTTTGAGTTAAGCAATGAGAGTGTAGTTAAAAATACACTTCTTTGAAATTTGTCAAGAAAGTAGATTCTTACATGCTTTTCCTCTGATACAAAGTGAAAAAGAAATTGACAAATATGTGAGATGAGGAATATGTTATTTAGCTTGATTTTGGTGATCACAGGGATATTAGAAAGAAAAGATTACCATGAAATTAAAAAGCTAGTAAATTTGTATAAATAAACACAATTGTCTATAAATGAAAACCATAGAGGACGAATCTATCATTTCAAATGTTGTGGTTTTATTTATCCTTTTTCTAGTATTCCTGTTGGATAGAGACTAGTTTTCCAAAATCATTTCCATAACGTTTAGCTTCAAAATGGAAAGTATTTTCAAATTATTAAAGGAGTCTGTATGACAATCTGACACATTTCGTAGTAATATCATATTCTTAAGAAGTTCTCTGTTCCTATCGGAATCCCTTCATGGAACAATGGTTTTAAAATTACTTTCTTAGGAGTGTGCAGTGGCACATGACTGTAATTCCAGAACTCTGCAAAGGTGATGCAGGAGGTTCATAAACTCAAGGCCAGCTTGGGTAACCTAGCGTGAACCAAGTAAAAATGATTAGAAATGTATTTTACTGTGAAATCCCTGAATTTAGTCACCAATATATGGAGATATAGAAAAACAAATCAAAAAAACAAAAGAAAAAAACCACAAATTTTAAAAAAGGAAAACTTTTGCTGGTCTAAAAGGTCTCTTGATAATATTATTTACTTTAATTTCTCCATCAAGTTATATTGCTGAGGAATTTTAAGAGTTTTTAAACAATTCCTTCTCCAGACCCTTGTGATCACGTTTCAAAAGGCAGACTTTTTTTTTTTTTTTTTTTTTTTTTTTTTGGTCTTTTTGAGATAAGGTCTCATTATGTGGTTCAGGCTGATCTTGGGTTCACTTTGTACTCCAAGGTTGTCTGGTTTCTGCAGTGATCCACCTGTCTCAGTCTCCCAAGTGCTGGTATTACAGGAGTTTCCTAGCACACCCAGCTATTGCAGGTTTATTTTTATTTTAGCATATTTGTAAATGAATTTTACACCATGAGCTCTCACTGACCAGGTGATCACTGTATAATATTACATTCTTACAATGTTTGTAAAGTATAAAGAGTCACACAAAGTGAATTAAATATCGTTATAAATAATCCTATGCAACCCAGTGCTGCTATTGCCCCCAAAGGAGCTTGTGCAGTACAAGACCTTCAAAAACCCAAAACAGCATCAATGAAAGCCTTTGATTTCTACAGACTTCAGGGTTTTTGAATGGATAATAGACTAGTGAGATATGTGTTATCAAAAAAGAGACCTACGTGTATTAATTTCTCTTTTCATTAAAATTTTCACTAAAACTATAATGCTCTTGGAAGTCCATTAAACAGAAAATTAAAATTAATTTATAGCTCTTCACTTTCTATGTTCTTAAAATATTAGGAATCTAGGTAAACATGTCATGTTGTTTATGTTATTCAAAGGGTCCAAATTTACTTTTATTGTTGTCCTGCACCTTTCACCTCCAGTAAAATACCTCTGAAATTAGACTTTATTAAAGTCTATGTAATCTATGTATTAATTAGACTTAATTAAAATCTATGTAAAACAGTGCGATCCAGCAACTCAGCTATCGAAATATTTTCAGGTATGTTGAATTTTATTCCACATGTTTGAAATATATATTAACAAATAAATATATTGCCAGGAAGAAAAGTGATATTGAATTGAAGAACTAATAATTTGGCAAAACATCATTACCCACAGGAGTCTCATTAATCCTTTGGCTCAAAAATTAAGTAAACAGCATGTGGTTTAGCAAATCAATTAGGCCCCAGGGGAGGTCTATAGTATAAGAGAACACTATGGAACACCAGCGTTTACTGCCTTTCTCAAATGGTCATTGCTATTTTATGGAGATAAAAACTCAAATAGCATTAAAAAATTTCCTAGTGGTATCATCTCGAGCATGTAGGTATTTGATAATTGACACTTTAAGATTGCTACCAATAGCAAACACATTCCCAGTATTCAAGGTGTCACATACAATGAATATTTAATAATGTTTTTCTATATTTCCTTTTTGTGAATCCACCTTGCAACATGAATTTTCAACTGAGATGCTTTTCCCAGGATAGATGACAAGGCATTATTGCTAAAGTCCAGAGGCACAGTTAGCATAGACTTCTTTTTCTCAGAACTAGATAATGTCAACCCTCTGAATAGCTAAATTATGAGAAGGCCCTGCACTGAGATGCAAAGAGGTCAGCCACCATTTGGTCCCTTGCTGAAGAATTCTGTGCAGCCTGTATCCAAAAGTAACTCCCACTGATGCATTAAGAGATCAACTGAGCAACCTTCAATCTATGCTTAAGCTTCTCAGATATAAGTAACTAATATTTGTGTCCAATGAGATGATCACATTATGATGCCTTTTTTCAAACCTCTTAATTCAAACTATTTTGAAATGAGATAAAAAAAAAACTGCCATAGTTATAATACTTTATATTTCTTTTAATCGGTTTTTGGTCTACTTTTCCCTATTATATACTAATTTCGAAATAAACAAAACCAACAAAATGAGAGAAAGCAGAAACTATTTATTCAAAGCGAGTTGGTGCCTCGCATTTGTGTTGGGCTCAGGTTGAAAGGCCTGGAGAAGAGGGAATCTTTGTAATGATGATGAAGATGGCAATGGTGCCAGTAAAGATGAGATGAGAAGGCTTCCGGGTGGTTTGATAGGAAAGATGGAGGAAGATGCACATGGCACAGACATCTTTCATGTTAATTTATGAAACTCATTTGACTTTCTTTGATCCTGAGTTAGTGGGATAGAAAAAGAAGCTATCAACCAAGTCCTCACCTCTCTGGGCTAGTTGTTTCAGAGGCTGTAGATGGGCTTTCCCTGGTGGGTCAAAATTCTCTTATGTGAAATGGCTTGTGCGCTATCCAGTTTAAATTCAATCTCCCGTTAAGAATTTACAACATGTACTCCTGTAATGGCAGTCACTGTCTATCCTAAAGTTTCTCCAAAGACTACAGGGTTTTAGAAGTAAGTTTTCTGCATTCATTTCACCTTGGATTCCTTGTTTCTGGTGACTCTGTTGCCTTGCATGTGTCGTAGTGACAGGAAAGAAGGCCTCTAATTTCTTCCCTTTTTCTTTTCTAGTATTTTATAAAGTTTATATTTAAACTCTTAGAGATATATGATTTACAATTTAAAATTTTAACTACTTAAATTATTATTCAATACATTATTCTTCTTCCATTACAGTTGACCAGAACAGGAAAAATAAATACTAAAATTCCTGATGATTATTCAGACAAAATATTCCTCTGTTCTTTTTGCATTCAATCACTGTTTTGATTGAGTTTTTCTTTCATTTCCATTTTAGGGAATAATATAAAAAATCATGTTTCTCATTTTTATTCAAACTTTAGTTTTGAGTGTATAACTTTCTCTTAAAGTTATATAATTCACAATTTAAAAACTTAACTTCTTTAAAGTATTTAACAATTTATTATTTTATCTTTTGTTATAGCCAAACAACACATGATCAGAGCATGAAAAATGGCAGTCATGTAAAGTATAGCTAATGATGTAATCACATAGGTTGAAAACGACAGTTTGCATTCAAAACAAAAATAGCACAGACCTGAAGTTTTTGAAAAAATAACTGAACACCAGCTTATCCTGTACTAGTGCTGGATCAAAAAAAGATATCAATTTAAAATGAACAAATATGAATAAAGTTTATAGTTTAAATGTTTAGTGTCACATTTTGAAAACTGTGCCAATGTGAGGTATGAAGAATTGAAGACATACATAACAACAGTGACCATCCATGTTCATACCAGCACAATTTATAGTAGCTAAATCTTGGAAACAACCCAAATGCCCATCAACCAATGAATGGATAAAAACTATGTGGGATTTTGATACAATGCTATATTACTCAGTTATAAAGAAAGATAAATTTGAGGCTTTTGTAAGTAAATGGATGCAACTAAAAATATACTAAAATTAAAAAAAATCAGGCTCACATGTATAAACAACATTTTTGTCCCCCTAGTGTAAGAAACTGACAGAATAAAGATCCAAAAGGTATAATAGATATAGATATTGTGAAAGAGATATGAAGTGCTCAAGAGGAAAGAACAACTGGCATAGGGAAAAAGAGAAAAAAAAGAAGTGATAATGAAGCAATTGTTTCAAAATTGTAAATTATATAACTTTAGGAATTAAAGTTATACTATCGAAGTGATAATAAATCAGTTTTTTAAAAATTGTAAATTATGGGCTGGGGATTTAGCTCAGCGGCATAAGCACCTGCCTTGCAAGCAGGCAGTCGTGAGTTCGATCCCTGGTACCGATAAAAACGAAAAAGACAAAAAAAAAAAAAATTGTAAATTATATAATTTTAAGAGTTCATTAAAAGTTATACTATCAAAACTAACATTTGAATATACATATACACACACACAAGATAGCTAAGATCATCATATACTAACTCTATTAGTTTATTGAAAAGAACAGTGCTTATATTGTTTAATCAATTTTGCTGCCTACATCTGGTAATCTGAGCAACTATTTTGAAGACAACATTATGCAATTTAATAATCATTGTTAATTTCCTATAACATTTAAAAAATCTGTATCTTATTCTCTTTAAAATTTAAAAAAATAATGTAAATAAAACTATTATGGGAAAGAAGCAAGATGAAACATGTATTGGAACAATGCACACTGCGGCTCACTCATGGACATAATTTATTTAAAAATAAAAATTTAAAAATATTGAAGAGAACCACTTTACCGAATAACGTATGGTATATAACTGCATCTACAAAATGCAAGAATCTCTATAATTCACAAAAGCTGATTCTTCCCATTTAGCTTTCTGCAGCTCAAATATCAATTAGTGGATCTCTGAAAAACCAGATCTGCTCCACCTAGAACACAAAATAGCCAATAATTTTCAAATTACTCAACATTTTCAGATTTCAAACTGCTTTTTCCAAATATTTAGCTAAAATTATTCACCTTTAAGGGACAGCAATCTTCCATTTTAGAAGTTAGCTATAATACTACAAAAACTTTATTAGCAAGTATTTTCTAAAGTTTTACAGGTAAACACTGAAATAAACGTACATCTATTCAACAGCCTAAAATAATCATAGCTGTGTACAACAGCATAAAGGAATTAGAAAATCTAATTTGTTTTCAATCTGCATATATGACAGTTACTTTTATAAGGACTTATAAGACAGAAATATGATTTTGTAAAAAAAAAAACGGTTTGAGGGAGGTGAGGAAATAGATGGGAATTTATTAAATGAGTTATCTACGTATTGTGAAGGTAATGATTGTACTGCAATTATATGCTAATAAAAGTAAAACAAAAAGACCCAGGACAGTATCATTTAAAATACCATTTATTGTATCAACATAACGGGGTGCTTAGACTGCTATAAAATCCTAACCCAAAACATTTCCCTGGAATTGAATAATACATCTAATGCCACTCCCAAATACAAGTACTATATTTGTGGAATATTAAAATCTAATTCTAAAGTTATTTAAGAAGACAGAGTAAGACTTAAGATTTGTTTAAATATTCTTGGAATAATAAGAACTAAAAGAATGAATTTTCTCTGTTAAGTGTTCAGAATTTTTATAAATACATAATAATTAAGAATTTGGTTAATGAGAGGGAACCATATCCAGGTTAATATAAAGATCAAGAAAAATACATACTTATGAAAAAGTATATGTGACATGTTGCATTTAAGCTAAATGTGGAATGGTGAATACTACAGTAATGAAAAATAAAAAAAAATCAATTACCTCATAAGAATAATTGATCATGGCTACATAATTTAGGCCTAAATTAATATAAGAAAAAAACTATAGACATGAAGTGAACAGTAAAACCCCAAGAAATTCTGAACGATATATTGCAGAATATTTTATGAATGAATAAAATAGTATTTTTTAAAATCAAACTATAAAAGCACTGTGTATTCAGTCATTCTAAATTTAAGATATTTTGTTCAAATAAAAAATATATGTTATGAATGAAAAAGCCACAAATTAGAAGGGGAGAATTGGGTGAGTATACAAATAAGAAATGATTGGCATTCAGAATACATAAAGATGCCTAAAAATCAGTAAGAAAATCTCATAAAAAAAATTAAGTATTTCAAAGAAATAGCATATTGGTCCAATTAAATATAAGTGAACATCTCAAAACATATTCAACCTCTTTGATGCAAATGGTAGAAATTTAGATCATAAGATACTATCTTACATCTGCTTTAAAACTTCTATCAATTTTATTTTTGATAATATTTGGTAGAAAAATCTAATATTTATCCACAAAGGTCAATGGCTATAACCCTAGGAAATGCACTGAGGTATAATGCTCTGGTACTGAACATTTCTAAAAACTGCATTCCATCAAGACACGTTCAAATGTTCAAGTGTTGTCTACAGACATTACAACAGTTGATAGTGGCTGTAAAATAACAGGATAAAGTCAAGCAGAAAAAGGGGTTGGATAGTGGTTGTGTTGTCTATATAAAACAGAACAGATGGCAGGAAGAAAGATTTATGATGAAACAAATATCAGAAAAAATTTCTAATATTTATACAAGTGAGAAAAGACAGTGAAAACAAATTTCCTTGAAATAATGAAATTACTTAAAACAAAAGTTCATTTCTCCAACTCCCAACCTGCTAGATGTCAGATGTGTGCAGCTCATGTATATTGAGACCAAAAAATGAATTTCAAAGGACAATGGAGGGTAAGAGCATGAAATGTTTACTGGAGAATAAGATTAGCTCCTGAGAGACAGGAGGGGTCCAGAGGGGTGGTCACTCAGGTCGTTTCTTCAAAAATGTTTTATAGTCTTATGTGAATCAAGTGACACACTAGAATAATTTTCCTGAATACAGTGACTCAAATATCCAGTTGTTTCTAATTTCTGCCTTTACCTATAAATATGTAGTCTCCATTACCACTGTAAGAAAAACACATTCACAACCTGCTCTCCTACATTCTATTCTGAAAGGGAAACACAGTCCAGCCTTAATCAAAAGCAGTTAAATGGTCCTGATTACAGAAGAGACAAGTCAAGCCGAATAAATATTAAGCTATTGGAAAAATAGTTAATAGAAATATCCTCAGCATTTCAAGAAAATAAACAGGATGATGATGATGATGATGATGATAGTATTCTTTAGGGAAAACAAAATATGTGATAAAAATTATTTTAAAAGTACAGGATAAAACAGAACAGTGACATTTAGCAGTACGAGGAGGAGTGGGGATCAGGAATAAGACAATTTCAGCGAGGTTTAATTTTTTAACTTGATTCCCCATGTTAAGATATCTACTTTTGGTAAAAATAAGTATAAGCTAACTTACACTAAGAGTACAGACTTTCTTTTTTGTGGATGTAATGTTTTATGAAAGAGATGAAGAATAGCCATGATATGATTGTATAATTTTTTTGAGAAATGAACTTTCCTTCATTAGATGAAATATACAAGGAAAATATTCATGTCACGTTAAGGGATGAAATGACTAGTGAAAAACCTATAAATTTCTTTTGTTGTAAATTTTTAATGTCTTTTTCTTGACTGTGACTTTCCTTTCTTCTCCTGAGTTATTAAATATATTAAGTAGCATAAAATTAAACTTTATGTTACCCCTAAGTAATGGCACATCAGTTCTAAGATTGATTTTGATAATCCACAAAAGTTGAAATTTGAAATATTTTATTCATGTGCTAAAAATTAGCTGGACTAAAGCTACATACATAAAAGTGTCCAGAAGCTCAAAACTGCAGCTGAATCTGCCCTTCGGGAAAAACCAAAGAAAATTGCATTCTCAGAGATTTCTCCATAGAAGCCTTCTTTCCAGAGCCCCAAAGCATTAAACTAGGCCTCATGAGTTTATCAATAGCTTCCTTCTCTGCCTCTCATGTCCTCAGTCTTGATACTGTAAGCTCTTTACTGCTAAAACTTCCATGCAGTCAATCCCTGGTGACCTTCTACTCTTTAGGGAAGACATATCTCTGTCTACATGGCCCACTAAAGTTAGGTTGAACAGCTAATATAATCTTCCATGAGTTTTTCATGAGATCCAAGAACTCTCTGGGACCAGATTTTTATAATAATTCCCTTGCAAAATGAAAAAATGACAGAAGTGTATTTCATGCTAGGATCCTTGTCAAATCAAAGCATAAAAAAGGAATGCAGAGACAGTTTCTGTGGAGTTTACCTGGTCAAATTTTCTTTGCCTCTGAGATTCATTGCATTGTTCTGATACTGATACTGATATAACAGAAATATAACTCCCAACCTGCTAGATGTCAGATGTGTGCAGCTCATGTATATTGATACCAAAAAATGAATTTCAAAGGACAATGGAGGGTAAGAGCATGAAATGTTTACTGGAGAATAAGATTAGCTCCTGAGAGACAGGAGGGGTCCAGAGGGGTGGTCACTCAGGTCGTTTCTTCAAAAATGTTTTATAGAGGAAAATAAGGTGGGTACAAAATTACAAAAACGTTACAACTTTGGTCAAACTGCTATCAACCAGTGCAATTACACGTATAGTTGTTTAGCTAACATTGATCCAATTGGAAGCGAGGCATCTACCAAGGGCATCTAGCTGATATCACTAACCTTGGCTTGTCTATGACTTTTAAAACAGGAACATTTTGGGGAAGAAGTGAGTCTAGCTGTTCTGGTCACATATCTGAGTGTGTGATGCTATCTGCACTTTATAAACTGGGTGGTACCAATTACAGCATAATTTCAAATTTCTCTTTTAACCTTAGGGAAACATGAAAGTATTGGTACTGTGACTGTAAGTGAGGTCTTGCCTTTTTCTGATGCATCTCCAAAACAGTATTCAGGTGTTCTAATTTTGCACTGACTTCTTTGACTTCCCCTGTCCAATTGCCTATTTATTTCTACACGACTGCCACCTGTGTGAAGAATTGAAATATTGCATCCAAGAGCTCAAACAGATGTGCCTCTCAAAGGATAAATCCAATAGAAAGAAAATGATCTTCAGTTTTTCAATTGCTTAGTGGAGATTACTACAATCCCCTTAAATTACTGATATTTTTGTATTTGTATCTAGAGCCATTGAAATGATTTTGCCATATCATTTTTTTTCCTGAGGCACAATTTTATTAAAATCAGAGATGATTACTTCTTCAAGAAATACAAATCTTTGTGGCTAGAAAGGAAGACAATCAGATAAGAGATTTTACTTTATAATTTACCTTTTATCAAACTATCCAATAATATATCAATGTCTTTATATGAATATTACTTTGGCATTACTTAAAGTCATTAAAAATAAACCTCTCATGGCAAATTTCTTATCATCTTTAATTCAGTCATCATATTTTCTTAGATTTTAAAATTTATTTTATTACTTTTTTGTAATAATTTTGATGTTACAAGAAGATAAAAATAAAACATTCTAGGATAAATGTATTGAAAAGCATAGTGATGAAAAAAGCTATCACTGCCCCTCTAGTTAAAGAGCATAATCTAGGGCTGTCTATTCCCATGCAAATTCATATATCTTATATAGATAAATCTCCCTAAGTATGTACAAAAAAAAAGTTATCATCGCAGGTAATTGTGGAAAAGGTGATGGTTTTAAAATGCAACAAAATCCAACATGCTGATGCATGCCTGTAATCCCAGCATTTAGAAGGCTGATACAGGAGGATTGCCACAAATCTGAAGCTAGCCTAGCCTTCATAATGTGTTCAAATCCAGGCTGTACTATATAGAGAGGCCCTGTGTCAAAAAAAAAAAAAAATGCAGCAAACATACACAGATTATAGACAGACAGATAGGTGATAGATAGATAAATAGTTGGGAAAGATGTAATACAGTTTGCTTCAGTAAGAAATAGTTACAATACACATAAAATCAAGCAAGGTATTTTTCATCTGTTTATTGCTGAGGTATGTGACATATATTAATATCTTTCTGGCTATTGGTCTTTCAAAGGCTATGCAATGTGATAGGGACAGTACTTCTAGAGATTTCAAGGTCTAGCTCCTGTCAAGTAGATTTAAGTATTCACCTGCTATTCAGTATCTATGTGTCTCCAGCTTTGAACTTCTACTCTAGTAGGTCTGCAAGGCAAGGCGTTAAGTGCAAGAAGATTATGAATATTTTGCTTGCTCAGGATGGTCACTCTTTCCTTGTTTCCCGTTTCTCTCTTTTAGAATGGTAATGTGTCTCCTATTTCTGCCCTAGGATTGTATTTTGGAAGCACATTATTTGTTTGACTTCACAGTAATCAGGCTAGAAGGAAATGTGTCTCAGAAACAATCCCAATTCAAGTCTCGGTGTATTGATTCAGATGATAAAGATGACTCTGACATTAGACATTACGGATTCTGAAATGAATTAGGATTTTTAGGATTTGGGGAAGTGATAAATACATTTTGCATCCAAGAAGAATATAAATTTTGAGGGTTATAATGGTTAACCTTGATTGACTTGTCTTGAAAGATGCCTAGGAGATTACTTTTGAGTGGTTCTGGGTGGATCACAGAAGCAACACCATAGTGATTACGTCTGCTCACTATTCTCTTTCTCTCTGACCTTTCCTTTCTCAGATTCTTGGCTGCATAAAGTGAACAGCATTCCTCTGCCATGCCTTTCTGTCATTGAAATGAGTTCCTTGGAACCAGCAAATGATGGACTGAAACTTCTGAAAACATGAGTCAAAGTAAGTCTTTTGCATTTTAAATTGTTTTTGTTCAGTATTTGGTTACACTGGTGAAAATCTGATTACTACATGAGGCAGAGGTAGAATCTTATGGCTTAAATATGTGTGTCTCCAAAACTGAGTATAGGAAATCCCATCCTTTCAAGGGATGGCAATTGGAAATGGCAACTTTAGAAACTGAATAGGTCATCAGGATAGAAAACAGGGTGCTAATGGTAAGATTAATGCTCTTGCAAACGAGGTCCCAGAAGGGTTTACCAACTTTTGTATCACATGAGAAAAATGAAGAAAGATAAGGGTCTACAATAAGAAAGGGGATCCTCAGTAATCACCAAATCTATTGGCACACTGATGCTGAAGTTCCAACACCTATATCCATCAGAAATAATTTTCCACTTTTTGTGGTCTACCAGGTATGCAGCATATTGTTAAGGCATCCCTTCTGCATCAACACAGGAAAGAAACAACTGGGAATAAAAAGCTTTTATCCTCCCAACAGATGCTCAGTCAGTATGCAATATAAGAAAGGGAGATTCCCTTCTATATTGTTTTTCAGGTCCAATATTGTTCTTGCTGCTTTATTTTTCTTTGGTTAATTGTTTTGTTTTATTCAATATTCTGTTTTGATTGGTTTGGTTTTGCTAAATATGATGGAACAGACAGCTATTGTGAAGATAACAAGATATACCAACGTGGTCCTTGTTATTTTCCTAGTATCCTGCTGTGAGGTTCTATACTGATTTCACAGTTTTGTTTTGTTGGGTTCTTTATTATCTTTAAAATAAAGTAACGAACAAAAAACTTTCATGCCCAGGTTGTGTTTTATAGGTTTCTTGGAATGGTATGACATTTTCCTTCACAAGAATAAACTGTGGTGAAGCTATATTTAGTTTTAATATTAAAACACAGAAATTAGCTAAGTTTTTAGAAGATGCAATTTGTTTTTCTTATATACTTATTTGATTGATTGGAGGTACTTGCACTTCCTTGGCAAAATAATTATATTTACATTTTGGTAAATCTAACATTGTTTCAAATAACTTTCTATCTAATTATGAATAGATTGCCTTTAATATTTAAATAATTGCTATTAATGCTAGATATCTGTATGCATGTGTTCAAAAATATTATTGAAAAACTGAAAGTATTATCAAATAATAGTTCTGAAATCAAATTGCAGACAATAAAAATATGTTCAATTAATTTAAGTGCAGGTTAGAGGTCAGTCTACTCAGATAAGCAAACTAGTACATTTTCAAGATAAATTAGGCTTCCAAAATTTTGTATAGCCACTAGAATATTTTTCTCCAAGTCATCAAATTCATATACAACCACCAAACATTTATCTAACTGTGAAATTAAATCTTCTTCAACAGTTAGTTGACAAAACTCAAACTGATTTGTGACCATGTGACGGAAGAGAGTAGTTAACGTAAAATTTACAAATTTACATATCTAACTTTATTTGGGACACTTGGTTGAAGTGCTTCTAAACAGTGCTCTGGATTTTTTAAACCAATTTGTGATTGTTATCCATGAATATTGCTAGATTACTCAATGAATCAAATTAAAATAGTTCACTTGTCTACAAATTTATGATTTGTAAATTTTTTGTACTCAGTAGCATCATAAGAAAAGAAAATAAATTTCAAAGAAGAAAAACAAAAGGAAAAAGAGTTGAAAATGAAAAATAACATTTAAGAAAATTAAAGAGTCTGTCCAAAAATTCTAGCAGTAAAGGAATTGAAACTTCAGAATCAAAACTGAAAAAGTTATGGGAGATTTTTAAGGATTTGAAAGAAATTCCTAGAAATAAAAGATATGGGCCTGAAACAGTTCAATGAAATATTTGTGAATTCAGACATAGTGAAACAAACTATCCTTAAGAGGGAGAATTGAATAGAAATGTCTAGGGATCCTGAAAGCTGAAAAATCAGTTAAAATGCTGATGTATTTTTCCTTCTTCATCGTAGAGAAATCAGGCTATGCTGTCCCTAAGCTAATAGTCTGCATTTATATGCCAAATAAAGAAAATAGTATTATAGAGTTTATTTTTAATTGAATGACATATTATGTTGAAAAATCAGAGCAACATTATGACAAAGGAAAAGCCCCATGGGGAGTTTCTGAGTGAAAGGACCATATTGATCAGCTCAAAATCAGGTAAACAATTGCTCTATAGTTTTGATGGTCACACTAAATCTAAACATCCATTTAACAACATGGAGTTATTTCCAGTCTGTTACTCTAGATTCTATCAAAGTATCATGGCATGTGTCAGGATGCAGTAGGATTTTTTTTTTTTTTTTTGAAATGTATCCTGTCAGAAAACTTTTACAGCAATCAAAATGATGGAGTAAAAATTGAGGCCTCACATAGAACACGTCCAAGAGATAAAGTGAGGAAAGACGATTTCATCAAATGCGCTTGTGCACATGGAAATAGAAGAGATTTCTGGAAAAAGTAACTGTAAGATGAAAAATAAATTTAATATTGGAGGGTATTAGTCACTAAGACAGACAAGCTCAGATACCCAAAATCTAAAAAGGAGAGATTAAATTTGGCTCACAATTTTGAGGGGCTCATTCTGTGACTGATGAAAGACATGATGGAGTAGAAATTCTGATTTTACAATGGCTGGGTGCAGAGTTGGAAAAGAAGACCAGGGAACAAGACTTCAGGGGCTGTCGGCAATACACAGGGTGACTCTTCCATGAACAACACAGACACACCCAAGAGCATACTTTACTAACCTATCAGGCATCTCTTCATCCAATCAAGTTGACACAGCAGGGTTGGTATTTACAGTGAGGTCACTGAGGTCTTAGTTATTTGAGAAAATAAAGAGATACTATGCCATCTATGAAATTGAGCTGTGAGAAGTAAAGTGAATACATACATATAAGTCAAATATTACCGAGAAAATTAACATTCTGCACTCGATAAGAAAGGCAACAATGAAAGAGAATGTGGTTGAATTAACTTTAGTCATAAAATATGAAACTGAATATTAGTTTAAAATGATGATATAGGTATTGAGAGTAGGAGACCATGATAGAAAAATTTACTCATGTTGTGAGTGTGTGGATATAAGAAAGTCAAATATTCTCAATTATTATAATGTAATTTGAGACACACATAGCTGAGTTAGATTTGAATATTTAGAGATAAGCAAACAAATTCTAATCCAAAAAAATTGAGAATAATTGTCACTCTAAATAGCAAGTCTATGATAGTGTTGCAAGACAGTTTTTATTAAAATAATTTGTTTCAAAATAATAAGTAGATAAAATTTAAAGGGAAATAATACAGAACAGATAAACAGGGACTAATGTTACAGAATTTTTCACGGAGGATTATATTATTATTTAAAGATGGTATGGAACTAATCTAAAAATAATTTCAAGTGAGAGAGTGGAATATTTTTTATTAACTTGTCACTAACCAGAGACAATGTACCCCATATAAACTGTAGTAATTTCCTTATTTTTATATTATGTCATTCTATTACTTTTTTGATTTTAGTGTATTTGTTTATGCTCACATTTTTAAAGAGACGATACAATTCTTATATAAAATTCATGTAAATACAAACATGTAAACAAATAATACTTAAGATTTTTTATTTCAGTACTCCTCATACTCTTAAAAATTATTGAGCACCCCCAAAAGCTTTTCTTTATAAGGTAATGTCTACTAATATTAACCACTTTAAACTCTAAATTTGATCAAATATTTGACTATTCACCTAATAATTCACTCAAGAAAACAACAAAATATAACATGTTAATATCAATATTGATTTATAAAAGTGAATTTTTTAACCAAATGGAAAGCAAGTAAAAGGTAAATTTCTTGAGTTTTGCAAATCTTTTTGTACCTGTTTAACAGAAAACAGCTGTATTCATATATTTGTTCCTGCATTAAAGCTGTGTCAGTATGAGTTTGGATTGACATGTTTGAAGAAAATCAGGCTTCATATAGTTGTATTTGGAAAAGGGAAGAATATTTTAATTGACTTTTCAGATTAGTATGGATATTCTTCTTTAATATTACATCAATATTTAGCAAGTGATGCTTTTGCAAAGATTAGTTGTTATGTGCGATCTGAAAGCATAGCAATTTTTCTCTGTATCATCTCCTTAAAATTGAACACCCTATCTTATACATTTGCAATATCATTTACTCATGCATGACTTTTTAATATCATACATTGATCATTTATAAGATGTTTATTTACTTGGCTGGGCAGATTTTTAAAAATTTGACACATTGGGAAATATGTATCCAAAATCATGGGATTTTTTAGCTTCTCTGCTGATTTCATAAGACAAGCCTATAAGTGTTAGGAAGATTGCTGAGTTCACAGATACAGGTTTACCAGATTTACAGTGTTCCCCTGAGAGCTTGACTTCCATCATTGGCATCAAATAGTGTGAGCTGCTGTCTTTGAAGTGACAAGCTCACTTCATGAATTTTTGAGAAAAACCTCCAAAACAACCCCACATACCCATGAATTTTCTGCTTCTGGTCTTTTTGTGTACTCCTGAGAATTTGCTTCCTGAAAGCAATGATGAAGTTGAGCTTGCAACTAACACATTCAGCTTAACTGCAGGTAACTACTGTACTTTACAAGACAGCAGAAATGCTTTATGCAAATGTTCTCCTTTCTTCATACTAAATATATAAAGGCAGATGAGTTCAATTTTCAAGGTTAAATAATGTTAGGAATCTAGCTTGAAGTGTTAGCTAAGACACTTGTGAGTTTGTTGTGGTAAAGAATATAATGACTATTTTATTGTTTGACGCTAGAGTCATGAATGCTGATACAAATGATGTAGAATTGCTGAATAGTCTTTTCTAACTATGCTTTGAATTAATCATGTAAGTTTCTTTCAATGACTTTGAAATACTGACACATTCTGGAGCCAATATGAAGTAGTAATTGGTTTTGAGAATGTGTGGATTTGTTTAAATCAGCAAAATATTTTCGTATAATAATTGCAAAATATGAAATGACTTGTTATTTTGTGGAATAAATATTCTATGATCTCCACTGATATATCAATATACATATAAAAATATTAGTCTCAGGAAAACTATTCCCTAGACATTTTTAGAAACAGATCTGTGGATGATTTTACTGATAGCATTTTATGATAGAAAAGATAACTTTTAAATATTGCTTATTGCCTAATATTAATATCACAATTTTGAATGTTTTACATATTTTATCATATTGAGATTTCTAAATGATTAGTTCTGGTGGTTTAATACTTAAGAATAATGTAGTAAAAAGAAATATGAAGAGGCAAATATTTTTAGCATATTGAATAGCCTACTCTACTTAAAATTTGAATCCTAAAAGATATTTTTAATATTTATAAGTATTATACTTGGATATAATAGGTGAACTTCACAAAGGATTACACATAAATATATTGACTAGATTCACACAGTCTTTGTGAAAGTATTATGATCTATTTCAGGAGAAAAAGTTTGTGTGTCTAAACGCTAATTTCAGTAAAAACTGTAAATTTCTGTAAGTACAATCATAATTAATTTTGTTACTTTCTGAACCTAGTTGAGTCTTTTTATAGGAAATGAAATATATCTTTAAATAATTATTAAAATTATAATAGTAATTGATATTTTAATAATATAGTGTTTTAGGGAAATATAATAACACACTTTTCTTAAATTTTGAACTTAAATGTACATTGTCCAAAATATTTTCATTGTTGTAAATTTAGAACCCATTGCTGGAGTTTCTCCTAGATAAATGTTTTATGTTGTGATGTAAATCACTTTGTGGACAGCATTTAAACCATAATGATTTTTAGTTTCTCCCAGCTAGACTGCAACTTGCACCAACAGCTGTTCCATCTTTGCCTAGAGCACAAGAAAGAAATGGATTTCAAAGAAGAGAAGAACTAGCTAAGGGCAGTGAATTGATGATCATGTGATTTTGGGTAGTTATCTACTTACTTACTTTCAAAAGTGGATTTAGATTCATGTTCTAAAATGTAAAATTGGTTTGCTTCTAAATTATGTGTTTGATAGCAACTCAATGTGACTGTCATCATTAGGTAGCTAAAAAATTACCTATTAAAACTTTTTTTTGTGTCTGTTGAAAGAAAGCTTGACTTTTTCAAACACTGCACATACATATCTGTATCAGAGCTATTTTAATAACATTTTAATTTAATAACATTTTAATTTTAATAACATTTTAATAACTATTTTAATAACATTTTTTTCTCTGGTATGCACTTTGCTGAAAAACTCTAACATCAATTTGATATCACCATCAAATAATATATCTTTAGGAAGTTATAAACATTAATGTCAAATTCTTAGAACTTTTATTTGGATACATACAATGGCAATGACCAAGGAGGTGCAGAGAGGTAGGCTGCAGGTAGAGACATGCCAGTAGGAACCACTAACATAGGATCTCTGTAGACAAGGCTCAGAGCACACGTCAGGAGACAGAGTAAGAAAGCAGCCAGGAGCCAGAACAGTCCTCCAGGTGACACCATGCAACCAGTGTGACACATTCAGAGCAGGCTTCACTTACCTGCTAGGTGTCTCTTTAGCCAGTCAAGTTGAAAATTAAAATTAAGCATAAGTATATTTTATTTTTGCAGGAACTACTCTTTTAGTTTATGTCAGTTTTATCACATTGGATGATTTGTAGCACATTATTTTTCTCATGAAGCTTGAGTATGGGTAAGACTTGGATGCAGACTGATAATGGACAAGATAATGACCTGCCTTGATTTTTCTCATCCCTATGATACCATTAGATTCTTCTAAGTGTCTTATAAATCATGAGAATAAGCTAAGAATTGCATTTTGTAGAATCTTGTCCTTCTGTAAACTTAGGTTAGCCTTAGCCAGAGCAGGTTCACTTAGGGTTTGGGAAGTAGAAGGGAAGAGGCCATTCTTTCTTGAAAACAGAAGTAGCTGAAAGAGTTAAAAAAACTTACATGAACTTAACCTGTCTTCCACTCAGTTCTGAGATCTAGTTACTTCCCTGTTGCTATGAAAATGTCCAAAGATGCTTTTGAAATGTAGCATATTTTAAAAGATAATTAAAGAACTTCCTATTTTTTGGACATTTCATAGGTATGTATAATTTGTATTTTAGATGTTTAGCAACCAAAATTGTCACTACCTCCACATCCCATAATATTTTTAAACTCTGTAATATGTAGATCTTGCCTTTTTACACAGATATTAACTATATTCCATCTGGTCTTTGCTGTTGCTATAGTTAATATAATCATGGTTTTCAGTATTTTACAACTGGAACAATATATGAAACTCTAAATAAATTGAAGTGTATATTTTGAATAGATAACAAAATTTGGATGAGTACATGGATAATTTTATTATCTACAGGCAAAAGCAACACTAAGCATCTTTTGCAAATGTGCTTACTTGTTTGTTTTTACACACTGGCCAGCTTTAAACTTTCTGAAACTAATGAAAGAGCAATCTAATTTAAATACAGTTAATTTGAGTCACGACAATTTATTTTATACTGTAGGCTACAACTTTTCCTCTTTTGTAGCAAATCTTTGAAAACTGCATAGACTTTGTCTTGAATTATCTGGGAATTTAAATAATTAGTGTGTCTTTGTAAATGCCAGTTTTAGACAGATCTATATCACTGTGAAAGAAGGTGATGTCTATTTCAGTTGTTGGATAATGAACCGGCACTATGCCCATCCGAGGAGCATCACTGCTTCAGAGAACATTTCTTTGTCACAAAGACACAGTTACCTTACATGACCATATCAAACAAAAGCTCTGCCCAAGGTGAAAAATGCTCAAATAAATATGTTTCCTGTATAACAAGGGATTCATATCTGCATCCCAAATCAGACATTTATGAAATAGATTTCATATTTGATCAGATCAACCTACTTCTGAAATTCAGGCTAGAAAAATATTCATGCTGTTCTATATTCCTTTCTTTGGGGTAGGTGTATACCTGTCCTTGCAGAAACTGATTTTATTATAAAAATAAATCAGTCAGTAGGAAGATTCAGGAAGGATTTCAAAAGAATTTATCTCCAGCCTTTTCATGAAGCACTGATTTTTAAATGTAAATAAGTATTATCTGAGGTTATGAACCAGAAAATTTTTCATGAAATGACTTAAAGTGGCTTGTTTCCCAATTTGTTTCTTTATATCACAATTATTTCCTGTTTATTGCAATAGTGGGATGTAATTAGTTATAAGGGCTTGTTTCCTTTTTTTTTTTTTTTTTTGGCCCTTCCGAGAATATTAGAACCATTTAAAATTTTTGTTCATGTCATCATCTTTCTCAGAGTTTTCAGTGAGTTAATTAGAGGACTTATTCGAAATTAAATTCTACAGCTTCATATTAGCAGCAAGAAAATGCTTTAAAATTGTACTCTAATCTATTGTACTCTAGCTCTTTCTTGTAATTACAATTAATAAGTTACTATTCATTTATTTAAAGTAATTCCCTCTTATATTTTCTATAATTCTTTGCCTATTAATTTCTGTTAATGTTATTTCAATTCTAGTACATCTTTTCATGAGTATATGTGTTAAATATGTATAGTAATAATTATCCAGAGAAATAGAAAAGATGTGTATAGAAGGAGAGAGAGAGAGAAGAGAGCCAGGGAGAGCTAGAGAGAGAGAGAGAGAGAGAGAGAGAGAGAGAGAGAGAGAGAGAGATATGCAGGGAGTGGTAGTAGAGGAAAGGGGAGGGAACAGAATGGGGAGAAGGGAGGGAACAAGAAGGAAGGAAAGGGGAGGAGCAAAGAGATGGCATTTCTTTCCAGGAATTAATTGGATGGCATCACTGTCAGTGATGGCCAGACCGAAGTCTCCAGTGTAGTCTGGGAAGACTGAAGTCCAAGGGGAGAGT
Organism: Cavia porcellus; assembly: GCF_034190915.1. Lineage (NCBI taxonomy): Eukaryota > Metazoa > Chordata > Mammalia > Rodentia > Caviidae > Cavia > Cavia porcellus. The sequence continues at coordinate 20,376,282 of NW_026947494.1, read as the reverse complement.
GTATGTAATACCAGTCTAAATACAGGCTCCTGGCACTGTTCTCCCTTGCTTAGGAGACCTCAGTCTTTTTCCTTGGAGTCTTTCAACTGATTAAATGAGATAATGAGGCTGACTCATACTGCAGACAATAATCTTTTTCACTCAAAATCCAGTGACTTAATGTTAAGAATTCTAAAGAATACCTTCATAGCAACATCTAGATTGTCTTTTGACCACAGCCTTGCCAAGCTGGTACACAATATCGACCATCACAATTGACTGGAATTTATTCTAGAAATGCTTATGTTTTACCTTTTATATAATCAGTAATGCAAGGAGCCATAAAAAGTTTTCTAAAGAGAAATTTTAGAAACACCAAAATATTTATGTTTGACACTTATTGAGATAAAAGTCCATTAATACATGACTCTGGTCAATTGTACACATCTGCACAGTCACACAGAAAAGTAAATGTGATAATATAAATGAACTAAAGCATATGAACATTTTAATCTGGAAGGAATTTTGGGGTAAGATTTATATTAGAATTGTAAGAGTGGTTTTATGGTTGGTGATCTTTGTTTTTCATAAGACTCAAAAACCTACTTAAACTGTTCGAATAATGATTGTAGTGCTTTGTTTTTTCTTTGAAAAATTACTTTTCATCAGGGAAAAGACTAGAATTCGGTTCATGGTAGATGATGTAATGGGAGAACATATGATTTTTTAAGTGAAAATCATAAAAGTAGGTGCATTTACCTTGGGGACATAGTAAATGGTAGTTCTTACTATTGCGTTTAGGATTAAGGATAATATAAGCAGCGTAGAATGTCTGAATATTTCTCCTTAAATTGTTAAATTGACTGTTTTCTCCATGACACTACACAACAAAGATTAAAGTGAAAATCATGATGGAACTACATGTTAACCAGATCAGTATACAATTTGGTAAGTAAATGAAACGGTTGTGGATACTTGCATTGAGATACTTAAGATGAATCTAAAAGGATTTTGAACATATGGTTTTGTCATGTATTTCCAAACACTTTAAACGAGTTTTATATTTTCTTTAGCATCCTTGTTGTGTTTTTATGAAAGGAAAGAAACGTGGTAAAAAATAAAGCTCTTAGAATGAGTTTCTCTTGTTCAGAGAACACTGAAGTACTCAGTGCTTCATGAAAAACTGGAGAGTATTTGACAAGAGAGGGCATCTCATTCGATGGGTTAAGGACATACACAATGCCATGAATATCTTACAATTATGCAGAAAACATAATTTTTTTTTTCAGTGGAGTAGTTATGGTTGTAGTTGTGAAGCATGTGATATATAAGAATATCTCTTTTTATTTCAAAGAGAATAAAACAAAACAGCAAAGCGAAACAAAACAAAACAATGGGAATGGTATTGAGTTTCAAAAACAAGAGAGTAAGAAACCAACCATGGTTACTATAATGCACATTGTTATCCTCTAAATAGATTCTTAGACCACCTGTCACAGGCATGCGAAGGCAACAAAATAGGGCAAACACTAAGTAGTTTGTTCACTTTGTTTACCACCATCGCAGAAATTTTAAGTGTGTGCTTTCTAATTTTTCTGCTGTCTATGTCTCCTATACTGGCTCTGGGCAAGACATAGCATGCGAAATTAATTAAACAATATAAGCCTTAAGTTGTCTCTTTACTTTAGATGCCATCATTTCAGAGATTTCAGGGGTATGACTTCCAATTTCTTGTGTGTCTACATCTTCTGGGCTTTTTCTGGGTGTGATGGAGGTCTAATGTTGCACGCTGTTCCTTGGTCTTGATATTTTCCTGCGTTCCTCCACATCAGCCAGCTGCTGAGTCCTGGGTGTGTCCTGCATAAGCATCCCATTCTGCGGTGCAGGAAATTGGGCCAGACACCTTGGTACCTTCATTCCCAGGTTCCCAGGGTGGTTGAGAGGTGCAGAGGGGCTGCTCGTGGGTGTTCTTCCATGGCAGCAGAACTCCAGGGGACATGGCTTCTTCTGCTTTGGGCCACAGGGTCTGGCTCACCAGGAAGCATAGCCTCCTCTCCTCTGGGCCCAGAGTGGTGGGCTCACTTTGGCTTCTCTGGACTCTCAGGGCGGAGAGATTTCTTTTTAATGAACTGACCATTACATTTTGGAAATGGTCAAAAGACTAATGTTCTGAAATGGCCAACAGAACACAGAAAGATACTTTAGGCTCCTGATCAAAGCAAAGAGCTTCAGAAAACTGCCAGCCTTGATTCAGAGCCATGAAAGTGTGTGTCTCAGTAGTATCCACACATACAAAATGAGCTTAGAAACAAAACATGAGTCAGAAGCATCAGGAGTCATCAGTGAATAGAGTTAGACTGCATAAATTATAATAGTGTCAGAGACACAATTCTATGTCACTGAGATATTAGTATAGTAGTTTAAATGAGTTATTTTACTCTTTCTACCAAGCATTACACCATTGTGTCCAAATCTCAGATTTGTATAAAGGGTAAAATAAGAAATAGAATCTCCATCTTTGGTAAAGGAGGGTTTCACTTAATGCAAGAAAAGTGATTCCTGCCTGAAATGAATAGATGTTCGTCCATGTATTTTCTACCTTGATTTAATCTATTTAGTGGTGGTTTTAGCAGCTGAAGCAGGATGCTTATATTTTCTGCTGTAAAAAAAGAGAGGGCATCTTGGCAATTTGAAATAGTTAGTTTTGTTTTGTTTTTTTTTTTAATTTCTATAATCCTAGTAATCATGATATAGCAAGTAGGACCAATATATTTAAACCACTTATTTGAGCAGTGAAAAGAAGGTGATTTATAATTCAGTTAGACAACAGATGTGTCACTGCTGTCATTAAGTCAACTTTTGCATGCCTCAGTTGCCACACTCAAAACCTGGGGAGTATGAAATTCAAGACCTTGGTTCTGTACCACTTTGACCTATGTAGTTTGGTCAGAACTCTGGGGCCTAATTACTTCCCTGGCATTTATCTCTAACTAAATGATGTTCTTAGTTACGCCTCCATATTTAAAAAGACTGAATTTTTGAAACTAGCTACAGTGTTCTATGTGATAAAACAATCTGAACTAAAGGTAAAATCAGGAGAAAACAAGAGAAAAAGTATACATCAATCAATTTATGAACTTAGACTTAAACTCAAACCTTTCTTCTTTTAATACTATGTTTTGTGATAATTAAAAGGAAATATAAGAATGAAGTGTAAAGATTATGGGAAAAATACCATTTTGAATCATTCACTGTTATTTTTAAATTTGATGTTGTTTTAAAAATTCTTTATCATTATATCGGTATTGGTTATAACAGTGAAGATACTTTTTTCACACTTCTCTCAAAAATTTAGTAAAAAATGATAATTAGCTATTAAAAGAGTTAAAATATTCATGGATTAATTTTTCACAAATATTCAAATCATACATTGCAAACATTTGTTTTCCCCCCAAATATAGCAAAGAAATACAGGAGTGAAATTTACCAGATGCCCAACAGCCTCAAGGCACACTGATATTGGTCAAAACTTGAAAATTCACAGATGTAAGGCAGTCTGTTATTCTGCTTCAAGCACTATTTTGATTCCTGTAAGGTCACTGAAGTGTATGACATCAGATAAATTTACTGGCATTTTATTTTTCTTATTTTGATTAAATGAAGACCTTGAGTATACATCTCTAACTATAAGAAGATATGTAAGCATTATTTCACTAAATCTATTTTATGCCTTTTTACCAATACTCATATGGACATAATAAAATAATTGATATGCTAAATATCATAAATATATATCCAAACTGGGAAGTAAAATTTATTATTTCTAAAATAACATTTGTAATTTAAATAATAAACCTATAAAAATAAGGAAATCCCTATCGATGAACATTTAAAGTGGAAATCATTATTTCTAACTAACATCTTTTCAGTACCAGTTATGCTGGATAAATTTTGCCAATCATTGCATCAGAAAAACAGGATTTTTCACTAAAGATTTCTTAAGGAGGTAGATTTAGGTTAAGAAGTTGCCCCAATGCTCCTTGACCCAATCAATAAATCAGAACCACACAAAGGGTTGTTATGAAGAACAATGGGTTGAGTAAGGGAAGAGATGCTTTGGATACACTGTCAAGGGAAATGCCTCTTAATGCAGAGATGTCTTTCATCGCGGTTTCTAACATACAAGGTGCTGGTCTTGTGGATTCTGTGGAGAGGAAGGTTTAACAGCTGAGGAAACACCATCTGCATAGCCTGTAAGAATGCAAAGAACTTATGTTCAAGAATAATAGAGAGTGATCTTGTGCGTCTGGAACACACTTATGAAAGTAAAAGAGGCAGAGCTGATTGATCAGACCATGGCAAACAGTTTAGAATTCATCATCAGACCTATAGCAAGTACTGAAATACTTTAAGAAGGATAGTGTTATAATCAGATGCACATTTCTTAGGAGAATCAGTATTTTGCATAGTAAAGGAGAAGTGAATGGTAAAGAGTAAGAATTAATCCAGATAGAAGACTGTTAATCTAATAGAGGTGAGAGGTGAGTTAAAGGAAAATGCTGGCAATTGAGATAAAAACACAAGGAGAATTTATGTTGCTGTTCATAGGAGATAAAATTGATGAGCTGTTCAATGATGGAGTTATTCAGAGAATGGAAAATCACAAGCCAGGTGATTTTTAGATGTTAATCATTAAGTGTACTTTGCTTTTTAATAAACTATTGTCTTGCTGTGAATTGCTCATGCCTATCTTCCCTTCTGGCCTCCCCACACATGAAACTTCTCCCCAAAATTCCCTTGTCCTTTTCTGAGAATTGCTGTTCTACTTTTCATTCTGCTTTTCCTTACTGAAATAGGAAAAGTAATTAGGAAGCAGCATAGTAGAGTTGCATGAAGGGAAACTTAAAATGAAGAAATAACATATTTTTTAGACAAAATCTTGAGAGATTCTTTAAACATTCATGTGAAAATGTCAGTGAAATCAGAATATGTGGGCCAAGGCTTAGAAGAATGTTCTGTCATAAATCTGTATTTTTAGAGTCATATCATTGTGCTAGAAATTTTAATCCATATAAATTGGTGCCACCACCAAGCATAAAATTATCTAGAAACAGATGATACTAAAAATTTAATCCTGATATATGGAATATTTGTATGTTAGAGAAGATTAAACATCTGAATAACATTAAACTGAGTTGGTATAACTAGCTTCAAAATGTAAAGAGAAGAAAATATTAAATATTTGACATAAAACATGTCTTTGGCAAATGCTATCTCATGTAATTCTTCCAAAGACCTTCAAAATATATATCATTTTAGTTAATGTATAATAATAGCTTGTGATAATATTTATATAGAGATTTTAAAGATTCAAAGCAGTACAAAAGGTAAGAAACAAATTCACAAGGGCAATAAAAAGTAACGTCAGAAACTCAGATCCCAAATACAGTGTAATGTAATCTTGCTATATAATAGATTTGTTTGAAGAAAATTGCAGAAGCAAATGGATATTTCATAATTATGAATTTCTAGAACATTCTAAATCAGTAAGTAGTTCTGTGGATGTAGGCCCTTGACAAAGTATCTTAGTATCAGCCTCCTACTAAGATGATTTCTAGGAAGCAAAAAACAGCAGAGTAAACAGTAAAACAACCAACAGTACTCATGAAAGCAACAAGTGTTTACTGAGTATTTTTTAATTGTTAGGTAAGGATCCAACCACTTGTGATATATCAAAAGTAAAAGAGCTTTATGTTCTTACTTTCTAGGATTGGCATTTGGTAAAGAGTAGATCCTAAAACAGTATTCTTAGGAGCTGGGAATTTAGCTCAGTGGCATAAGAGCCTGACTGGCAAGTGCGAGGTCATGATGAAAATAACAACAACAACAACAAAACCCAGAAGTATTAGTAATAAAATAAGCACTTTATGTAATGTGAAAAAAATGAATTAAAGTTTAGAATTAAGAGGTAAAAATGATATAAAGTGCCAGTGTGTAGGAGAGAAATGAGGTGTGAATGGTTATATAGGATGTTTGTGGAAGACATCATTAGAAATACAAGGCTTGATCAGAGAAATAAGCACTGTGCTTTGTAAAGAAAATACACATGAGAAGGCTGGTCCCCATCAGAGAAATATAGCTCAATGTCCCCATCCAGAAGCATTTGCTGCATTTCTCTGGTAAAAGAAAAAAATCTTAATCACTTTCCCATTACTGAAACAAAATATCTGATATTCACAATTTAAAGAAACAAAGGTCTATTTTAGCATACAGTTCCAAACCGAGGTCAATTGGCTCCCAGACAGTAATGACATGGTGAAAGGGAATAGTGGGGAAAGGCTCTTCAAACTATTCATTCAGGAAACAGTGAAAAAATAGAAGGCTCATTAAAATATTACACCTGTTCCATCATGCTCCAAGTGGACAACCCCCAGTCAGGTCCCACGTCTTAAAACACATTCAGCTGTTGAATGCATCAGGAGATTTTTCCACCGATGAATGTAGCATTTCAAGTCTCACTGATATCCCAAATACATGAAATATTTGAGGAACATTTTGGATTTTAATCCCAATAGTAGACAATTGAACAAAAGTGTGTCATAATCCAACATAAATTTTAAAATAATGTAATGTGTAAGTGCAAAATAAAAACAGAATAGATTGAAAGCTACTGCGAGTAAATTTGCTTTCTTCCAAGATTTATATAGACAAGTTTCTAGATACACTATTCTAGAACAGGAGTGGCTTGGTATGTATATCTTCCACTTGAATCACCCTCTATTATATTCATATATGCTCATCCTTCAATAAACCCAGTTACTTGAGTACTTTCCAATATATATGTTGAGTGTCATAGAGACTGGGCTTCAGAGACACCATCACTGTGTTTACCTGATCTTTGGTAGTTTGTAACAATACAGTCTCTTTAACCAATTTCATTTCATAAATTCCTTGACAATTATATCTGATTTAATCTAATCTCCTCCCATGGTTAATAATGTAGTATTTAACTGTGCCAAATGTTTGCAGTGAGTCTTAGCTATTTTATTATTAGTATTATTATTATTAATAGTAGGATTTATGGTGAAGTTATTGATAATCTTTGCAAAAATTGCAACTAAAACCCTTTAAAGTGCTTTCAAGACTAAGCAAAAAATCATAGATTTATAGCAGTTAATTAAAAGGTGATAAGAGGGTGAGAGTAATACAGGGTTTTAAATCAAGATAAGGGAAAGTCAAAGTGGGTTACTATAATATATCCTGCTATTTTTATTTATTTTTCCCTTAATTAAAAGGATAAAAATAAAAAAGTAAATAATGAAGTGGAGATTGAGATAAAAGAGGGCATAACAGCAAAACAGCACAGATCACAACATACCCATTTAAGCAGAATAGTGTTTCACCACAAGATAATCCTGACATAAAAGTAGTTACCGTATTGTCTCTTTCCTTGAGCCCTGTATTACTCTCACCATCTTGTTTTTGATTGATGTCCCCCTATTCTGTTTTGCTTGATAGTACCAGGTTCGACAGTCCAAGCAACAGCTGTGAAGATAGTGAGATTCATTATAACGCCCATTCTCATTGACTATTATCTACTTTTGAAGACCTATAATGTCTCCAATGTTTTGGTTTTGTTGGTTTTGTTCTTTACTGTTTTGTTCAATTTTATTATAACTGATGATATAGGCAATTCTATTAGAGATAGCGGGAGGCATTATGGTAACCATTGTTGATCACCTTGTATTATGCTTTTACATTATCTATTATGTCCACCCTTTTGATTTGATTGACTCTGTTCTGTTATGTCACATTTGGTTCTACTCCCTTCCAAAAAAGTAATAAGAACTGTGGGAGCAACAAAACCCAAAATGGGTAATTGTTATTGTACAAAAGAGAGGAAAAGAAAGTGCTCTAAAGGATATAACTGCATGTACATATAAGTGTATAAGATAGATAATGATATCACTGAGTTTTGTTGGATCATTGAACAGAACTGTTTGCAGTCTCACTGTTGGAATGTCCACTTTATAAGCTTTAATTTTGTGACTAACAATTATTTCTAAGATGACAATACGTAATCCATTAACTAGTGATTTCCTACTGTTTATTTTTTTCTGTAAATCTGTATAACTTGTACCCTTTCTCTGCTCTTTTTTTCTCCTTAAATAAAATTTTTAAAAAAGGTGATAAGAGATGCAAGGATTAATTTTCTTTTCTACTTTGATATGGATATAATACTACTTAAGTGTTACAGGTATTGTTCATTTGATAATCAATAAATGTGGGTGGTGGTGCATACCTGTAGTCTCAGCACTTGGGGGGGGGCGCAGAAACAGGAGTACTACCTGGAGTTTGAGGCCCGACTAGACTACACAGTTAGTTCAAGGCTGGCCTGAGCTACAAAGAAAGACCTTGTCTCAAAAACAAAACAAAACACACACAACCACTGATGATTTAAGATACTGAAAAGGATAATCACTGGAGCAATGTCATTCTTTGAGAGAGAATATTATCTACAACACAAATAAAGGAACATGGAAAATCACAATTTATTGAACCATTACAAAAAACAAGAAAACTCATGTCTGTAAACTTGCAGATGTGTATGTAAAGCTATGGGATAACCAAGTGGACAATGTTTTGGTTTCTCAATGAAATGATGAAAAAAGTGAGTCCATACAAATGACAAGGAAAAGATGGTGAGAAGCTTTCTTCCAAGATTTATATAGCATCTCTTAGTTCTTTTGTCAGAGTCAGTCATCTGGATGGGTCACAGCCGTTGCTTCAGCAAATAGCTTTCTATGAAATCTTGAGAGACATTTTTCTTCTAGAGACTCTCCTTTGGCACACTATACACAAGAGATCTTCTATCTGTGTAATACAACGATCTCCTTGGTCAGAAACTGAGGACTCTGAGCTGTACAATGCCAAAGCAGAAGTTCTCTTATGTCCTAGGTCTTTACTGACCTCAAGAGGCCAAGATCTAAATATTAACTATCCTCCTGCCCCATATATTTTTCTAGTTTTTATTCTCCAAAATTCAGTTGTTGAACATTCAGAAAACTCCTGACAGTATATTGTAATGGTAGCAGTGAATTAAATATTGAAATTTTATGAATATCATACACAAAATAGAACCATAATTCCTACCAACCATGGATGTTCTAATAGTTGAATCCCTGTAAAATGTTAACAGATAACAGTTACATAGTTTTACAAAGAAATTTTCAATTAAAAAGCCATACATAATATTGTAAAATTGCAGTCATGATGATATTTTTGTAGCACATTTAAATTTCTATTTTGATATCAAATAGACTTCTTAGTGCATCATCACTACCTAGTACATAAGAAGCTTTCATTAACCTGTTGACTTTAGTGGATGTCATTGAAGAAATTTGTAACATTGTCTGAACTCCTTAATATGTAGGCATCTCTAAGTATAATGGCACATACATAGCATATACATTACGTTTTTGTTATTATTGATGGGTGATATCATGTTGATTTGATGTGAATTTCTTATCACAAGTAGATGATGCACAAAAGAAAGACAAGTATCTGAACCTAAAAGAAAAGTCTATCACCATAGGTAATTCTTGTTTTGCATTTTGGAATCTCCATAGATCTGAAGGAAAGAGTATATTTAATACATTATGAGATTAATAGCAATGAATTCTTATAGCCATATGGAAACTTTCATTTCTTAAATTAGTTTCGTATCAGAACATCTTTAAATCAGAAAACCTATCATCTTATTTGAAGGAATCTAACATTTTGACTATGAACAATGTAGACATATCATAATAATATATTTTAATCACATTTATTGGGGTGTCTCCCATAGGCAATGGAGATCACTGGGGCCTCCCATTAATGAACAAGAACTGCATTATATTTCCAGGCAGCTTCTTTCTTATTTATCAAGTGTAATCCTGTCCAATAATTTCCCCCTATACTAAGAGAATTTTGTTAAATTAACAATATCTTTATGACTTATGAAAACCAGATCATATTATTTAACATGCTATTTTTGAAGAATGGGAAATTCTCAAGATATAATACTTCAACAACAATCTGTATTACATTTAAAAAACAAATTTTAACATCACTTTGAAAAGCAACTTTGGTGGTAGCATGCTTTCTAATCTATAAATCAAATTAAATTATGAACAAATGTTCCAAAAATGCAAAAAAAAAAAAAAAAAGATAAAGAAAACTGTTGACTTCAAGTAAAAAAGAGCTTTTTTAAAGTTAGAACAAATGCACAAAGATACACAGAAAATCTACTTACAATATAGTTTGCACTCAAATATATTTTTGGCCACATTGAAGTACAATAAATGTCATACAATTTTAGGAGTTTGTAATTATAAATATACTAGTCTAAAGTTTTATAGGTCAATTAGTAGGGATCTCTCACAAGAAGAATTTCTAAGGGAAAATTTCATTTATCTATAATTACTATATTTTTTTGTATTTTATGTTGTCTTAAGAGTACTAGTAACTTTTGTGTCCCTTTCTTTTATACAGCTTTCAGCTAAGTTACCTCCATGTACTTGATCACCTACCGACACCTTTGATTTCTGTTTTTGGTTACCATCTCCTGGGTATCTTGAATCAATTTCTTTAATTGGCCCCAGGTTGGGTCTGGTCCCAACCTTGTATATTGCTCGTAGTATAGTCTTTGAAATTGTCCCAGCCTGCAGGTAAGTCCACGGAGACCCTAGAGGGGGAGTGGGGATGAGAGGGAACAAGAGACATGAAGAATGGAGACAAGACCAAAGTCTGATCAAGTCTCATTTATTCAAGGAAAGAGTAACAAATATATAGGGTATTGGGGAAGGAGGGAGTTGAGTTCTGAGCTGTCAGCAGGTAACTTAGTAACAGTGGCAAGACAGGGTTATAGGTTAATTCAAATTTTCAAATTTCCCGCTCATGGGCTCAGAAAGTGGGCTGATTAACATAATCTTTGAATGGGCCAAACAGGCTAGGCAAGGAGCTGCTTAACTACCAAACTCAACTCGTCGAGGAGGTTAAGGTGGTGCTGCCTACAGATATAAGATGGCAGACAATTACAGGGCTTCCCACATGAAGTGTCATTGTCTCAAGACTTAGCATCTGCTTCTTGAGAGAAGAAACTGACTCCTGCAGGTCCAGGTCCATGATACAGTCAGACAGATTTCTCTGGCACCCAGATAGATTATTCTGCATTCTCTGAAAAGATACAAGCATGATTTTGGCCCCATATGAGTACTATGCTGACTCTCTTCTATTTTCTAGCATAAAGATCTTTCAAAGTACCTCTCCTAAGGTTCTTTTCCTGTACCTGAATGAATTGTCTTTCTGCTGCTACACTCTGGTCCACACTAGGCTATAAAATGTTAATAGTATACACTGTAGGGAAATATTACTCTTCTATTTTTCTAATTGAACTTTTAGCATATGATAAACACATTTAACACCTTTTAGACTTTGAGGTTATAAAGAATTTCCATCATATGGGAAATGTGAAAAGCTTTACAAAATATTTGATAGGTAGCACTCATATAGGATGGGCCATCATGGATTCAAAGTGCCTGCAGCAACCTTGGCCACTGTGCCACCACTGCCCACTCACCTGCCTGCTTGTTCCCTCACATGTCAGTCTGAGATCCTACAACTGTGCAGAGCAGCACATGTGGCATGGTGTGGGTGGCCTGTCAGTTAAAAGCCTCAGCATGGCCCAGCAGATTTGGGATATGGGACTAGCTATGCTTTTTCCCCTTAACCCACCCATCAAAATCTACTGTGGTGCACAGAAACCACCTCCTCAGTGTGGGCTCCCACAAGTCACTCGTGACATCAAGTCTGACCCACCATACATTGAGCCAGGCCAGGCCATGCTACCTCAGGGAAGCTGTTTGTACTGTAGAACCCAGATTGGTTAGCAGGGCTGGGGCAGGCCTCCATGGAAATTTCCACAATAAATGATGGTCTCCACATCAGTTTTAAATTCATACTCATTTGCACTTTGGACAGATATTAGGAAGTTTTGTTAAATGGTCAGATAAATGACTGCATTGCCCTTATTGATGCAGCAGAGCAATTTTGGGCAAAATGTTCCTTGTATGCACAGCTGAAACAAGTAACCTTGTTTTTTCCCTTTCTTCTAGGTTGTGCATGAATAATCTGTGATAGATGTTGCCAAGATTGCCCGTTGTACAGACGAGGGGCCCATGTGTGTAAATTTGAATCATCTCAGACAGAATAGTCCATTGTTTTGGGTATAAAATCCTCTTTGTAGCACTTATTTGCATTTTCAAAGGCTGCTTATTGAATGATTAATTAAAAGCATGACTCTATTCTGTGAAGGATGGAAGTCTCAGCCTGTGACACAGCAAAATTTTCTGTACTGAGAAAGTTAAAGTAGCTGCTTGTAGCACTGTTAATGTTATTAGTTTTACTTTGGGTGGCTGTGAAATAGAAATCAGAGCAAAACACTCCCTTAGTGGGAAAGATCTTTTGTCTCCCATAGCTCCTTCCTTATCTGCTTGAGCAAGGCTAGAGAGTTTACACTGTGTGGGGAGGGGTAGTTGAGCTGCCATTTTTTTCTGTTCTGGACTTAATTTTAAAATAGTGCTTCAAGCCAAATCCTCTGTGGTCATTTTAAGAAGCATATAGAGACACTCCCTAATCCAAGTCCACACATACACAAAAATGTAAATATGGGAATCAGTAATACCACAAATATTTCTATACATATCCATTTTCTTTGAGAACCTGTTTGCCCCATGTTTTATACTGGATGATAGAATTAATATTAATATCAATATATCTTTGGGATCAATATGGATAAGATCAGAGCACATCTCTCTCTTTTGTGTATACTAGAAGTGAGCTTATATCTTCAAGAGTTTCTTCATACCCTGAGTCCGTGTTCAAGTACCAAAATGACACACACTCAGTGCCGCTCACAAAACTTCTGGGGTGAAGGACAGTGGAAGATGAAGAAATGAAGCCAAGAGTCAAAATACAGAAGGCTGAGGTCAGATGGAGCTCTCTCTGGATGGGAGAAAAGCAACTGCCCAATAACTGCTGAGCATTTATTCATATACTAGCTAGGTTCTTGTTAGTTGAAACCCCTCTGTCTAGCAAGTTGATTGCCTGGTTTCCTCAAGGCACCTTGTTTTCTTGGACTGGAACAAGTCATTCACATGACTTGCCATGAGCACTCTGCATGTATGATTACTCTCCAGCTTCAGACCTCCCCACATAAATGTGAATCAGGTAATTCTGGGAGTAGAGTTTAATATGCAAGTCAAAAACTCACATGGCTCAGAATAAATGCATGTTCATAGAATAGACATGGTATCAGGGTGGATATAAACAATACAAACCATAGACATGAACCATTAATAATAGTAACAATTTAAAATGGGATAGGAGATAAAGAGATGGAGGGAGATGTGTGAGAAGAGGAGGGAAATTAAAAAAAGCAACAAGCTATGCCATGTATGTATACATATACTCTCCAAGTTGAAAGTAAATTTTAAGTATTACAAATAAAACAAAAGTTAAAAAGCATATGAGTGTTTGATCCCTTTGAATATTTATCTTTCAGGAGCGATAGTGGATTTGCATTTATTTCTATTTTTAGTTAATTATTTCTATAACCTATTGGTACTGTATTTGTTTACAACCTTGAAATAATTAAATGCTATGCTAGACAACCTTAGAGGTTGCAGAATTAAACTTAAGGTTTATTATCTCTTATATATTGCTCTCTGGTGAAGGGGCAATAAAACAAAACAATAATACAGTGTAGATTAAAATGTATCCCTCAGTTTCTGTTTGCTACCGGGAATTCCATGGCTTGAACCAATACACATTTGTTATCTTGTAGTTTTGGAAGAAAGCCAGAGTGGGTCTCTCAATGCTAAAATTAATGTGTCAAGAAGATACTGAACCCAAGATTGCTTCTTAAGGATGTAGGGGATATTATCTTTTTTCCTCTTTCTGAGTTTGGAGAAGCTGTTCATAAGCTTGCTGCGTGGCTGCTTGTGTTATGGCTCCATGGTGAGCGGCACGTCACTCTGCTGCTCGTTGCATATGTTCTATACTAAATACTCCAGTTTTCATTTGGTCACCTCAGCTGCACTTTTTGTTGAAATTGAAGCTACAAGATGTCCTCAGCTTAAGATTATTAAATTAATTACATCTGCAAAGCCTTTAGCATATAAGGTAGTATAGTCACAGTTTGGAGTGTGGATACCACACTGAGGAAGGACACATGCATCACACTTTTAAAACTCCCCCTTTCCACCTGTCAGCATTAATAGAGTCTGTGAACCATAGTGCAGCTACTATACTTAGATGTTGATATTTATTGCAGAGAATTATTTACAAGGATGATGTAAAAGACATCTTTTCTCATTTATTCAAAATATAAAACCTCAGTGGAAATTGTATCTCAAAAATAAAATAAATAATGGTAGAGTAAAAAGAAAGAGAAACAAAAGGCTTTTTGGGAAAAATATTGTGACACATCTCAATTTCATTGGATGAAAAGATTTTAAAAAATACAAATGCTTTGTCCATGATTGCACAGTTGATCAATGGCCAAGTAGAAATGGGAACCAGGGCTCATTTGTATTATTGATGTCCCAGATAGTGACCTTAAAAATAGCTAAAGTTAGAAGCTACCAAAAACTAAATAGAAAATATGTCTACATCATGTGCTTTTAAAATTCTTTTCACTTGTTTCTAGCTTATTTGGAATATGTCCATGTATTGTCCACATCTATCATTCTCAAAAAAATAAAGATTTAATATAATAAAATGATGGAAGTAATTTTATTTCAAATAGCTATTCCAACTTTGTAGGAATTAAATAATTTTTTGAAGTCGAATATTTTCTACATAAGATATTTATTTCTGATAATTTTTTGAGAAGTGTAATGTGTTATTTTTTGATTCTTGTGAAATGATTATAATTTAAATGCTTTCTGGCTTCTTATACTTAAAAGAGAAAAGGTCCAAAGATAAGCAGTTTGAGCCTCTGTGGAATTGTCCTGTGATGCTCTGAGATGCAAGATACTTTTAAGTCCTGTGTCATTCACATTTATAATCTCTGAATGCATTTGATGTTCTGTTTTTATTTCAGATCAACCTACCAATTTAAATTGACAGAGATAAAGTAAGCTTATAATTTAGAATTTTGTAGTTATTGGATTTGTTCCTCTTCTATGTGAAAGTATGAATCTAAGAACTCTGTGATGAAAAAAGAAAGCTTCAGCAGAGGAAGACAAACAGTTATTCTGTCACTTCATAATGGCAGCTTTTTATCCTCCGACCCAAGGTCAATTGCATTGTCTTTGCTGAAAGATAGAGAACTATTGCTAAGAAGGATTTTACTGGGCAGCAATTCTGAATCTATTTCCTCTGATGAAATGTCAATAGCGTTCTAGGACAAAACATAGTTTTTCTAGAAACAAAGGTGAAATTGGGCTTCCAAGTGTACTCCACAAATCAATCCCTTTCAATAGAAAACATTCGAGAAGAAAAAATTAACCAGTAATCCAATATGCTGTTATGTTTCCATCTTTTTACTTTAATTCATCAAGCATAGTACATTTTCTCCAGAAAACCAATTTAGGGATGCATTTTAATGGTTTTGAAGTCATAAAACTTGTAGTAAAACATCAGCTCCTGTGAACCTAGAAATCCTTGAAAACTAACAAGAGATAAGATTCTCTGAAAGAACTTTCTTAGAGGACAGGTGTGCTATGTGCTTTTCTAAAAATTTAAACAGTCTATTAAGACATACTTATGTATTCAAAATAACATTTCTCTACATGTGATATTCTAGCATTGTGTTTTAAAACATGAATGCATCATTTATAGAAAAATCATGATGCCTTCCAAAATTTTTATCAACATCATTAAATTTTACAAAAGCATATTTTGTTCATTTTTTTGAGTTGGGGGCTTGCTATATTGCCTAGAATGCCCTTGAACTCTTGAACTCAAGAAGTTCTCAGCCTTATATTCCCAAGAACAGTGAGCCACATCTCCAGTGCCCATTCTGTTTTTAAAACATTATGTTTTTAAACCTAAAATAATAAATATATAACATACAAAAATCAATTTTTCTTACAAACACATTAAACTCATATATTTGTTTATATGTAGCATTATGTGCATTTAGTTTCTGGAAATGTATTTGCAGGGCACATAAACATATACAAGTATAACACATGTTTCTAAGTGTATAGTTATATTAAACACAAAATGGTATTCAAATAGAAATATATTGAAAACTGAAGGAGAGGAGGCAAGTAAAGAAATAGAGAAATAAAATAGATACAGATTTATTTGGGTCATTCTGGTGCAGAAGGACTGAACAGTAGCACCAATATGTCAGGTGATCTCTACTTTCTGATCAGCAAAGTGGTAGCTACTTAGAATGGCCAGTTCCCACAGAACACAGAGTCACACAGAACACACATGACCCACCTGAAACAGAGAGTTTGGAGATCATTGCAGGTTTTAATGGTTGGTAAGTCTCTAGTTGCTGGGATCCTAAATAGCTGAAGTCTTTTGAAGGTCCATCTGCTTCGTACACTGCCCTGTAAAAATCTGCTGTGTAAAAACATCTAGAAGCACCAGATCTTGTGATACCATGGAATGATTGAGGATAAAAGATTAAATTCAAAATGGTCACCACTTATGCCTGGCAGGAACAATTTGATGTCTCCTGAATCCTCCATAAATGTCAACAGAGATAAGATACAAGCAGCAGGCTCAGTTCAGTATTTTGAGGAAGAGAATTCAGTTTGTTACATATAAATTATTTAACATTTTCTTTAAGGAATTATAATTTTCAAAACTTTCACCACTGTCTGGCTTACCAAAAGTGGAAGAGGATAATAAAGAGTAATGCAAGATTTCTGTTCCAAAATAAAACAGCTGCTTCAGGTTTATAAAACAGAATTGTGCCTGAAAAAAATCTTTAGTTTTACTTTTTTATCTCCCTTCCAGGAACACACGTGCTCAGTAGGGCAGTGCATTGTTAATATGTCCTATTTGCTTTCAGAAGCTGTTCCAGAATATGTGCTCCAAAAGTGAAAGCCTAGTTCTGGGAGAACATAGATAACAGCAGCTATGGAGGCTCTCCGAGTTAGCCAGCGTAGAATTCAGGAATGGTGCGGTATGAGGAGTCCTAAGCAAGGGGAGATATACCCAGCTGACCCAGGAACAAACTAAGCTGAGAGAAACCAACTAGAAATGCAATCCAGGTGCTATAAGTGGAACAGATAAAATCTCAGTGCTGCAGCTAGAACCCACACCCCTGGAAGCCGTGCTTTGAATTTCCTGCCACTGCTGCTGCGTCTGAATCAGCACAGCAGGGACAGAAATGCGAAACCTCTGAGAGTAGGAATCACTGAACAGAGTTGATAGTGGGACTTGTAGGGAGGCCTGCATTGACATGTGGAGAGTGAGAGGAACGGGCATCCCTCCATAGATAAGGAGGCTCCAGCAAAGGACATTCTGAGACCCAGCAGACTAGCTGGAACAGGATACTGCAGTGACTTCAGTTGCATGTTGCCCTCTCAAGTGGGATTGTTGGGGAGCGCTTGCCTGGGTGATGCCACCAACTAAGACCCAGTAGGCTAGCCCAAACCAGGTCCCGGCACCTGGTGGTGCATCCTAGCAGTGAAGCCTTCAGTAGGTTGACTGACCTGGATGGGCAGGCCCAGCAGAAGCTGCCCAGGTCTGTGTCTCCCTAGTACACTGCAGTGGGTGGAAACACCTAGCCAGCACAATTCAAACAAACTGTAACTGATAGAGAAAGAAATGGGCCTCCTATATAGACTTGTATGGAAGGAACAAAAAGTATGGGAAGAGGGAGCAACAAGAAAGGGTCCTCGGCCCCCAATCCTGAGAACACTGATCCAGGAAAGGTAAATGCAAAGGATAATGAGGAAAGAAAATATGCAATATCAGACATGGCACCAATAGACATAAAGCGATATCTCTGGAGTCTCATAGATGAGTTCAAAAGTGAACTATTTAATGACCTAAAGCAAGATATAAGTAGAATAGTTAGAGAAATGCTAAGCACTGCCCCAGAAAAAACAGATGGTGGAATGGAAGAACAGAAAAAAAGGGGATAATTGTTTGATGGAGAAAATAGAGAAAATATAGAATACATGAAACAGATTCAAAGAGATTACCAGGAAACTAAAAACTCTATCAAAAGCTGGCATAACAGCTTGAAAGAAACTAAGGATAGATTATGTGAACTGGAGGACAGATTTGTAAGGTGGGAGCATGAAATGCAAAACCTCTTAAAAAATAACAAGAAAACAAACAGCAATAATACAAAGGCTAGAAGATAAGAGGATCTATAACTTAAAATTTAAGAACATAAAAGAAGAATTAGGGACATAAACAAATGAACTACAAAAGCTATTCACAGAAATAATCCAGGAGAATTTCCCTAATTTAACAAAAGGCAAAGATACTCAAATGTATGAGGCATACAGGATCCCAGCCACCTACAACCCAAACAGAGCTACACCCAGGCATATAATAATCAAAATTCCAGAAATCTAATATAAGAACAGAATATTAAAAGCCATCAGAGACAAGAAACAGATCCCTTACAAGGGAACACCCAAGCAGACTTCTTGGCACAAATCATCAAATCATGAAGACCATGGGAGAAAATAATTCAAGCCTTGAAAGATAATAACCTCCAGCCAAGATTGATATATCCTGCACAGCAGTCCTTAGAAATTGATGAAAAAACAAGGTGCTTCCAGGATAAAGAGGAACTAGGGGAATTTGCAACCACCAATTCAATTCTACAGAGAATCCTGCAGGCCATTCTTAAAAAAGAAAAATACTAAGATTCCAGAAACAGTGGCTGAGAGGCTACAACGAATGGAGCAGAAAGCAAAATGAAGAAGACAAACTGACATCTAATGACAGAAAAAGAGCTCACCAGAAATGAGGCAGAGAAGGTTGGATGGTAGGAACAGCTATTTGGAGAAAACAAGACATATTAATAGCTAGTGCTGATTTAATATCGTCTTGTTTTGAAGTCTCATCAAGCTTTTGTTCTTCTATCTCCATTGGTCTTAACATGTTGAATCTTATTGGATTTTATTATATGTGATAATATAAACAAAAACTTTTATAGACAAGGAGATTATACAGAAGCCATTGTTCATTTTCTGTTAGTTAATTCTGTAATACTGTAATACTGTCATTCTCGTGAATGGTTTTACATTGTCTTGATATGTTTGATGCTAGAGTACATGAAGTTATACTCAAAGATTTCAAAGAAAGAGACACTATGGTAACTACTTTTATGACAGGATATCTTGTGGTAAAACACTATTTTGCTTAAATGGTTATCTTTTGACTTGTGTTGTTTTGTTGTTATGCTCTCTTTTATCTCAATCCCCTTTTTTATTATTCACTTTTTTATCTTTTTAATTAAGGGAAAAATTTAAAAAAGCAGAATATATTATAGTAACACACTTTGATTTCCTATTAACTTGATTTGAAACCTTGTATTGCTCTCACCATCTTGTTTTGACTGATTTTCCTCCATTCTGTTTTGCTTGATACTACCAAGTTCGAGAGTATAGGCAACAACTGTGAAGACAATAAAATTCATTATGACGCCCATTCTGGTTTGATTATTACCTTCTTTTGAAGTCCTGTAATGTCTCCAATGTTTTGGTTTTGTTCTTTACTGTTTTGTTCAATTTTATTATAACTGATGATATAGGAAATTCTTTTTAAGACATCAAGAGGCAGTATGGTAACCATTGTTGATCACCTTGTATTCTGTTTTTACATTATGTACTATGTCCATCCTTTTGATTTGACTGACTCTGTTTTGTTATGTCACATTTTTTTCTCTTAAAAAAAAGTAATAAGAACTGTGAGAGTAAAAAATCCAAAATGTGTAATTGTCATTGTACAAAAGAGAGGAAAAGAAAGTGCTCTAAAGGATATAACTGCATGTATATTTAAGTGTATAAGATAGATAACCATATTACTGAGTTTTGTTGGATCATTGAACAGAACTGTTTGCAGTCTCACTGTTTGAATGTCCACTTTATATGCTTTAATTTTGTAACTTGAACAACTATATGTAATCTATTAACTAGTGATTTTCTACTTTTATTTTGTCTGAAATTCTGTATAACTTGTACTCCTTTTCTGTTTTTTTTTTTCTTTTTCTCCTTAAATAAAATTTAGAAAAAAAGTGAAAGCCTAATGAATCTCTTGCAGAAACCACATCTCAACGCAAATCTCATATGGGAGATTCTACTAAGTCTGCAAATATCCGTGACCATCATGAACTAAATAATCAAATCCTTTAAGCAGCATTCATGTGGTTCTTACCGTGGTTGCTAGTCTTCTAGTTATACTTCTACCCAAGTATCTGAAGTGTCATTTCCTTAAAAAGGCTTATGGCAAAATCAAAGAAAGCATCTAGGTTAACAAATTACAAGTTAACAATCTGAGTATCACACCTCAAAATCTGACAGGTAAGGATCAATAGAGCAGTGTTAGTTAAATCTGAATCACTGGACATGAATTGCAGTTATAGCCTTGTAATGGATATTTTTGTTATCCTGAGTATAAATTCTCACCTGCTATCATTATCTTAATAATTGAGGTTGAATTGAGACATTGTCTGAAAAAGAAAATAAATGTGCTAAGACCTCTGCACCTATAATCATTTCAATACAAAAATTATTGTATTTGGTCTTTTGGGAGATGATCCATCTTCTCTCTGGCAGGACAATACATCTCAACTCTTATGATCAAAGGGAATGAAACAGTCATGGCAATGGGAAATCCATGTATGCATGCTGGAAAGGACTATATTTTGGTATTCTTCAGCATTATAGAGGCTTGTTTCACTCGTATTCCTAGTGAGTCACTAACAAAATATCTGTGTTCTTTCTTCATTTATGTTAGACTTCATTGATCTAGGAGTCTTTGTTGCAAAGAGAAGGCTATTCTACCAGTAATTCTCTGAGCTGCTAAGGTGAAACTGCCACCTGGTTCTTGTCATCAAATTAGTATGCAAATAAAGAGGCTATTGTGTTTATTGGGCAGATTTATCCTTTCAAGCAGAAATTGGTTTATTATTGTGCAAGAAGAAATAAATACTGTGGGAAAAGGTGATCTTGTCAGTTGCATCTTATGTCATAAAAATAATATAAAATTAAATATTTAGTAAAGTATTGACTATAACCCATCAAGAAACTTTGAACTTGTTAAGGTTTTAGGCCTCTATTTTGCTCATACTCAATGAATACTATTTAGGAAATTTTCATTTTTATAATCAAAAGGTTAATTACATTTCAAATTAGTCAATTTTTTAATGTCTTTCAGGGACTATGCCTAATTTGCTACATGGGATATGTGTAATATTTTAAACTTCTATTGTAGATTATATGTAATACTGATATTTTATAGATACCCTGAATGTATCACTGGTATTATTTTAATGATAGTGTAACTCTAATGTTCTTAAGACCAGTCAAACTGATGTATGTGGTATGGTATCATATAAAGTATATATGCTGAAAAAACTTACTGAATAATGCTTTAATGTTTATACTCCACTATGTGGGTCATTAAAAGTAATGCATTCGTGATTCATAAAATGATAAATTGGGAATTGACTGAAAGAATATCAAAGAATGTTGTTGAAGTTACATATACATCTAAAAATAAAACAAGAGAGGCAGAGTTGAGCTAAGCTTTCAATATCAAGGACAAAAATGACAGGGCCTGCTTTTCTTTCATTACAGTGAAATGTCTACATACGAACCATGAGTGATGATGACAAGTGTCCCGGCCAATGCTAGGATTCTGCTAACTGAGTTCATTAAATGTATTCAGCTAATGAAACCGAGGTCACAAGATCAATCTCCCTGTGGTCTTTATGTTTTCCCAACTGCCAGCACATGAAATCACTTAGAGGATTCAGACTGGAAATATATAGACATTCAGTCTAGTTAGGCATCTTAATTAGGTCAGTCCTCTGCCATCAGAAACTAGCAAGTCTTTGAGACCATTTTGTACAAAAGCTTTTAGAAAGAGTTGGTTTCATTATCTCCCATTCAAATAACTACTTTCTTCTAATTTATATTTTAGCATGCTAATCTGAGTGCCAAATTATATCATTAATAGGAATGATACAATCACATGATCTTGTAATTGAAGCAACAAATGTATCCTATTATTTTCGCCTTTGATTAAATTTCCATTTGTCCTCAGACATTGAAAAATGAGAGGGATAATATGATAGTTGAGATCTTGAATTATGCAGTTATTTTTCTCAATTATTGATAATTCCTTTTGTATTAATACAGAGGGTTTAAATATTGCTGCATGCTAAAAGACTACACGTTATGGCTAAATATTTCTAGTATGATACCTAGATACTAATTAACAATGTAATACAAGTGCATATTTAAAATATGGTTACCTGCTGATAAGTAACAAATTCATGCAATGCAGGCAAAGGTTAATAGTAAGCTCAGTGAAATCACATTCTAGAAAATAATTCTATTTCAAAATTATAGCCATGTTGATGATTAAAAATAGGTCCTAAATTAATTTACCTAAAAGAACACAAAATTAATTTGGTTTGGAAAATGTATAAAGATTTATTGACAAAAGCACCCTTTTCCCTGGAAAATAAGCATTGAAAATCCAAATTTATATTTGTATAATATCGATTTGCAATTTTTACTGATAACTATAAAATTTTAATTTTCATTATTTCCTCAGTAGGGACATAGGAAAAAAGAATTAGGATTACAATTGCATTCTATTTTGAAAAATATAAAAGTAAAACACCTATGGATTATTTCATGTCTATTTTCTACCGCACACATATTTATGCTCCAGAAAATTTTAATAGTAAATGTTCAAACCTAAAAATGCCCAAAACCTTGGTACACATAATTTGTTTATTTGTGTTTAAAACTTTGGTATATGATAAAACATTTTACGTAGTCTATTCAGGACAGGAGGAGAGGCAGCAAAAGTAGGGATTAATGCATGTAGTAATAGACAAAGAAAAGAAGTATCAGGAGTATTTAACATCATGTTTCTGGAATAAATCTGCCAGGGTTTGACTTCTGATTTGATCACTTACCAGCCAAGTAATGTAATTTTTTTGTTTGTTTGTTTGTTTCCAACCTCTAAGTCCCTTTGTGCATGTGTGTGTGTGTGTGTGTGTGTGTGTGTTTAATATACATGGAAAGTATAGAAAGCAGTGCTTGAGGCATGGTGGTATCAGGTTCTGTCCTAGATCCCTGATCTCCCAAATGAGTGTACTGCAGAGGTTAAATAAAATGAGACAAATTGTATGATTTTTAGGGCTACAGGAGAGTCAAAACCCTTTAATTAAGCTTGAGACTTTGAGAGTAAAGACAAAGGATTCTCTGGATCAGTCCACTTATATTAGGACCAAGGACAAAGGATAGAGAAACTGAGGAAAGTGCAGACAATGAGCAAGACCTTGGGAGTCACTTTAAAGATGTCTCCAAGTAATGAATCAAGTCAGTTCAGTAGCACTTTCTTATCATGAAGACGTGGTAGAAGTGAGATTGTAGGCATAATCTTTGCAGCTGCAGTCTCTATCTTGTTAATTGGAATTGGAGCCAAGTGTCCTCAGCTGTGGTCTTATCTTGCCTTTGAAGTATCTCTGGCCTCACAAGCCACCACAGACCTCAGCCAGGACCAGTGATTCATAGAGGTTCACTTACTATGAATCAGCTCCTGTCACCAGGCCAGGGGCCTAGACCTAGGACAGACTCACAGATAAACACAGAAAGCCAATTAGTAAAATTTAAATCGTGCTCAGAGTCACTTTGTAGTGGTCTCCAACGTGGTGGTATCTCATTTGCATGTATTTACTTATCACCATGATATCTGGTTTGCATGTATTTACTTATCACCATGATGATCCTTATTTTCATATTAAAACTGAGGCTGAGGCAAGAGGATTGCTATGAGTTCAAGTTGCCCTGGGCTAAAAAGTGAGATCAAGGCCAGATTGATCTACAAAGTGAGATCCTATCTCAGAGAGAGAGAGAGACAGACAGACAGACAAACAGACAGGCAGACAAAACACATACATATTAGGCAACTTTCTGACGTTTTTTGCTCTAGCTACATATATAATATTAAGGAAGTTTATCTAGTTAAAAAAAGAGACACATTATACATTAACTATTTTGAACTATTTTGGTTACTCATAATCAAAGTCAGTTTGGATTTAATGGTTTAATAAAGATTTCAAATGGACCATTGGTTTTGGCTAAGATGGCAATTTTTTCCAAGGATGCCAGATTCTCCCCAGATACTGAATACTTTTCCTAACATAAAAGAGACCTTCAAAAGGAATGCTAATGCACAAGAAATGTAAATACCATGTAGACCTGAGGACAGTGACCATTAGCTAAATTAGTAGTTTATGGACAATAAAGGTGTTACTAAATATAGTAGGGCTCTGTTTTTTTTGTTTGTTTGTTTGTTTTGTTTTGTTTTTTAAATGTATTTTAGAGAGAATAAAACCAAGCAAAATAAAAAACAATAAAGCCAATCAAACCAAAACAGTGTAAGTGACAAAGGATTTCAAAATAATAGAAATCAATAACGGTTGCCATCATGCTTCTGCTGTCTCAAAACAGGATGCCCATACCTTCAGACATAGTAAAATCAAACAACAGAAACTGAATAGAACTAACAAAAACAAAATAATGAATCCAATACAAGACTTCAAAATGAAATAATAGTAGATCCAAAATGGCTACCATAATATATATTGTTATCTTCAAAATAGCTGTCAATGCCAATGTATCTCAGTGGCACAGTACCTGCCAGCCAAGCGCAAGGTCATGAGTTTGAACCTCTGTACCTTAAAAAAAAAAAAATAAAATAAAATAGGAGGGCTCTCTTTTATTCCAATATCTGATAGAAAAATTCTACTAAAACACTTTTATCCCTTTCTTTTTTCTTTTTATTTATTTATTTATTTATTTATTTATTTTTTGTGTGTGTGTATGTTGCAATGCATTATGGTTACACTGATTTGGGAGGAATTTCTGTGGTTTATAGAATATCTTGATCAGTTTCAAATCCTCTATTTCTTTGTCATCTTTTCTTTTTGTCCACCCCGTGTGCCACTCTCCTCATCTTAGTAAAGTATGCCTCTTTTATACCATATGTCCTTTGACTATCTCTATTACTTATTTGAACCTTAAAGTTTTTTGTTTTATTTTGTTTTTTGGTGGTAATGGGGATTGAACTCATGACCTCACACTTACCAGGCAAGTGCTTTTGCCACTGAGCTATATTTTCAGCTTCCAATTCAAGGATTCTTATGTAATAGAAACCAGGTTATATTTAACTTGCTGTGTCTGACTTACTTAGCATTATGGTCTCACACATTTCTTACCCATGAGAATCAATTTTTTCAGTCTTCTAAAGGAAAGTTCCTCTCACAGATGAGTTGTTAAAAACTAAAAAATCATATAATTAGGCAGCAGCACAGAAAAGTTGATGAATGTTAGCTTATATAAGTAAGAAAAAGATAGCATCTGTGAAAGGTAGGTTAAGTTTCAAGTAGACATTTACTTACTGCTATGGATATGATCAGAATCTCCCCCAAAACATTCACTGTATCAAAGGCTTGGTTGTCAGTTGATGTGCTTCAGTTTGACTTTTATTTTAATGTTTGATTTTGATGTATGCTTGAGAAGCATGTTAATTATTATCTTGGAAAGGTGGTATATATACTTTCTTTATCATGTTTTCCTGGGCCTCTTCTGTGTCCTCTTCCAGGTCCTCTTTCCATGTCCAAAAAGTCTAACTTTCTGTTTCCTACTATCTCTCCCTTACTTTGTTTTAAAGGTATTTTTATTTAGTCTCTTCTATTAGTTAAATAATGTGGTAGTTAGCCCCCCTTTTTCTGATTTATTTCATTAAGTGTTAGAGTATTAAAATCCATTCATTTTCCTGGGAATTATTCAAATTTATCTTTCTTTGGGACCAAATATTGCTTCATTGTGTGTGTGTGTGTGTGTGTGTGTGTGTGTGTGTGTATATATATATATATATATATATATGAAATTTTTCTTTTTTCACTTATTTGTTGATAAGCATATAGGGTGCTTCCCTAATTTAACTTTTGGGTGTTGGAGTTGCACTGCTATAAAGATGACTGAACTTTTGAAAGATGCTTGGATTATAAGGATGTAAATTTCATTAATAGGTTAACTCTGATTATACCAACTGTCAGAAGGTCCTAGTTGGAGGAAGTGTAACTGACAAAGAGTTTATTCTGTTCCTGGCTCTTGCCACCCTCTCCCTGTCTTTCTTCTCCCAGCAAGTTCTTTTTTTCCATGGCATACTCTTGTCATCAAGATGTTTCCCTAACCATAGGCCCATAGCAATGAGTTAGCTGATCATGGACTGAAACTTTTAAATCCATGAGACAAAAAAAAACTTTCATCCTTTCAGTTGATTTTTCTTAGACATTATGTCACAGACAGGTAAAATTTATTAGCAAACTTACACATACACATGGCATTCAGTACATACTTATTTGCAAACACACAAACACATATATGTGCATTTAATAATATATAAACACATTCTAATAAGGCAATGTGTATTGAAATACTATGTGTACATTTCTAATATATAAAATAAGATGAATTTACTCTTTTTTAATGCTTAAGAAATAGAGAAATTTTACAATAAATTTTTCCAATTTTACAATCTTACTTTTACAACATTCTAACTGAAAGATCTTTCTTATTTCCCAAAAGAACATTTACATTTGCTTAAAGAAAAATAATTGACAAAGGAAAAAGAATTCTTTTAACACTGACACCTTAACTCAGACAAGAAACGAAAATGGTCTACAGCACCAGAAGAAGTTTTCCAACATGCTTTTATGCAAAACACAAGTGTCCTCCATTCTTTATTCGTCTTCTAAATTACAATAAGTCCTTGGAGAGAACTTTCTAGCTGTGGACAGTTCTATGAATCTACATTTTTCAATACTCAAATCAGGCTTTTAAATTCACCTCCTTTCAATTGCACTTTTATCTTCATAATCATTATAATATTGAGAACATATGAGTATAGCTTGGCAAGTGGAAAGTCATTCCAGGATGATAACCGGATGCTACATGATTTCATTCTCAGTGTGGTGCAACTATCTTAAGTTTCTCTAATGCAAATTTTGAAGATTCGGGAAATTATTTTTTCTTTCCTATACACCAGTTGATATGAAATTGGTACATTTTTTTTCTGTTGTTGTTGTTTCTGTCACTGCCCTTGTGAACTTGGTTCGTTTTCAGGGTTGTATGTTTATTTTTGCAGATAATTATGAAAATTTATTTTTTAAATGCTATTAAATCTTGAACAACTTAGTGTGTTTTCAGACCAATTTTCTTCCTCATTTTAGTCCTAAAATCATTCACAGATATTTTTCCTGAATAGATTTTAGCTTTACCACATGGGGCTACATTTCTAAATGCTATTTACTTCATTTGCAAATGGCTTTTCTCTTTACATTTTCAATGCATGGGGTGCAAACCCATTATCAGTGAAAATGGAAGAGATAACTACACAGAGAAGCTTTTTATAGAACTTCAAGTCTTCTCTTCTAAATGCAAGATTCTCAGGAAACTTCTCTTGTATTAGGAACAGAGAAAACTATCAATAATTTCTTCAGAGAGAAAGACTGATGGATATACAAATACAAGATAGATTGAACTCCACAAGATTTTCCTGAGGTATATGTTTGGTAAAATTTAGTATTTTATACTTAAAGATAGTTGAATATAATATTATTCATTCTTTTGACAATTATATTATCACAAGTCCCTTATTGATCAATCTTGTTTATTTAACAAGTCACGGGTCAGGATATGAAAGACAAATTTAGTAATTATCTTTAGTATTCTTTGAGTCAATACCCCAAATCAAAATAAAAGCTACAGTGTTGAAAGTTACAAAGCACATTGAACAAAGTAAAATTGAGCCAACAGATGAGGGAAAAAAGATAATACTATGTTTAGAAAATAAGTAATAAGTTGTTGTAAACAAATGCCACATTATTGGTAACCTTGATCAACGAAAAGGTTTAAAATATTTTGCCAGCAGAAAAAAAATTGATTTAAATAGTTCATCATTATTTCCTTAAACACTAAAAATACAAAGACCTCAGCAATAAAACTGTAGGGAGTTACAATTTAGTTAATTAGAATAAATAAACAATGAAAGTGACATTCTAATATGATTATTATGCAAGTAAAACACTGAAAAAATATATAAATAAAAATGACTAGCTGTATACATTTTCAAATAAGGAAGCAAAAACACCACAAATTCTTCTCATAGCAATTTAGGAACCTTCTACTTGGCCAAAGATAAACATTATTACAGTCCTAATGCTATATAATAGTTTTGTGTTTTTAGACTACTTATAAATGGAATTGAGAATTTTGTGTTGGCATGTGTTTCTTTAATTTCTGGTTGTAATGTTTTTCTTACTCATAATCGTCATGGATTCCTCCTCTTACCTCTCTCTCTCTCTCTCTCTCTCTCTCTCTCTCTCTCTCTCTCGTCTTTCTCATTCCAATAAATTAGTCATCTATTTCTGTAAAGTACCTGAGACACACAAGATTAAATGTTACATAGTTTCTTATATGAAAAACCTGAAGTATAAATAAAGAGCAAGATAAAATATAAATAACAGGAAACAGGGAATTTCTTGAAACGCTGGTGTTGCTAAAATCATTAATATATGGAGCAAATAAAAGTAGAGATTTCATTTGATTTTATTTAATAAATGTACTTATCTGTAACATGCTCATATTTCTAATAATATGCAATTATTCACATTCAAATATCTACCAGTTCATGTCCCTCTAATGGTGTATTTTAAACAAAGCAGGAAAATGCAACCATTAAATGGCAAATAAAATGAAATACCTTTATAAAGCTGCTTTATAGGCATTATCTAATATATGCACACTCTCATATTCATTTTCTCTATACAAACAGTTTTCCTGGGATTTATGCGCATTATACTATTTATGAACTTTAATGTGATTCCACATAATAAAGGTATTTGCATTTTAGCAGTGCCCTTCAGTAGGTTTTGTGCCAAGAACCCACATTGGTATGTAAATCTTTTTGCCTCTTAGCAGTCTCTGGACAGGATATTTCATGACCTGGCTTTATTACTTGATGGTACTTAACTGTCTCAGACGCTACACATACAAAAATAAAAAGCTAGCAGCCTTTACCATAGATAGTATCTCTACATTTTCACTCTGAAGAATTAACATATAAATTTCTTTATACTTTTTTAATCACAAGATGAATAGAGAACTCAGCTCTTGCCTTGTTCTCACTTGTTGAGTTATTGTCTCAATTGCTTCTTAATTCTCCTTCATAGATAAGAGTGATATATATATATATAGATATAGATATAGATATAGATATAGATAGATAGATAAGAGTGATGATATATATATATATATATATATATATATATATTCACTCTAATTTATTATTTACTTTTGTACTGGCTCAAAACTAGGTAAGTTGAAAATCACTTTCCCAAACCAATGGTTCCATTTTTTTTGTTTTAAATCTTATTTTCCGTGTCTACAAATCTTGACGTTATAATCATTCTTCTTTTTAGTACCCATTTTCTTTACATCCTATGATTAGGATTTTGTCTTCCTTTTATCCTGTGGATTTTTTGCATTCGTATTCTGTTGAATAATCCCTTTTACTGTGTCACTAATAACAGAAGTCCTTAGTGCCCGTCACATTTCCCTTCTCTTTCCTCCCCCTAATTGACTTTCACTGTTTGCTGAGTCTAAGATTACCTTTGGTGAACTATGAATAGTCAGCTCAGCTGTACACTTCCAGAAATTTCAGGTAAAGATATTAAACTTTCTTGTTAACCACGCATCCTATCTGCTGAAAAAAATCTTTTCTGATCTAACACTCCAGAAGTACACTGTCGGTTTCCTCCTAAAATACATTCTTTCCCAGTATTCTCCACCATTGTGGAAGACGCTTCTTCCATGTCTCACCTGTCTCTTTACTCAGGTTATGTATTAAGCCAAGTCCTACTGACCTCTGTCCAAAGCATATCAGACATACAGCTTCATAACTTCGCTAGCACTGTGCTGACAATTCCTTGTGTTTTTTATTGGTCTCCTACAGACAAAGAGGATTTTGTTTTTGTAGTCTCACAATCTGTTTGGCTATTTCCTCTCTCGTAATGAAATTCTAGATTTGAATTTGTGCAGTTTTACTAAGCTTCATGCTAAACCCATTTAAAACCGAATTGTATTTTTCTTGACAAAACTGAATTCATCATGGTCCTATGGAATCGTTCTTTTTTTTTTTCTTTCTGATATGTGAATGAAATATAATTATCTCCCAAAGAGCCAATCTCTAACTCCTGTTCCTTAGGAATTAAGGCTTCAATATATGAATTTTAGAAGCTATAAATACACAATTTCCAAAACAGTTTCACACTAATGAAATGACATGGAAATAACAAATGAGCAACAAGCAAGTAAATAATTCTGTAACATACTAGGAAAGATGCTGCAGCATACCAGAAACATAAAAATATGTCTGAAGACACAAAGTGGATGACATATAATGAAATAGAAAACATAACAAAACTGAGGGAGTTAGAACTCAGTATACAAACAATGCCAAAGATGTATTTATGTAAAAAGTTAGAGAAACTTCTGATAATATGTATCAGAAAGCAGAAGAGTAGTTCAGGATCACATAGTAGAAATCTGAGAACATGTTAGTAATGGGAATATACAATAATCAGCCATTCCTGGGCATACTGACTGCCTGCAAGTCTTCCTTTAGAATGATATCCACTCAGAAGTAGGAGTAGTTTTATAAACGAAACTATTCAGACATTTTAATGCAAGGCAACTCTATTCTAGGCATTTAAAGAGAAAAAAAGGGCAAAGCAACACCACAGAAGGTGATGGACAGAGATTTTGGAAGCAAAACTTTTTTTTAGATGCAGCACAGTTATCTGAGCTGTGGTTCACCATGGTCAGGTGTCCTCCAAACATTAACTTTTTTCACTGTGGACAAACAAGCGTTTTGTTTGTTTTTCCTGGGGAAATCAATTCATTCAAAATAACAGTGACAATCCTGAACTTATTCTGTACTCATAAATATGCAGTATGAATTCGTTAAGTATTTTAAAACCTTCCAAAGATATTAGGTAGATACAAACCAGCAGCAAAATCCTCAAAACAAATGCGGGCAAACTTTACAGCCATGATATTTAAAATGAAAGGAAAGATATTGAGGGGACATAGTCATCATGAGTACACTTTGAAAGGAATTACCATGAGAAACAATTAATTTACTGAACTAAACAAGTAAATGAAAAATCCCCTTTAGTAGTGAAATGTTAAATTGTTATAATGGGGCTGGGAATGTAGCTCAGTGGCACAAGCTCCTGCTTAGGACGTGCAAGGTCCTTAGTTTGATTCCTGGTACTAAATAAATGAATCAATAAATGTCCAAATAAATCAACCACAATGTCACAGTGAATATTGGTCTGGTAATTCACACAAAAAAATCTAGCTAAACTGTTCCTCCACACGTGTAATAGTACACTACATTTAATATTGCTTACATGCTCTTTTATCATCCATGCTCCCAATTAACTCTGTTTAGCCAAATATTTCTTTTTCTGTTGGTAACAAATCTTTAATTTTGCTTTGAATTTTGTTATTTATTTCCACCAATGGTTATTTCTGGAAGGTTTGCTTATCAAAATTCAATTCATTAAAACCTAGTCTTGAAATATTGGGTCCCGACCTAGATTCCCGATCTCCCAAACACATGTATGGCTGTTGGGAGCCGTGGCACTGTCAAGTCATCAGACGCGGTGATTGCGAGGCCTGTGGGAAAGTACAAAAGCCTGGGCTAGATTACCCCTCTCATCGAGCCCGCCTGTGTGGCACCTGTTTCTTATCACCCCACTAAGTTCCCGCCTCACAGGGTAGTCTGCCTAGCTATTAATCCTATATATAGCCAGTGCCTCCACCCCCGAGAGAGAGACTGAAGCACGCAAGGAGCCGCGGGGAGCGGACCGGTAGAGGCTTCGGGGCAGACTGAAGCACGGAAGGAGCCGCGGAGAGCGGACCGGTAGAGGCTTCGGAGCGAAGCACGGAGGGAGCCGCGGGGAGCGGACCAGAGGAGGCTTCGGCTGGGAGCGATCCCAGGGCAGGCTGTACGGAGAGAAAATAAAAGAAAAGGTTGTCCACTGCCAGACTTTGTCGTGTGTCCTTCCTGCCGGCCGGGAGCGACATCGACATATGGCAGAGGTTAAATAAAATGAGACACATGGTGTGACTTTAGGGCTCTAGAAGGGTCAAAACCCTTTAACTGAGCTCGAGACTCTGAGGGCTAAGACAGAGACTCTTCTGGACCACCCACTTTTAGTAGGTCCAACAACAAGGGTCGGGGAAACTGAGGAAAGCTCAGGCAAAGAGCAGGACTTTGAGAGTCACTTTAAGGACGTCTCTAAGTAAAGAATCAAGTCAATCCAGTACCACTGTCTTATCATGAAGACATGGTAGAAGTGAGTAGGAGTAATTTCTGCAACTGTAGTCTCTGTCTTGTTAATTGAGGTTGGAGCCAAGTGTCCACAGCTGTGGCCTTATCTTGCTCTTTGAAGTATCTCTAGCCTCACAGGCTACTACAGGCCTCAGCCAGGACCAGTGATTCATAGAGGTTCACTTACTATGAATCAGCTCCCAGTCACCAGGCAAAGGGCCAGGGCCTAGGACAGACTCACAGACAAGCATAGAAAGCCAATTAGTAAAATTTAAATCTTGCTCAGAAGCACTGGTAGTGGTCTCCAACATTGAAATACATGCATTGAATAGTTTTAGTTAGAAATGCCTTTTTCAGGGGTAGAATTGGTTGACTTATTGGAAATTGGTAAGTTTGGTTCAAATTGTCAGGTTAACAAGTTTATTAATGACTCATCTACCGATTCTCTTGTGTTTAGAATTTTAACTCTTCTCCTGTTCATTGTCTTATAACCAATAAATGATAACTTCTTGTCACACATACACAACATAAAACACGCAGGAAGAAACTGTTCTTATTCAGGAAGCAGGCTTTAAATTTTCACTTTTATTTGATCAAAAATCAAACTATTTATTGTGTTTCAGTCTGTACGGACAGTTAGAGGGAGGTGCAGGCTGGGATGATATGGACATGGATGGCTGACTGTTGTGTATTTACCACAGGCTTATGGTAGGCTATGTCCTTGAGGAAGCTAACCCTTGTGAGACTATACCACGCACTTGTTATAACCTTCTAACCCTGTGACATTTTCTTCAACCCCGAAACCAAGGCTAAAACCTGGTTTGACCTAGATCGCACCAATCATTTAAATAATTATTTTTAGAAACTAGCTCACACCTTTAAGTGTGAGGTCAGTGGTTCCCTGAACTTTAGAAATTTAGTCCAATTTGCCTGCTTTGTAGCACATCCGTTGCTTGGCAGCTTGTCCCTGCCTGTGATACTTTATAAACTCGCCTGTCTTTTCACTTCTGACTTCTTCCTTCTGCACCGGACCTCAGGTCCTCTCCTGGGGGCCCCTGGCTCTGAACCAGCCTCGCCTCACTTCCCCATTCTTCACCTAATGAAGGAAGGGAACCAGAAGATACCCTGGAGGCTACTGGACAGGAGGTAATTGAAGACCCCGGCCCCTCAGAGACCATCTGCATGATGCACAAAGTTCTACGAATCTTACACAGACAGAGATGACACCATTACTTAAAATTCTTTAATGTGGAAGGCAAGTTCACTGGGGTATTTGTTATTATATAATGAATATTGTGAGTTTGATATTTAAATTTCTAACCATCATGCAACTGTGGAAAAACTTGAAAGATTTGAGCTAATATAAATCTCTTTAGTTACTTATCATAGCTTTATATTTTATGTTCCATTTTATTATTGGTTTTGTGTGTGTGTGTGTGTGTGTGTGTGTGTGTGTAGGTCTGATCTCTGAGGGTAGCTCTTTTCAATTTAATTTCACTATTTTCAATTTTTGTTTGTTTGTGGGCAAAGCTTGTTACTCATTCTTTCATCTCTTTAAGATTCTTTAATGTGATTTTCATCTACAAATGTGCAACCTCTTTGGCAGTGAAATCTGTGAAGTTAAGTAAAGTTTTATTTACTTGGATTTTCCCAATACACGTCTTTGTGATTGGTATTGAAAGTGGTCATATTTCAAAACATTGAAAAGCGTGTGCATTATACACCTGCTGTAGGTTTTACCAACTTGCCAGGTACAGCCCTTATTTTTGGCTTCATGTTTAGTGAAGATTTGCTTTTGAATGGAAATTTTAATGGCTTTTTAATTCTAAAAAATCTTGACATTTTATGAACAAATTGCATTAATCTATGTTCAAGTGACTATAAAATAGACATTAGCATTTTTTTTGTATAGAACTGGTACATTTCTTGAACACAATACTTCATAGTATTTTTCTTTCCCTCAAAAATACCACAATCCAGGTAAGAAAGTATTCTCATTGCAAAAAGTGGGAGACATTTTTTCATAATTTAAAAATTAGCAAAAATAACTATAATAATAAAGAAAATTATTCTATAACTCATACTCCAACCAGTAAAAGATAAATTTACACTAAATTATATTCCTAGAGATTAATTTCTGGAGGATTTGAGAAAATATGGCATATGTATAAAGACATACTTGTTACTGAAACATATATGATTAATATGTGTTTTAAAATATAAAGATATACGCAGTATAACCCATGCAATTTCAAAGGTAAATTCTTTCATTGAATTATAAGGTTGCAGTCTATTTCCATTAACTCAATAACATTGACACAAATTAATTGAGTTCTTTAAAAGTTTTATATTAATCATTTGGAATTTCTACAATACACAATAAGAATTGTCTGATTGACAGTGAAGGAATAGATTTGAAACAAAATTATATGCATAAATAAAGCTGAAAATGGAAAGAATAGGTACTCAAAAAAAGAATCTGTCAAACAAGTCTCTGTAACAGTCCCAATCAAGTGCAGTTTCTCAAATATTCCATTTAAATTGTGCTTTGCTATCATAAAGCACTCACATAAAATAAGAAATAGAATTCCAAGTACAGTTCATGACATTTTTATTCATGATAATCCTATCATTTCTTTACACTCTTTCAAATGTCATTACCATAATCCTTTAAATATTTTTACTTTTAGCTTCTTATAATATCTTGGTGTACCGAGACAAGAATATTTCAAACAAAAGAACATTTTCCACTTAATGATTATATGAGAAATTGAGTTTCAAATAGATCCTTCTGATGTATTCACATATTTTCCTAGTTTTAAATTATATGGAGTATTAAACTTGCTTTTATTTTCAAAGTGTACTTTGAGTGACAACATTTTTTTAACCTATCTCAACATGAATTTTCTTCTCTAGTAGCTGACATTATTATTCCTGTATTGCAAGCTTTGATTGGTCTCTCTCTCTCTTTCTCTCTCTGTCTCCTTGAAACTGTTTTGATCCTTTTTGTCTATGAGAAAATTTAGCCTTTGAATTTATCATTGTTGGTTTACATCTTTGCCCCACATAAATCTCTTTATCACCAATATACTCTATTTCTCCCTCTGATGTTTTTAGGATGATATAGGATGACATAAAACCAGATTTTGGTTAACATACATTATTAGAGTGCAGTTTAAAAATTATTTTAAATGTTAAAAATATTTCAAACAGAAGCTTGAATAACTGCTCATTTCAATTTTAAAAATGTACAGTAAAATCATAATTTATTGATTGAAAATATGGAAATATGGTTAATTTTTTGCTGGCTATATAATGAGTATAAAATATTAAAAAAATGAGATGTGGATAAGTGGCATTATATATATGTAATATATTAAGCAAAACACTGCTAATATATGTCATAGTAACATTTAAAATATATTTATGTTATAATATTTGACTAGAACTGTTATAGTTAAGTATTATTGTAGCATTTACATTTTAATGCTATCTTTTTGGACAGAAGAAATTATAGTAGTATAAATCTACTGATAATATATTTAATAGTATAAAATTAAACTCAATAAAGAGAAATAAGAAAAGTTAAACTTGATCATTAAATTCAGAACTTATTTGATAAAACGACAAGCTTACTAACAGCTTAAGTAAAGAATGCACAAATAAACTTATTAGAATTAAATTAATTGTAATTAGTGGGCTTATTTATGTGATTTTAATTTTTATTATTCCTTGTTTGTTGTGCATAATGATGACATTCTTCTTGGGAAGCTGATACATGTGTATCATATAATTTCTTTCATTTTTATGTCCATCATCTGTCTGTCTCTCTTCTCCTTTTTCTCTTGGTTCTGTCTTTTGCAAAAAACTAATACCTTCATGCATACACACAAAGATCAATGCATTTTACATATAAAGTAAAACTGATGATTTTGAAGAAAATACTATTTGTAAAATTGATACATGATGTAACAGAAAAAGTGAGTAGCAAAAAATGCCATCATGGAAATTAAAAGATATTCATAATTAAATCTCTTTTAAAATACAGGACCCGTTTTTTATCATATGCAGTATTTTAGAATGTAGTCAAAGATACCGCTCCTCGACTCCTTATAAAAAGTTATATCACTATGAGAAACCAGACAAAAGCAAGGATGACTGGCCACTTTGATCTCGTTATGAATAAAAGTGGAAAACTACATACAGAACCAGCAAATCATAGTCAGCTAAGTACTTAGTTTGTTACAGGTGTTCATTTCTCAGCTCCACATATTATTCTCAGTAAATGACAAAGCAAGCATTGATTAAATTTCAAATTCTATCCCTGAATAAATGCTTGAGAACCTAAAAATAGAAATAACACTTCATACATTTGCATTCCTAGGAATTGAATAAATCCACAGAAGCATTTTGGAGATAAAATTTTCCATTCATGTCAAAAAAAAAAAAAAAAAAAAAGAACAGATACTGTTCACTATGCCCATTATTTAATATTTTGCTATCTGTTTTAGACTATGCTATAAGTGAAAAAATAAAAGAATTAAGAAGAAATACAAAACCTAAATGTTGAAAAGCAAAACTTAATCAAGTTTTTAAAAGAATATATTATTACGCAACTTAAATGCACAAGGAAAAATATTGCAAAGTACTTTACATAAACTTATAGTTCAGTACTTTGCATAATAATTGTTCAATGTAAAAAAAAAAAAAACTTTTTAATGTATACCAACATTCTAAGCAGACAATTCTAGATTAAAAAGGAGCAAATTACACCACTCAGAAGAAAGCTGCTCTGTGGAGAGATATGTGATTTATATAAGTTTTATAATCATTGAAATTTGAATCTTAGAATAGTTTAAAATGAAGTAATTCCTCTTATTTTTTTTTAACAGAACAGACAAGAATAATGAAACATTCCTGAGAGAAGCACATAAATAAAGTTTGTGAGAAACAAGCTAAAAGTCCGCTTCCACTACCACCCATGCCCCCACCTGTAATTCAATATCAATGGCTCCTTTCCAAAACAGTTTTGAAATATACAAAAGATTCACTAGAGTCACCGAGCTGGAGTCCTCCTAAACCTTTGTACCCGCTGCCCAGTACCTCCTTCCCAGTCACCACACCATGGAACTCCCAGAACACTTGCAGTGACGCTTGTTCAGACCTCACCGTGTTCTGGTAGTTTCTTCTCTTCTGGCTGCAGGAAATGGTCCTCTGCATTCTGCAGGTGCCCATCCCAGGGCCCAAGAGTAGTTCTGCATAAGTGGTGTTAGATGTCTGAAAGATGTTTCCTCTGGCTGATTCTTCTTTACAGGCCTGGTACCATGGGGCCCACTTTACAATTCCTAGAGCTAGTGGAGGAAGAAGATGGCACCCTGGGCAGTCTCCTGTGCCCAGCTGAGAATTGTGCGAATCAGGAATTGACCTGGTGCCCCTGGGTGAAGGAAAACCCAGAGATGCTCTGGCTACTGACCTGGGTCGTGGTGAGATCAGCGCTGCTTATCAGAGGTTTTGGGTGACAAATGAGTCACTTGTGCCTACAGGTGCTGAAGCTGCCAGGGTGCAGGATGAGTGGGTCGCCGTTCTAGATCTCTGCGGACCGTCCACTTTTCCAGTTTTTAGGCCAAAAAGCAAGCTTTTCTTGTGTGTGTGTGTGAGGGAGTGCAGTGCTGTTCTATCTGCTGAGCGTTATGGCTGCCAGCCTGGGCCGGGCGCAGACTGAGGTTGCGAGGATAAAGAAAAACTCTCGAGGTGTATTTCTTTAAGCCCCAAGGAACTTAGCCTGTTCACTTTGTTGTGTTGACCTTTGAAAGGCTCTTCATGATTAATGAATCATTCCCCAGATCTTCTATAGTATTTAACAAAAGGAAAATAAAAGAGAGTCAGCACTGCCTTATCCGGGACAAAAAAGGGAATTGCTGAAATTAAATACATATCCATCGACTGAACTGACTCTAGTTTATTTAGGAAATGTAAAGGATATGAAGAAACGTGTATTAACAATACTTTCCACTTCCTCATACACTTTTCTCTAGATTTTATCACCAAAGTAAGAGAAATCTGCCTCAAACAATGTGGAGCTCTGTGCCATTTTGTATTTTTTTTCAATCCTGAGTGAAGAATTGAGGCAGTATTTCAAAGTGACTGATGGATTACACGGTTTAGGTTAATTTCAATCCAAAACACCATCTCTGTGCTCTCTCACTCTCTCTTCTATTCATCTTGCTTTAATATGCTCTCCTTCTCTCCTTCTTGGCAGATTCATTTTTATTTAATAAAAAGAGGCTTCTGTGATCTACTTCTTTCACTTATTAAATTATACTGTGTAATAAAGTGTTAATTTTTAAAACTACAAATATGCTACCATTGCTTGAAAGGCAACTTTAAAATACATTCCATTGCTACAATTTAGCTATAACAAACAATCTTAAATAAATTAAGCATCAAAATTATAGGAAATTTAAAGAAATTAATAGCTCAGAATATTTTACCTTTTTATACTAGCTACAAATTTAACTTTAAAATTTCCACAGAAATTTAAAAAGTAAAATGAGAAACATGTTCAAGTAATTAAAATGATGTGGTAGAAGTAATAGAGTAAATGTGTTTGAATCAATCAGCCAAACAGGTTTTCCATTACCAGCATTTAAAAAATGAGATATAAAGAAACAGTGATAAACTTTTAATTGTACACACAGTAGTCAAATATAAAATATGATTCCACCAGTTTTTCATATAGTTATTCCTGGAAAAGTCAAGCATTTAGAATTTTTAAAATACGTTTTAAACAAACTACATTGTTATTAGAAATCTAGAAATTACTTTTGCTTAAATTTTATGATTAGGTGACATTCTTACACAGAGATAAAAATGACTATGTGCTTGATCAATTTCATTTTTCTTTAAGAGATGTATGGTATATAAAGATATTAGAGCACATGTGTGTTGGTTACTGTTTACCACTAGAGAGAATGAGGCATAAATATCAAGCTATGTTCTTGAAACATAGCTAAAGCTAAACTTTATGTATTAATTCCTGAATAAGAGAAACTTTTACTTGAAATAAATGTTTTTATTCATTCATGTAAATTTGTTTTTCGTGTGTGTGGTACTGGAAAATCAATGTATGGCCTTCAAAAGGAACTATAATGCTAGGCTGCATTCCCATTGTTATTATTATTAGTAGTAGTGGTAGCATGGTAGCCCTAATGCCTGAAAGGAATTATTTTTCATAAAATAATATTAAATTGTAAATAAAATTTACCCAATAGTAAATTTTTTCATAAGACTTTTTAAAAATTATTTATATTTTATGGAAATTTAATAATTACACATCACACTAAAATTAAGCATGACAAATGTCAAGTGCTTTCAGGGAATTTGAAGTGACAAGCCATTCAACTCCTTATTGTGAGCTAATATTAAGTATGGAGCTATGATGTCAAAATTTTTGTTGTAAATAAGTAGTGGTGCATTCTTATCAATATTTTGCTGATAGAAACCAAAAATGAAGTGGTTATCATGTGTACATGACATTTGAAATCTCTCGGAAACAGACTTTTGACATTTGTTAAAGGTTTTTATTCAATAAAAAAGTGCTATTAGTAGTACTAAAAAGAGATTTTATTGGATAGAAATATGTGTTTATAAATGCCCAATTTAAATATGAACGGAAACAATAATTTTAATTTTAAGTAAAAAATTCTTAATTTTGTATTTAATTTTCATTTTTGAAAATATTGTGTAATTATAGATTACCTATAAAAGAGTAATTATTTTGAATTATTCTTCTGGTTGAGAACAAATCTAAAAGAAAAGAAGAAAAGTGTTTTCAAGCTTTAAAACATTATTTTTTGTTTGTGACCCTTGGGATAAATAAGACAGAGTTACAATCCACAGATGTCTGAATGTTGTACACAGAATTTGGACACCTGGACAGTCAGAGAGAGGACACTGCACTACACAGAACTGATTTCTACCTCACTATTAAAAACTAGTAGACACAAAAAGACACAGGATTATATGTGCCATAGCTAAGGAGGGAAATGCATGATTGATGATTTTATAAATAGAAAAGAGACTTGAAATACGTTAATTCTACAAAGAAGGATGAACATAGTAGTCGGGAAGACTGAGAATTTCAGTAGAAAATGGAAATCATGAAGAATCAACAAATTAAATGAAAATCCTATCATTGGTAAAACACATTGCATGTGTCGAGTTAAAGTAGGCATTTATGAGAAGTTTGGATAGTACAGGAAAAAAATGAATATGGTAACACTTTAACGAAACTAAACTGCAACAGACAAAATGAAAAAAGGAAGTAGACTGAAAAATAAATAGGACTCTTGCAATAGGTAAACAATAATATGATCGCATTTATGACTTACAGATATTCAAAGGCCTTGGAAGAAGAAACTTGATAGTGAACAAAGATCTTCAGGTCCGTTTAATAATGTCAAACAAATGCTTAAAGAATCTTAGCCAAGCTTGATGGCATCTGCCTGTAATCTTAACTACATGAGAAGCTAACA
The DNA here is from genome assembly GCF_034190915.1 of Cavia porcellus. Classification (NCBI taxonomy): domain Eukaryota; kingdom Metazoa; phylum Chordata; class Mammalia; order Rodentia; family Caviidae; genus Cavia; species Cavia porcellus. The sequence continues at coordinate 20,335,081 of NW_026947494.1, read as the reverse complement.
AGAGATAATTCGAGGCCAGCCAGGGATACATAGCAAGAGCTAACAAACAAAACAAAACAAACAAATAAACAATAACAAAAAGCATTCAAAAATTGGTGTGAACATAAAGACAAATTATAGAGAGACATAACATAATCAACTAATAAATAAAGATAAAGAATATTAAAATGTTAACAAAAGAGAGGTAATTACACACAGTGGTAAACTGGTATGACCTATTGTTCATGTTTTACTCCAAAGTAATACATCCCAATGTTTTTATGAAGCCAATTCATAATGTGGAGTCTAGATCCTTTTTCTCTAATTATATTTGATTTTTTGTTTGCATTATAGTTCACTTATAGATTTATTAAACTTTTTAATCTCTAGACTTCTTGTATCTATAAGAACAATTTAAGACACACACAAAGTCAATGTTACATGTAATATATACATGTAATATGCTGTTGTCCAGGTCCTGTTCTTAGGCAAGGTGAGACTGGGAAGTTTCTTGTACCCTCACTAACTACGAATCCCCTCTTTTGAATCTTCCTGCCTCTAGAATGTATCTGTTTTCCCATGTTCTTGCTGTCAGGTGATTGGGATAAGACTGTTCTTCCTTGAAAGGAAGTCACAAATGAGTCTTAGTCCAGGACTGAGCAATAGGAAGGTAAGGGCTGTTCACCAGAGTGGTGTCTTCAGAGACTCTCAGTAAAGCTGATATTTCATCCATCTAATACTTTTTTTTCCTTAAAGATTCTCAATTCTGAGAATAAAAGTTATTGAATTAAATTTCAATAGGATTCATTTTGAATTAAATGTCAGGAACTACTCATCAACCAATGTTACATGTTACATGTACCATTATTTAGCAATTCTCATGTATGCTATTCTTGTTGTAATTTCAGGATTACAACAAAAGCTTATCTACAGGCTCGGGATGTAACTCAATTGCTCAGTCTGTCTGGGCAGCACAAGGTCCTGAGTTTGACACCCAGTGCTATAAATGTACTAGTATCTGTGCTCTGTGTTATGAAAAAGTGCAGAAATAAAGATTTTTTTCCTTCAGGTATATTTAATGCGAAATCTGTTCTTTGGAAAAGTACAACATACATAAGTGGCATCATCAAGCAGAACATCTTCTTTATTGTTTTATCTTTATTATCTGACCTCAAAAATTAGCATAATAGTGATCATATTTTTATGAACGGATATAAAAATGTTACTAGATGGACTCAAAAGTGTGTTTGAACTAGCGGAAGAATTAATGAACTTAAAAATACATGAATTTAAACTACACAATCTGAATTTTAAAAAAGAGAAAAGAAAAATTAATACAGCCTTAAAATTGACGGAGCTCATAAAGTACACTAGCATATGCATAATGAGAGTAACAGAAAGAGGAAGCAGAAAATATACTTAAAATATGAAAGTTAAAAGTTTGGAAAAACCCATGCAAAAAAAAAATTTTTTTTTTTTTTTTTTTTTTTTTTGTCTTTTTCCTTTTTATCGGTACCGGGGATCGAACTCACGACTGCCTGTTGTAAGGCAGGCGCTTATGCCACTGAGCTAAATCCCCAGCTCCTCATCCAAAAATTTAATAAGCTTCACATAGTCTATATTTAAAGAGATACACATATAGGCTTGACATAGTAAAAATGTGAAGGATAAGGGGATAAAAATTCTTAAGGCAGCAATAGATAAATTACTCAGCAGGTACAAGGCTGTTTCAAGAAGTACGATGGCTGAAGTTTATTAGAAACAATAGCCTGGAAATATTATGGGATCTGCTTAAGTGCTAAAGAAAAACAAAGTGTCAAAATGTGAATATGGATATATAAATATATACATTAATATGCATATGTACATTTAATATGCATATATAAACTTTACATCCATATAATCAAATAAGCTTTCAGTAAGGAAATTTACATTACTGTATTTCCATACAAAGTAAAAGAAAAAAGAATTCTCTGTTAGCATTCTTTTTAAAAACTACTAATGGAAATTCTTTAAAGTAAAGCCCACTGATGTTAGAAAATAATTAGGAATAAAACAAAGAAAATTGGCTAACATTGGTATGTAATTATAAAAGAATGTGAGTGAACATTTATTTTGTTTTAGTCACTTTCTCACTGACAAAATATGCAACACAAAATTTCAGTGAGAAGTTTACTTTGGTTCACATTTCTTAGAAGACTGAGTCCATATTTGGCTGGCGCCACTACCAAAGTGCTCATTTGACCCATTCCACTTCTGGGCATATTCCCAGAAGAACTGAAATCATCATAGCACAGTGATATATATGCACCCACATTTATAGCAGCACAATTTGTAATAGCCAGATCCTGGAAACAACCTAAGTGTCCATCAACTGAGGAATGGATGGAAAAGTTGTATTTTTATACAATGGAGTACTACTCAGCTATAAAGAAATATCACATTGATATGTTTATAAATAAATGAGTATAATTTGAGACCACACTCATCAGTGAAATAAATCAAACTCACATGTATAAATACTGTATAGTCTTCCTAGTGTAATTAACAGTAAAAATACATAAGATTTTATGGTAAACATGCTTCCCCATTACATTGCTTTGAAGCCTTCAATGTTTTCATTCATTAGTTGGATTGGTTTTATTCTGTTTTTAAAATTTTATTATGTGTAATGGCATGAACAGCTACTTTGAAGAAAACAAGACATGATGGCAGCCATTAGTGATTTAATATCATCTTGCTTTGAAGTCCTACCATGCTTTTGTTTTTCTGTTTCCATTGGTTCTACTATGTTGTGTCTTATTGGATTTTAATATGTTGTGTCTAATTGGATTTTTTAAGTTAAATGAGATATTATAGTAGCCATTGTTCATTTTCTCTTATTTGGTTTTGAATATCCTACAATGCTTTCATTCTCTTGAATGGTTTTATACAATTTTGGTATGTTTGATACTATTGTATGCAAAGGTATGCTCAACTGTTTCAAAGAAAGAGACATTATTTTATCTATTGTTGTTGTCTGGTTCTCTTGCTGTAAAGTGCTGTGCTGCTTACATTGTTCTGTTCTGATTTGCTTTGTTCTGTTCTCTTTTGTTTTATTCTCTTTAAAATAAATTTTTTAAAAAAGCACAGAGTGAAAGGCTGTGGGGAGGAAAGCTTCTCTTGTTATAGCAGTGAGGAGACAGAGAAAAAGCAGGTAACCAGGGAGAAGAGTTTGCTTTTTCATTCACACTTTCAGTGATTCACCTGCAACCAGCTCCAACACCCTGAAGCACACTCAGCTGCTAGACTCATTAGTGGATGAATGAGTTGACGGGTACAGATGACAAGAGAATTCTGAGGGGCAGCTTCAATGTAGTAAAACAAATGAAAAGCCCAGAAATAACATCCCACCATGTTTGTGTATGCATACACTTACAAAATCATCTTTGTGCCTATGTATTTATATTTACGCATATGTACAAGCATGTATATCTGTTCATATCAGGTAAATGCATTGATAGAAACCTACAGTGTCACAGGTTGTAGAGACCTCTACTGAGACCAGGGGGATTGGGAATCTTGCTTCTGCTGCCAAGTGCTGGCTCATCCGGCAAGGGGTGTAGGTATAGGACAGACTTGGTCCTTTAATATAGAAAGTCAATTTATGGATTCGTAGCTCCCTCAGGATGGTCTCCATCAATCAGCGCCACTGCCTGTTTTATAAAACTGCGAAAGCTTTATTATGTATGCTTTGTGTGTACATTTGTGTATACTCATAATTTATTTAAATAGTTCTCTAGAGGGAATTTTCCATTTAATCTCCATAGATTAAACTACATATTCAAGTCACATTAACGTACACACTATTTGTTCAACAGCTTAGGCAATAATAAATACTCTTTAAAATGTCATTTTATGTTGATTTCTTAACACCAGAGATAATTTGGTATAATTTCCGCTGTAGCTAGCACTTTTTGTATGATTCCTGGAAATGGGATTGGTGAGATTTCTTGGTCAAAATTACAAGTTTATGTTGACACACAACTAATGGCTTTCTCAATTATAAGTGTGGTGTAGAAAAGAGTTACCTCAAAGTACAATATTCTTTCTGATTCTTACTGATTAATCATGGATGAACAGTAATGCTTATTGTTATTTCAGAGATTTTGAGTCCTAGAAATTTTGATCCTCCACTTATTATTTACCCATCTAGACTTGATCTTTTAAAAGTTATCCTTTAAAAACTGAACAGCTACTCTATTTTCTTAAAAAAAATGTGCTAACAATTTCAATGAGCATTTGTTGGTCCTAGATGAGTAACATGATATTCTTTCTTCCTATCAACATTTACGTTAATGTTGTCCATAATGGGATTTTCCATTAAAGTGGCTATATGCCAGGTTTTGTGTCTCAGTCACGTTGTCAATTCAAGCTCTTAGCATGAGTGTATTACCTATCATATCAAATGTGTATTTCAACAAATCATAAAGTTTAGCTGGAAAATACTGTGTTAAAGAATGTGTGATTTGCTGGTTGGGACTCCCGCACCTCACCATCAGTGTGCAGAGGAGGGGCTGGGCGGATCTGGGGTGCCTGCATCAGCCTCTCCTTGTGACTGGAGGACTGTGGATATCTCAGCAAGCAGGGGAGGATCTCAGGTTCCAGAGGCACCAAGGCCAGTGGTGAGTGCTCAGCACACTCTGCCCAAAGCCCAGACTGTTTGAGTTCCCCCAGGCTTCTGGGTGCAGTGAAGTAGAGAGGCGGGTTTGAGGAGGCTACATCCACCTCCGCATCCCAGCTGCGCTTGGAGAGCTGTGGAGCTTCCAAAGGGCAGGTGGGCGCTCAAAGTCCCTGAGGCCCAGCTTATCTGGAACTGCAGAGTTCTGAACAGGCAGAGGAGGGCCATTGGTTCTGCAGGCCCAGAGGCTTGGGGTAATGGGGTGCCAGAGTCTCAGGAACTGCAAACATAGAAGAGGATTTACAACAGACCCTAAGGAAGCTTTCAAATAACACGTGAAACAGAGAAATATAGGAAAATGACAAAACGAAAGACCAAATTACAACCTCAAACCTCCAGCCCATCTCAAGAAACCCTAGGAGCAATGTATATAGAAGAAAATATATGCCATTCACCTCAAATATTGGACACAATAGCTACTGAAATTAACAAGCAACTCCAGGAAACTTTAAAGAAATTCAAACTCGAAATAATCTCCCAGGTAAAAGATGAAATGATAAAAGAAATGAAAGAGATTCTGAATATATCTAAAGAAAACACAGATAAAAAATTGGAAGAACTAAACAAAAAAATAGAATCCCTAGATGAGCAATATAAGAAACAAACAGAATACATAATGCAGATGCACAGAGATATACTGGAAATAAAAAACTCCACTGAAAGTTATAAAAACCACTTAATGAAAGTGAAGATAGAATTTCAGACCTTGAAGACAGGATTGCAGCTAGTGAACAGGAAAGGAAAGATCTTTTAAAAATAACAAGGAATCAGGAAACAACAATTCAACAATAGCAAGACAATGCAAAGAACAATAACATAAGAATGATAGCGATTAATGAAAAAGAAGGAGACAACATAAAGGATGTCAAGAGGATATTTAGAGAAGTAATAGCTGAAAATTTCCCAAGCATGAGATCAGAAAGTGACATCAGGATCAGTGAAGCACATAGAACCCCAAATAGTCATAACCAAAATAAAACTACACGAGACATATAATAATCACCATCCCAGAAATCCAGCACAAGAATAGATTATTAAAAGCTGTCAGAGAGAAAAGACAGATCACTTATAAAGGAAAACCTATCAGAATCACAGCAGACTTCTCAGCACAAACAATAAAGTCAAGAAGAGCATGGAGTGAAGTATTCCACATCCTAAAGCAAAATGATCTCCAACCTAGACTGATGTATCCTGAAAAACTATCATTCAAAATCAATGGTGAAATTCGATATTTCCATGACAAAGAATGGCTGAAGAACTTCATGAACACCAAACCAACCCTGCAAAAAATATTGAAAGACAGTTTAGATACACAAAGGAAAAAACCACTAAGAAAAGCAAATAATTAAACAGAACAGAAAGATAAAGATGCAACAGCAGAGAGATAACATGTCAACAATAAACCAGCATTTAACAGTAATAACCATTAATGTAAATTGCCTCAATGCACCAATCAAAAGAAACAAGCTAGCAGAATGGATCAAGAAACAAAAATCCAACCATAAGCTGTTTACAGGAAACCCATCTAACCCAGAAGAATACTCACAGACTGAAAGTCAAAGGATGGAAAACAATACTTCATGCAGCAGGAATCCAAAAAAAAGGCAGGAGTAGCCATTCTGTTTTCAGACAACGTGAACTTTAAACCAACAATGACCATAAAGTACAAAGAAGATCACTACATACTCGTAAGGGGAAAACTCCAAGAGGAAGAGATAACTATCTTAAATATATATGCACCAAACTCCAGAGCACCCAGTTATATAAAACAACTATTAACAGAAATGAAAACTCAAATTATCAGTAACACAATTGTAACAGGGGACCTCAATATGCCATTGACACCAAGGGACAGATCAACCAGACAGAAAATGAGCAAAGAAATAACAGAACTGAATCACACCTGTGAACAAATGGATTTGATAGACATATACAGAATGTTCCACCCAACAACATCAGAATACACATTCTTCTCAGCAGTACATGGATCATTCTCTAAAATAGACCAAATATTAGCTCACAGAACATATTTAAACAAATGAAAAAGAGTTGAAATCATCCTTGCATGTTATCGGATCATAGCGCTCTGAAATTAGAAATTAATGATAAAAGATACTGCAAAAATCTCGCAAACACACGGAAGCTGAATAACACACTCTTGAGTAACCAGTGGGTCACAGAAGAAATTAAAGAATACCTAAAAGAAAATGAAAATGCAGATACAACTTACCGGAATTTGTGGGATGCAATGAAAGCCGTCCTCAGAGGAAAATTTATTGCAATGAGTTCCCACATCAGGAAAACAGAACGAATACAAATAAATAACTTGATGCTACACCTCAAACAGCTAGAAAAAGAAGAGCAAGTCAAGCCTAAAGCTAAAAGAAGAGAGGAAATTATAAAAATCAGAGCAGAAATCAATGCAATAGAGACTAAGAAAACAATCAAAAGAATCAACAAATCAAAGAGTTGGTTCTTTGAAAGAATAAGTAAAATAGATAAGCCCCTCGCCAACCTTATTAAAAAAGGGGAAGAAAAAGCTCAAATTCATGCAATAAGAAATAAAAACGGTGAAATCACTACAGACCCAATAGAAATACAGAAGATCATCAACACCTATTTCGAAAACCTCTACTCTCAAAAGTTTGATAACACAGAAGAAATAGACAAATTCTTAGAAACATATGAAGTACCGAAGCTAGATCAGGAGGATGTAAAACCGTTGAATAATCCAATCTCTGTTAATGAAATTGGAAATGTAATTAAGTCCTTACCTACAAAGAAGAGCCCAGCCCCAGATGGATTCACTGCAGAATTCTACAAGAAATACAAAGAAGACCTAATGCCGACACTCCTCAAACTATTCAATGAAATTGAAAGGGAAGCAATCCTTTCTAAGTCATTCCTGGAAGCAAATATTACTCTAGTACCAAAACCTGAGAAAGACCCAACTAAAAAAGCGAACTATAGACTGATCTCCCTAATGAACACAGATGCAAATATCCTCAATAAAATATTGGCAAATAGGATGCAGCAAATCATCAAGAAGATTATACACCATGACCAAGTGGGATTCATCCCAGGAATGCAAGGATGGTTCAACATATGTAAATCAATAAATGTAATCCACCATATCAATAAAGCCAAAAGTAAGAATCACATGATCACTTCTGTAGATGCGGAAAAGGCCTTCGATAAGGTCCAACATTTATTCATGATAAGAACTTTACAGAAAATTGGAATAGATGATCTTTACCTCAATATAATAAAGGCCATTTATGACAAACCAACAGCCAGCATCATACTAAATGGCCAAAAATTGAAAGCCTTTACTTTAAAATCAGACACAAGACAAGGATGTCCTTTATCCCCACTCCTATTTCATATAGTACTGGAAGTACTAGCCAGAGCAATTAGGCAAGACAGAGAAATAAAAGGGGTAAAGATAGGAAAAGAATAAGTTCAATTATCATTGTTTGCAGATGACATGATACTCTACATAGAAGACCCTCTAAACTCCATTGAAAGACTCTTAGATACAATAAATGAATTCAGTAATGTGGCTGGATACAAAATCAATACTCAGAAATCAATAGCATTCCTATACACAAACAACCAAATCACAGAGAGGGAAATAAGAGAAACTACACTCTTCACATTAGCAAGAAAAAAAATGAAATATTTAGGAATTACTCTTACAAAAGAAGTGAAAAATTTATACAGTGAAAATTATAATACACTGAAAAAAGAAATTGAAGATGATCTCAGAAAATGGAAAGGCATCCCTTGCTCATGGATAGGAAGAACAAGCATTGTGAAAATGGCCATTCTCCCAAAACTGTTATACAGATTCAATGCAATCCCAATAAAAATACCATCAACATACCTTATAGATCTAGAGAAATCACTCCTAAATTTCATCTGGAAACAGAAGAGACCTAGAATAGCAAAGACAATTCTAAGCAGCAAAGACAAAGCAGGAGGCATCACAATCCCTGACTTGAAGTTATACTACAAAGCAACAGTAGTAAAATCAACATGGTATTGGAATCAAAACAGAGCCGAAGATCAATGGAATAGATTAGAAGATACAACCACAACTACAAACACACTCAACCACCTTATCTTTGATAAAGGAGCCAAGCAGGTTCACTGGAAGAACGACAGTCTCTTTAATAGATGGTGCTGGAAAAACTGGCTCTCCATTTGCCAAAAACTAAAGCTAGACCCATGTCTATCACCATGTACTAAATTAAAATTTAAATGGGTCAAAGATCTGAATATTAAAACAGAAACACTAAATCTATTGGAAGACAAATTGGGTAGAAACCTTGAAGACATAGGAGTGGGTAGAGAATTCATGAACAGGACTCAAACTGCACGGGAAATACTTCCCAGAATCAGTAGCTGGGACCACTTCTTATTAAAAAGTTTCTGCATGTCAAAACAAATCTCCAGCATGGTAAAAAGAAAACCTACAAACTGGGAAAAGATTTTAGTGAACTCTCTCTCAGACAAGGGACTCTTGTCTAAAAGATATAAAGAATTAAAAAAACTCAGACCCCCAAAATTCAAAGATCCAATCCAAAAATGGGCATCTGAGATGAATACGCACTTCTCAGATGAAGAAATGCAAATGGCAAATAAATACATGAAAAAATGTTCATCATCATTAGTCATTAGAGAAATGCAAATTAAAACCACACTGAGATACCATCTCACTCCTGAAAGAATGGTCAGGATCAAGAAAACCAACAACAACAAATGCTGGAGAGGCTGTGGGGAAAAAGAACTCTCCTACACTGTTGGCGGGAGTGTGGACTGGTGCAGCCTTTGTGGAGGTCAGTCTGGAGATTTCTCAAAAAGCTGGGATTGGAAGTCCCATTTATTCCAGCTATTCCACTTCTAGGCATATTCCCAGAAGAACTGAAAGCATCATACCACAGTGATATATGTGCGCCTATGTTTATAGCAGCACAATTTGTAATCGCCAGATCTTGGAAACAACCCAAGTGTCCATCAACTGAGGAATGGATAAAAAAGTCGTGGTATTTCTATACAATGGAGTATTAATCAGCTATAAAGAAGGATCACATTGAGATATTTATCAATAAATGGGCACAGCTTGAGACCATACTCATAAGTGAAATAAATGAATCTCGCATGTATGAATACCCAATAGTTTCCCTAATGTAAGTAATGATTCAAATATATAAAAATATGTGGTAATCATGATTCCCCATTATGTGGCCTTGAAGCCTTATAAAGTTTTCACTTATTAATTGGAAAGGCTTTATTCTGGGCTTCTTGATATGGAAATACTTGAAGCTATAGTATATGAAGTTTTATTCAAATATTTCAAGGAAAAAGATAGACACTATGGTAACTACTACTAAGTTGGGTTATTTGGTGGTGAAGCACTAGGTTGCTGAAATAGTCATGCTTTGACCTGTATTGTTATATTGCTATGTCCTGTTTTATCTCAATCTCTGCCTTATTCATTAAAAAGTTATTTAGTTATTTTTTATGTTTTTTTTTAATTAAGGGGAAAAATTTAAAAAATTAGCAGGGTATATAATAGCAACTTTTTTGATTTCTTATTAACTTGTTTTGAAGTCCTGTAATACTCCCACTATCTTGTTTTGACTGATTAGACTCTGTTCCTTTCTGTATGATAGTATCAAGTTTGAGGGTATAGGCAACTACTTTGAAGGCAATAAGATTCCCATTCTGGTTTGACTATTGTCAAAGATTCCCATTCTGGTTTGACTATTGTCTCCTTTGGAAGTCCTGTGATGTTTACAATGCTTAATTTTTATTGGTCTTGTTCTCTACTGTTTTGTTCAACTTTATAATATATAATAAGATACACAATTCTTTTTAAGGAAACAAGAGACATTGTTGATAACTACTGTTGATAACCTTATACTCTGTTTTACATCATGTGCTATGTCTATCTTTGGTTTGACTGACAGCTTTGTTTTGCCATATTTGACTTTATTCTCCCCCCCCCAAAAAAAAAAGTAATAAGAGCTAAGGAGTAATAAAACCCAAAATGTGTAAATTTTGTTGTAAAAGAGAGAGGGAAAAAAATAGAGTTCTAAATGATACAACAGCAAGAGTGTTTAGGGGTGTTAAATAGCTGACCATATTAATGTTTTTGGTTGGATCATTGAACACATCTGTTTGCAGTCTCACTGTTTGAGTGTCCACTTTGTATGCTTTGATACTGTGATTTGAGCAGCTATCTCTAAGATGATAATATGTAATCTATTAACCAGTGATTTCTTACTGTTTTTTTTTGTAGTTCTGTATTACTTGTACCCTTACACTTGTTTTGTTTTGTTTTTTCTCTTTTCCTTTTAAATAAAATTTTAAAAAAAGAATGTGTGATTTTTTATGGTCTCTGATTTAATTGTTATAATATTTGAATTTCTTGAATTGTTTATTATAATTTATCCTTATATGTACAGGGCAAATTCATCTAATTCTTTCCAAAATGTTATATCATTTCAATTTATACTCAAATTTAAATTTCCTAAATATAAAATGTGAAGTAAGATCCTAATGGCATTTAAAGTTTTTCCCTATATAGGGAACAAAAAACACAGCTAAACAAATAAGGCCTATACACACTAATACATTTGTGAGCACTGTATTATTTTTTATTGATATGTTTGTCTGTTCTTGGGTCAAAACCAGGGTTTTACTATTAGAATTGTCTTATAGTATTTTTTCAATATTTTAATTAGAAGAAATATCTATATTGTTTTCAATGTATTTTAAAATTAGTCTCAGGATTGTCTTTTACATGAAACAAAATTCATTCAGTCCAAATCCAACTTCATTTGGAATGGCATAACCTTGAAATATTTAGTTTTTAGGTATCTCCCCTTGAACATTGTTTTAATACATTTTCATACTCTAAATTCACTTCTTATTGACTTCAACTCTTAATTCAGTTTTTAAACTATAATTTCCTTCTTTTTTGCTACATTTCTTTTCTTATTACCTTAATAAAATTTCAGTTTTCCATGATATTTTTCATATGGTTGTTTGTTCTTATTCCTGTGGAAGATACTAAATCTCTTCAGATATTTTGTATTTTACACTGTAATATATCATTTTGACAGGAACATCCTTGATCAGAATCTACGAAGTACTCTTGCCTTTGTGGTTTTAAAATCAGTTTTGAAAGAACATGTGTTATGCATTGCTGTTTGTGGCTTTAGGTTACAGATATTCATATAGTGTCTGCATGAGTGGGACGAGGTGGTTGAATACTTAAATCTGCTTTCTTCATTGTTTTTCACACTGCCCATATATTGAAGTCTGCAATACGAGAGTAGGGTGCCTCCTGCATCTTCAATGATATCATGATTTCTAAGTCACAGTTGAACTTCAACTGCAAGCTTTGGTTTGCCATGATTCTTTCTTTTATTATTACTACTTAATTCTTAACTTCTCATATCACAGAATTCATGAAAAACTATATTTAATTTGATATAAGTTTGAAAGTACTGACTCGTTATAATCAGAATTTTTTGTGTCTATAACTTCCCATGCTCATGTACACTCACACATAAGCACACACATTTCCCACCACATTTATGATCATTAGCACTTCTGACTGTTTTGAAACTAGTCTTCTGAACCATATAATTACATGGGAAAATATTAAATAGATGCTTCTTGAGTTTATTCTAAAATTTTCTGCCAACTTTTGCTCTTTTCCTTGAAACTGAAACATTAGGAGGTAAAAGACGTTATAACTTCAAGCCATGGTCTAAGTTTGGTAGAGTTAGACTTGACCAGTAGTGGTAAACCTATCACTCACATGTTGTTTACTTTTTAAAACAAACAATGTCAAGATATGAGGTATTTTTCCCCCTAAATAGCATCAATATTCAGGTTTAATTGTAGTGTTATACTATAATAAATAAATGGGCTTTGGGTTGTAGTTTGGGCTCCCTTCTAAAATGTTCACTGTCATTGGATGAGGTCAGCGAGTTCTTCCCATGGTATAAAGAATATTCTGAGGTTCTTAGGCAGTTTATTCATTTCTGCCAAAAAAAAAAAAATCACAAAGGGAAGAAACTGTTCTAAAAGATAAAGACATTTCTAGACTTCATATTTATTGTTGACAACTCTACAGAACACGAGCTCTACGACAATTCTGGAGCAAGCCTAGAGAAGCTCTCCATGGGTATAATTCCCACGTAAGAATCCTATGGGCGACTCTAAGTAGCTGCACGAGAAGTCAGGTGGAGGAAAGTTGTGTGGATGCTTCCTAAATCATTCTAGATTTTCCTGGAGTAATTTTGAGGCTATCTGAAACACCAAATTTAAAAGGAGCCATGATAAAATTGAAGAGTGAATTATTTGGGGTGGACTGCTGAGGTAGTGGAGGTGTGGCTTAGTTTCAGGCAGTTGATCAGATCAAGGAGTATAGATAGGAACTTTTCAAACTTTGAAAGACACAGGATCTCAGGGTCAGAGCAGTAAAGCACAGAGCTGTGTGTTTTAAAAATCCACAAACCCTTAACTGCACAACATAATCACGGAAAAATAGCACTATCATCTGAGAATGACAGGATAGATGGAGGAAAATGGCCTGGCTCTTACTTAAAAAGATCATCAAAATTACCAGTTAGAGTTTTCAATTAGACAGAAAAAAGCCAGTTTCTTCTCTATTACTAACTGCATGGAGACTCATGATAATAAATTATAAGAAAAAGACACTGCTTTTATTTATTTCTATTTGGAATATAGTATGTATGTGTGTGTATATATATATATATATATATATATATATATATATATATTTACAGCCCTAAAGTATTAACCTTGACATATCAAAGATAACGTTAGGTGAAAAATGGAGAAATAAAGAATTCTTGAATGGGAGAAAAAACTCAAGTTGTGACAAGAGGTCTTAAGAGAATTTAAAAGCATAAAGTGAATGTAAATTAGAGTGAAATTCTTGGTTCATCCAGGAGATAACTGACTTATGTCTTTTGTCTTAATTTAATTATTAATAACATAAATTTTAATACTAAAATGTCTCAGATGGTTGGAGCTCTATAAATATTCTGTCAGAGCAGAAAGCAAGGTAGTTTTCAAGACATCGGGGTCATTTATGAAAGTTTCAGGAGTCAGTTTGAATAAGTTCTTCCTGGTCACTTTGAGTATAAATGAGAATGGCAATGAAATTGTTTAAAATGTACAAAATATTTTAAATTTGTATGTCTTTTTATTTTTGCTTAGAAATTATCAAATTTAGAGTAACAAAATTTTGCAACCTGCATTAAAATAACAGAACTGATACCTGATCATCCCTGAAGGTTTCAGTCCATGAAGGCTGGCTCTAAAGTCATCACAGAAAATGGTTCATGGCACTTACAAGACAGCAAAAGCAACAAGGTTTGAGAGAGGAACAAGCCTGTTTCCCTCCATGGTGTATATGCAGGCTACCTGCCCTAGAGTGGGTATATCACTCATATCCTTAGTCCTAGCCAAAACTATGCCAAACCAGTGATTTATCAATCACACTATCTTTTTTTTTTATTTAAGGAGAAAAGAAAAAAAAACAGTGAAAGGGTACAAGTTATACAGATTTACAGAAGAAAAAAAATGAACAGTAGGAAATCATTAGTTAATGACACTATCTTAATCTTGGTACCCTTAATGCTAGTGTTGTGTCATGAATCAATCACACACTCTAGATTCAGGAACTTTTGAAAAGTAACACCTATGACTACATGAGCCTCTAGAGGGACTTCAGATACAAACCATAAAATAGGTATAGGCTAATATGTTTAAGAATAAAATATGAAGCCGGGTGTGGTGGCTCACGCCTGCAATCCTAGCATTTGGGAGGCTGAGGTGGCAGGATTGTTGCTAGTTCGAGACCAGCCTGGGTTACAAAATGAGCTCAAGGCCAGCCTGAACTGCACAGCGAGATCCCGTTTCAAAAAAAGAATAAAATATTAGTTTTGTGAGGAACTCTATATTGATTTCCATAGTGATTTTATGAGTTTACATTTCCACCCAGTGTCAAAGGGTTCTTTCTCCCACAACCTCTCTAGGATTATTTACTTTTAATTTGTTGATATGACTTTTTTTTTCTTCAGTAAGATGTTATCTCTATGATGTTTTATTTGCATTGACCCAGCTGTTCCATTTTTAGATATTTTCCCAAGTCTATCATCTTATAGTGATACATCTATGTCCATGTGTATAATAGCTACATATTGAAACAGCCTACTTTTCCATCAACAGATGAATGAATGAAGAAAGCATGGTACTTATGCAAAATAGATTACTGTGTCATAAAGGATAATAAATTTGATGTATTCATAAATAAGCAGCAGATATGCATTTACTTTGTAGTATTTAGTGAAATAAATCAGACACACAAGGTTAATTATTATATGATTTCTCATCTTGAGAAGACAAAAATTTAAAGGGTAAGTAAAAAATAGATAACAGGAGATTCTCCTTCAAATGAGAAGAACAAGATAGATGGAGGAGGGAGGGAAAGATACAAAAAAGAGAATTAAAAGAGTAAGATGAAAATAAAGGTTCCCAAAAGTGGAGGGATCAAAAATTGTAAGGATCAAGCAGGGAGGAGAGGAAAAGACGAATACAGAAATTGTGTTATGTGAGTGTACAAACTTCCTGATAAATGTAATTATTATATACTGCAAATGTGAACCAATAAAAAGGAATGAACTTTTAGTTCTCCATACTGATGAAATATGTTTCAAGATCTAAGTAGATGCATAAAAACAAGAATCATATTGAAATGTATACCTAAGTTGAAGATAAATGTATAAATTAGTTACAGGAAAATATTTATAGCAATGACTAATAGTAAAATAAATTATAACAGCATGTTACAATGCAAGTCATTCAGTATTTATGAATTGTTTAGCTCTATAATTTTTCATTTAATATGCTAAAAGCATTGTTAACCACAGGTAACTGCATTCTGTGAATAAAGAAATAATAACTCAAATGGGGGGCTGCTGCATAAGATTTTTAGATTTTTCTATTGAACCATAAGGATGATGAGATAAGCATTTAGAGCATACATATTACCCAATCAATTAAAAATTGATGCTTGCAGAAAATATTGAGATCCTGCATGTGCACTGAAAATTTTATTATGTACACTTAATTTTTCCTTTGCAAAAATAAAAGGTTTTTTTTTGTTTTAAGTCAATTCTGTTTACTTCCCAACCAATTCTTATATTGTGATTTATAGAGTTAATTATTTTGTTTAAATAGAGATAATGGGTGGCTGAGTGGAAAGTCATTGCCTAAAGGCATAAATTGATGTCAGAATTAATATCGCAGTGTTTTGTCCTGAATTCTAAGATCTTCATTGACATTTTTGCAATATGAATTGCAGCAGGAGATTTTATTATGTGGATTGTAGTTCATAGGAGAAAAGGAGGTGGGTCTTTGTTAAAGTCTTTGATTATTATATGAGTTTATTTAATATGGCAAACATTTAAACATAAACCAGTAAAAGCAAGAAGATTCACATTTGTCATGTCAGCAGGAAGAAAATCTTGTAAGAACATTATACATATGAATAAATCATTTGCAGTTTAAATAGAAATGAGGTCTAAAACTTACATTGTTTTACTTTGATGTGAAGTTATTTTATGTGCTTTCCTTTGAAGTTACAGAGACAAGATATCCAGAGGATGCATGCTCAATGAGTGTTTGACTCATTATTATAACTATTATTTGAATTTTTTCTGACTTAACATGTTGTACTTGGCTTAAAACATCGCTGAATATTTACTAGTTTCTGGGGCAGGGAGTATAAAATTAAGGTAGCAGAATCTACAATATCAGATTTCCCTCATTTTAGAGGAGAATATATATGAAGACCAATATATCTGAGGAAATATATGTGAAGACCAAGAATGACATAATTTCATCCTTATAAAACAGTTTGCAATACAGAAAAGTAGATATGTATGTATTTACAGGATATCAGAGAGATAAGGAAGGGAAATAAGATGGGTAATAAAAAAGATAAAGAATCTAAATAATAAGAAATGTAATATTTTCCATTATGCGGCTGTGTAGAAATGTGATTAAACTGTACTTTGAAAAATGTCAAGTTAAACTAAGACATATAACTTATATTTAAATGCTTTTCTTGACCATAAAGTAAAACACAAGTACAAGAGGCAAGGTGCCACTTTTTTAAACAAACACATACCTTATTTATGAATGTTGCCTTAATAATGAGTATATGTTCAGCAACAATGTGATAATGTTTTAAATTACAATTATAAAACAGCATAGACACCATTTCAAGTTATATTAGAGGTTTTCAAAATTTCAATCACTCATAGTTTCCTGGTTAGTATTCATAACTCTAAAACTTTTTGGATTAATTTTCCCCAATGAAAACACTTACATTATTCTTATACTATGTTAAAGTTATTTAAGCATAAATATGTCACATTCTGAGTATAAATGTACACAAATATGTGTGTATATATATGTATATATAATTTACAACAAATATTTTCCATATATTGTTTGTACAAACCTCAAGTCTAATTTCTGTTGGCTTTTTACTCCATATGTAACAATTTCGTATAATTACACTACGCTTTCCTGTATTACTTCAATGTGTGGTTTGCATTTTTAGTTTGGTTATGGTAAAATTTAATATGTATTTTAAACGTATGGAGCCGCTTCTGAGGCAGTCTTCTATGCTTACTTCTTTCACTCACATCTCTTCATATTTACATTAAAACCTCAGATCTACTTGAATATATGTGTCTAAATGCATGATATGAAGAATAGATCCAGTTTAACTTACTCTACTTGATTCTACAATTATTTCAGCACCATTTACATAAAATACATTTTTATGGTAATTTGAAATTTCAACTTTTTCATGTATCAAATTTTCATAGACAGTTTATTTTCTTTTTGCATTTTCAAGAAATATTCTTAGACAGAGCTGTGCACATGACTAACAAAAAGTATTATTGCTTATTCTGGCACAAATGAACATTTTTCCTTTTGAAGACAATATTTTGAAATAGCAACCTTCTTTTCTTGGAAGACATTAGTTAGCATAGTAACAAGAAATAAATGAAGACTCTCCCAATTGTTTTTAACTTACCTCACCACTATATTACCCAGCTTTTGAAATAACACTAGCTTTTGGTGCTTTGAAAAATCTTGCTTAGTATTTCAATGATGAAAAAAAGTACACCACTGATTCCAAATACTGCATTGATTTGTTGTTATTCTGTTATCAAGGTAACCAGATGATATTTTAGGAAATGAAAAGATTTAAAAACCAATACTTTGGTATTATGGTATGGAAGATCGTTATTTTTATTCCTAATAAGGGGGCTAGATCATTGCAGTGTGAAGCACTCCTCTTGGTACTATGAGGCAGGGCTAACCCAGGCAGTCCAGTGACCTTTAGAGTTTGTCACTTAGTCCAGAAGGTAACCGCAGTTATTCCAAATTGCTGGCTCAAAGTCAAGTTGTGTGAAACTCAAAGTTACAGGAAAAAGGTATTAGAGATATTTCCTTAAATTGTGGCTCTGTGCATCTTTTATTCATGCTTGACTTCTGATTTATATTTCCAGAAAACGAGAGTGACGAGAACTTCACAAATAGTACTTAAGAACCTCGACCATTCTTTTACTGCTAGCTCTGCAGCGAAATATAAACAGCCAAATCCAAAATCAGCACATCAATGTCTGTGCCAATAAAGTTAATAATTGCATTTTTCCATAGTATCTGTCTTGTATTAACTCCTGCTTAAAAATAGGAACAGAAAGAAGATCCACTGTTAAGATGATGAATGAACTGAGCACAGACTCTTATGTGGTATGAATTCATTGACTCTTTCCCTCCAGAGAATTTCTGTTTGCTTTAAAAATACTCCTGAGCAGGATGTGATGCTGAATGCTTATAATCTCATCAGTTCATGTCGGGGTGTCAGGATGATGGCTCAAATCCAGGAAGTTGACCCCAGCCTGGGGAACACAGAAAGTGCTTTTTTATATGTATCTTTCATTTTCTGTTCTTCTGAAATTCAGAGTCTCCATAATATTTACCAAACCAGTACTGTCTTGGTGGAAGTGGTTGAGATAAAAAATTCCAGATTATCTAAGGCAAGGTAAATGTTCCCAGGAGATTCTCCCACAATGCAAAGAGAATGAGCCATAAGTGCACGAGACCTATGCATTCCACGGTAATGTGGAGACAGGCAGCGGGCAGGCCCAGCTATCAGAATGATCATGACATAAAGATCTGGCAGAAAGTTGTAACTATGGAGGGGAATGTGTCTGTTACAAAGGTTTCTGACTTTAGAAAGCAGGAAAATTGGGTCAAGAATGTTATCAATATTATGTAGTTAGTTGCTCCAAGGCTAAAAGTTAAGCAACTGATAATAGGTTTACAAACAGTCCTTGCTAAAACGGTGTCACATTCAAATTAAAGAGCAGACATGCACGTGAATAGTTATATTTCTCTTAGTAGGATAGCCAACAGTTTAAGAAGTTTAAAGTTTTAAAAATCCCTATTCAGAGAATAAGACTATGTACACATAAAGATGTAATTAAAAAATTCTCCTTTCTTTAGGACAAAGCTAAACTAGTATAACTTCTTAGTCAATATTATATTGAAATTAAAGTATTAAAAATTAATTTTTTGTAATTATTTTTCATTGTAATGAATTATTTAAAAGTAATATGTAATGATTCTGATACTAATTTTCTTTTTTGATCTTTGGTAAGTTATTTAATTCCTTTAAATATTCTGAGAATTCTATATATGAAATAACCCTTTTAAGGAAGGCAATGGGCTGTGTCAATACAAGAAAAATTATGGGAGATTATTAGTTAGGTTGTTGACACCCGAATCCTACAGGAGGAGAGGCTTATCATGACTCCAAGTTTTAAGTTTCAGCGCATGTGTGGCTGGCTCCATGACAGAACAGGCAAGGGAGAATGGCCATAAGCGGAGTAAGGGATGAGAATGCACTCTTCTAGGTCCTTACCCCAAGGGACCCACCCATTCCAACCTGGCACCACTTTGATCAATACAGTAAGCTATGAACTCACCAATCAATTAAGGCATTGATTGATTTAGGATTTAACATCCCCATAAGCCAAATGTATTCAAGAGCCCACTTCAAACCAAGAGTTTTGGAGGAGCATTTTAGAACTAAACTGTAAAATAGAAAAAAGACTTAGTAGAAATTTTATAAATGGATAATCTATTATGTACATATCACTCTGACAAGCTGTTACTCTTTCACGTATCCCACAAATTCCTTTAATTCATCAGTCCTTATTTCTGAAAAATGTTAAGAGATGTGAATTAAGAATATGTTTAAAATGTATTCTTCTCAAATCCTATCAGTTCATAACTGGACTCTGATATATTTTCTTGAGCTTGTGAGTGGTTAGAATTTAGAGGAAATGCAATCAAAGCCTTTATCTTCCTACTCCAAAGAATGGTTTATGTTTTTGTGACTATATTTCAGACATATGCTCCCTCTTTGGATACTGTCAACAGGGGTAACTCATACTGTCATTAATTCATGTCAGCAACTCTTTATAGCTATCTTTGAAGAATTACACAATTTAAGATTCTTGTTAACAAGAAAAGGTCTAGTAACAACAGAACTATTGCTAACACTTTTTTCATCATTAGAGACACACATGAATGGCTTAAATTCAATGAGAATATATTTTAATTTTTCTTTATATATGCCTATAGAACAAGCCATGCAGATTATGAATATTAATTTGGATACTTTCTATTCCTCAGGTCTACACCATTGATTTTGAATATATTGAAAGATATTGATTGATAGTTAACACCTACTAAATGCTTTCCTCATATTAGAACTACTAATATGGGAGGTATTCCATACATATGCTGTTCTGACTTTTCTACAAACATTCTACTCACTTACGCTGTTTTTTTAAATAATTTCTTTGTTTGACATAGTATCTCCAGGACAACTTTTCAAATATTTCAAAATTTTCTCAATCATGTTTTATCAATATGATACTATGGTCTAGAACTATGACTTGTACTGAAAATGCCTCCAAAATCCTCTTGTACTTGTAGGTGTGGATTTTAGAAAAATATTGAACCATGGAACAAAATAGCCCACTTACTCTTAGGAGAGAGTCTGGTAGAAAGAGACTGATCGTGTGAGTTATGACCTGGAGGGCATTTGTCCTTCTTGGGACCTCCTTTTACTATCTTGTTCCTAGATGGTATATAATAAGCATATTTTCCTCTATTGATTATTTGCATTATTTCTGACTGGAAAGCAAACTGACTACGTACTGTACACATGAGGCAAAATAAACGTCTTTTTTCTTTAAATTATTCATTTTGAGTAATGCTTGTCAGCGAAGAAAATAATTGACTGAGATGTCACTACCAGGAGTGGGACTGTTTCTCTGAATATACCTGACCACGTGGTTCAGAATTCTTTGGAATTGGGTTGTAGAAACAGCATGGAAAGGCTTGGAGATGTGTGCTAGAGAGGCCCTAGAATGATGTGTGCCCAGCTTGATGAGCAAAACTGGTCAAAATTCAGAAGATCAGAATGTTTAATGGAACACAGATATCAAAGACCAAGATCATGAGTTTCTGTTGTGAACAAGGCAGTTGATTGTTAGATGTTCGGCTATTTGTGTTATGTTGTGGAGAAAATTTAGCTAAATGGTATTTTGCTCATGTCCTAAGAGTTAGTGGGAGACTGAGATAAAATGTGGTAAACTAACTGTATACTGGATGAAATTTAAAGACTAATAGCTACCCTTTGCATAGGGATTGCTCCCTGCCTTTAGTGAAATTTACACTGAGAATCCAAAGTAAAGAGAAATACACCATGTAAAAATTTTATTTTACCAGAAAAGAACAGCCTAAAAAGCTAGGTCAAAAGAGACTCTGGTTACTGAAAATAGTAAAATGAAGCCAAACATTTTACATTAGGATAATCCTAAAGTTGCCAGGTGGGAGACCGAGGCAGGAGGATCCTTGCAAGTTCAAGACCAGCCTGGGCTACAAAGTCAGCTCAACGTCAGCTTGAACTGCGTAACAAGATCCTGTCTCAAAAAAATATAAATAAATAAATAAATAAATAAATAAATAAATAAAATAAGAAAGCAGGAAAGTTGCTTTGAGGAATTAGCAAAGCCTCACCTTTAAAAGCTCAATGGTTCAAAAGTAAAACATTTTCTTTTAAGAAGTAGCCCTCTGGATACTCAACTTTAAAGGAGCTAGAAAATTGATTCCCAGAGTTTCTATTCACAGTCATGTGCCATCGAGGTTCTTCAGACTTCTGCAACCATGATCCAAATGGGCTTAGTACAGAAGCATGGAATATAGGAGCTATGGATTTAGGGAAGCTTCTATCCAGATTAAAAACAAACAAACAAACAAACAAACAAAAAACCTGGGAGGCCAGGAATTATGCACTTGTCATGGCAATGTGCAAATGAAGCCAAAGTCCCATGGAGACTCCAGATGTTAAAAAAGCCAGGATATGAAACAATGTAGGGAAGCCACAGGCCCTGAGAAATGGCCTCCTAGGAGAGAAGCCATGAAAGCTGCAACCAGTAACGCTGTGAGGGCAGGACCACGTAAACCTTTTGGAGCTCACTTCTCTTCACTACGATTTGCACCATATGCTGGACACAGAACTTTATGCTCCAGTGAGTTTTGGTCTTTTTCTAGTCTTTTTTTTTTTTTTTTTTTTTTACCTTTTTATGCCTATTTTTCTTTTCCTTTTTGGCATGGGGTATTTTTTTTTTTTAACTGTGTCATTCTGAATTTTATGTATTTAAGTTTTTGTTTCTTCCAGGGCCTCACAGGTATGATATGGTAAGATTTTACTTTTTGTTTGTTCATTTTTTTTAGAGAGGGTCTTGCTACAAAGTTTAGTTCTGCCTGAAACTTGTGATGAGCCTCCTGCCTCAGCCTCCTAAGGGCTAAGATTACAGGTATGCACTACCACACTTGGTGGGTATTATAAGATTTTGAGTTGAGACTCAGAAGACACTTTGAACTTGACTTTTCAGCAATGCTAAAATGCTTAAGATTTTGGTAACTCTTAGAGTTGAACTAAATGCAGTTTGCATTAAGAATGAGGCTTACTGGTAAAATGTTGTGATTCAGAAAAAGAGTGGCCCCTAAAACTGTGTGGACTCATAAGGAGGGCTCTTCAAAGGTAGTCTAATTGTGGAGTGACACAGTTGACTTGTATGAATAATTGAGGTCTGGTGGTAACAGCTGAGCTACTGGGGCTTTGACCTGGAATTGTATGTCACCCCCACTGCCTCTACCCTTCACTCTCTGCTTCCTGGTAACCACGATGCTTGTGGCTTTTGCTTTGCTATACCTGTCTGGGGTGCTGTTTCTGAATGGAGTCAGCCAACCACTGACAGCAAAAATGAGCCAAAATAAACCTTTTCTATGTTTAGTTGTGGATGTCAGGTTTCATCTCTTAGTGGAAAGGACAGTGCCTAAGCAAAAATATAATTTGCTTTTTATTGTTTTATAAAGAACAATATTCCAAGGATAGATAACATATTCAGGTCAAAATCATGAGTAAGTCTACAGAAATTTGTAATACATTTAATTTTGCTTATCTTATTGTAAATTTAATAGTGACTTACAGCACTAGCAGTCTTGACAGTAATAGACCAAACGAATATTGAGGTCACTCACTCATCTAAAACAAAAACAACTGAAATATTTTATGACTACAAAATTTCTCTTTGAAAAGTAAAAAGAACAAGTGAATATGAATGTATTTAAATTACATTGGACTTTGTCAGATGTAGCAAGACATCAAAGTATGGTTATACATTTAGGAATTGTTACTCTTGATACAATAAACAGTGTTTACTTTAAAAATAGAAGTGGAGAGATGTTTTCAAAACCAATAATATTTTAGCTATGTTTTGCAAATGATTTGTGTGTGTGAATTGTATCCTTTTGTAAAATAGAAGTGCAACATCTATAATATAACTAAGGTGATACAATCAGTAAGTCTGAACACTCAAATACAAAGAAAACTACCAGCCTTCTTATGTATAAGAAAAAGAAAATGAAAAAGTTCACATGGTTATCTTCTCTCTCCAACATGGGTTCATTGAAACTTAAACCAAAAAATATATTCCTTAAGAAGAATACGTAGAGATATGATATTCACCAGATGAAGTAAAATGAATAGATTATCCTTGTGTAAATAGCATTCATGCCTTCTTCTATGACTAGCAAAATAAGTTTACTTATTTTATATCTAGTCATACAATTTTTGCTACTTCTATATTACAGTGACCTGTTAACATTTGTAACATACTGTTAGCAGAATATTTCTGACACATCAGTCTGTCTCATCTCAATTCTAATAATCAATTTTCCCTCCTCAAGATATGGCTAATTCCTGACCAACTAGATAAATCTGAGCTTCTGAAAATGTAAGGCCAACTACTACACAGTTTAACACAAATATATATACTTAATATGATAAAAATACAATTGAACATTTCATCAAGTATAATGAAGCAACTTAATGAGATACTGTAATTAATTTCACTTTTATTTGAATTTAAAAAAGAGTATTAGACAAAGAGATATAAAACATTAAATGACTAATTTTGTATGAAATATATCGTACCGAAATGATTATTTGTCTATATTGCTTTCAGAGAGATTTTGTTTCTCAAAATCTAATACACTGTAAAACACTGTAGAAAATAATATAATTACACATCTCATTATTGTTTATAATGTATTTTTACTACTTTCACTGTCATATATGGGTCATATTAAAAATCCATAATCCATGTTAAAAAATTGAACTGTTTCATCTTTTAAAACGTTCTTCATTGTGTTAATTTAAAAAGGACTATAAGCAAATTATTAATGTATACATATATAAAAGGAAATCTTTAGTCAGACATTCCTTGGATCATGATTAATATAAACACCCATCAACTAATCTGTGATTCGTAAGTTAAAATGTTAGTAACAAAACAGTATATTGGTGAATCTAATTATTTTTGGAAAAATGCAAGTATAATAAACAACAGAATAATAAGAAAGATCATTTTAAGTATTTGCCAAATACTTCACTGACTTATCTGTAAGGCAGGTTTACTGAAAGACTCAAAATTTATTTCTTGAATATAGACAAATTTGAGTAAATTCTCCAGCATATAGGGCAATAAACTAAAAGCAAACTAAATACCACTGTGATCACACATGTGTTTGTATCAGCAAACTGGTAGCTAGAAAACCTACATATGAATAGGCAATCTGTTTAGGTTTCCTTTCTACTGAAAAGGTATTAATTTCTCTTGATCTTTTTAAAGATTTCCAGCCATGATGTGGAAACTATAACTCATGTTGTGTTGTTGCTTTCATAGTAGTTTTGCAGAGAACAAGATACAGGCATGATATCTTGTCCAAACAATATTAGCACAAACCTTTCTTAGAAATGAACTAAGAAAAACTAGCTGCATATTGTAACTGTCCTGCTAACCAGTTTTCCAACACTGTTTCATTGCTATTTTTCTTTTTTCTATTTCAAAAAATATACATAATGTTTTGTGACTCCCCTAGTGACAGCCTAGATATTTTATGATAGTTTTCCATCTTTAAGGATATTGCATTGACTGAAGTCAGTTAACTGAGACTACTAGAGTAATTGTCAGTGTTACATAGTAAGACGTGAAACGATTGTCTTTAATTGAGGTTAATATGTGAGGGATTCTAAGTAGAATTGTATCTACTCTGCATTTAGAAGTGTTTTGATTCTTTGCTGATTTCTCAACAAAATGAAAACATCACTTTTTGGCATATTTGTATGACCATCCCTCAAAGCAAGTAGACAGTACAACTAACAACTTTCTCTGGATATCTCCAATGCATCCATTTCAGTAAAGCAAAATTTTGCAATTTGTAGACAACAGGCTATACAGGTTCCATTCTCTTCAAACACCTCTTTGCTCTGTGGAAACGGAGCTTTAACCAGGTTATTATCTTGACTTTTCCAAGTGGAATGCAAATGTATAAGCTTACATCTACTAAACTCCAAAGAACACATGTAAATTTCTTCCATCTAACGAAATGACATAGAATGAGTGGTATGGTCCTGGGGAGCAATTTAAATTCACCCACTGCTGAAAATATTGATTCCCCTCCTGAGACTGTTCTGAAGAAATTCACATGAGAACTGATGTACATAGGAACCAGGGAGTGGAGAACAGCCTTACACCCATTTATTTCACACTCTAGTCCAAATATTGTTCATGTTCTATGTAGGAAGCAGACACTAGAGAACAAATTTTGTATTACCTCCTGATCTGCAAAAATATGTCCAATAGCATAATTTTGGTCTATAAATAAGTGCCAAAAAATGCTAAGTCTGAAGGTGTATGCACTTATGTCTAAGCATTGACTGGAATCTTGTATTCCTTTTTGAAATCATGAATAAACATAAGAAAATGAGAGCGGGAAACACTGTGATACATCAGTGAAATATTTTCAATCATAGTGTCTCAGATAGTGGTATATTCTTATGTAACCATCACACAATTAACAAATTTTTTCAACTGTGTAAAAATTTCCCATTTATGCCCATTAGCTAGAAAGTTCATTCTAAGTCTCTTTCTTATTCCTGGGACAAATATCCAATAGCAATAACCAGTAGGAAAAGAGAGTCATTTGGGCTAATTTTCTTTAGAAGTTTCAGTTCACAGTCCACGGGCTCCAAAAGAGACATGTACATCATGACAAAGTACAATAACAGAGGAAAGCTATTTTGTTATTGCAAACAGGAAGAGAAACCAAAGAGCCAGGTAGGGAGATAAACCCTTCACGGTCAACCTTCTAATAACCTACTTCTCCCAATCTGTGCCCATCATCTAACTGAAAATCTATAATGTCCCTATTATCTGGTCACCTTCCAAAAGTGCCACCTTGAACATATGAGGTTTTGGGGATCTATTCTATGTCTGAAGCATAATAAGGCCTCTAGTTAATTGTGTTTTGAAAAACTTTAAACCAGGTTAGGTAAAAGCATTTGGAATTTGTGGATGCTGGCTGTAGAAGACCTAGAATTTAATAAGCAGATATTGATGGATAATCCTGGTGAAGGTTTAGAAAGCCAAAAACACTGATTAGAATGTGGACAGTGAAGGCCACACTCAAGTTTCAGTTAGGAATAAGAATGTCCCTGAAAGTTGAAATAGAGGCCATGCATGTTATCCTGTAGCAAACAATCATCTAAATTATCTTTCTGTCCTGAGACTTTACAAGAATCTATGTTGAAGCAGTACAGGCAACTTTACTGCATGGAAGAATTGTAAGGTGTCCAATAATCAGCCTGCAGTATGTGTAACTGCTTCCTGACTTTCTCTATAATTACAGTGATAATTGGGAGCAAAAATCACAGCTGAATGATTTAAAAGCTGTGAATTTTGACCAGTAAGTATAGTTGGGGCTAAAAGAAGCATGGCTGCTGAAAAAGTTTAGTACATTAAGAGAAACTATTTCAGCTGGGCCATTAAAAAAGATCCCTGGAGTGTTTTTGAGGAATTTTGAACTCCTCACCTATGTGAGGCTCAGGGGCACAAGACTGTAAAAATTTCATTGAAAAGAGAACCCCTACTCCTTCTGATCTATAAGTTACGCCTAAGGAATTAGTATACCAGGGTCACTTTATTGTAACCTGCCATCTAAGCATAAAGAGGCTGTTGCTACCATGGTTTTAGGGAGACTGGCTGTCACGAGTGTCTAGTGTACTCAGGATCTCGGGAAGAGGCTCACACACCAAGTCAAGTTTGGGACACGGGGGAAGCAGCGCAGAAAAAAAGCAGAGAGGAACAAAAATTGTAACTATATACCAAGTCTTTATTTTAAGGCTCTTATATAGTAAAACCAGGTCAGCTTTACAGATAATAAAAACAATTATCTTTAAAAAGCATTTTTTGTAACAAGACTTGTGACCAACTATAAAGTTTATCTCTACTTTTAAGTTAAACAAACAAAAACAGTTCTTTTAACTACACTAACCCAGGAGGAATCCAATTAGCCCAAAAATACACTCCAATTAGCTCAAGGATGCTCTTAACTATGTTTGTTTTTTCTAGCCACCTAAAGGTCGGCCACCTAGAGGTCGGCCACCTCCCCATGACCCTACAAACAAAGCCAAGTCACACAATATCAGTTAGAGGGAGAAACATTTTCCCACGCTGGGATCTGGGCCTTCCCGGTCCCGTCTCTGTCCTGTATACCGGTCCTGTCTCTGTCCTGTATACCGGGGGCTATTGTTTATTGTAGGTCACGAGGGGGCCAGAGGCTCAGGTTAACTCTTCATCCTCCACAACTGGCCACTGATCAAACTAGTGGCAGATGTTGGTGTCATCTATATGATGCTGTTTTTATTGACAGAATGCGAGAGCTGGTTTGAGGAAGTTTTCAGCCAGATTTCAAAAGACAGCATGAGTGTCCAAGCTAAAATGAGTTGACATGGCATTTCTGCCAGGTGTATCTGTGTAAGTAATGCATGAATGTGTGGGAGGAAAACGAAGGGGGCATGAATATCAAAGAAAATTTGCATTGGAGTAATCTGGAAGGCCAACTGAGGAAAGATGGAAGCCGTGAGTAGAAGCAGCCCAACACAGAAGTCATGTAGAGTGTATCCAGGAAGGCTAGGACAGCAGCCCGGAGACGCAGGCATTCCGGAATTGCATCTTAACATTATGTGTCCCAGGTGCCAAGTGGATCTACAAACCTTAATCATTTCCTTTCTGGAATATACTTTTACCATGCTCTTATTCTTTTTGTTTAACCAATAATTATTTTAAAGTTTGGGATGTTTGACTTCAGTAAATTAATTTCAGATTTAAAAATTCTTTGAATTGCTGTTTCAGAACACTTAGACTGTATCAAGGGCAAAAATTTTATGCCTGCAGTTTTCTTTTTAAATCTTGTACATTAGCACATATATTTAGAGGATGGTCCATCTTAGCATTTGATGCCAAAATTTCAAACCACTAACCAGGTAGTTAGGAAAGCAAAAGTGATATAAAATACAGGAAAGCTGGGCCAAGAAGGAACTCACAAACATGAGTTAGAGTTAGGACTATTAGTGGAAATTGTGTCAGGTCTTACAGTTTTTGACCTAAATTACATTCAGATTTGCAAAATACAAAAACTTTCCTAGAGATGAATACACACACTTGGATTAGGATTTAAAATATTGAAAGGAATGAGTAGGGTGTGCTACTGTGCTTGAAGCAGAGATCACTGCTTCAATCAAGAGGTGACCCAGGTGGTACTCAAGTGTGTGAGTTGCTATATGTCTTGTTTCACTTCACACCAAATACCTGAAGAAATCTTGATTATGACTACTGTATTCAGAAATTCAAATGCAAGCAAATTTGGGGAAATGTATCCCAGCCTTCCAAGCATGCAGAGTACAAAGACACCACATCCCCACTATATGAATTTGATAACGACATGCATCAATACATAGTCTTCCACCAAAGGCAGTCCCAATATCAGATTTTCATTGAACATGATGAAAAATCATATAGATAACCAAAAGTATAAACACTTTATTGAAAAAGACACCTATTTTTTCTATCATTGGCAATTTTATTTTTTTCCTTAATTGATTCATTTTGAATGTCTTTAAATTAATACTAAGGTAAAAAGTCAACAAGTAACTTATGTTGTCATATGTGAATGTGATGAGAACACAGAGTAGAAACACAAAACACACAGATACATGTGTACAACCAAACATTCAAACTAAGGTAAAGATGGAGCACTGATGAATAATTCTCATTGACAAATAAACTTCATGCAATTGTAATTGCTATTCCTGCAACTAATTTTTTAATGTATCACTTAAAAGCATGATTGTGTTATCACAGAAACAGACACACAGACCGATAGGGTAGAAACACTTATGTATTTATAACCGATTGAGTTTCAACAAAGGCATCAAAAGCGTATATTGCACAAAGCATGGAATCTTCAATAAAAGTTACTGTGAAAACTGCATATTCACATGCCGGAGAGTGAAATAAACTCCTGTCTCATATCCTACAAAAAACCAACTCAAAATGGATGAAAGTTCTAAAAGTAAGATCAGAAATAATGCAAAAGCCATTGTGAATCAGGCATATATGACCTGGCTTTAGAGGTAACATTTATGAAAATTTACTTTCTCTTCTGGCTTTGAGTCATTTTCTATTAAAAAAAAATATATCTTTAAGTGGTAGCTAAATATTCCTAACCCTCAAGGTCACATTCTTGCCCTTACAAAATTACTATTAGTGATCACTTGTAAAGTAAATATTTTAAAGTAACTTGTAAACACACTTAAATATTTTCAAGGAGAATCTAAAATAATGAAAGAATGCTACTATGGTAATATTTCTTTCATTCAATATTAGTGTTTTTGGAAAGCAAAGTATACTTTTTACAATGTCAATTAAGTTATTATTGCAAAGAGTACACAGTCTTAGAAATCTCTAAAGTACTTAAGTATCATGAAAAAATCGGTGTTGGTGGAGAAATGCACTTATTTATCCATTTATTCTATAAGTCTGTTTAAATGTGTGGATGTACTCGCTTAAAGTATAATGAAGAAAATGTATAACATCAAATCTAGTGATATTGAGATTTCATTTTATAATAGTCAGTCCATCATAATAAATCTGCTCTTGTATTGCTGTGAAAAGTTATATTTCTAACTTTTCTTGCATGATATGATTGCATATCATAACTATTATTGGATTTATCCACCTACTAATATATGCAAACAAAGAAGAGTTTATTAATCTCATCAATGGGGGTGGTTAACAAATAGTACTCAATATTTTGATAGCTTAAGATAATAAATCACAGAAAATAAAACATGACTGATTACATTAGAGTATGCTAAAACTGTGCTCTCTCTAGAGCAAGTGATGTTTGTCAAATCCATACCTTTTACTGTACTCTACCTTGATCACCTATCAGCTCTGCCGGATTCCAGCATTGCTATCCACCGCCTATTTCTTAGTAGTTAGTTATCTTTGCAAAGCGTAAGAAAAATTATGTCATTTAGTTCAAAACCATCCAGCAGCTTTTAATCACATTCTAAAGTCTAAATATGCCAGATGTTGTGGCACACACTTTTAATCCAATTACTTGGGAGGCTGAGGCAACAGGATTGTCAAAATCAAGGCTAATCTGAGCTACAGAATAAGTTCAAGTCCAGCCTGAACTAAGAAGTAAAATGTTGACTCTTAAAAGAACAACAACAAAAATATAGACAAGATCTAAACAAACCTTTAATGTAACGTTGAAAATCCTAAGATTGGGAATCAATGCCAACTCTTTGAGAGAATTTTCTGTTATTCCAGGACATTTTCAATTTTCTTGGCATTTTCTCACCAGATACATAATTATTCAACCTTTCAAGGATTTAAGGTTCCTACTGCTATGTCATAGTTGAGGTCAATTTATATAAAATAACAATCTGCTTTGCACAATTTTCTGTCTTTTTTTTTTTAAACCAAACGCATCACCCGATGTTCAGTATACCACTGATTTCATTCTTTTTAGTTGTTACAGCTCATGAAATAGTTGGTCCTGGCTGTTTATACAAAGAGTTTTATATAAACATTCATTGAATATTTGACAAAGGAGGAATGAGACTTCAAATATATTTTAATTCATCCTAAAGAATAATTTACAATTTTTTATTTATATATCTGAATTTCAATGTTATAAAATTACTTATTGACTACTCAGTGTCTTGCCAACAATATCTAAAATGTCTAAGGTGCAAAGTGTAATACAGAAAAGAGAATTGAAGAAGTCAATAATGCCTGGAGCCACTGTGAACATTAAAGTGTCTTTTAATCTCAGAGTGAAATTTCAATTAATTTATCATGGGAAGTTATAAATACCATGGAAGATTTAAAATATAGGTAAAAAATAATGCTATTTCTTAATAGGTTCAATTTAATCAAATAATGCTTATAATATTTCAACTTATATAATTATAAATCAATTCTCTAAGAGACACAAGTACCAGACAGGTTTTCCTCTATATTAAACAATGATGAGATACCAAGTTTCTAAATATTAGAAATTTTAGCCACTGCACCTTGGTGTGAAACTCAGTGTTATATGAAGAATAGAGGGCTTCCTTACACTGTGGAGTTTCATAGCATACAAAATTAAATTAAGTATAAAAAATCCAGTGAAGACATTCCCCTTATCATGGTCTTGCATTATGTTTAATTCACTTGATAAATATTTATTTAGCAAATACTCTTCCAAGCATTGGAAATATAGCTAGGATAAAGGTCCTAATAACCCAACTCATAAAATTTTATGCTAGACCTCACAGACACAGAGAAATCAATCCCATAAGCAAAAAGCAAAAAAAAAAAAAAAAAAAAAAAAAAGAATTTTATGAAGATTAAAATATTCGATAAGAGACTGCAAAAGTGAACTAGAATTTTGTGAATATAGTTCTGATTGGGATCTGATTGATTTTGCTAAAGATAAGCAGCAGGAGTTTAGTACAGAAGACTTGTTGAAGTGAATTAGGGAACTCTTACAGGTTTCTAAGCCACAAAGGAAAACACAAATCGCAGGATGAAATGTGATGAATATGCAAATCTGCAGGACCTTTGAGAGCATTTGAAAAGACACAGAAATGATTTAGTGGAATGATTATTAATCACCAAGACCAGAGAGATGTTGAAGGAGACGCTGAGAAGTTGAACACTGATGAATCTATTATGCATTTGCTGATGATCTGGAAGTAGCAAGAAAGACTGCACAAGTGGCCAGCGTGATATTGAGCTGTTTGGCCAGAGCAACAGGAAAAAACAAATTCCAACACATGGAAACTGGGCAGTTGTATAAGGAGCTGACTGAGAGCTGATGGAGTATTTTCTTTCATACTTTTTCTGAACTTGGCTATCATCATCAGGTATTCAATTAAACATCAGCTTTATGTTGTGGTGGATGCAGATGTGATTAAAGCCCAGAATCTGTTTTCTTTAAGAGAGTGAGACTATCCTAAATGGACTAGGTGACCACTATTCAACCAGTTGAAAGACCTTAATAGCAGAACTAAATCTTTCCTGAATATGAAGAACTACTACCAACAGCAGAAGTTTCTGCTCATGTCCTGGAGTTCCAACCCACTCTTACAAATTTTCTGTAATTTGAAAATTGCATAGCCAGACACCAAGTCTATGTGAGCTAATTGTTTGTAATTTCTTTTTTGATATACATCTTTTAGGTTTGCATCTCTGCTCAAACTCTGATTAAAAACTGGGTAGTGTTTTTTGTACATCCATAAATCTCATAAAGGAAATGTTAGCATATATATATATATATATATATATATATATATACACACACACACACACACACATACACACATACATATATAAATTATGCCTATCATTAGAAATGTGTGTGTTGAAAAATTAGATTTAGAGTCACTGGTCTTTATGGTGAGCTCCTCTAAATCTCCTCAAAAAGATACTCATTTCAAATCTGTGGAGCCTCTGAATACTACCTTGTTTGGAAAAAATGTTTTGCAGATGGAATTAAGACATTAAAATGAGGACATAATCATCATGTGTGTTGCTATAGCATGTGTGGTTGTGGTCTCTGTAAATTCATATGTGGAAACCTGACATTCCAGGTCACAGCTTTAAGCGGTCGTTTGGGAGGTGTTCAGATCATCGGGCCTTCGATCCTATTTAAGATGTCCTGGAGCTGCCTTTCTCTCTTTGCTATACAAAGACGTTGTGAAAAGTTGATAGCTTGCAACTCAGAAGAGGGCCCGACATTCAACCCGAATGCTGGCACTCGATCAGAATATCCTCGCCTCCAGAAATGTATATAATACCTAATGCCTGTGGAACATAAATGACCCACGCTGTGGCACTTTGTTTTAGAAGCTTGAAGGAGCAAATGTAGCTACAGAGCAAGTGCCAAAATCTAAGTGATAAAGGGACACGCAGAGGGGCTTAGATGCAATAAGGATGCAGTGATGTGACAGAGACGGAGTGGGGTCAGGCAGCCTTAAGACTGTGAGCTTTCATAGGAGCAGGCAGAGGCCGGAAACTAAGCCTTCCCTCCCGCATGCGCAGAATGCAGCCATCAAACATCTGCGAATCAAACTTCTCAGTTCCAGAGCTGAAATAATAATAGTATTCTATTTTCTAATGCAACCCACTTGAAAGGGATGTGTTAAAGCATTCCCAAGAAAGTAATACAGTCAATTTTAAAGCCTTAAAACTGGAGAAGATAAAGTAAGTGCATACAGAAACTAAAGGTATAGGTGTGCTTCTTAGGATGCTATGAAACCAAAAATTGAGAAAATACAGTAAATTTAGCAAAGAATTTAAGAAGAGGTACCCCTACCTCAGAGGTATAAGAGAATCAAGAGAGACTGCATTTTCAGCACCCAGGAAAAAAATAGATGTCCTTGGAATAAACACAGTCAGTACCATCTAATTCACTTAAGTTGAGAGAGAAGGATATATGATTTGACATTTATTTCATGAACTGAAGTCATTGATGTGTGACAGTTAAGGGCTGGTTTCAGTGTTCAGCAGAGAATGGCAAAAATGAACATAAACACACTGAGCAAAGATCTCATTTGTGGCATGTTTTGCCATAAAAGGAAACAAAGTTGTAGGTAGTCATAGGCAGACTGAAAAAGTCAAGTGCATATGAGGGAGAGACAGAGACAGAGACAGAGACAGAGACAGAGACAGAGACAGAGACAGAGACAGAGACAGAGATAGAGATAGAGACAGAGACAGAGACAGATAGAGATGATAGAGATAGAGATACAGAGAGAGACACAGATACAGAGAGAGATACAGAGAAAGATACACAGAAAGATACAGAGATACAGAGAGAGAGAGAAAGAAGCACATTGTGTTGGTTCACTGGTAAGGTGCTACTTTTATGGAAATCATAACATAAAAGGTAAAGCCAGCCAAAATAAGGAAGCCCTCCCTGATTGTGTTACTAGACTTGACTTTTAAGGCCCTAGAAGAACCTACTTTAATGAGATTATATTCCACTTTAATGAGATTATAAATAAGAAGCTATTAACAATAGGAGCTGTGGACTTCTTGAAAACAGTCCCTCTTTTTGAGCATAGTAAATAAATTTGTTTTAGTTTGATAGTTGTATGAATTGAGTTATTTTCCTAATGTCATGTTTTTAAATACTCATGATTTTAAGGAAAAATAGGTTTTGAATTGTCTGTGGATTACTGGCAAAAATGAGACTTTGCTGATGGTGACTAGTCTCTTTTGTTTCTCTAATAAAAGATTTTCTACATCAACTATAACTTGTTTTTCTTTCTTTTCTTTATCTTTTTGTTTTGTAATTGATCTGGCTAGACTTGTTTCCCATCTTATTTTCCAATTGATTTCAGCATGTTTCCTAGAGTGCTGACTGTATTTCTTGGACTAAGAAAAACTTTTTCATAAAAAATGTAATGAGGTGACTTGTAATGAGGGCACAGAGATCCTGTAGTCTTTATTTAAAGAACCTGAAGTATCTTTTATGCTTAACTTTCACTGTTTTATTTTTTTCTGCCATGATTTGCAGTTTTTTTTTTTTAATTAAGTCTCTGTCTTGCCTGTCCTTGCTTCCTCCTGTCCTTCTATCCAGTCACTTGCCTGTTGTCACATTGCCCTCTGATTGGTTATTTATGGACTCTTTCAGCAGTTTGGGGATAAGGAAGAATACTTCAGAGATCTTTTTCTTGCATCCAAATTTCTTGGTAAAATAAGGATAATTTTTCAAAGAAGTTAATATATTACTTTCTTCCTTTATATTTTGCTTCAGACGTTGTTAAGAAGGATAATACCAGCATCCAATTACATATTGTTTTCTACCCAATAAACACTGAAGGGTTTTTATATTGTGTACTGTCAAAACATTAAAGCATACAATCATACATGATTTAGATGAAAGAACCATTAGTCTGTCTAAAAATAGGATACACATCTTATCTTTGCTTGTCTCCACATGCATCTATTCTTCTAGTGATTATGTGGTCAGAGTCTCACAGTTCTGAGCTGCAGAATCTACAGTGACAGTTTGTCAATCCAGATGAAGAAGGTCTTTACACAGAGCCAATATCTAGAGAGTTGTTTGGCCTGAAATCTGTACCATTCAAGCATTTCCCGGAATAGATTTAAAGTATTATAATAGTCTTACTTTGGGCCAAAAGCTTAAATAACCGTCCTGTGCACAGCAATAGCTTCTGAATTGATAGACAGTGTAACTGTTTTCATTGTGAGAAATTGTATGATTCTGAGATAGAAAATAAGAGCATTGAATGTGAACCACAGCTGAGATTAAGAGGAAACTGTTTTCTCTTTGGTTGTTCAATAATCAGACAGGTTGATCCCAGCATCAGTGGAAAGGGAACATCAGATGCTTTTCCTGTAGTTATAACACACTAGTTTGTACCTCATGGAAAAGTAAAAGCAAAATATAGAACAATATTTTAAGAAAACTTCTGTGACCAGGCTTGTACCCATTTTTCTAAGTGAAAATTTTGCATTAAGTATTTCTTTCAATTATATCTTTGTTTGAATTTTCAGTGATGCAAAGATACTGAGCCCACACTCCAAACATTTTGCCAAGCCAATTGCAGGAAAGAGGACACTTGGACATAAAGGAAAGAGTGCAGGCTTTTCTACAAAACACACATTGGACCCAGCAAGCGTGTAAGGTAGGCCAACAAAGCAGAGGGTTGGTAAGCATTCTGATTATACCAACTTGACGTTTCAATACAACAACTTTCTTCTCATTTAATCATCATTATTTCTAATCCCTGCTTAAAAGGAATTGATCAAGCAGCTTCCCTCTTTTAAGAAATTTGAAGTAAAACATAGAATTTTCATTATCTACAGTTTGTCTTTCATGCACTATAGGCATCCAAACCTCTTGGAACCCTTGATAAGCATGCACATTCTTATAATCTACACTATATTGTAAGACATAATCTTTGGGAAATTGAATGAAATTTTGCTTGATTAAATCTCCATAGTCTGTACTTTGTGTACCTTCATTTGTAAAATCCTTAGTTAGAGGTCATTTACGTTACTTTAGATTAACCCTTAGCCATAGGGAAGGCAGGGAAAGAACTGAGAGTAGAGTATTAAAAACAGCTATATAGATTGCAGTTTACCTTTGTTAAAATTTCTAGTTGCATTTCCTTTGCAGCCTAAGTATAACTCTCTTCTTCACCGAGTCATATTAAAAATATACTTTATTGAACAATTTATACGTGAAATTGTTATGCAGAGAACTCATACTTTTAACCCAACGAATGTCTTAGAAGAAGTTTAGGAAGGGATTCACTTCATAGCTGTGTAACTATAGACAGCAGTTTACATATGGTGGCATAAGTAGGCAACTGCATAACTGGAGATGCATCCTAATTGGGACAAGAATAGCAGCGTTCTTTAGGGCTATATGATAATCACAGTATTCTCATGATCAGTATGTACAATGAAATCTGAATTATGAATATTTATATTTAAGTTTTTTCCTGCTCCAAATCTTGTCCCTTGGGAAGTTTTCCAGTTTTTCTCTTATACTTGTCCTAAGTGGGGTATAAATCAGGAGATGAATCAAAATGTCCACAGCAGTCCCTGTGGCACTTTGTTTTCTATCTCAAGACTTTGTCAGTAAGTCTTCCAGGAACAGTGTCAGCTGTGACCCAACTATCCTCATATGACATGTTTTCAAAATACATCAATGATCTACAAATTACATTTCATTATTCCTTTCCTGAAAAACCACAACACACACGAACACACAAACCTGCTCCGCAAGAAACAGTCCTAGCTTTTCTTAAACTATTCCATTGTCATTTTGGGCAAACAGTGTTGCAATCCTCTGAAGTGACTCTACTTACACTGTGAAAGGCACTGTAGTTCATGTATTCTTCCATTCAAATAAGGCATTTGAACTATTCTAAATTTATATTTGTTTTGAGTTTCGACTCTTCCCATTTCATATTACTAGGGATTCCTTTGCAACTGTTGAGTCAATTCCAGTCCTCACAGGGACAAAATGAAGCTAGCAGCTCTCTGCTTCCCTTCACTTATGTTCATGTTTCCAATCATTTTCCTGGTCACAGGTTACACTTTGTACAAGCAAACTTATGGTAAAGGGTCTGCGTACAATGATTTCTGTAGCTTCTTTTGTGACTTTAAAAGTAACTTTGCCTTTATGAACAATGATTTGACTAATATGGTCTTAAGTTAAAAACAACACTAAATAAATACTCTACTGCAAGTTAATTGTCTATAACATTTGAATACAGAAACTGCAAGAAACTTTACTTCAATTAGCTATATAGAGATAATTAAGTAAAAGCAGTCTGATTGATGACTAAACAAAACCATGAGGGTAGGATGCAGGAGCTTCTATGGTACTATTTTCTATGCACATTGTTTGAATAATCTACAAGTTAAAAGTGAAACCCAATAACATATAAATAGGGATAAAATGGCATATGAAGGAAACCTGGGTTAAGGAGTTGCAAATATTCTACAATGATTTCTTTCAAAGAAATGACAAGGTAGCACTATATTGTTAATAGAAAATTAAAAGTACCTATGACTGTACATAACCTAAATTGTGTGAGAACATGGTTAAGTATATTATAAAGAAAAATACTAACAAAAGAGTCCTGAAATATACACCATATTTTGTAATATTAAAGTAAATTAAGTTTAAAAGAAAATAAAATTTAGAAAAACCGTAAGTTTCCTGTGACGGAAATCAGAAGTTTAAAATAGACCCTAGGCAGAACACTGTTGGGGAAAAGAGCTACTGAATACATGCATATATCTTCTATGTTGACCACATACATTTAAATTTCTAAATAGACCTTTCCTTGTAATCCATTCAGAAATACATTTCTTGCTGTTTTTACCTCCCATAGACACTCTTTTAGACTGGAAAGTGGTCCTTAGGAGACTATGAATAATTGAAAAGAAAAGATAAGGCATACAATAAAAAAGAAAAGTGAGACAGTGTCAAGAATAATTTCTTACAATGCTATATAAGAAACCCTTGAATGCACTTGTGATGTTCAATTTGTATTAATATCTTAGAGCCAAATTTTTCTGATTTTTTTTGTAACCTTGAAACCATCTCTTCAACACACAATATTACCTAGAAGCATACATGAATAAAAAAACATAAAATCTAGACAGTGCTTGTCAAAGATACATTGTAATATAGCAGTATAAGCCACACCACACACACACACACACACACACACACACACACACACACACACAAAATGGATAAAAATCAGGAGCTTGGTTTGTTTACAACTTCCAGTACGTTAAACATTTTACATTCAGTTAATATTTATCTCAATACTGATAACAGAGGGAAAAATAATCATTTAGTGTGGTTACAACACAGCGATAATAAGGAAAATAGAAAATGACAATGAAAATACCCTGTAGATAGGAAGTATATGCCACATGTTATGAAATGAATATTTCTTTCTTTCTTAAAATTAGCATGTTGATGTAATCCCAGTGTGATGGCATGTAGAGGCGAACCTTTTGGTAGCTAAGTACATTGTGAGAGCTGAGTCACCATGGATGGTTTTATATGGAGGTCAGAGAGCAAAATCACTGTTTTCTACCAGGTGAGGACATACTGAGAAATAAGCAGCCTGAAACGCAGGTCTCCTTTCCCCAGAGCAAAACCCCACTGGTACCTGGGTCCCGGGCTTCAATTTAGTGGCACATTGAGAAAACTTTTCTGTTGTTTACAAGCCTCCTACTCAATGGACTTTTTGTTCTAATTGACCCAAACTGATTAAGACAAGAAAGTGTTTAAGCAGGCAGAAAATTAACTCACATGCTAAGTTATCAAACATTAGAGGTAAAGTTTCAACTACATGATTCTCTACTCGCCCCAAAGGTCATATTTTAAGTATTGTCTTTAAATATTGTGTAATACCTGGTGATATAAGTATGACAGATTACTAAATGTGATGATTTGTCAACAAGTTCATGAAATGTGGTAAATGATTTTAAAGAAAAAATCCAATAAAAGAAATTCAAATCTAATTTGATTTTCTATATATTTTTTATCATTATACCACTTTTTATGTGTTGATTCCAAGAGTTTTATTTTTCATATGCGACACTTTTTATGTAGATCTTTCAAAATAACGTAGTTTGCCAGGGATTTAGCTCTGCGGGATAAGTGCCTGCCTGGCAAGCTCTAGGTTGTGAGTTTGATACCAGGTACCAAAAACAAACAAACAAACAAACAAACAAACAAACAGTAACATGGTTTTAATGTAGCTCCTCCAAAATAAATCTAAGACTTGTATTTGGCAAAAAAAGAGTCATTAATAGTTAATTAGTTACTGAATTAATTAGTATAACTAGTTTCTGTAGAATCTCCATGGAATTTTTCTAGCAATTTCAATAAAACATTTTTATTTAAAAGCCTGTGATCATTTGGTAATAGTTTTATAAAGCACAGATATAATGAACAGTATTTTGCACAACAAAAAGTTGACAAGATTAAAATTTTTTGCAAATAATTTTAACAGCTGAAAACACAATATCCTCTTTTTTCAGTGAGCAATTTCTTTTTATTCTTACATTGAATAGTGATGCACATGTAACTCTGAGAACTTTTAGTTTATAAATTCTAGAAGACATTGTAACTTCAAATTAGTTCAGCAAAAATCTTATCAAAGAACACAAAGAAACTCAATTATATTTCCAGAAGCAATGACTATTTACCTAAATTGCAGTCATCAGGAAAACCAGCTGCAACAACACTCCTTAGATTTTGGCCGCAGGCAACTAAAATCTTAGAACCACTTTTGGAGAAAGGATGTGGGAAAATGAAATAAGATAGCTAATTATTGAATTAAAATTTTTGTGGCTCCGGGAAAAATGTCATTTAGTAGGAAAACATCTCCCAACTAAAGCAGTTATTATCTGAATTTTAAAGCTATCATATGCATGCGTGTTCTATGTCTCTTTATTTAATAAAGGTGCTTGTAGTACATCATCTCGTATTTGTTGAGACATGGTTACTTATCATCTTCATTTTATGATCACCTCTTTTTAAGATTAAGACTTTAAAAAAACAAAAGTAAGCCAGACTTCCAACTCTCAACTCAAAGGATCAATTAGCAGGTCTGTAGGGCAGCCTGGGAAAACTTTTAAAAGCAACAAGCAATGACAGCAACAAAACCAAAACCACTATACATGGTTATAATTGATACTCAGTAATCAATCTTTGAAGTCATCTTATGGTTTTCCCAGGGATATCTTTTACTATTATAAAAGCAAGTGTGGGAAGGTGTTTAAAATCATGCAGCAAATAAAGGGAAATATAATTAATTAATAATTTTCCATTCCTTCTTTCTGCACGTGAGTTTCTCTCCCCTGGAAACAATCAATTTTATCTCTAAAGTTTCTTTTCTTTCAGATTCCTCACGGG
This sequence comes from Cavia porcellus, assembly GCF_034190915.1. NCBI lineage: Eukaryota > Metazoa > Chordata > Mammalia > Rodentia > Caviidae > Cavia > Cavia porcellus. The sequence continues at coordinate 20,293,767 of NW_026947494.1, read as the reverse complement.
TGTCTACTTGGAAAATGTATCTATTCTGATTATTCTTTTCAGCTACTTCGGAAATCACTTATGTATTTTCTTTGATGATTGGCAGATGCGCGGCTCACACAAGGCACAAAACATTGTCATGCTTGCTAGAAATATGCTATTAATAAGGGTGAATGTCCTAAGATTAATTCAATATTATATTAGTTAAATTTGGATCTGTGCAAGACATTGTTATGCAATTGTATTTCTCTCACTTCTATCCCTTTTATGTTGATTTACTGATAAAGGGATGTGAAAAGCTGTGTTCAGATTTCCATGATTTTATTTGATTTTGATGTCATGACTGAACAGAGGCAGCAAACATTTTAAGTGACAGTCTTGTAAAACTCATAGGGGAACTGTCCCTTTGCAAAGTGCTATGAGCAGTTATAAGACTATGTACCACCACAATCTGGATGCAGTGAAACAGGTTTGATATTTTATGGATACAATATGTCCCATTTATCTGTGGTAACCGGCTGAATCTTTTGTGCCTGAATAGTATATAATTAACATGTCACTATAAAACTGTTCACTATTTGGAAGAATAAATTCACTTTCCATTAAATAAGGATCATCACCACTTTAATGGCCTGCATGTTGCATTTTAATAGCCATATAAGTAACCAGAAAATTAAATAGGTCTTTTATCCAATATGTATTTTCACATTTGAGTGTACTCCTGGCATAAGATAACTAGATTGCTGCAACTGATCAGGTTCCATTAATGTGAGATTGCTTGTGAAGTAGTACATTTTCTAATATCTTGTGTAGAAATGTTATGCAAATTATTTGTAAATGTGAAATCCTCAAGAGCAAAGCTACATTAACTGTTCCTATTGCAAAGGTATGCTCAATAATTTACAACCCATCAATGGCTGAATTGGAAATAAATTGTTTCTCTGCAGTTTCAAAATGCAGTAGAAATGTAAACAGCACCATCTTCTGGATTACATGAATTTGTAATTGTTTCTTAAAATGCTGCATGCAAGTTTTCTTAAACAGATGTCTGAAAGATATTAAACATTACATGTTCACACTGTCTGTTTTCAAGTCTTTGCTGTTCATTTTAATCATAACAGATATAAAGTCTAAATCCAAAGTGCGTAGATAAAATACAGGCATTTTTATACACATTCGTGTGTTGAATTTTAATCTAAATTTTAGTAATTTAGGAAGTAACAAATAAGAACTCATTTTAATCATGGTTAACTCAGACCTCCACACCAACTAAAATTTACCAAGGTGTTGGTATGGGAAAGAAAGTATGTCACAAACTAAAGATTCCCAAAAGATGGTGAAATAAAAAATATATATCACCCATATGTGGATTCTGTTTTATTATTTCTTCATCATGCTAGGGATTAACTTTAAATTGAAGATAAATACAATAAAGTTCTTGCGAATCATTTTATTTTAAATTAAAATATAATTCTAATTATTGAAAAATTTAAGTTTTTTGTATTAGGAGAAAAATTGAGATTATTTTTTTCCTGAGGAAATTGTGAAAACCTGAGGACATGAGGTTTGGAAGCCAAAACATAAATACAAGAATAAAGAACCATACAATACACTTAATGAACATTTTTTATTTAGTCCGATTTTCATACAACAATACTCTCTGATTTTCTGTGGCTGGACTGTTTACTTTTTTCAAGCCATAAATCCTTTCTTGGGACAGTTTGTTTTCTCAGTATGACCTGCCATGCTCTTAATGTACTATTTCCTTAATCCTCTTCCTAAAATGTGAATACTGTGACCACATCTGTCTTGCTTATCTATCTATCTTCTGTTGTAGTCAAGGCTTGCAAAGAGAACATCTACTTATAGGACACAGAATTTATATTATTTTATGATGGCCATCCAGAGTTAAATACAAGAATGTGCAGGAAATCTTTCCACAACACTAAATACCTAGAAAATCCAGCTGAGTGTCAGGATCCCACAGCAATGTCCTACATGAGTCCATCTGAAGATCTAGAGTTCATAACAGTGCCTCCCATGAGTCCAGCTAGAGGCACAGAGCCCATGACAATGACTCATGCAAGTCTGTTTTACAGTTCTGCTCTGGAAAGGCCCAAAGGTCAGAGGTGGAAGCCAGTAAGTCTATGCCAATAGGGTGAAGGATCTTTGCTAGAAGGCTGAGGGTTCTACACTGGAGCTAAGAAGAAACCTTCAAAATAAGGACCACCTCAAGGACAATGAGGTCCTGAGCTCCTCTGATGATATCAGCAGCATCCGTATTAGGAAAACAATGTGACAAGCTTCTTCTGGAGACTGAGCACTACACCATCTTCTCCAGAGCTAGGAAGCGATACTTACAGAAAGAACCGCAGTTCTCCCAAAGTGAACTGCAGGCATTCTTAGTAACAAAGTCCTGAGCTCCTTCTCTAACAGGCAAGCTCCTATCAGGGAGCCATCAGGACAAGCTCCTCCAGGAGAAACAATAACAACCTAGGAGAACTCACAATACTTTCTCTCCACGCCTCTGTTTCATGTTGGCAATTTTCCTCAGCGGGCCATCTGCACTCAGCACCGTGCTGGTTCAAGTTAGCTGGTGTTCAGTTGCCCACCAGTTTTTAATCCACAACATCTTCTATCAATCTATCCTTTGACTTGTCCATTCCTTTAAGCTGGTGAAACAGTGCAGGCCAATTACTGAGGAATCATGAAAACTCCTAATAAGATTCCATAAGGTACTAAAATTGTCCTTAAGTACCTCTCGCCTTTCCACCAACATTCAGTCTCTCTTGCTTTGTATCTGTATATAATTCAGCCACCCATTAAATATGAAGTACATTATGTTTTTTACTACTTTTTCACTGTTAGCAATCATACTTGTGTTTTTTTCTAGAAAAATGTGAAAACCCCAGGTGTAATCCCTCAATATATTTTAATATCAGTTATAAATCACTTACACCTGTACCCTTTATTTCTTTCTTTCCTCAGGGAGAAAGTTGCCTCCAACTTTGCTGACCAAAATCTCTCTTTATTACGGTGCTCCTAATCTTCGAGGATGTTCTCTTTATACTGAGTCTCTGTCTTTTCTGTTTTTCTTCCACACATAAAGTTCCCCGATGACTATTTGATCATTTTACATGCCTTTCCCTATTATGAATTAACACAAATATTTCAACTATCTAAGGTTTCAAGAATTAAAAAAAAAATCTTCTTAAACTGTTAACTCTTCCCTATTCTGTGATGCACAAGTAAAGTATGAATAATGGACTCTCCTGGAATAATTCCAGTGTGAGGGCTGGTGATTTTTTATGCTAAGTACAACGATAGTGAAATAATGTAGATATCTGTTGAAAATTCACCCACTTGTCCACAATGTAAAAAAGTAATCACCTTGTATAATCAGAATGGTGTTGCAACACCATAACACATATTATCACTGTTTTCTTATTTACAGTGCATTTTCTAGGCACAACAAAATTTTAATTTTTGAATTTAACGAGCATTGTTAACATTTTCACATTCACACTTTTAAGTCTGTGGATTCCATAAAATAATAAGGTAAATTCTAATGCATGCTGTTTGTTTTAAAGCAAAAGAGCAATATAAACATGATACAGAATTTTAAAACAAGATAATAGGAGATTGCAACAGTTACTATATTGCATATTCCTGCCTTGAAGGTAATTGCTTACATTACAAGATATAGGCATGAAAAACTGATCAAACAACATTTATTTGGTCTTTGATATTTCTAAGAACTAATGGTGCTCATTGGTATAGTTTGGCTATTTTTTGTCCCCACCAAAAATCATGCTGAGCCTCATCCATAATGTATTGATGCTGGGAGATGATGAGAATTTTACAATTTCTTTGTATCTTCACAGAGACTGGCATTTCTCTCTCTCTCTGAGTGAGATCTCACTTTAGTGGAATAGGTAAGTTCTTTGAATGTCAGCTACTTTGAAGCAAACCCCATGTTTCCTTTAGTCATCTTGTTACCTCTCTCCCTGCTCTCTTCTATCATGAGACCCTGACTTGTAGATGAACAGATGCTAGTGCTATGCTCTTGAAGCATCACAACCAATCAAAATAAAGCTCTTTTTGTTTTTAAATACCTAGCCTCAAAGAGCAGCAGTTAAAGCAACAGTAAATGGAACAAAACCCTCACCAAGGCCAATTTCAAACTACCACTTTGCTGGTCGTGGAGTAAAAAGTTAAAAGGAGATATTCAGCAACAAACACACCATGAGTGAGCATGAGAACCACATAATATACAAGAAGGAAAGAGTTTAAGAATGCAGGCAGTAACAAAATGCAGCAAAACAATTGAAAAGATTAATTTTGAATAGTTACTATAAATATTTAATAGTTCAGTTTTTATTGTTTAACAATTAATAATATGAAGCTCCAGAAATTTAGTTCTTATAATGTTACTACAAGATCCTTGAATTGATGTAAATGAGTTGCCACCTGCCCTGTTATTAGCCCAATTCTTTTGCAAAATCCATTGAAGTCAATAATGAAACCTGAAAGAGAGTAAAAATAAGTGCCAAATATTCTTCTCCACTTGAACTGTGAACAAATTAAGAAATGAAAACTGCATGTATGGAAACTCCAAATCATATTTTGTATGATAGAGCTACATTAGAAAATATTCTTTTATTTGTTATAGCTGGAACTGAATCAATAGTATTAAGCAGATTTATTTATTTTGGAGGGTAAGTTGTTCGCCTAAAATATGTTAGGTTTTAAACTCAGACTTATTACTGTGGCATTGAGTTAAGAATACAGAATCAAGTTTAGATGAAGACATTATGGTAGACACTAATCCAAAATCACCAGTATTGCTATCTTAAAAAAGTGGTAGGTAATCACTTGACAGACAAGCAGGAGGTTATAGTAGGAAATAAAGACAGAGAAAGAATAGTATTTGTAGCCAAGGAATGGCTAAAGCTATGAAAAACTAAGAAAATGAGTCTTGGAAGAAATTCTTCATACTCCAAGAAAAAATGAGTTCCGCTAACATCTTGATTTCAAATTTCTAATCTATAGAACTATGAGATAATAATTTTCTATTACCGCGTATTTTGCAGCACTTTGATATAGCAATAGCTGAAAATTCACCTGCCTACCTGGTCATGGTGTCATTTGATACTATATCTCTTGATACTTCTGAAAAAGAACCAAAAGTAAAAATAGTTGATGAAAAGTTAAATAACAAAATCTCCTGCTTGGGTAGAGACTCCTCCAAGTAAAAAGATACAACACGGAGGTAAGCATGTCTGTTCCTTCATTGCAGTATATTAAACAAATCAGTGTAATAGTCCATGGTAAAGTCAAGAAAGGAGCGTAAGCTAAGAATTCTGGTTAGGAAAAATATCATCCTGCCACAGTTTCCATTTTCCTCTTACACTCAAAACATATCTGTAAACATTCCAGTGGATAAACTTTTGCCTAATATTATATAACCACGAATTTGAGCCTTCAAAAAAGTTTTCTCCAACTGTTTATTTTCCTATATATCCAAGTATCTTTTTCCTCACTCTTTTTTAACCTTGAAAGGAGTCTTCTGCAAGGCTGTCTCGATCTTTATTCTTACCAAGGATGCTCTCTTCAATTACATATCTCAATAGGTCATTGAATTATATAATCTGTCGTCTTGCATTCAGTTAGCAAAGGAAATGCATGTTTTTTTGCATCAACACACAAATTCTGCATTATTTTAAACAGATCACAGCTGAATTTGCTGCTGACTTTTGAAACTTCCCCCGCATCTACAACAGACAGCTAAAACTGCCTATGTTTAACATCGAACTGTTCTATTTCTTCTGAAGTATTTTCAGTCTCTCTGTTCTCTTAACTGATCTTAGGGTCTCATCATCTATATTCCCAGGAGTAAAAATCTGAACGTCACCCTCTTCCTTCTGTCCAGCATTCTAACCCCTACGCCTAAATTCCTTAATAGAACTTAATACTTCTCAAAATAGGCTCTTCCTTGGTCCTAAGCTCTCATACTGCTTTCTTTCACCCAAATTTCTACCCTGGAGTACACGGATTTGCTGACATTCAAACTTAGCCAGTCACTTTCCTGCTTTACATTATTCGTGGGTCTTAATGGACTGCTAAGGAAAATCTGAATTTCTATCGTCTTTCAATCCGTGCTTACAACTCTAGTGTCATTTGGTTATATGTAACCAAATAAATTATAAACATATTAAGTCAGATTTCCATCACTGTGACAGAATAACAGAGATAAGAAAATGATGAGGAGGAAATGTTTATTTTTCAGAGGTTTCAGTCACAGTCACTTTATCTAGTTGCTGTTAGCAGCTGTGTGGCAAAGTACATCAGGGTGACAAGGTGTAGCAATCTAGCTGCTTGCTACAATACAGCCAGAAAGAAAAGGAAGGAATAGCAGGGACTCATACCTTAATATTTCCTTCAAAGATGAATCACCGATGACTTAACTTGTTCCCAGGGATCGTCATCTCCTGAAGATTCAAAAGCTTCCAGTGGTGTCTTTAATGCATTGACCTCGGGAACCTTTCAAGATCCAAACTATTCTATGTGCATATGTATATGTGCACACACACATATACACTCATACAGGTATGTTTAAAATTATTATAGCTTATGTATCTGTGGACTTGTACACAGACAAAACTTCCTATCTGTGATGTGTTCCAAATCTCTCGTTCAATTTCTTAGATACCAATGTAATGTTTTGTGATTATGCCCTAAGCTTGTTGGGAATTTACTTATTTATTTTTGCAAAAGAAGGTGTGTCTTGGTTACTTTTCTCATTGGTGAGGCAAAATATGAGACCCTAAGTTAAGGGAGGAAAGGTTTATCAAGCTCACAGAGGTTTTAGTTCATAATCAGCTGGTTCCGTGGCAGGATGTCACCCTGCAAAGTGGTAACAGTTCATGGTGACAAAAGACAGTGAAAGTAACTTGGCCTGGAGAGAAAAGCCTCCTTCTGTCTCTTTTATTGTATTTAGTCTACCTGGCCTGGAGCAGGTGTAGCACTCACACCGTTAATCCCAGCATTGGACTATGCATCAGTCACACACTAGAGGCAGCCACCTCTGACAAGCCTGCATAAGGCTTTGGGGATACATTCAGGGCGTTAATGTTAAACTATATACTTGAACTCTTTCTTAGTCATACATCAGTGTTTTTGCTCATGTTTAAAAAGACTGATCACACAGATATTTTTATTAGTACTTTTATATTTCTTTTCCATTATTTATTGCAGCTTCTTAATTGACAAGGGGATGCTATAGCCTTTAATGATTATTTTACAAATGACTAAGCTTAATGCTGTGTTAAGGAGAATTCAATTTTTGTGTTTAAGTACTTGAACTACATTGAAAAATTTCTAGCTTCACATTTGAACACTTAGCTCAAGTGCACTTTTTATGTCTGGATAAAACTAAGTGGAATTTAAGCTCAATTCTTTTGTTAATGTAAAAGTTTTCTGAATGGAATAAAATCAATTCAAAATGTTTAATTATTGAGAAAATATACAAAGAAATTATTAGGAAACTTAGGACTAAAATAAAACTTTAAAATCATAAAAAGCTACCCTCAAAGAATTCATAAAAATCATGTGGATATAGAAAATAAATAGCTGTAACTGAATAGTTTTCATGCGCTGAGTTGCTTTTATGATTTAATCTTGCATTGAGTATTTTATATCAGCTAATTTGCTTATTTAAAACTACCTGTGAAGGCCACTGTTGTTAAACTTTCCTGTTGAGGAATTGGGCACAGAGATTTTGGAGATTAAACTTAATTGTATGAGCTTGAATGGCTTGGGGGTAATGTGAGTGAACTCACTTCTGGGTGTGTCTGGGTGGAATTGGCATGGCCTTGGTACTGTGTCTAGATTCTTGCCCCTTCCTGTGTGGCACTATTTCCATGATCTGCTTCCCAGCTGAAATGGACTAAGCACTCCACATCCCATCCCCTTCATTATGACATTTCTTCTTCGAAGTCAGTCTAACATGGGCCAACAGTAAACCAGATTAAACTTCTTCTCTTTTAAATTGTGTGTACCATCAAGCGCCCCCTGTGAGTCAGCACCATGTGTGGGATGTCTCCAGAGTGGGGACAGCCAGACCATAGCCCCTTCCCCACCTTGGTAAGCAACCAGCTGATCTGGAGAAACAAGGCTGCAATCATAGCTAATGAGGTGAAATTCCATTTGATACTTGTGGTGTTCGGGGTTTCACTGGCTTTGCAGGTGTAGGACCTTTGATCTGATCATCTATTCAGAGGAGGGATGTATGTACTGTGGCATCTAAGGGGGATCTCCTTCTGAGAATGGTAGCCATTGTTAATTACCTTGTTGTTTTGTTTTGAAGCCCTGTCTCATTTTCATTGTTTTGTTGGGTTGAGTTTTGTTCTGTTTGTTGTTGTTGTTATTGTTGTTTGAATTTGTTATATGGGATGGCAACAGTAGCTATTTGAAAGATAGCAAGATATATTATGGTAGCCAATTTGGATTTACTATTGTCTTGTTTTGACGTCCTTTGTTGTACTCATTGTTTTGTTTTTGTTGGTTCTGTTCTGTCCTGTTTGATGATGTTCACTATGTCTGAGGGTATCCGCATCTATTTTGAGGACAGCAAGAGGCGTAATGATAACCATTATTGATTTCATATTGTTTTGAAGTCCTGTGTCACTTACACTGGTTTGTTTTGATTGGTTTTGTTCTGTTTTAGTTTCTTTGGTTTTATCTTCTTTAAAATAAAAACAAATTGTGTGGGCCATGTGTTATGTCTTAGAGATGAGAAAGTTAAGTAATACAGAGATATAAGGTGATGTGTCAAGAATTACAAAAGTGCAAATTACTACTTCAAAATTTGATAATTTGCATTGCAGTGCAATCTCTGTTCTTACCCAGTGTCTTTTTTAAAAGCTAAAAGTTCTGCTAGAAATGTGGAGAATATATTTTAAAATGAAGAGATTTTGAGTTGGAGAAGAGATAAAAATTGAGGAAAGCTGTAACAGCTGGTAATAAGTTGCAGTGATTTAGAAGGCAAAAGGAAAAGTAAGACAATATTCAGAAAAATGAAATTAAAAACAAAATTTAAAAAATTGAACACTATCAGAAAATTAGGAAAGGATATTCTTACAAATCATACTTCAAAGAGAAAAGCACTGCCTAAATTAAAACAGAATCCTATTTATAAATATGAATTATAAAGTATAAAAAACAAAACCCATATACTATAAACTGGATGGAGAGAAGAGAAATGGCTATTGGTATAATTTAATCAACAGGACTAGAACAAAATATATGAAACACAGGATAATAAAAGTATATATATACTTTGCTTATATATACTGTGTTTATATATATAAATATATAATAAAGTATATATATACTTTTATTATACTGTGTTTATATATAAATATATATAAAATAAATTATAATAAAGCTATATAATGTATTTGTACTTCAATAATAAAATATTTATGTGTTTATGTAGTATATATGACTCTTATATAGTAAGATGATCTTCAGGTAAGGTTACCATTAAGATCCAATTCAATTTCAAATGAAGCTCAGTCTTGTTTTCATTAAAGTAAGAAGAGAAGATGATAGGGTTGTAACAATTATCAAAAACTTAAGAAAAAGATGTTTATTTTTTCAAAAAAGGTCTGTGCAATTAGAAGAAAAGGAGACTATCCAGTGGCACAAGGACAAAACGTTTCAAAAGAGCATTAACAAAAAGAAAAGCAATTACTCTTCTACCAAGTGAACATAATACAAAATTCTATGAAAACGAAAGATTCCTTAAAACTACTCCTGTCAAAAAGAAGGGAAATGAAAGTAAAAAGAGAAGTGTAGGAAACATGAGATGGTAGACACTTTTAGAAAAGAATTAAACAGTAAACTACCAACCTGAAAAGTTTAAAGTTACGATGAAAATCTTGAAGTCTGAGTAAATCTGATTGCACATTTATTGTAATAACACAATATACAGGCTTTCAAAATGTGAGGTTTACTTTTACTTGTCAACTTGACAGGTTCACGGTGTACCGAGATGTTTGGTCTAACATTTTGGTTGTTTTGCCCAGGGTGTTTTGAGATGACAGTAATGTTTTAATCGTTAGTAAAAACATTGTCATCTCTATCTAACATACACTCAGCTGAAGATGTAAATAGATAACCAGGCAATCCTTCCAATGAGTAGCGGGAAATCTCCTACAGACTGTTCTTGGATCTCCTCCAGATGGTTTCTCTACCAGATCTCTTCTTGCCTACCTTCTGAACAGAATTCCACCTTATTCTTAATTCAAGTGACCAGCCCACCCTGCCACACTGCAGATTTGAACTTATTAATCTCCATAGTCATGGGATTCATTGCTCCATATATATATATATATATATATATGAAATATTTATAAATATATAAATATATATATATATATATATATATAGAGAGAGAGAGAGAGAGAAAGACAGAGAGGCTATAGTACTATTTTAATAAAATGAAAGAAAAGAAAGCACAGTTTAATATTAGTTACAAACATAAGATAATGGACATCGCTTTTACATTTTTAGAAAAAATATTATAATACTGTAAAATATATGCATTGACATGGTTCATGGTTTCAATAATAACAGAAATCATAAGAATACAATTCTAGAAAGAAGCAGGTCACGTTCATAACAGCACTGTGCTGGGAGGACTTTTCATACTCTAGCACAGGAAGTGAAGCTCTAAGGTCAAGTGATGGTCTTACTAAGTAAAGAAGTGGAGATCATATTGGATTGCATGAGAAGCCTACACTCTGGGGGAAAGCTAAGCAGAGACGGGGTAAGTGGGCAGATCCAGGATACTGCGTTTTTTACCTTATGCCCTTTATCAAGTTGTACATACCAATGAGAAAAACCTGTGAAGTCTGACAAAATCTGGTAATGGAAGTTGGTGAGTAAATTAGATTGCAAAGTTTGCACAGCTTAAAGTCGCAAGTGGGGATCTGATCATATAATGTAAAGTGACTAGAACAGAATGCATAATTTTTGCTTTTTGTGTGCTTGTTTAAAACATTTTTTAAAAAAGCATTTATTTGTATGAGTCCTAGTTTGCATAATAATTGCATTCCCCGCGGAGCATTTCTGCGTGTACAGAATACATCTTAATTCTTTCTACGTCTCCTTTTCCTCCTTCCCCTTCTGCATTCCATCTTTTTGTCCATTTCAATTTGTAAAAAGCATATATTCCTGTTTCCTATTATCTATCCTTTATTTTGTTCTTTAACTTATTTATACTTTGACTTTCTTATATGAGAGAATTTGCATGATATTTAAATTTGTGTGATTAACTTCACTTAAAATTAATGTGTATCAGTTTCTCCACAAATGACACAGGTTTGTCCTCTTTTTTGGCTGCTAGCTTTTATTTTAAATTTTAAAAAATTATCAATGCGGATTTGCAGTATATGATGTTCTCCTTCTTTGTGGAGAGTTGGTACATGCGGGTAACACCCTTTCTTCTGCCCCAGTCCTTGATCCACTCTCCTTTTGGGAAGACGTATCTGCCTACTTCTTCTTTTTTTTTTTTTTTTTTTTTTTTTTTTTTTTTTTTTTTTTTTAATTTAAGGAGAAAAGAAAAAAAAAACAGTGAAAGGGTACAAGTTATACAGATTTACAGAAGAAAAAAATGAACAGTAGGAAATCATTAGTTAATGGATTACATATTGCCATCTTAGAAATAATTGTTGAAGTCACAAAATTAAAGCTTGTAGAGTGGACATTCCAACAATGATACTGCAAACAGTTCTGTTCAATGATCCAATAAAACTCTGTGATATCATTTTCTATCTTATACACTTAAATATACATGCAGTTATATAGTTTAGAGCACTTTCTTTTCTTCTCTTTTGTACAATGACTATTACACATTTTGGGTTTCATTGCTCCCACGGTTCTTATTGCTTTTTTGGAAGAGAGTAAAACCAAATGAGACATAACAGAACAGAATCGGTCAAGTCAAAAGGGTGAACATAATAGATAATATAAAAACATAATACAAGGTGATCAACAATGGTTACCATAATGCCTCCCGCTATCTCTAATAGAATTGCCTATATCATTAGTTATGATACAATTGAACAAAACAGTAAAGAACAAAACCGACAAAACCAAAACATTGGAGACATTGTAGGTCTTCAAAAGTAGATAAAAGTCAACGAGAATGGGCATTATAATGAATCTCATTATCTTCACAGCTGATGCCTAAACTTTCAAACCTGATACTATCCAGCAAAACAGAATAGGGGAACATCAGTCAAAAACAAGATGGTGAGAGTAATACAGGGCTTCAAATCGAGATAATAGAAAGTCAAAGTGGGTTACTATATTATATCCTGCTATTTTTTCCCTTTAATTAAACGGATAAAAATAAAAAAGTAAATAATGGAGTGGAGATTGAGAAAAAAGAGGGCATAACAGCGAAACAGCGCAGATCAAAACATAACCATTTAAGCAGAATAGTGTTTCACCACCAGATAATTCTGACCCAAAAGTAGTTACCATATTGACTCTTTCCTTGAAGTCCTTGAGTACAACTTCGTATACTGTAGCATTAAGTATATCAAAACAATGTAAAACCATTTAAGAGAATGACAGCATTACAGAGTATTTAGAATCGACTAACAGAAAATGAACAATGGTTTCTGTATAATCTCCTTGTCTTTAAAAGATTTTTGCTTATACTATCGTATATAATAAAATCCAATAAGATACAACCTGTTTAGACCATTGGAGACAGAAGAACAAAAGCTAGATGAGACTTCAAAACAAGATGATACTAAATCAGTATTACCTATTAAGGTCTCACTCTTTACTTACAGTTTGAGTTTCTCATACAAGAGGAACTGAGCACTATTTAAGCTCGTGTGTTTGTTTTATGTCCTTTAACATATTCCGGCACTCATGGAACATTCCCATATACAGATCTTAGGCAGACACATAAGGTAATTATTGACAAATGTCAAGTAATTTTATTCACATGAAGTATAATCTTTGATCAAAATGATACTAAAATAGAAATATCAAAGATATGTTCAGGAAAAGAGTCAAAGTAGGCTGAGAGATATTGTACATAACTATAAAAAAAGATCAGTTCTATAACAAGAATGTGAAAACATTTTCTATTATATAGGAATAAAAACAAACTTTAAAGGAAATCTTTATCTCAAAATGACAATTTGTATGTTTTAATATAATAATAGTTATACTTATTTTGGAGATTAGTGCATGTTCCAAATGTCCCTTGATCATGTCTACTTCTTCTTCCCCTTCCTGTCTGCCTCTCCTCCCAGGCCTCCTCCCCAACTCCACAGTCAACGCCCATGTTTCCTGCAGTCTTTTTCCTATTATTCCTCCCTTTAGATTTTTAATATTTGGGAATTTTCATATAAGGGAGATAATACAATATTTAACTTCCTGTGTCTGATGTATTTCGCTAGGCATTGTGGTCTGAAGTTGCATCAGCTTTCCAACCAATTGCTCATATATGTATATGTATATACATATGTAAATTTTCTTTATCCATTCTTTTGATGACCATTTGTATCACTTTCAAAATTTAATTTTCATGGATTTTGCTGCTGTGAATCAGTGTTCACATATCACTCTATTATGATGGCTTTATCTTTTGGGGGAAGATACTTAGGAGAGGTATGTCTGAGTAAAATAAAATTTATATTTTTTTATTTTTCAATAGAGTTATAAATAAATATTTATTTATAACTAAATATATGATTTAAAGTCAATAGAGCATGAAAGGAATAAATATGAGGACCATTTCCTACATTTAAAGAAAATTATTTAAAAAAATAAATGAAACTGATGAAATTTTAGCAAAGTGTATCAACAAAAGGTTGAAGTCAAAGGCACATCACAGGTTCCAGTCCATTTAAAATTTGTTATAGTCTTTCAAGTTTACTAGCTGTAGCAGAATTACCAATAGTGCAAGAAAGTGACTGATCAGCACTATAGATCTGATGGATACAAAAAGTGAATAAAGTCATATCTCAATTTTACAATCAGAAGAATTGAATAAATAATATGAAAGGAAAAAAATTTCAGATTGGCATGAGAAGAAATAGAAAAGTTTAAGTGCAGTGAACCTATGGAAAAGCTGTACTTTCAGGGATCATTTTAATAGTGTGTAATATATCTGGGAACAAATTGATCTTCTAAAGAAAAATATTTCAAAGGAAAGTTTAGAACCAGGTATTTATTCAAGTAATTTATTTTTAAGTATGTAAAAACATGAGATAACAATATACAAAATAATTTACATAATACAAGCATTATTGTTAATGTTGAATACACGAATGACAGCTTCAAAGTAATCAGGAGAAGTTTGTAAGGGTCTGACTATTGGAGTGGATGGTATTTTAGTGAAACTTTCCCTGAATTCAGATCTTGTTTGAGCTTGTCTTTCCTTAAAATGAAAAGCAAAAACAGAAGAACATGTGGAAAAGGTAATTTGCACTTATCCTATTCTGTACTTTGATTGAATCTGTATTTTCAGATGTATGCTTTTATTATCAGTACCAAATTTCTCACAATTTATGTGAATCAGCTTATTCAAAAATCCTTGCAGATTAAAAACTCCAACATTCACAAACGAAGCTGTCTGCATGATTTTAATCATATTATTTTATTTAGTCTTTTCAAAATATAAATCTTGAAATGCACGTTTAAAAGATATTTTAAATTTGTATGACCCAAGTTTGAGGTTAAAGCTTCTCATTTGATCTTCATATTGTATAAAGACTAAGAATTTACTTTGCATGAAAAAGAGAGCAAATAAAATACCAAGTTTCTTCCATCAAGAAACCTTTTATCTTCCATAGCTATTACCGATTGGACAAAACACCAAATGCCCTTACCTCTTTCAACAAGGCATTAATACCTGTTGCGAAAAACCTTTGCTCGCACTAATTGTTCCAGCAAGCAGTGAAAGGTTAGCAGCAGGCCCCAGGATTGCATACGACTATGTACAATAAAACGAAGTTCCTCGGAGCGTGCAGCTCACCCTCCAGATTACAGAGGTGCAGAGTGCCATTAAAAGGCACCAGGATTTCCTGAAGACAATTATGAAGGCATAGAACATCTGTTCTCAATCATGGGCAACAGGAGAGAAATTGCGCACCACATGATATGCCACACACAACAAAGGCGTCCAGCTGTGCGAAGAAAAGCATGAGAATAGGGAACAGCAGGAAAGAACCGAGGAGGGGCAGCGTTGCTTAACGACAGTGACCCTTGGCGATCGCTTTGAGCAGCAATGTGGTGCCAAGATCAGTTTGTTCTCCTCCAAAAAGGGCCACCTGTGACATCCTCAATTACTGACTCTATTCACTTACAAGATAATTGGGATGTGACATTTAAAATAACAAACGTCTAAAATATCTACATGATCAAAGTCTTTTTCTCAGTCTTCTGTTTTGATAGTCCAATATCAAAAATGTCTTTATCTGCATACACATACCCACTTCTTTCCAAAATCATTTTTATGTATTTCAAAATAGAACCATATGAGCCTTCTAATAATCATTGGTATAAATAATCCCTTTCGAAAAAATGGGCAGAGCACATTCTGTAGCTGTTTACACATCTGGCCTCATTGTTCTGTCTTACTGGACTCCTGCCACACCGTTTTCTTCCGGTTCTCGTGTGACCCGCAGCTGGGTATTTGCACATGGTGAGTGCCTGCACGACGTGCACTTCACGCAGGTGTCCACCAGGTGTCCTTCTTCGCCACCTGCTTGTGTTCACTGCACGCTGACATCACAGCCAGCCCTTGCCAGAAGACTAAATCAAATCGGCATCCCATCTTTTAATTTATTTTGTCGCATAACACTAATTACTAACTTAGAAGTATGTGTAGCTATTGCTTTTCCTCAGAAAATATAAGGTTTTTAGGGTTAAGTTGTCTTACGACTTCCTCTTTATAAATTTTAATCGCATAAAAGTGTTAAACCAGCAGAGTGGCAGAAAGATAACTTTCTTCAGATTACTGTTGAGCCCTTGGACCACCCTGCCTCATAAGACTGTTTGTCTACCTGAGACTGTGGACCAGCACCCTGTAGCCCGAGTCCAGGCCATTGTGACCCATGTCACTTAGGCCTTCTGTTAGTTGCATGTGTACCCTGAGTCTTCATGGCTCTCAAAAAGCTATGCTTTTTGGTAATACTGCACAGGTATTGTGCAAGATAACTACCTTGCACAATTTCACACTTTTAGGAGCAAGAAGTCTGAAATCAAGGTGCAGAGAAACATTCATTAATTATTGGAATAGGATTATTACTTTTTTTCATTTTGAGACCAGCTCTCCCTGTGGAGCCTACAGTGGGCTAGAATTTGCACAGATTCTCTTTCTTCAAGCTTCCGCGTCCTGGAATTACAGTGTGTGCCACTATGCCTGGCTTTAGGGTGCTTCATCTTTTCCAGGGGTACAGTTCATGACCGTAACATTTAAAAATTAAATGCTTACAGGTTTGCAATTTCAGTAAAACTACACATTTCCCATTGAAGAGAGATGTTTCTGACTCCTATAAGTTTAAATATTTGTTACTTGATTGAAATCTTTTTGGATTGTTTTTTCTTTTCTTAAATTCTCTCATAAGACTATTTCAACACTATTGCTATATTTTAGTGTTTTATTTTTATTGTCAATTCTTAGGTTGCTTTCAGCAGTTAATATGTTTCATTTGTTAAATGGTTTATGTTTGCAATACAAGAGTTAGATGCATTTGGGAGATATTTTCTGTGTGATTTTGATATTTAAAAATCTTCTTGCTTAATAGTCCAGAATTCTGTCAATATTGAATTTTAGCTTATTTCTATTTTTCTGGTGTTTACTTCTGTACATGTACCTTTATCAAGATAATCTTGACATTCAAAATTATCTGTCTAGATTTTTAATATGATTTCCTGTAAGTTAAAGAAAGAGTTGAAATAAAATATTCAACTATGTTTCACTTATTTAATCCCATTTTAATCTTGATCGGTTGTTACTTTATATAATTTAAAGTCACATTAATAACTGAAATGAAATTTACCAATTTGAGAGATTTTTTCCTACTATACTTTTCATCACAACTAAATCCTCCTTTTTACTGTAACTAAATGTTCTTTTTATCACATGTAATGTTTTGCTTTAAGTATACCCTGTCTCACAATAGTGCAGTGTCATTAGCTTAGATGTTCACAAAAGCTTCAGAGACAAAGGACCATGTGGAGTATCAGTACAACCTCTTGAATTTTTCCTAATTTCTTCAAAATTACTTTTCTTAGAAAATCCACAAATTTAGTTCTTGCGTTTTCACTTCAGTGACATAGTAAAAAACTTAAGGCTGTGCTTTCTTCTGTTTCTGTTCTATGTTCTGTAAGCCAGCCAGGCCCTGAGGGAGAACCGTGAGGACTTACTGATTGGTGGCATGCTGCCATCTTTCTCCCTGAGGTCCTGGTGACTCAGCTTGTCTGTTCACTCACACTCTGGAGCTTTCCACTTACTCATGCATCTTGTATAGTGATTAAAATTGTTCTGTGAAGGAAGATTAAACTAATTCATGGCTATGCCATGACACTTTTTCATAAAGTAGTTGTTCAAATAAATCTGATACAAGGTTACTAGAGTGACTCCTGCATATTAGATTTCTTGCTTTTTTTTTTTTTTTTTTTTTTTTTTTTTTTTTTTTTTTTTAATCTCTGTGTTCAAAATTTTGTGGCTTTACCTCCATGCAGCAGGGCACAAGAAACACAGAATTTGGATAATGTGTGTTAATTCTTAGTTAAAAAAAAAAAAATTGGGCATTACATGGTACACTCACCTTGTTGTGACATTCACAGTTATGACTACAAGAATCTGCCATGAAGGTTTTGTTTCTCACTGGTCAAGCGAAACCTGATTCTGTAATGAAAGGAAGAAGTTGCTTTAATTATATGGTCACAGATTCCTTTTATCTAACATCTTTGCTTTCTTAGTGACAGAAAAGGCCAGCAGTATTCAGAGCATAAAGTTGTGCTGTGGAAGAATAATGCCAAAAACAACCCAAAACCCTCTGGCCTTGCTATGGAAAGAACCCTATCCATTTTTCTTCTGCCCTAGGTCATTTTTCATCAAACAACATTAGTCTTAAGTGACAATGTTGGCCTGACGATGTCTTCAAGGAAAATTATACTGTTTATTATCCACAGCCCATTATTTTTGCACAATACAATGGTACAAAATATTAATTTCCATGCAGATCTTGAGTTATTTCTTCTAAGTTATGCAACAGAATTCAATGTCTCTTCTCCAGATTTTTGCTATAAAATTTTTTTGCATATAGTTCCAGGGGCTTTCTCAGTAATGTTAAAGTACAATTCTAGGTATCTCAGTTTTCAATTCATTGCATGTGACAGTTCGGCTTCCTGTCCCAGAAGCATCAACACTAAAACTGTCAATAGTATGATAAATTTCATGAGGCAATGAGCGGTACCTTTGCCGTTCCTTTAACTGTATTTTCTAAGTGCAGTGAATGTTCCTAGACCATGTGTTTCCAGATGCAGTGGAATTACAAGTAAAAGGAGTCAAATTCCCTTTGAGTACTTTTTGAGGTTTGGAAGAAAGAGAGTTGGGGTTAGCAGTGATGCTCAGATTGGAACCAGGTCACACTGGTGAGAGAATCCTGAAAATATTATAAAGCCTTCAAGGTCTATAGACCAAGCTTCTCCATATAACTTGCTCATAAACCTTTTCTGATAAACTTAATTTCTTTGAAAATGCAATTGGCGTTATTGATGTCTAAGTACTTTATGTTTAAGTATTTTACTTCATAAATGAAACAGAAATTTTGAGCAGTTCAAGTACAATTCCATCAGAGCAGTGATTGTGAATTACTCATTCACACTGGGTCTTTTCTCCTAGTATGCCTGCATCATTAAGAACAGAGGATGTTTTAAAGAAAAAACAATATCCTGTAGTAGCATTTTATAAAATTTTAAATAAAATCAAATATAATACAAAAAAGCACTAAAGAAAAATAAATTCTTAATTTTATGTGGTATGTGTGATTTAATATTTAGAAATTCAATAGAATTTGCCTGGGAACAGGTGATAACTAGTGTCTAAAACCTGAGAAATGGGTCAGAAAGTCTTTCTTACATTAAAACTTTATACACATATGTATAAATGATACTTTCCTAACAAAATTTGAAAGTAAATCCCAGATCACTAATATTTTATTAAGAAGGTTAAATGTAATTGCGTGTATTATAGATCACATCTTCCTGTTTCCCCAGCTGACAAGGTAAATGTAATTATTCTGGAGATGGGAAGATAAGCTGTAAATGTCTGACCTTTCAGTATTTTAAGTAATAAAAGCTCACTCCAGAGTACACGATGGCCCATTTTATTAATAAACTTCTGCTACACTGATTTTTGATTAAATGTTAAAATATGACCAATAGAATATCTGTGAAAGTGTTTAAAATGATTATCATGTCACACGTAGAAGGCTGACTTAATAGTTGAGAAAGATTATTTTCCTACAATTATGTTCTTTTCTTCTAAATGAAAATGTTCATTTCAGCATATAATAAAAATGTTTGCCAGCACAGCACAATAACTTTTTAAAACCAGCTTTTTTTTTTTTTTTAGCTTTACAAGGTGAAAGAAAAAAAATAATAAAACACAGTTTCAAAGCAGGCATATAAGAATGTAACAATAATTAATAATGTAACAATAATTAATTGTGTATTGTTATCTTCATAGTAGTTATTCAGAGCACAAGATATAGACATGAAATATTTTCTAAACAATATTAACTCAAACCTGTTTTGCAATGAACTAAGAGAAACTAGCCACATAACTGTCTTAACTACCTTGTGTAAATGCATATTTTTTCCCTTCCCTTCCCTCGTTTCCTTTTTCCCTTATCCCAGTTTCTCTTTTCTTTTGAACAGGTTCTTCCCAATTCACAATATATAATGCACATTTTGGATCTTATTTATTTGTTCGGTTTGTCACCCTAGTGACACTGTTTACACGTGAGTCTGATTTATTTCCCTTATGAGTATGTTCTTGAGTTACATTAATTTAGCTGTAAAAGTCTCAATCTTATTCATTTTGCATCTGAGCAGTACTCCATTCTTTAAAAAAAACACGCACAATTTTTTTTTTTTAAATCCATTCCTTGGTTAATGGATGTTTGGGTTGTTTGCAAGATTTAGTTATCACAAATTGCACTGCCATAAACACGGGTGTCCATATATCACTGTGGTACAGTGCTTTTAATTCTTCTGGGAAGATACCCAGAAGGGGAATATCTGGGTCAAGGGGGCCACTAATGCTAGAGTTTTAAGGAATCTCTACACTGAATTCCACATTGATTGCACCAGTCTACACTCCCACCAACAATACAGAAGGGTTCTTTTTTCTCCATAGTTCTGCCAGTTATTGTTATTGGTTAATTTCTTGATGATAACCATTTGTTCTGGAATAAGATGAAATTTCAGTGTTGTTTTAATTGGCATCTCTTGAATGACCAATAATGTTGAACATTTTTTCATGTATTTATTTTTCATTTGGATTTCTTTATCTGAGAAATAAGTATTTGTCTCAGGTGCACATTTTTGATTTGAGTCTTTGGGGGCCTGATATTTTTCAATTCGTTCTGTGTTCTAGATATAAATTCTTTGTCTGAAGGACAACTACCTATAATTTTTTGCTCACTTTGTGGATTGTTCTTTCACTCTGTTGAGAATTTCATTAAGCAAAAGCATTTTACTAAGGTATATTCCCATTTTTTGAGTCTTTGTAGTATTTCCTGTGCATTCTGGATTCTGTTCATGAAATCTCAGTCTACATCTGTGTCTTAAACATTTCTGCCTAATTTCACTTCCAGTAAACTTAGTGCTCCTGTTTTAATATTTAGATCTTTTATATATTTTGAATTTAGTTTAGTGGATGATGGATATTGAATTAGTTTTAGTCTTCACCATGTGCAAAGCCAGTTCTTCCAGCACCATTTATTAAAGAGGCTCTCTTTCCTTTAGTGGACATTTGATTCCTTTGTCTATGATAAGGTGGCTGAGTGAGTGAGTTTGCAGTCTGTTCCACGGATCCTCAGGTCTGGATTTGTTTGTTTGTCTGTTTGTTTTTGTTTCACTAGGAAATGTCTATTCTTCTGGGTGTAGCAGGCCGTTATTCTTTGTGTTTATCCCAGGTCGCCATCTTCCCACATTAGTAGAGTTGAGGAGTTGCTATCTATCTGGCTAAGCATTCAGTACTTTGGTACTGGGCTATGGGGATGATTATGACCCCAGATTATCACAGTGGTGTCATACAAGGTAGAAAAGTAATTACAATAAGTAGCATCGTCATTAAAGTAGAAAAATTAACTATAACAATATCAAGCCCATTTTAGAAACTGTAGTAATGGCTGATTTCGTATCTGTAAACATAGCAGTGATACGTACAGTTACATAACAACATCTAGTATAGCTCAGGAATTTCTATGCATGGGTTTTCCCTTGGTAGGATTATTTTGTTCTGTAGGGAAGAGGAATTTAAGAGGGATAGGGGGCAAAACCGAGTGATAGTTGAAGAGAAATATATGCAAAGCAGGCTGAAGGACTAAGGAAGATCACCCAAACTTTGCGAAGATGTTTATCTTCCCCAAAGGCAAAAGAATATTGAGGCAAAACAGAAAAACTTGAGTTGGTATTCATTTACCTGTAGATATCAGAGAATTTAGAAAGACCACTGAAGAAAGAGAGAGGCAAGATGGGGAAAATCAAACACTAAAAGTCAGACCCTAAATAACTCCCAAATAAATAAATAAAGGCAAATTATTAAAAAGAAAAGCATTCTACTGGTGCTCCCAGTTCAGGGTTAGTTCAGAGCCAGAATCTGTGGAGAACCTTGGCCATGCTGCTGGCTCCTTTCACATGAGTTGCTCATAGCCACAGCCAGCCAAGGCTGCTTGCCCTTCAGGCAGGGCCGTGGCAGGAGTGCCCTTGTTATGCCCAAAGATGCTTGCTTGCTTGCACTGCTGGTCTTGGCTGCTGTGCCCTTGGACTGAGGGTCTGGTCCAGCTAGGGCAGTACCTGCCTCAGGGCAACACAGTTTGCTTGCTTGTGCTGCAGGGCAAGCAGCTGCTTCTAGTCTTTGTAGCTAGGGATAAGACTGGCTTTTCGTGTTCGTCAGAATGAAATCCAGGTCCCAACTCCTGCTTCTTAGCTTAGTTCCCCTTGGGTCTTCTGTCCAACTTCTGGCAGTCTATTGTGACTGGAGATCCCTTTCCTCATTCCACTCCCGGATATTGGGGATATTGGCACTGAAGCAGACATGGACTGTTCTGCTGCCGGAGGTGGAGTCCTGAGCACTTTGAGGAAACACTGCAGTCCTGCTCACCAGCTGCAACTCTGCATCACCGAGTGTGGGGCCTGCTCTGATTCTCTCCCCAGCGGATGACTGTGGGGTGGGCCACTCTGGAAAGTGTCTCACGTTCTCTCTGGTGCCTCTTACTGCACAAGACTCCCATTCCAGGGCAGGTCTCAGTCTCCCAGTGAGGACTGCAGCGCTGAATCCTATTTTCTTCTCCTCTGGCTGTTCCCCTGAGGACTCCATGTGGCCTAGATTCCCTTTGATTTTTCTACTGGGTTATTGTCTCCAGGCACTTGGTACTTTGTTCTGGAGAGGCTCAGTAGCTGGTACTCAGCACTCTGCCATTCTTTCAACCCCTAGATAGGTGAAATTTTTGATAATCCCCAAACTGACAAGTTGATAGAAAGCTGAGGATGAGTATTCTATCTCCTGTTATGAAGCAAGCCTCAGTCTAGTTGTGCCAGAGACTTTGTGCATGATTTATTAGTGGGATTCTTATTTTAGACTGATTTAGATCTCTCTACCTATTTTACTCTTTTATCAGCATACGCCGAACAATCAGGAGAAGGATGAATCACAGAAACTCAGAATTGCTATTTTGGTTGGATGTTGTGTGCAGATTGATGTTTATGAAACCCAGGTTTGCCATGTCTGAAGAAGGCACACAGATGCATCGTTAAGCTGCTGGATGTGTGTTCAGCTACAGAATTAGCCGTTCTGTAGGCACCTAGTTGACAAGAATTCTTTGGAAAAATGGCCTTAGTCCACAAATTCCACTGAGTGCACTTTTGCTAGCATGGAGGCTGAAGTCTGGTAGCAGGACATTCTTGACAGGAGGAGGACTGTTGGAGTAGCTTGATTCAGTGAGGGTGTCAGCGGGTACAGAACAAAGAAAATGAGAATTTTTGTGGAGTAGTAAGAATGAACGTGGTAGTTAAAAAACAGGAATTATAAAATGTAACGGTGCAAAAATATTCTGTATTTTAAATATTCTTAGGTGCTTGGTCTCCAGAAAATATGCCATTAATTTGTCATGAAACTGTGCAAGGCAAAGTAAAAGTTCATAGCAACATTCATTAGTTAAATGCAATATAGAAAATAGGTTTCATATCCTAAAGTAAATTAGAGAATTTTCACTAAAATAAATCAAATTCCAATGTAAAATTGAAGAAAATTAAGGTTTATATTTCATGCATGAATAAGTAGAAAAATGTTAATTGCTTCAAAAGGGAAAAAAAGTCATTTTCTGAACTAATGGTTAAACTGATACTACCAAATTAATTGATAATGAGAATGGAGTAAACAAGAACTTTTATCACTGTATGATAAATGGCTTAAAATTGATTTTGTTTCACTAGACCCACACTTTCAAAATGTGGTATTTATACTCCAGTGACCTTTCCTAGGAAACAAAATATCTATGGTTATAGAAACATTTTACTAAATAGTTTTATGCTTGACTAACTTTTTTCTATTTAAAATTCATTACTTTGTACACTTAAAATGGAAAAACAAGAACTATCTATAAAGTACCAGGAGTTTAAAATATGGGCTGTTCCCTAAAGTCAATATATGACACCGGGTAATTAAAATGCACTAAAACACAGAGAAGATCAGAATTAAGCTATTTTTAAATGCTCAAATAGAAATTCATGACATTACTACCTAATATCTCTTCGAGTATGATGTACGAATGAAATAGGTCAGTACATAAATATGTCATGGTAAGTAATTTAAAAATTGCATTTCAACATCTGTTGTTTTAGAGAATAAACAGATACTATAAGCACACTAAGGAACTCAGGTACACGTGTTTGCTCAGCTCCAGGAATGGACTGGCTGAACATTTTTCTAAATGGTGAATAACTGGAATAACATGACTTGTTCTGTGTGTCTGTCTGTCTCCTTCTAAGAGTGCTGGGTTCCCTTGAAGCTACTCATTTTATATAATGGCAGAAAAAAAAATCACAGGCATTAATGTGCAAATTCATTTTTTTTAGAACGAGTGCTTCTTCTTATCTAGAAAATCTGCCAAAAGAACTCACAAGACCAGTCCAGAGAACAGAGAATCCACTAAACCACTTGGTGGTTACTGGATATTAAAAAGCCTTAACAAAATGACCTATGGAGATACCCTGGATTTGGTACATAGCGTGAGGTGGCTGTTTATTGGTTTTCTTTATTTTGTTTTGTATTTTTTAATACTTTGAATGTTTGCGTGTAAGAAAGTAGACTTGAGGAAGTGAGATATCGTCAGTTTCTGGATCCTTTTATATAAAGAGCTATTTAAAAATTATTTAGATGCTTTTAAGTGAATCTCTGATAAAAGGACAGGGCAGAAATTATCTGCTACTTCTCTAAACGGCTTGATCAAAGCTTAATTTACATAGCATAAAATTACCTCATTTAAGTGTGGAGTTCATGGCATTTTGTGAACTTGCAAACATGGGAAACACTGTAATTCAACTTTAAAATAAACACATCACCCCAGTAAAAGAAAATAACTACTTAGATTTAACTCCATTTCCAATCACAACCCTGAAAGACTTTATAAATTTGTCCTTACAAGGATACTTTTTATACATGAAAGTAAAGGGTTCTTTGCACATGAATTTTTCACTTTGTCATAGTGTTTTGAGGTTGATTCATGTTGTATCACTGAGTGGATTAAAACACACATACATACAGACACACATATCAAACACACATGGCATATTCCAGGCTTTATATTCTTTTTTAAATTTTTACTTTAGGTGATTTACATTTTTGCTCTTTTTCTGCTAAATTTTTAGAAAGTTAAAAAGTACGTATTATTTATTCATCTGTGATATATTTCAGAAATATTTTCTACCCTGTTAATTGTACATCTTTTAATTTAATTACTTTGCTGTTAAGTTTTCTTTTTCTTATGCCTTTCTGCTAAACAAGTTTATAAATATTTCATTTATTTTATATAGATATTAAGATATAGTTATAAAATATGTTTTTATGTTTATGTTTTTATAGCTAAGTAATGTATGAATACTTTGAGAAAAACCTGTTTATTTTTTTTTGAAACAGGATTTCATTGTGCAGTTTAGCCTGGCCTTGAACTCATTATATAGCACAGGTTGGTCTCAAACTCATGCCAATCCTCCTGCCTCAGCCTCCCATGTCTTGGGATTACAGGTGTGCACCACCATGCCTGGCAGAAAGGCAAAGGCTAATTAATTAATAACTTTTTCATTTTGTCTATTGCAATAAACTTTCCGTGCTGAATAAGATTCATTCTTTCACAATATATTCTGCCAGTCAGCTTCCTATCATTGTGCCCAAAATACCTGAGCATAACAACCTAAACAGAGAAAATTTGAGTTTGGTTCACGGTTTTAGAAATTCAGTTCATAGGAAGTAGACATCATTGCTTTTGGGCCCACCTTCGAGAAGCAACAGCATGATGAAAGGTGTGATGGGAGACAGCTGCTTTGTAATAGCAGCCAGACGAGACAGAAACAGAGAGGCAGATGAGGGGAAGGGGGTTTAAAGGGAAAACCTCCATGACTCGACTTTTCTGGTCATTTTCCAAGCCCCACTTGCTGTGTACCACTGACCAACCTCTTAACTCATGAAGCTTTTTTTCGGGGGAGGGACTGGGAGTTGCTGGGGCTGCACCACTGAGCTGAATCTTTCAACCCTAACACATGAAGTTTTGCAGGTCATCCCATGTCCCAACCATAAAATATACCCTCCTGGGAAAATATCACTCTTCTTTTCATCTCTTATGCTGAAGTTTATTATCCTTAGATTTATAAAAATGATTCTCTTATACTTTTATTATTCTAACTCATTGTTTGTTGAAAATAAAATTAGTGTATGACTAAGAGAGTACTGCATCACCAAAAATGAAATTGATATTGAATATTGATTAACTTGTGAAACAAACCATTTCAAACACTTCACCATTTACTATGAATGCAAGCTATGCAAGAAAGCAAAAATATCTCAACAAGTAGCTAATATTGAAGAATCTCTAAATAACTTCTAAATTACATTCTTTTTTCTGTGAAAACAAAATTCTTTGACAACTTATTCTGGCAAGTCTTCAGAGCCCAATACCTTCAAAACATCCAACAGGGAATAAGTGAGGGGACAGAACTAAGATGCTTGTTGTGTGTGTGTGTGTGTGTGTGTGTGTGTGTGTGTGCACATGTTTGTGTGTCCTGCATTTCAAATACAGATAAAGAACATATAAACAATCCATTTGTGTTTAAAACCCACCTCTGTTGTGCAATGGAAACACGAAAGTATCTATCTAAAGGAAAAAATACTTGTATTTCTTGTCATTTCAAGCAATACACAGCTACAAAAACATACATTCAAGAGTCAGGAGCAACCTCAAAAAGAATCGATTCCAAGTAATCTATTCCAATTTTAAACGCAAATGTCTTATGAGGATAAAGAACATGTAGCAATCGCTATTCACAGGGAAGTTTAAGTTGAGTGATTATACAATTATAGCTATTGCTATAAAAAGGGGAAACAGATCAGGTTGAATGAGAAAGCAAAAATGTTGAAAAATAGGAGTTGACAATAAGACTGTAGTGAATGCTCCTACTTTAATGCTCCAAATCCAATTTAAATGATTGGAAAAAATAACAAAACTCTTTATGTCATAGGTCATTGTATATATGATCAGAAAATAAAAATAAACTGTGCGAATGGCTTTATAGGCCAAAATCATGGAAATCTAATCAGTGTGCAAGGAAATGTATCAGAAAATGCTTGAATTGCTACGAAGTGACAAAGTATATATGTAAGAGTGAAGAATTTCAATGCACAGGATACTCTAGTCTCCTCGGATAGAATGCCATTAAGAAAAATAAATGATGAAATAGAATTTCAATATGGCAGGAAGCTATCTCTAAGCCGAAGTCTGAGTTGATCAATGTAGAAACAAATGTCCATAACCAACTTCACTGGAGGTTACATTAAAATGTGTAATAAGAATTCTGTTGAGTTCTTCTCATTTTAATAATCTGACTTCACATCTCTTGAACATTATATATGTGTAAATAGTTGTTCACACAATAAAGAAACATCACATTTTATATCTCAGTTTCTCCCTTGGATAAATGTAATAAACACCAAAAGGGCATCTAATCCTATCTTGTTCTCTTTTGTTCTACTTAACTGAATATCCTGACATCATGAATTTCTATCTCATCCTTATTATCCTGTTAATTTGCTTGGCTTTTAGAACATTTGTTTGCCACACTCCACTGCGCAGTGCCAATTTGCTTGTATCAAGTTGTGTTTCTTTGTTTTATACAATTTGAAAGCTCTTTTCATGGAAGGATAAAGCATAAAAATATTCAGAGGAAAAGCAGAATTCAAAAGCCAGACCGACACAAAGGCGAGCACTTTAAAAAACTTAACAGCAAGTTGGAGCTTCAGGGTGATCCCTGTGTCTGGGAAATATGCGCAAGATAGCTAGGTTTCCTGCACTCCTTGAGGACTAGCTAATTTAAATGATTTTGGTCAACCAGAGGATATAAGTCTGCCCCCTAGTTGCCTGGTCTCTGTTTAGTATTTTGGCAAATGGGACTGGAACACAGTGAAAATCCAATACTAGAAGAAAAATTGTTGGGTGTGGATTTAATCAATTAGTGTTAAGAAGGAGAAATAGTCAAGGCCTCAAAACTGGAGTAAAAGGGGAAGCTTTATCCAAAACTAACTGACAAATGCTACATTAGACTAACTATGTCACAGATACCTGAGAATGATAGTTTAAAGCAGGAAAGGCTATGCTAGATCAAAGTCTCACAGCTGTGGTGAACTGGTTTATTTCCCAGCCATGTGGAAAGGCATGGCAGAGAGAAGCTTCTCAGTTCATGGCAGCCAGAGAAGGGGAGAGGAGAGACTCAGCAAGAAAGGGACACAAACGCATCCTTAAAGACAAACCTCTGGGATTTGTTTCACTCCCTGAGGCCCCACCTTCTAGAAAGCCCATTTAGCTAAGACCTCATCAATGGGTTACTCAACTTGGAATTTAAAACATCATGTGCCAACCATTTTCCAAAAGCCCATCCATTACAACTAAGTGTTCATTGTGGTGAGTCTTTTGGAGGACATTTTAAAACCTGATCATCACAATAAAAATCTTGATTCTTTTTTCATCTTCGGTTAAAATCTGTCTGAGAGACTTTAGCATTGATACCTTGAACCTGAATATGCAGTGTCGTACTGATGAAATGTTCATCACAGTATAGAACAGTGTACATCTTCTTAGGAGCTGTTGTGATCCCATTCTTGGGTCTATACAAAACACCATTTTACTAATAATAAACCACTTAAATGTCCATTTATTAAGCCTTGACACATATTGTTAAAAGTATTAGATATTCATTTATATTCTGCATAGAATTATTACTATCATTTAAAAATTGTATAAAAATGGAGAATCTTAGTTTCACAATGAAATTGAAAAGAAGGTGCAGCAATTTCTAGATAACCTGTTCCACCACATTGGCATAGGCTGTGGAAAGGCAGAAACATCATAGCGGAAAGACGTGGCAGAGAAACAGCTGTTCATTTCAGCTGCTAGGAAGTAGGAAGAGGAAGAAAACTAACAAGGAAATCCTGGCACAAAATACATTAACCTTGTTTACCAGAGCCATGTGTTTGTTGCAACTGATAACCTTATGCTGATATATCCTTCTCATCTAAATTCCGTAGTTCACTTCTGAACTTGTGCTTGGTGTTGATCATTCTTTAATTTAGCAAACTACTAATGGTATATATTCACTATTATAACACCCTGGCCACTTATCTTGGTCTAAAACTTCTCTGTGCTCTGCTTAGTTACCACTTTGTTTTACCTTATAGTCAAACACCAATTTCTTCTACTTCTTATAGTTTCCTTTTTTCCAGAATGACATCCTTGTCAATCTATATGTATATGTCAATCTATCTATATGTATCAATCAATATGTATGTATCTATATGTCAATCTATATGTATCTTCTCAGATTGGACTCTTTCACTTAATTTTATGCTTGTAAGCTTCCTTTGTGCCTTTTAGTAGTTTGGTCACTAACTACTTTTCGTGTTAATATTCATTGTCTGGAGATTTTTCAATTTATCTATTTACCAGTTGAAGAAGATCTTGAATGCTTCACCTTCTAGTAATTCTGAATAAAGTTTCAATAAACATCTTCATGTAGCTTTTTGTGAGATAAAAGATTTCAATTTCTTCCTGTTGGTATTAAGGAGTGAAATTACTGAATTATATTCATTTTTGCATATGGTATTTTAAAAGGTCAAAGAATGGCTTTATTTTGTAGAACCTGTGTCAAATAGTCTTTCAAAGTGTCATTGCTATAGACTTCTATCTCAGAGTAGGAAAAATTCATTAGTCAGATTAGATAACTTTTGAAATCTACATTCTTATAACAGTACCATCATGTTTCAGAAAAGTATGTACTTTCTTAGATCTGTCTAATGGAAATCTCTCTACAGGATACTACTGGTTGTATTTAAAAATAAGGAATTGGAAACAATTCAAAGATCACCAGTTTTTGGATCATTCTTCCAATAATAGTGCGTCTGTCACAGACTGATTAAAGGCTTATACCTAATCAAGAAAACACAAGTGTAACCCCAAGAATCACGACATTCCAATCTCCTGCTTTTCTATGGGGAACAAGTTTTTGCTTGACTATACAAACAGCTTTGACCTTAACCATCTTAGAAGCAAAAAAAAAAAAAAAAAAAAAAAAAAAAAAAAAAAAAAAAATCATGTTTTAGAAGTTAGAAGACACTGTGCTGTGAACTGTCCAATGCTAGAATAAATAGGTCTTAACTCATTTTTTAAGTTAAAAAATTTTAAACCATTTTTAGGTGTGTTTTGTGAACAGTATATGTTCATTTTCACTCTGTAGCCTGTGTTATTTACTATTTCCAACATCATTTGTTTAAAATATTTTCCTTTCACCAATGTGAATTCCTATCCCTTTGTGAAAGACAGTTCACTGATTATATGTGATTTAATTATAAATTATTTATTCTACTTCATTTTACATTTGTTTATGCTAGTTGTATATGGCTGAAAATAATGTATCTTTTGTAAAGTATATTAACATCTGGAATTTTTATCCTTCCATCTTTACTTATTAACAATAATTTTAAATTTGTATTCTTTTGTGGTTTCATATGAATTTTAGGACTTTTTCTATTTCTGCAATAATTGTCATTGGAATTTTGTTAGATATTGTATCGAACTTGAAAAGTGTCTTAAGGAGTAAGATTTTAACAATATTAATAAATATTTTCTAATACATCTATCCTTTTAATTTCTTCCATTAAGGTTTTGAACTTTTCAGTATGTTATTTACCACTTTAACTAAGTTTACATTCACTGTATCAGCACCAAACCATAGACAGAAAAGCTGTGTCAAACTGAAAATGTTTCTATACAACAAAATACATAAACCACAGTATAAAAGGCTGACTATAAATTAGTATAATATATTTACAAGCCATATATTTTACAGGAGTTAATTTTCTAATTAAGATGCTCACAATCAAAACATTTCCACCAATAAATGCATCTCACACCTATTAAGAAGAGTAACTTTAAAAAAATACAACATGCAACAAATGTTGGGCAAGAGGTGAAAAAGTTGAAATCCTTGTGAACTGTTGCTGAGACTACAAAATGTTGACCCACTGTGAAAATATTAAGAGATTGCTAACAAATTAAAAATAGAACTAAAATTTGATACAGCAGCACCACTTCTATATCTATATCCAAAATAATTGAAATCATAATTTTAAAATATATTATCTTATATTCATTACAGTATTATTTGCAATAAACAAGATACAGAAATAAGGTAAACATCTGTTAATAGGTTAATAGATTAAAAATCAAGTGTATACACACAATGGAATAATATCTGGTATTAGCAAAGACAGAAATTTTGCAATATATGACAATATTGTTGAACTTGGAAGGAAGACATGCTAAGTGTCATACAAAGTAGTCATACAAGGAATATTGTTGCTGCATATTTAGGAAATACGGCACAGGGTCAAATTTGCAGAGTCAAAATACAAAATATTGATTGATGTAACAGGTGGAAGGCAGAGATGAAGCACCGCTGGTCAAGGTGCATATAGTTGTTGTTAATGAAGATAAGAAACTTCTAGATGTCCATTCTATAACACGTTCCTATTGTGATCAATGTGTCCAACACTAATAAGCATTAATCACTGAGAACTCAAATGTCTTTATCAAAATATACTAATTTATTAAAAAGATATATTAGTCAAAATTTGACAAAATGAAACAAATTATACTACTTTGTATCAAGTAGATAAAAGAAAACATTTAATGCGCGTAATTAGAGGCTTTTGTTGATCTTGAAAGATCGGGTTTACGTAAGCCATTGAAATTACTGCTGGCCTCAATGCAAAATACTTGATTGTAAAAAAGTCTCCTGCAATGACATCAGAGGCCTAAACCACAAAAGTAAGTGATTCACAGGACCTATCTGCATTCAAAGTTAAGATCACATACATCAAGTACTTGTGCATCTTTGCACACCTGATTTTTCAGTAGAAGTACTGACTTTCTACTGAATTGTAAATCTTTTCTAAGCCAGCCTATGGCTTGATAGTGATTGTAGGGGTAGAATTCTTAAAGCTGTCCACCAGAATGCAAGGGATTATATAGAAGAAAATGAATGAAAGTAAAGTGAAAACAAACAATACAATAATGTGTAATGGTAATTAAATGCATTTGGGTAAAAGTAGTTTTCAGTATGATTTTATAAATAGTTAAAAGATAAATAATTTATAATTAAAGCAAAATTAATTACAACTACTTAATTGCAATCCTCCCATACGAAGGCAAAAGTTAACATCTCAGACTTCTTTATATAGCATGTGGTACAAGATTTTTCTTCCAATGACCTGATTTTGCATCTGGAAATTTCTCTTCTTTTTAAAAATTTTGTCATTTTTATTTAATTAAAAATAAAATAACATAATAATAAAGCATGTGTACATACTTCCACAGATACACAGAGGCAGGGACATGGATTTTATGCATTGCAATGTGTGTGTGTGTGTGTGTGTGTGTGCACGTGTGTATTCATTTATATTACATTTTCACTGTTACATTTCCAAGGTAAAAGCACAATTACCTAGATTTCTGAAGAATATTAAAACCTGCAGCTTTTTGTAATTGCACTATACAAAGAATATTTAGAATCATTTTCATGCAGTAACATTTTGTTTCTGATAACATGAGTTTCAATTCTGTGAGTCTGATATTTTCCCTTGTATATTGTAGTTCTATTCTACTTACAAAATCATTTTCTTACTAAATCCTATACAAAATAACCGCTAAAAGAAGGTCCATTTTCCCCATCACTCATGTAATGTCCAGTCTCTTACCTTGGCATCCACATATGTGTTCACATACCTGGAATAATTCTAATCAATTTTTTCTGTATGAAAACAACATTAAGATTTTGAAGACCAGGGATTTAGCTCAGGAGTATAAGCACCTGCCTGGCAAGTGCGAGATCATGAGTTCAATTCCTGGTACCAAACAAAAAAGGATTTTGAAGGCCAACCAATAATTTTCACTTAGGTCTCATATTCATAATTTCCCATGTTTTCTTTTATTTCTAAAAATGTAAAACTATTTTGTCAGATTACTTGCAGAAAACTTTGTGTATTTCATTGTGTTAGTTTCAGTTGCCATGAGATTATAAGTGGAATAATTTCTGTATTTTTGGACAATTTGTGCTAGTAAACAGAACAGTCCAAAATGCAGGTAGACTCTAGTCCTTTATGTAAATTAGTGTGTACAATTGGACACAATTTATAAACATCCTGCCACATACTTCATGTATTAAAAAGTTAATTTTACTGGTAGCTTTAAGATATGTAGAATGATTACATTCAAATCATCACTGTGTTACATATAACCATGTAATGCCTATACATCATTTTATGTGGATTCAGGATAGCAGTTTCCGCATGACAGATATGATATTTTGTTTCTTGGATCTTTTTGGATTTTTAGAAAACTTTTTCAGCTGAAATTGATTAGATCTGTGCATGTAGAACTCATTTATACATCAAAATTAAGCTTCACCTTTCTGTCATTTTTAATATCCACTGTATTTGAAAAGCATTAAAATATATTATCTTTAATCCAGAAAAAATCAAGAAAACAATATAAATATTTATTTATATAGCTTGAATAATTCACCAAATGAGTATTAGAATTCTAAGAACATGGTTAGTAATATATATATATATATATATATATATATATATATATATAACATTTATGAAATATTTACAAAACAAATTTTTCGATGAGGATATTGTTTTCTTATTAACAACTCTATGTTATATTTTGTTGTATAAATATTTTCCTTGAATGTTAATACAAGAGAATTCTATGGAGCATAAAACAATGAAAATATGTTCTGATTCTAATCCAGATGATGTCAGATGTTGAGTTTGAACCTATAGAAAGTAAGGTCAAACTCAAGAGTTATAATGCAGATCATATAAGAAGCAATATACAGATTTTGATTAAGATAATGAGAGTATGCAGTAATCGAAATACCTGGGACCGGAATAAACCCCACTTTAGATAGGAAACAATGTGTTTTATTAAGATAGGCAAGTCAATACGAGTTTTTTGACAAATTAATCTTTACCAGCTGTGGGAATTTAAAGTAAAATTTGTTTTTTTTAAATTTAGTTTAAAAGACATCAACGCAAAGTACATTGCTTACCATATCATTTAAGGGTCCTCCAGTTTCAAGTTATTAAAGTAATTGAAGAGATGACCTTGCATTTGTCGGTAGGAACTACTTGTAAAACTTAACATAGAGGGCCAGGGATGTAACTCAGCATCACCCAGCCTGCATGGCAAGTGCAAGGTCCTGAGTTTGATTCCAGGCACAAAAACAAACAAACAAACAAACAAACAAACACACACAAAGAAAAAAAGAAAGAAAAAACCTTCTACCTTTAGTACTCTTTCTTACTCTTTGACTTTGAAATGATAACTCATCTTTGAAACTATATAGAAAATATGGAGTTAATAAAGTATGAAAGGGATATAGAGATAGGTATAGGTTTAGAGATAGATGAATACAGATGAGAATAGACATATATGGATATAGATATAGATATATAGACCTATCTCTCACTGGCTAAAAGATTGAGACTACATAGTTTTGATACAAGAAAGAATATTTCCAAGATATTGCTTAATTGTCTTTAGAAAGTCTTTCCAAATTGTAACATATTGCATTTAAGAAAATATGTATCCAGTGCTACAATACATTGCTGCATGAATAAACATACTGATTCAGAATATTGTATTTATATCTAGTTTGTTATAAAGTTGAATAATAATTTCTCAACATACATAAAGTTTGAGCTTTGAGAATTTAAAAAAGTCTTTAGGTTACTATGTTATTTATGTGCAAATATCCCCTGGGGTTACATTTATTCATTTTGATATGGGTCCTATTTTAAACTGTACAATATTGTGTTCATGTAGCTTTTCTCAACAATGATGATGATAGATCATTTACTTGGTGATATGAAGCATTCGCTGTTTTATGTATCAATCCGATATTAGATGATTTTACTTCCTTGGATTCAACTCAGTGTAAAATGGCAAGGCTATCATTTCATTTTGTTATGAATTTGTTGTATACGTGCTTTATATACAGTCAAATATAAGTATGTCTGTATTAAAAGGGAGAGAAACAGCAACGGAAAGTTAAGCACTATAAATGGTGACAATGTGAGTTGTTCTATAGTTATATACTATTTCTGTGTGCTTAGCAATTCCTATTCTATTTGTAAGTTAACACCTCATTAACTATACATGTGTTATATATTCTTATTTATGGAGCAAGATTTATTCCATTTATTTTGCTTCTGACTTAATTTATTTTCTATGGACTTAACATTTCTGTGCACTTTGAATAAAAGTAAATAATGCTTGTGGGTGAATATATTTCAGTAATTAATTTTGATTGATTTTTTGTGTGTTTATTTTCTTGTTTTATTGTCTTTCTGAATAGGTAAAGTTTAAATAGCAGATTGGCACAGAAACACAATTTAGATTTAGTTTTGAATAATCAATATAAATAACAACCTGTAATATGATTTACATATTTTCTAATGGTATGATTTAAAATTTATGGCTATGCTCAAGTAAACTTTTCCAGTTCTTTTGGATTTACCCCTACCGTATTTTGGTTTAAACAACATGTCTAAACTGCAGTATAGCTAGCATTTTAATTCAAATGATACACTATGACAGTCTGTACTGAAATTTAAATAAGCCTACAAGAGACTTTTTAAAGAATTTAAAATATTTTTCTAAATTTATTGTTATATTGACACAAAAATGTTTAACCTTGAATAAATTATTTAACCTTATATAAAATAATAACCTGATGCTCTTATTGGCTTTGAAAGTAACTGCTATATATAGTTTATTTAGAAAGCTTAAAGTGCTATATATGTCCTATTTGAAGTTACAAATGAAATGTTAATCCACTATAATCTCTCATTAGAAAGAAGGAAGAAAATATTTCTAGGATAGTATAAAAGCAATTTTAAAAGAGCTCTCTTAATCTTCTTGGCATCACAAGTAGAAACTGTTACTAGGCATTTATTTAATACCAAAGACAGAAAAAAATCAAAATAAAAATTTTAAATTCTTGTAAGGCTCATAAGTAATATTTTGTAATCTTAGTTTATAAGTGACTTTATTTTGTTCTTTCCTTATTTTCTATTTAATTTAAGCTGATGAAAATGCTATCATATTTTTTAGTCCAGATAAAACTCTTTTTTGCATTCCTCAGCACTAAAAAGGTAGGAAAGGAACATATAATTATTTTACCTCTTTTAATTGGTATTAAGTTAAATTTGTACCACAATTTAAAGTAATAATTTTCTAATTAAATTTTATAACTGTTGACATATAGCGTATTTTCTAACACCAGATAGCAAATGTTTTCCATTTTTTTCAATAGTTTCCAACTGTGCTGGTAAGTTAAAACTGTGTGCTTTAAAAAAACTATGATCAATTCTTGTGCTAGTTATTACTTAGGAATTATTTTATGATAATTGTCACTGTCATCTATAATAAATGCATATAGAACTGCCCTTCAAAAATTTTATTTAATGTTTTTTCTAAGCCATATAATCTGATATATCTTGCACTTATTTGTGTATTAAGATAGAGATATAAATATATACATCCATATATGTAAAATAAATTAAGTAACTAAGTGAAGCAAATCATTGTAACCAAAGAAAGATCAGTCTTAGATATAAGTGGTAAGACAAATTTAGTTTAAAATGATACACTCATTTACCTTTGCATCACCATGAAAGTGTTACAGTTTGTTTAATTATGTATTACAATTACATTGGCAAATTTTCTCTTTTTGAAAAATTTGAAAAAGCTAGTAATGTGAGGACTGACATGTCACCGTATTTGTAATCCTTTACAAACATCTAGTATTATGGACTACTTTAGCCTCCTGTTTTTATTAAAAGAATCCCAAGAGAGATCATAAAACTTTAATAATATGATATAAGTGTATACTTCAAAAGTTCATATAGAACACTAACAGAATTAAAGCATGTTATTAGAAGTAAATGTTTGCTTTGAATATTTTCCTCAAATCAAAAATCAAAGAATATTCATGAGAAAGTAACAAAAGAATGTATTAAAATATATATATGTGTGTGTGTGTGTGTGTGTATGCTTCCAGCTATATTTTAACTTTTCTTAGAACATCAAGTAATTCACTTTCATTAGGCATCTTCAAATTTCATTCAAAATTATTCTGTCTCCTTTTAATTTAAAACTGATGGTAACTCTTTTGGTTACTATATCCCCTCAAACAGATATCTAACTGAGTAAAAATGTACAATTATGCATTAAAATTATATTTTAAAACAACTAACTAAAAGTTTGCATCTGATTAAATACTGGATATTGAAATATAACTGCTGCAAACATGTTTCTGTTTGTGAAAATCACAATACCATTTTAACCACTTATTTTTCAAGACATTTTTGGGGACAGCTAAAATATATATCTTGATCTTGAATTAAATGTATAAAAAAATCCTGAGAATAAATTCTCCTAAAAATTGACCTACAAATCATATTACATACATGCTACTTGAAGATGTCAAACTACTTTAGGTATTGTTGTTAATTGTACTAGAAAATGGGGAAAATTTTAGAATCAAAATGCTAAGAAATATCATTAGGGGCTGGGGGTTTAGCTCAGTGGCATAAGCACCTGCCTTGCAAGCAGGCAGTCGTGAGTTCAATCCCCAGTACCGATAAAAAAAAAAAAAAAGAAAGAAAAGAAAAGAAATACCATTAAATCAGGATAGATGCTGATTTATGGTCTTAAGAATAAATGGTTCTACGAATATTTATATAACTGCAAATCCAAATGTTTAGGTGTCTCGTCATTGAAAATCTCTGTAAAATTAGATACAGGAAATTATGGTGAAATCATACAATTCTATTAGGATAGGGAGAAGTGTAGTTAAAAGCGGTGCTTACTATTTAAGAACATTTGTTTGTGATACAAGGAGAAATGGGAAAATAAGTCACATTATCTGCAAGATCGAGAAGAAATACACATGGTCAGTAAGCACAAATATTCCCTCTATGAAGAAACCTGAACTATCTAACATGAAACAGAAAGGTGAACTTTACGATGATAAACAGAAGAAATAATATTAACATAAGAAACAGTCACTGCAGCAGTGATGAATGGTCTTTCACTATGACTGTGTCACCAGTAAGTGGCCACTTAGCACCTTGCTTTCTGTATGTGTTTAATTTTTTGTTTTTCACTTAATCCTCAGTACTTACATATTTGGAAAATAGGCAAAGTTTGTGTCAATCATAAAACAAATTATAAAAAACATTTACAAATTCACAAGGTAAACTGCAGTTTTTAAAGAAGAGTATAATTTACGCCCTAACAATCATCATTCGATTGTGACTAACAGACATTAAAATAAGGCACATATTTGATATACCAGCAATATAGAGACAATGATTGAAAATATTTAGTATTTTGTGATCTATTCCACGCTCCCGGTTCACTTCCACTATAGTTTCAAATAAAATCCGTATTCAAACAACAAATAATCCACTGCTTTTGCATTCTTGCATTTATCACAAAGTTTTGCATGAATTATTTTCTATCTAGAAATATTCTAAGCCTTTAACAAGTCTCTTATTATGTGTTTCACAAAGCTATTTTATCCCCAATTTAAGTCAAGGATGAAAGAACTCAAATTTATTTTCAAATGAAAAGCTCATAGGGTTAGAATGGTTAGAAACACTTCTTATTAAAGTATATGTGAATATGAGCAAGAATGGTTATAGGGGAAAATAACTTGTGAATTTTAACTTATTTTGGCCCTTTTCTCTCAATATTTAGTGTTAAGTAAAAATATGCACATTTCTTTTGAAGCAGAGATTTTTTTTTTTCTTGTCAGTTCAAAGAAGGATGATTCACATTGATAATGATTGGAAACACTTTTAACAATGTATTGGACCCCAGAATAATTAGTAGTAGTTTATAAGTTCAAAATAATCTCATTGCCCTGACCTCTCTTTTTGGGTTTGTGAATGCAGTATATCATGCTTCTTCCTAGCACATCTTTATGCGTTTCAGAAATATTTTCCTTCTCAAATTCACTAAGATGTTCAGAGGCATTGTTAAATTATTAAATGTCGTGTCTTGCACATTTGTTTTCTTCACAGATGTGTGGTAAGATCTTTTAGGACAGACATGGTTCTCTGTCTTTATGTCTCATAAAATGGCAGTGCGTAGCACATTTCAGAATTTGTACAATAAATATAAAATGAAATTCCTAGTATTCTGTTGATAGGTAATTATTGAGCTCTGTTTGCGTGTTTATTTACCAGTGGTCTATTACTTATCAATGCTTCCCATCAGAGAAAAACTTTGAATTTACATGGCACATAGTAAAAACCTGAGATAAAAAATTATTTATGCTTCATGTGCATAAAGAAATATAAGAATCTTGCAGCCAAGAATAGCACTGTGGCTCAAGGAAGATGAGCCAAATTTTAGGGTAATAAATAAATAAATACATGTATACATCATTGTTTACTATATTTTGCTTATTTTCTGTCAAGGACTTGATGATTCAGAATTTGGTTTAATGACATGAATTACAATTAAGCCTACCTATAGGCACACATTACAACACAAAGCAGAGAAAGGAATTGTTCCTGCACTTCTGAGATATCATGTGGTCAGTACATTAGGCAATGGCTTCAATAGAAATGAAATGTAGAAGCTGTGATAATGCATAAACCATGTTAATATCAGTCTGTGGTATGCTTAATATAGCCCTTGAACAAAACAGCAAGAATATCAATTGGGCTTAAATCAGGGTTCTTTTTACTTTTTCAAAAGACAAGGATG
Organism: Cavia porcellus; assembly: GCF_034190915.1. Classification (NCBI taxonomy): domain Eukaryota; kingdom Metazoa; phylum Chordata; class Mammalia; order Rodentia; family Caviidae; genus Cavia; species Cavia porcellus. Next base: position 20,253,838 of record NW_026947494.1, on the reverse strand, counting down.
TTCAATATTTCCATTTCTGGAGTACATATCAGCACTTTGTATGTGAACCATTAAAAGTAAGCAACTCAGGGTGGACTAGATAATCTATCTGAAATACTAATGGTTTCCAGGTTCATAGCTCCTACAGCGGGTAACTATGGTGACTGAAAACATAGAGATGAACTGAGAATCATGAACAGTTCCATAACTATGCATGAGAAACAGTTAATGGAGAAAATGTCTGCAATCTCTATTTTAAAATGATTTGAAAAGGTTGAAACTGCTGGAGAGAGTATGGGACCTCAGATTACACGTGACTCTTGAAGCTTTATCTTCAAGCTGAAAGGGAGGGGAAATTTAGAATTCCTTTAGTCATTGTCTGGAGGCTGTAAATGAAAAGCTACAATTTACCAGGTACTCCTCTCAGTGGAGTGGTAAGCGGAGGTTGGATAGATATAATCTCTGTTCCACAAAAGAGAAAGCAAGTGGTTGAAGAGTTTATTTTTATACAATGTAACACATATTTTAACAGAAGAATAAAATGGTTTTTATCTTTTTGAAACTGATATATACCCGAACATTTAAGGATGAGTACATCATAGAAAGCCCAACAAGTTTACCTAATAGAAAAGTAAAAATGGTAAAAGTTAACATTTATTCAGTGATTTTTTTTTTTTTTTTTTTTTTTTTTTTTGTGGTCACTGTTCTCCTCAACTGTGCATGGAATATTCATTAAATTCTCCAAACAACTTTATGTGTTTTAGGAGTATTAAGGATGCTTTTTCAACTTGACTAGATTAAGAAATTCCTGGTGGATTAGTAAAGCACACTTACAGGTGTGCCCATGGAGGTGTTTCTAGACATGACTGACCAGCAGTCCAGAAAACTGGGGGGAGAGGGCCCTGTGGTTGTGAGCAGTGCCATTCCATAGGCTCATAGTCCAAACAGAGTCAAAGGGGGAGCCAGAGGGAGGCAGCCTGCATTAGCTCATTGCACTTGGGCCCATGAGTCCTTGGCTTTGGGCGCTGGACCCAACTTTCTTCAGCCTTGTAATTCAGACTTCTACCAGCAGCTCTCAGGGAGCTGGCAGGCCTTCAGTCTCAGGCTGGCTCTAAGGTTTTATCCGTCTTTGTCTTTAGTGTATAGCTTCTTGAGCTTAGAAACTAAGGATCCTCTGGTTCTGCAGTGTGCAGAAAGCTGCTGTAGATTATGCCAGCTCTGGTCTTGTAGATTTAGATTTTGTTATTTCAAAGAACCCTGCTGCATGCACTTATATTATTGCTCTTCTTTTAATACGGGAAATCACAGAGCAATCCAGTGACTTGCACATATTACCAGGCTCATGGCAGCGTGGAGGGAATGAGAACCCAAGAAGCTGGAACTCAGAGCACTCAGCACTTTCCCCTAAACGTCTAATATCAGTACCTCATTTAATTGCTTAAGTAAAATAGATGCTTAACGCTTTGTGCTGGGAGTTTCCAGATGCTTTAGGCCTAGAGGCCGAGTTAAAATTTAGAGATAATTTCATATGGACTGTTACAGACTTTGACTTATAACAGCAGTAAATGGCAATGCATGGAAAGGAACACGGATTTTAGACGTAGGATTTATGGCTTTCAAGAATCGATAGTTGATCAGGTGCAGAAACACTGTAAGCATTGATGAATGATTGCATAGATGATATTAAACACCCACAAATACAGGCATGACAGATTCAGGCTGCTATTTGAAAGAAGGATGGAGCCATAGGGTCTGAATAAGTTGAGATTGAAGTGTGTGCTGACATTTGTGTATGTGAGTTCAATATAGTTTAATATATGAATCTAAAAAAGAAAGAAATAATGGCATATGTGAGTTTTGTTTTAATTTGCTTTAAATACGTGATTACTGAAATAGTAGTATTTCTACTTAAAGCAAAAAAGATGAAAGAAAACTTGCAGGAAACTAGTCCTCCCCTCAAAGATTTAACATCCATGAAAGACGATGAGAATAAGCTGGGAACGACATCAGTCTAGGAGATGGAAAGTGAATGAAGCAAGAGTACAGTGAAGTGGATAAATGAAAAGATCAATTTGGATGGAAAAAGATTAGGAAGAAAGTGTGAAATATCAAGAGAGGAGAGCGCTCAGGAGTGCAGCACTCATTTAGCATTTCTTCCTGGTATTCCTGTTCTATAGTATGAATTTTCAGTCTGAAAATTATTGAATTCACCCAACAGCATAGAGCAACATAAAGGAAATCAACATGGTTTTTTTTTTTTTACTCATTTAATTGACTGTCTTTCTGTTCGAATTCTTCTGATGAAAGAAACCAGATAAATATAGGCAAGAAAATCAAATCCTCCAAACACACTTTTCTTTTCAAAATCATGTGAAGAAATGTAATCATATCTCAATTTTCATTTAATCTGTGCATGAGAAGAAATTAGGAAAAGCATATATGTGAGGCATTTTTTACATAGAAATATAATCAAGCTTATGAAAATAATTTTGTAATTAATTATCATTCTTACATTTAGACTAGCATTTTAATAACAAAGTTTCAGATTGTTACAGATGTGTAATTATACACAAGATGAATATTTTGAATGTTTTTCCACTTGTAATTATCATCCATGCAGAGAATTGAAATAAACAAACCAAAAAAGAGTGACATTGAAAAAGTGAATAAAATTCACATACCCAGGCAAATATAATTTACATTTATGCACCATATAATTTTTACTGAGGTAAATTTTAACAGTACGTTTTAGTCATTTGTTAAATGGGCAAATTATAATGTCATAGTGTAAAACTGAACTTTAACCAACACGACAAAATTATAGTTACTTTCTAGTGTTTGTTCCATCAGTTAAACAAAAGCAAAGGAAAGAAATTGCTGTATGTGTTGTCTTGTACATTACTAATAAAACACAGCAATTTGGTTTTTTTGGTTGTCAGAATTAGACAGTTTTCTAGTCTGCACTGGTTAAATAAGGCAGATATATCTAGGATGGGTAAACTGATTTAACTCATATATGTGGATTCTCACCGTAAAACTGAGTAACTGATTGTCTGGAACTCCTCTGAGGATCTTTTATTACTCAGTGGGTTTGCCTGAACACACTCCCATGACAGAAGAGATTTCATGAGTAAGAGAGGACCCAATCCAGTGTGTGATTACTTTACATTCTGTGCCTTGCTTATGTTGGGTTTGATTTATGGAGTAAAGCAGGTAACATAGCCAAGTTTAGAGTCGAATTCGAAGGCAGTTACTCAAATATGTATACAGAGAAGGGGGTCGTATATATGATACATAGTTAAATGTTTAGTAGGGAATATTTCTAAAAGAAAAACACAAATTCGTAGACATTTTATAATTGTTGACATAAGCCAATAAGATCATCAACTTTAAATATTTCGTCCCTACTAAACATAATACAAACACTCTCTGATGTCATCCTGTCATTTTATATATTTTCCCTCCATTGTGTTACTGAATTAGATAAACTGTAAAAGCAATTCACTTCCAGCATATTTTAAAATAGAAAAATAGAGTCTGTGGAGAACATATAGAATTTCAAAATTTTTTATTTGTAGTTTAGAAAGATGCTTGAAAATGTATCTTTGTTTAGTACAAATTTAATGGCCTAAGTATATAAGAGATAGTATAGACAGCATGAGATTAAAAATAAAGTTATTATAACATTGAAAATGCCAGGAACATAAATGAAGAATGAAATAAATATGTAATATAGAAGAAAAAAACAATATTTGTTTGTAAGTTTGAAGGGCCTTTGGAGGTAAAATGACAATCAATTCATGTCAATTATTTCATATCAGTTACTTAGAATAAATAATATGTTAGCCATGAAAACTACTCCTAACATTCAATACTACTATATTTTCAAAATAAAATGCACAGAAATCTGAGCACACTGACCTTGAGTGACATAATGGTAGTTAAGTTATTAATATAAAAATACAGATAATTAAATATAGAACTCATTGAAAGGTTAGGTTTATGCCCATAAATGAATAATAGATTTATTATCCAATAAGTAAGAACAATTCACTGTTACTTAAAATTCTCATTCCTGAAGTCATGTACTTCTTCTTAAGGCAAGTAGGTATTTGGAAGACTTCCATGTGTCCTATGTGTGGGAGACTATCCTGTGCTTTCTGTTTTACCATAGTGAATGGATATTTCTTTAGTATTGTTATGTTTAGATTTCTAAATTATACTAACTTTACATTGCCATTAAATTATAAGGAGAGAGAGTTCTTATCATTAATACCCAAGTGAAAGATGAGTTCTCAATCTTCCAAAAATATTCAAGTGGTATGACTTCAGAATTTTAATTAGTCACTCAATCAAGAAGGTAATATCAGGGTATAATAAATTATACCCTGAATATGGCGGATCTAACCACAAGGCAGGCAAATCGCTTTATGTATTCAATAAGCAATATTTTTCCCTTGTTCAGATGGCATGCACGCATAGCAATTACCATGAAACTATGATCATTCGTTTTGCTCTAAATTTAATAAAATAATCTCTTTGCCCTAAGAAATCACTTTTATTTGCCTGTACATAATTTTGGATGATAGCTTTCATTTGTACTTCATTTTCCATGAAAGATCTATGGCTCAATATATTATTCTAATAAATATGTATTACAAGGACTTTCTATATAAATAAGTTATTAATCTGTCTATATGGGGTAGAAGAAAATGCTTTAGGTTTAAATACTTTTACAGAGTCACATTATTCATTAAGTAGCATTAAGGGAGTGCTTTGGATTTAATATCCCCTACTGTTCTTTTACCAAGAGACACTTTGAGAATAGTTAACAAAAAAACAAACATAAACACGTTATTTACTATCATAGGGAGTGAGGGTCTGATTTTGCTGGTGAATGCTCAGACTCAGTACAGAGCAGAAAGCAGGAAGGAGCCTGCAGAAAAGAGTGAGCTAAAGGAATTCTGTTCAGGTGTCACTGGACATGAAGGGAGCTTCCAGGTGGGGACCAGAATCTGGTCCACCTCATGTAAGCTTCGGTTGCAAAAGGAATCTCACATTGTTGGAACTTGGAAAACTATTCTAGCAGTGTGCCTAAGTAGATAGGGGTAGCATACATTCATGTCAGTGTTAATTTTATTAATTCCTCAAAAGAATATCCAGTTATAATCTTTAATGGCTTTAGCAAGAGATAAAATGTAAACCCACACGCCTCTACAGCTGAAATTGATTAAAGGCTACCAGACTTATTATCTACCCCCTTGTAGAAACTCTACATTCACTTCACACTCATTGATGTATTCTGGGAGAAGTTTGCTCGTCTGCAGAGATATAATAAACTATCTTTTTTAAGGTAAATAATACAGATTGCTATATTTTTATGACAAATCTATGGGTTCACTGGCCAGTAATTTTTCATTAGTCATGGATAAAACCAACTGTACTTCAGCAATGGTCCTGAAGCTAGATGTATGTCTCCTTGGTTAAATTGTGGTGATATCCTTCCAAGATAATCAGTTTGTTGTGCTTTTTAATAATCATTTATTTTACACTGATTATCTTCTAAAGTCCTAAGTAATCAGAACCCAAGAGATCTTCACGGAACAAATATTTTAGAGAAATTACTTAGTAGAAAATACTCCACAGAAGAAGAATCTATGTGTCTATCATGCACAAGTGGGAGTGACTTTCTTCCCCAGGGGACATTCAACATGTCTTAAAAATCTTTTTCTGGTTGTCACAACTGAGCAGATAGACTCCTGTTCCTTAGAATATAGAGACAAGAGATGCTGACAAATAAGTGAAAATATGCAATATGAACTTACAAAATCATTGCACAGCCAGATGGCAATGCTACTAAGGTTGAGAAGCTATCAGACATTCATTATGGACACGTGTGAATTCATGTGTGCTACATGAGCATCATGATAATAAATATGTACATATTTAAATATATATATATATATATATATATATATATACTTAAAATTAACAATTCTGGAATAAACAGGATTTAGAGAACATTGAATGATATAGATGTCACAAATAGAAAATTCAAACTTCCTTTTCCAGGGAAAAGTTTGATGGTTTGTATCGTTGCCTCAATTTTAATATACACATATAGGTTATCATATGAAAGAGAAAACAATTACAGCTAAAAATATTATAGAAGTCCTCTAAATCGTAAGTGAATTCTAAAACCTAGTTTTTAAATTGTACGTATGATAGGCTAAGAGCTTATAAGATAAATAAATTCAAGGGAAAAGAAGAACAGAGATGTGTAATATACATGTACCAATTCCCTACAATAAATATAATCATTATGTATCAAAAACATGTTCTCATAAAAGTGAAAGCAAAACCAAAACAGGAATCTGTAAGACAATAATTTCTTTATAATTACCTTCTCTTTTAAAGATGATCAAGTAAAGCAATAATTGAAAATAAATGTATTGCTTCATAGAGGCCCTTTGAAGAAGCGCTTAGAAAAGTACACATTTAATTCAACTGGACTCTCTTTAAGCACATGAAAGATTAGAGCTTCAAAAGCAAGTTTTTTTCTGTTTATATTTCTTTTCTTATATGTCCTACCTTTGGTGAAAAAAATGACCATAAAACCATGTTTAGAATATGAGATACCATTCAAATGCTAACCCTTGCAAAACTTCTTATGTTACTGTAAATTTTATAACAGCTTATCTATACTAATTAACATATGATCAGCAGGATGGATTTTTACTTGGCATATATTTTATCTGGCTACATTGGTGTATCAGTCATTTCTCGATCAGATTGTTTCAAAAATGATATCCAATGTAAGATAGTTTTCAAATCATCATTTAGCATGACTCATTTACAAACTATTTAAAATTTTTAACTGAGAAAAACAGAAGTAGATTTAAACCTAATTTTTGTCATAATGTCTGTTTGAATCATTCATACTGAAATTCAATTATTCTTCCCAATGAAATTGAACAAATATCATCAATTACTGCCCTGGTAGCAACTTTATTCAAGGACTCTCATGAGGTGACAGGGCCAACAGCTGTTTAATCGGGTTATTTAACATTCTAGTAAGGATGATGAGGCAGATTGACAAACAAACCTAAAGGAAGACAGAATGTGATCACCGTTTCTGATTGATCTGAGATAATGTAATTCAAATCTTCTGGTAATATTATATTCAAATTGTCTCTTCTGGTTAATTAAACTGCTTTAACAGAATTACCAAATTAATTGGCTCAAACAACAGAGTTTCATTTCTCAAAGTTCCAAGAACAAGCAATCTCCAATGAAGGTACAAACTCACTACCCTCTGTTTCCTTACTGTGTCTCCAGGTGGCAAATGACAAACATGAAAGAGAGATACAGAGAGAGAGAGACACAGATAGAAGCAGAGAGAGAGAGAGAGAGAGAGAGAGAGAGATTGGAGGAGGAAAGGAGAGGATAGGGACACTTCAATAAAAATACTAATTCTTTCATGATCATTCCATCTTCATGATCTAATCGCATCCCGAAGACTCTACCTACAAATATCACTGCTTTCTTAGCACTTAAACATACAGCTTTCTAGAAAGTGCAAACATTTGATCCCTTCCATTCACTATAACTCTATAGACCATAGATATAGACAAAGGAGGAAAAAACTAGGCTCCGTATATAGATCACTATTTGCAAAATTTACCATGTGCTACCCCCTCCTGCCTCTTGATGTTGAGAAAGGAGTAACTTTTAAGGAGGATGAAATAAAGTCATTATAGACTATTGAGACATAAAAGGAAATTTAATATTGCAGAACTGTGAATTGGAGAAAACGTTAAATCCTTCATAGAAGGATTTTGGTCTGAAAAACCTTTTAAAATATGCAATATATGTCATTTTAAATATGCAAAAATAATTTATATATTTCCACAGTGATTTCTTATACAAATAGATAGTATTTGAAATAGTATTCTTTGGGGAAAAGAGCTAGAACATTTCAATTATCAGACAATTATCGTCCGTCTTTGCCCTGGCAGATAATTAAATTTAATAAATAATGATGACATAATGACTAAATCAATAAGAATGTTTTAGGGAGTTAATTTAAGCCTCAATAAATACTACTTGTAAATACTGCACAATTACTCAGTTCAATTCAAACACAAATTCTTTGCTACAACTCCACACTCATACATATCTAGTTTTATAGTGAATGAGAAATTCACTATCTTCAGTAAATAATTAGACTGAATGAAAGGTGATATTGTAAGTATCATGACAGAAAACTCATTTCTCAGTATGATAAGCATACTTCAATATCCTAAGTAAAAACTCATTTCTTCCCAGACGTTGTAGAAAAAATACTTTGTATTTATTAACATCTAATATATCTTATTTTTAAAGCTCAATTCTTGTCAAAATGCAATTTGATGGGTGTCTTAGCTACTTTTTACTCATTGCTGAGACAAAATACCTGAAGTCCAAAATTGGGAAAGGAAAGGTTTATTTCTTACAATTTTTGGAGTTTTCAGTCCATACTCAGTTGGCTCCAAGGCAGGGTGGCATGGCAGGGCCACAGTTCATGGTGGCTGCAAACAGCAAGCAGGAACCAGAGAGAGAGAGAGAGAGAGAGAGAGAGAGAGAGAGAGAGACCTTTTTCCTGCCATTACATTACATCCTGGCTGCACTCCTGGGTAGCACTCACACCCCCAATCCAAGGGCTAGACAATGAACCATCACAAATGCACAATAAAAGTGCATGAGGCCTGGGGGCTACCAACATAAACCATGACATTGGGTTACAGCTACTATTTGCTATTTTTATTAGCATGACACAAAGGTAACATAATAGAAAATATTAACAAGATGATCATATATAAAATAGGAAAATTTTTCATAGTGACTGAAGTGAAAAAGGTGAATTAAAATTTCAGATACAGTAATTGTATTTATATACAATACATATAACACAGTGTTTTCCATGTAAGTTATATAAAGTGTATGACACATAGAATGTCAACTACAAAAGTAATGAAAGGATTTAAAATATAGAAAAGGCAAAATATATTTGAAAGTAAAATCAAAGCAAAAATATATTAAAGAAAGCACTAATGAGTTTAAGTTTTCTATAAATATATCATAACTAGGAGGGAAAGACACCCATGTCCTGGCTGGTGTTCCGTTGAGTGGGGCTTCAGGTGGAAATGAAGACAATGACTGGAACAGAAGATTAGAGCTTCAAATGACAAGCACATTTCATTCTTACCTATTTTTAGGTATTTCCAGAATATATATTTCTTCATTTGTTGTATGTCCCACACAAATTTTCAGATACTAGAAATGCCTGATTATTGAGAATACCTTACATCACTGAGTTGGAACTTAGTTTCCCATATTTAGTGTTAAAACAGTCAAAATGCTACTTCCTGCTATACAAAAACATATGCATGTTTTGCTCTACAGAGCAATATTGCTTATGAAAATGAATAGACAGTATCAACTGTATGCTAACAAACTGTATCTGGAAATGTAGGAAAGCATTATGTACCTTTTTGATGAGACAGGTTAGTTTAATATCTGAATGTCTATTAATTTAATAGCATGTGAAAAATAAGAAAATCATTATAATCTTAGTATGTTCAGAAGAGATATTAGTAACATGCAACACTTGTTCATCATAAAAGATAAATCATCAGTGAGAGAATAGAAATCAGATTAAAAACATTTCTGAAAAACCCTCACTTAATACAGTTTAAGGTAAAGTATTGAAAGTTTTCCTTCTGTAACTGTCTGCCAATATTAATTTTATGCTATTATATTTTTAGATTTTATGTTGATTATTTAGAAGTATCTACTTTTCTTTAAAATTTTCTAGATTATATTTCAAATATATTGACACAAAATCTTATTTAATCAGGGGCTGGGGATTTACCTCAGTGGCATAAGCACCTGCCTTGCAAGTAGGCAGTCATGAGTTTGATCCCTGGTACCAATAAAAAGGAAAAAGACAAAAAAAAATCTTATTTAATCAACAGTGTACATACATTCTAATACTGTCCCTAATGTAATTACATTTATTTTCTCATATTTTAAGCTTATATATATATATATATTTATATATATATTTATATATATATATATATATATACACACACAGACACACACAAATATATGTTTTGCTGGCTTCTAAAACAGTGTCATATATATATATATATATATATATATATATGTATATTCTTTCTCTTTAACCTTTGTTTTCCATTTCATTGGTATGCTACCATCATCAGTTTGAAAACGTGTCACTATTATTCTTAATTATTAATCTAATCTCTTGAGTTATTTACAATTTTCTGTAATTTTGAAGCTTTTCCTAAATTGTGGTTTAGGCCATAGTAACCTCCTTGTGCTGTAATTTTTGGTGAGCTAATGATTTATATATAGTATAAGCAATGTCCATTATCTAAGACCTAATTGTTTCCTTTGTGGTATACTTACTTACCCAAGAATTATAAGGTGAAGATTCCACAAATTTCCAAAATATTTATGATTATTTCTTATCTTTTAAAAGTTCTTGCGTAAGTAAAATTATTAGTTTTGTTGTTTTTATATTTTCTTAAATCAATTATTAGCGTCTTTCACAACTTGGCTACCTAAAATGTGTGTTTCTAATTTTTTTTTTTTTTTTTTTTTACAGAGAATCACTAAATTTTATTTTCAAAACTCTTTTGAAATATCTGTTGCTTGTGACATTCTGTGCATTTTAATTAATAGATCAGTAGCAAAGTATTCAGAGGGTTTTGCACAAAACTGATTAAGGAAAAATGGAATAATTCATCTGGGGTATTAGACATGCATTTTTGCATTTGTTTTGTTTCATATATGATAAGCTTATAAAACTCTTGGTTAGAATTTACTATTAAATGGTAATGTTTAACATACCAATGAACTTTAAGTCTCAAATAGGATATTTAAGCATTTGTTTTAAACATTACATATTTATGCATTAAATATTCTTATTGTTGAATCATTGTATGTAAGAAATTTGGCTGAGAAACCAGATGATGGACATTTAAGGTTAATGTGTTAAAAGGAAGACTGAAACATGTTCAACTGAACATACTTTCTTGGGCTAGAAATATTTTTAGAGTTGGGCTGCTTTCCAGAGCACTTCAAGGTGCTCATTAGTCATATTTATAGCTACAAAAAAGAAAATAACATACAGAAACAACTTGATTGGAAGTAGTTGCTAGTAATCTATGTTCATGTTTCCACAGTTGTCAGCCTCTGATTGGTTAGATGTTCAGCATCTATAATTGACTGACACCAGTAGCTTGGTAACAAGGGTATACAGTTTGATAAGGTCATGATTTATTCATATATCAAGTTAGATTGTAGTTTACTATATATGTGGGTTGCTTTGAGAAAAACTCTATCACCCAGTTATATAAATATGTTTAGGACACACTTCAATTGAACACATCATCAGTAGCAAAGCAAAAATGATTGAATGAATGAAATCATTTTGGATGTGCAAGAGAGAATGCAAATAAAACGATTATTATAATGTGACTGACAACCGTGTCAGTGAAACAGTTTTGTTCAGTACTAATGCCAGCAAAATAAATTAATATCATCAAAATAAAATTTTTACTTTGCACTTTTGATAAAACTTTTGGGCTTTCATGTGCATCCAACACAATTGATTTTGAAACATTTTTACCTATTAAAAGGATCAAGTCAGGGTGAATATCACAGTATTGATTTTCTACACACTCTCAGCAAAATGTCAATATTCTTATTTAAAAGTATGTAATTAAACTACTAACCCAAGTGATGCAGATATTGAACGTTACATGGTTTTAGAAAGATTATATAGCTTTATTTTTATGACTATTCATACACTTACATAATTATTTACTTTGTCCTACTTACATTAAAGAGTGAAATTCAGAAAGGCAATTGAAGATATAAATATGGAAAATGCCTTCTTCAGCTGCCTCAGAGCTCTTACAGAAGTACAATTGAAAGACTCTGTAAAATGTCAGCTTTTGTCTATAGTAAATATAATTGACAAAGCAAGAAAGAGTGATTACAGTCAAACCACAGAAAGACTAATAAAGAAACCCATTGGCACCAATGTGGGTTGTTCACTTTGCAAAAGATCAGAGAAATGACAAGTTTTGAACATATTTTCCATGTCCTGAAATTCATCACACATGTGACAAAGGAATCTTACCATTTATACAGTAAAGAATTCAAATTCTGCCATCTGTGTTTGACTCACATTTTGAAAATCATTGAGTCAGTCATTCCTTGCAAGGTAAAGTGTTTTTTAGAAACTGGGCTGTAAGAAACATTCACAAAAGAGAATCCTAATGAAACACCACAAAAAAGATGAATGGAACTTTGCAGGGATGATAAACTGAGGGTCACATTGCAAAACTAAATTGCAACAGTAAAATAAATAGATTTGATATGCTATTGAAAATAACATTTTGTAAATTTGCTTTGGACATGATAGCCTCTAATAACTATTAAAGAACTTATTTACAAAGTCTCATGTTATTTGTACTCTACCTTAATGACACTGTAGAATTTAAAGCAGTGCCAGTGGCTAAGCAAGAGAGAATGGAAAAGAAAACTATGCTTCTGTAGCATCTTCTGTTAAATGAATGCTACTACTTAATCAAATAAAATTGAATCATGGGAAAACAGAGAGAAACAAATGATCTGAGAAAACTCTCAGAAAAGCATTTAAAAAAAAAAACTAGGAATGAAAGAAAGAGGTATTAGTCATGTTCCACATGAATATTTTGAGCAAATAAAGGTTCAAAGGTTTTCATTAGCCATTTTGGTTAGTGGATATTAACCTATGATATAATTATCTGAGTTTTTTTTTTCTAAAGAGATAGATATTAGCATTATTCCTGGCTACAATCCTTGTGATTTTTATTTAGATTCAAAAATAAAACAGAACATTTCTTACTATCTTAAGAATAATTTAAACTATAAAGTTAAGCTCTGATCACTCACTTGACTGGAACAAACATTAAAAAACTACAATGTATTATACCAGTGTCATATACCAGAATATCTTCTCCAACATCACATACACTCATAAGTAAGGCCAATATTCTGTTGGAAGGTGAAGAAAAAAAACAAAAAGCATAATTTTCCAAGGAAGTGAGTCTCTAAGGACAAGGCCTCAATGGGTTTATCTCCTCCCTTTTTTATTTTGTTTCTGAAAATATGTATCCCTTAGTTATCTTATAGAAAATAAATTACCCTATATTTAAATTCATGAGTCTAACATATTTCAATTAACATAATCGTCTCAATGTGCATTAATTCCTACAAATAACTCCCCTGTATTCTTTATAGCTGAAGCATGTATAAATATCACGTGTTCTTTATTCATTTGTCTGTTGTTAAGCCAATAGTCCACTTCTAAGATTTAGCTATTATGAGTTGTGGTAATATAATCATAAGTATGAATGCAAACTATGATTATGTGTTATTAATTACAATGAGAAGGTACTTAGAAGGAGAATACATGAGTTGAATGGAATTTCTAGTTTTAGTTTTCTGGTGAATTTCTATTCAGAGTTTCATAGTGATTGTATTAGTTTACATTATTCTCAACAATGTAATAAGTTCCGCACATCCTTGACAGCATTTGATATTATAGATTTTTTGATGACATTCTTTTGGAAAAAATATGGAATCTCAGTATTATTTTAATTTGCATTTCTTTAGTGGCCAAAATGTTGAAGTTTGTCCCATGTATTTGCTAGCAGTTTGTGCTTTTTGCAACAGAAGTACTGTTGACATATTAAAATATTTTACTCTATTTGATAAGTAGTGAGATTGCAGTATTATCTTGTTTTATTTTGAGAGAATGCAATTGTTATAACACTAGTTATTGAACAAATCTATTTCAAATGCAATATCTGCTATAGTTATTTTGCCATACATGTATGTCAGTTTATGTACTCAATTTTATTATGTGTGTGTATTTATATATATATATATTTTTTTTTTTTCTGCAGAACTAGGAACTCAGGGACATGCTACTGCTGAACTATATCCCTAACTTTATTCTATTTTAGCATGTATTTTATTTTGATAGGGTCTCACTAAGTTGCCCAGTCTAGCCTTGAACATTTGATCTTCTGGCCTCAGCCTCTTGAACAGCTGAATAGCAGTTATATGTTGCTGTGTTTATCTCTTTCAGTCTGTCTTTATGCTGATGTGAAACTAGTTTGTTTACTATAACTTTGAAATCCAGTAATTTAAAATCCAGTAGTTTAATCTAATCCTCGCCTATTATTGCAAATAGTTGATGTTATTTTAGAGAGAGTTATAAAGCATTAATTGTATTTTGGTTTATTTAATATATATATGTATATATATATATGTATATATATATATATATATATATATATTCATATATCAATATAGTTACCCTGAGAAATTATTACATGTAATTTAAATGTAGTAAATTGACAGTTATGTGAGCAAAAACATCTGAAAGTGAAATAACTACTAAATATTTGTTACAGTACCATTACAATGTTATTAGCCATTATGTGGATACAAATTAAAACCACAGTTGTATAACAGTAAACATTAACTGCTATAGCTAGAATACAAATAAAAATAAAATGGAGCAGTGGGGGTATAGAGAAGCTAAAGCATTTACACATTGATGGGGGAGCTGTAACTTAGTCATTCTGGAAAATAGTTGGCAGTTTCTCTCAAAAACTAAATATGTAATTGCCATATGGCTCAGCAATTGCACTTTTCAGAGTTTATACTATAAAATGAAAATTCATCACACATAATTGTTCATCTATACATAATTGTTCATAGCAGTTTTCTTTTCAGTAGTAAAATGGAAAACTTCCCAGATATCTTTCAACAGAAGATGATTCAACAAATCGTGTTCATTTGTACCATGGAAGACTGGTCATAAATAAGAAACAATGGACCACTAATACATGCAACAATTTGAATGGTCCTCAAAGAAATTATGATGAATAAAAGACACTGCTATAATGTTTTATATTGCGTAAGTATATTTGTATAACTCTGCTAAAATAGTGAAATTATAGGGAAAAAGGACTAGTGTTTTCAACAGGTTAAGAAACAGATGAGGGAAGAAGATGGCTGTGTCTGTAAGAATACTCTGCTGGGTGATAGATAATGGGCCTGTTTCTGTCTTCACTGTCTTAATGGTACAATTACCAAATACAAGAAATTGAACATTGATCTGTTAATATTTAAACTATAATCACATTGTCAGTTGTTTTAACACTTCTTCATAGTAACTTGTTTTTCTCAATCCTGTATCATTTAGTTGTCAAGACTTGATTTCTTTTGACCTAAAACAGTTCCTCAGCTTTTTGTTTTGTTTTATGAGTTGTTTTCAAGAGTTAGAACTGTTATCATTTTTAAAAATATATTGAGTATTTTTAGAACAATTACTTAGAAGACAATATAGACATAGAATTGTCTGAACAATATTGTCACAAATCTTTCTTTTCAATGAACTAAGAGAAGCTATTAGCATATCATTTTGAATTTTTTTCCTTTTTCATTGCATCCTTTCCACTTTGCCCCATCCAATTTCCATTTTCTTTTAGAACAATTTCTCCCATTTCACAGTATGTACTGTACATTTTGTTCTCATTCATTCTTTCAGTTTCTTAAACCAGGGAGACAATATCAACATCACACTTGGGAGTCTGATTTATTTCACTTATGAGTATGGTCTCAAGTTGCATCCATTTACCTATAAGAGTTTCAAGTTTTTTATTCTTTATGAATGAATAGTATTCCATGGTATAAAAATATGACATCTTTTTAAACTATTCCTTGTTGATATACATTTGGGTTATTTCCAAGATTTAGCTATTGCAAAATGTGCTGACATAATCATGGATGCACATATACCACTGTGGTATGATGTTTTCAGTTCCTCTGAGATTATTTTATTTCTTCACAAAGGGAGTAGCTGGGTGGAATGGGGCCTCTGATCTCCATCCTGATTTCCACAGTGGTTGTAACAGTCTGAACTCCTGCTGATGGTGGGAAAGAGTTCCTTTCCCCCAAGCCACTCCTTCATTTGTTATTGATGTGATTTCTTGATGATAGCCATGCTTTCTGGAGTGAGATGGAATCTCTGTGTTGTTTTAATTTTGATCTCTCTAATGATTGATGACACTAAATTTTTTTTCACTTATTTATTTGTCATTTGTATTTATTCATCTGAGAAGTGTAAATTCATCTTAAATGCTCAATTCTGGATTGGGGATGTTAGTTGGTTATAGAGACAATTTAATATTTTAGCATCTGTCTTACTTGCAGTGATTCTATTTTTTTTCCTATCAGTTCATCCTCCAAGAAACAAGTCAACAAATTTCAGATCTGTCCTTGAATTTTTTCTAATTCTGCTGTTGACAACGATTTATCCTCTCATTTTTGAGTCTCACTTTAGTGTCACCCTTGTATTACCTATGCATTTACCTTGAGCATCCATTTCATTATTTGACAGCTTCATGTTATTTTCTCATCAACAATGTGTAGTATAATAAAATGGTGCTTTTTATACTCCATGCTCACTTTATCACTTCAAAACTTAGAATTCTTTTGTGGTGTTACCTTACTATAAAAAAAGAATACTTGTAAGTCTTTATAATAAATACTAGAAGATAATTCTTATTGCTATATAGTCAACCTTATCTTCTGTGACAAATAAACTTGATTGTCAATGCAAGTGGCTTGGAAATCATCCAGGAAATTCATAAAGTACACTGAGTGAGTCCTAGAGATGTGATCTTGGGTTATTTACATGGTCCTTTTTACTTTCTCTTTGGCACTGCTCCCTTGCTTTGCTTCCAGGCTGCTATGAATTAACCAGTTTGCTCTACCAAACCCTTCCATCCTGATTCTGCCTTGGACACAGCTGTCCATGGACTGAATCCTGTGAAGCCATAAATGGAATTCAATCTCTCCTCCAATAAATTTTGGAAGCTGGTTGTTGTGGCCAAGTGTTGTAAATCTGAATAATATTAAAATAGGGAAATCATAGGAGTGGAATTATTGTTGTGGCTATACCTGACCATATGACTCACAAACCTTTGGAATTATCTTTCAGGAAGTTTTTGGAAAGATGAAGAAATGAGAACTATACAAGTCCTAGGATGTTGGGACCAAAGACACCTGGATAATTCTGGTGGCAATTGAGAAGGATAGGCTATTGTTGTAAGGTAAAGTTTGGGTCAGAAGTTTCAGTGGATTACAATGACTTTACTGGCTATTAAACTGCAGACCATGTTTGTCTTATATTGTCAAGAATTGTGTGTATTTTGTCTATGTACTAAGACAAAAGTAGGCAAAAGTTAGTTGTCGTGGACTAATTAATCTGGTAAAAGTAATTTCAAGGAAGCCCAGTATGTGGTGTGTAGAATGAGTAATGCTAGCTAATTAGCCAGAATTATAGGGAGAATTAGAAAGAAAAAGCATGTTGTAGTCAAGGATTACAAGAAGAACAAACAGTACAGGACAGATGATTTACATAATTATTTTATTATAGTCACCCAAATGGTTAATATAAGAAGTACAGGAAATCTCTCCACACATTAAGATCCAAGGGATCCAGCTGAGAGCCTGGACACATCAATGTCCTACATGAGTACAGCCCATGATGATGCCTACTACAAGTCCAACTGAAGGCCTAGAGCCCATGACAATGGCTCATGCAAGTCTGCTTTACAGATTTGCACAAGGAAGGATGAAAGGTCAGTGAGGGAATCTATAAAATGTGTTCCAGGAGGATGAAGGATCTGTGTCACTAGGTTGAGGGTCCTGCACTGGAACAAGGAAGCACTGCTCAGCCAGAACCCCACCCCCCTCCAAAAGTACCACAGACACCCTCAGCAACAACGAGGTCCTGAGCTTCTCTGACAGTGAGAATAGCCAAGTTCATATCAGGAAGCCAGTATGACCAGATTCTGGAGAACGAACACATATCATCTTCCCCTCTGGACCCAGGAAGCAGTAAAGACCAGAGTTCTCCCAAAGTGAACTGCAGCCCTTCTCAGCAACAAGTTCCTGAGCTCCCCTGACAAAGAGAAAACTGAGTTTATATCAAGAAAGAAGCTCAGCAAACTCCTTCAGGCGAACCAATAGTAACAGGAGAACTGACAACACCACAGAGAACCTACAATACTCTGTTTTTCCTCTCTAGTTTGCCTTTTTATCTTGGCAACAATCCTCAGCACCACACTGATTCAGTGAAGCTGGTACTGTAAGTTGACCAGTTATCAATGCATCAAAAAGCACAACAGAAAGAGTAAATTTTGCCTGAAAAGCAAGCACAGATAAAGTTGAGGCCAAAAGACGTATGATTATGGAAGAGATCAGTAATAGGAAACCAAAGACCTTGATCTCAGACAGAGAGAAAAATGCCTTGAGAATATTTTAGAAATGAGGAAGATTATAATCACCCCTAAGATAGAAAATTATGAACCTTTCATTTAAGAAGAGAATCTCCTTCATCCCATTTATGAAGGGCCTCATGGTACTGGCTTTCCATGATTCATTTTGCTGAGCTCATGTTAAGATACTTTCACAGACAGCAGGACTTGGTGGTGCTACACTTTACCAGCATCAAAATGCAAGAGAAGGCCTTCATCCAGATATAAAAGGGAAACCTGGGAGGCTGAGGAAACAGGCTTTGTGGAACAAAATATGAAAATGTGGAGAAGCTAGATTTCCTAGGAAGTTGGAGATACTAGGAACATGGAAAGTCTTTTGAAGAAAGCAACATGCAGTGAATGTTAGAATTTTTGGTGAAATAAAAGAGCAAAATATAAAAATAAAAAGTAGGCTTTGTTCTAAGGACATGTAGAGAAGTCCATAACCAAAGGCAGTCTGGCTTCCTTTGACCAGAATGTGGGGTATGTGATATACATATAATCTCGGACTGGGGGTAGCACTTGTGATGATCATTGATGGCATGTGAGGAACTGCCTGGAAAATTTTTCACATGCACTGGGAAAGGAAAAAGGCAGTCGTAATGGGGAAGGAGAAAGTGACTCAGGGTAAACACCCGTGATTTAACTTCTCACCATCATAATGTCTTGTTATTTATTCTAGGGGAAAACTCTTTCATTCCCATCTTCTTATTGTTAGGAAAAAGGCAAAGTCTCTTTCTTACTGATTCCTGCTGAAAGGGGGCACCATATTGGGGTTCAGGAAGGCTGACGAAATGACAGTTGATTTCCATATAGAAGCTAGTACCAAGTGTTTCAGCCAGGAAAATTTTATCATTGGTGAATGCTTGCACCCTACATTGGTAAAACAAAGGTGCTATGAGGAGGCAGGCCACTGTCATATTTAAGGACCCAGGAGAGGTACAAGGAAAGGTTTCTTTGATTTAAATATGCTGTTCCATCAGGGCCACAGTGAGGGAGAATCTGAAAAATAAGTGTGGGATTAGGAGAAGTAAAGTTATAAGAGATGATTATTTACCCATCTGAAAAAGTAAGTTAAAAATGTAGAGTGGTAAGGCTTTGGTCCAACAGTTGAGCTGGAAAGAATAAGAAGTATGGATGAGGAGGACCATAGCTGTGTCACTATAAGGAAGATAAGATTCTAAACCCAAAGGAATCTCATGTTTATCTAAACAGCTGAGGGTGGAGAGAACTAAGATAGTTATAGTGAAAAAACTAACTAATAGAATGTAAGGAATGAGGAACCAAATAGGGTAACAAAACATGACTGAGCCTGAAGATTGTGGCTATGGGACCTTGGTGAGATGGAGACGGGAGATAGGAGATGAGATGACCTCTCAGAATATTTAGAGTCAGGGATAGGAGGGCACGGCTTAGCTTGAGTGATGTGGACCCAGGATGGCAGTCCAGCAATCTTGACTAACATTGAAGTTCTGAGGAAGACTGAGTAGGGGCCAGTCCATTTTAGTTGTAGTCCTGTTGAGAGATCTGAAAAATAAAACTAGACCATTATCTGACTGAATACACTGAGTTAAACCAAACATTGGTATGATTTCCTGTAACAGTTTAGTAACAGTATCAGCAGTCTCTCTGGTTGTGGGAAAGGCTTTTATCTTTCCTGAAAAACTACAAACAATGATGAGATGATATTTTAGAGTTTTGTGGCAGGGCATGTGTGTAAAATCTACCTGTCAGTCCTGACTAGGGGTGTGTCTGCAAAATTGATGAATAGGAAAGGAAGGAGGTGGTATGTGTCCCCAGGAGATATTTTACTATAGAGATGACAGGTGTAATTTGTTGAGACCTTGGAGTGGAGTGTCTGGGTCAGTCTACATAAACTCAAACCTGTTAGGGGGATACAAAAAAAAAAGAAAGAAAGAAAGAAAGAAAGAAAGAAAGAAAGAAAGAAAGAAAGAAAGAAAGAAAATTTTAAGATCTATGATTGTAAAGCAGGTGGTAGAGGGAGAGATAGGAGAGAGCATGGTATAAGGGTTTGGCTCTACTGGGTGGATTGGGGTAACAGCATTATTGATTACCCTAAGGTTTTGCACTAGATGATAAGGCTCATTAGGCTTGAGTACCAGGCGAATAGGAGTATTATAGTGTGAAGGGGTAGGTTTAAGAAAATTGTTGTCTAAAAGGCATTTTATTATAGGTAGGCATGGCATGGGTAGCGTGGGGGGAATTGGAAGTGTCCCAAACTATGGGACACTCAGTATTGACCAGAGAAGAAGAGAGGAGAAAGATGGTTTTGCAGCACACTGTGAGAGTGCCTGGAGGATAAGAACTGTGGATAGGGAAAAGGTCAAGGAGAAGTTAAGTTTTTGAAAAAGATCCTTACCTAAAAGGGATGTAGGACATGTTGGAATTACTAGAAGTCTATGAGTAAAGAAGAGAGTCTAGAACCTGCATGGAATAGGCCCTGTCTGAAAAGGCTGCATAGGTTGGCCATCAACACTCACTACAGAGACTGAGGACTTAATTCAAGGGCCTGAAAACTCAGGAAGAGCACTATATATGGCCTCTGTGTATACAAATACAAAGAATATCTTACCTAAGACTTCCAGTCTGAGGCTTTGAGGATACCTTAGTGGGGGCCTGTTGGCCCCAAGCTCCATCCGTCTTCAGCAACAAGTTCAAGTAGATCAGTCAGCGATGAATGCAGTGGTGACAAGATTTCCTGTGAGGGCAAGGAGTTAGAGGATGGCTTACTTGCTTTTTGGCAGCTAAGACAGTTGCTCTTCCAATGACCCTTTAGATTGCAATAGGGGCAAGGCCCCAGAGGAACACTAGGGTTGGGGTACTCTTTTGTCCAATGTCCTTCTTTGTTGCACTTGAAGTATGGTCTGGGAGGAGCTCCAGCAGCTCTGCTTTGTTTTGATTTTCCTGTCTTAAGAGCTCTACGGATCACTGCTGAAAGAACAGATTGTTATTTTTTTTCTTTTGATTTTTATCTCTAATGTTGAAAACACATAAATCCATATTAAAAATGTTTCCCTGTGGGGTTTGAGAGCCACGTTTAGCCTTTTGTCTTGAGATCTGGTCCACAGTGGAAGATATCTGTCTTCTTCAGTCACAAGATATCTGAAAAGTGCCTGTAGCACTTTTCTCTGAAGAACTGATCCAAACTACCGTGAGGGATAACTGGCAGAGATCAGTCTGACTTCCTCGGGCTGAAGGGTGTTGAAGTTGTCAAATGGCAGTCAGGGATATTCTAAAGAGCTTTCAATTATTGCCCCTCAGTAGACAGCAGGCATTTTCATCTTGGAGAGGTGTATAGCTTTAAGTCTAAAGGAGACAAAGGCAAAGAATCACTTAAGGATGCAGGATTCAAATAAGATAATCAACAGCATATATATGAGTATACTTTTAGTAATGGCTTCCCATAAGGAGGATAAGGATAAGGTCAATAGAATTTTAGAAACTGATGTGTCATTCATCTGTCATACTTACATTTAGGTTTTTCAATTTTATAAGTACCTCCTGTGCTGTGAGAATGTCTAATGTCATCTGATTTTTGGAGGATGGCCTGTTGTATTAACTTTACCTTTTTATTTAGGAGAGAGATCAACTGTGGTGTCATTTAAAGCCAGTTGAGTATAGTTAATTATGGCCCAATATGCATCACATAACCTTTTTTCTGGAAAAGGTCTCATGGTCCCAGTAAAAGGAATCTAAAAAGAATTCAGTATATTTGTTATGATGTCTTGGGTTGGCACCTTTTCAACAAGAATAAACTTTAATCAAAGCATGCATCATCAAAGTATGAAACATGTATAGTCAAAGCATGAGCAGTAGGGCTGATAGTTAAGTTTAGAAACTGCTTTCAGGTTATAACAATTGTAACTCATTGGCTCTTAGGTCCTTTGTTGACGGACATTACATAAATTTTTGTTTAAAAATTATCATTTGCCTGATGACCTAGTGTTGATTTGATTGAACCTCTTGGCTGGAGCACAAGAAAAAGGTAGATGTCTGGATCTGAAAGAAAATATTTATCAATATAAACAATCCCAATTTTATATTTGAAGGCATGAATATACCATCAGCTCGGCAACAATGAATTGTCTTAGTCATATGAACTTTAGTTGGAGTATCTCCCATAAGGCTATGGAGATTATTAGGGCCTGTGATTAATGAACAAGAGCTGGTTAAAGTTATCAGGTGGCCACTTTCTTATTCATCATTTGCAGTCTTATGCAATGTCTTCTCAACCAAGGGATTTTGTTTAACCAGTTTTAGCATCATTTTGACCAGCTGGCAATCTAGGTGCCAACAAGTTTTTAAAATCTATAACTCAAATTATTTATTATTGGCAATTTGTTTCCAGTCTTTTTTTTTTTTTTAAATTGGTAGCAGGTATTAGACTCATGACCTTGTTCTTGCCAGGCAGGTGTGTATGTCACTAAGCCAAATCCCCAGCCTTTGGTTTACAGTCTTGGTTTGTTCATATTCTTTTCTATCCTCCTACTGTTCCTTCTTGCAATGGCAGTCTTCACACAGAACCATTGTATTGTGAGATGATGTTATTTTTATTTTTATTTTTACAGATGCTCAAATGTAAGTTGTTTTTTTTTTTTTTTGTCTTAGAAGAATCTTGGCTTATACTTTTATGAAACATTATGCCCATATCTTGTACTCTGAGTAACTACTTTGAAGATAATGATATCCAATGTATTAACTATTGTTATTCTATTATTTTGTTTTGAAATTGTTTTATTTTTTCAGTAAAGTAAAAAAGAGATTAAAATGATCTGAAAATGCAAAAGAAAAAAACATTGTTGAGTCAAATAAAAAGGAACAGCCATTTATAGAGCAGACAAATGCACAAACATTGACAGATATCTATACAGGATAAACAGACTGGACAGACAGACAACAGATATATAGACTGACAAATTTCTTACAAACTCAGAGTGCACTCAAATATATTTGGCCAATTTAAGCTATAATAAATAGACTAGTGTGAACATTTTTGTAGATTAATTGAGATCTCTTGAAATAATAATAGCAGAAAAGGAACCTTATTTATGGCTAATCTGAGATAGATCAGGAAAAAGAGCATGAATATGAACTAATCCCTCAGGGCCAGCCTGTTCCTAAAGCAGGAATAGGTACTGAGGCTGAGAAGGTTGTGGAGTGGGAGGTGTAGCCACTGAGCAGGCAACTGCTCAGCATGTGTCTGTGTCTGTGGGCAACTATTGGGTGACTGACTATAAAATGGCTGCTCATCACCATATCACAGGGAAACACAAGATGGCGACTGATTACTAGGAGACCCACAACTAGATGGCTGCTGCTGGTCCCATGATAAGGGACTGAAAGATGGCAGTGTACTGTCATCTACTGGATCTAAGGTGTCCAGTGGGGAGGAAGGAAGAGTTCCTGGTGGACATGAGATTAAAATAATGAAAAGAGACCAAAAAAGAAATTCTGGAACACTTGAGACTTTAAGGAATTGTTGAGCATATTTACAGTTATACACTAGATACTTGCATCATTATAGGCATAATGATAAACTTGTCATTATGTTTTTGAGGAGAGAGTTAAGTATGGTTATAGGAGATACATTTGGGTATTAACTTAACAAGGAGTAATATTGTAAACCCAAATATTGAGTTCAGTCATCCAAGTATTATAATTCTCTTTCTAGTATTCCTCACAATTCAGAAGGTGATATTTATAATCCCACTGAGATGTCATTGGAATCCCAGTGAGTTAATTCCAATCTACCACCACCAATGCAACTCAAGGCAAGAGTAAAGGCACCAAGACATATTCCAAGTTAAGGGCAGCCAAGGCGTCCTAAATCAGATCCTCATGAGGACATGCAGACACAGGCCTAGATCCTAAGCCTCTCCCAGCATTTATCTTGTGAAGAACGGGTGTGGCTCAGGGATGAGTGATAGTGAGGATGGAGCAGTTATGTGAGTAACTTGAGTTGGCTGGCCAGGTGCAAGACTGGCATCTCTGTAAATTGTATGATAAAGGTATGCAGAAGGCTCAATTTACATAATTCAGTTAAAGTAGCTGTGGAATTGTTTTTGGGACTATTCCTTCAGTTTCTGATATGCCAACTTTTGTGCCCTGAGGAATGAGTTGTAGCCTCTTATCTTGAGGCTGGTACTCAGTTGATATTCTGGAGCTTTTTGCTCTGACATCTTGCTCAATCCTGTATTGTGAGGAACACTATGGGAGGAAACAGGACTTCTGTTGGCTATAGAGATTGCATAATAGCATGTCCCTAACCTTATTTGCAAAGCTTAGAGCTAATTGAAGAGAGAAGGAAATACTCTAGCCAGCATTTTACATAACAGTATAAGGAAATGAGTCTCCAAATAATCAAGGTCACAGTAATTGTTTTGGATTCAAAGGAAGTCACTGGAGTTGTTTCCCATAGGGGTAGGATGTGGTGCTTAAGTGAAACTGTCAACTTGCTTGCCTGGGAAACTGCCCAGGTAGTATCAAATGAGAATCAGTAGCTGTACATAAATATTTTCTTGCACTTCTGGTACCAGGCAGACTACAGCTGGCTTTACCTGCAGGCCAAGATGTTTTGTTTCATTTTGTTTGTTTTGTTTTGTTTTAAGTTGTTAGAGCCTAATGTTGCTCCATTTCATAGAATTTCCTACAGTAATTCAATGCTGGGGTTCAGTGAGGAAGGCTTGTTTAGGCTGTTAGTTGGCAGTCAAAACTCTACTAAAAAATGTTTTGTCTGTACCCAGAAAAACAAATACTGAGCCTGCTTTCAGTGCTCTGCTTTTGTTTATTTTCTCTTTTCTCTTGCATGATATCTCCAATCCTATCCATATCCATTTTTATCTTCAAAGTTTGCCACATGCTTCTAATTACCAAATTCCACTTACATGTATGCTATCACTTTACACACATTATTGTTGATCATAGCAATTAATGAATGAATTGGAACTTCATTATATATACTTGTGAAATGATATGGACATCCCAGAGAAGAAAATGAGCTATCTGAAAATTATCTATTTCTGTAAATCAGCTATAAAATCACAAACTAGTAGTCTGACTTAATAAACTTGATTTTCATTGGACTATCTCAGTAGTTAGTGTCAAGGAATTTAAAAGAATATTTCCAATAGTAAATTAGCAAATCATAAGAAGTTTGTATTTAAAAAACATAAATAAACTTTGTAATAAACTTTTATAAATAACGTAAGTTAAAATGATTTTAATTCCAGGTAAACTTTCAGCTAGATTCACATTAATATTTTCCACCTTTTGAATAGAAATACATAGTACAAAATAAATTATGAAGAACAAAAAAGAATGTGTTTTTGATATACTTCTGAATTTTTACAGCAAAATTAAAAGATAAAGATGTATTAAGTTTATTTGATAGCAGTTTCTCATCCTGCGTGTTTTTTTCTTTTAATAGTCTTTCACTGTAAGGAATGATATAAATGTGTTTAACACTAAATTATATTGAAACTTTTATTTTTCACAAAGGGAAAATCATAAAAATCTAAAGCCTACCTGGGCACACATTTCACTTGATTGAACTTGGAATAGAGACAATCTATCATTACATACTGCGATGTTTCCTCAAAGCACACTTTACAGAAATGTGGTAGAAAATAGTTCAATTTTGCATAGTAGTATTCTCTGAGACATGAAAGATACAGTTACTGTTTTAACACTAGATGGCATTCCTGCGTAATCAGAAGAGCAAAAGGCTAATACTCAGTGCCTATTATGCATCTCATATCTGCGATAAACTCCAAAATGAATTAGACTTGGGGAAAGATAAATATTGGCTTTTTTGGAAGTATGTGTTGGTAAATTAATTTCAGATCATGTTATTAACAATTTGCATGTTAAGAAATAGAAATAATATTGTTCTGCCTTCACTAAATTAAAAAAATAGATACACTCCAGTGAAGTCTGCGTTTTAAAATTTTTATCTATGGGTACATACTTTAATGCAAGTAAGTTTGGTTACAAGCATAATACAGTAGATATATTAATTTGAGTTTTCTATAAAATAGGGTAGCACATTTATGTCAATTAGGAAATAGCCTACACCTATTTACAATACAAAATAGAAAGGAAAGTACTGTAACTAGTTGTTATATGCAATTGTTTAGGGAATAATGACAGGAAAAAAAAAAAAAAACCTGTATCAGTTTAGTACAGATGGAGCTTTTCTAAAATACTTTTATTTTTGCAGGCAGACTGGTCAGACCCAAACTCTCTCATCCCATAGCTGAAAATACTACCTGTCAGTTTCACACCAAGAACTTGACTATGTTTGATTCATACTTCGTTATATCCACAGATGCGAAGTCCAAAAATATGGAAGCCTGTCAGAATCACAAAAATCACATCTGTTTTTTTGAGAACTTTATTGATTTTTATTTTTAGTGATGATAACTGCCACTAAGTTAATATTGCAGTACATGCGTTGATATCACTTATATATGTGTATGTTCTTATTACCATACAGCTTTAGTTTTTGCCAAACAATGCAAATACAGAAAATGGCAAATTCTGTAGTAAAAGACTTGAGGAGAAAAATAAGGCTGAAGAGATCACCGTATCTGTCATAAGTCTCACTGACCATGTTCTTGTCTGTGTTCCTGTTACATGGTACAATAATTCTATCTGTTCACCTTTATTCCACATGTTTCTTTACTGGTGAGGTGAGTCTCTTGTATGCAATGCATTACTGAGTCTTGGCTTTTTAACAGTTCGGTCAGTCTATTCATTTTAATTTTGGAATTTATATTTAGGGCTATTACAGATATGTAAACACTCCTTTTGCGGCCAGTAGGGTAAGGTGTCAATTTGATTAGCTTTGCGATTGTTAAGCCTTGTGTCTGGAAGTTCCCCCAAGGTCTCAAGCAGTCAGAAGTGGCTGAATCTAGAATGTCTGATTCATTCATGGTTCAGTGCTAGGCTTAAGGGTGCTAGGAATAAAGATGGGTGATTCCTAAGTCAGTTCTCTGTTTGGTTTGGCATTGGCCTGATGCAGGTACCCTGGGTACAATATAAGGGACAAGAAGAGGTTCATCTTCCCACTGCTTGATTGCTTCTGCTGTCTTCTGCTTGCCATGAACTGGTTCTCTTCTGTGATGCCTCTGCCAAGCTACCCTGCCTTGGAATCAGCCTATATGGACTGAAATCTCTTCAAACTGAGCCAAATAAACCTTTACCTCTTAACTTTAAGCATCAAGTGTTTTGTTTCAGTGAGGATAGAAAAATAACTAAAACATGGCTACGGCCTTCTGAGAATATGTTGGTGTGTGTAGCAGCTTTCTGAGTGTATCTTGGTGTGTGTAGCAGCTTCTGAGTGTGCCTTGGGGTGTGTAACAGCCTTCTGGGTGTGTGTCATGGTGCATCTTGCAGCCTTCAGTCAAGTGTCTTGGTGAGCCATACTGGTGTAGCCTTGTGGTCTATGTCTGGTTATTTTTCCCTTCCCCTCTGGTACTGTTCCTTACTTCATTTCCAGTTGCCAAGAACTATGAGGCTGTGTTCCCCCACTGCTTTCCGTCTTTATGTTGCTGCTTTGGAGTGGACAGAATATGGACTGAATGCCACTAGAATGTGAATCAAGTCAAACCATTCCTCCTTTCAATTTTGGATGTCAACTATTGTCTTCCTGAAACAGGAAAACTTTCACTTATTTAAAACTTCATTTGTAAGACTAATCTGGATTCAATGAATTTCCTGTTTTTTTCTTGTCTTGGAATATTTTTAGTTCTCCTTTATTTCTAAAAGATAAACTGCTAAAATTAATATTCTAGGTTGGAATGTGTGGTGTTGCTTTGTTTTCCAGTGAGAACCAGGAGTATGTTATCCAATTTCCAAATTGCTTGTACGATTTCTGCCGAGAAGTGGGGAAGTATTGTAAAGGCATTTCTTCTCTAAGTGCGATGTAGTGTATTTCCTTTGCTTGTGTTAACGTTTTTTGTACTTTGAACAGTTTGGTGATACTGTGCCATGAGAACATTTTTTGGTCAAATGCGTGTGATTCTTTGAAAAAATTTCATCTTTTATTCATTTAATAGATTTTTAAATTCCTTTTGATTCTCTTTGCCTTTATTATCCCTCACAATTGACAGTTTTCAGAAGACTTTCTTTCTTTTTTAAAATCTTTCTTCTGTTTACATATTTGTGAAACTAGGCTGTCTTAAAAGTCCTGTCTCTTAGTAGGGAAACTCTTTTCGCTCTTTGAATGAGCATGCTGTTGAGGCTTCTCACCTTATTTTAAATATGCCACTGAATTATTTATTTGGAGCGGTTTCTTGGTCTTTTTAATGATGGTCTTTTTAATTATTTGTATCTCTTTTCTGAATTTTTTGTTCACTTCATTGTTATTCTAATGTCATTCTTCTATTGAATCCCACAAAGTGTCCTCATAGTTTTTCTTTTGAATTGTTTTTAGCAAATGCTTCAATTTCTTAAGTGTTTATTGTTAGAAAGTAATTGTATTCTATCTGAGGCATTGTATTTCTTTTTCAGGTGCTTCTGGTTCCTCTATTGATATATGTACCTCAAGCAGTTTTGATATCTGTAACAACTTTCATGTTAAAAACCATTCTTCTGAAGATGTATCATGGGGTGTCAAATCAATAAGCTATTTGGACTTTCATTCCACTGTGTGCCATAGCATGGTTTCCTTCTGGCTTCTTTAGCAATATATGATGGTCTCATGTACAACTATTGCAGGAGAAATTTCAGAGTGCCTCTCCATCTCTGCAAGCCCTGCAAGAGTGAGTCGTTTTTGGTGACCTAGGAAGACGTGAGCAGACAGAGTGAGGCACCTGCTGGGGAGCCACCTCAGCAGTCTGGGCAGATGTGGAGCAGGGTGCATCCATAACTTCAGGAACACACGTGTTAAGAGTGGGTGGCACAGAGGTTATGCTACTCCCGGGTGTCCAGAGGAGCTCAATGTGGTACACATGTCAGTGAAAGCAGGGGCAGTGGACCACACAAGTAGATATACTACAGCTTCCCAAGCAATAGGAGGATACCTCATTTCTGGCATGGATAGCATCTGTTAACCTAGGATGAAATGTTATGGAATGCAGACCTTGTAGCCAGGCAGTTATATTCTAACATGAAGAATGTGTCAGACTGGACTCATTCCAGTATGCATGGCTGATTGGGCACAGCTGATGGCAAACGTGTCTGTAAGCTTCTGTGGGTGCTGCAGAGGGGAAGCTGCTCCAGTGCCAAAGTTTGAGTTGAGTTAGCACAGTGAGACATGGTTAGGTTTAGTCACAAACAGCACCACATCTACATGACCAAGAGTGAGTACTACATGACCTAGGTTTCTCCTTTTGAATAGAAATAAAGAAAATAACAGTACCAAAGAGACACAAAATGACATAGTGTGTCTTTTTGAAACATGCTGTACCCTCTCCAATAATAAACTCCTCCACTGGACTCAAATCTTAAAAGATTCAGGATTCCAAACAATAAAAGCTTCAGATATCCGTGGTACCAGTGGCCTGCTGGAGGCCTCCCATTTACCTGTCTTTCATGGTGAAGAGATGGTTTCAGGTTCAGTCTGATCTAGCCTAGAACAAAGAGGCAGATGATCCCAGGTACTTTGCTTCAGCTTCCTTCACAGACCACCTGGTTTTTATGTTCTACTTCTCTTCATTTCGTCTGCAGCATACGCCACTGCTCATTTCCAAATGTTCTAGCAGAAAGCAGGGGTTCTCTTCTCATTACTGATCTTTCTTAGTAGAAAACACATCAAGTCACGTATCAGGTGGGAACTTTAGACAAAATCATGCCGTGCTCTTTCTTTAAAAAGTGAACTTCATTCATTAAGTTATTCCAAATAATGAGAAAAGCACATCCTTATACACCAATGATGTTAGAAGGTAAACATAAAAAGAACTACAGAAAGTGAAATTTGCTACTGACTGTAAAGAAAATTGTTGACTGAGAGAAAGACTCACCACTACAGACAGCGCACAAAATCTACTTAATCAACTTGACAATTTAGTGAACTCCAAAGTACCACGGCATGGATTATTTATTATTCATAAATAACAGCACAATGAAGAGAAAAAAGAACATTATGTGTCTCTTGGTGTTAAAACATTCAATTTGAATCTAACATCTCTTTGGAGATGATTTTCAGTTTGAAGAACAAAGAAGAAAGAGGAAAATATTAAGTGAAAACAATAATGAAAGAATAAGGCAGGAGCTAGACTCAAAAAGCTTGAGATATGACAAGGAAATGAGTGTGTTGGCCTTAACATATGTTTCATGGGGGGAAGAATAGCCTTTATGAGAATTTTAGCAAAATAATAAAAAGAATGCATATTTGATAATATAAACTCTATTAAATTATGTTGACATATGTTGTGATTAAATAAAAATATATCATATGAAGGTATTTTTTAAAAGTTTTATTTTAGAGATAAAATGTTTTAACTTTACAAAATTTTAATTATTTAAGCTTTTAAATATTTATTTCAGTGTGTGCATTTAAAGCAAAAATGTCAAAATTTAACAGTTATTGAATCTGGACATTGAACATTCACCACTTCATTATTTTATGCTGTTTATGCATGACATTATTTTTACGTTAAAAATCAAAGTTTCATAGATTGTTTTAGGATGTATTTATGGTATCAAACAAGTAAAGTATGAATTAGTCCATATTTAGTACATAGAATAGTACAAAATCTATAGTTAGCATACAATGTATTGTAGATATTTACATAGGAGAAAATTCTAAAATAAATTGAGTGTTCTTTCATACATATGTGACATGTAATTTTCCAATGACACATTTCCAGTATGCACTGAGTGATAAATGTGTTATTTCTTGCACATATAGTCGACTAAAGGAGTTACACTTAAGAATTCCTTTTGAGTATTTTAAACCACTATACTATCAATCATTTAAAGACTTTGAAAAAACAAGTGTCATTTCATACTGGCTTAGATGACAGAAAACTAATTTAATGACTCAAAGCTACATTCTCTGTCATGTCAGGAGTGTACGTCTCTGAGTTCATTACAAGCCCTGCATGACCTGACATAAAATCCAATATAATACATGCCCCGAGGTATGCAGTTCCAGGTGCAAGGAGTCTTTTATGTGACTGGATAGATGACAAAGAGGGAGCGCTGGCAGGTGATTTGCTTTTTGTGACCTCTAAGTCTTTTCAATTATTCTCTGATTGCAAATACACAAAAAGCAGGCCATTGTAGAGAAACAAATGAAATAAATCATCTCGGAGTTTTATGTGGTTAGATGATCATGGTGATGATGTTGATGGTGATGGTGATGGTGATGGTGATGGTGATGGTGATGGTGATGTTGATGGTGATGTTGATGGTGATGGTGATGATGGTGATGGTGATGGTGATGGTGATGGTGGTGATGGTGATGGTGATGGTGATGGTGATTAGGTGTGATAGTAGTAGTAGCATTTGGAGGCAGAGTTGGTATGTTGCCATGTATAACTTCAAATTCCTGGGCTTAAGCAGTGCTCTGCTTCAGTCTCTTCAGTATCTGAGCCTTAATGTGCAACCTGCCAAACAAAGATGGATTTACACAATATTTTTTTAAAATCACAATGTCCTAAAGAAGCTTAATGTAACAGAAACAGGTCCACAGAACAAACATCAATAGTATAAATTAGCAAAAACAGAAATATACGTATTACAGTTATGGATAATATCTATTGAATTGTTGTATACTCAACATTAATTCTATACCATGAAAGTCAGTGATGACTTTGAAAGTCTAATTCATTTTGTATAATTTTATATTAATTCTTAGATAAAAGAGATAAAGTTCATTTACCTTCCTTAAAATTTCAGGTTTATAATTTTTAAGAGCTGCAACTTCTTCATTCTTTAGATTTATAACACCATGAAAAAATAAGGTAGTGACTTTATCAGAAGTGTCTTTGTGGATTCCTCCTTCTCTCCTTTTTAGTATAGATGCTGCCAAAGCAAGCACCCTTTGGACTTCTTTAACATTTAAACATCTGATGAAACCCGAATTTTCTGATACATTAATTTCTTTTGAATTTGGAAATATTTGAAATAATTAGTTTCGCATCAAATTATTTCTGAATTTATAAATGTCCTTACAGGTATCCCATGTAGACAAATAATAATGTATTCATAATATTCATAGTTGTGTCAATTGTGGAATTTTTGCACTTATTTTAGTCTTATCTATGATTCAAATGTTATTACAGAGAGATTACTACAAAAATTATTTTTTGCAGACAAAGTACGAAACTCAGATATCCAACATACTCTACTGTGTCATACTAACAGGTCTTATTTCTACATTATAAGGTTAATTGATTTTCTAGTTAGATAGGGTCAAAATATATTCAAAGCTGATCTGAATGCATGAAAGTTTATGAGCTAAAATGTCTTTTTCTCCTTTAAAATTGTATTTTTGCTTAAAAGAAACATTGTTTTTAAGTCTAAATATAACCAAATTCTATTAATTTCCAGCAAGACACTGTTCAGTGAAATCAAATTACCATTTGATTGTAACAAGTAAAACTCTAGAAAGAAAATATAAATCAGTGTTATTGGCAGTTAGAAAAGATACTGCCTAGATTACTGTTAGCAACAAGGGAAATAAATGACCATTTTAGTGGTTTTCAAAGCACTTGGAAGAGTAAATGAAGTTAGCTTTTGAAAATTGCTGATGGGAATTCATCATAATGGAGAGCTGAGTTATATAAACAGCATTTATTTCCTACTTTGATCACCCTAAAAGGAAATAAGATTGAGTAAAAAGATTTCTTTATACGAGAAAATTGCTGAAACAGCATAAAAGTATTTAGAGTTTTCAAACTGTAACAAGATGTAGCAGAAAACTTCAGTTTGCAATATTATAAATATATAGACCTGAAGTTTACCAAGATTCCTAGCTCAAAACTTTGTCTTTTGGGATATAATATTTGCACTTTAGAAAAATAAGTTTTTCTTTGACACTATATACAGTTACATCCAAATACTGATGTTTCCATCAACGTATAGAAGAGCCCAAATTATCCACTGTTTGCCTATAATTTAAACAGAAGGGTCTTTGTATTTATTGGGTAACATCAGAATTCAAGGGAAATGTAAGTTTAACAGGAAAAACCATAAGCAAGCAATATGTGATAAATATATCACACAAATACTAGTGAGACTTTCATGGAAAGCAAAATAAATTTTGTAAGCAAATAAATATTAGAAAGACAGAAGTCTAGAATTACCTAGTATTAAGTGATAGACTGATAAATTAAACATGTTGAAGTTAGAGATCATTTAAAAAAATTCATCAAACTATTTAAGAATAATCTTTTAAGAAATTGAATTCATAGGGAATAGAATTTTAAATAATTTGGATGCAAGATACTACTTAACCTAGGGTTCCTGCATGCCCTTGTGATGTACAATAAAAAGTAGAAAGACAGAGTAATTGAAGAGAGTGATAAGGTTATTGAATTTTTAATTAGGAGTTTCCTTTAGTTAATAGAGAGTGTCTGTCAAAACTCAGTGACTAGCAGACCTTTTGCTTAGAGTTATAATGTGAATAATATCAAAGTTGATTTCCCTTGGCAAACAACTAGAAACCTGATGAAGATGTAACTGCTTTCAGATATTAGACAATAGAATATATAGCACTGGGGACCTTCCTGGAGGATTTTCTGTATTTTGTAATAGGAAACCTGGAAACAATTCTGGTCCTATTTATCAGGAGTAAGAGATTAGCTTTTGGGGACATGGATCCTTTGTTGGGTCCCATAGGCAGAAATCAAGTGTGTATATAGAAAATCTCTTTCATGGGATGTCCTGAGTTTGTGGCTCAATTCTAAATTTTTATACATAGTCTGAGATTTAATAGACCAGATAAAGAATAACTACAAAGAAATAATTCTTTCACCCCGTTTTAAGTAAAGCAAAAGTTACACAGCACAGAGAATGCCAATGTTCAAACGGCCAGAGTGCACCAACCGTGCTGAACTTTGAGGATGTCGGAAAGCATTCTTAGAAGAAGATAAGGAGCACCAATAAATGATCTTCCAATTAAAGTTTACATTAGTTTCACACACCTTTATTTTATAGGAGTAAATTATGTGCCCACCAAAAGGAAATCGATACTGTTTAAAAGACAACAAAATCAAATAAGCAGTTAAACTTGCACAGTTACCAGCAGATGATAAAAAAGTTGTAACACATTACTAGGGGAAAAAAAACAATCAATAGATGTATAAATGATAGAAATGATTTGACAACAGACAAACATTTTAGAACATAAATTATTAATGTGTTAGAACCCAAAATGTATAAAGATGAATCTTAGAGGGAAAATCTATAAATTTATAAATCGGTCTATGATATCTTACATAAGCAAAACAGAAATATAAGTGTTACAGCGAATTTAATAGTTGATATACAGAATAAAATAGTAAAATTGTTGATTAGGTCCATAAAAAACTATTTTGGATGAATCACAGGGATAAGAAATGAACAAAAAAACACCAGAGGCCCCCTGGTATAGATGAAACTTCCAACGAACGTGTTGAGCATCTGAGAAATGTAACATTCAGAGAAAGGAAGATACATTAAATACATTAGGAGAAATCAGTGAAAAAACCACTAAGAAAAAATAGCAAAATTGGACAAAAATATAAAAGCAGCTATTTGAAAATATAAATATTCACTATCTAGAGTGCTTTAACAAGATATTAGTTACCAATATCAAAATTGGGAAAAAGGGAAATCAGAACGACTACTCCTGTTAGTGAAATAAATTTATGCACTATATTGAGGAACTTCATGTCGCCACCAGAGAAAAACTAATAGTAGACTTCTTTTGGATCTAAATATCCATCGCATGATTAAACAGGTGGAGAAGAGTGAGTGTAGTCATATTGTCGTGCCAGGTGGGCAACATCGAAGGACATCGGTGTGACTAGAGCAGGCGTGACTTTCTGATACATGTCCCTCTGTAGGCATCATGAGCACATATACCTATCAGGAAAATTACTTTGCAAAAGTCATTCTACTGCCTAATGGAAGATGCAGCCTTTCCTAATTCCTAATTATTAGCAAGTCCCCACATAGTTTTAGAGCTGGCCAACAAGCAGGAAATCACTGCTGAGGGCCTGGTGACACAAAAAGCAGCAGGAGTATATGCTGTGTGCACCAAGGGTCAAAAACCCAGGGTCAACAGTACAGACACATGTGACAGACAGTTTCTAGCTGAACTATTTCTAATTCAAAAGAATAGGAGACATTCTAACAAAGTGCTCAGTGATTCAATGTCATTTCTGAAGGTGTGTGATTCAGCTGTGAGGGAAAGGGAAGTGACCAGAAAGCTGTGAAAAGCTATGTGAAAGGTATTAGAAGAGTGTTTGTGCCCGAAGAAATGGGTGGAGACTGAAGGGTGAGTTCAACATTCCAATCTTTAATAATAATTGCTAATGAGATAATGACAACTTCGTCCATGTAAAGCAGTTTGAAATTTTCCTCTGCTCAAAGTTTTATGCTTTGTCTAATCTGTTTGCAAAAATTTAATGAGGAGGAATAATTATGGATATAAAATGGCAAATTAATTCTGATCATAAAATAACTTTAACTCTATGCCATGTTTAATTCAAATTGTTACGTGTTTTATTACATTATTGATTTTTCACTATCTTAAACTTGACCTTTCTGGCAGTTGCTTTTAGCAGATTTTCTGCTTTCAAAAACTGGGTTCTATCTAATTTATTTGACAGACTAGTATATTCAGGACAAAACATAACTTCTTGTTTTATTACACCAACTACATATATGGAGTTAATTTGAAATAAGAGGATGAAACACACATTGAAAAATAAAATTATTGAAATTAACCACTTCAATTTATGTTTAAAAAGTTAAATTAATACTACATATCAGCTGCTTATAAAACTATTAAAAGTTGTCTATTCTATAATTAAACTACTAATTTAGATATAAAATTTCTATTATTAACAAGTTATATTCTCATGTTTCTCTACTTCATATATCAGGTTATAAAATATTGTTAGAATTCAATTTCTCCTTGGAATAATATAAATAGCTGTCTAGAACCAGAGGGCATCTCCTACTTACCAGAAATATAAATTTCAATGCATTATTAAGGTTTCTTAAGTATCTTATATGAAAATAGAGGTGATAACAGTCTAACTATTTGTAAATTTAAAAAGAACAAAAGTTCATTAAGTGAAATCTATCAGTATCTGTTCCCAAAGAAACTGTGAGACCACAAAGTGCAGAAGCTTGGGTGTCTCAGTGGCAGGATATTAGAAGTTAAGTTAAGCTTAAGAAGTTAATTATTGAGTATAGCTGTTGTTAGAAGTTTTGAAGCAGGGATCTGGAATGCTTCAGTTTTTCTGGATAATGTACTGTCAGATGTAGAGATGAATTTATGATTGATGCCTTATTACTTTTCATACAGAAGGGGAAAATAAGAGTTTGCATTGAGCAGAAAAATAAGCAGGTTTCGTGATAAGCATCCACCGTATTTCATTTTTGTCTGTCCTCAGACAGACTATAAAGTAATTTTTCTCTGTTTCTCTCCATTACCGACACACAAAGCCCTTGTTTGATTTGCTTTTCTGTGACCATCTCATAGCTGACATTTGTTAGAGATGGAAATTATCACTAAACAAAATACTTACCAGGGGGTGGAGAGAAATAGGATGGTGGGAGGAGAAAGGGAAATAAAAATGGGCAAAACAGAATATTTATGGGTCAGTACCCCAAGATGAGTGTAAGATTTATGTACTGCAAATATACACTCACAAAAAAGGAAAGGAAATCAAGTGATTACAAATCTAAAACAAGTTCAATTGTTTACATTAGCATTAATGAAGCATCTACATGAGTAGAATTCTACTCCATGAAAATATTCCTTAAACTAGGGTGTCAGGAGGAAATATTTTCTGGCTGGCAGGTGAGGTCCAAGGTGTCAGTTGGGATGTGACTGAGTGTGCAAACTAGTTGCACAAAGTCTGTTATGTCAGCTATGAAATTACACAGAGCTACCTAAGGACCAAGGTTATTCTCAGTGTCTCTGAACTCACAGTTTCATTATTTCTACTTATAATCTCACAAAGGTGAGTAGGAATCAAGGGACCACCATGACCTCATCTCATTCAGAGATACACTATCTTATGTCCAGGAGTGTTGATGAACCTATGTTTATAATATAATAATCATCACAAATTCTAACATTGTTATTAGATGATAAAGCTGATACAATCTACCAGGGCCATCATGAATGACGATTTGTCACCACTAGTTTTTGTCTCTATACAGAATCTATGTTTTAATCCTCCAACTTTAGACATGAATTTCATTGTGTTCATCAAATCTTATGCAGACTTTATACAGTGACAGTTAAGCAGCCACACAAACCGATGTACAAGTTGGTCTTCCTTCTGCTCAAACTTTTACAATATATTTCTTATTTCATTTTTTAATTTTTCGCCTTGCTCCTGCTTCCACAGTATCTTGTGTGTAAGACTTTACTTTGTTGTATCCTTTCTCAAAAAGAACTTGCCAATTCATATTATTAAATCGTTCATGTGTGTGTGTGTCTGTGAATGTAGCCACACTGTTCCAAAGAGCTCCATCCTCCGCACTTGTGTGTGTTTGTCAATTTTGAGGTGATTTCTCTTTTAAGTTGTTCGGGCTGACCTAAACTTGCCATCTTCCTGCCTCTGCTTACCTGTTTGCTAGGATCACAGGTGTGCAGCATCATCATACCTGACCATCTTTCCTAGGTAGCTTCTCTAACCCAGTTCCTCATTTAATTAAATCCTCTTATCATTCAGAATCAGTATAAATGAATTTTATTATGAAGTCATGACTCCTGTCCTGGACAGTATTAGAACCATTAGTCATAGTATAAGTATATCTCTAAAACTCTGATTATGGTAATTAAGTATTTTCCATCCATTTAGTTATTTAATAATTAATACGCACTTACATATTATTTAACTTATCCTAGTTCACATATTACAGAAGACAACTTCAGAAGCTGGGAAGTAAAAACTAGTTTAAAATAGTTTGAAAATTTTCACAAATCATCAAAGTTCCGAGTAGCCAGGCGTGGTGAAGCTTGCCTACTTTCTCCGCTTCAAGAGGGAGCTGCAGGAGGATAATGAGTTTGAGGTCAATATGGACAACATGCTGGGTTCAAAGCCAGCCCAGACTACCCAGTGAGATCCTATTTCAGAAAAGAAAGAAGCAAAACAAAACACACACACAAAAAAGCAAACAAAAAATAAAAAATACCAATAGTTGTATTAGTATCCTCTTCAATATCTTACAAACTACAAGGAAAGAGCAATAAGTAGAAATAGAAATGAAGACTTGAAGTTAAATCATTTGGCATTGCGCCTTATTTACATTCAATCATGTGAAGATTAAATTTAATTACTCATTCAGTACAAATCTTAGTAAGCTCTACAATGTGCTTCATGAAGTTTTAACCTCTAAAGAATGACTCTGGCAGAAACAAAAAAAGAAGAATCTCTCACTATCTCTCTTAATTTTGTAATCTATTTTAGGAAATAATTTAAAATTTATATAAAATAAATGACAGCTTATAGCCTCTGAAATTAATGATTTATCTGGGTTTCAAAAAGAGTGACCATTTATATTTTATTTTTCAGTGATCTCTTAAAAATGTTCAAATTCCATTTGGGTTGTAAAGTCAATTGATATAGTAAAAGATCTATATGGTTCATAATTTGAATATAATTAATATCCTAAATACTTTGTAATTCTTTCTTGCTTGGTATTACTGACTGACAGCCTGCTTAGCCAATTATCTTTCAGTGTAACTGAGTTGCTGCATTCCTCTTCCCTACACCTTGACAGGGGAGGCATGTTATTGGAAACCACATTCCATAGAGGACAGATAATGACTCTCAAACATTATGCATATTAGGAATAAAAGAATACCAGTTTAAAGCAAAAGATGACATATTTAAAAACTGTAAAAGTCCTGAGGAACCGAAAGTCATGTAAATCATAATTATATTCTTAAAACTAATGAAACTAAAATTGTAAAAAAAATTCTGTGAGCTTATTTATATTTTAATATATTCAAT
This sequence comes from Cavia porcellus, assembly GCF_034190915.1. Classification (NCBI taxonomy): domain Eukaryota; kingdom Metazoa; phylum Chordata; class Mammalia; order Rodentia; family Caviidae; genus Cavia; species Cavia porcellus. The sequence goes on along the minus strand of NW_026947494.1, from coordinate 20,214,243 downwards.
TATTTTTACTGTTTTGTAAAATGTTTATTATCTGAAAATATAAATAAAGGTATAAGAATTCAATGATTTCTGCTCAGAATTATTTTTGTGCATATTCTTAGCTATAGTTTCATAAATTTAAAAATATAAAAAAATTAACAGCCGAGTGTGGTGGCATATATCTGTAATCTCAGCCTGTGGGGGGAGGCAGGAGAATCATTTGAAGATTTGAGACCAGCCTGGCCTACAAAGTGAGCTGAAGTCCAGCCAGAACTGCATAGTGAGACCCTGTCTCAAAAAGACCAAATAAATAAATAAAAATATAAAACATTAATAAGCTTAAATTTTCTGATTAGATATAATCTAATAATCTACCAAATGGTTGCTGAACTGTGAATAATTTTGCTTGTGTTACTTTGGCAAAGTACCTTGATATAGTTAGATTCCAGTGTCTTTTTTTCAAGTTTTTTAATTCCAAGATCAATAAGTTAATTTCTGTTTTTAATTAAAAAGTATATTTTGAGACAGGGTCTTGCTACATATTTTAAGGTAACCTTGAACTCACTGTGTAGTCAGGCTGGTCTTAAACTTGTGGTGCTTCTTTTGCCTTAACTTCCTGAGTTCTGAGATTACAGGTGTGCACCTGACACCTAGCTAAGTTAAATTTGGAAAGAAAATCGTTCTTCAATTTTCTGCCAGTACAGTTTGCCATTTTTGTTGCCATTTTTATCAGGAAAAATATATATAATGTAATCTGAGAAGCTAGAAGAGAAGGCAGATTATCTGATCTAATATTAAATATGTGTGACCTACAATGTTGTGCATTCACTTTTAAACATTTTTTTTTGTTTGTTTTATCAATGCATGAGTGTAGCACATAATGTTTGGATTCTTTTTGGTAATTTGGTCCATATGCATAACACACCTTGATTCATGACTTCATTCCTCTTTTTCCCTTCCTCTGCTCCCCATTCCTTCCATCCCCTTCACGTTTTTCCCTTTCTTTGCAGGCTTGCAGTACACAGTGGTCACATTCTTTGTGTGGACTTAGTGTATGTACAGAACACATCCCCAAATTCCTTTTTAACCTTCTTTATCTCTTCATTCTCCTTCCTATCTCCATCAGCTTTGTATTTTTTTTAAAATAAATTCTTAGCCTCACTTCTTTAGTTTTATTTATTCATTTCTATCTTTGTACACTCATCTGTATTTATCTTAGTTTAGGCTTATTAAACTCTGTAAAGGTATTGTTCTTTCTCTGTCTTTTCATCAGTAAAATAGGGTTATTGTTTAACTCAAAACCATTGTGGGGAGCGATGGGTGGTATGGGAATCTCTAAAGCACTTAGAGGAGACTTTGGTCATTTAGAAAACACATAGTTACTGTGGATCATGTAATTAGCCTTTTTTTTTTTTTTTGTCTTTTTCATCTTTATCGATACTAGGGATCGAACTCAGGACTGCACACTTGCAAGGCAGGTGCTTATGCCACTGAGCTAAATCCTCAGCCCCTAATTAATCATTTTTTGTTCCTAAAATTGCTCTGCAGTCTTATATGCCAATGCTGCAGAATGGAGATCATCTGCTTCAGTAGTTCTAAACCAACAAATGGTAGATAATGTGCTTCTGTTTTGAGAATCCATATACTCTCTAATTTCACCTCTCACATCATCTTATGGGTCTCCCTGCTTCCCTACATTTCTTTGAATTATTTTTACAGGTAAATCCTGGTGAGTTTTGCCAAGTAGGAGCCCAAATGACAAAAAAATCTCGGGGCCCATCCAACAGTAACATTATGTATGGTCCTCCAGATTCTTCCCTTCCCTTAGCCACCTTGTCGATTTCAGAAAATTTAGAAAGCCCCTTGAGAGCACTAAGAATCAGCCACAAGGGCAAGAGTTTGGGTCAGTGGATGGCTGAGTACATGAAAAGTCTCCCGGATGATCTTCACTGCATTATATGAGGGAAAAACATGATTCTGTGCTATGCTGCTGAGATTTAACTTTTGCAGGGATTGGTACAACTATCAGCTGGTCATTTCTCTGAATTTCAGTCCTTACTGATTGCTTCCTGAAGCATATTTAGGCTCCGGAAAAGTCCTTTTTAAAAATCTTACTACATAAAATGATAAGAAGGATTCCTAACAATGCATTTCTTGAGGAATAAAACTTTTTCTCATAACAAATGTAGTGTAAACAGAAATTTGCAGGTATATCTGGCAAATAGGTTATGCTGTACATTTCTTGGTAAATAAATATATAGATAAATTTTCAAACTTTAATTTTCCTTTACTTCTGTTACATTTTTCTCAGTCCACATTTAGATGTTTAGTGAAGAACTTTCCGGAAGGATATTAATGAAAAAGAATGCTGTACCCTTTTATTGCATTTTAATGTCCCTCACTGAGTTGGCACAATTGAAGATGACTGCAAGGCTAAATGAACCATCACTGTGTTCTTATTATTTAAAGTGATTCACAGAGACAAAGACTTCCTATAGCTCATCATTACATGTTCATAGCTTATATTTTCTTACCTCCACTTATTAAAAGTGACAGTGAATTTCAAAGAAACTTTTACACTAAGCTCATATATATGTATGTGTATATATATATATGTTGATTAATTCTCACATTAAACTCAGAGTAGTCAAACTTTTGCAAGAATTTAGTAGTAATAACCCATATTGTGCAAATTAAAAAGAGAATAGAGAAAATATAAAAACTGCTGACTAGTTCCTCTTTCTTGCAGTAAGGGAAGTAAGAGAAAATATGAAGAGGAATTTCAGCATGAAGGATTTGGAATTACTTCTTGTCAGCATAGGCACTAAAATATATGTTTTTTTGATTGAACAATAAACTTAGGTAATAAAGCAGTAAAAATCCAATAACGTCTGATTACAGAAATATTTTATGTACCATAAGTGAGTCAATATACAATTTAGAGTGAAAACAAAGCCACCACATTTTACTGTACCCTAGGTTAAATATTTTGGCCATTACACTCTGCCTTAAATTTCTCATTAATGATTGTTAATCCCTGTGTAATACAGCCAGTGACAAAAGTTTTAAACTATTTTATTTGCTTTAGGAACTCATAATGTGTAACACAAGTGAATTTATCTTTTATTTCTTCCATAAACTTTTCATTAATGGTGATATCAAATCTATATCACGGATAAAATGTTTAACAATATATTTTCATTCACTACACATTCCTTCCCCCTATTAAAGAACTTAAAAATAGTCTTTACAATTATCTGACTGTTTGATTTGTATGTTGTTATTACTCACTCTGTCTAACTAAAAGAAAATGATACTATTTGTTTTTACTGGCTCATGAGGATTATGCTAAGCTAATGAAATTGGAGCAGAGGAGAAAATAGACTGGAATACAGTGCTTTTCTTCATATAACTAACAGTGAAAAAATGATATAATTAATGTGCTAAACTCTCTTCAATAATGCCAACTGAGCGAAGGACATTAAAACGCAATTAAAAGGTTCAGCATTCTCTTACAGTAATATCCCTTAGAGAGGCTTTTGATTAAACAACTAAGTGTGAACTATCATAACATGATATTAGAAATAATCAAGGGCTTATTACCCTGTTAATTTAGTTTATATGTACATTAAATAATTGGCTGAAACATTATGCGATTCTTAGTTTTTGTGGGTTAGAAGTATATCATTATTTATCTTGCTCTTAAATTGTTTTAAAAAGAAGACATAGTAAAATCTCTCACTTCCCTGTCACATTTTTTCATGAACTTCTTAGGTGACAGTTTTTTTCATGTTAGATAAATCTAAGAATTGGCATTTCTGTAGTTCTGGGAAAGTGAGTAAATACAGAACCTAGAAGCAATATAATTAAGCTTTTAGTATCTATGAAGTCACAAGAACAATCAGAAAACTATGTCTCAATGGGGATGATTATCTGTGAGGATAGTATGACTGCACTTCAAAATCTGCCAACAACTTACGTGTGCTTATAAAATCCTCCCAAGTCCCAGAACTGCATCTGACATTGATCCTTCAAACAAAATCAGTTATGGCTCAAAAGGAAGAATGGCTTGCCATACAGTGTGGAAGAATTGACAGGCTTCTCACATTTTAAATCACAGGTGAAATGCTGTTTTGCAACTCACTGGTAAGCGGACACAGTAGCACTCTCTACAGACATGTGTATGTTTCCTCCAAAACACAAACAAGCTGATTCGTTGTGTACCTTTAGACTGTAGTAGGACTCAAACACAACAATTGATCTTACTAAGGATACTTTGATGTGTCCCATATGACTAGACCTTATGAAGTTTCATTGATCTCAAAGGATGCTGATATTTAGTTAAATTTATTTTTTCTTTGACAAACACCTTAAGGAAAGGAAAATCCATCAAGCACCTCATGGATTAATTTACAGTATAGGATTTGCAACTCTTGAGGTAGAAGAAAGATGTACTGCTTACACAGGCAGCTGAAAAACTGCCCCTCATTCTTAGAAAAAATATTCAGAACAAAGCAGCACAGATTGCTAGTTTCATACTCAAAACAAGATATGCATAAATGTACTAAAGCAGTTGAACAAAGATGAAACAGTAGCAGCAACTGAAACCTAACCCAGTTGTGCTTATGATAATCTACTCTCATTCTGTGAAACCAAGATATTTTCTATACAGACATCAAATCTTCTCTCTATAAAAGTCAAATTCTTCACTAGAGTCTGTCCCCTGAACTTGAGTACAGGCTCAATAACAACAACAACAACAACAAAAAATTTTTTTAAATAACAAACAAGATCAGATGTCCAAAATTTGGAGAAGTCGTGGGATTAAGGATAGATTTAAAGACATAGTTATTTGATTTAGACTTCCTGTAAAAGAGATGATCAGTCATTGATTTGTAACTTGATTTTTACAAGTACAATAGGTCTGGATTAAGTAAGCAGAAATCTAAACTGACTCACTGAAACTCTGTCAGTGAGTAATTTTCCCAGTTTGCTTACCAATATAGAATGAAGGAGAAACTGAGTCAGCGGAAATATGAATCTGTTGCACTCATAAATATTTGCACTACTGAGGTATCTTTCAGCACACTCCACAGATACATAGAACATTTTATGAGGGTAACTTTATACTAGGTAAAAGGAGTAATCTAGCTTTTTGGGTGTTATTACAAAACAGAAACTGAAATGGCACCGATGCCAGGAATTTAAAGGATCATTTTGGTTTTCTGTGAATGAGAAAGATATTCTGGAGGCAAGGTTCCAAAGGAGTATTAGATCATATGTCCCACTGTGGGTTTCTTGGCCCATGTATACATCCTCTGGGATTTCTGCAGTGTTGGCATGAACAATAGGAACAGACATATTCAGGAACTGCAGAGTATTCATCTTATTTCTTGCCTGTGAAGGGGAAGATAATATGTTGGAAAAGACAAAGTGAGTGCTAGTAGAGTTTTACCAAAAAATAGAAATGCTTCATTCCTGGAGGGATTATTGTAACTATTGATTCCTAACAAGACTCAAGGATGATGAGAATCCACTTACCTATTTGGTTTGCCCAAAAAGTAGCCAGCATTTTGCTCTACACCTCTCAGTATTTATTTCTCTTTCTTGATCCATTTTCTGAGTTGAACCCTGACTAAAAGCATTTGAGCAGGTGGAATGGAGTACAGCCGTAAAAAAATAACTAAACGTGTGTAGCATGGCCTCAGAAAAACAGCAGGTAAAGAAAAAAAAATTTTTTGATGAACAAAATAAAACAAAATAAATTTATTTGAGTAGACTGTTGGTAAAAACGGATATGAAAGGGTCTAGAAGGGCAATTTCAAAATCAAGTAGGGAGCATGATAGAAAAAATGTTTAATGGAGAATGCCACTTTTTAAATTTATTTTTATTTCATTTTCTTTCTCTAGGTTTTTTTTTTTTTTGTTTGTTTGTTTCTTGTTTTTGATTTTTTAAGTTTTGTGCAATTGCAGTATTGTAGCCAATGGGATTTATTCAAAGGGAGTAATAATTTGCTCATTATTTCTCTAGCTTAATAGAAGCATGAGTTGCATATAAAAATTCAATATTTTAGGGAGTGTGTACATGTATGATATTACTTTTGAACCGCTCTTTTTGTGATCAACATTTAGGTTGTTTCCATATCTTACGATTGTGAATAATCCTTCAATGAAAGAGATGGGAAAATACATGTGTAAGCAGTCATTTTATTTCCTAGGATATGAGTGTGTGCTCAACAGTATGATTGATGTATCCTATGGTGATTACATATTTATTTTTTGAGAATATCTATATCATTGTAAAATTTGATGGAAACGAAAGCTGCAAAGAAAATGTGGATCACTTTATTGGAAATATGAGAAAAAGGAAAGCCTTATGTGATCTCAGATAGTTTTAATTAGGTTACACTTTAAAGTTAAGTGGAAAGCAGAACTTCTACCTAATAAACTTGGGTATTTACATGGTGTTTACAAGTGAAATGCAGTTTTATATTGCTACTTACAGTAAAACTTAAAAGAGAATGAATTACTTGATGGTGAAACTATTATTAAAGTGGACTTTGATTATAACTAGCCACGGTATCATTTCACTGTATGGTCTACATTGAAAGCCTGAGTAGTTGGTATGGGCTAGACGCTTTCTCTCATATTACAATTCACTAACTGCATGGCTTAAACAAAAATAAAATAAAAGGCACAGATTGGCAGGACAGATGCATGATCAAAATGACAGGTAGGGTGGTTTCCTCTTAAGTCTCTCATCTTGGTTTGTGGGTGGCTGACTGATTACTGCTGCTTCTCATAGTGGTGACACTTTATAAGAACACAGTCAAAAGTAGGACCACCATACCAGAACCATTTCAACTTAATCGCCTCTAAGTTTTCTGTATGCAGATATAGTCACATTCTTCAGTATAAGAATTAGGTCTTCAAAACATTGTGGAACAAATTTGTACATGGGAAATGACAATGTTTATTAATTGTTTAAGGCTTAGTTTTCAGACTACATTTTAGACTTAGAGATATGAATATACTATATTCTAAATGGTAAAAAATCTTCTATATTTGAATGTATTCAAATTTGAGTATTTTTTTTTCTTTTTGATACTGAGATTCATGCTTAGGACATTGCAGTTTTGGGGCAAAAAATTTGAATATGTAACAAAAGCTATGTTATTCATAATTTTGATAATGCCATTCTGTTTAAAAGAAAAAGCAATATAAGTGTTAAATGTTAAATGAATATGCCATATAGTAGCCTGAGTAGTTGGTATGGGCTATATTTGATGACTGATATGCTCATCTAATAATTTGAATGATCAAAAATATGATGGTATGGGATTAAAATATAAATATATTAAACTTACTTATAAGTTCTGGAGGTCACATAATCAAAGGTCTATTTTGAAATTTACCCAAGTGTCAAATAATTATCTTTTGAGCTATCTGTTGCTTGTCTATCTCAAAAATGTCAAAACATGTATTTCAGTTGTATTCTGAAACAGCCTATTTTATAAAATGACAATGAATCAACATCTAATATATCATCAAAGATAGGTATATACAGTAATGTGTTTAATATCAGATATATTATTTCTAAATGTGTGGATATACAGTGCAGACAAGTAGATATGCTCTGTTATCATAACACAAATACTGCTGTCATTTCAGGATCTTCTGAAGGAGAAACTCTGAACTGCTTCCCAATTTCTAGCCTCTACAATAACTTTTTTAGCCATTATTGCTCCTCTTTTATTGAGGTTTTGCAGAACACAGGTTGTATCACCTGCAAGTTCATATTATTTTTCTAGCCCTTTGAAATTATGGAAATTAAACAGTGACATATGTAGAGAATGGTGTTTCCAATATCTGTGTTACCCTTTAGAAAGGAAATTTCTTGCCTCTATTTTCATCTTTCCTTGTCCCATGAATAAAAATATGTATGAGTCCAGAAGCCAAATACTATGAAAAATGTTGAGAAACATTTATAATAACAACAATCCAGGATTGTGATGATCCATTCAATGTAATCCATTTCTTGAAGTGGTATTTCTATTTACTTTTGAATTGTTTCATGAGAAGGAAAAAATACTAGCAACAGATTTAAATAAATTTTATAAATTCTAACTGAATCTCAGTTTGATGAAAGTCTATAATCAAGTTTTGTCTTATCATTTCAGCTGAAAAAAGATTTAAAAAACTTTTCCATATCAATAACTTGTAACCAAACACATACATTCAACCATAACTCCACAGCAAAGATGATTTTTCTTTTAACATTATCTTTCTTGCAATGTGTTCTAAAACTACCTGTCTTAAAATGTCAGTGGCTATATTTATGGAAACAGTATGGAGATGATTTGCATAGTAATTTCCCCACCACTGAGTACTTCTCATCAATTTTGAAATATAATATCTACCACATGCTTAAAACAAAATAATTTTATACTCTCTTTTCCTCAAATTTTCACTCTAAAGTACTGTCTAGATAGTTCCTTGAGTTCTTCTCTTCCATATTTTTCTTGAGCCCATTTTGTTTTAGTCATTTGTGAATGTTAGAACAAAATCTTACAGACTAAACGGATTACAAAAACAGAAATGAAAAACAAAACATATGCATTTATTAATAATTAAGAATATGAAATATAAATGATTCAGGCTCTATCAGGTTATGTGTCTGGCCAAAGTCTGATTCCTGGAATGTAAATAAGCACCTTTCCCTCCATCCTGCATGGTGGAGGTATTGATGGAGCATATCAAACCTCCAATTGCAGAGGAGCAGTGTTAGGTAACATGCACCCACTCCCAGAAGGCCTAACTCCTCCCATCATCACTCTGGTCCTGAGGATTTCCATACATTAATTTTGGTAAATAAAGAGGGCACAGTTTTTTTTTTTTAATGTGTTTCTATATATTTGTAAGTTATAATCCCTCCTATAACTGATTGTACTTGACATCTAGTGCTATTTTTTTTTTTCATTCTAAAAATAGCTATTTGTCTTTAATCATTTTCCATTAGGAATATTCCCTTAATAGCCTCAAATGTGCAGGGTTATTTTGAATCTAGAATAGACAAGGAATTGCGAAAAGAAAGAAATGTTATCATTTTATATTATAGATATGATATTTTTATTTAATATGAGGTTCAGACATAACCACATAAAATATTAATGTTTATCATAGTACTTTTATATAAATACATGATAATAAATCACAATTCAAAAAAGGTAAATTGACTAGAATTCTACACCTATTTAAAACCTGGAATAACAGATACAGTTTGGGACAATCTTGGGGACTCCAAGAGTATGATCAACCCAAGTAACAAAAATGAAATGAAAGAGCACACATCATGACTTTTCCAGAGGGCAAGGAATGGTTTTCTGGCAAACTAAGCATTTTTAGCTTTATCCTTAGGCTATGGATAGTTCAAGCATGAAAACACAAAACCAGATTGACATTTTAGAGTCATAACTGTATAAATATAGAAACGAACTTGACTGAGTATCTGCAGTGTAATAAAACCACGACACAGCAAGTCTAACCATTTTCAGGACAACAGTATTACTGAAGACTATGAAATAAAAGAGTAATGTAAAGCAATAGAATTTATATAGCCAAAATATAGAATAAGGAATCAGACTGACATAATTATCAAACTGAATATATATTATCATACCAACCTTAAATTGCTTCTTTTATTTTAAAGGAAAATTTCAGTTTAATAAATATTCCTAGGAAGAACCACTTAGGTCTTCACCAGAGAATTAAGATACCCACAACTCAAAGGCAGAAACTTTTTACAGTCAATAATTGAAATATACTAACAATAACAACAAAAGTAAATTTTCATCAAAAATAAATTCTAAGTTTCTAGTTCATAGTAATTTCAGAATAAAGTTCGAAGAAGGTTCATATATTCTACAATATTTTTGTTTCAAATGAGACTGTCTTAAATTGAGATCAAGGTAGTATTTCACAAGCTTTCCTACAGAAAGTGGACTTGCTAAATAAAGCATTGGAAAGGCTGACATTTTCATGCTGTTCTTTTATGGAAATATTGTCAATGTAAGAATTGGACATCTTAGCTTTTCCACTGCTGAGACACCATAATTGGTACACAAAACTAAAAAGTTCGGTGGGCTAAATCGGCTCACAGTTTTAGGAAGTCAGTCCATGTGTGGTGGGCTCCAAGGCAGAATCATCATGGTAGAAATGTGTTAGTCCTGAGGCAGCTGAGATGGGGAACAGTTCCAGGGAGGAAGGAGAATGTGACCAGGAATCAAACCCAAAGTCATGTTTCTGTAACCCACCCAGTTACTCTCAGAAAGTGCACTTTACTAATCTGCTTGTCTGCATTCAAGCAATCAAAATGACAATTAGGGTGAACTGTCACACAGGAGGATTTAACCTGTTGACTTTTTTCAGTGATGTTTTCTGGGTTAAGAATGAGCATCCTCTAACAGACTGTGATGGGAATTTGGCTCAGCATTTATAGTTACTAACTTGCCCAAATCCACCAACACATGCAGCTGGATGTATGAGGTGGGTTTACTGATTCCAGTTAGGAGTAAAAGAAAAAGGAGCCTAGGATTCATTGGCAGCTGCTGCCCAAAGTTTCAGACACTTCCTAAGGAGGCTCTCGTTTCATAAACATATGGTCCACTTGCACTGCAACTGAATTACCCTGAAAAAAGCCTGGGTTTTATGTTCTGAGATCATGAGAATTTCTAGGAAAAAAAACTGAAGGTTGGGCCAGACAGTTAGCTCAGCGGCACAAGTGCCTATCTGGCAAGCACAAGGTCGTGAGTTCAATCCCTCAACCACCCAAAAAACCAAAAACCAAAACAAAACATCAAAAGCTAAGGGCTGTGCTGCTCTGGTGGACCAGTTTTCTGGCCAATTTATCTTTGTCTCAGGATGTTTTGTCACCAGCAAGTTCCACAAACATTTTTGAGAACTAAAAGCAAAAAAGGAGGTCAAACCAGATTAGTCAAAGAGCACCAGACAACCAGGCAAACCCCTGCACTTTCCCTTTTGAGTCTGGTGTACAGTTATGCACATCTTTTCATTAAAATGACAAAATTCATTTTGTCATTAAAGCTGGACACCTTGAAAATGAAAGTAGTTGTATATTTGCAAACTGAGACCATCATAGGCAAAATCTAAATTTTTTTTAATTTAAAATATGACTTGTATTTACTTAAGACTTATATGTGGGTTTTGCAGTATTAATCTCCAGATCTTATCTCACATGTTCACTCAACAAATTGAAGGTATCCTTCATACCAATAGAACAATCCTTAAAACAGGAATTCTAGCCTTCAAAATTATGCAAACTACTTAGTTATAATTCAAATAATGTAAGAGGGAAATTTTAAGACTTTGATTACTTAAATATAAACTTTAAAATTTGGAGATAGGGGGTTATGTTTATCTTATTTCTACAGCTTTCTCACTTTTTTTTTTTTTTTTTTTTTTTTTTTTTGTCTTTTTTGAGACAGGGTCTAGCGTGCAGTTCAGGCTGGCCTTGAGCTCACTTTGCAGTCCAGGCTGGTCTTGAACTCTCAAAGATCCTCCGACCTCAGCCTTTCCAGTGCTGGGATTACAGACCTGAGCTACCACGCCCAGAAACTTTCTCACTTTTTAAGAAAAGGTAATATGCTTTTGTTGTTTCCGGTAAGTCAACTATATGAACTTGCTATAAGTTGATTAATGTGCTTGTTATTATGGAAAGTACAAATCAGATCATACACAAAAATTAAGAACCCAAAACCAAAACTACATATATCATAAATTGAAGCACGCTAAAATGGATAACTGAAAATTATTAGTGATTAAAAGTTGAAAGTTTTAGTAATCATTAGATTTAATTCATTTGTAGATATTTTTCTACTGCATCTCAAGAATAGAATATTAATAAAGTTTGAAGATATGTTCCCTGCATCGTAAACTATAGATTTTCAACCATATTTTTAAAATATATTTATGTTTAAGTCATGAAGTGTAAAACATTTGATTTCAAATCTTTTACTATGACATACTACAATATATTTGAATCATAGCCAGGTTAGTTAGCATTAATAAAATATCAAATCTTAAATATATATGTACATACAACTTTTAAAATGTTAATTATATGCAATGCAATTAGTTTAAAATATATTAATAATATTTAAAAGGGACATTGATACAAATATATTGTACCTGTCACGTTTACAAATGATAGCTAAAAAATCTATTATCAGTAAAACAATAAATCCAAACATTAGCAAATTACCTGAAGGAATTTTATTTGTTCTTTTTCAAAACTGTTGTACATATATGGTACAAATATACTGCTAGCACAGAAAGGGGGAAACTTCCATGTTATTGAGTTTTTTATGAAAATATTTGTGTTACTTTTGGAAAGAACTTTGAAGAGACTAGGTTCTAAGAGATCTCGAAGTCTATTACCAACTCTTGTCTTGAGGTTAACCTCAGTTATTAAAAAGTTTGTTGTTTATTATTTTACACACTTCTTCATTGCTGTTTATCTTAGTCACTGTCTCATCAGTGGGACAAAGCATGAGACATGAATAGCCTAAAAGAAGAAATATTTGTTTGAGCTCACGGTTTTTAGAGATTTCAGTTGATCATCACGGGCTGCAAGGAAGAAAAAGCATTGTTAAAAGATTTGGGGCAAGAAAGCTGCTCACTTCAGGGTGAGCAGAAAGCAGAAGGAGAAGAGAGAAGGCAGGAAGGGAGCTACTTCCTTCCCCGTCAACCCCCAGTGACCAGCATTCAGCCAGGCCTCTCGTCCTGACACCAGGTCAGCTCCATGCCCCTGTGATCCAATCTCTCTCCCAAAGCCCCACTTCTGAGCACCTCAGAGCCTTAAGAGTCATTCCAAATCCAAGCCACAACAGTGTACAAATAATTACAAGCACTATAGGGGTAAATATGTGTCTATGCATGTATTTGCCTATGAGTGTGCAGGCGTGTGTGTGTGTGTGTGTGTGTGTGTGTGTGTGTGTGTGTGTGTTGAGTGAAGAGTATTAAAGAGAAGAGATAAAGGATGAGAATAAAGTGTAACCCAGACATTCATTTATTCTTTTGTTTAGGAAACATTGTTAATGGATAAACAATGAGTCAAAATAAGAATGTGACTGTAAAAAAAGTGTGCGAATGTTGAAGGAATTTTCTAAGAAAGGATCACTTGGTTCCCATGTTTTTGCTGTCCACATGAGTGGAAAAATTACTCTGCTTTCAGTCATGACTAACGTTCTATTGGAAAAATTGAGGGGCAATAGCAGGCCCCCCTTAATAAGATTGCTCAAATTGAAACTTCGTTAAATCAAAACTATTAACCTACACCACAAACTATGCCCATTCTTCGATTTTTATCAAGAAATATAACAACATTTCATTATCTTTAATTCACTGAGACTTTAAATCTAAGAATTCTCCCTAGGTTGTATTTCTGAATTCCTGTAAGAAATTGGAAAAGTCATTTTTGCTTCTATACCTTTCAACCACACTATCTTTCAAGGAGAAGTGTTTATCTGTCTTCTCTTGGTCCCTGCCTTAATTTATACTACAACAGAATTTTTCATTTTGTGTCATATTTCATGTAAAAATAACAAGCTTTTATTTCCTCTTCATGTACTTCCTGCCAATTGATTCTCTGTGTTATTTCATAGTAACATTTTTAGGATCCAGGTTATTGTACGATCTCTGCAGAAATAACTTTCAAGACTACATATCAGCAGCACACCTTAGCTAGTTTGCTTTTGCAGTCTGTAAATGTGAATGGAATATATATTTATCAGATGTTATGTGCATATTAAAATATTTAAATTTATTCTAAACTTCATGTAAGAGAAAAGGCAGAATATGTGGATTTAAAAATTGTTTTCAAAAATCTAGAATCAAACACTATCATTTGATGTCCATGAAAATAAAACTTTTCTCAAGAATTTTAAAGGAACAGTATTTTTCTGCTAAGGATTGATGAAATTTTAAATCCATAAGTGTGATGTCATGGCATATATATATATATATATATATATATAATTTTAATCAAACATTTTGAAAATTGTTATAATTATGCATGACACTAGTGTTCCATAATTTGGAAAAGTAGGCATAAGTACTATGTATTCATGAACTAATTATAGGATTATACATAAAAAACACGTAAAGTACTTTAACAGATTATGCAAATTTAAAAAATTTCTACTACCATGTGATATTTCTGTATACTATTTCTGTTACTGTGATACACAATAATAGTCTTTGTTTATAAACAAGATATTAAAGTCACATTAACTATTAACTACTAATTCATAAGATACATCACAAATGATAAAATTGTTCTTACTATTGGTACATTCATTGAATATATAATTTTCTACAAATCTCAATCTAAGGAAGATACATTACATTACAATCTAATCTGCTGATACATTATGTATACATATGTATCAGCAGTTTAATGTACCATAATTAATTATAAAAGGACACAGATATTAATAGTTGCATTTCAAAACATGTTTAATAAAATAAAAAAATAATAGTGTAATGAAGTCCAATGTTTTAAAAATGACCTTTTTTGGCACTCTGGATTTAATCTAGAGCCTTCATAGTGAGTTACATTGTTTTTGCTAAATTCCCCAAACTGGACTGTTCAACTTATGATCCTTCTACCTCCATGAGTAATAAGGAATATAAACAAATGACTTGGATTTTAGTATGTGATGTAAAAATATAAATAGAGGTGGCATCTAAAAAATGAAAAATAACTGGTATATTCTTTTTTCAGAAGTTGATTGATATTAAGATAATCTTTAACTAATAATAGATAGTACTTTGCTAAACTGTAAATAATATTTATAAAAATATTATCTAAAATTACCAAAATTGATATTAAAACAAAGTTTTTGAAAAATTAAACAATATAATATCGAAAAGTAAGTGTCCTAAAAGTATGAAATTATACTTACTAAAAATTATAGGACAAAAAAGTTCATGAAGACTTTGTTACATGTACTAATCACATTTTCATTGTGGGAGAAAATACTTGATGGACACCATGTAAAGAGGAAGCTTATTTTGGCTCACAGTTTTTGAGAGCATACTACATGGTCAGCTGGCTGCACTGTAGAAACAGCATGGTGGAAAATCATGGTGAGAGAAAGCTGCTCAACTCATGGCAACCAAGAGAGAAAGCAGGAAAAGCCAAAGTGCCACAGAAACTCTCCAGTGACAGGGGCCAGCTTGATGCAACCAGTCAGTACCTCCTAGCAGCACAATCAGCTGGGAACTCAGAATGGACCAACCCACTGATGATATGGGGTCTCCACGACTTTATCGCCTTTGAAAGCCCCATCTCTTACACATGAGGCTTTGGGGAGACCTTTTACAATGCATAATTATAATACTGTTTCTCTCTTTCATATAATTATTGTTATATCTGTGTTTTTGGCTGTTGTTTAATTCAAACCTACCTTCTAGAGTCTTCTTTTTATCACAGCTGTTTATTTTGGAAGCTTCTGAGAAGAATGCCTTAATTCCTTACATGAAAATGAACTTGGCTTTGAAATTTTTCATTGTTTCTGCATGTCAAAAGAAATCTCCAGCATAGTGAAAAGAAAACCCACAAACAGGGAAAAGATTTTAGTGAACTCTCTCTCAGACAAGGGACTCTTGTCTAAAACATATAAAGAATTAAAAAAAAAACTCAGACCCCCAAAATTCAAAGATCCAATCCAAAAATGGGCATCTGAGATGAATACGCACTTCTCAGATGAAGAAATACAAATGGCAAATAAATACATGAAAAAATGCTCATCATCATTGGTCATTAGAGAAATGCAAATTAAAACCACACTAAGATACCATCTCACTCCTGAAAGAATGGCCAGGATCAAGAAAACCAACAACAACAAATGCTGGAGAGGCTGTGGGGAAAAAGGAACTCTCCTACACTGTTGGTGGGAGTGTAGACTGGTGCAGCCTTTGTGGAAGTGAGTCTGGAGATTTCTCAAAAGCTGGGATTGGAAGTCCCATTTATTCCAGCTATTCCACTTCTAGGCATATTCCCAGAAGAACTGAAAGCATCATACCACAGTTGATATGTTTATAGCAGCACAATTTGTAATCGCCAGATCTTGGAAACAACCAAGTGTCCATCAACTTAGGAATGGATAAAAAAGTTGTGGTATTTCTATACAATGGAGTATTATTCAGCTATAAAGAAGGATCACATTGAGATATTTATCAATAAATGGGCGCAGCTTGAGACCATACTAATAAGTGAAATAAATCAATCTTGCATGTGTGAATACCGAATAGTTTCCCTAATGTAAGTAATGATTCAAATATATAAAAATATGTGGTAATCATGATTCCCCATTATGTGGCCTTAAAACCTTATAAAGTTTTCACTTATTAATTGGAAAGGCTTTATTCTGAGCTTCTTGATATGGAAATATTTGAAGCTATAGTATATGAAGTTTTATTCAAATATTTCAAGGAAAAAGACAGACACTATGGTAACTACTATTAAGTCAGATTATTTGGTGGTGAAGCACTAGATTGCTGAAACAGTCATGCTTTGACCTGTATTGTTATATTGTTATGTCCTGTTTTATCTCAATCTCTCCCTTATTCATTAAAAAAATATTTAGTTATTTCTTATGTTTTTTTTAATTAAGGGGAAAAATTTAAAAATTAGCAGGATATATATGTGGAAGATGAAGAGTTACTTTGAGGCTCTGGCCCCCTCGTGACCTGCAATAAACAATAGCCCCCGGTATGCAGGACAGAGACGGGACAGGAAGGCCCGACCCCAGTGAGGGAACATGTTCCCCCCTCTGAGCCCATACTGTACTTGGCTTTGTTTGCAGAGTCATAAGGAGGTGGCCGACCTTCAGGTGGCTAGAAAGAACAAACATAATTAAAAGCATTCTTGGGCTAATGGGATTCCTCCTGGGTTAGTGTGGCTAGAAGAACTGTTTTTGTTTGTTTAACTTAGAGAGAAACATTGTAGTTGGTCACAAATCTTGTTACAAAGAATGTTTTTTCAAGATAATTGCCTGTGCTCTGTGAGTTGACCTGGTTTACTATATAAGAGCCCTGAAATAAAGACTTGGTGTGCAGTTGCAATTGCTGTTTCTCTCTGCTGCTTCTTTTCTCTGTGCTGCACACCCCCCCCCCCCCCCCCGTGTCACGACTTGGTGTGTGTGTGCCTCTTCCCGGGGTTCAGAGTACGCTAGACACTCGCAACATATATAATAGTAACTTTTTTTTGATTTCCATTAACTCGTTTTGAAGTCCTGTAATACTTCCACTATCTTGTTTTGACTGATTAGACTCTTTTCCATTCTGTATGATAGTATCAAGTTTGAGGGTATAGGCAACTCCTTTGAAGGCAATAAGATTCACTAAGATGCCTATTCTGGTTTGACTATTGTCTCCTTTGGAAGTCCTGTAATGTTTACAATGCTTAAGTTTTATTGGTATTGTTCTCTACTGTTTTGTTCAACTTTATAACATCTAATACGATAGACAATTCTTTTTAAGGAAACAAGAGACATTGTTGATAACCATTGTTGATAACCTTGTACTCTGTTTTACATCATGTGCTATGTCTATCCTTGGTTTTGACTGACAGCTTTGTTTTGCCATATTTGACTTTATTCTCTCCCCCCCAAAAAAGTTATAAGAACTAAGGAGTAATAAAACCCAAAATGTGTAAATTTTGTTGTAAAAAAGAGAGGGAAAAAAAGAGCTCTAAGGGATACAACAGCAAGTGTGTTTAGTGGTGTTAAATAGCTGACCATATTAATGTTTTTGGTTGGATCATTGAACACAACTGTTTGCAGTCTCACTGTTTGAATGTCCACTTTGCATGCTTTGATACTGTGATTTGAGCAACTATCTCTAAGATGATAATATGTAATCTATTAACTGGTGATTTCTTACTGGTTTTTTTTGTAGTTCTGTATTACTTGTACCCTTACACCACTTTGTTTTGTTTTGTTTTTTCTTTTTCCTTTTAAATAAAATTTTTAAAAAAAGAAAATTTTCATTGTTATATTTTGTGTATCAGTCCTTTAACTGTGACATGGGAAAACACTTTACAATGAATACTTAATAAAGAAGTTGTTGTTTGTAGTTTTGAGAATTGAAGAGCTTAGCCCTGAATCTCTACTGAGTTATAGAGAGGACCTCATGGAGGATGATGCCTCAATGGACTTGCAGAAGGTTTTCCTTGGGGACACAGAAGGCAGAAGAATGGGGAAAGGTTGATCTGGCTATTTCATAAAAACATTCTCTCACAAGGAACTAAACTTTTCTGTAAGACCAGCATGCATCTTATCTGAAAGTGATTCCCTAATCTGTTAAGTACCTCATATGAGGTGTTGCCTCTTACAAGTTGACACCACCATACTAAAGCCAAGCTTTCAAATCATAAATCATCAAGGTAAAAATCATGTGCAAACCACAGCATCTTATTTATTTTGGTTTTCCTTAAGGTCAAGGTTAGTGCATAATAATGACACTCTCAATTTTTGCTATTGAGAACATGGATAAAAAAATGTCATCTTACATGGCACATGTCCCATGTCCCGTAAGTGCCTCATTGTTGCTTTATATATATATAACTGGCATTCCATGATGGTACTCTATCCTCCATTACCACATAGAAAGAATACTTCAACTCATTTTACAACCATTTGGAACAAAATTCTCTCAGCTTATCTTTATCCCATACATCCACATTGCTTACATATTTATTTAAATCATTCCAGTGAAATTTGATTTTAAACATGTGTGTTCCAAGACATGCAATTGTTCGTTTTTAAAATTAAAACTCCATTTTACTTCTGTATTACCACACACATATATTGAAGTATGTATGCATCCCTCTGTATCTCCTGAGGTATCTGAAGAATTCTTACTTTGACTCTTGCTAAGTGCATTCTATGTATATTGTTCTAGCCAAAAGGTTTGAATGCATGACCAAAATGAAACAATGGAAAAATCCTGTATCTTGAAACCTTACAATCTGCTTTAGATAGATAAACACCCAAGGGAAAATATAAATATAAATGCATAGAATGTTATAAGATGATAGAAATTACCCACAAGAACAAAAATAAGGTAAACAGTAATGCTGAAGGTGATGAAGAGAGAGAATCATGATATTTCATTATGGTAACAAAGCTATCCTCATTGAAACCATAATATGTGAGCAAATATTTATTATAGTGGAAAAGATGAATTGAGGTAGGTGCATAGACTATGAGGAAAGGACATATACAGTATTTAGAATATTCTTTGCAAAACTCATGTAGAAGGAAAATGCTTAGTACATTCAGCACCAACGTGCCTGGCTAAAATGAAAAGTAATTCTCATTGGAAATCAAAACCTGTAGAGTAACACAGGCCTTCACAAAAATTGTTCCAAAATCCAATATGAAATGAGAAGTGAACAACTCTCATTTATTTAGTTGAATTTAGGTTAGAAGTACTAAGTCATGTATATACTGAAAATATTAAAAAAAAAATTGAGTACATATATATTGAGAAGTCCAGGGAGCAAAGTCCATATTTTGCAATCACAGACCCTTAGTAGAGCTATAAGTCTTTAGTTCACCTTCAGTACTGTGTCTTCTGAATAAGGAATCAACAAAAGCTTACACTTTCTTGTCTTAGGTCCAGTGGACACCCACATGGAACTCTGTAAGGGAAGCTGTGTATGGGTGATAAATAGTAGGCAGTGAAGGACACCTTATTTCCTAGGTCTGTGGACTACTTTAACTTGCAATTTAATGTAGTTAAAAAAATACTTAAAAATTTTAATTTGTGTCTTGAGCCCAACTTAATGCATACCACTTGCTAGTAACTACTGAGTTTAGTAATATAACCCAATTTTATGACTCAGCAGGTCAGATAATCCCTAGTTTATGAAAGACAACTGTAAGATGTGTCCACTGGACTCCCCACATCAGCTGTGCAGGTCCCAGTAAGATTCGATGCCAAGCCAGTTTCTTTCTAATCCTAGGAGATATCATTCTGATTTTTCTATTGTGCTTATCAGAGCTCTCTTACCATATTTATAACTTCCAGGAACTGTTTAAGCAGAACTGCATCTGTGAAATTATAAGGCACCATTTGTGAAATGTCCTGTCCCACAGGCTTTACTATCAGCAAATACTTTTGTCTTTAATCCACATTCACAAACATAGCCTTATGGACTCCAAGAAAATGCTCTAAAGCAACACAGAGATATGCATGATAAATGTGCTCAAGTATCTAAAAGGCTTGGCAATCACTGAGGTACTTTCTGAGCTGTCCTGTCTCTAAATTTTCTCTGACATTTTATGTCACATTCTAGCTGACATATTGTCTTAACAAAGTATGTAGGCATTTGCTGTTCTTGGTTATGACTCCAATCATTGTGAAATCACCAATACATTGGAGCAAAGGTATCTTTTATAGTATCAACAAATCAATGTAACAATGTACCTGATTATGACAAGGAGCTATGTAGCTCTTTCAGCTCTGCGTTTAGAAGGTAAATTGTTACTGACATTCTTACAATATTTAAGAATAGTTCTAGTAACACTTACTGTTTAATAAAAGAAACAAATGACATCCTGTGCACCAGGTGAGGGGACGCATAAGTGTAATGCAGGCACTCTGGAGGTGGAGGTAGGAGGATCATTGCAAATTCGAGGTCAGCCTGAACTGCATAGCAAGACCTTATCTCAGAAACAAAAGCCAAAATACACACAAACAAAAAAGACATCATTTACATGCCAGTTAAGTCTTACTGCATTGGCTCTGGTAAAAATGAAACAACAATCACAGTGTGTGTGCTTCACATCGACAAGGACAACAGTACATACTGATTTATTGAGGTCTTTTCCTGCAAAGATTAAATAAGGAAAATTTTTAAAAAGAAGTGATAAAAATACAACTTTGCATTTTTCATGTCTTTGAGTGTGGCAGTTATATCTGCAGTGTGTCAGCTATGGTATATTGCTTTTGTTTTATTATTGTATTCTGACACTAGCGTCACAAGGGCTTTGGCATTTCCTTTTTCATTATAATTAACCCTTATCTGTGGTTCAGGGAGCTGATATCGAAATTCTGCTGTGTTTTAACTGTGTATTCAGGAACAATGAAAATAGCACAATATATATTCGTGGACACATGAATCCTGTTCTTGCAAACCTCTGTATGTATATTCTGATTTTTTGTCCTCTTATGGATTTACTTTCTCTAATCTATAAATGCATCATTATCATCTTCTGTGCAATAATCAGGGAGTGGAACAATGCTAAGCTTTCTTAGTAGGAAATACTAGAGGCATACTGTAGCTGGAAGATATTTTCAGGCTTTTGAATATTATAGCTCAATTGCTGTATTTCTTGATCCCTCTTACTTTAAAAAAGTTCTTTGACTAAGTTTATTACAGGCTAATGTTTAATCTAGTTTTCTGATGTCTGAGAAGCTTTACAGTTAAATCTACTTCTTTGGCAGGAATGAAGTCAATGAATTCAAGCAATATAGCAGATGTGATTTATCCGATATTTCCTGCTTCTCTTTATGACATAGTATCTTAGAATTGTTCCCCCAAAGATTCCCAAGTTCTGGAAACATAAATCATAAAACCCTACATTTCCTCTAGTAGATATTCTATCACTTTGAAGCAATATTTTATCCTTACCTTGGCTCCTGGAAAAATAAGTTTTCATTTGCTTTTATACCCCGAACTTTATATGAGTACTTTCCATGAGAAGCATTAAACTGGGAGGTAGAATTTTAAGAAATGAATGCTTAGGGGTTTCAGATCCTGTCTTTCAGTTGAAAATACAGAAGGATAAAAAGTCATTCTGGTTAAAAAAAAAAAGAGAGAGAGACACTGATTCTTCTTATCAGATGAATTATAATTTCTAAGTGATGTCATTTCTCTAATGATTGGGATTTTTTCATTTTTTATTTTTTATTAGTACATGTTTGCTCTATATAACGATCACATTTCTCATGAGAAGTTGGTATAATTCCATAACATCTCAATTCTTTTTTTCTGTATCTCTCTCCATGTCTTACTGGCCCTCTTATTTGAAAAAGAATTAATATCCTACTAGATTTATAATCTATCATTTATTTTCTTCTTTGTACTTTGAGTTTAAA
Organism: Cavia porcellus; assembly: GCF_034190915.1. Taxonomy (NCBI): domain Eukaryota; kingdom Metazoa; phylum Chordata; class Mammalia; order Rodentia; family Caviidae; genus Cavia; species Cavia porcellus. Next base: position 20,192,073 of record NW_026947494.1, on the reverse strand, counting down.
TCTAACAGAACACATGAGTTATTTAAGCTCATGTGTATGATTTATTTTACTCAACATTATGGCCCCAAGTTGCATTCATTTTCCTACCAATGACTAAAGTTGATCCTTCTTTATAGCAAAGTTGTATTCCAATGTGTATGAATAGCACATTTTTTCACCCTGTTGTCTAATGATGGATACGTAATCCACTTCCCAGAAAGAGCTATCGTGAGATGTGCTGTTATAAACAGGGGTTTGCTGTGCTGAAATTAGAACATAAATAATAACATAATCAAAAAAATCTAGGATGCTGGTTAGGTGCTTCTTCATTTAATGAAGACAAGAGACAATGGTGGTTTGCTTCAGAATAGGAGTGTGGTGATGAATTATTTATTGATGTATTTATTTATTTATTGGTATAGGGAATGGAACTAAGGACCTTGCATTTTCCAGGAAGATGCTGTACCATTGAGATGTATCGCTGTTGTCAACAATGAGGTCCACAAATTATGATAAATGCATAAGACAGATAATGAGTAAAATTGAGATTTTTCTCATTGTATCAATAGAATGAAAACTAGAAATTGAGGAAAAAAATAAGATGTGTTAACACAATAACTAAAATTGAGGAGAATTGTCCTAAAATTCTATTTACTGGTAAATGCCAGAAAGCCAAAGAAATACTGATGTTTTCTGAAGTGATCTGGTTCTCTGAGACCCTGGACCAATCACTCTCTACGAAAAACAAAATTAAAGAAGTTACTTAGAATTGATTCAGACTTGGAAATTGAATTTGATCGTCTGTAAGAGAAAAGAACGGAATCTAAGATAAATAGATTTTAAAGCATTAGAGGTGACAAGAAAGGCAACGGTAATGACATTAATGAGAATATAAATAAATGAGATAAATGGTAATGGATATTTTATTGAACAAAATGTGCAAATATATGGATAAACTTTGATAGTCCACATTTATAAGTTTTAAAGTTTTCATTGCTTTTCAAGCTGGAATTCTCACATGAAGGTTTAAGTCATGGTACGCAATCCATATAACATTAAAAGATCATATATGAAGAATAATATATTAAATGAGTTGTTGCACTAGACTATTTAAATTAAGTACAATTTTGTTTCTTTGTGTGCCACTGAATTTAAGTCAGAATGTACTACTATGTTTGATAAAATTCTGGACTCTGTGACTATTTTGATAAACTTATCAAGTCTTTCAACAAAAGGGCAAAAAATGTCTTTTCATATCTCTGAGAAAAACACTCACTATACAAAAGTTTATAATGTTAAGCCCTCAAATCAATTTCTCTGTAATAAAGATACAAAATTTTGTATTAATGTGGAAAGTTTAAAGGAGCATGTCAACTCTGTAATACAGGAAGTTGCAAATAAAACAGAAAAACTTTCAACAGCGACTCCACCAGTGATAACTATCAAGAGAGTATTTTACAATTCATAAATCCTAGAAAAGCCTATTTTGAAACTTGTCATCTTTTGCAAATCTTTTTTTTTGCAAAAAAACAGAAGTACATTGAAAGTCGAAAATTGCAAAGCATATTTAACTTATCTCAGTGATAAGATAAATTGCACTTTACTATTTTATGTGGATAAAATGAACATTTATCAGAAATACAAGATGCTTTTAGCTAAGGGACATTTTGACATGTTGCTAAATAAGACTACCATTGATTTAGACAAATCAAACGAACATAAATCATTAGTAACTATAATCATGTACTCTTTGGAGTGATTAAAAAATTCTGGCTTGTGATTTATTTAGATTATATAGTTTGCTATTTTACTTTGTAAACAGATTTTGGTGATTTCAGTCTGACTGGAATAGTTTATTTTAATCACATTCCTTTTGCCAAGGAGAAATGAAGGAAAACTGATTTAATTCCTTACTACTGGGGAGAACTCCTGTGGAAAGTGGCACACTGCTTACTGTGGCAATATACTCCAACTCGAAATGAGAAAGAAACCAAGCAGTACTTTGTATGTTAATGGAATCTCCAGATTCCAAAGGGAAACAGACATATCTAGCATAGTTCTTCAAACTACATTGGTCCTAAAAATAAGTGTCTGTGCTTAAAAATATATTGGTGCTTGAGAAAGGATATTTAATATCAAATAAATCATGGCATTTTTGCTTAGCTGTAAAAAGCATGATTGTGTCCAGGCTTGATATTATTTGAAGGTTGCAGATGTTTTAAGAAACTTTTATCTCACTACCAAATGTCCAGGCAATCACAGAGGGGCATAATCAGTGTGATATCATGGAAAGAAGAATACAGTTCACAAAACTGGGATACTCTTTTGTGAATATAGTTGGAAATTTACTTGGAGGAAATTTAAAATAATTCATAAAGAAAACTGCCTACACAATAAGAGTAAAGTGAGGAATACCTACAAAAGAACATGCGGCTTTCTAGATTGCATGATAAATATTATAGATCCTTTGAGAAATCTGGAGAATCTTTATTTTAGTAACAGCCACAAATTCCCATTCCATATTATATATTCATTAGAAATTTTCCCTAGAAGTAAATTTACAAGGTTATGAAGGCGAGGCACACATAGTTATGTATACGTAGGAGAGGCACACATAATTCAAATGTGTACATGTGAAAAGAAAATGAAACTTTAGCCAGCTTCTCCTATCATTTCCCATCAAGAAGCCCTTCAGCTAAAGAAGAGAATAAACAGTAAATGAGTGAGGGAAGCATGGAAGCTAAGACTTGGAGGAAAAACCAGTATGTTGTAAACTTCTGCTTTTTTTTTTTTACTTTCTAAAAAAATAAATAGATGCTGATCTTTGGAGAAGGCATAGTCTGACATAAGAGTAACTACTTGGATTTAAGAGAACTTTTATACAATAGTAAAAAGCTTCTAGGCTAGTATAGTGGTGCACACTTGTAAAATCAATACTCAAGGCTCGAGGTAGGAGGAGTGCTCAGAGTTCAAATCCATCCTGGGCTGCATAGTGAGTTCAAAACCAGTATTATCTACACAGCAATACCTGTCTCAAGTAAATAAATAAATAAATAATCCCCCAATGTTTAGGCAGGACATCACAAGAATCAACATTTTTTAAACAGGCATTCATAGAGATAAGTTACATGAAAAATATGCTAATGCTTCTTTTATTTTCTGTGGCACTGCTGACAGTCATCACTGCTATAAAATGAGAGCTATCCAGGCATGGTAGTACACGCCTCTAATCCCAGCACTTGGGAGGCTGAGCCAGGAGGATCACTGGAGTTCAAGGTCATTTTGGGCTACAAAGTGATTTCAAAGCCAACATAAATGGCATAATGAAACCCTGTCTCAAAAAGACCAACGAACCAACAAACAAAAAGCCCACTAGCACTAATTTTAGAACATTAGTTAATTTTAGACCACTAAGCTCTTTAAATGAAAATATTCTGGAACGAATCACATACTAGTTTTGATGTTCTTTCTGATTGCCAGGAGTTGACCTTCTGGCCTCCTTTCACCTATATTTAGTATATTCGTTTATTTATGTTTTTGAATTCTCACTTCGGAGAAAATACGCTATCTTCATCTTCCTGACTCACTTATGGCACTTAGCATGACTTCCTCAGGTTCCAAAAATTTTCATGCAATTGATGGAATTATGTACAATGTATTTGATTTATGCATTTATGATAGGAACCTGGACTACTGCCACAGCCTAGCTATTATGAATTGTATGATGAATTGGTATAAACATAGGTATTCGTGTCTTGTAAAAGCTGTCTTTAATTTTTTCAGTAATATATTTTGGAGAGGTACACATAGTTCAAATTGTATTGCTATTTTTAGGATTTAAGGGATTTCTACATTTGGCTTCTGTATTAGTTATATTAATTTACATTCCCTTCAACAATACAAGGTGGGTCCATTTTCCCCATAACCTCTAAATAATTCATTATTTTCCTCTCTATGAGGGGCAGTATTCTGAAGTGACATGGAGTCTCAGTGTTGTTTTCATTTACATTTTCCAGTGACTAAAAACAATGAATTTTTTCCCATATACTTATTGGCCATGAGTAATCCTTTGTTTGAGAAATGTCTATTTAGTTCATTTGTACAAATGTTGGTGGACTCATTCTTTTGGTGGTGGTTATTTTTGTGTGAGTTCTTTGTATAGTTCTGATACTAATCTTCTATCAGGGTATATAGTAACATCTTCCCTTCTTTCATACACTGTCTCCTCACTCTGTTGCTTCCTTTGCTATGCAGAAAGCTTTAAATGGGTGTAATCCCATTTTATTTTGATTGCTTATATTATTTCCCCTTCTATCAGAGTCCCATGCAGAATGTCTTTTCCTGTACTTACGAATTCAAGATTTTTCCCTCAGTTAATTTTCATAAGTTTCAAAATGTCTGTTTTTATATCTATATCTTTGGTCTACTTGGTAGACAGAGTATGAGACAGAGATCTATTTTTATTGTCCTACTTATGGATATCTAATTTTTCAAGCACTCTTTAAAGATTCTGCCTTTACTCTATCATATATTTTTGTCATTTTGTCAAATGGAAAGTTTTAGGTACCAGAATTAATTTTTGTGTCTTCTGTTATGTTCAGTGGCTACATGTCTGTGTTTCTACCAGGCAATTATTTCTTAATATTTTTAATATAGTTTTATAATATAATTTGAAATGTAGTATAGTAATGTCTCCAGCATTTCTCTTCCTGTTAAGAATTGCTTTGGTTCCTCTATTTGTTCTCATGCCGTATGTCTTCTGGGATTCCTTTTCTAGCCATGTGAAGAACATTTTTGATATTTTAATAGTAATTCCATTGAACTTACAGAATAATTTTGATAATATAGCTATTTTAAATATATTAGTTCTGCTGATCCATGACAAAGGAGTTCTTTTCATTTTCTAAAGTCACTTTCAATTTCTTTCTTCAGTGCTCTCTACTTTGCATTGTAGAGGTCACTCACTTATTTGGTTAGGTTGATTTCTAGTTAGTTTATTTATTATGCTATTGTGAACACAGTTATTTTATTGATCTCTTTTTCAGTGGGCCATTAACGATATACAGGAATGATTGAGTGTGCATATTAGTTTTGTGTAGAATTTATTCATCTTATCTAAAAATTTTCTGTTGTAAGTTTTTGGATCTTCTCTGTATAAAAATATCACACTTGTAATGACAACTTTTCTTCTATTCCTATTCATATTCCTTTTATTTCTTTCTTATGCCTAATTGCTATGGCTAAAGTTTCAAGTACCATATTAATCAGGAAGTTATAAAGTGATGTCATTGTTTCATGCTTGATTGCAGAAGAAATGTTTTCAGGATTTCCCCATCCAGTAGGACATTTCCATGTATTTGTTAAAAGACTTCTGTCATTTTAAAGTAAGTTACTGTAATACTTATTTTTATCAGGATTTCTATTATGAAAAGATGGTGATTTTGTTCAAGTCCATTTCTGCGTCTGCTGGAATTACCATAGGATTTTTAATCCTTGATTCTGGTTATGTGGTATATAATGTTCATTAATTTCTATATGCTGAACTATTCTTACAACAATGAAATAAAACCAACTAGACAATAATGAATGGTCTTTTTTTTTTTTTAAAGTTGATGACTTCTGTTTCCAAGGATCTTAGGAATTTTGCATGTATGCTCACCAAGGTCTGTAGTTTTTGTTGTTACTGTTTTGCTTTTGTCTTGTTTTATTGAGTCCTTACTTGGTTTTGATATCCAAGTAACATTGTTTTCATTAAATGAAGGTGAAATATTTTCTTTCCTTTGTATTACATGGAAAAGTTTGAAGAACTTTGGTGTTATTTGCTTTCTAATTGTCTGGTAAACTTCAGCAATAACCTCATCAGATCCTGAACTTTATGTAATTAATAGAATGCATATTACTGCATCATTTTTATTCCTTGCCATGCGTTGATTTGTTTTTTATCTTTTTGGTTCAGTTTTTAAAGGTCATGGGTGTCTATGCATTTATCCATTGCTTCTAGATTCTGTGATTGATTGAGCTGTAAGTAGTCAAAATAATTTCTTATAACCCTCCAAATTTTTGTGGTGTCTTTGAAATTTAGCATTTTTCACTTCTAATTTGATTAATGTAGATCTTACATATTTTGTTTTATAAGGTTAGCTAACAGTGTATCACTCTTATTTAACTTTTTAAGAATCAATTCTTTGATTCATTGATCTTTATTTTCATTATTTTTTCAGTATCATTAATTTTCTCTCTGGTATTTGTTACTTTTTTTGTTTCTGCTTGTTTTGTGTTTGACTACTTTCAAGGATGAACAACCAATGAGATGTATAATTAGGTTATTTATTTGGAGCAATTTTTTTCCGTAGTATATGTATGCATAGTTAAAAACTCCTCAATTAGTACCATATTATATTTTGTGTCTAGGTTTCCCCACAAAGTCTTCTGCAGTCATGGGGCAATTTTTAGAGTTGGCTGGATCTAGAATGTGTGATCCTGGGATTAAGACAGTGTGATTACTTAATCAGTCCATTGATTGGTTTGGCATAGATCGGGCTGGGATTAAGGATGTGGGTGCTACACCTGTCCTAAGGCAACTAGCCTGCATAAAATATAAGGAACTGCACAAGGGCTAATTTGCTGCATGCTTGCCACGGGCTCTTTCTTCTCTGTAATGCCACTCTGCCAAACCACCCTTCACTGGAGCCCTCTACAAACTGGGCCAAATAAACCTTCCCTCATCTAACTTTGAATGTCAGGTGTTTTATCTTAGCAATGAGAAAACAACAAAATCAACCTCCTTCATTGTGTCTCATAGATTCTGATATTGACATTTGATTCTAAGAACTTTTAAACTTTCCCCTAATGTCTCCTGTGACAGTGATCCTTAAAAGGTGTGTTTAGCAATCTCTATGTATTTATGTAATTTTCTTTTTTTCTTTCTTTTGAGACTGACCCCTGTGTCTTTCACACTGAACTATATTTATATTCTTTACGTATTTTGAGACAAAGTCTCAGTGGCTAAGTTGCTCCCACTGGGTTTGAATTTGTGATCCTTTGAACTCAGCTTCCTGGAAAATTGGAACTACAGTGTGTATCACCATGGTTTTCTTGTCTGTTTCTTTTTTTGTTTTTTGTTTGTTTGTTTGTTTGTTTTTTGTACTGGGATCACACTCACAACCTCGCACTTTTCAGGCAGGTGCTTGTGCCACTGAGTTAAATCCCTGGCCCTCTGGAGTATCAGTTTTCATCTTTCATTTTTGAGCTTTACAGTGCCTTTTCAGCTGAGATGTATTTCTTCAAGGCTACATATGGATGGGTCTTGTTTTTAGATTCAATTTGCTGACTTGTGCCTTGTAGTAGGAGATTTAAGACCACGTGTGTTGAGAATTATTATTCAAATATATGTACTAATTCCTCTCATTTTGCTGTTTTTCCAGGATTCTATTTGTTTGTATTATCAATCATACTGCTACTCTTCCAGTGAGCTTTGTTCATTCCCTTGACATTATGACAGTTGTCTCAAAATCTTTGCTTAAAATTCCTGTAATTATTTTCTGTAATGCAGCTTGGTGGTCATGGATTTCTCTAGTTTTCCTTCATTTGGAAAGTATTTCTTCTTTGAAGTTGAAAAATAGACTTTCAGAGAATTGCATTCTAGGTTGACAATTATTTTCTCTCAGGGATTGAAAAACTGCATTGTGAGGTTTGCTGACTTTTAACCTTTGTGTTGAAAAGTCTGCTATTTTCTATTAGGTTTTCCCTTGAAAATAAATTGTTTTTTCTTTATAACAGACTTCATATTTTTCCTTTGTTCTTAATTTCTGGCATTCTTACTGTGATGTGCTGTGGAAAGGTTCTTTTCTTCTCGTGTCTGTTCACGGTTCTGTGTACCTGGCTAACCTGCTTATCTCTCTCATCCATCTCATTTTACAATTTTTGGAAATTTTCCACAATAAAATCCACAAATAGGTTTTCATGATACTAGTCTTTACTTCAGTTTGCAAGTCAAGTCCAAAAATGCTTCAGTTTGTGTTTTCAAAGTTGTCTATGATCTCATGGATAGTCTTCCATTGCGTCTTGATTTTTTTTTTCTTTATTATTGCTGACAGTTTTACTGTTTGTTCAAGGTCTGACATCTTCTGTTCTAAATCATTTTGCCAATTGCTGAGACTTTCATATAGTTTTTTTCTTTGAATTATTGAGGTTTCCAATTATAGGAGTTTGCTTGATTCATTTTACCACTTCTACTTCTTTAATATTATACTGTCTTTCTTTGCATCATCTTGCAGTTGTTGAATTGTTATTTCCTGGTCCATTGCTATTTTTAAGAGATCTTTAACTACAATCCTTTCTTCAAAGTCTAAAACCTATCTTCAGTTTCACTCCAATGATTTTGCCAGATTTAAATGGAATTTTAATTTCCTAGATATCTCTTTGAATGTGTTTCTTGTATTACATTTTCCCCTATATTGTTCCTTCAAGGTTTCCATCATTTTCCTATGCTCCTCTATCTATGCCTAATGAGTTCCTTCATTATTGTTGGTATGTCTTTTTTTACTTGAGAAAACTTTCCTGATCTGATTTCCCCTATTGCCTCATGGTTTTGTTTGTCTTTATTTCAGTTGGTATGATTCCAGATATTTCAGGTGTATGTCTTCCAATTTCATTTATGGATTTGTTCTGGGTTGCCTGGAGGTCTTGCCATTTTCTATTTAAAACTTTTTTTATTCTGTTTTCTATGATGATCCTTGTGAGTTTTTGTAGTAGGTAGCTGTATCACTAGTATTAAGGCTGTTTTAGAGAAAGTCTGTTATTCAAGGATGTCTTCTTTATGCAAGAGGTTCTTGGTTTGTGTCTGTCCCAAGATCCTATCTTCCCAGGCAATCAAGAGTAGGATGTTTGTATCTGTTTGCCTCAGTTCCCAGTCACTTGTTGTAAGGCTGTGGTGACATTATTACCACAGAGCTTCCCAGTGTTGTTACAGATGGGAGAACAACTGATTACGACAGATGTGACATCCCAATAAAATAGTACAATTAGCAATAACAATCATATCAAGCACAATTTAGAAACTGACACACTCTGGTAACTATTGATTTTGTATTTTAGACCGTAAAAGCAAAGTCTATAGTTACATAACAGAACTGATCTTAAATTAGGAGTTCCCAGGCAAAGTTTTCCTCTTGGTACAGTGGTTTTACCCCGTAGTGGGAAATGTAGGGAGGATGGTATCCAAAACAAAGACAACTTGAAAGGAAGTAGAAGCAGGCTGGAGGACACAGGATGATCACTCAAGGCTTGGGAAACTAGAGAAGTGTATGGAAAGGAAAGAATGAGTGTTCATGGTCTTGAACTTGGTCTCTGGGTTTCAGAGCCAGAGTTTTCTGTGGCTGGAGTTCTCCCTAGCCATTTAGAAAAGAGAGAGAGAGAAAGAGAAAAAAAAAGAAAGAGAGAAAGAAAGAAAACAAAAGTTAAACAAAGAGAAAAAAAGAAAAAAAGCATATAAAGTAAGATTAAAAATAAAACAAGATAAAATGCTTCTACTGCCAGTGTCTTTGTGGCTGGCTTTCCCCTGGTGGCCCAGACCCACTGTACAGGGGAAGGAGACAGTTACCTGGATTCCTCCCACTGCTCTGACTGCAGAGTCCTGGATTCTTCCTGGCCTGGTTGCCCGACTATTTAAATTTTAAAAATACAGTAGAAGGCACACTGTGGTATTCTATCACGTAAAGCTCTTATTGAGTAAATTCTAGCAGGTTTCTCTCAAATGAAAAAAAGAGATTTTCTTAGTCCTTATTTTTCTACTGACATGGTCTCTGCCTATTGTTTTCCTTGAGTTTTTAGTCTACTATTTGAGACTTTCTTTTTCTTTTGTTTAATTCCCTCCCCTTCCTCCCCTGCAAAAAAGGACAGCTTTGTAAACTATTTATCATTTTATCTCACATAAATGTTAGCCTGTTCACAGCCTCTGGAGTGTTTGGGTCTCACAAGACTTTTTGCAGGTCATCACCTTCAGTTACCTATGATAGCATATGTAGAGTATTTTAACACTAATTGTCTTAAAATGGTGTTTTTGAGATATTTGATTCCCATTAGTCTATTAGTCAATATTCTAATATACATGACTCTTTCTAAAAATATGATACTTATATTTAATGATCTCAACTTTAGTATCATCATTATTTTCTATCTAGAGATCTTTATACAACCATACAACTTTATATGGAAACCTTATGATTCAATCGAGGTCCCAGGCTTTGAAGGTCCTTACTGAAAAACCTACAAAAAACAGCTTCAGAATATTCAGACTGAAAAATACCACCATTTCATTTGTATACTAGATATATTGGTAACCTTGTAAGTTATGGTAGACTTAATTTCACCCAATATTTTACAAGTAGGTGATCTTTCTCCAACATCAATTCACTTCCTGGTTGTCATGGCAACACCACTTATCATATTTTTTAGTAGCTGTATTCTTTCCTCCTATATTGAATTATAACAAGAAGTGTCTGAGCCAAACAGTGATCTTTCTTTCACAAAAATATTCTATGACTTCTCTACTAGAAGTTACAATTTCTTTTAACAATCCTTATATTTTATTCTGGTAAATAGTATCAATGTAGTCAGTAGGGCTTTGTATTGCTTCCATTCACACTTATTTCTCAAAACCCTATAGTTATTCATGATTTTGAAAGAAAAATAAATGTTTAACTCACAATAGTATCACATCAAGTATAGTGAATAATCTGCTCCATTGTATTTCTTAAAGTATCAGTTTAGCTATAAATAAAATAAATTAATTCACTTGTATCATCTTCAAAGATATTTTTCACATAGATATTAAAGTATAATTCTATGTAACACTGTGCTCCTCAAAAACTGTGCTCCTCACATGCAAACTGCATGTTTTCTGTAAAATTATTTAATATTAGAGATCTAGTAAATGTAAACTTATTTGAACTTTTATATACCTCAGCTAATATTAGTCTGGTAATAAGTTTATGTGACTTTGAAACTTCACCTCTGAAGTGCTTTACATGACTAGGAAAAAAAGATTTCTAAAATCCATTACACAAGTCATTGCCTTATAGTTAACATGACATTTATAAACCAATTCAAATGAAGTATTACTGTTGTAAGAATTTCATTTTGGTATCTAACCGTGTAAAAAATCATTTTAATCATAGAGCTTACATTTCACATAGCTAAAAGTCACATTACATTTAGTCTAAACGGTTTTAAGTGTCTAATATTTGATTCATGTAGTAAAGCAGACAAATAATAGTTTAGTAAATATATGTTGGATGATTAAAAATGTAGAGATTTAGATAATAAGTTCAAGGTAGTAGATAAAATCAAATGTCTTTTGATAACTACTAATGAATGCGTATCACCATTCAACATAGAAGTGTTCACAATTTGTCCGGCAGCCATACTTTTCCATTGGATCAGATCTATTAAATGTGTTTTCTCAGTTGAAAGGATTTGCTTTTTTATTACCAAGCTCATATAATCTGTCATTATTTTCTATTCTGATGCACATTCTCTTATCTTAGATTGTTTCAGCAGCTATTTAAAATAATAAATTCTGAAAAAAATTACCATTAAAGGAAAAAAGAAAAGATGATGCCTTTTAACACTGACTTTAATTTTAAAAATCCATTTATCCAGGAAAGAATATTTACAGAGTAGTGCATTACTTTGAGTCAAAAGCAATTTGTGTCATGTTTGATTAGTAACCATTAAGCTTCTCTTAAAATATTCATCTTCCTAATATAGTTCTGATCAAGATTGAATTTCAAAAATCTTATTAAATTTGTTGGTTAAAAGTAATTTTGCATTGTATGTCTAATATTCAGCCCTGACTCAATCATAAACATTTTTGAGTTAATGTATCATATAGAGTATTGTGCTGCTATGAAGTTTATGTATGATATATAGTTTCTGCATGAAATTGCTTGTTTTACACAGATGAACCTAATTTCATCAGACATTGAAAGAAGATTATGAACTGTGTCTTAAAAAATCAGAGAGAGAGACATTTTCTTCTTATAATCCACAAGGATTATTATTCTCTTAGTAAGGAGAGAGAGATGGAGATAATTAAAACTCATTCATTATTCTTCATTCATCGTCAAATTACCCACTGATATGTTTCAACATTAGCTCATTTTGTAGTTATGAAATTGTTCTTAAAGAGAAAAATATGAGTCAACTAGCACAGATTCCCAAGTGAAAAAGTAAAACATTGAAAACAAACTTTATAAATAAATATTAGGAAATAAATATTATAGTCAAATAATACAGGATTTACATAAATATGAATATAGCGGCTCATCTCTACAGTGGTTCTCACAAGACCCATCTCAGAGTCTCCAAGTCCTGTGAAAACTGCCTTCTCCTGCATGCAGCACTGCTGCCCAAGGCTTGTTTATAACCAGCAGCAGATATGAAGGCATGTACTTGATGATAAATTTATAACTGTTGTTTATTTGCATTACTGTAATTAGAAAATTCTCTTTCCTCATTAATTAAAAAAAATAAGCAAGCTTCTATTCTGTAAAGTAATAGCAAGAAAAATGCCTTAAAGAGAAAAAGGATGATTCTAATCAACCTGACAGGAGCCTGAGCTGTTAATCCAAACATTTTATAAGGATCTGAATGTTAATAGAAACCGTGGAAGGAAATTCTTCATCGACAGACTGTTACATTAGGCTACATCCAGTGTTGACCCCATGAGTCAACCTTTGAGGCCTTGGAGCAGAGGATTTACCTAAGCTGCACCTTCATATGTGACGTACAAGCACTGAGAGGTTAATAGAAGTGGGTACCTTGAAGTCACTTGGTTTGTGGCAATATTTCCAAAGAATAATAAACAACTGATACAATAATGAAAAATTCACTTGCTAATATATTGAATGCCAAATTTTACACTTTCACAAATAATTCATATGTCAAAATTCTACATTGAAGTGCCTCAAAATTATTAGAAGTATCAGAGTAGTTGAACATTGATTATATTGTTCTCAAAATGTAGATGATTGAATTCCAGTACTATTTAAACATTTGTCTAAATGCAGTATATATTGGGAAAGGAGAGTGCTTATAATCTGCTTAAAATGTAATTAGGATAAAATAATTAGAAATTTCAGCATGAATACAATAAAGAAATCAGAATTTTAGAACTGCTGAAGAGGTTTGATAATTGAAAGTCAAATTAAGAAAACCTATTCTAGACATAAAGCACAATGACAATGAACACCAGGAAGTCAATGGTCATAGTGCAATTTAAAGGATTTTTTTTTTTAATTAAGAAATTATTTAAAATACAGTTTATGAAATTTTTCTTGAGAAATATTTTAAGTTTTGATACTAGAAGAATTATATAGAAAAATAATTTACTGAGTTCATTTTATCCATGTTACATTTGATATATCAGTATGGCTACTTTACTGAAAATGTATGTAGGTAAGCTTAAGATAAAAGCTAAGTTTAAAGCTGGAAATACACGCATAATTATAAAGACAAGGTAATTATAAATTTTGATATATTAATATAAAAGAACAGTATACCTTAAAAAATAGAATGTACTGAGCTCAAAATAATCAGTAAAGTATAAATTATAAAATATTCACTAGTTATTTTTTATTCATTCTTACTGGAATATTATATTTTTATAGAAAAGTTATATTTACATTTCTATTGAAATTTTAACTGGAAATCATATAATATTGCTAATATAAATCTCAATTTGGGGGTTATACTTGACACAAGCATATCAATATTTACAATAATAGTAACATTATGTGATAAATATACTCATTTAAAATATTTTATATGTAAAATTCTTACATCCAAATATCTCAAAATGCAGCTATTTGGTGAGCCAGTGTCTTTAAAGAGGAAATTAACGTTAACTGAAATCTGTAGGGTGAGCTTTCTTTGAATACGAATAATGTCTAGTAAACAGGAAAACTGGCGATTGGAAAACTGAGATGATATTAGTACTGGGTTTGAGGGCATCAAGGTCTGCAAAGTGAGCTCAGTTCAAGGGACAACTGAATTATACACCGAGATCCTGTCTTAGGAAAAAGATTTAGGGTACAGATAACAAAGTGGAGACACTATGCAAGACATCCCTCTGCAAGCCAAGGAGAAACATCTCCAGCAGGAAAACAAAATTCTGCTTACCACTTGAACTTTGATTTCTTGCAAATCCAAAATTATGAAAGAAGACAAAACAAGACACAACAAGTTTGTGCTTTCGAAACTACCCTGTTTTTGGTATATTTTTATGATGAACTTACAAAAGTCATATAATGAGTAAATAAATTAAATAGCTAGATACGTGCAATACAACACTAAAATAGTAATGAATATGCCTATTTTACTAGTTATATAGTTTCACTGTGACTTACTTGAGAGGACTCATTCTATTTTGATGAATGAGAAAAGAGGAGAAAAGTATTTCTTGAAAGTGTTAAAATACCCATTGCAGATTTCTTTGAACAGATGGAGTAATTATTAACAAGGTCTGGTATCTAAATACATCAAACCCATAGGGGCCGGAAAGTAGATGGCTGCTGCCAAGGAGGGGAGGTTAACAGTTTAAAGTAAAAAGTTTCAGTAATAAAAATGTCTTGAGCAATAGTTTGTTTCTAGTTAACAATAACTTTAAACAACTTAAAATTTTCTCAAAAAAATTGTGCTCTAGCTCCATTTTTCAAATATGCTTTTCAATTAAAGGCCGAGAGTCGTGGATTTTCAAATATCCACTCTACTGGTCAGTTTTGATTGAAAACTTAATATGGCTGAGAGACTCCTGGAGAGGGGACTGGATTGTTAAGGCAGTGATGGCAGTGATCTCAGCAGTGAGTTATGCAACTGAGAGTTCTATGGTGGGTGGGCTTTAAGAAGCTAACACTTATTTAGAGGAAGAAGGTTGTGACAGTATAACTTTAGGGACTGTACCTTGTACTTTCCTTTTTGGCTCTTCCCCAGTGTGCTCCTCCATGGCTGGCATGTGTTGAACAGGTTTTCTGCCATGTGCTTCCTCTATATATACACCTTGTTTCCGGTTTACCATGTACTGAGACCTCTGAAACCATTAACCGAAATAAATCTCACTTCTGTATGTTGAAGGTGTTGGGATTTTAGCTCAGTAATAGAAACTGATACACGCATTCACTTATTTTCTAGCTTCCCTCTTATCCTGTCATTCTGCCAGTAAGAATAAAAAGAAGGAGTTATTCCTGAATTTGGACAAGTGTTGCTGATTTCTAGAATGTTATTGAACAAAAAAGTGGCTTCTTCATTACAAAATAAATCCCCGTATGCTTCACAATTCTCACTTGAATTTCTTCTGCAGAATTTCACATTTTGCTATAATAAAAGCTCATGAACGTTTTTTTCTTCAAAAATGATTTTATACACTGGTTTATAACCAATCAAATTTACTCACATTTTCCTGTATAGGAATACTATAACATTGTATCATTTTGAACAGAAACCTATACAATCAATGTCTTGTTGAATTTTTCATTTTCCTAAGTCCACTTAGTGTGTATGAGAGTAAATATAAGATTTATATTTATATATATATATATATATATATATATATATATATATATATATACATGAAGGCTCTAAAATTACTATCTTCATCATTAAAATTTTAAGAGATACCTAAATGTTTAAAATTACATTTCTTGGTATTAAATACAGGATACTTCCTCAAGGAATTTTCTTATTTACTAGTTTATTTTCTATATCCATTCTTACCATGAGTAATAGCTGTGACTCACCTCAAAGAATATACTCGTTTCTGCTTTTTGTACATTTTAAACTAATTTATTGATCTGGTTTTTGAGACAGGGTATCACTATGTAGTTTAAGCTGGTCTTGAGCTCATTCTATATCCCAGGCAGGATTCACAGTGACTCTTCTGCCTCAGCCTCTTGAGTACTGGAATTGTAGGCTTGGGTCACCACGCACGGGGTGGTTTGCATACTTTTAAACAGTTGCCTATGGACTGTCCTGGTGGGTGCTGACAAACTATTGCAGATAGAGCTTTTTATCTCCTACAATAATCCAAAAGTTTCAACAGATGTGTTAGATAGGGTAAATTAAAATATTTTGTCATTTTCCATTAAAATTCTAAAGTATCTGTAGGTTTGGCTTTCTTTTGATACCTCAAGAATCTCAGCATTTTCTCTTTCCTATAAAAGACATAGGCCATTAAATACCCACTCCTGGAAATATATAATTCATGATGCATCTTCTATATAATTTACCAAATTTAAATGCATACAGCATATGTTGTCATATAGATTCTTATTTTGATCCCATATTTAAACGTCTTGATGTTAGCTTAAGAAAACTATTGCTTTAAGAAGATAGTCTCATCAGCACACATGCTAAAATTTACTTCTCTAAAGATAATCTTGAAAACACATTTACAACTGGTGTTTTTGTCTCTTAATCAATGTACATGACAGAAAGAAATACATAACATGAATATTTGAGAGAAACTGATGAGATGAATGATAGGAATGTCTTTAAAAATAACTCCTTTAGATTCTGATTAGAACAAATTATCTATTACCTAAATTTAAATCTGTAAATGCAAAATCCATCACTCCAGCATCTTATCCTTATGAGAAACACATCCTTCTAAATTAAGCACATAATTGCTTGCAAAGTTCTTCAGAAAAAGTTAACTGAGGTCGTGTACATCTATATTTTATACTCTTTTCAGAAGGCATAATACAAATTTTGAATATATCTTATCTGTTATCAGTTTTCTATAGTATACATCTTTTAATATATTAAAATAAGATGGAAATTTATATTTTCCTTTAATATATGATAGGTGTGATTCTATGGCTTTTATACACTTGAAATTGAATCCTGATTTTGCTAGTTCTACATAATCATGGGTATTTAAATTTTTTCTCTCAGTTTTCTCACTTTTAGAATAATGAGTCTTATTAGCATTATATAAGAGCATGCAAGTCACACACACACACACACACACACACACACACACATATTTATATATATAACCCTGACACAATCTAGTCAACAGTTATTAATGATAATAATAAACACTTTATCACTATATGACTTTACCAAGGAGTCCAGTAATCCAGTTTTAGACATTTTTAAATATCAAAGTTAGTTTCATTTACCATGTTGCTACATTTCCATCAGATGTTAAGGTGAAATGAAATTATTCTTCTTCAACAAAGAAACTTGAGTGAACAGTAAGGCTAACAAGTTTCCTGCTTACTAAGATGTTATTTTTCTAATTAAAATGCACTGCTTTGGTGATATATGATAGTCTGATTAGATCCCTCAGCTTTCATCCCTTCCTTGAACTTAGTATCCTAAGGAGTTCCTTTGCCATGTTCCACAAAAGTGGTTTGAAGTAGAGAAGAAAAGTGTGCATCTTTGTGTTCACCTATCCCAGTTTTTCAGGGTTTCTCAAGGTGAAACTTTTTTTGCCAATACTATATGCAGAGAAGAATATTGTATTTAATCTGAATAAAGTCTTTAAGAAACACTACAATGTACTCGTCTCTCCTCATCTTCCTCAATAATAATATTAAATCAAGGAAAGCGAATGCTTTTTCAGCTGGAGTCCTTGAAGAAAATCGTACAGTTCACCTGAGCATATCTGAGCTGCATACCTAAGGGGTTGAAATAGATAGCTTTTCTAAATAATGATATGAGGACTTATTTTTCAACTGGGTGCTACTTATGATAAAGTCATTTGTATAAAAAAGAGAAAATAGTGTTTCACTTCACTGCCTTCACAAAAAATAATAAAAAGGAATAAAGAATAAAAGAACAATTTAAATAATAAATTAAAAATTATTTGTCCTTTTAATAATTCCAGAGATGAGGTAATTTATTGAAATAAGAAAACATTTGACATACAAATAATATAGAATTTTATTGTTATGCGAGATATAATGGTTATTCTTTGAGTCAAGTTCTCCAGATCATGTTGCCTAGTTATTTGATTAAATATTTTCAGGAAGGTTTCTGAATGAGTGTTATTGAATGAGATTAACACTTAAAACTGTGAATTTTGAGTAAAGCAGATTATTTTGCTTAGCATGAATTGGTCTCATGCAATCAGCTGAAAGCAGGAAAGAAAAAAAGAAAAGAAAGACAAACCCCCAACTTCTTTCCACTGATAAGAAATGGTCAGTAGATGGCCTTGCATCAATCTATGATCATCATCCTTGGTTGTCCAGGATTTCATCATGCCATGAAGATGCCTGTGTTGCCAGCCTCTGTGATTGCCTTAGATAATTTCTTTAAATAAACCTCTGCATATATGCACACAGACCCCATTGGTAGTGTTTCTCTGTTGAACCCTGATTGGCAGAATTTTGTACATGAATGGTTCTAGATGAGTATAACTATAAAGGGGAGCTTTCTCAATTGCCTCTGGAGTTTCTGTAATTGGCATATATATGTGTGTGATTGAATTATCAGTATTGTTAATTATCTATGTTATGTCTATTGCACTGATTGGAAGAAAGAAAATATTATTGGAATGGAGATATAGACAAACCCCAATTAAGCTGGAGACATTGATGTCTCAAGTTTTGATAAATATTTTCTGGCAGTAGAGGAATACAATTATTAAAATTGTATAATTGTAATATTATAAAATTTTGTCAAAGTAAACACCAATCATCTTTCCTTGGACAATTATCTTATACAATACTGCTGATTCCCTTCAAGATCTTATCCTCAAAACCCTCTTTACTAATAGGCTTTTTAATCCCAAGTACAGTACTACCTAGGCTAGAAAGGTGAGATAAAAATATGACCCATAAAAAAATATGCTGCATTCCAAGGTAACTACTTGGTTTTCTAACTTATAGAAATATATCTGGAATATATAATGAGTATTAATGTGAGAAAATTTTGAAAAAAGTACATAATTGAATCAGATGAAAATTTTTGACATGAATTTGCTTTGCAGAGATTCTAAATTTAATGTTTTAGCACAAGAAGTTGGAAAGGGCTCAAGAGGTTGTTTGGCTTGACTTTCTGAAATTTAGACCAAAAAGTAGCTGATACTGACACAGCTGAATATCCTAAACTTTTTGGAAATAATAGGGCTGTTTCTATGGAGGAAACGTAGCATTTAGGTGTGCTTCTTGTTGGAATATTTAGTAAGATAAAAGTATACTTTTTCTGAATTTAATACTGCTTCCAAAACTACCTTCTAGAGACTGACAGAAAGCAGCATTCCCTATGGTAGTATTTTACACAACCAATCTAATCAAGGTACTCACATCACAGTACAACAAGAAGAGGGAAATGAATGCCTGGGATGGAATTCGCTGGCCTTTACCATGTTCCCTACTGCGATGGGCTGAATGAATATTGGTGAACCCTTGAAATTCTTGTACTGAAACATTTACATTCACTGTTGTTTTATTTGGAGATGGACTTTCTAAGGGTTTAAATTTAAATGAAGGTTTAAGCATGGTAGTTTAATCAAGTAAAATTAGTGTTTTTATGACAAGAGATGCCAGGGTTGGTTTTGCCCTCCCACCCTCCCCGGTCTCCATCTCCTTTTCCCTCTCCTCCAACTCCCTCTCCCTCTCCCTCTCCTCCAGCTGCACCTGCATGAAAGAAAGGTCATACGAGGACACAGATCACAGCTGTCTACCAGCCAGGACAAGGGCCCTCGCTGGAAACTGAGCTTGTTCTCAATGTAATCATGAACTGTCAGTCTCCATACTGGTGATAAAAATTAGTTTTGTTGTTTGAAATACTACGTCTGTGGCATTAATTTAAAGCAACCAAAAAAGGCTAATACTCCTACCATTTTGAGCAGTTAGATTGATAGATTGAGACCTGTCACTCACCAGATGCTGATGCATTTCAAGGTTAAGGAAAGGTTCTTGGATACTTTGGATGCTTCAGTCAAGATGTGCTGAGTGGAGTTTGCTTCTTCCATTGTTAGGAATCAAACCTCCAAGTATCAAGCAGTGGGAATGGGTTGATGGCACTGTTTACTACTTGTGGTGACTCAATATCAAACTTTTGTTTCCTGTTCCTTTGACTTTATTCCTGCTGTCCTAGACGTCTTAGTTCTCACGGGAGATACTTCTAATAGAAGACATAAATGTTCATACTGCTCAGTCACTTTTTGTTCCACATTTCTTTGAAACAACAGGCAAAGGAGAGTTATTCTGCTGGCTGGGGTGATTCATCCTGGCTACCCAAGAGACACTGGACTCACTGACATCTGTATTCAGAAACAGCTACAATGCCAAAATGAATTAAGATGTGTTCTGTACATGTACTGACTCCCCACAACAAATGTAATCATTATGTACTCTAAGTAGGTACTAATAAATATTTAAAAAGAATCAGTCGCCATTAAAAGGTGATACTTTTTTTCTATAACTAGATTTTCTTGTTTTAATATTTCATTAATTTTACTATGTAGCATAGACCCAAAATAGAAGGGAAAAATATGAAATTACTAGAAAGTATCATAAGAGCAGAATAACTCACTTACCATTGTTTTTTTTTTTTTTTTTTTTTTTTTTGTTTTGTTTTTCAGTCTTTCCTTTTAGGAAGTCTATATTCATACTTCCCTGACTTTCACTGATATTCATCATTTACAGAAGAAACCTGTTTCTTTTTTAAATGATATAATGGTAGTAATTCTCCTGAACTGTATTTTCCTCCTTGTAAATATTCAATATCATTGCATTTTGTTTATTTAGGACTGCAAATCACTCCTTTTGGTACAGTGATTACTATTTTTTCCCAACTAGACTCTTAATATATAAACTGCATGTGTCTGTGGTATTCCTAGTACAGGAAATATTTTTATAATATCTTATCTATACTTTTTCAACACAAACCTCTAGTAATATTTTGCCATTATTTGAAGAAGTAAAACCTACACATATTCAGTTATATCAATACAGGTGCAGTGTTATAAATTCAGAATTTATTTATAAATTATATCTCTACTTGTGCCCCCAAAGTAGGGTTCAAATACACACATGAAAAGTGCCAAATCTTTGAATTCATGGCCTTTAAAAGTACATTTATGTTGAGAACTCTTTCTTTGTCTTCATTCTTAGGACAGAGTATATTTTAATCTTTGAGTCAGTTCTAGCTTTGAAACATTTCTTCCTTTCCTCTTTTGTTTGAACTGCTTTTTCCCTGATGGCAAAAGTATTTTTTATTAGGCAGTTACCTGTGTTTCAGTGGATCAGACGTTATGAAGCATGTTAGAGACAGGGAATTCGGAATGGAGCTGCTTTGCACCAAATACTCCACCTAAAGTTACTTCAATGTTAGTTCATTCCTATTATTTCAGTTTTTTCCAAGGAGTAGGATTTATTTTGGTTTATAATTTCTGGCATATCAGAAACTTGATCAGGAATTTTGATGGTTAAATCTATGATTTAGGGGACAAAAGCTGCTTCATCCCATTGCCTTTTATTTCGGAAGGTCCCTATAACGTTTATTCTTTTATTATTAGCACGCGGTGGACTTAGCAGTGGAATTGGGATGCGTTACGTACATGTGCCAGCTCCACACAGGGAGCCTACACATTATATACTGCAAACATAAGAAAAGAGGGAAGGTGACTGAGGAAAAAGGATGATGTTATAAGGAACTGAGATGGATTATACACATGAGCCAACTTCTCTCAAGAAATATAATCATTTTCTATGACATGCATTTTATATAACACACATTATATATATGACAAATAGACTATATATATATATATATATATATATGCCTTACGTATGACACATTCATATGTGTATTAATAAATTTATTTTCCTGTCTTTGGCACTTTTCATGACTCACTTCTCAGAAATCTTTCATTTTCAATGTGATACTGACTGTATCATTTTTTTTTTCTGCTTTTACTCTTTGTCTTTCTTTTCTTCTTTTTATTCTCCTAACTATGTATTCTTAGTGGCTCACTTTCTCACACTTCTGTCCGATAATCATTTTTTCCTGATACTGATGAGTTTAAGCTTCTTTTACCCTCTAAAAATCTAGCTTATTTAAGTAGAATGACATAATCTTTTAAGCCAAACACTTTAAATTTTAGTTTTCAAACTCCAAAATGAAAGATAACCATTACTGAAATTGAAATAGGAGAATTTGTTATAATAAAGTGATTTCATATGCCATATGTTTTCCTTTTAATATCTACAAATTAAAGTTATACAACATTGAAATGTTTATCTACATGCTCAAATTATGACTTTACAGCCAATTTTCTGCTTAAAAATATAGATCTAGAAATGTTTTGTTGTTCTTGCAGCAGTTTATATTTTGTATACAGAAATGCATATGCAATTTCCACTTATTGTTTCCTTTGGTTTTGAAATATATATATATATACATATATATTTTTCCCCCCTGTGCTGGGGATCGAACTCACGACCTTGCGATTGCCAAGCATGCACTTACCCCTGGCCCTGAAATGTAGTTTTATAGTAATATCATTACTATTGTATTAGATATTGAAGTAGTAATTAAGATTGTAATCTGAATAAAGCATCCGTCAGATCCTAGAAATAACTAGTTACGTGTCTTTGGGAAAGTTGCATAACTTCTGTAATTGTTAGTTTTCTCATGTGTAAAATTAAAAAAGATATAGTCATTACATTATGTAGCTAGTGCGTTATATATTATGTAAAAACTGTCCAGTATTTAGAAATAGTAGTTAGGATAAATTATACCAAAGTAATTTTACCAAATGTAAGAAAATATTCAGATTTATTCTCTATTTAACAATAAATCATTTCATTGGAAGACTAACTACCAGGAAACCAGAACAGAAAACTAAATATATTCAATTGAGAAGAAATTCAGGAGATTATGTAATATTTTAAAATGTAGTAGTCTAATAACTTTTTATCATAGATATGTGTAATATTTTAGCACTTTAATACTCATAATTTGAAAGAGAATGATATCATACACATTGAAGGAACGATAACTATAATTATTTTCCTAAAGTATTCACATTGCAGAATGAAAAGTCGAAAATAAATTACATGATCTACATCTCAAAAGCCTGCATTTAACATTTGATTTTTACACACAAGCATATCACAGTGGTAATTAAATTTGATAAAAAACTGTATAAAACCATTTTATTTATTAAAGCTGATATTTACTGATATTTATATTTTTAATTATTGTGATGCTGTTTTTTAAAGCACCAAAATCTTGTACTTAAAGTACACAAAAAATATAGGAGTACCATCTAGTGGTAAAACAGAAGGTGAGCAGGAAACCATGGGAGAAAGTGTGGAAGCAGGGCAGGGGAATACGCAGCCAGAATGTATTTGCACAGTAGATTAAGGTTATGGCTAGAGTCAGAAAATATCCAGGAAGAGTCTATGTACATTACTGTGAGTATGGCTTGTACAACACTAAAATCTTTAAAGTGTGACCAACAGGACATCCTTGTACATCTGCTATACTTCTGATCACATTTCTATATAATTTAAATAGAAAGCATTCCAGAATTGTTATTTATTTATTTATTTTAGTATATGTGGTGCCTAATTAAGCACTCTTGCATCTTTAAGGTTGAACCTTTTAGAATTTATCACTCATTTACCAGAAACAATTGATATGTGACTGACCCAAGGGGAGGCAATATGCAAATGCTGTATACTATACAGAAATGAACATTCTGCAGAATGTTATGTTAATAAAAATTCTCTTACAATAAAGACAATTCTATCAGCTATAATAATTTACATTGAAAGACAAATTATCCTAAAATTCACATAAAAATAAAACCCACACGCTCAGTTATTGATAGTTGTTTAGTAAATAATGGAAGCAACTCTTCAAATTTAAATTGAGGATTTAAACTGAATTTAAAAACTAAAATTTAAATTCAGTTTAAATTGAGGATTTCAACTGAATAAACAAAAGAATTTTCTCTCAAGATATTTATCAATAATGTATATTGAATTTGAATGTGGTGTTAGTGCCTAGGAGATAGCAAGTGGTAACACTCTGATAAAGTTAGTGAAATTCCAATCTTTGCCAAATGAATTAAAACCATTATTAGAAGTAAACTTTGAATTTGAACATTATGAATAAGTAATAACAAACATAACACAAATGCAGTCAGAACACAAAATGTTTACTTTTAACTATACGGCAGAAAGAGTTGTGAGTTATGCTGTGAAAGATTGTTCATATGCACCTATATGAAAATGAATTAATGTCATATGTAAAGTAAGTGACGCTGCATCATGCCTGACATAATGTGTGTGTCTCTCTTAAAATTGTAATGAGTCCAATGAGCTACCTGCTTTTAACCTTCTTTAATCAGCATGCTTGTTTTCCAAACAAGAGGCTGTCCATTCACCATAAACTGCCATCAATGTACCTCACAACTCTTTCTGGTCAGTAAATTGTTATTCACTACCTAAGTGGCCATGAATGCTTCAGGAGACTGCAATGTTATCCCTAAGGGAAAATAAGCTACTTGCTCTTCAGACCTCTGTAAGTACCCCTTCAGTGTGTTCCTATATAAACCATTTCTCTTTTACTATGGAACACTTGTGGAGACTGTTTTTCCTACTGGAGGATTCCTTTAATATCACCTATAGACATAAGCATATTAGAGTTTTCAGGGTTATATCATGTCCCTCAATTACAGGAACAATTTTGAATAATATTTAAATCATACCAGTAAGTACATCACAAATACACTCTGTCATGGTTACTTAATCTTCAGCCTAAGGATTTCAAAGCTTGATCAGTCTCACCATACACAAAGATACTGCCAGATTACTTCTCCAAAGACGAGAGCAGATACCTGACATTTCTTGACGAAGGCAAGTTGTATACTACACAGATAGCCATAACAAGATTTTAAGCTGGAAGTTTGCTAGTTTATTTTTTAAATTTTTATTTTATTTTATTTTTTATTGCCTACCTGTTTATAGTATTAGGATGACAATCTTAGTGTATAATGTTGGATTTAAAGAACAATATAGAGGGCTAGCGATTTAGCTCAGCGGCATAAGTGCCTGCCTTACAAGCAGGCAGTCGTGAGTTCTATCCCCGGTATCGATTAAAAAAAAAAAAAAAAGAACAATATAGAATTGTCTCTATCCTTAACATATTTAATTAAGCTTGAAGACATGGATACATATGTGTATATGTATTTATGTATGTGTGTGTGATTATACCCCCAAAACTACTGTGTACTGAATGATTTCTGACGTGATATGCCTGCCAGGTGAGTCTTTACTGAAAAGACCACCTAGTTCTGAGACTAGTATGTCACTTGACCATGGCTCTTAGGTTTAGATATCTCTAAAATAGCAAGAGAATGTGATGATCATGAGTGTGGGGTAGTATTTGAAGCTGTAGTAAACTATTAAGATACAAAGTCAGAATAGATGTAGAAAGTTTGTGAAGTTCCTAAAACTAAAGGGATTGATTTAAAGCCATGCAATTAGATTCAGACAAACACCTGAAAAAAAGGCATATTCTTTCAAATACCAGGACAGAAAAATTGTCTGGGTTGATGTATGAAAATATACACTGTTATTTAGGATGCCTTAATTATCTCTGTCGTAAGCTAAATGATGGCTCCACTCCTGCTTTGAAAAATATTTTACCTTTTATGGTAAAAAGTATTTGAAAGTATTTTGGAATTATGAAGCAAAATGGGAAGAATTTCATAAATTATGTAGGTGAGTCATGGCACTTTTAAACTTTATACAAGGTCTCTAATTCAGAAAAGTCATTAAAGAATTCCCCTTACTGTTTTGCATTTTGGAAAATGTCTTTTACTTCAAAGACACACCTCTTGCCAAGAGCCATGACCATAAAGTGCAAGAGGCCTCTAGAGTCTGGGAAAGGTTAGAGAAATTTTCCCTCTAGCCTTCAGAAAAAAGCAGATGTGCTCTCACTGTGTTTGGTTCAGTGAAACTTGTTTTGAATTTCTGACTGACAGATTTGTACAATGAAGGGGACTAAAATCTACCTTATGTAAATTTCACCAAGTCACTTCTTTCTTTCTCTATGTGGAAAAAGTGTGATTAATTGTAAACAAATTCTTTTCTAAGGGATTTTTTTTATGTCTAATCATCTGTTGTAGCAATGTGATCAAGGCCATTTGTCCAAGGTGTTCATTCAAACAGCACAATTTTTCAGGTTTGAAATTGTAAATTACATTGTAAGTCATGTATCAACCTTACTTTAACAAGAGGGAGATATTTTGGCCTAAGTAGAAAGCTGATATAAATAGAATAGGGATAATTCAAATGTTTGGTGTAGTGAGCTTGTGTTTATGCCATAAATGACTCATCAAAACAGTACAGAAATATAAGACCAAGGATTCAGGAATAAAGTCTGAACTCTAATCAAAAGACCAAACAATCAAGAAAAGAGATACCTATGAAGATACTTGGTGACAAAAAGATAGAAACAATAGCCAGGATGAATTTTGTGCCATCTCCACAGTTCTCAGGTCAGGATTAGGCTGGTCACATATCAGTCTCAGAAATGTCAGCCTCAGAAAATGTCAACCTCAGAAATGGAGCTCACAGACTTTGGGAGACAAAGTAATTTAAAAAAACATGTCAGGCGAACACAGAACTTCAGCCGTGTGGCAGTATCACAAAAGCATAACTTTTATGTCAACTTCTGATAAAATAGCAATTAACATAAATTACTATGGAGAGTTTTCAAAAATTGTAAAGACAATTAGTGATAATTTAGGCTTCTTATGTGTCTCAGGAACTTTGGAATTAATTAGTTGTAGGAATAATTCTCATGTGAAAACACCAATATTTTAACTATAATCAAATGTGTATGTAAATATGCATACATGATAGTATGTTATAAAGAGTCAAAAAAACGTTTATGAAGTTACAAGTTTGCCATAACAAAATATCTGAGACTACTGGGTTAGACAACAGTGATGTGTTTTCTCTTCAAACTGGACTCTGGAAGTCTAAGATCAAGAGGACCCAAATCATTAGGGTGGTAGGGCTCTGTGCCTTGTTCCTCGAGTTCTCATTTTGCTTGTGCATAGCCCCAAAAGAGAGACAGACAGAGGGAGAGAGGTAGAGAAAAAGGTGCCACTGTACTTCCAGGACAGTGGGTTCAGTAAGTGGGTCTCTTATGTGCCTTGGAACGGAGCTCCTGAAATAGGGGTCTGCTTGGTCAGCACTGGGAACTTGGGGCTCTTGATTATGAAAACTGTTCATAAACCTCATTGGGTTTCATAGTTTTATATTTCATCCATGCTCAACCTGAAAACATTTAAGAAGCTTAACTCTTATGGCAGCAAAATAGTTTAAGCAAAGAATATTTAGTGCACTATCCTGCTTTTAAACTGAACTTTCAGAAGTACGTGCAAAGATAAATGAATAAATATTTTTCAGTTGGACTTCTTTTCCTTTTTTTTTTTTTTTTAATTTTTATTTAAGGAGAAAAGAAAAGAAAGAAAAAAAAACAGTGAAGGGGTACAAGTTATACAGGTTTACAGAATAAAAAATGCGCAGTAGGAAATCACTAGTTAATGGATTACATATTGCCATCTTAGAAATAATTGTTCAAGTCACAAAATTAAAGCTTGTAGAGTGGACATTCCAACAATGATACTGCAAACAGTTCTGTTCAATGATCCAATAAAACTCTGTGATATCATTTTCTATCTTATACTTTTAAATATACATGCAGTTATATAGTTTAGAGCACTTTCTTTTCCTCTCTTTTGTACAGTGACTATTACACATTTTGGGTTTCATTGCTCCCACAGTTCTTGTTGCTTTTTTGGAAGAGAGTAAAACCAAATGTGACATAACAGAACAGAATCGGTCAAGTCAAAAGGGTGGACATAATAGATAATATAAAAAACATAATACAAGGTGATCAACAATGGTTACCATAATGCCTCCCGCTATTTCTAATAGAATTGCCTATATCATTAGTTGTAATACAATTGAACAAAACCGTAAAGAATAAAACCGACAAAACCAAAACATTGGAGACATTGTAGGTCTTCAGAAGTAGATAAAAGTCAACGAGAATGGGCGTTATAATGAATCTCATTATCTTCTCAGCTGATGCCTAAACTTTCGAACCTGATACTATCCAGCAAAACAGAATATAGGAACCTCAGTCAAAAACAAGATGGTGAGAGTAATACAGGGCTTCAAATTGAGATAATAGAAAGTCAAAGTGGGTTACTATATTATATCCTGCTATATTTTTCCCTGTAATTAAATGGATAAAAATAAAAAAGTAAATAATGGAGTGGAGATTGAGAAAAAAAGAGGGCATAACAGTGAAACAGGGCAGATCAAAACATAACCATTTAAGCAGAATAGTGTTTCACCATCAGCTAATCCTGACCCAAAAATGGTTACCATATTGACTCCCTCCCTGAAGTCCTTGAGTACAACTTCATATACTGTAGCATTAAGTATATCAAAACAATGTAAATCCATTTAAGAGAATGACAGCATTATAGAGTATTTAGAATCGACTAACAGAAAATGAACAATGGTCTCTGTATAATCTCCTTGTCTTTAAAAGGTTTTTTCTTATACTATCGTACATAACAAAATCCAATAAGCTACAACCTGTTTAGACCATTGGAGACAGAAGAACAAAAGCTAGATGAGACTTCAAAACAAGATGGTACTAAATCAGCATTACCTATTAAGATGTCATTTTCTCCAAAAAAAGCTGTTCCTATCATCCAATCTTCTCTGTCTCATTTCTGTTGAGCTCTTTTTCTGTCAGTAGCTGTCAGTTTGTCTTCTTCGTTTTGGTCTCTGCTCTATTCGTTGTGGCCTCCCCGCCCCTATTTCTGGGTTCTTTGTATTTTTCTTTTTTTAGAATATCCTGCAATACT
Organism: Cavia porcellus; assembly: GCF_034190915.1. NCBI lineage: Eukaryota > Metazoa > Chordata > Mammalia > Rodentia > Caviidae > Cavia > Cavia porcellus. The sequence continues at coordinate 20,163,170 of NW_026947494.1, read as the reverse complement.
TTCTGTAGGGTTGGATTGGTGGTTGCAAATTCCCCCAGTTCCTCTTTATCTTGGAAGCACCTCGTTTTTCCATCAATTTCCAGGGACAGTTGTGCAGGATATCTCAATCTTGGCTGTAGATTATTATCTTTCAAAGCTTGAATTATTTCTCCCCATGCTCTTCGTGATTTGATGGTTTGTGAAGAGAAATCTGCTGTAATTTTGATGGGTCTTCCCTTGTAAGTGATCTGTTTCTTGTCTCTTACAGCTTTTAATATTCTGTTCTTGTATTGAATTTCTGGAATTTTTATTATTATATGCCTGGGTGTTTCTCTGTTAGGGTTGTAGGTAGCTGGGGTCCTGTATGCCTCATACATTTGAGTATCTTTACCTTTTGCTAAATTAGGAAAATTCTCCTGGATTATTTCTGTGAGTAGCTTTTGTAGTTCACTTGTTTGTGTCCCTACTTCTTCTTTTATGTTCTTAATCCTTAAGTTATGGCTCCTCTTATCATCTTCTTGTCTTTGTATTATTGCTGTGTTTCTTTGTTATTTTAAAGAAGTTTTTCATTTCATTCTCCCATGTTTCAAGTCTGCCCTCCAATTCAGATTGGACTTCTTTTCCTTAAAGAAGCATCTGCTCATTACGCCTGCTGTAATAGATCGACTTGTGTTCCCTCCAAAGTTCATACTGAAGACCTATCCCCCTGGTAACACTGTATTTCCAAATAAAGTGTTTTAAGGAGATGATGAAGGTAAAACAGGTCATAAAATAAAGCGTAAGTCGAAAAAGAAAAAGAAGCACCAGCATCCCTTCTCTGTCTCTTCTTCTCATTGGAAAATCATTGTGACTGCACAGGAATTTCAGCACAGGAAGTGAGCTTCAGCAGGAATGTCCTGATAGCAGCTTGATTTGGGGCTTCTGGTCTCCAGAACTGTGAGAATGTAAATGTCTGTTGCTTTCAGTTACCCAAACACTGTTCCCTATTAAAGCAATTACTACTAAAAATGTCCATTTTCCTCATGTTTATCAAATTTTAATTCAAATATTGAGAAAGAAAATATGCAAACAAAATTAAATAAATTGTATTACAATGTGTAGATTAGAATGTATATTCTCAAAGACTTTTACTAAACACCAATTCATTTTAATTAACCAGCTAACACTGATTTTGCCTGCATGATTTCTAAACTCAGGGAGACTGAAATATTATTAACTTTCTAACACATATTGTATTTGCCAAACCAAGTAAAAGTTGAAGACTACGTACAGAATCTAAGAAACATATATATTGAGGTTAATGATTAAATATGAAGAATGCTAATTTTTTATTTCTAATGAAGTTTGGTCAATGACACAACTATTAACTCATATTTTTTAAAAAAAGAATTGATTCTTGGTGAAATGAAATAGCATTCTCAGAAGTCTCCAGAAGATGGTGTAAGAGGAGTAATCAAAGTGGAGATTGTAATGTTATGGATTTTGTATTCTCAATGATTACTCTACTCTGTTTATTCTAGTGAATTTTTGAGTAATATAAAGTACATTAATATGAATAAACACATGGCAAAATATATTTGAATGATTTCTGCTGTTTTAAACTATCACAATTGATTCAAATGTAAATAGCAAGAAATGCACAATGCTACCCTATTCTTCATCGTTCCTAGGCAAATCTATTTTAAATGACATTTGCTTACATATGTATATAATCAGTATTTCATATAGAATATTTTCAGGTGGCATGTACTATATCTTTCAACATAGTATATTCACTTTTATGACTCAATTTTTGAACACAACTTATGAACAGTAATTCAAGTGGAATTATTGTTCTAATTTAATTTACATTATTCTGTAAATGTTACCTTCAGTATGTGAATGTTTATAAATATCTTGCTAGGACTCAGTCACTATATGTTTCTTTTCTTAATAGTATTAATACAAAATCAAATAAGTTTGATTTTTAATGAAAATTTCAGACTGTCACAACTCAGAAAGATGTGGTCTAAAGTTAAAAGAATGTAGCATATTAAATATAAGTGGATATTCTCTTGTACACAATATTATTTGATCATTGCCACAAAAGGCCCCCATCCACTCCATGTTAGAATAATGATGATTATTTGATGGGTGAAATGGTAGGATCAGAATCATTTTTTAGAAGAATTTTGCTTCATTATCTTTGTTCTTCCACATTCCTACAGATTAAACAAGCGGGATGCACCTTTCCACTTCCCTTCTAATGACTCATCTAAGATTTATACTCATGTGCAAAAATAATAATCCACTGTTCTAGTGGTAATGATTACCAGCCCTCCACCTGACAGGTTTATGTTACAGATCGCTCTTCTGTTTTCTACAAGTTGTAACACCAAGCCTTATTGTTGACACAGTGTTTTGTGAAGCAGATTTTTGTATCTGCATTAGAATTAGGATAATTTTGTCCTTCCATAATCTGAACTTCATTCATTTAAAAATTTAATAGTTACTACAAATGTAGGTATTTTCCTGGTATGTAAGGCATAATTAAGTAATCTCACTGCCATTATTACCCATTAATAAGTGTTGAATGCATTTTAGTCCAACTTCTCTCTTTCTCAGTTGTCAACATGGCTCATTTTAAAGTGAAGTGAATGCTAGGTGCACATTTCCTGCAATCTGCTCTCTCTAGGAAGAGGTAAATCCTTCTGAAGTACCTGCTTTTTGCTCCCTGTTCACTGTATCGCGTACTGTACTCCCAATGAATTGCTGATTAGTTTTGCTTACTTACCTCCATAAACAAAAATCCTGTCACGGTTCAATTTGAGACACATAAAATCTAATGTTCTCGTGTACTCTTTGTCAGACATTAAGGACAGTGCCTTTCCTTATTTAAGCCTGAATTCGCTTTCATTTGATATGTCATCATTTTATTGTCATTGCTATTAGCAATTATAAGAAATTTCCATCATTATTAAATTAATGAAATGTTCTGTTTTCTAAACTTTATAGACATGCATTATTTCTAGGTATGTAAATTATTTTGTTAGTGTGTAATTCACTACATTTAATTCACAGCAGTATCTATGTCAGGTAATCAAGAAATTGCTGATGCTTCATTAGATGACCTATAGAACCAACAGCTTAATTTGAAATCTAGTCTAAAATATTGATGGGTGATAGCAATATTTCATTTCTGTATTCACAGTTCTTAGTTGAGTCTAGTATACAGTGTTGATTTCAGAAATTTCTAGTTTGTTTTTTCTATTGGTTATTTTTTCTGCTATTTATTGTTGCTTTTGTTCTTCTGAGCTGTCTTGTACACATGAAAAAAAATTTAAAGTATACTTCTTTGTTGATTTACAATAAACTAAACGTTTGTGACCCTTCCAAATCCAATTTTTGAAACCCTAATCCAAACCTAATTGTATTTGAAACCCTAATCCAAATCTAATGGAATTTTGGAGAGCCAATTAGCTTATGAAAGTGAAGCCATCATTGGGAAGTTGAATGCATCCATGAAAAGAGGACAGTGAGCTAGCTAGTTATCCTTCCACGGGAGAACATAAGCAGTCAGGAGCCTCCCAGAATATGGATCCACACAGAGCTTAACAGTTCTGAGATCCTAATCTCAGGAGTGGCCTTCAGTTACTTGACCTGGGGAATTGACTGCGGAAAATAAATGTCTACTGTCTTCATAATCTGTGCCTTCTGCGATAACTATTCATAGCATTCCAAACTTAATAAGACAAAAACTGGTACCAAGAATTGGAGCTACTGTAATACACATTTAAAACACTTCTCTGAGAGTTAGCAGTGGGTACACACTGATGGAGTTATGAAATGCTTTCCAGAACAATTAACATTGCAATGCATCCATCTTAAGGGTGATGTAAGGTTTCAAAAGAAAAAAGAACTAAAAGCCTCTATCTTCTTAAATAATACATTAGTAATCAAAAATAATTCTTAGAGAAATATGGACAATAAAGCTGTTCTAACAAGATCTCAGATAGAAATGAGGGCCATATGATTGGAAATATGAAGGTAATGATGGTCGTTATAAAATGTACAAGAACAGTGGAATTGTGTTCATGACCTAGTGGTCTGTGGAACATAGAATTACAGGAAATGAAAATAGTTGTATAACTGAGACTATAAACAAAATACCGAAAGAGTGACATGGACACTGCTGATGGTGTACAGTGACAGGTAAAAAAGAGGTAAATGAGTTAAAAATGAAACCACTAATTCAGAAAGAATTAAATCATAGAGATTTGGAAAAGGTTTAATTTGCACATCTTAGAAAACAAGAAAGCACATTTAGGAGAGAATACTAAGAGTGTAGCAGACTGGCCATTTGGAAAGAAGTTATTACAGATCTGAAACAAAGAGATATCAGCTCCCCAGGAGAAAAACTGCTAGTTTGAACTTAAGAACTAAGAGACTTGAGAAATAAAGAAAGTTATCACAATTTTGGATTTCACAAGATAGAGCATAAATCTATCTGTAAATATGCTCCATTCTTTAAAGCAATACAAATGATTCCAAAGATAATTTAAAGATCATCAGACCTATGACTTCAGATGATCTCTTCTCATTTTTTATTATGATAGCTTGTTTTCACATGGCAGAAGATTCCTGCAAATACTATGAAGTCATGTAAGGGATCACCAACCAAACAAAACTTCATGAAAAGGACTGCCATCTCACAGGGCTTGAAAGGCAATGGATGAGTGTCTTCTCTCCAGTTCAAACTGGGCAGGGGCGTGAACTGGAATTCAGCCAAAGAAGGCATGCAGAACTGTGAGATGGATTAGGCATCACTGTTATCAAACACTGTTCAGCTGTGCCCACTGGAGTGTCAATCCATAGGCCCCCAACCCAACTGTCAAGCCCAAGGAAAGTCCAGATATGTATAGGGGTATGCAAAATAAAGGCTATATACCAGCATTGACCATGGTTATATGAGTTTTCGATGAAAGAGATGAAGGACTCATGCAATGAAATCTTGCTAATTTGGACTTAATATCCACCAGAAATCACACACACACACACACACACACACACACACACACACACACATACACACACAGTACCTGAACCAAAATGTATGTAGTTTAGGCTTCATTTTTCCTTACAATGAACCAAAGATTATCCTTAAATTATTCAATTTCAGGGAAATTTCCTTGCTAAGTTTTGACTTTGTTTGTGACTTGTCTCTCCTTCCTTCTTCTGTGCTCTCCCTTTCAGAATGGAAATGTCTGTCGTGTTAGTATTAGATCACAACCATGACCACTATGATTCAGAAGTCCAGAGCTTGACTGGTTTCATGCGTTCGTCACTGAAAAGGATTTTGTTCTCAAGATTAATCTCAGTTATGTACACACTTTGAATCTCAGTTATGTACAATCTAGACATACTGAAAGTCATCAGCATTAGTCTGTAAAGTGCATGCTGTGATATGGTAGAAATTTCTTTACTACTGGAATGGAATTAATGCATTTTTTTTTGTGTTAAAACGACCCAACTTTTGAGAGACTAGTGGTGAAATACAATGGTTTGTATGTGCATGCATCCCCTAATATGTTAAAATTCTAATTTCAATGTAATGACATTTGGAAGTGAATGTTTTGTGAGATAATTAGTTCATTGTGGTTGAGCCTTCAGAAATAGGGCAACAGTCCTAATAAGGGGATACCAGAAAGGAATTTCACTTCATCTACCAGGAAAGAATAAAAGAAAAAGAAATCAACAGTTTACAGCTTAGAAATGGGAGCTTACTTGAATTTGATCAAGTTGTGGTCTCAAACTCTAGGACTGTATGAAATAAATTGTGATATTGTAAACTACCCAATCCATGGTTGATATACTGATGTAAAACCCTGATCTAACTAAGACACATGTCATACAGGGCAGGGTGGTTATTTATTTATTTCAGAACCAAATTACATGAGAATGTATAGATTTCTTTAAAAACTCTTAATGTTTGCCTTAAAATTGTAAGTTTTAGCCCTGTTGTTTATTTGAAAACTATTTTTCTCTTTCTAAAGATTAGCACTAAATACTTGTCAAAGAACTATCAATGTATCACTTATCAGTCTGTGTAAATGATTACTTGGAAGACAATAATTTAGTATTCTATCTTTCCATTGTCGACCACGGGACAATATATTATCTAGTATTTTCCTTGATGCAATTATTTATTATTATTAATTCATGTTATTGCCTTAAAAGTTACGTTTTAAAAGTTATAATATATATTCACCTGTATGTATATTTATATATCAGTAAATTATAGTCAGATTTTTATTCACATATTGAACCAGTTCCATTTTTATTAGTTGTTTTTACTTTTTTCATCCAACTGAAACAACAGAGAGTTATTAATGGTAACACATATTGAACCAGTTCCATTTTTATTAGTTGTTTTTACTTTTTTCATCCAACTGAAACAACAGAGAGTTATTAATGGTAAATCTTTGATTCATAAAATTCTGAAAAATGTTAATGTTTCATATTCACATAATTTTGTCAATAATGTTAATATGCTGCTACAAATGCTTATTTATTTAAGTAAAATACTTTTTTTTATTCTTGAGTACAGTGTTTATAACTAAGATTCTTATACCAATCAATTTTCACTTGTTGATAGTGGGTACATTTTTAGCTAGTTCTCCTTGTAAATAAAATTAAGATATATACCAACAACCTGCCCATTGCCCAGTGAGTTTTTCCAGGATTGTGCAGGTGTGTATTCTAAGTTTGGGACTGAGTCTACAGACACCCTCATCTCTCACAGCACCTTATTAAAAATAAAAGCTTAAAGGCATAAACTAGGAAAGGATGATTTAGGAAAAGCAGATTAAACTCTTTTGAAATAGTGCATACATGTAATTTTTTGTCTTTTTAAAAGCCAAATGAAAGGGTTCAGAGACCAGTGTCAGCCAGCACTGCTTTCCTTGGAGCTTGACTAGCACTGTGCTTGGAATAATCCACACCTGCTTCTGCGGTGATGCAGGACGATCTTTTTTCTGCCCTCATATATATTCTAGTGACCTTCAAAATTGCTGGGCTGTTAGAACACCATTTCAATATCCCTGTCTTAATATTTACTATTTTTAGTTGTATAATATTTCTCTGCTTGTTTCATAAGAACAATTGTGAGACTATATTTTGGGCAAATTTGTGTAATGCAAATAATTATCTAATGACAAGATTCTTAACTGCTAGAAGCAAAAGCACCCTCTTATTCTATGCAATTCTATAAAAATTGTTCTGTGTGTTAGGATCTGTTACGTTTGGTTGTGTTGCTCACCTTACTATGTACAGGCAGGCTGCGTGCATACAAACACGCTGTGTGTATGTATGCTCCTGGTCGTCCATAAAGCACTATGCAGATATGAAGTGAAGGACAGGGCAAAGCAAGTTTGCTGACTGAGTGGTGCAGGCAGACTGAACCCCAGTAAGTCTGAGAGTGTTTGATTCTTGAATTTAAGAAATAGGAGTGGGGAGGGGATAAATCCTAACGCTAAAGCTCAGGGGCACAAGTACCTGCATGGCAAGGGAAAGATCATCACTTCAATTCCCAGTGTCCTAATGGTTTTTCAGGTCAGTCAAATAATATACTTTACATATTTTAGTGTGCATTTCCATAAAGAAGTAGAAAAAAAACTTAATTATTCAGATTAGATAGGTAACCTATCTTTTACATATACTAAATTATTTCACTACAACACATAAATATATACAATTTTTTGTCTGTCAAAATTTTAGAAAATAATTTAAAAGTGTTTTAAATGTTAAAACCTTTATCTAATTAAGTGCTGAACATTAACAAATGAGCAGAGGTATCAGTGGCTACATTTAAGGTATGCAATCCATGGAAAATGTTATAAAATTAATTCTAAGAAGAGAGTGCTACGTGGCATTATTAAATAGGTTCAATAAATGAAAGTAAGACAGATTTAAATAACTAAGTAAAAACATAAAAATGATGTCTCAGTGAAGTATTTTGCAAGGCTTGGTATAACAATACCACAGATTGGGTAGTTCAAACAACTGAAATTTATTTTTTGGAACACAGTTACTATTTGTGATACATGTGTTTAAAATTTCAGCACAGGAACATTTCAGACCATACTATCCATCAAATAGAATATATAAAGAGATGGAAGTTAGAAAAAATATACAAACAAATATGTTAGTGTTAAAAATGAAGGAAAAATGAAAAAAAAAACTTGCAAGTGGTAATCAACAGCACATCTGATCAATCAGAGAAAAGCAACAATGTATTTGAACATCACTAACTAATATAAGGAGCAAAAACCAACATTATCCAGAAAATGGGCACAGACTCAGAGACCTGTGGATGCCATGAAGCATACTAATGTACATGTAAAAGAAGTTTTTGAGAGAAGAAAGAGAAAGAGTGTCGGTGTCACTCCCGGCCGGCAGGAAGGACACACAACAAAGTCTGGCAGTGGACAACCTTTTCTTTTATTTTCCTTCTCCGTACAGCCTGCCCCGGGAATCCTCCCGGCCGAAGCCTCTGTTGGTCCGCTCCCCGCGGCTCCTTGCGTGCTTCTCCCTACAGTCTGTCCCGAAGCCTCTACCGGTCCGCTCTCCGCGGCTCCTTGCGTGCTTCTCCCTACAGTCTGTCCCGAAGCCTCTACCGGTCCGCTCTCCGCGGCTCCTTGCGTGCTTCTTCTGCTTCTTCTTTTTTGGCGGGAGAGGCACTCACTTTTATAGGGTTACAGTGGCCAATCAGTTCAAAGCACGCGATGCGGGCTGATTGGCTAACATCAGTTGTTGCTAGGCAGACTATCTTACAGGGCGGGTTGTGAAGCAGGAGATCTTACAGGGCGGGTTGTTTACCAAGCAGGAAGCAGGAGATCTTACAGGGCGGGTTGTTTACCAAGCAGGAAGCAGGAGATAAGCGCCATCTTAGCACACTCGATGGGAGGGGTAATCTAGCTCAGGCTTTGCTCTTTCCTACAGGCCTCACGTCCACCAAGTAAGGCGACCGGGCTCGGCCGCGGCTCCCAACAAAAGAGGAAGAAAGAAATATGAATATATGATTAAAGATTCCAAAATTTGATAAACTAAGGATTTCCAAAAACCAACAAAAAGAAATTTAAACTTTAATATATCTTATGGAAACTTCTTTAAGCCAAATAAAACAAAACAAACAACAAACAAAAAAAAACTGTCAAGAAAAAGTAAATTTATTGCATACAAAATATTTTCCTAATATTTTGATATTAATATAAGTAATATTAGTAATATAAGATCTGATTTTAAAAACCAGAGGCTGAAGGAATATATTAGCATAATATATTCAAAGTATCAGTAGAAAAAAATCAACCTCAACTTCAGTGTTTAGCAAATAATCCTTAAACTAATGGAGAAATAACTATCATATGCTCAAATAGCAAAATTGAGAGAATTTATGATTAGCACTTATCATTTAGGGAAATAACAATGAATTAAAAACCTGTACAATAATTTGAATCTATATGAAGAACTGCATAATAATAAATATAAGTAAGCATAATAATAAATATAAATGAGAGACAAGTGTAATTTTTACGTTAAAACTATTTCCTTTGTCTAATTTAATATAGAAAGATAGTCAGAATTCCCAACTGGTATTGATGAGCACAAAATGTATGAAGGTATAACTTATTAAATAATGATGGCATAAAGGAAAAAGGAATGACAATATGTAAGTGCAAATGGATTGTGTCCTATTAAAATTAACATGCTATTGATGTGAATTAGTTTACTATAATTTGAAATTTTGATTGTAATCCTTAAATTCACCTCAAATATAACAACTCAAAATATAGTAACAATCATGGTAAAGGTAACCAAATTGTACAAAGAAATTATCTACTTAACCAAAAATAAGATAGTAGTAAAAGAATATATATGACAAAATTGATAACACTTTATTTAAGTTGATAAAGTAAACCAGACAAGACTCACATTATTACTACTAGAAATGAAGGAAGACATAATTACCATCATCACAGATATAGAAAAATTAAAGGTACAATAAAAGCAACTATGTGTCATAAACTACATGGCTTATATAAAATGGAAAAGTCCTAGAAACAAACTAGTGAATCTGAATAAAGAACACATGATAAATCTCAACAGGCAATAGTCAATCCTAAATTAAACTGTTTTGTGATTGTGTTCTGCTTAGATATATATATATTATAAATTTTTATAGACACGCTGAAATGTACAAGACAAGGAAATTCATTTTATAAGATCAAAACAAAGTTAAATTTTATTGCCTTTTTATAAATATCTGGGTTTTTTTCTCATTTTAATTTTTGTCTTTTTCATTTCATTTTATTTTATCAAATAAAGATGTGTTTAATCTGATACTTTGCACACTTTGGTCAGTATATATTTATATTATTTTGAATCGGATAGTCATTTTATATATTCTTTTTGCATTCTTTTTGTGGTTATTTTGGTGACTTTTCCATGTCTTTTGTTTTTTATAGATTTCATTTAGCATTACTTCTATGAGTGTGACTCTTTTGGGCTCAATAGTCAACATCAGGGCTGTTTATTTAAGTAGTCCTGTCTGATTACTTAAAACTGCTATATCTATGAATTCTGTAAGAAACCCAGCTCTGTTTTTATTTGCCCAGAAGCTCTTTATTATTAGTAGATTTTCCCCTAGCATTTGGGTCTTTCTCCACATAGGCACACATTACTATTTAGCCAAATATTCAGAGCACCATTTGTAGATGTCTGTCTGTCCCTCTAGGGTCTCTGTCTATAATTCTTCCTTCTGCTACTCTATTTCTTAATTTCTGGCCATGGTTTAAGTTTAGAATAGCTCCCACAAAGGCTCATATGTTCAGAGGTTGAGTTTTATAGAAAGGATAAAGAAAATGTGGTGTGCTTTTGCATCATTTCTCTCATATTAGAACCTTTAAACATAAATAAAAACAAAACAAATGATGATAGGAAACAAGGAAATAGACCTTTTGCAAATGGAAAGGGATTCAAGTGGTGGAGGGAGTGAAGGAGAAGCAGATATTTTAAAAAAGAACTATAAAATGTTGATTAGATGAAGGGGACAGGATACTATATCTGTGAGGAGGCGATCCTGCTTAGCACAGGCAGCTTGCTGTGGGAACCACGATGTGACCAACCTTCCTCTGTCAGACCTTCCACCATGCCCTCCTGCCTTAGAGCTGACTACACATGGAATACTTTAAAAACCATGAGTTATGACATCAGGTATTTTTTCTTAGTGACCAGAAAGTGATTAATAAAATTTCCCACAGCTCAAGGCTTCACATCTCTTCATTCTAGTAAGATTTTTTTTCTTGACCAGGGTTGAGAAACTGTTCCTGGTTTGACACGTGATGAAACAAATATAAAACAAATATACATTTCTTATACAATTGAAACAAATCGAGAATTAAAAGGAAAGCAAAGAAAGCTTTTATACTGGGAGAATTGGTGAGGTGCAGGAGCCAGAGTCAAAAACAAAGGTCATTTGATCCAAAGTCCAAGAAAAAAATAGACTAGAGTTCTTCAATTTTTTTAGGACTTAAAAAGAAATTGAAGTATTTAGAGAGGAGTAGGATAAAAATAGTTTTATTTTCCATTATTCTGCTTTCTAGTATATTTTGTCTGTCAATTTTGTTGCCTGAAGGACTCTGGAATTAGGGTTAGCAAGCCATGAATAAAGATTTTACAGAGATTGAGGAGTTGGATGTGAAAGAGATAGAGGATAGGGTGAGCTCTTAAAGCTGTCGTGGGGCCACAGAATTGGAGAAAAGCACAAGGCATCAAGATTTAGACCTTTGTGCTCTCTGTCAGGTTAGGAAAAACATCCCTCTCTAACAGATTAGCAGCAGCATGCCAGTTAGTCTCAGTCATCAGCTTTACTGTTTCAAGAGACTTGTGGAGAGTTGACTAGATCATGGGCTTACTGTCCGCTTCAGTGGTTAATTTCCTGATGTTCAGAGCTGAGAGGTCCCCTCTGGATAGAATGAGTCACTGGGGACATGCTTAGGACAGCCTGCACTCACAGTACTTGTTCTGGCATGCCTTTCTTTCATTGTGTTTTGCTTTGGAGAAATCCAACACTGTAGTGAAACATTTAAAAACAGGAGATAAATTTTTGCCATCAAATTTCAGGTGTGAGACATTTTGACCCACCAATAAGAAAACTGATCAACAGAAGGGATAAAAGCATATAATAGGTATAACAGAACTAAGTAGATACATGTAGTAGTTTAGAAATAGGCAAATTGTGTGATGAGTCTTGGTTTTTGCAAGAAGTACTTTATATACTCTGGGGGGCTACTAGGTGGTAATGTAAAATTTTAAGGCTGCCATAGATTGGTTTCATTGTTGATCAAAAATTCTATAATGCTCACTATTTGTGATTACTATTTTGTTCATTATATTTAAAGGGTTTCAGGAGTGTTTTTAAGGGTTTTGAAAGAGTAGATATATGCAGATCATTCTAAAGGTGCACTAAGACTTTCAAAGTTAGGTGAATTCTCTTGTTTGTCTGAACAGATTTTGCCCCTGTGGGTCTTTCCTTTGCAACATCCAGAACTATCCTAGTCTGCAGGGAGGTAAGGGTTGCTTGAGGGACTTGGAATGGAATTAGATAATCTTAGTAATAAAAACAAGAAATAGAAATAGAGAAACCCCAGAGAGTGTCTGAGATTGTAGTAGGTGGATGGTAAACATTTAAGGAGGATAAATTATTCTTGAACATTTGAATAGGGTCAAATAAAATACATTGAGGTTTCTAAGTAGCCTGATTAATTTTAGGTTGAAAAGCTTATTTTGAATCTCTACCTACCATCATAAATAATCAGATAATTAATTAAGATAAAATCCAAGAGCTATAGATAACTCATTTGAGTTGTACATTTCCCTTAGGGAAATTACATCATTTTACAGCTATTGAGGAGTAACAGTGCTATAATTGCAGCATTGGTGGAAGAATAGAAGTGAATTGCATACAGGATTAGATCACAAGGTGAGATATAAAGAAGTCAGAAAAGAGTTGAAATTAATTAATTCTCTCCTGCAAACCTAGGATAAGTAAACTAGTTGCAATTCACAGACTAGAGAACAGAAGTAAAGAAAGAAGAATGATGGGGCTGAGAAGGGGGGGTGCAAGGGGAAGAGGTGGGAAGAAGTAAAAATGAGGGGTGTAAGGGAGGAAGAGGGGAAGATGGATAAAGACGGACAAGAGGAGAAAATAGCACAGAAAGGACAAGGCAACTTCTCTTTGCCCAAAGTTATCAAAATAATTACAGGTCAAGTGTCTAAGACAAAGCAGTATAGTGGCAGAACTGGTTTCAGTGTTGACCACAGAAGCGAAGACCTGAACAGGAGACAGGAGTTCAGAAGACGGCCCTTATGTTTTTAGTGATGCCAGGGAAATGAGGCCCATTTTGATTCTGCCTGAAGTATCAGAAAAATGTCAAATCAAAATGAATGTAAAATGAAAGATGGTTTTTGTTTGAAAGACTTATAATGAGAAGGAAATTCTAATGTTAATTTTCAAATATTTAAAAGAATCAGCCAGAAAACGGTTTTTCTTTCACAAAGAGGATAAAAGAAAAACGGAAAAACTACGATGAGGAATTCTGATAGATGTTTTCCTGAAGTTTTTAAAAAATTTTTATATGGTTCACACTACAGTCCAATTTTACCTAGAGCTGAGCATGAATGTTCAGCCTTCTTTAGGTCAGTATATACAGAATTTAAATCAATGTGAGACAAAAATAAACTTTGCAGACTAATGAATGTGACTTCATAAATATAGTCTTCAAAGAAACAAAAACGTGGTTTTCAGGAGCTGGTCACTCCAATATTTTCAGGAAATCCTTACCAAGATCAAGTATTAGCAGAGTTGTATCAAGGCTTCCAATGGATTAGATGAGATATTTTCACATTCTGAAAGGTAAATTTCTTTATGAAAATTTCAATAATTTCATTGCTGATTTTATCCAAAATCACTTTCAAAGTAATGTTCAGAATAATGACCACATGTCTGAACATGGTAGGCTGGCATACGTGATACATAAAAAGAACACCCATAATAGAGGAGCAGGATTTTCCTCCCAGGCTTTCATCCCTTCTAAGTATGACTCAGCAATGTGCACAGAAGCACTCATAGCAGAAATTTTATAGATGGAAATTCAGAAATTTGTATTTAGTTTTCTAGTCCATAAATGTCTAATAATTGATATGAATTTATAATTTTATCACTCGGGAGGAGGGTTTAGACACAGGTGGTCATTCATGTACCATCCTTGGAGAAGCACTGTTAGTGGTTTTCTTCTGATAATCATTTTTTAATTCACCCTTTATAAATTTATAGAGATTTTAAACACCTGCCATTGTTCATCATGGTCATATTTAATAGCCTGGAAAAAACATATTGTGATCTATGATATTCCTTGAATTCATTAGTTTCCTTTACATTTTTATTACTAATTTATAAGGCTCATTATGCTTGCTTTTTAAATGTTTTTTACTGCTCTGAGTAATAAAACTTGTTAAATGTGAACTCTAAATATCAATCTCTTTAGATATACTTTTAATTGAATTATTTATTCAGCCTTCACTTGTGATTGTCAGTCAATTAGCTGAATGATGAGACCAAAATTCTAAAGCAATTTGCCCATAATAAAATGCATGTCTGTTTTACAAAAGATGTGCATGAAATCTCTGCTCATTTAAAAACTATAAATAAAAGCCCAGTGTCTACATACAAGACACACATTTGAAGTTCACAAAATATATACTGGTATGGATATTCAAGTCATTAAACAGCAAGTAATATTATATTTAAAAAAAGTTATGGTCACTGATAAAATATGAAAATTTCAGTATAAATAAATTTTACCATATATAAAAACATAATGAATACTTACACAGCATCACTTTTAAATTTTTCCCTAGTGCATGGAAAAGGAATATGTGAAAAATAATGATAATCACATTTCAATAAGATTAAATATTAGAATATTAAGTACTAAAAGCAATGGATGAATTATTTAAAATTTCTATCAAAAATAAATGCAAAAATGTGAACATGACATACATTTTTATTCCACTTAATGGAGACTGTAAACAACTGGTCTATGCATTTCAGAGTGAATTGTACAAACTTTATTCCAGAAAAGGAAACTAATAAGGAAAATATACATGATACTGTAGATGGTGGTTTACCCAAATAAAAATATAAGCTGTAATTAGAAAACATAAATTTTCATTAACAGGTGCAAGAATATTTTATAAATATTTCACCAATTTTGCAAAGTTTATCTACTAAATAAAAAGGTATCAGTGTTTCTTATTTGACTTTTCCCCTTTCTTACAGGAACAGATGTTTTAGAATAATAATATAAACAAAAAAGGAAGGTGATCAAGAGATGGATAGACGAGGGAGGAAGGGAAAGGAAAGGTGTTTTCAAATGTGTGCTGCAGGAGCCAACTCTGCAAGGAATGGAAAGAGTATTTACTACCAGCGTGCTAATGCCACTGTAATCTCCTGCAGCTTTCGCAACCAAAATAAAAAATGACCTCAGTTGTTTACTAATTTATTCTATCCCTCCCTTTTTTTTTTCTTTCTCCTTGTTTTATTCTCCCTTTCCTTTCCTTGTGCTCCCCACCTTTCATCCTCCTCCTCTTCTTTCTTCACCCCTGGAGAAATGTTTTACTTCTTTTTTTTAATCCACAAACAAGCCTCCAAACTCCAGCTCAAAAAATGGGGCAAAAATGTATTTTAAAAAGCAGCACTGATTTATTTTGTCCTGGGCCCAGTGACACACGATGCACTTGGAGTTTGCAAAAGCTGTGTGTCTCTCACAAAGCTTGCAGCCTTTATGTACACATCACAGCTTACAGAGTAAGGGGTTATGGGTGTGGATCGGGAAATCTGATAAGGAAATATTTTCCTTAGCAGAGGGCAGAGAAGTCTAGCAGTAATTAACAATCCTTTGTCAGCTTACTTTAGCATTACATCTGTTATTTGTAGAGGGCAACAATGGTTAACATATCAATTAGGTTAAGGTTTTAGGGATTTACAATTCTTTATAGAGAGGAACACTGATTAACATATCACGTAAGTCACCCAGAGGGGGGAAAAAAAGTAAACGCATACAGAACAGTATAGCAGCCTTACAGGTACTTTGGTCATATAAACATAATCAAGCTCTTTTTGCTAGTGTACAGCACTTCTTTCTGGCTGAAAGGAACTACTTAAAAACTATAAGCAGAATGTCCTTGAAAAAGTAAAAGAGCACCAGTAATTAAGTAATTATAAAATATCAAAAGTACATGTATCTTCTGATTTCTTCTTTTAACTACTTCAAATAAAATACATAAAGCCACACATTTATAATTACATTTTTGAATTTATAAGCTATAGTCAGAGGATGCCAGACTGCCTACGGTGATGGACTCCCCTCCTTGGAATAAAGGCTACTTTTTACTTTCATATGTTGCTCTTCTATCATGCTGAAAATGCTAACATAATGGTGCTGTGACTTGGATGGCAGAATGCCTTAGTTCCTGGGAGACTTTCCCAGTTCAAGCTACCCTGCCTATGAACCATCTATTTTTTCTTGTGGGACTGTTTACTTGCCACCACTAATTCACATGCAACAGCAACCTTCCTCACTCATCACAGGTGAGCTGTCTTTTTTTTTTTTCCTATTTCCATTCCTCAAATTCACAAGATTGCATCAGAAAACTATCTGTTGTTGCCATCATTGGACAGAGATAGCAGTTTTCATGCTCCTTAGGCCATACAGCCTGAGGCAAACTGTTATTTTTGTTCCCTGGGACCTCCTCCAGCAATGTTAGGTGACAGCTGACAAGAAAGGGTGTTGGGAATTTCCATTTCACACTTCCAAAATAGGGGAGGATCTCTTTTGTAAAGTGTGATCTAGGACAATTTTCACATTCACTGCGGGGGCGGTGAGGGGGGGAGTTAAGGCTCTTATATACTGAGGTAGATTTTTTTCTTTTGGCTCACTTTTAATCTGGTCGTAAGGAATACTATTTTCTGTCCCCAAAAAAGCACATCTCTGGTGTGCCTGGTTCATAACCTTGGTGCTCTTGGCCTCAATAAGGATACGAAAACCAAAAGGCAGGTATTTTATTTATGCTTTTGTCACAACGGCAGCAAGTTGGCAGAAACCCTTCATTTTTCGGCCTTTTTCAATTGAGGATTTGTCCTTCTCTGTCTTATATGATAGCCCGAATACTTCTGCTTGCTCTGCTCCACTAGGAGCTCTCCCTCCCTCCACACAAGACCCCTTAGATGATGTGTCTCCTGTCTTACAGCTCCTCCTCTTTATCTCCAAAACCAAATCCCATAGCTCTGTCAGCCAGGTTTCTTTGCCCACTGCACCATCCTCTCCCCATTCTTCACCTCCAGTGACCTCTAATCCTCCCCTTAGTTTCTCTCTCCAGCCTCTAATTGCTCAGTCTCGTCCACTTGAGACATCTGATGTTCCCTTCTCTTCCCCTGCATCACCATTTTCTCCACTGGCCCACCATACATGGTCTCATGTGTTCCAGCTTTCCAGCAAGCCACATAGTTCTCAGCAGCCATCTTGCTGCAGCTCCTATCGAGGACAGCCACATTTTGTGATCCTCTGTCATGTGATGCTGCACTGCCATCTTGTGGTCTCTCAGCAGGGGACCACCAGCAGCCATCTAATTGTGGGTCTCATGGTAATCAGTTGCCACCTTGTGTTTCCATGTCACATGGTGGCAAACAGCTGCTTTTTAATCATAATTGCCCACAGATGCCTTCTGGCCATTTGGCTTCTCCAAGGCCATGAACAGTTCCCACTCCACAGCCTTCTCAGCCTCAGTCCCTATTCCCCTTTCAGGGACAGGCTGGCCCTGAGGGATTAGTTCAGGTTCATGTTCATTTTTCCCTCTCTGACCTATCTCAGATTAGCCATAAATTAGGTTCCTTTTCAGCTATTCTTATTTCAAGAGATCTGTATAAATTGATCTAAAAAAAGGTTCAAACTAGTCTGTTTATTATAGTTCAAATTGGCCAAATATATTTGAGTGTTCTCTGAGTTTGTAAGATGTTTGTCAGTTTACATATCTGTCATCTGTTTATCCAGTCTGTTTATACTCTACAGATTGTCTGTTCATGTCTGTCGATTGGCCTGCTCTGTAAGTGCTGTTTCTTCTTATTTGAGCTCAGCAATCTTTTTACTTTTGCTTTTGCATTTTCCAGTCATTTAATCCAGTTTTCTTTGGATTATAGATTTAAAAAATATGCTTCACCCTAGACTGCCAGCTGGTCAAAATGAAGCTAGAATTGTTTAAACAAAGTCCCTTGAGCTAAGGAGACATTGGACAGAACTTCAATTGATTAGTAAGAAAGTGGCCACCTGGTAACTTTAACCAGCTCTTGTTCATTAATCAGAGGTCCCAATAATCTCCATAGCCTTATAAGAGGCAACCCAACTAAAATTCATATGACTAAGACAATTGATTGTTGCTGATCTGATGATATATTCATGCCTTCAAATAAAAAATTGGGATTGTTTATGATGATAAATATCTTCTTTCAGATCCAGACATCTACATTATTCTTGTGCACCAGCCAAGAGATTCAATCAAATAAACACTAGATCATCAGTCAAATGAAAATTTTTAAACAAAAATTTAAGTAATATCCATCAAAAAAGGGACTTGACAGCCAATGAGATACAATTGCTATAACCTAAAAGCAGTTTCTAAACTTAACTATCAGGCCTACTGCTCATGCTTTGACTATAAATGATTTATATTTTGATTATGCATGCTTTGATTAAAGTTTATTCTTTCTGAAAAGGTGCCAAACCCTGAGGCATCATAACAAATATACTGAATTCTTTTTAGATTCCTTTTTTTATTGGGATCCACCAGACCTTTTCCAGGAAAAGGTTATATGACACATATTGGGGCCATAATTAACAATATTCAACTGGCCTTTAATGATACCACAGCTGATCTCTCTCCTAAATAAAAAGGTAAAACTAGCAAAACAGTCCATCCTCCAAAAATCAGATGGCATTAGGCATTCTAACTGCACAAGAGGTACTTATAAAATTGTAAAACCTAAATGTGTGTATGACAAGTGAATGACATGCCAGCTTCTAAAATTCCCTGTATCTTATTCTTATACTATTTATGGGAAGCCATTACTAAACGTTTACTCATAAAAACCCTGTTGATTCTATTACTTGATTCCTGCAAACTTAATAGATTCTTTGCCTTTGTCTCCTTTAGACTTAATGCTGTACACCTACCCAAAATGAAAATGCCTGCGATCTACTGAGGGCCACTAGTTAAAAGCTCTGCAGAGTGTCCCTGTCTGCCATTCAACAACTTCAACCCCCTTCCGTCTGAATAAGTCTCTGTCTATTATCCCTTATGCTAGTTTGGATTTTTTCTTCATAGAAAAAGTGCTACATGCAGCTAAGTCAGTTTAAAAATATTATAGGCAGTCACACAGGGATAGGGACTCAAAATAGCCAGCACAGAGAACCAGATGTCTCGTGACTGTGGAAGAAACAGATACCTTCCATGGTGGGCCAGATCCCAAGACAAAAGGCTAAACTTGGCCCTCAAACCCCACAGGGTGACCTTCTTATGGCTTTTTATGTTTTCAACAAGAGATAAAAATTAAAAGGAAAAATAGCAATCTGATCTTTTAGCAGTGGCACTTGGAGCTCTGAGACAGGTAAATTGAGACAAGGTATAGCTGCTTGAGCCCTTCCTGGACCATGCTTCATCTGAGACAAAAAGGACACTAGGCAAGAGGATTCCCCTTCTGCAATCTCAAGGGCCATAGGAAGAGTGACTATCCTAACGACCAGAGAGTGGATAAGCCATGCTCTAAATCCTTGCCCGCACAGGAGGTCTTGTCACCACTGCATTCATCGCTGGCTTGTCTACTTGGACCATTCATCGCTGGCTTGTCTACTTGATGCTGAAGACTGATGGGGCTCAGGGTACACAGTCCCCATTAAGGTATCCTTCTGAGATCCCCAAGTCCCACTGCAGGTCTCAGGTAAACATTCTCTGTACTTATAGACATAGAGGCCATATATAGTGTTCTTCCTTTTCAGCCCATTTTATTAAGTCCTCAGTCTCTGTAGTGGGTGTTGGTAGTGTTGAAGATCAACCTACCAGCCCCTGTAGACAGGGCCTATGCCATGCAGGTTCCAGACTCTCTTCTTTACCCATAGCTTTCTAATAATTCTAACATGTCCCACCCTCCTTTTGGGTAGAGATCTTCTTCAAAGGCTTAACTTCTCCTTTTTCTTTTCCCTCCCCACAGCTCAAGTCCTTCAGACACCCTCACAATGTGCTGAAAAGTCATTAACTCCCCTCACTTCTTCTCTGGTCAATCCCATAGTTTGGGATACCTCCAGTCTCACCTGCACTACCCATGACATGCCTATTTTAATTTGTATCAGGGATCCTTCAATTTTTCCTTGTGTTCCCAATATTGTATAGCCCCCAAACCTTTAAAGCTATAATCAAACTTAAAGGACTTAAAGCTATAATCAAACATCTTTTAGACAATGGTTTTCTTAAGCCTACCCATTCACTCTATAATACTCCCATTCTCCTGGTGCTCAAGCCCGATTTCAAGTCTTATTGTCTAGTGTAGGACCTTAGGGTAATCAATAATGCTGTTACCCCAATCAACCCAAATGTGCCAAACCCTTATACCATGCTCTCTCATATACCCCCCTCCATAATTTACTTTACAGTCATAGATCTTAAAAATGCCTGTTTTTATTCCTTTGTATTTATGCAGACTGACCCAGATCTCCACAACTTACACCTTTATCTTTTAGTAAAACTTCTCCTCTGGCACACATACCAGCCCTTCCTTTCCTATTCATCAATTTTGCAGACACATCCCTGGTCAGGACTCACAGGTAGATTTTACACAAAAGCCCTGCCACAAAACTCAAATATCTTCTCACCCTTCTTTGTACTTTTTCAGGATAGAGAAAAACCTTTCCCACAACTAGGGAAACTCCTGATTTAGTTATTAAACTTCTGTTACAGGAAATCATCCCAAGGTTTGGTTTAACTCAGAGTATTCAGCCAGATAATGGTCTAGTCTTTATTTCTCAGATCTCTCAAGAGGTCTACAACTAAAATAGTGTGGCCCTTACTTGGTCTTCCTCAGAACTTCAACAGTAGTCAAGATTGCTAGACTGCCATCCTGGTTCCACATCACTCAAGCTAAGCAGTGCCCTACTAACCTAACTCCCCTGATTTTAAACACTCTCAGAGCTCAACTCCTAGACCAAGACAAGTCCTACTTACCTACACTTTAACTTTTACTCTTTCAGATAAAAAATAATCACCTCTCATAACTTCATTCCTCCTAATCCCACACTTATTTTTTCAGATTCTACCTTATCATTGCCCTGATGGAATGGCATATTTAGATCAAAGATACCTTTCCTTCTACATCTTCTGGGTCCTTAAATATGATAGTGACCTGCCTCCTCATAGCACCTGTCTCTTTGTTTTTCCAATCTAGGATGCAAGCATTCACCAATGATTAATTCCTTATCCTGCCTAAAACACTTGGTACCAGCTTCTACATGGGCACCAACCATCATCCTGTCAACCTTCCTGAACCCCAATATGGCACCCCCTTTCATCATGAAGTAGTAAGAGAAAGAATTCACCCTTTTGCTTATAATAAAAAAGACAGGAATGAAAGAGTTTTGCCTGAAAATAAGTTACAGGATTGGTGGTGGGAGGCAGAATCACAGGATGTTAACCTTGAGGTCACTTCCTTCTTCCCCTATTACAGCTTCCTTTTTCCTTTCCCAATGTGTGCAAAGAAAGTTCTAATCAGCTCCTCACATGTCATCAATGCCCACTGCAAGCACCACCCTGGTCAGAGGTTATATGTATATCTCATATCCCAGGTTCCAGTCAGAGGATGCCAGATTGCCTATGGTCCTGGATTCTTCTCTGTGTCTTTCCTTAGAATGTATTACTTTTTACTTTCATATTTTGCTCATTTATCACACTTAAAATGCTAACAAAAGCAAGTCTAAAATCTGGTTTACAAATATCAGAAATGTTAATGAAAACATTAAAAGAAATACTATAGACATTATATATTTTTGTGAAAATATTAAACTTAAAATACTATTATATGTGATTTGAAAATTACACTGCAATGATGTACAATAATCTTACAATCATGCTGAATATGATTACTCAGTAAGTACCACTCAGATTGAATTCATATATCTAAAATTCTAAAAATTTTAGTTTTGTGTTGGAAATGGGAGAAATGTCTAGGAAGGAATGATGGAAAATTTCAGGTTGGCTATATTTATTCCTTATTGAGGATTGTGTATTTGTTTTTCCTCTCTGCATGTAACACTATAATATAAGCTAAATAGAAACAGATTTATAGTCTCTTTCTCACCTGGCTTATTTCCTTGGTGCAAGATCATAAAAAAAAAACAGAATAGACAGTGATAAATAATTATTTTATCAATATATTAATGACTAAATAGATGATTTATTAGTAAATTTCAAATTGTGTTATTATCTAGAAGTCAATTTTAAATTTTACTTTTTCATGATACCCCAGAATAATTTTGTGTTAATTTTATGTCACAATTTGATATCATTGTATTTAAAAAATAGTCTCTGTGTGTACTTCAAAATAGAATTTTCATTCTGTTTTCTGTCTGCAGTATGAATCAATATGAGGAAGGAAAAATAGGATAAAGATATCTATTGATTACATTTCTTGAGAGAATGACAGGAGGTATGACAGGTTGTGTAAAGTTCACTTTTATTTTCTGGATCTTGAACACTATTTCTGCCTCTAGACTAAGAGACATCATTCTCCTTAAGGCATGTCTCTCCATGAGTTTCAGTTCTTTTTTTGTTGTTGTTGTTTTGTTTTAATTTTTATTCTGGTAATCATTTTTGTAATGAGACATTATTCCCATATCTTATTCATTTGACCCTACTTAAAATGAATTTCAAAGTACTTGATACTGCATTCATGTCTATGGTACCAGTACATTTAGAGGGTATCTTTGCAAATACTTCCTTTTTATGATATTTCTTTCAAAATATTCTACTCTGAAATTAGCAGTACTTGTAATCTGCATTTATGTTTAAAGCTGGGATTCAAATTCCAAACTGTTATTTGATGATTTCTAACTTTGTTTTCAACAATAAAAATTAATGCTTACAAGAAAGTTCAGTTTATTAAATAGAGCTATGAGAGACTAAGTGTTCATATTATTGTTTTATTCATTTCATAACTTTCAAATTCTTTTGGGGACCACAAATTCACAATGCCTAATTTTGCATACTTCTCTAAGGGATAAAATGAAGGTTTGGGATTTTGGATATTACCAGTGTGATATTTTCCTGACTCTTCTAAGCTTAAAATCATCTAAGCCCTCTTGAGTCATTACAGGATTGTACTCCAGGACAAAATCCTTAGCATTTGATGATCTTCGCCATCAAGTCTGAGTCTTCCACTGAACTGGAATCTGTTGATAGCCCACCTATCACTGTATACACCTCATAAATAGCAGTTGTTGAAGAGGGTGAAGAGAACCTATCTAGAGACACTGACTTCCCAGCCACTCATGTATTCTAAACTTGTCTCTGTTTTTTTTTTTTTTTTTTTATTTTCACACTGAACCCTTAACACAGAGTGCTCTTCTCTGGGTCCCCGATGAAATTCCAAATAAGTTATGAAGAACATAGGTAAAAAACCAGATTTTTCTAAAATGAAAAATGAAATCATTATCACATATGCTAAATATATGAAACAAGTGGTAAAAACCATTGATTTGTTTTGTTTGCAACAAACTGTAAACCTTTATAATAGATAATTTGGCTTACAAATATGAGTGAAACAATTTCATATCTGTGATACTATGTGATGTCTGAGCATCCTTATGGATGCCAAATTAAGTGCATAACTTAAAGTTTTGCACTTATTTGAAGCGTCGTTTTGCACTTATTTGCACTTATTTGAAGCGTCGTTTTTTTTTTTTTTTTTTAAATTTTATTTAAGGAGAAAAGAAAAAAAAAAGCAGGGAAAGGGTACAAGTTATACAGATTTACAGAAAAAAAATGAAGCGTCGTTTTGAAGGAATAGAAAGTTTCTCTTTTGTTTTGATCACATGTTTCTTTTACAGAAATGTGATTCTGTTTTCTTTCTATATTTTGAAAAAAATTTTGTAAATAACAGGACTTTTTTAGAAAACATTTTATACTGAGATCTATGTTAGTTCTATAATATTATCAAAGCAGGAAATTATTATTTCTGATTTTCTTTTTAATTAAGTTATTGATATTTATTTTACTTTCTTCTTATTATATGTTCTTTATATTATACAAATTTTAACCCATTTTAAGAACTATCATTTGAATTAATTTTAACTTAACTTTACCCAAATTAAATTTAACTTATTGGGAATTAATTTTAACTTATTTTCTTGTATTCATTATTTCATTTTTGCATCCTTATGATTAAATTTCTATGTTTTATTAAATTGTATATTTTTCTGTACAAATCATTTAATTTTTTTTTCTTTTATGTTCAGCAAATACTGAGGTGTATTACTTTTACTTTCACTTTTTTTATTCATTCATTTCAGACATAGTTTTTGGATTTTTTAATAAAACATTTCCCATTTTGCTTGAGGAAATGTCACCTGCACTACCGTCCTGTGAAAATGAGTTGTCTAGCTAAGAAAATTATTTTTAACACATTTTGCAGAAATCATAACTTAGTGACATAATTGTGGTCATTTTGAGAAGGGAAAGCAACAAGGTACAATCACTTTTTTTTCTCTGAATCTTGACCTACGATCCCTTTCCAACCATTATGCAGCAGACTGAATCCAATGAAAGCCTAATGCATGTCCTTTTAGCTAAAGAGTCATGAAATAAATTATGAGAAATAAAGCAGGCCCCAACTTACTCATAGAAAGTAATCTAGAATTCATTTAGGGACTTTGAGAACTTCCCAAATGACAAATCAAATATAAACAATGTAAAACTATCAAAGAAATCCCAGGGAGATGATATCTCGAGTTGGGAACAAAAAAGTCACCCTGGAGTTTGAATATTATCAGGTTTAAAATGTGTCTAATTGTGTGCTTTTTGTATATTCTGACTTTTCAGGCAGGCAGACAACTTTAGCACCCACTGCTAATTGTGTGTTTCAACAGTTTGCCTTAGTAGTAAGGACACTACTGTATAATTGAACAACACATGTCTAAAATAATTTTGCTTCAAATAATAAGTCAAAATGTAAGTTAGAAAATATTTCACACTGAATCATCCTACTTATACACATATTTCTATGGTTTTCTAGAAAAATAGATAATTTATCTCAAAAAGTTTATAGAAAATTTTATAGTTTTATGTGATTGACGGAAAGTATAAGAATCAACATGTATTTTATTCCAAATGAATATGGAAAGTAAAAATTTAGAATAAGCCAAACTGGATGGAGCACACCATAATTTCAGCTCTTTTGGGAAACTGAGTCCAGGTAAGCTAAACTTGAGGGCCAGGCTGAGCAATTTAGTGACGTAGAACAACCTTAGGATGTGATTCAATGTCAAGGATCTGGGTTCAATCTACACCACTGGAAATAAGAAAAAGTAGTTTAATAAATAGTAAAAAAATATTAAGCATACTTATTTAAATAATGCACATGAAAATCAGAGGAAAAAGGAAAACACTATTCCAAAATAATTTTAGGGTACTTTTCAAGAAAATGAATAAAATTTATGAGCAACTAAGTAAAAGTGATATGGAAAAAAGATAATACAAAAATCACCAATGTAAGAAAAGAAAGATAGGGAGGATACCACTGTGAGGAATTCAAACTATTAAAATTTTAAATAAGGAATAGTACAGATAGCTTTATATCATTACATTAAAAAACATTCTGATAGCTCAAAGTAATTAATCTCAGTAGATGCATTAAAGTATTTGATGAAAATCAATTATATGTATTTATATTTACAATAAAAATTTTCACTAAGTTTATTATTGAAGCAAACATTAAGCTTTTAAAAATGGATCAAAAGTGATATAGAAAATCAAATTTAACAGAGAAAAATGAATATTTTTCTCCTAAGATCACAACCAAGCTGGAATTTTCACTCTCTTAATAATGTCAGCCTTACCCAAGGATATTCACTCTCTAAAGGATATGCACTCTCCATTCAGTACTGTAGAAAAGTTTGTAGCTGGCTCCTTACAGCAAGAGGAATTATATATCTTGAAAGATATAAAATAGAATTTTTTATCCACAAGTGTCTATTCCTTTTCATGCAGAAATAGAAAATAATAATAACTAATACACAAAAATGGTTAAAATAATTGTCACTTTAACAAAATAATAAATTATGAAGTTATATAGTAAAACTTATTTGAATATCTTTGTACATGGCACAAGCTCCATACTACTATAATTTCTAATCGGGACAATTAATATGTAAAATGGAGGCAATCCTAAAGAAAAATTCTAAGAAGTATAATAAAGTGAAATTTTCAACCAAAAGGTAAAAAGTCAAACATTTCCAAAATGTTTTTCAAAAAATGACAAAATTGAAGGATTCACCTTTCCTAAATTCATAATCTAAAAATCTAAACTAATAACTATGATATATATTTTTCGTAGGATTCATATATCAGATATAAAACCTATGGATTACATCGATCTGTTTATATTTAGTTCTAGAATAGACAAAATAATGGATAATGATGAAAATCTGTGCTTTGCTACTCTAAGCAGAATGTATGACAGGTTAAACAAGGTTAAACCTTCTGGAAATATATCAATATTTTCTATTTTAATGTAAATATTTGTTAGTATCAGTGTGTGCACTTTTCTAATGTTTCTACATGTACTTTTAAAATATGTATATAAAATGTAGAATAGCCTAGTCTAGCAAAAATAAAATATAGTACCTTCATATAATTTCTTTAAAATATATAATTAACAAATAAAAAGTAACTCAGAGTAACTATGTTATACACCAAAATAAAGGCAATGCTCAGCATTACAGATGCACTCATGAAGTCTTCTATCTCAAACGTACTCATTCTCAGATATATTGTCACAATATTAATATATGCAAGATTTAGCAAGCTTCGGTCATTGTTTTGTTACAAAATGTCTGACACTTACATTTGAAATGAATAGAATTTAATTTGGGCTGACAGTTCCAAAGGTCTCAGTCCTTTCCTGGTTAAGTTCCAATGCTTAAAAGGAATGGAACAAAGAGAAAGTTGGGGAAAAGTTACTGATTTCATTGTAGCCAGGAAAGTATGAGAGAAGGGAGGATTCAAGAGGAAGATACGCACTTCCAGGTCACAGTCCCACTGTCCTGCTTCTTAGAACCAGGCCTTACCTCCAACCAGCACAGCAGTGGGTTCAGTCAGCCTCTGAACTATGAGGCCGCTGCATGATGTTCGAAACCTGAATTATAACATTCTGAAAATGGTCCACTCATCTTCCAAAAACCCCATGACTGAACCACGAAGCTGTTGGGGAACATTCTAGACCTAAACCAGAGCAGTCATCTATGTGTAAGTTTTCTTACGTAACTATTCCTGAAGATTGCAACTTATTTTTTCCTTTTTCAAAATTTTATTTGCAGTGGGTCACAGAACAGCATTCCATTTGTATTGACCTTGTTTCTTTGTACAATAATACTTGCTTGATAAACCCATATGACTTCACCTAACTATGCATTGTGGGTGTTTGCTTTCACAGACAATATATATATTGAGAGAGAGAGAGAGAGAGAGAGAGAGAGAGAGAGAGAGAGGAAAAATTATGTATATATATATATATATATATATATATGTAGTTTTATAAGAAAAAGTATGAGAGATGATATCTTCAACTTCAAATATTCCATTGAGTATTACTTTTTAAAAACTCTAAGGAATTTTCATTTTCATCACAGATATCGGAGATTGCTACTAAAAGCATGTAAAGCAGTCATAAATTAAGGTAAACAGTCTCTCTTTTTCATCACCAGTGGAAGTGTAAACTTGTACAACCTGTAAGGAGTAAGCTTGGTAGTGTCTACTAAACCTACACACTCAGGTCACCCAAATGCCTGAATAATCTCTATTTACATTCTTGATGTTGATTAGTATGTAAAGAACTACTTTGTAAAACATTGAGAAAATAAGCTAAATGAACCTTAAGAAACAACAATTTCAATAAATTGTGTGTTAATATGTTGTTAAAGAATAGGTCGGTTTCATATATACTGATAGTGAGTCATTGTAGAATATAGGGAGCTATGAAAAGAACATGCCCAGGAATTACCAATTTATACAAACACTTATGCTTATAAAATAAGTATATATGAGCATATGTGCAAATACATAAAGCATTTATGCAACAATGGACCAAAATATGAAATAAATTGCCTGGGAATAGGATTATGTTTATGTTGAAGACAGGGGTACCTCATAAGAATTTTGTCAGAGGGAAGTTGAGGCAGGCAAGATATCAAGCTTGTGATGATTCTCACTAAAAAAAGTGGGGAGGATTCTTTGGCTCTTGTGTTCTAAAGAAAAAAGGTAGGGTTAATTAAAGACCACAGCTGAGAAAAGAGTTTTACTACAGTTTCATTAGAAAAAGATTCTGTGTCATGTTGTAGTTATTGGGCATTCACTATAAGAATTCCTCCTTTTTAACTTCTAAATAACTGTGCTGATTTCTTTTTACCAAGTCCTCCTACAACAGTAAATTGTATTTGTAACTTTGGCTCTGGAAGACTTTGTGATAGTCTCTTGATGTTTAAGCTGGTGTATATTTATAAGGAGAATGTGAACTATTCATTAAGTGAAATATTTACATTTAGGTTATTTTGAATTTATTGACACAGCAGTTCTTGATAGAGATTCATTTTTCCATATATTAGTGTGAATCAATCATACAGTTTTTTAAGATAACACAACGTTGCTACTTTTGCAAAAAATTCAATATTTAATTCTCACACAATGATAAAGATGATAGCTTTAACCATACATGTTGACCCTATTAATAATATAAAATATTGCTGAAACAAATAAATGCATGTGGGAAACATTTATAAAATGGAATTACTAAATATTTTATTTATAAAATTATTATTTCTGAATAGGCCAAGATTTTGGGACTCAATATGGAAAGAACATCAGCTGTACAAGATAGAGACATAATAAAATAAAATAGGAATTGATGAGTAGATTTAATATGTGTAAAGCCTGCACACAGCTCTCTTTAGCTTATAGATTTGTTCTTGAGGTGAAGCTGAATTGTTGTCTCTTAGACTCCATGTCACTTTGGCTTTGTTTCTACACAAATAAAGGATGCAATCTGTAAACTACAAGGAAGAGGGACAGGCACAGGAATGTAAAGCCTCGAAGTAGTCCAGTCAAAACATTCTACTTCTAAATAGCCCCACATTTTAGTAGCCCTTGTTTCTTTTACGGTTTCCATCTGAATTTGGAGGAGAGAGACATGCTACCTGATAGTATTTCTACAAGATAAACAAAGGAAAATTTTTTGAAAATTTGAAACAGAATAAACATCCAAAAAAAAAAAAAAACCCCATATTGCTAAATTTGAGAAACATTTTCAGTGATAAGAAACAACAAACATATAAATGATATATTTAACATTTCATTTTGAAAAGAAGCTGGTGGAAAATAACAATAGTTATTCTGTGCATACTTCTTATACTATAATTTCTGTTTTCAGGCTTTATAATCAGCAAAAATAAATGATGTCAATTTTTTCTATTTGTGTAATAACTTTATGATAAAAAATTTCAAAACTGTCACTTCATCTCAAAGAGAAGTCAAAACTTTAGGATATTTTATGATAGAAGTTAAGAGTTACAAAGGGAGAGAAAGATCTATGTTTAAGGTAATTGTTAACTTGGTTAAATTACAGTTCCATTTGTCAAATATCAGTCTATATGTTCATATGATGATATTTTTAATATATCTTTAGCATTTAAATAAAGCAGATTACCCTTTACAGTGCACAATAAATGGAAAGCTTTGTGAGAAAGGACTGAAGTTTCATGAAGTGAAATTCTGCTTCCAGAATATCTTCAGTCACACCCAAGAAAAACTCCTGAAATTGTTATATTTTTAGGGAGCAATTATTCCTTCTTTAATTGTCTGGACTTGCTGCTGTTTTAAACTGGAGGACAAGTGTAGTTTAAGGTGATGTGTGTGCCTAAAGCTGATGAGGAGTGAGATGTGACAGTTTCGGTTGGTGTCAACCTGATTGCCTTTGAGAGGCACAGGAGGATTGGTGGAGGATCCTCCATGGAGACTGGTGTCACTTGGCTCCAGAATCTGAAATAAGTAACCCCAGCCACCCTTCGCTCATGGAAGAAGAATTTTTCAGGTGTAGAAGAAAGAGGCATGAGAAGAGATTATGAGAGGTCGAGATTATAACTTCCCCTCTAGAGCCAAGAGTGGAGTATGAGCTCTCAAAGAAATGAGATGCATTACAGTTTAAATGCAGAAACATTTACACTTTTCCTAAGAAGGCAAAAGAAAGTTTCCCACCAAACTCCTCCCTCAAGGTTACCAGCTTGTTTCACCAGCATGAGCAAGTTTTTTTCCTTCTTAATTAGGCTAATTTATGACCTTTTGATGATGAGTCTCCTAGGGAAGAACTGTAAATCTAGCCTAGGAATGTTGACCTTGGGCTGTCTCCAGCTGAGTTCTAAAAGTTACAGTATTCTTAAAAACTACAGCTTTTAGTTACGATTGCCTCATCTCCTTTTACTTATCTTTTATTTCTTCTTTTCTGTCCCTTTGGGACCTACACCTGGTCACTCATCCTGTTTTCTTTCTGGGGCTGTTCCCCTGTTCTGCATTCCATCTAGGTTAAAGAATGATTTGTTGTACCACAATGTTTCTGCCTCGAAGCCTGATGAAATGAACTGAATCTCTCATACCATGAGCCAAATTAAACCTCTCTTCCTTTAAGTTGTTAGTGTCAGGTACTGTGACTCAGTATTGTGAAAATTGACTGATAAAAATAATAACAATAGTCTTGTTGCTGATAAGGTTTAGAAAGGATATTTGAAGAACATACTTTCATTTCAACATGCAAGTATTAAATTATCCTGTCTTTATCAAACTTCAATACAGTTTTTCTAAATAGGTGTTTAGAGATTAAATTTTGCATGCATATTTAGTTTGGTGTTAATATTAAGTCACTTTGGTGTTATTATTAACATACTGAGTTGTGTTAATTCTTCTGAAAATGAAATGCTTTCTTGTAGAAAAACAGGAAAAAATATCTACCTGTAATACTTAATGTATTCATGTGAGATAAAACACATTTTTTCTTTCCTTTTGTACTGAAGTTGAAACTCAGGGTCCGATGCATACCAGACAAACACTCTGAGATGCAATCTCAGCAATTCTTATTTTATTTGGGAGTTATCTTGATAAATTGCCTTGACTGGCCTTGGACTTGAAATTCTTTACCTCAGCTTCTCAGAATGCTGGGCTTACATGTATTCACCATGTTGCTCAATTTGTGCCCATTTTTATTCAAAAATAAAACTGTGATATTATACGAAATTGATAAGAATATAGCTCACAAATGTGAAATGTGAAAATATTCATAAAAATATTTAGCAAGATATTTTTGTGTTTAATCAATTGCTTTAATGGGCAAATGGATATTGTTGTTTCCATGTTACTTTGTAGCACTAGTATAAATATATTTTTTTCTTTCTAGGAGTGAAATATTTATTTTCATGTCACTTACCAAATCAGATCTCAGAAATGCTCTGATTTTATTTTTAAATGAAGTAGTAGTTAATTAATTTTTACGGAATTTCTCATCTTCAAAATATGTCTTTCTTGGATGTATAGTCTCTGTGATGCGCTCACTAAACAAAAATCAAATGAATACTAATAAATGTAATTAGATCAGTTTGTTCCAGCAGTGGTAAAAGCTGCCCAGTGGGATGGTCATACATGTACCACTGGTGTTTAAAGTCAGAGAGATTTCAGAAAGCTCCTCCTACTCCACACCACATCCAACTTTGAGCGGCACGGGGATATAATAAAGCTCAAAGAGCCACATCCACAGACTCTGGGAAGGAAGATGCAGGAAGCCCAAAATCAAGGGGGAAAACAAAGATTAGGACAGGAGAGGAGGCTGAAAGGGCCCAGTATGTACAGCTATAGCAAATATTAGCCAAGTCTAATTTTTAGCATTAATTTAAATGCTAACATAAAAAACCTATTTATTTTTCTGTTACCTGATGAAGCATAAAACAAAAAGAATTTCTACACAAACAAGGCATTGCAAAAAGAACATAAAAACACACATTCTAACCAGTTTTGTACATGGCAAAATGTTTGGTAGTTTTAGAAAAGGAAATTTAAAATAAGTAAAATTTCTGTGCTAGAACTTTATCTAAAAATTGCAATATGTAGAAACACTGAAATATTTTAAGTATAGAGATGGAAATATAACTAGAAATCAAAATTAAATGAAATGAAATAATAAAGAACTGTAATCTCATGACAAGAATGGAAGGAAAGTGAATGACAGTAACATGGACCTCACAGTCAAGCTCAGGCTGGGAGACTTAGCAGCTACGTGTGTGTTATATTCAAAATTTATGTGTTTATCTTTCATAATGTAATTGGCTATTCTGTAGAAAAGAGAAACAATTCATTTTAAAAATCTGCATGTTAAATTTGTAAAGCAATAAAATATACAATTAGAGGTGTTTTCAAGTAAACTTGACATACTGTTTTATACTCTCCAACTTGATTTAATATATATATATATTAATGTGACTTTAAAATTTTAGAAAAAATAAAATATGAAATTTTTAAAAATATGCTTTTTTCATTGTTGAGTGTGTTTATTTCCTTGGAACTACATTCATTTTTTTTCTTACCTAAATTATTTGTATTTTTTTTAAATGCAGTAGATAGAAAAAATGTCAGGATATCTGATATTGCCAATAAAGTTATAGTTTCTTATTAATGTTTAATCCTATTAGGACAACATTTCCAAAATTAATCATCTTCTATTTTTGTAACAACAAGCTTAATTGTCAACTTGATTGATTTTGAAGCCAGCAGGCACACTTTATGCATCTCATTTAGATCAAGGGTGACACTGAAGTTTATATGTAGTTCCCAATCTTGGGTTCCCTGACAGTGTTTCCCACTATAAACTAATTATTTGCTCTACCAAGGCCTTCTGCAATGATGTTCCTGCCTTACAACCACATGATCATGGAGTGAATCATCAGAAATCATGAGCAAAAACAAACCATTCCTTCTTTAATTGTTGTATATCAATTTGTCCAAAGATGAAAAGATTACCAATACATATAATTATGTTTCAAGAAAAAGTTCATAATAAGGAAGCCTTTCATAAATTATAGATTTAAAAAAAATTTGCTTAAAGAATTGGCTAAAATTTAAGAAACAATGTGAATCACCTTAAAGTGTATACACATTTTAATATAGAGCTTCTATTGTTAGAAAGGAAAGAAAACACGCTAAAATCTACAGATCTCTTCAAAGTAAAATATTTGTTCATAATAATGCTAAAAGTTTACATATTACCTAAAGTTGCAAGGTCTTTTCTTTGAAGATCTCTAAAGATTTTTTGTGATGAATTTTAATAACAAAGTGAATGGGTTGAAATAATAGCAATGTGAATGGATTAAGAGGAGTAGCATCTGCCTTTATTAATACTAAAGTGAATGGGCTTTAATAATAATAATAATGTAAATGTGCTGAAAAGAGTAGCAATTACCTTTATGGGAAGACTGAGGTTTATAAATTTGAAAATATTACAACTATAATGCCTGTAGTCACAAGAGAAAAGAAAGTTTGAACGTCACTCATTGTAAGTTTTTTTTAAAATTTTATTTAAAGTAAAACAAAACAAAACAGTAAAAGGGTACAAGTAATACTGAATTTCAAAAAAAAGTAAGAAATCACTAGTTAATAGATTACATATTTTCATCTTAGAAATAGTTGTTCAAGTTACAAAATTAAAGCATACAAAGTGGACATTCAAACAGTGAGACTGCAAACAGTTGTGTTCAATTATCCAACAAAAACTTAGTAATATGGTCATCTATCTTACACACCAAACACACTTGCAGTTGTGTCCTTTAGAGCACTTTCTTTTCCTCTCTTTTTTACAATAACATTTACACATTTTGGGTCTATTACTCCCACAGTTCTTATTACATTATTTTTTTGGAAGAGAATAAAACCAAAGGTGACTAAACAAAGCAGTCAGTCAAACAAGTGATGGACACAGTATATGATGTAAACACAGAATACAAGGTAATCAACAATGGTTACCATAATGCCTTTTGCTAACTTAAAAAGAATTGTATATGTCATCAGGTATAATAGAATTGAACAAAACAGTACAGAACAAAACCAATAAAACCTAAACAATGGAGCCATTACTGAACTTCAAAAGAAGATAATAGTCAAATCAGAATGGACATCATAGTGAATCTTATTGCCTTAAAAGTAGTTGCCTATACCCTCAAAATTGATACTATCAAACAGAAGAGAACTGATTAAAATCAGTCAAAACAAGATGGTAAGAGCAATATAGGGCTTCAAACTGAGTTAATAGGAAATCAAAAATGTTATTATAATATATCCTGCTAATTTTTAAAATTTTCCCCTTAATAAAAAATAATAATAAAAATATTTTTTTTAAAAAAGGAGGAGATTGAGATAAAAGAGGCTATAACAACATAACAACACAGTTCAGAACAGAACAATTTAAGCAACATTGTGTTTCACCACAAGATAACCCAACTCAATAGTAGTTACTATAGTGTCTCTTTCCTTGAAATATTTGAGTATAACTTTGTATACTATATCATCAAACATCAAGACAGTGTGAAACCATTCAAGAGGATAAAAGTATTACAGGGTATTTAGAACCAGCTAACAGAAAATGAACAATGGTTTCTATATTATCTCTTTGCCTATAAAAATTTTGTTTATACTATCACATAAAATAAAATCCAATAAGATCAACATGATAAAAGCAATGGAGACAGAAGAACAACAGTTTGATGGCACTTCAAAACAACATGATATAGCCGGGTGTCATGGCACATGCCTGTAATCCCAGCACTTGGGAGGCTGAGGCAGGAGGATTGTTGCGAGTTTGAGACCAGCCTGGGCTACATAGTGAGTTCAAGCACAGCCTGAACTGCATATCAAGACCCTGTCTCAAAAAAGACAAAAAAAAAACAAACAAACAACAACAACAACAACAACAACAAAAAAAAAAAAACAAACAAAAAAACCCACAAGATGGTATTAAATCAGCACTAGCTATTATGATGTCTTGTTTTCTTCAAAATAGCTGTTCATATCATCACAATGTTCATCATCATTACTCACAACAGAAATGCAAATTAAAACCACACTGAGATTCCATCTCATTCCTAAAAGAGTGGCCAGGATCAAGAAAACCACCAACAGTGAATGCTGGAGAGGCTGTGGGAAAAAAGGAACTCTCCTATAATGTTGATGGGAGTGTAGACTGGTGTAACCATTGTGGAGGTCAGTCCGGAGATTTCTCAAAAAGCTGGAACTGGAGGTCCCATTTGTTCCAGCTATTCCACTTCTAGACATATTCCCAGAAGAAATGAAAACATCATACCACAGTGATACATGTGCACCCATGTTTATAGCAGCACAATTTGTAATAGCCAGATCTTGGAAACAACCTAAGTGTTCATCAACTGAGGAATGGATTAAAAAGTTGTGGTATTTTTATACAATAGAGTACTACTCAACTATAAAGAAGGATCACACTGAGATATTTATAAATAAATGGGCACAGC
Source organism: Cavia porcellus (assembly GCF_034190915.1). Lineage (NCBI taxonomy): Eukaryota > Metazoa > Chordata > Mammalia > Rodentia > Caviidae > Cavia > Cavia porcellus. The sequence goes on along the minus strand of NW_026947494.1, from coordinate 20,127,219 downwards.
TTGAGACCATACTCATAAGTGAAATAAATCAAACTCACATGTATGAATACTGAATAGTTTCCCTAGTGTAAGAAATGATACAAATACATAAAAGTATGTGGTAACCATGATTTCCCATTATATGGCTTTGAAACTTTATAAAGTTTCCACTCATTATTTGGAATGGTTTTTATCTGGTTTGTTTGATATTATTGTCCTTGTAAGTTTTGATGTTTCACTAAAAAAAGAGACCGCACAAATACCCTTGCAAATATTGCAACCTTGATTCATTTAACAAAAAGTCATTGCCTTTCAAATAATTTTGTTAGACTAACTTGGCTTCATTGTATTATTCTTTCTTAGCCCTCAGGTCATTTCTGACAATTATTTTACTCTTCAGGAAAATTGTTATGAAACATAAAGAGGATATGCATGGCTTCCTAAATGTTAAATCAATATTCATCTTGGAATAATGAATTAAAAATCATGTAGTTAGTAAAATCATGAGAACATGAATGTTTTTAAAATTTTGTACACAAAATTAATAGCTATACAAGTTTTCTAACTCTGTAATAAGTAATTTTATTTATTAAAAATTTATTGCCCCCTGTATTTTGATATGTTTATTTCTAGAATGTCAAGACCATATGCTCTTTTCATTTTTTTTCCAAGATTTTGTACAATGAAACATTTTGTTTTTATCCTTCAATTTTTCAACTTTTTATCAACTTAAACAATAGATAATAGAAACTATTATAAAGGATTAATGTAATGATTTTCTGTATCTCTGAATAGAGAAAAAGTTTATTTGTGTGTCAATATACAGAGAGAAAAAGAGAAAATCAGAGATGGAAACAGAGACAAGCACAAAGAGACTGAGACAAAGGCAAAGAACTAGGGAGAATGAGATATCTTTCTTTTTAAGAACAGCCTTCCGAGAGCCAGACAAAGCGGCACAAGCTTGTAATCCCAGCACTTGGGACGCAGAGGCAGGTGGGTTGTTATGAATCCAAGACCAGCCTGAGCTACAAAGTGAGCTCAAGCCTGGCCTGAACTGCATAGCAAGCACCTGTCTCAAAAAGATGAAAAGAAAAAACAGCCTTCTGAAAATTTCTTTGAAAAATCTTCACTGTTTCACACTGTTTTAGTACATTATAAAATATAGCGTCTGAAGATAAAAATCTCAACACTTAAGCATGAAATAAAGTTTATTTCATGTTAATACACGAACAAATATTATGCAGTTACACACATCATCAAAAATAATATAGATATAATAATGTGGTATAATAAATAAAATATAATAATGTGGTATAATAAAAAATACCTGCACACTCTGAAAGAGTGTTCACATTTTTAACAAGTTGATATTTAACAACACAATGTTTTAGAAAGACATATGTAACAGGCAGTGCTAATGTAGATGCTTCATGGGTTTCTTTTTCCAAACTGGGTTTTTTTTTTTTTTTTTTTTCCAACACACTTCAATCATGAATAATCAAAGCTCTTTCCTCTTTGTAAATGATACTCTGGATCAGACAGGCAGGTGATGCGATGACCACTTTATTTCTGTTGCAATCTGAGTATGGAGAGTATCTTCCGACATGAGCCTGCACTCACGTATGCAGCAAATGTGTGACTAGGAGGGAGAGCCCTGTGCAGCGCTAAGCCATCATGTTCAGGAGTGAGAGGCGAGCACACCTCAGATGGATGGCGATGATAACCAAGGTGCAGTGGTATTTTAATGCTCTTTACAGAAACATCAGTCGGATCAGGAATACCTGATTCCTCATTAGAAAAGTAGAAATCCGAGTCCCAGGCCTGACATAAGCTGCAAGAAAACTTCTTCTGCATAATAAAGATTCAGGAGTGTTGCTATTGTATTAGAGCAATTTTCACATCTACTTAGGATTTATGCCTTGAATCTAAATCAGAACATACAATGTGTTTGCCTTCTCTCCAGTGCCTGGCATTGAACAGAATAACTTGGGAAGTTATTATGTCAACAACTTGGAGAATTTGATTGAAAAATAATTTTTAAAGGTCAAAGATTTTTGTGTAGTACAATAGAATTATGAAGGACTTAAACAACCTTTTGGAAATGGATGAGCCCTAGTGGTGGTCTCATAGGTAGATAGACACTAATGTTTCAGGAATATAGAAATGAGACAATGATGCTTGGTTGCAGAAAATCATAATTGAAAGGAAAGAAGTCCTGACAATTCGGTTTAGTGGTGTTGAACCAGAAAGATATATCAAGGTGTACTGGAGTGGGGAGTAAGTAATTAAAGTGCATAAATAATAATTCTGTAAGGGAGAGTACTTGGTATATCAATATACATATTTGATCGCTGAGTGAAACTATAAATATTTCATGAAAATAACATGGGTTAACATAACTATTGATTTGGGAAGCTGAGATTGCTAATTTTTCTGCTGCTATTGGGGGATACCATCAAGCTGACTGATAAACTTATACTAGAGTGATATTTTCATTGAAAGCATGTAAATCTGAAAATATATTGATATTTAGTGTTTTAATAAAGTATTTCTACTGTGCTATGTTTTACTACTAAACACTATATATTTAGGATGTCCACTAGAGACTCTGTATGTCCACAATTTTGCTGTTCACATGATCTTGGTGCTGTTTTATCTAAGAATAAGAATAAAATATATTCAAGTGATCATTTTGATTTATATAATAGAAGTAGTCCCTTCTGATCTATGTTCACTAGAGATATTGGCTTGTAGTTCTCTTTTTTGGTTGGATCATTCTCAGTTGTTGGTATCAGGTAATACTTCTAAGAATGACATTGGGAGTATTTCTTCTATTTCTATTTCATTTAAGTTTGAGGAGTAATGACATTAGATCTTTAAGTTTCTGGTAAAATTCAGCAGTGAATTTATCAGGACCTTGACTTTTCTTTGTTCACACATTTATAATTGCACCTTTAATTTCATTGACTGAGAGTGGGTTATTTAGAATTTCTATAACTTCTTCAGTAATTCATATATATCTAAGAATCTATCCATTTCTAATGTGCTTGTCATCTTATTAAAATAAAGTTTTATAAAGTAAGTATTGATGGTCTTCTGGATTTCTGAAAGGTTCATTGAGATTTCACCTTTTCATTCTTACTTGCATACATATGAGTCTCTTCTTTCCTTTTCAAAATAAGATTCTCTAAGGGTTTGTCAAACAAATATTCTTTCAAAGAACAAGTCTTCAATTCATTGATTCTTTGTATTGTTTTCTGAGTCTTATTGCATTAATCTCTGCCTTGCTATTTATAATTTATGCCCTTGAATGAGCTTTGACTTTAACTTGTTCTTTTTTTACCAAAAGTTTGAGGTTCAACTTTAGATTATTTGAATTCATTCAAGTTTCTTGTGTGACAACATTCTAGTTTCTCTTGTTCATGACCATAAATTTTCCTCTTATAACTACTTTCATCGAATCCCATAAGTTCTGGTATATTGTATCAGCATTTTTACTTAGTTATAGGTTTTTTAATATCTTCTATAATTTCATATGTGACTCATTTTTGTTCAGGAAGACATTAATTTCCATGTGTTTAAGGAGTTTATGTGACTTTTGTCATTGATTTCCAATTTCATTATACTATGATCTGATAATGTGCATAAGGTAATTTCAATTCCTTTGCATGTTTGATGACCTAGTATGTAGTCTATGTTCGAGAATATCCTGTATGTAGCTGAAAAGTTGTGGCTTCTGATGTAGGGTGTCTGTGGACAGCTACTAAGGCCATGTGTTCACAGGATTGGTTCACTTTTATAATTTTTGTTGACTTTTTGCGTAATCAATCTGTCTATTTATGATAGTGGGTATTAAGCTTTCCCAATACAATTGCATTAGTACTTATTTGATCTTTCATGTCTGTTGATATTTTTGGTACAGCTGATATTTGGTGCACGTATATTTATATTTGTTATCTCTTTTTCTTGGAGTTTTTTCTTGACAAGAATGTAGTGACATTTTTCTCTTTGATCACGTTTGGCTTGAAATTCAAATTATCTGCAATTAGAATAGCTACCCCTGCTTTTTTCTGGACTCCTGTCACATGAATTCTTGTTTTCCAAGAATTGGAGTTAAATATGTTTCTTGAATGTGGCATACTTTTGAGATTTTAAAAAACCCAATTCTGCCTGTTTCTTTTGATTAGTGAATTGAGACTATTTATGTTGATGTTTATGTATTTGTGTATCATTCACATAGTATTTCCCTGTTGTTGGTTTTCTGTCTTTCCCTTGTGTTTAATTGCTTGCTTTGCCTTGTGGCTTCTAATTTGTGTTTCTGGTACTACGGGCTTCCTTACCTCTTTCTAAAATATCCTTTAGAACCTTTTTTAGAGTTGGCTTGGTGATCATGAATATCTTCTTTTTCCATTGATTTTAAAGACAGTTTTTTCCAGGTACATCAATCCCGGTGGGAAGTTGTTTCTTTCAGAACTTGAAACACTTCATTCTAAGCTCTCCTTGACTTCAGGGTTTATGTTTAGAAGTCTGCTGTGATTTTGATGGGCTTTCCTTTATAGGTGATTCTTTTATTTTCTCTAACAGCTTTCATATTCTGTTCTTGTGCTGACATTCTGGAATCTTGATTATTATACACCTTATAGATTGATTTTGACCATGGATAATTGGAATTCTTGAAACCTCAATTATTTGTAAGTTAATTTCTTTTACCATATTTAGCAAGCTTGCTGTCATTCCTTCCAAAAATGTTTTTTATGAAGTTTGTACTGTCTCCTGCTTCCTCATGGATCCCGATCCTTCTTATGCTATTCTTTCTATGATTTTCAGCTATTGGATTGATTGTTCATTGTTCCTTGATATTTTTTAAAGAAAGTTTTCCTTTCGTGGTAGCTAACCACAATACAGTTTGCTAGCTATGATATTCTGTCCATACCTTGGTTAAATCAGCAACATATCTCTCCCAGATATATTTTTGAATCTGTGACATGTATTCCATTTCTTTCATAGACTGATCACTCATCAATTCCATCATTTTCCTAAACTGCTCTGTTTTTATCTTTATCTACTCTAGATTCACACTTCTTTACCCTCTCTTTTCTTACCTGATATATTATTTATACTCCAATTTTCTCTATAGCTTCATTCATCTATTTTTTTAAACTTCTGCTTTCATCCACCTGCAAGCTCAGGTGGATGGCTTCTAATTTTCTATATGTCTTTGTCCTCTGGACTTGTCTTGTGTGACCCAGAAGTCTGAGTTTGGATTTTTCTTCTGCATCTTGTAATTCTTAATTTTTTTATTTTGATTTGTTTTCTGTGTTGATGCAAATAAATTTCCTGAAGTTGATAAACCTATCACTAGTATTGAGGCTTTCCTAGGAAACGTCCATTCCTCAAAGATGTCTTCTATGTGTAGCTGGCTCTTGGTCATTGGGTCTGTTCCAAGATCCTACCTTACCAATTTATTAGGAAACAGTAGTCACTATTTGTATCATTACCCAGTCCTTTTGGTCTCTGGTGATGGTTATGACTCCAAACAATCACAGTCTTACATATAAGGGAGAACAGAGATTATGCAGGTGTGATACTCTAGCTAATGTAGTATAATTAGCCATAATAGTAACTTCCAGCACAGCTTAGAAACTGACAAATTGTTGTAGCTATTAATTTGGAACCTTTAACCATATTAACAAGATCTACAGTTATATAACAAAATCTATCATGAGCCGGGAACTATTATACAATGAGTTTCCCCTTAGCTGTGTGACTTTTACCATAGGACGGGGGGCGTTAAGAGAGATGGGCCAAAGAAGGGATATAAATTAAGAGAAACATAGGAAAGTCAAGGCTGGAGGACAAGGGATGATTATTCAGGCTTTGGTAAACTTAAGAAGAGGACAGGAAAGAAAAATGTAGGAGGAAGCAAGAGAATACTAAAAGAAATTAGAAACAGTGTTCACTACCATGAAAATATCAAAAAATCAAAAAAGAATGTTGAAGGAATATACAGGTGAACAAAATAAAAATAAAAATAAAACCTGATAAAAATAAAAGGAAACAAAGAGAAAGAAAATAATAGTAATGATCATCATTATCCTAATAATGATATAATGCTCCTCTGGTGTCCACAGTTTTGTGGTATGTCCAAGTCAGAGCCCAGATCTGTGCTGGATGGGAGTGTCCTGCCAAGCCTGCAATAGGTTTGGTGCTGGATTTAGGACTGATATTGGCCCACATCATCATTTTATTAAATCCTATGTCCACGTTTTGTTTGAGCTACAAGTCTTTCATTTTAGATCGATTTTGGCATCAGGATGTATGCTTCTCCATTCCTTTCAATCACCTGTGTTTTAGTTGATTTTCTCTGTGTAGTTCCAATGTGGCTCCTCCTCTGTACAGCCATGTGAAATCTCCCTGCACACCTTTTTGAACATATTAGTTGTTGATATTTTGCTGGGACCCACACATTCTAAGCAAAGAGTCTACTACTGAGCTATTTATCAGTTCTCTTAAATAATTTATTAGTATTAGTCTAGTGTACATTTATGATAAAATAATGACAGTTTTACCTGATAGCAACTTACAGATTTTTGGATGACTAAAAGCAATACCCTCTTCAATAAATAGAAACTATATATATATATATATATATATATATATATATATAATGTTATGTGAAATATGAGTATATATAATATGTACAAGAAAATATTTCTAATATATAAAGAACATTCATGCAGAATCCATATTTCCATAAGCTTAAAGAATATTCTCCAGATAATTCATGTTACCAAAAAATTCAAAAAACCTGAAAAGAACTGAAATGCTATTAATATTTAGTAGCATCATATGATGAAAGTGTTAAGAAGACAATCTTTGGAGTATACAAGTAAATGAAATCAAACGATGTTTTTGAACTATCAATGAATTAATGAAAATTAAAAAGAAAATGTAAAACAATTTTTGAAGTAAACGAAGATGGAAACAATTTATGAAAGCACATGAGACACAAAGAAAAATATAAAAATAACAAAATTCAAGTAATTGTCAATGCCTACACAAAAAAATACAGATCTCAAATAAACAACTTCTGAATGAATCTCGAGGAACTAGAAAAACAAAAATACAGAATAATAGAAGAAAAGAAGATCTAAAATAGAGACTAAAAATACAAAAAGTCAAAGTAACAGTGCTATTTTTAATATATAAAATATGAATAAACCTTTAGCCACGTTAAGAACAAAAGAACAGTGACTCAAAAAAATGAGATATAGAAAAGGAGACTTTTAATTTGCCATTAAAGAACTACAAAGCATTATGAGATGCAAATATATGTTGTTTTACAACTAATTAGAAATAGTTTTTAATTTATCTACCTTGAGATGTATAATAATAATCAGTTATAAAGATGGAATCTATCAAGAAAGGCTGTGTTTGAGAGAGAGAAATAGAGCTAGACAAACTGATTTGAATGACACTTAGGCAACTTACTATTTAGACATGCTGCGTAAGTCACACATTTCTGCTCCCATTGTATCATATATACAAAGGAATAATAAAAGCAAGAAAAAACATGGACCTAGGAAGATCCTGCCTATAGAAACTAGAGTAGAATATTCCTCATATAATTATCCATTATCAGCTGGAGGACAGAATAATTCAACTCAGATGCTGATAGCTTAAAGGAAGAGAGTAGAAAAAATAGCACCTCATTCATATGACTATTTTCCATTCTCATAGAATGAATGTGAAGAATATTAATGGGAAAATATTCTTCTTTTACAAATACAACAGTATTTTTCCATTGCAATGCGTATGTGTGGGTCAGTATTTTAACCGATTTGATGTAACTAAAATTATTTCAGCTATAGAAAAGATAACAATTTCATCATTTACCTAATCTCTCTTTTTTTTTTTGGTCTTTTTCCTTTTTATCAGTACCGGGGATCGAACTCATGACTGCCTGCTTGCAAGGCAGGCGCTTATATATTCATTCATTCTTTAATTCATTTACCTTTACAAATTGCCTTCTATATAATAAGCTTGAAGTGTTTTCTATTCCACTTATTGCAATCAATTTTAAAGGTGAGTGTGATTTGAACAAAAAAAGAGAAAAAATTATTTAATGCTTATTTTCTCCTATATTCCAAGTGGTTGTCTGAGGAAGGGTAGGATAGAATCATTTGACTAATAATAATAAGATTTGCATTTATTAATTTGAACAGTATTTATTGCATTCCTCTTATGATCTGTACATTGAATTGAGAAGTCCAGTGGCCAGCAGTAGTGTTTGTCTAACCATCCATTCCAATTGACAATCACTGAATACTTTGCAGAAAGACATGTTTTTTGTGGCTTATCCCTGGTAGATTGGTGTCCACATAAGATAGCACTGCTCACTAATGGATAAGCTTAACTCTTCGTGTTTTCTGAGGAAATGTGTTTGCGCTCCTGATATTAGTACTTCTGTGTCCTTTGCCACCTTCAATTCTTTTCTTCAAGCCTCATTATCCCTAAAACTGAAAATGATGTCTGCAGATACAGTGTTCGAATAATCTATGTGGGAAAAGTGACATGAAAATGAAATTGGAGCAAAAATGAAAATATAATCCTTAACTGAATGCATTTTGTAATTGTTTAAGACATTCTTACACAGTATTTCTGTAACATATGAACACATATAGTTCAAACGGTTACAGTTAGTAAAGAAACCACACAGCAACCGTGTGTTGAAGTATTTCTGAGCCTGATCTTCACTATGCACCCAATGAAATAGAAGATTTTCAAACCAAGAAACTGAGTACATATCATAGTTATAATGCATATAAATGTTTAACTGAACAAAGTGCTAAGCAACACATGAACAGAGAACAACATCTTCTTCAGTAATTTGTCTATTTAGCGAAACCATGAATAACAAAAATGAACAAACTGATTTTGGAAGTTAGGAATGGCAACTCCAGTGGCCAAAATGAAAATCTTAGTTTTAACATTTCCAAGTAAAAAATGACAACATTTCTAACAGATTCCATGTAGACTCCTAGTAGATTTATCACACAAACATGTTTGTGTAACATCATTCTGACTATTTTGTTCTATGAATACTAATATTCGGAGATAAGAAATCACTATGTATAGCTAAATAAACCAGGCACGGAAACATAAGTCCTGCATGATTTTACTTGTGTGAATCTAAAAGGGTTAATCTCATGGAAAGTAGAAAGCAGTGGTGGTTACCACAGATTGGGGAGAACAAGATACAGGACAATGAGTTACTAAGTGTTGGGTGTTCTAGAACTGTATTGTAATGTAGGGAGACAAGTAAGAATTGTAAATGGTATCATTCAGAATACTAGGAGACAGAGAGAAAGCGAGAGAGAGACAGAGAGAGATATACAGAGAGAGGCAGAGAAACAGAGAGAGAGACAAAGAGACAGAGAAGGAGAGACAGAAAGGGAGAGACAGAGCGACAGAGAGACAGAGAGAGGGAGAGAGAGACAGAGAGTTTTCAAACTTTTTGTAGCAAAGAAACCTGGTTGGAGGAGAAACATGTCATATATATATAATATAATATAAACATATATATCATATTAGCATATATATATATATACAGCATGATTCCCTATTAATATGAATATTCTTACATTTGTATCTGTGTGAAAATAAATTTTAAACATTAAAAGTATATTTTGGGCCAGTCATAGGAGATGAAAGATGAATCTCTATTATCCTGGTTTTGGTTTACTTTGCAGCAGCAATATGATGACTGAGTTCAGTGTCACCGTCAAGTCTAATCTCAAATGAAGAATAACTTTACAGTCTGATACAGGAAAATGTCGTAAATTTCAGTGATAAGGAATCCAGATAACAGCTTCTTTTTGTAGGGTCCATCTTCCTCAGCCCTCTGCTCCAACAAGGTTCTAGCTTCATTGCTAAGGTGGTGTGAAACTATTTAGAGCAAAGAAGCCTTTAGATATTCCTTATAAAAACCCAAAGAACATTAGTGAAAATAAAACAATACTGTAAAAAAAGAAATAGTATATATAAATAATCAGTTTATGGCTTCTTGCTTTTTGTGCTTATCTGTGGAAATATGAGAGCACACAGAAATTGCTTAACTAAAGAAGGGCAACAGAATCTTAAACTAATGGGTTCAGGGTGCTATGCTTTAACTTAATGATGTGGCACTTTGTGGACTATCCAACTTTATATGTAAATTTCTGTAACCCTTGGAAATGGAAAATCTCATAGAGTCTAAGAAACATCATTGTGAAGCATAAAAATTATATCAAAATGGTTTTTCTCGGTGACATGCATCCATTAGAAAAAGCCCATCAAAGTGTTTCAAACATATTTGGATATGCTAGGTGATGATTTTTTTCCTGACAAACTAATATGCTGCGCTCAGAGGAGAAAGGGAGTAGCACTACTAAAAAGAATAAAATGACTCCAGTGCTTTTATTTTGCCAAGAAAATCTCAAGAAATGCAGTATACGCATCAAATACACAGATGATAATATAGTCCCTTGAGAATTTGAAGTTTCACCTAAGTTGTCTTACATGTTTTTCCTAGATGCATAAAAAAATAAATAGGTGAAAACATAATTCACTTAAATTTATTTTAGTAAAGCAACTATTATAGATAGGCTTGCCTATATTTCCACAATTAAAACGTTTCTCTTTGAGTCTTCTTAAATCAGAGCAGCAGTGCTGTTGGACTGAAAAAATTATGATATACTACAGGCATCAATTTTCTATTTATTGAATGCAAAAACTTCTTGTATTTCATTATTTTTTTATTTTAATGAAGAAATATGTGCAGCATTCGATGTAGCATTTACAAATGATAAATGCTTGAAGGCTCAAATAATTTCTTATAGTCCTTTCTAACAAGTAATTGAATACTCATTCATTTCCTGTAACTTTACCACAGCTTTGGAATTGCAAGCGTACAGACTCAAATAAAAGCAAACATTTATCAATCTGTTAAGCAGCATGTTAAGAGAGAACTAGCCACTGTTAACCAAAAAATCACTTTGGGAGCATAAACACTCAAACGGAAGTTCAAAGGAATATTATGTATTTGAAGTGCGTATTCAAAATATTGCAAAACTTCACTGATTTTAGACTTTTAAGAGAAACTATATGCATAGCTAAAATATAAATTGTAGCAGAATCTTCAAATTCTGGAACTATAGAATCTGTGAAAAAGCAGATTCCTGCTTAAAACATATGACACTTAAGTAAACAATCTACTTATAAGGCAATGACCAAATGTACTATAAAACTGGTTGTGTGAAATGAAAAACTGAATCCAGACATAACAGACCATGAAATAATCATATATATAGAATGTATCTTACAAATGGAAAATAAGAATTATGATGGTTAAGAAGGTATTTACACCCTCCTTGACTCACTACACAGATTTGTGTGATGAAGCATATGTATGCTTAGTTGCCTATGAAACCTATTACACCAGCTGTGCAGGTATACAAATATATCAATTGAATAAATACATACAAACATTCCTAGTATATAGTTACTTTCTATAATAAAGAGACTTACCGGTTTCAGCCTATTACATTCGAATTTTGTAATCAGAGGGGTGAACCAACATCCTTCATATTTCTGTTCAAACATGCAGAAAGCCAGATAAAGCAACACCTTTTACAAACAGGAAAATAAGAAGAGCAAGATTTAAGACTCTTCTGAAACTATAAAAGCACTTATATTAAGTAATAAATGACTAAGTTTGCAAATCAAAACCAAACCAGAAATAAATTGTTACATTAGTCAGTTACCATGCAGGTATATCAGGTTAACCTATAAAAAGCTGATACATTTCTGGAGACCAAGTAAGACCAAGTGAGAGTGGACCGCTTTGGAAATTGCAAGCTTCTTCAGGCTTCTTCTCTCATGCTTTTCTTCCAGAAAGCCCTCAACTCTAACAAAGACAACCTGTGTGGGCTCCTCAGCTTGACTAAATTTCAGAAAGAATCCGTATTTACTTCGTGCCTTCTGACTTACTTTTCTTAACTATAAATTATAAATTTTCTCTGTTACTTTAAGATACAAATCTTCTAAACCCAGGAATGTGTTTCTTAATGACCTTGAACTTATAACCATGAAAAGGCATCATCAGTAAAACGTCAGACTCTTTGTTCCTCAGTCTCAGTGAGGTTGTGAGAGTTTAACTCTGATTAGCAAATCCAAATGAATTAATCGTATTCAACTAAGAACGCTTAAGTCTTCTGTACCTTTCCCACAAATTCATATCAGAATTTACAACTCTACCCCCTCCCTACTTTTTGATTTAGGGAAAGTTAGATGTCTCTAAACTCTGAAATAATTTGAATAAAGAATTTCTTGCTAATATTAATTTGTCAGTAATATTTTCTCACTTTACTATCTCATAGGGAAAATAAAGAAAAATTTGAAAAGGTTTCTGCAATCCAAAACTGGGCATCTGTGATGAATACACAATTCTCAGATGAAGAAATATAAATAAATACATCTATGAAAAATGTTTAGTATCATTGGTAATTTGACAAATGAAAATTAAAAAAAAAAACACCAAGATTCCATCTCATTCCAGAAAAATGGTTATCATCCAGAAATCAACCAATAACAAATTCTACTTCGATTTTTGAAAAAAAGGACCCATCTCCACTGTTGGTGGGAATGTAGACTGTGGAAATCAGTATGGTGATTCCTCAAAAATCTAGGGTTAGTTTCCATTCTACCTAATTATTCTCATTCTGGGTATTTTCCCAGAATTGAAAACATCATATCACAGCAACATATATGCACCCATATTTATAGGAGCACAATATGTAATTCTAAATCTTGGAAACAACACAAATGCCCATTAACTGAGGAATGGATACAAAAGATGTGTCATTTTTATATGATAGAATACTACTCAGCCATAAAGAACAGTTAACACAAGGACATTATGGGTAAATGGATGCAATTAAAAACCATAATGATAAGTGAAATAAATCAAACTTGCATGTGTAAATACAGTATTGTTTAACTAGTATAAAAACCTGGAAGAGAAAATAAGATCCAAAAATTACAATAGATACAGTAAAAGGGAAAGAAACTGCTCAAAGGGAAATTTTATTGTTATCTTGCATGCCAGGATGTGGTAGCCTGAGCAATTATTTTGACTATAACACAATATGCAATATAACAACCATTGTTAAATTCTTATCATCTTGTTTTGAAATCCTGTATCACCATTGTTTTGTGGTTTTGTTACCATTTTGCTTTTGTTGTTTTTAATTTTTATTTGCTTCCAGTTTTTTTTTTTCTCTTTAAAATAATAAAAAAAGATACTGGTTTGAATAGAATACTATCTAGTGCTTGCATTGTCCAAGCTGAATCTTTAATTTCCATCGTTGGCCATACTAGTTGAATGAAGTGGGCCATACTAGATGAATGAAGCTCAAGATCATTACAGGAATCACTCAGAATTATTAATGATGTTTGCTAAGAAAGTTTGGTCCTCAATATACAAGCTGAAGTCACTATGTGTGAGAAGGAGAACATTAAATAAAAGAAGAGAGTTTAATGAAAGTAGGCCTACAATTACATTAAAATGAGGGCAGGGATACAGAAAGCCATTCTCCAGAGTCCAATGAATTCTCTGTGAAACTAAAGCAAAAAGAATAAGCAAGTCAGAAATAAGGAATGAAGGAATGAAGGAAGGAAGGAAAGGAAAATGGAAGAAATGGATGGAGAAATGAAGGAAGGGAGGATTGGAAGAAGGGAGAAAGGAAAAAAGGACAAAAGAAAGGGAGGAAGGAAGAAAGGAGGAAAGCAGGAATGAAGGGAGGAAGGATAACCTCAGAGGAGGGAGGAAAGAAGAAAGTCCTTATATAGAAAGATATTTTATTACTTGACCAATAACTTTCTCATGGGGCTCCTGATGGCAAGTTTAATACTGTACAAGTATGCAAGTGTTAACAATGATTAAAGTTGTAAATTGATTTGTAATATGTTTCAAATGAGTTATCAATGATGTCAGAAATCTTTCTCAATGCCAGGGAAAGAAGTTAGAAATAAATGAGATAACAACAGTCAACTCGTTAACTTAGACTTCAGTCAATGTCAGTAGCAATTCTTACGTATTTTAGCAGATATGCATATAGATAATGCAGGCATATGGAAATGATGTTACCTGTGCAATACATACATACATGAACATGTTATAATGCAGAATAGAGTTCTCTACTTTGGAGAAAATTGTGGAGCGCACATATATGCCAGTTCTTTTGCTCCATGAAAACATTCCTTCCCTACCTCTGTCTCCTGACACAACGTGCTGCTTCTAATTGCCCACTTAAATACCCTAATCAGCACCAAGATTTTCTTTTCTAAATGTTGTTAACAAGTAAAAGAATCATTACTCTTTTGGTAAAAAGACAAATCTAGTGTGGAACAAGAAATTTCAAAATAACTTGAAGAAACTTGCCGTGAAATAAAGAGATTGAGGTACATCAGAAGTATGCACAAACCCACATGAGTTCGGAGATGAAAATATCTGAGCAGTAAATAAATAGACCTGCTATTATACTGTAACACAAAAATAAAATAAGTATTTATAAATACAGATGACTAAAAACTGCATATTTTAAATAATGAAGGCAAAAACCTTCTATAAGTAAAAACTACAAATAATAAATTCATTGAGAATAAAGAAAGCCAGGTTCAGGAATAGACACTTGTAAAACCAGCTACTCAGGAGTCTGATATCGGAGTAATGTAGCAAAATCCTACCTTGAAACTGAAGGAAATGTTTAGAGAAAACAACCTTTATACTGAACATGGTGGTATGTTACTGTAATCCCAGCACTGGGGAAGCTGAGGCAGGAAGATTGTGAAAAGTTCAGGCCAACCTGGGCTGTATAGTGAGTTCATGGCCACCCTGAGCTTCACAGTGAGATCCTGTCTCAATACCCCTCCCAAAATAATAATAATAAAAACAAACAAAACACCTAAGCAAACAAAAATAACATTGTAGGGGCTGGGGATTTAACTCAGCGGCATAAGCGCCTGCCTTGGAAGCAGGCAGTTGTGAGTTCGATTCCTGGTACCGATAAAAAGGAAAAAGACAAAAACAAACAAACAAACAAACAAACAAACAAAAACATTGTAGTTATGACGAGAGGTACAAAGTACTGATTGCATTTATGAAGAAAAGGGATAATCAGAGAGCTTTACTTTTTAACTCCTAAGATATTTATAAACTACTTTGTGGTTTCTAATAAATATTTACATGCTATTCGGTAGTCTTCCCTTTGGAACCTATAGTTTAATTTACTTCCCTGGCCTTAATTATTAACTTCTAATGAAAAAGGCATGAAAAGGGAAGATCAATAGCTTTACTTTGTACGAAAGCAGCAAATAGATCCATAACCAAGTATCGGTTCACCATTAATTCTATGTTACACAGTAACATCATTACAGCATGAGGAGAAGACATTTCAGTTCTGTGGGACCCTTTCACAAATGCATTACTTTAATTATTATTAAGGAAAAATAATTCCAAGTTACATTGACAGAATTTCTTCAAAACTCCTGACTAAATTCTGAATATGTTTGTAATTCAGTTAATACGGTTTAAAATGTACCATGCTTATATCTAACATCAACGTTAGGGGAATCTGTCATACTGGTATATGAGGACATTTCTATATGGCTATATTTGAAAATTTGCTATTAGCGTAGAATTATTTCCAAGGAAAAAATAAATTAAATTCTTTATTCTTCACAAAATATATGAATACTGCCTTTCAAATGTGGAATTATATAAAAGATGTGCATTCAAAATAAGTATACTTTTATTTTCTAGCTATGTAACTTTTTGACATTCTTTGGGGAATCTAGGAAATACATAGAGGATGTTGAAGGGTATGCATGGGAGTACATCAAGAAACAAAATCATGTATAAGAACTATTTCAGATCAATGATTTGGAAAGAAATGTAACATAAAATACAATTTATTCAAATGCAAATAATGCTTAATTTGTAAAAATATATACAAAATGCAGACACCACGGTGTTATTTTTATGAAAAGCAAGTTGTAGAGATAAATATTAGTGGTACATTTAAAATCTCATTTGAGATTTTGTAAGTACAGTAATGTAAAATGTTAACAACCTGCATCTTAAAATACTGAAATCTAAGATGGTTAGGGTGGTGAACACTTGGAATTCAAGCAAAGTGAGAAGCTGAGGCAGGAGTGTCTCCCATTTGAGTCCTTTTTGGACATCCTAACAAGAGCGTGTCTTAAAATTTTTAAAAAGCACTTTTGTAAAGTACTGGTGATGCAACACAGTGATAGACTGTTCCTGGGCTTGATCCTTGGTATGATAAGAATTTTAAAATATTGAAATAAACTTGCACAAATGGCTAGAACAAGTAAACTTAATTAGAATCTAGCTCTCTTTGTCATTAACTATGAGATAGTGACCAAAAATAAACAGCAACAATAAAATTACGCTACTATAGTCCTGAAAATTAAGTGCAGGATATCTTTAAGTCAACTTTGTATGTCTGATTTTTTCCCCTAAAACTAAGCATCTCTTTTTTTAAAAAGACAAGTTATTTTAAAATATTCTGAGAATAACCATCTTTAGCCATTCTTAAATATTGTGGATTTTTCATGTATATTGTTTTCTTAATTTCAGTATTTTCTGATACTGCTATTTAGTTGGTCATTTCAAATTTCTCAAAGACATTTCAATTTGTTAGAAAAGTATACAAACCTATATTTCATATATATTTTTGACTCACGGCAAAATTTATTATCCCATAAGTATTGTTAAAGTTTAGAACTGGATTTATATTGGATCATATTAATACACTTAAAGGTCTCTGTGATATTCTTTAGTCCATGAATTGAATGATTTCATCTTAACTATGCATAGTTAATTTCATTGCAGTGATTAATAAACCTTGTCACTATGCATTTATAAACCTGCTATTTTCAGGGCTGCATTTATTGCTTGCCTTTTTTCAAAGTGCCATTTCATAGGAGCAGTTTAACAAATGTTAAATTTCAGAGACAGATAATAGATAATTACAAACATTTAAATGATGGATGTTAATTTGATCCTAATAAAATGTCAGGTAAATTAAGGTCATGTCTATAGAAGATAGTCATTCTAAAGTAAATTTTACTAAGATAATAAATATGTCTTCACTCATACATTCTAGTCATACAGTACTCTACATAAAATTTAACATGGTTTTTACATAAAGGTTAGATATAACTAAATAGTTCTTACTAGTCATCAAAACATATTTGAAGCAAAACACTGAATAATGTATCATATCCTAAAACAATAGAATATAAAATAGAAATAATGTATATGCTAAAGTAATATTCAATAAATTACATAACTTCACAGTAAAGAAATACTAGTTTGTTCACTGTACAAATAAGAAAATTTGGTATAAAGAATTTAACAATTTGGCTACTTTAATGAAATAAGTCATAATCTTGTTTCATAATTAGAAAGTTACGGTACAAAAACTGCTGATTAAATATATGTGAATATCATAGTACTGCCATGTGATTGAAAGAATATGTATGAAATTTCAAAACAGGATGCATGTTTAAATCAGTCACCAAAACCTACACAATAAATACTTTACAAAAACTTTTAGGCTTACTACTCCATTTAAGAGGCTTAGGTAAAGCCCACAGAACTTTATAAAATCCTGTTATATGGTCTAGGGCTAGGGATCAAAATCTTGATCTCTAAAAACACAGAATGTTTCTCAATGCAATTAATAAGAAATAACTTCAGTTATATCGTCTAAGAAATGGTATCTCATTTCATACCCGACTACATTTTCCTACATTTCTAATAGAGTTGAAGAAAAAAATTATTACAGAAAATCAAATTATCATAATCTCAATGAAAATACTTCATTAATAGATTTTTTTAGGAAAAGAGAGAAAAACAAAGAAGTAGGAAACATTACGAACAAATTGTGTTTTGGAGGACATTTGCATGTACTCAGAAGCAAAACAGAAGAAAATTAACGTCACTCAGAAACACTGCCTCTTCTTCTCTGTTCATTTCTGCTCTGGTTAGAAATACATACACGGTTACAAACTTGTAGGTTATTTGAAAAACATTTTTAAGGTTTTGAAAATAAATAATTTTATGATGTTCTAAATGTTTCATGTCAAATGCACACAGATAAATTTGTGATATGGAAGAGTAGATTGATTGTGTATTTGCACACATATATAATTTATCATGAAAACTGTGATTTCTAAAATCATTATAGAAAACCATAAAACTATTTCATCCATTTTATAATTGTACTTTTTTCTGCAGAGCACAATGATTAATCAAACATCTTTATGTGATTGTTAATTTTAATGGTTAAGAGACAACAAATATATTGTAACCTGAAAATATACTATTCTTGGATATATTAGCATTTGAATATCTACTTTTAAAAGAGTTCTATACAAGTATCTCACTGAAACTGGGGAGGGAGCTCACATCAAAATGGGAGCACTCTGGGATGCTGAGATAGGAGATTCTCAAATTCAGACCCAGCCTGCAAGCTTAGCAATACTCTGCCTCAGAATACAAAACAAAGTGCTGAATATGTACCATAGTGTGGAGGCCTTGGGTTTAATTTCAAGTAGAACAACAAGAACAACAACAACAGAACACAGACAATTAAAATTTCATTCAGATATTGTCAGTTTCTCAATGTTAAGACCAAGACACTCTCCTGCTAGGTCAATACTCCAAAGGAAGCGCATGCATACCAGTGTTCATAGTAGCAAAACTAACAGATAAATCCTGGAAATAACCTGATGTTCACCAACAGATGATTCCATACAGAAAACTGTGTCAATAAATAATATAATACTACTGTGCTATAAAGAATGACAGATTTGAGATAATTGTAGGAAAATGGAGACACCTGGAAAATAGAATGTTGAGTGAAATAAATCAGACGCACAAGCTTTAATATAGTATGCTTTCATTCATTTAAGCGAGGCAAAATACAAATCTAGCAAATAATAAAGAATGAATAGAAAGCCCAGAGATTTAGCTCAGCGGCACATGCACCTGCCTGGTAAGCATGAGGTCATAAGTTTGATCGCAGTACAAAAGAGAGAGAGAGAGAGAGAGAGAGAGAGAGAGAGAGAGAGAGAGAGAGAGAGAGAGAGAGAGAGAGAAATGGGAGATGGATCTCTTGTAATAGGAAAATGGCCCAAAGGACGAAATATGAGAGCTGAGGAAAAAGAAAAGGGGAAATAGGTAGAATAAAGATGTGCATGTTCAGGAACCTAATAACCCCCATAAATGTAAACACTCTATGATATAACATGAGCTAAGATTCATAGTACTAACAAGAAGGAAAAATGGGCCAGAAGAGTTGGAAGAGGGAGGGAAAAGGAATGAAATCAGCCATTTTGAAAATAGTGAGATGGTTCTTTCTTATTAGTGCTAATAAGAAGAAACGATGTAGTATAAAAGAGAAACCTACTGTAGTTCTTTTGTCATATACTTTTTAAAAATAATGAATAGAGACTTTAAGAGGAAAGCATGTGGGTAATATCTTAAAACTAAATCAGAGTTTTCATTCCTAAGCATAAGAGGCAAACTCCAATTCATGCAAGAGCAAATACACACACACACACACACACACACACACACACACACACATATACATATATATATATATATATATATATATATAACTATCGACTATTTTGTGTGTATATCATGATACTACTATTTGCCCTTAGCCCATCAAAAGCAAAGGTTTGTGCCTGTATTGTTTGATCAATTTTTCGTGTCTATCTTGTGTATGAGAAGTACTTTGAAGATGAGAATACACAATGTACTTACCATTGTTACTCTCCTACAATCTTATTTTGAACTTTTGTACCATTGTTTATTGGGTTTTTTTTCCTTTAAAATATAAAAAAAGAGTAAAAGGAAGCTTGGGCAGGTGAAATAGTAGCTTCTAGAAACTAAGTTGGACTTAGGGAAAAATAGAATATGAGTACAGTTGACACCCAGGCACCCAAATAGAATACTGAGGGTATTGCCACTTATAAAATCCCTACAAGTACACGGTCCTTGTCCCTGGAAAGGTCCCTAAAGCAAACATGGTTTGAATGTACCAGATCAGTGCACCTAGAAACGTCATTTATTTAACTTCCAGGAAAAATCTTTCACCAGCCTCGAAACGTTGAACAAATCTCTCAATGTTAAGTCTCAGGAGAGCACACCCTAATGATTTTTGCACTTATCATTACATTCTGAAAGGGGTAGGAAGCCGAGGACTGCATCGTGTTAGCTGTCTCATTTGCATGGTGTCATTTTAGCTGTGCTTGGAGAAAAATAGTTACTAGATGCTAGTTAATCTACTCACGGTTACTATTCAATACAGGGATGCAGTTGAGATGCTGGGTTGCTAAAACAGTAACAAAATTGCAGTAAAGAATTTTAATTATTCTGCAAATTAGTTTGATCACTGTTTTATAAATTTCAGTTGCATTTTCCTATGAGGTGTAGCATAACTTCAGTTTAAGCAACTAACAATAATTTATATTAACTTATATTTTACTTCCTCTGACTTTCATACTATTTTAACATGCATAAAATCTTTTTTGAAAGAAGCCTTATTATTAAAAATTATATACTGGATATATTCATAAATATTTGCTTTAGAAATCTGAAGACACTGGCTCTTGAGGAGTAGTTTCATGGGGTTATACCTGAAAAGACTGTGTTATAAAGTTTCAGAAGCAATGACCTAAACCAGTCCATTGACACTGAATCAATACAACAACAGTAGAGAGAAAATCTAAAAGATGTCACAGCTCAGGAGTTGGACTATAATTGAAGGTAATTTAAATTTTCTTCCAATGTCATGAGGTTGAACTGTGTCTTGAGTTCCCAGCTACCTTTATAGGTATTAAATATCTCAGTCTTCAAGGAGAAATCTTATAAAAGTCTGTTAATTTGAACACAGCAGAGAGATGAGAAAGAAAATATATAAATAATTAATCCAACTTTTTGTAGAATAAATTATCTTTAAATGAATGAAAATATATCATTAGTTATTCCATGTGCAAAATGATTGATCTTGTCTTAAAAAGAAACAAATATGAATAAGAAACTACATAAGTAAAAATGGGTTTATCGTATGTCTCTACAGTAATGACATCATATTAATCGTAGGAAGGCCAAAAGTTCATTATATAAAGAACCGGCAGTCAGTTAGTTACTCACTCCTACCTTTGCATTATGATTTTACAATCCTTGGTTTTGCTTATTTCTACTACTCTCTCACATCTTCGCTTTGTCTGTCTATAAGTACTATTTCATTCATTATTTACCAATAAGCTTTTTGGCTAGGGTCTACAGAAGTTTCATTCCCACATATGGGGCAGAACTTTTGTAGACAATTGGTCCAAAGCACTCATAGAATCTCAGTGTTATGGCACCAAACCCTACTCAAGGCTCAAGTGTTTACATTCCATTCAGCACTTGTCCACCTGCCCAGCTGTGGTTCAAGTAGCCCGTTATAGCTCAAGCCACTGCTCAGGGGACACGAAAATCTGGTCTTGATGGCATCCACGTGGTGCATATTCTGCACACACGTGTAGTGGAAGACGTGTGGTTGCATGATTTCCTCAGCATTCATTTCAATAGATGCTTTCACAGAACTTTGGATTTGAGGCAGAGAACCTCAGGGACAAACGTCCAGCAGAAGCCCTCTAGAGCAATGTCTGCAAGAGCCATGGGCTCAGTTCTGCCTTTAGGACACAATCATTGTAGATTACACAGCATTTAATGACTCTCCAGAGAGCTAGAGAGATCCAGTTGCAACTTCTGAAGCTGAGACGGGGAGGCCTCCTTGCACCTGGGAGCCCAGTACCTACCATAGTTTGTCAAGAAGGCAGAACGTGGAGTCAAATAATACATAAATTGTCAAGCCACTTATGTGGTATTTTTTGCTCTCCTCCTATTAAATGGGAATGTCTATAATATAATATACTGTAGTTTAAATAAAATAAATTCTAAATTTTAATGTAATAAAAAATGGAAGTTTATATAGCAGCCAAGAGTATCATGGTAGGTTTACATTTGTTTATTTGTTTGTTTGTGGTACTGGGGATGGAACTCACAAACTTGTGCTTGCCCAGATAGGTGCTTATGGCACTGAGCTAAATCCCTGGCCCAGGTTTGCATATTTTAATAGCAAAAGATTAAAACTTCAAAAGGGCAATTTTTAAAAAAATACAAGTATAAAGTTGCTTACTCAAATGTATTTGTGAAATTTTACATATACAGTTATGCACTTATATAAAATTTATATACATTTAAAAAACTATCCAAACTATGTTCAAAATTCTGAGTATTTGAATTAAGAAACTTTGTGGAAGTAGCAGATAAGTATTTTTCTCCTCATTATATTTAAACTTTTGTCTATTTTTATCTGCTTTGATTCCCTATGTGTATATGCATTTGTATATGTGTGTTTCAAAAGGTATTTCTATTTTTGCAGAAAAATAGAAATTTGTTAGTTCTTAGAAGCTCACAAAAACAAATGTGCAGGGTTTAAAGAGTACTTCACAATATCTAACACAGCAAATTAGTATAATTCCAAGGTTAAAACAGAGAGGATTATTCACTTTGGATAAAATGCTACACTAAGCACATGTCCTATTTCATACAGCATTATGCAATTAGGGCTGTGGTTTGCCAAAACATACCAGATGGCCCTCATGTACCAATTTCTTCATCTGGATAAGGCTGAAACATAGTACAAAATATCACAAGTACCCTAATGTGGATTGTTAGATGATGTTGGTTAGCATAAATCTCCAGATATCTTCACCATCCACATTGTACTGGACATTTAATTTTTTAAAACAATACAAAGACAATCTGTTCCTCAAAAGTAACAAGGATCATTTAACATTTATTCTGTGTCTTCAGTAAATGATGTGATATTGTCCTTTAGATGACTCTCATATTTATATAATGTGTTTGTTGATGCTTATATAATTTGCAGCAGTCTTTTACAAGAAACTATTTGATCTTTTTAGATATGAATGTGACATCCTTAGAGGAGGTATTACATTTAAAGGATATAAAAAATTTTAACAATATGTTCAACTTACTACTTCCACATGAAATAAATACTATTATAAATAATTTAAATGGCTTAATAGTTAAAATATAGTTTTTAAACTCAGGGTGTTTTGTATACCACCAGCCTTCCTCTTAGGCATCTTATTCAATGTTAGTATGAAAATAACTTTTTTCTCAAGATGATTCTAACCCAAGACTTGACCCGATCAGCCTATATATTTACTTGTTTGTTTTACACTGTAACATAAAAGTGGATGCAAGTGAAAACTAGCCACTGTGAATCTCTAATCCAGACTTCCCCTGGCCATACTGTAGTGTGTACTCTCCCTGTCCCTTCTCTTACAGCTTAGTTTTCTTTCATGATCAAGCTTTCCTACATTTCAAAACTAAAGTCTCATTTGCAAGTAATTTCACTCTCGTATCTGTAATAAAATTTTATTTTAAATTTGTATTTATTTACTTTTAGTAGAGTTTCAAATTTGCAACAAAACAGATCAGAAATCACAGATTATTAATGCTCCAACTCACCACATGCAGAACCTCTATTATTCTTGACATCTTCCACCTGAGCATCACACTTGACGTAACTGATAAAACTGTTGTATTAGTTACTTTTTATTTGTTCCTGGGACAAAATATTGGACACCCAAAATGAAGGAAGAAAAGGTTTATTTCTTACAGTTCTTAGAGATTTCAACCCATACACAGTTGGCTCCAAGGCAAAATGGTATGGCAGGGCTGCAGTTTATTGCAGCTGCAAACAGCAAGGCAGAAACTGGCAAGAGAGAGAGACACACCCTCTTCCAATCCTTACATCATATCATGGGTTCACTCCTGGGTGGGTGAAAATCTCACACCACCAATCCAAGCACTAGTCAATGAACCAATCATAAATGCTAGATTTGGTCCAGCCCATAATTCATGAGGCTTCGGGGCCACTGAAGGTCAAATTGACCTATCACTGTCATTTAGAGTATGTAGTTTTATATTACTTCAATCTTGTTGCTGTGTACCTTCTTGTTCTCCTTAAAATCTTGAGACTCTTTCAAAGTTTTCTCAGCTAATTCTTCTTGCTTTGTGTATTTTTATTATATTTTGATACCGACTTCCCTTGGAACATTGTGATTTTGCATGGTACCAATGATCCATTCAATGTATTTGCACCGAAACAAAATGTCATTGGGTGTATTAGGGTTTACTAGAGAAATAGCTGTAATATGAGATATACAAATATGGGACTGGAGACAAGATGGCAGATAGATAACAGCTGGCTACAGCAGCTCTGTGAGATAGTCAACTTAGAATTCAACATAATACAGCTTGGGGAGCCCTGAACAGAGAGAGATGAATTCTCTCATCCCAAGAAGAAACTAAGGTGAGAAGAACCAATCAAGCACACAGTCCCAGTGCTATTATTGGAACAGCTAAAGTTCAGTGTTGCCAAGCCTTCTGAGGTCTCACCACTTCGACTCACTGGAGGTGCAGTCACACTGAGGTAGGGGATCTGCCAGCCAAACATAGAGCTGAGCTGGTGGGGAGCCTGTATCAACCTATGTTGAGTGACAGGAGTGGAGCCATTCCACAGAAAGGGGGCTCCAGTGGATGACATTCCAGGACCAGGTAGGATTGGCAAGTACAAGGGTTAGCAGTGACATCAGTAATTTGATCCCTTCCTGAACAGGATTGGTGGAGTGAGCTAGGCATAGGTAACATGATCTGACTGAGAACCAATAGGTTATTCAAAATCAATTCCCTATTGTGGTAACTCACACTAATGCACTGAAGCCTCAGAAGTTTGTAACTAACTCAGAGGGGAGGTGGTGCATAACAATACGGTCCAGGCCTCAGCAGCTTGGCTGATCTGAAGGGGAGGGACCAGCATACACTGTACCTGTCTGCAACTTACTAGCACACTGCAGTGGGAAGGGTCACCTAGCGAGCATGCTTCAGAAGAATTGTAAGCAACAAAGAAAGAATCTGGGGCCTCTAGAAGAAACAAAAAACATGGGAAGAGGGAACAACAAGAAAAAGTGCCCAGATCCCAACCCTGAGAGCATTAACCCAGGACAGGTAAATACGAAGGAGAGTGAGAACAGCAAACATGCAATATCAGATACGACATCAGTGGACTTAAAGAGATATCTTCAGGACCTCATAGATGAGTTCAAAAGGAAATATTTAGCCAAGTAAAGCAACATATAAGATTAATAAAAGAGATGATAAGCACTGCTCAAGCAGACACAGATTGAAGAATGGAAGAATTCAAACAAAGGAGAGAACCATTTGATGAAGAATACAAAGAAAATATACAATACATGAAGCAGATTCAAAGAGATAACCAGGAAATTAAAAACTCTATGGAAAGATGGCAAATCTGCTTGAAAGAAACTAAGGATAAATTATCCAAACTGGAGGACAGTTTTACAATATAAGATTATGAAAGGAAAAACTTTATAAAAATAACAAGGAAATAAACAATAAAAATACAAAGGCCAGAAGATGACAAGAAGATCTACAACTTGAGAATAAAGAATGTAAATGAAGAAGCAGGGGTACAAACAAAGGAACTACAAAGGTTATTCACAGAAATAATTAAAGAAAACTTCCCAAACATAGGAAAAGGAAATGATATGTAGATGTATGAGGCATACAGAACCAGCCACCTACAACCAAAATAGAGTTACACCCAGGCGTATCATAATCAAGATCCCAGAAATTCAATATAAGAACAGAAT
Source organism: Cavia porcellus (assembly GCF_034190915.1). Lineage (NCBI taxonomy): Eukaryota > Metazoa > Chordata > Mammalia > Rodentia > Caviidae > Cavia > Cavia porcellus. Next base: position 20,101,338 of record NW_026947494.1, on the reverse strand, counting down.
ATTAAAAGCTGTTAGAGACAAGAAACAGATGACCTATAAAGGAAAGCCCATTGGAATAATGGCAGACTTCTCCACACAAACCATCAAGTCAAGAAGAGACTGGAGCAAAATATTCCAAGCCCTGAAAGAAAACAACCTCCAGCCCAGATTGCTATACCCCGATAAACTGTCTTTAGAAATTAATGGAGAAACAAGATGCTTCCAAGACAAAGAGGAACTTGGGAAATTCACAACCACCAATCCAACTCTAAAGATAATACTGCAGGGCATTCTAGAGCGAGAGAAAAGTACTAGGATTCCAGGGACAGTGGCAGAGAAGTCTCAATGAATGGAGCAGAAAACAGAATGAAGAAGATAAGCAGGCAACTGATGGCAAAAACGATCATAACAGAAATGAGGCAGAAAATGCTGGTTATAATTTCTAATATAGATGACCTTGATACATTAAATTTAAAAAAAACACACACACATGGAGTAGATTAGCAGGCAGGGTGCACCAAGATGCTATTTATAGGAAATGTAATTAACATGAAAAAGAGTACATGGATTGAAAATCAAATATGAGAAAACAATGCTCTATGTAACAGAGAACCAGAGAATAATAGGGGCAACTAGACCAGTATTTGTGGATAGGTTGGAAAGACAGGCTTTAGTAGGTAAAGGAATACAATTAGAGATCAAGTCCAGGAGAGAGAAGGTTCAGAACCACTTAGGTAAATAGCAGGTTGCCCTCGCCCCCCAATTTAAAACCAAGGGTCTTGGTCAGACCCCAAAATGCACAGTGTACCCTGTGGAAGTGAAAAGGGAGGGAGAGTCTTAAAAAAGATGGCAGTAGATATTTTTAATAGTGTATCAGGATTTAAAACCCATATTAATCGCACTACTCTGCTTAGACAGATTTTATTCTTTTTTTGATAGATTTTATTCTGTCCCAGTTGTCTACTTGCATTAGATTTGAGGGCCCAGACAGCTATCCCAAAAACATCAGGATATAGCACAGTAATCATCTTTAATTTCCTATTATCTTAATCTAGAGCCCTGTATGACTTATATTGTTTTATCATGACTGATCTTAGTTAAATCTGGTTTGTTTGATTGCTGTTTGGTATTGACAGATTTTATTCAAAACTGATATGATCGATAGTATCAAGTCTGAGAGTATAGGCAACTACATGAAGATGAAAAGACTCTATGATACACATTCTGGTATGATAACTGCCTGCTTTTGAAGTTTTATGATGTATACAAAGTTGTGTTTTTATTAATATTGTTATGTACTGATAAATTCAATTATACTATGTGTGACGACATAGCCAATTCTATTGAAGATAACAAGAGACAACACAGGAACTGTGGTAGAACTCCTCGTACAACGGTCTTACATGTCTTTATAGTTTCATGTATTTATAGGAATATGTCTTGTTTTGTGTTGTTTTATTTTGTTTCTCTCTCTAATATAGAAAGGATAGAAATACATGTTAAGACTTATGCATGTTTAGAATCTATAAACAGTTTATGAGAACTGATCTTATGACACATGATGAACAGATACTTTGACGTAAAAGAGACACTAAAGTTTCCTGGAGTGTCATAATGTGAAACCCACCAATAGTAATATTTTTTCTTCAGAGTGATATTAGACTGCTTGGGTTTGTTCAATCTCAACATAATTGAAGATATGGATAAATGCATGTATGTTTAAGTGTATAGGATTGATAACCATATTTCTAGGTTTTTGTTGGATAGTTGAACAGAACTGGTTGCAGTCTCGCTGTTTGAATCCCCACTTTATATGTTCCACTTCAGTATCCTGAATAACTATTTGTAAGAGGACAATATGTAATCATCAACTAGTGATTTCTTTCTGTTTATTTTTTTCTCTGAAAGTTTGTATTATTTCTTCCCATTTTCTGTTTTGTTTAGACTTTTTCTAAATAAAATTTTAAAAAATACAAATGTGTAAGAAATTGCAGGACTGGCTTAAGACAGTCAGTCACAGTTGAATGAAGAAGCATTCAAAGGGTGTCTTCATGTTAAAGACTGATGGATTCTGTGCATGATCTGGAGCTCACCGCAGTGCTCTGTGCAAGTCCGTATCAGGAGGCCGATGGGTTGGAGATGGAAGTCTGAAGAGTATATTCCATTACCAAGTGTTTTTATAGCTGCTCAAGTATTTTTTGTAATTTTAATAAAGCATATTAATAAATGTCAGCATTTGTCCTATTTGTTTAAAAATAATCTTTTTCATGGTTTTCCTCAAATTGACTTATGTTTTTACATCACTTTTAGGTTTACTACAGCATCATTAAAATCTTTGAATATTTCTTTTGTTTTTTTGAGTCAGGGTCTGACTATGCAGTTTAGGCTGGTTTCGAGCTGACTTTGCAGGCCTGGAAGGTCTCAAACTTGCAATGATCCTTTTGCCTCAGCCTCCTGAGCGTTAGGGTTACAGGTGTACACAGCCATGGCCAGCTAAACACAGGAAGAATATTTTGTGAAAGTATTGCCAATGTGCTACCCAGGGAGACAAAAATGATTTTAGTGGCATTATTTAAAATTTAGTTAAGAATAACATTGGATACAAAAAATAAAAGGCGACACTATACTAATAGACTCTAACTGAAAAGAAATACAAATTGGTTTGTTTTAGTTAAAATAATACAGTACAATGGTAATTCCCAAGTCAAAAATTCATAAGTAAATTTTAAACAAGTTCCTTTTTCATTAGGCCTTTTATGTCTTCTTCTATGAAACATGGAAAATAATTTTACATACCTTACAGCATTACCTCAAAAAAGCAATGAATTAATAATGTAAAAGTCTAAGTATGTTCTGGGTGCACATTGTGGCTTGATACATGAATTTTTATATTCAATGACAATTTACTAAATATTAGAGAAATATAATGTATTAGTTTTTAAATCTTGTCCATGTACATTCAAGCATTGTCCACAATAATCAAAGTCCAGAAGCAAAGCAACTGTGTGTGTACATATGAGTGGATAAAAAAATGCTATATTATGTAGAATATTATATACCCTATAGTATGTGTAATGTTATTTAATTTTTTAAAAGAGGGACATGCAACTACTTATGATAAGGGAAACTTAGAACATTACAGTGAGGGAAACAAGTCAGTCATCATAGCCTCAGTACTGCATGCTTTTGGATACTCGTGATATTTGCAATAGTTTCCACCTTAAATTCCCCCCAAAAGCCATATGTTAGAGGCTTGGTCCCCAGCTGGGCTGAAAGGAATGTGGGAGACAACTTTAAGAGGTAGAGACCAGGACATTTCTAGGTCACTGGAGCACTGCTGCAAGGAGAGTTTGGAAGGGTGGTCTCATCTCATTTTTTCTCTTTTACTTCCTTGCCACTGAAAGGTGAATATATTTCATCCCTCATGTCCTATCACCATGGTTTTGTGCCTTGCTCCAGGTTCAAAATGATAAATGACAAAATGTATACGAAACTGCCAAAGTTTTAAGGGAAAGTAAACCTTTTCTCATTCTAAATTGATTATCTTGGCATGTTTTACAATATCAGAAACCTGACTAAAAGTATATAAAAGAAAAATTCTCTGAAGCACAGAATAAAATGGTGGCTTCTAAGGCAAAAAAAAAAAAAAGAAGGAGGAAGAAATGAGAAATTGTTGGAGTATAAATTTTTATTTATTAGAAGTGAATACTTAAACTGGGCATGGTGGCACACTTCTGTATTCCCAGCACTCCGGAGATTGAGGCAGGAGGATGGTTGCAAGTTTGAGACCAGTCCGGACTACAAAACGAGCCCATGGCCAGCCTGAACTGCATCGCGAGACTTTGTCTCTAAAAGACAAAAAATAAATAAAAAACAAATAAAATAAAATAAATGGAGAGAGAGAACAAATGAATACTTGCTAGATATCTGTTCTATAGCGTAATGTCTCAATTTAGAACTACTATTTTATTTAATTCAAACTATCTTGAGGTCAGGCTTCATGCTATCTTATCACATTAAACCCATAAGCATTTTTACAGGGAAACTTTTCAAGGAGATGGAAATGCTTATCAGTTTGAATCTAATATGGTATCACAGGTGTTTTCACATGTCTAACCTAAAAAACTGCATATATTAACTTGGAGCAAATTTATACATAAATTATACTTTATTAAACCTTAAAATAAAATTCTGATTCTATAAATGGATCTTAATTTTGATTGAAAATGAAAAGCTCATCAAGGCTCTCTACGAGAATTATTATTGTAAATCTTTGAACTCAAAAAATCATTTATAAGATGGACACTTTCTGTTTGAGTTACCTGAATTGTGGATAAACTAATGTTAATTGAATGGAAGGTTAAAGAAAAGTTTCAAATCTGACAATGGAAATAAATTAGCCAATAACAAATAATGTTACAGTCTACACGCATTTTAGGGTATGTTTTCAAAATAACAAAAGGACAAACAGAACAAGAGATTATTGGAAACAAATGCATCAATAACCACAACTTTCTTTGGTAAAAGCTATATACAGGCATATTTGCTCAACATGGAATATAAAAATGTGCCAGCGCACAGAGCTGGTGGAAGTGTGTGACAGTTTACTGGAAGAAATGATTCCTGAGCCTACGCTAGAAAGATTCACAGTGAAAACAGAACAGTGGTGACATAGGAGTGAGTGTCATGAAAGGCAGGGAAGAAATCCAACAAGGAAAGTGATAAAGACAGCACGCATTAAAAGTCTAATTACTGAAATTGAAGAAAAACGACAGTCAGTGGTGAGCTACCTTTCAGTGTAACTCAGGAAAAAATCCTGGTTTTGCTTTAATGTCCACATTTGGTCATTTCTGAAATAATGTATTTGGTTATGTAGTTTTCATTAAAATATAACTGTTGCCTAGAGTTCCCAGGATTAGATATTGTCAATTTATTATATTCCTGAGGATAAAAATGAAAAATACTTTTAAACATATTGACATGCTCTGAAAAAAATGAAGTCACTAACTCTGGTATGATTGGATATATATAAAATCAGGCTAATTTTTAACAACCTAGGAAAATGGCTTCACAGTTTAATAATCAAACATCAGATGCTAGTGCCTGGATGCATAGTTTAAATGTGATAGAAGAGATACCAGTAGATTCTGAGAAGTGTAAGAACTCTTATCGAGCTCTTTGTAATAAATATTTCAAGTCTATTAAATCTAAAACTAATATAGTAGTACTAAAGTGTAATGAGTAAGCTCCCAGAACAAGAGTCAGGTTTGTTTAATTAGTTGTGAGAAGCAGACTATCTCCAGGAAGATTCAAAGCATGTTGTCCATTTTCTCTCAGCCCGAAATTGCACTGGAGAATGTTGCACAGTGGACAGATATATGGTACAAACACTAGAGTGTGCCTTTGAAGACCACTCTTAAAAACCAAGGAGAATTATGAAAATAATAAAGTAAAAAAATGATAATGAAGCATTTTGTATTTTGTTTGCTTTTCTAGTGTAGTCATCCTTCATAGGTAGAGACATCCTGAGAACTTATTGAAGTTAAGCATGAAGAACAAAACAATTCCTTCAGGATTTTAATGATATCTATCTATAGAAAGTTAACAAATGAAAAAGTATTTTGAATATATATATATATATATATATATATACACAGAGAGAGATTAAGGATAGTAATTTTTGAGAAATTACTACAAAGAAAACATTTTTTCTAAAAATTTGACATGTTCAATCAAAGATCCTCATTTTGAAGGTGCTGATTTCATCTCCTCAGTCATGAAGTTTATGATCAGATTCATGCCAATGATTCTTTTGAACTCAAGCTGAAATCCCAGTCAGGTTTAGTGCATCAGCATGATTTTAAATTCCAAAAGCAATTCATGTTATCAGGTCAATATTTTATTTATTCCTAATAGAAATGAGAGATTTCCTTTTTAATTACAATAATATACAATGCTTATATTTTCTCTGATCTAGATGAAGAACTAGGTACGTAGTATGAGTTGGACCATTAACATGCCCTGCAGGAATAGAGTCTTCTTAAATATGGTGTCAGGAAAACTGGTTAACCACGTGCAGAAACACAGAGCTAAGTTCTTATCTCTGAACTGTAACTAAAATTGAATCTGTTGGATCACTGACCTAGACAGAAAAACAGAAGTATTGATACTAGAAGGAATATTTGTTAACATTACATGATGTTTATAATAGTTTGCCCCCTCAACCAACATAGAAAGGTTCCTTTTCCTCCAGAATCTCACATAGTTTACTGACATAGAGAAGACAGAGACATAGATAAGAACTTTTTTTCTGAACTTTATGTGCTTTCTATGTCATTGAAATTTTACAATTTTATTGTCAATTTTTACTGAAAATAATATTGCACTACAATTATTTATTTTCAAACATGTTTTTGTTTTTATTTTTAACAATTTTACACTTTTCATGACTTGCATATATTTTCTATGAAACATTTAAGTGTAATTTGTTAGTTGTTTATTGTTAGATACTGTACATATTATGTATGATCTATTCATAAAAATTTTATCTGGGGTTATACATCAACACTACCAATTTACTTTACTTATGTTGCAATAGAGAGATGATTTTGATTCCTGAGATAAACTGAATTATTGATCTTGCGTTACTAATTTAATGTACTGCTATTATAGATTAGGTGAGATATTAAAGGGTTTTTCATCAGTGTGAAGGACTATTGTTCTTTCATTTTTATCTTCATAAAAATATTAAGTTTAACATAAGTTTAATGCAGATTTCACAAAATCTGTAAGGGTGTATTATCTGTATAGTTGTATATTTGTATATTTTAGAGAGTTTAAAAACATGTTTTTTTATATGTTCATTTTTAATGATTGAGCTATTTCAAGAAAACATGTATACAATACAGTAATCTTTTCCTCATGTTAGTTCAAATATTATCTGACAAATCTGATATTAAAATGCCACTTACCTTATTTTTACTCCAGTAAACTAGTTTCATAGTTCAGCTGAAAGTAATATTACTTTGAAGTACTTAAAACAATTGGAACATTTGCAAACATGAAATGACTTATTTCACGTTCAACATTGTTCTAAATGCTTGATAACCTATATAAAAGAAATTTACCTATTTATTAAGCAATATTTAATAACCAGTACTTTTTTCAGTCTTTGTGACAAGCAAATAGAGTAAATAAATACAAAAACAAGACAGAAATTCTGCTTCAATGTAGCTTACAGTATAATAAAAAGATATGGGACTCAACACTGGTACAAAACACAAAGACTGCTACCTATTCCTATTGAAATTAGAGCTCTCACATTAAAAAACTACATAAAAGAGTCATCAACAAGTCCTCATCAACTGCTTCTTGATTCAAATAACTTGAAATTAAACAGAAATGAATTGTTTCTTGGCAAATTTGATAGATTTAACTATTTGTCAATATTTTGCTCCATACAATAAATAAAGAATGTACTTTACCTGTTTACATTAGCATGGACCAGACCTGCTTGTTCAATGGAGAATAATTAGATATAAAGTATGTCACTGATTTGCTGAAGACTTTGTGTGTATGAAACTGCTTCTTCCATCTTTATTTTTCCTCATCTCTATGCTCCTGCAAACCAGAAAGACATGAGGTCTCTGTCATCTTTAGTAACACTGGTGAACAGTGATACTCTTTCTGGTCATTCTGACACTTTGACAGGTAAATATAAGCTCCAGGAATTATGAACAATTTACTAGTGATGCTTAGCTTACTGTGATAAATGAAACATTTAAAGAGAAAGTCTAAGTCCATTCCAGAATAAGGAATGGATGTGATAATAATTGTAAGTAAGATTAAAATTGGTTGATAATAACATGAAGTTTAATATAATTGTAGCACTTATCATGAAGAAGATACATTTAGAAAGAATATGTCTAAAAATGTAGCATTCTAAACTGCATTCTGAGATAGTAAGTTTTACTCTAAAGCCAGTAAGAAATAATAAGAAAGGATAACACATAGTCTGGAAGTTTGATATTTAATTACTGACTTCTGGCATTCCAGAAATATATGTTCATTCTTTTTAATACCAGAATGCAACAAATATCAATGAAAGGCATATTTAGGTTTTGAATTAGACTTAAACTTTGTCACATAAAAAGAATGAATGAGCCTGATTTTTCTGATAGAAAAATTCTTAAATATGTTTAAGTGCCTAACAAGGGGAGTATTTGAGATACCTGGCACATATTAATCTCTAAAAATGACCACGTTATTGAATATTATTAACTCATCTATGATAGTATCTGCAAGTAGACTTTAATCACATAGTGATATTTCAAATAAGACTAGAAATCCATAAGATTCTATTAGGCATGATATTGTTTACATTTGGATTTTAAATATTACTTTTATTAGGTTTTATAAAACCAAATTCAAATAAATGCATTAATAAGAAATATAGGCATGGAGATCTTTCAACTTGACTAACTAAATATTAATGTTTTAAGTTTAGAAATCCATTTAATTGTAAAATCCTACTGTGATTTGAACTTTTAATACATGTATTTTTATGATTTAAATGCACCCAAATCCATGTTATGCTCTAGTCTAATTTATAGAAGTTAATTTATAGAGAAATATCATTAATGAACCTTAGAAAACAGGACTGAGATTCTGCTTCCATGATGCTTACAATTGAAAGGGAGGGAACTCAGCTAGTAGAAAACACAGACTGCTTATTCTTACTGAAATGAGACTCCTCACATTACGACAGAAGCTCCTTGCTCTTAACAATGCGTGTATCATTTTCTCTTAATGATGAAAGCACACACAATAAAAACTGGCATAGAATTCTCTGTTACAGGCACACCTCATATTACACTTCTATAAAATTTAAGGTGCCACAACACAAAAGTAGGATATTGTAAAAAATAATTGGCCCTGAAGGTGAAGACACATGAATAAACTGAAAGAAAGTATGCTTTTAAAACAGGCCAATATTTTTTTTTCCAGTTTTGGAATGTTGAGTGGGAAGCCTCGTGGAAAATTAGAAAAGCCCATTTTAAAAATCTAGGCTTAAGTGCCATTTGTTCAAATGAGTAAATTATATTATGAAAATTCATACAAACCTAAAGCATAGTTTCATATCATATCAAATCTAAGTCACCAAGCACAAATTTGGAAATTAGAAAATGTATTTTTATAAAGAATGCTGTACAATTAGATTTCTTAGTAAAGAGAAAGATTTAATGTGTGATAGATGTACTCTACATTGTCAAATTATTTTCAGAATGCTTAAATGAAAGAAAAACAACATACTAAGAATTAATCATTAGACATTTTAGAAATAGATGTAATAGATGTCAGTGGGTAAATCAATTCACAATTATTTATTAGGAACCAAAATATGATGAAATAACAAAACAATGAGATGTAAAATTGTAGCTTGACAGCTGAAACCGTACACAAGTTTTTAAAAAGGAGAGAAAGTACAGAGCTAGTGTAAGTTGATAGAGGCTAAAATTAAGAATATGGAAGAAGAATGGGAGATAAGGTCTTAAACACAGTAACTGTACTGATGACTTTTAGATATAGAGGGAAAATACAAAAAATATAGGGACCAAGGGAATATGAAATAACATATAAAAACATATGTGTAAGTCCTCTTTTTAAAAATATGATTTGTATACAAAAATATTCACCAATTTTAAGCGTAAGAAATCATGAAAAACACAATACAGACTTTCGATATACACCAAAACCAAGTTGGAGGTTTTTACAATGACTTCTGAAGTTCCCTGCTGCATACTGGTAACCATTTTTATTACTTCTCCCCAGCACCCACTGAGAATCTTGTGTTACTATAAATTGAAGACAATGTCTAAGTGTTGGGTCATGTCTTCTGTTGTGGTTGGACCTGGAGTGTCAAACCATCATGCATCCAGAGTTCAGCATGTAGGAAATTATTCCTCAGCAGACTTGTTGTTAGGAGGTGGGGTCTGATTAGAGGAACTCAGAGAAGCGTGACCTGGAAAGGAACGTCCCCCTCACTAGGTCCTTGCTACTTACTAATCACTACAATCGGAGCGGTTCTTTTTGCTGTTAGCCTCTGCCAAGCTGTTTGTGGTTGGGAGCCAGCTCACCACACATTGTAACCAACAGTAAAAACAAATCTCCCCTGTTCTACACTGCGGGTTAAGGCATTGTTTCTCTCCAGTGAGGGAAAGGTGCTTTCTATGATTCAATGTGATAAATGACACTGATGTTGCATTTGCGAGGATGTATCAGTCAGTGTTTTACTTGAGAAACAGAAAACAAAAGGTATACAAATCTATAATAAATTACAAGTTTGGCTTAGAGTGGTCAGACATAGAGTTGAATGAGGAAGGTGTGCACAAGGGAGACCACAGCTATCAGTCCAAGGTCTGCAATTCACTACAGTGTCCTGTGCAAGTTCATATCAAGAGGCCAGTGGGCCCGCAAGGAAAAGCTAGCGAGTATGACAGACAACTCAGGAGTCTATGCTGCAAGGCTGAAAGATCTGACTCAGAAGCCAGAGTCTGTGCTAGAAGCCAGGAGATGATGTCCAAGCTGAAGGCAAAAACTGGATATCCTCAGAACAGAAGCAAATCCATCCTTCCTCATTTCCATTTGATACTGTCCAGGTGAGAAGCCATGTTTTGGAAAAGAGATCTTCACGTTCACACATTAGTACTGTTCGGAAGTGTGGCCTCTGGGAAATACCCAGGATGAAATCAGTCCCTGGCAGTGGCATCTCCAGAATGACACAGGTAGAAAGGAGAAACCTGAATCAGCCCACGTCCTCTCCGTCACCCTCTGATGATCTCTTTGCCGTGCGTTGAGGCTGCAAGAAGGTGGCATCAGATGCCACACACCCTCGCTCCATGCTCAGCTCTTGTGCATCGAACTCCAGAGCCATGCACTCTTAGTCTGGGTTGTTTAATTACAGAAACAGAAAACAGGCTAAGACAACTGGAAAGGATAATTGAGTCACTCAGAAACAAATTTTCTTCTACTAAAAAGATAAAAAGCTGACAGCATTAGTTTCATATTTGAGAAATTTCTAAACTGTCTAGTCTAGTAGAATTGAGGAGACTAACGAATTTTGATTATTGAAAGCTGCATCTCACTTTCTTTCTCTTTACTGCTACATGTCTCCGGTTTCACTGTTTGCTAGAATTTCCTATCAGTGCTAGATTGAAACGCTAAGATGATCAAGATCCTCTCTTTCCCTACTCAAGTTGCCAGATGCAGAAAATCCTGTCTAGATCTCAAGCGCAGGTTCTTCCCGCACACAAAGTGCCACATTAGAAACTCCACCAACAAAGAAAACCAGTGTCTTTGCAGAGAAATGTTGCATTACGGCATTTAGAAATTATTTATTTTTCTATATCATGTTTTTTTCTGCCTAGATCTGCTAGAATTACCTTTTATATTTAATAGATTTTTTTGTTCTTCTTTAACTCATGTAATCAATTTGTTAATTGGCGTTAGACGTATTCTGTAAAATGTTCTTGCTTTACTTTTAACAATGGAAGAAATTATATCTTGCTTCCTTCCTGCGACTCAGTTGCAAATTTTAACAATTACCTGAATTTCCTAACAATAATGCATATTTAGTAAAAGTTTTCTATTTTCTGGCAACTGCTCTTTTTATTAGACAAAGCTGTTAAATTTAAATTTATACAATGGTTTTGAGTGATTACAAGTCTTTCTGTCAACTGTACAGAAAGAAGTACCTGAAGCAAACAAAAATTAAATAACTCACTAAATATTGTGAATTATTTACAGTAGCAGGCTTAGATTTGTAATCTTAAACATTGCATTATTGTTTTCTTTCATATATTTAAAAGAACATGCTTTGGATATTGATTATTTCTAGATCTAAAAATAATACAGTTTTCAAATCATAGATTGGAGTTTCCTCCTTATCACTTTAAATCATATTGTGATTGAATTTTAATATGCATATCCTATATACTTTTTAAAATTTTACAAGCTAATGAAAGAATAGTTTACATCATTTCAATGGGGCTGTTATGAATAAACATTGTTATTTATTGACATTAATTATATAATAATGTTACTAAGCAAGTGATAATTGTTATTAACTCTTAGTACACACTTCAAATGAAGGTCACCCAACCCTATGATGAATGGACTTTACAGACCCTTGTGCATTCATGTAGTTTTCATATTCTGGCCATGTGCATCAACTTCAATCTCTCTCACAAAACTTAAATGAATACGAGACATATATAACTTTTCTTATTTTAAATTTAACACTAATGTAATCACTACTGTTTTGTTTTAATCATTGCAATTAATAAAAACTTTAAATCATCAATATAGAGTTTCAAAGAGTCAGATAGAGATAATATACAAGTTCATAAAGACAGAGTTTGAAAATCAGGAAATAGGCATGTCAGAACACTTATTTTTCCTTATAGAAAATGCTCTACTCAATTTATCAAAAATGGACTGGATTCTTACTCCATCTATTTATCTCAATATCACTGTTCATTGGCTGGAAATGATACAGAAATTACACACAAAAAACAAGATATTTCTGTGAGAAAAGAAATTTACCAAAATGTTTATTTTCCAATTACTTTTCACAGACATCTATGAACTTATTAAATGAAGAGGAATATTAATAGTAGAGTTTGAAAGGTAAAATTTCATTTTAGGTCAAAAGAATTTTATACAATATTTTCCTGCATTTTTTTCTTCATGGATTTGAAATGTCATTGTGCAATTATTTTTGCTAACTGTATATTTTTATATTGTGATTTTCCTATATTATGAAAGTGATAAAACCTATTTTGTAAGATAAACAGGTATTAGGATGATTAGATAACTAGGCAAACATGAAAATAGATAGAATTGTTACTTAACCAGAGTGCAGAGGAAGGGAGAAACAATGATAGAAGTGAATAAAGAAGAAAAATGTAAACAATATTCAAACTACAGCAAAATTGTTCATCATAATATGTATTAAATTGTACACATATATAATATTTGTGTACATGTAAATGTTTAGAGATGAACATATATTCAAAAATTTTAGTGTCTAAGTTTTGCTTATATAAAGTAAGTTCAGAGGTTAAAAATGTATGTTTTAGTAAAAGAAGTATTGGATATATATTTTTTACGAATATGGAAGAATAAAATACATAGTATAGCACAGTATAGATTCCACATTTTCTACTCCTTTATAGAATACTGATGTTAGTAACTCACAAAATACCTTGGTCCTTTCTCATGACATTAATTTTACGTTTAATTCTTTAATAAGGATTCATCTTTTTCAAACAAATCAAGTTGTAGAAATCTATATAAGTATATTTCCCACATACTGTATACACAAAGAGAACATCAACAGTGAATTTTTTGATTAATGGTTAATTGGAAGCTATTTATTAATGTCTTTGTCATAAAGACATAAGTTGTTATAGCTGAAAACAATGACCCAAAGTCTATAAACCAAAGCTATTTCATAAAATGTACTGATAAGTGAAGTAAAGAGTATAAATAGGTGGTGTAAAACACATATTTCCTTTAACTTTGAGCATTGCACACATCTGTGCAGTTCATCTATTACTTGAAATCCATTACTTCATATTCATTAAGAAAATATGCGATGGCACTTTGCTTTGTGGCTAGCTCTTTGATACAAGGAAATCATTTTCCTTGTACAGATAAGAAAAGGAGAAATGAATGGTGCAAGCCAAACTAGGTAGCAGAAAGGGAAAATAAAAGCAATTCTACATCAGCACGGTGGGTTTCAGCAAATCTTTGGGGAAATACAAAGCTTTAACAAAGTATTAGAAAGCTATATTTCATTTTCTAGTGTTTCTGTTTTCTTAATCAACTGATATTTTATTTCACCTTAAATCAATAGCAGTACATTTGCTTTACTGCTTTGGCCCAGAAAAGTATTGAACTCACAAAGTAAAATACGAAAAGTGTTGTTCAGATAATGGATTTATCCTTATTTGCTATTATCCACATTAAACAAAATAAGAGTATGTTTTCTGGGTCTGGGGTAAATACCAACTTTATTTACAATTTGTTTTTCTTTCTAGAGAGTTTATGAGCCAATGTTGGATTATCACAATTCAAAGAGTAGCCATGAATAATTAAAAGGTAAAGGATTTTATTATAATTACATCTGCCATAAAAAATGCTCACGAACTATTTTGAGGATTAATTTTCTTGTATATGAGGTGGCCTCAGATACCAGCCAGCTGGTTATTAGGTCCAATAACATTTTAGAGCATCATTCTTTATGATTACTCTTGGCACCAGTTTGTGTGAGGTTGCCTTCCTTAGGAAACTGACTCCATTTGGGTGATTCTACGAAAGTCATTTTTAGAGCAACTCAAGCCACTGGTGAAAATCTAAGACAGACCAAGGAAACCTCGGCTCTTTCCATGGAAGGCTTTGGGAAACGGAAGGCTCTCTTGTTTTGCCAGCGCAATGGAAGAGGTTATGAGTTAGCTTTGTGCTACCAGCAGACATGACTGTGGCCAGGCCTTTATCGAGGGGCAGGTAATGGGGGTTCCCAGAATGGACAATAGCTGCCATCTGCCAGGCTCCCGTGTTCCTGCGAGTCCAGTGTTCCTGCGTGCCACGGTACTGAAGAGGGAATCTAAGCCGGCACCCACCCTTCCACTGATGACAACGAGACTGAGAAAGTTTCACAAGTTTGAGATCTAATATAAAAGAACATCAGTATAACCAGTTAAAAATATTTTAGGGATAATCGCATAATTTTAAGACTTGCATAGTTGACCCCATTGTTGAAGCGCGGTAAAATTGCTTTGAAATGTTGAGAATGTAAGTAATTAGTTGTATTTCAAAGGATTGCAAATTTATATAAACACTGTTTCAAATACACTATATATATTTAATAACAATTCACGCATACATGTGTTTATTTTCATGGGTGCCTTTAGGTTGTGAATATAACGTTACCTAAGGCATCCGTGTTAATGACAGTCCCCTGGGGAATCTGCTTTAGTAACTAGTGACTGTTTTCCAAGGGGCAGGGCACAGGATTTGCAATGGGATGTCAGTTCAGTCTTCATTTCACTTTAGAAATGGGATTTTAAAAATGTTTCTGAACATGTATTTTAGGTTTGGAAATAAGGGAAGTATTGTATCCACTCAGTAGACACAACTGTGCCAGGAACACAGTTGGGCTGCCTTCCTGTTTACTGTGAGGGTCTATAAATCCTCATCTATCCTGTCATTGTGTTGCAAAATGAGAAAATAACTCCGAATTTAGTAGCTTATTTTTGGCTCTTTTATCCTTGCATAATCCCATATTTTCATTACTAATTGTTATCCCAATCAGAGAATTACAAAAGGAAAAATTATTAGCAGACAGTTTTCCAAAGGTACCAATCCAATTTAGTTTTGACTACTGATTAATGCTTTCTTTGGATAAGTAATGAACAAAATACATAAGAATTCAGGATAAACTACTTATCTATTAATCATGTCTATTTCAAGTATACAGTGAATGTACATGCTAAGATTTATCTGAGCTAAATTATACATGTTTAAAAGTGAATGGACCATTGAGACCATTTAGTATAAATACCTAATTTGAAAATAGAGGAAAACACAACTTAGAGAAATTTCAAATAGGTCATTTAAAATTTGATATTGGTTAGTTCTTAATTAAGATTTCCAGTATCCCTCCTTTTTCATAGTATGCATTTAGGAATCTTATAAAATAAGGATAAATTCATTATTTTATGTCTCTTATAACCCTTTATATAAAATATTTATTTGTATAAAACCTACTTGATCCTTCTTTATAGCAGTTATGCTTTTGCTAAAAAAAATAAGAGCATGAGCATGTTAATCTGTTCAAAACAATCTAAACATATTTTTAATGTCTTCATACTTAATGACTATAGAATAAATGGATTTATTACCCAAGTTACAGATATTTATTTGTTATGCTTTCATCTCATTCATTACGTATTTCTCTTTCTACTAATTGAGAATTATACTTTCTAGTTATTCATGTTAGATTTTCCCTATCTTCTGTACATACCAACAACTTTGTACAACTTATGACTGGCCTGAATTATTGTTTAATCATTTTTTAGCCTTTGATACAAAAATTATTGTATATTCTGCACACAGACCAATGTATTTCTTTATCATAGCTTCGCAAATTATACTTATTGTGGCTTTTATTCATTTTATTAATGCTTACTTGAAATGCAAAACAGGTTTTTTTTGGGGGGAATTGGTGCACTCATATAACATAACTTGATCAATATACTTCTTTTTATGTGAATTTCATTATATTTTAATGAATAACATTTTTAAAATCATTTTCCAGAGGAAATTTGTGAATAATATATTATGTTGTATATCTGTAAATTAGTGGCAACTATTTCTTTTTGTGTATTATAATAACTAGGTTTTTATTTTCTCTTCCAAAATTTTCCAGTGACTCCTATGAAACATACAACTAGGGTTTCACATTCTAGTCTTTTAAATGTCATTCCATATTTATGCTCCTTTGTCTTTCAGTTAATGCTGTTTTCAATTAATTCTGAGTCGTTATGTTAGAGTATACTTGTGGGTTTTTATAATATTTTATCCTTTCAAAGTTTTACTGAATTCTAATTGAAGTACAAGAAAAGAAATAAAACATCCATTATAGATGTATAGCTTATAGAATTAGATGAGTTTGGACATATACATGTACTGCAGGTAGCATCATTATAATGTTATGCACAATCCTATCCATCATCATCAAAATTTTTCTTCTGTCCTTATTTTTAAATGATAAGAACACATAATGTGAAATTGACTATCTATACGTTTTGAAGTACTCAATTCCATATTGTTAACTTTAGATACTGAGGTATCCATCAGATCTTCAGAAAATATTCATCTTGTGTAACCAAAACTGTACTCATTGTGTCTAATGACCATCTTATTTTTGCACTTTGAATTAGACTATTTCAAATATTTTGTGTTATGCTTAATAACTGAGAGATTCACCAGGGGTCAGGATCCTTGCTTTTTAAAGAACAGACATTTTGTAAGTTCTACACTGTCCTGGATGGATGAGTATGTGGCCTGTGTACAATACAAAGGAGGAGAAAAGACTTGTCCTTCTCTTTCACTCTGGCTACTGCCGTGAAGTGTTGCTCCAGTGCTATGCCACCCTGCCTCGGAGCCAGCTGACTATGAACTGAAACCTCCACAACTGTAAGCTAAATGAACCTTTCCTTCATTTGGGTATCAGGTGTTTTTTCCCACCTGATTAAGTTAAATAAAATTAAATAAATTATGTTTAAATAAAGTTATGCTTTTGTGAACAGGCTGATTTCACTTAGCATAATGTGTTTCAAGTTCATGTACACTATTATAAATGGTAGGATTTTATTTTTGTTTTAAGGCTGAATCAGATGTTTTACACCATAACATTTTTATTCATTCATAATTCATTCTGTATTTCAGTTTCTAACAAGCTCCTATACTGTGAGTAATACTGCAATGAATATCCACATGTAACACATATTTTTAAAAACCAGATTTCAATTCTTTTGATGTCTCCAGAAGTATGATTTACGCTACTATAGCTTTTCCACCAACAGTGTCTGCAGACTCGCGTCTCCCTGTATGCTTGCCGACATGTTTTGAGAGTTTGGTTTTTGGTGAAAATTTGTTGTAATAGGGTACTCTTGAGATCATTAATGAAGAATAAATGATATATTTAAAAATAAGTTGCTGGGAATAGTGGCACCTGCCTGTAATCCCAGCACTCAGGAGCATGAGCCAGGAGGATCGCTCTGAATTTGAGGGCAGCCTGGACTACATAAGCAAGTTCATGGTCAGTCTGAGCCGCATAGCTAGACTCTCTCTAAAAACAAGACAAAACAAAAATAAAAAAAAAAAGAAAGTGAAACAAAGCAATATAAAAAATCAGTTTTAAGGAAAGTATAGATGTTATCACACAATGTAAGCTATACAAATTTCAAATTTTAAATAGAATCAAATTTAGTGTATGTGATCTTTGGACCATGATTGTCAGATGATATTTGAATGATTGTCAGATCTTATTCCTGTAATGACAAAGAGAAGTTTTTTTTTTTTTTTTTTTTTCTAGTACATCATTTTATAAGAGAGATATTGTTAAGTGCTTACAAGGGATTTTCTAATTGCAATTCATTCTGACTCAAAGACAAACTTTTATCATTTTTGATGGTGTTTGATTTTTTAGCTTTTTAAAATATTCGTGTTTTACATTTTGACAACACTGAAGCCTAATCTGCTTAATTGTTTTATGTAGTTATTGTGAAATCCCTATTACTGAAACCCTTATGGAAGCAAAAGGAAAATTCTAGAACCATCATACCAATATAGTACACTTTAAATTGAATTCTTATTTTTAATATAGTAAAATATAAATTAACCTTTTAGATAATTCACAAAAAAAGTTTTGTTTTCTGAGAGTATAAGCTGTGATCTGGTTTTTACTATTAGAATTTACTGAATAATTATACATTGTAGAAATACAATAGTTTGCAAAAATATTATGGATTTATTTCATAGAGAAAGAAAATATCTGGAATCCTATTTAGGTTATAAAAAATTTTCTCATGCATTATTGCATTGTGTAAATATTCTAGAGAATTAATGAGCAGTTGGTTTACTCAGACTAATACTAATAAATTTTCACAAATATGATATATGGAGAAATCACTGCATGTCAGAAACTATGTATTGCAGTAAAGACACAGAAGTAAAAAAGGCAAAACACAAATTTGAACATGTAAAATATTAGTCTTCTATGGTTTTCAAAAGTGTTAGTATAAATAAAATTAATTTTCAGGTGAAAGCCAGGTGAGAATACTATTGTTTTTTACTTAATATGTGCATTCTCCTAAGAGAGAGGTTATTCTGTCTAATGAAATGATCTATGAGTCACGTAGAAGCTGCTCAAATTTTATATATTTCCTCTCTCAGAAAAAAAACCAAATTATTTATTGTATTAGAACATACACTAAATATAGAAAAATTTGACCAGTTAATTAGATACAATAAATGAATAATTTAGGTATCTGTAAATACAGAAACTGCTTAATACAATGTTACACAGCAAGCCATGTAGGAAGAGGTTGATGTTTTTTATGTAAATAGAAAGTCTTGTTTTACAACTAGAAATCCCATAGATAAAAAGCCAGGTTATAATAATAATACAGACTATGTAAACTACAGGTGTATCATTTTGAATCATAAAGAAGGTATCTATAAGCACATGACTCATTATACTGTTTCTAGGACATTTCTGGCAATAATCAATTGCTTTATTTCTAGTACTGCATACATCAAATGACTGCTGATTATAGTAGCAAATCTTGGGTTATTAACTTGATTAGAATACAGAAGCAGAAATTTATTAAACAGAATGTTGTAAATAATGAGAAAGGAAAAGACTTAAAAAATAAATTGGAGTTTATTCAAATGTTTCTATTTCTTTGCTTGCTTATTTGGAATTTTATTATACTTGCTCAGGTTTGATTCTTTGCCAGTATTACTATGTGAGTATAATATATATTTGGAAAGTAATGCTTAGAGGAATGGTCTATTCTTTTCTAAATCATTTTAGCGATATGACCATTAAAAGCATCACTACTATAGTAAAAATAATAAGCCTTGGCCTTAAAGCACTTGTGATTATAATTGAGAAATAAAGCAAAATTATTGAAAACTTGACTAGGCTAACCACTGAAGTGAAACTATTGTGAATAAAACATAATGACTTCTTTCATTGTACAAAAATAATACAAAAAGTATAATTACACAAGACAGAATAGAACCATTTTTCTTAATGGTGATACACATGAAATCAGTAGCTAAGCATTTCAAATGAAAAGGCTACGTACATTGACTGCTTAGGTTAGATGAAGAGGGAGATCAGGTGACAAGTCCTGTACAGGAGCATAATGTCCTACAAGGAACAGCAGTAGGGGACACGGAAATATCCATGTGATTATACATGTTCTGCAGTCAGACGCTCTTATCACTGAATTATATCCCCAACCTTATATGTTCTGCTTGACAAAATAATAAGGTTCAAGGATGGCTTTATGAATTACAGAGCATGACTGTATCAATGTTTTTGGAACATTGAACACAGCTGTTTGCAGTCTCCCTGTTTGAATGTCCACCTTGTGTTCTTTGATACTGTGATTTGAGGAACTATTTTCAAGAAAATAGTGTGTAATCTACTAGCAGGTAATTTCTTACTGTTACGGTTTTTTGTTTTGTTTTGTTTTGTAGTTCTGTATTGCGTGTACCCTTACGCCGCTTTGGTTTGTTTTGTGTTTTTCTCTTTTTCCTCTTAAATAAAAAAAAAAAAAAGATGAATTACAGAGCATGCATTTCATTAGGAACCTGTGAGTGACTTCATGAATAGTTTTATTTGGTTAGTTTGATTTAATATGTTTTCTTTTTTAGGAAGATAAACACTTCCATCTCTGCCAGAAGAAAATGTATTGGCTTCAGTAGACACATTTCTTTCTTTCTTTCTTTCTTTCTTTCTTTCTTTCTTTCTTTCTTCCTTTCTTTCTCTTTCTTTTTTCTTTCTCTTTCTTTTTTCTTCCTTCCTTCCTTTCTTTCTTTCTTTCTTTCTTTTTTTCTTTCTTTCTTTCTCTTTCTCTTTCTTTCTTTCTTTTTTTCTTTGTTTTTTGTTTTGTTTCATAATGGATATCATACTCAGGATCTTGTACTTGCCCAGCAAGTGTTCATGCCACTGAGCTATGTCCTCAGCCCTAGATTTATTGGAGATTACTAATTTTATAGCACTTTTTGTTATGCCATTCTTGCACCAAACTTTTCTTCTAGACTCAAATCCAGCAGATCTCAAAGGGTAGTGTAGAAAGTGTGACTCAGGACGAAATTTAAGAAACACTATTAGAGCTAAGCACATGTTTTATACTTTTAAAAAGTACCTGTTATGTTAATATTTTGGGATTGCAGTGAAAGAAATACTACTTGATATGAGTTTTCTACAAATACATTTTGAAGGAAGTGTTTTTAGTAGCATGGTTGAAAGGGCTGCAGAGTTTGACTGCCTTGGTAGGAAAGTAACAAAGTCTGCGAGATATTGGAAAATTGGCTTGAGTATGTATGTCACACTCATTTCAAGAAGTCACATCTCACCAGGAGTGTGAGGTAAAAATTTTGGTGAGCACCTCAGAATCCTTGGAGTACCATACATCATATATGCTTTCTACTGTTGGGCAAAAATTACCCTAGAAACAGAGCAATTAAAGATCCTTTTGTTAGACAAGCAGGAAAACAATAGTGGGCCCAAGAATGAGTGTGTGTGTGTGTGTGTGTGTGTGTGTGTGTGTGTGTGTGTGTGTGACAGAGACCAAAGAAGTATACTTTCCTACTTAAGAAGCATAGAAGTCAATGTGTAACATATTTGATAATCATCTCCTGGGACTCAGACCTAAAGTAATCCCGCAAAGCACAGTGACATCTTAAGGTTATACACATTGTGCTATTTTCCTGTGTTACCTGGCCACTTGGCCATCTACCTCCCCAAGGCATGCAGCATTCCTGATCACTGTAACCCAGCCCTGCGACATAAAAAAGGATATGTTCTTTAAAGAACTTCCTGCCTTGCGTTTAAATTAAGACTTTATCTTTCATAAGTTTGCTATATGATTGAAGTTCCCAAGGAAAAAATGACCATCAGAAGACATTTTGCAATTCTAAACTAATGCTAAATAAAATGTTGTAAGTGTTATGGCTTGTGTCTAGCTGTGTCCCTCAAGAGGTCACATGGGAGGATTTTCAGAAGTGGCAGCATCTAGGGTATGTGATGCAGAGATTAAGTGTGTGTGATTACTAAGTTGGTCACTGATTGCTTTGTCATAATTCTAAGTGACAATGGGAAGGACCACTTTGTGTATGAGTGCCACTCATCCTAAGGGGTGAGGCTTGGGTATAATACAAGCGACAGAAAGAGGGCAGCTCTCTTCATGTTGCTGCCTCTTCATTAGTTTGCTGATTCGCTGCCTTCTGCCTGTCATGAACCATTTCTCCTTGTGGTAGCTCTCTGCTGTGCAAGCCTGCTCTGCAGTGAGCTGATTATGGACTGAAACCTCTACAAACTGTGACCCAAAACAAACCTTTCCTCCCATTACTTGTAGATGTGGGGTATTTGATCTCAACAAGGAGAAAAAGGAACTATAATTGTTTCAGTCCCAATAGACCCAAAAGGAGAGGGAGAAGGAGAGGGAGAGAGAGCAGGAGGGAGAAGGGGAGAAGGAGGGAGAAAGTGGGAGAAAGTAGGAGAGAGGCTCACAAACATATCCAAACATTCCCAAACTTGCACTCAGAGCACATGACTTTGTGGCACTATTTTCTGGCATGTAGAAAATGTAACCCTCTCTATTTTCTTCAAAATACATTCTGCTTGTACTCCTGCATACTTCATGTGACTTGACTAAATTCTTTTATCAAGTGTACAAATAACTGATGTCCATGGATTTAATCCAAGACTTGGTGCACATGAAGAGTGTGACTGAGGGAATAATCAGAGTACTGTGACTCTTAGAGATGTATGGCATTGCCTGGTTTCTACGATAGGAACAGAAAACAAACAGATGGCAAGTTTACCAAAATTTCACTAGATCTGGTAAGTAGATGTACATTTATAACACAACCTTCAGGCAGGTATCGGTTCCAAAGATGATAACTGGAAAAGGATGAGCTGCTTACAGACACTGATACACATTGTTCTTATACAGTGTGATGGCCAACAACTCTGATACTATAAGCTACCCTTTCAAAACTTTAACATCACAGTGAGTTAGTTTAGCAGAATGAGGATCTGCCTGGCAAGTGTAAGGTCATGAGTTTGATCCCCACAAAAAAAACTTTAATGTCCACTTCTTCCAAAGTTTGTTAATTACTAGCACAGTATTACCTTGTTTTAGTTATCATTTGAAGAGTTTTCAAATTGATAAAACCATAGATTAACTAATTTCTGTAGCTCAGGAGCTAATTACACCATAGTATAGATAAAGTATGTGCCAATATGTTTGCTCCAGCTCAGGAAAGCTTAGAAAATGCAAAGAAAAAAACTAGAGGAACGAGGAACAAAAAATAAAGAGAAAAATAGTAGGCTATGAAAGGGACAATTTTGTTGTACAGTGGCAAATTATTTAGTGTAACTCTTCACTTACACTGGAATAGAAGCTCAAAAATAGCCTAAAATTTTAAACTTAAAGAGTCTTATAGGCAGAATACTTAATATATACCATGCTATAGAATTTACAGAAAAATAATACATTAAACATAAGTACTGCAAATCTTCAAATTAGATTTTAGAGATTATATACAGTGGCCAAAACTTACTAGTGTCTAAAATAAAACTCATGTCATATTCTGAGATTCATGTCAGCTATACCTTTTCAATATAAGAAATAACCTTAAGATTAAGACTAAATCAAGCTATTTCTAAAAGAATTAAGGAAATTTACCAAAGATTCTTACAACGTGAGATACTTCATATATTTATAGATTATAATCTATTAATAAATACTCTTAAGGATCTTAGGTACATTGACCAAGCCATAGCTCAAGTAATCAAACCTAGAAAACAGAGAATATTAAGCAATGAACTTTGTGTGTGACTTTTGTTATGTGGAGGAGACTTCACTCAGAATTTGAAAAACTCTCACAAAGAGGAAATTTGCATAATCAAAAAATCACAAGCTGTTGAAGACCACTACCCAGCCACAACTCTGAGTAGGGTTTAAAATTAACTAATTGGCTTTCTATGTTTATCTGTGAGTCTATCCTAGGCCTTGGCCCCTTGCCTGGTGATGGGAGCTGATTCATAGTAAGTGAACCTCTATGAATCACTGGTCCTGCCTGAGGCCTGGAGTGACCTGTGAGGCCAGAGATACCTCAAAAGGCAAGATAAGATCCCAGCTGCAGACACTTGGCTCAAACACTAATTAAGTAAATAGGGACTATAGCTGAAGGAATCTCATTCCTGCAGTCTCCATCTTACCATAAACGTCATCTTAGAGATAAGATGGTTCTCCTAAATTGGCATAATTTACTACTTGGGAAATGACTCCCAAGGTCCTACTCATTTCCTGTGCTTTCCTCAGTTTCCCTGTCCTTTGTTGTGGGCCTAATAAAAATAGGAAGTTCAAAAAGGCTTCATTTTAGCCTGCAGAGTTTCCAGCTCAGCTAAAGAGTTTTGATCCTCCTGGAGCCCTAAAACCATACCACTTGTCTCATTTTATTTAAGTCTCCACCGTACACTCATATGGGAGATCAGAGATCTAGGTCAGGACCCAATAACAAGCCTGTAATAAAAGTAAAAAAATATACAAAACAAAATGTTTCTCAGTTCTCCTACTCCCACCTTTTGACAAGTAATGTCCTCTGCCGTGTAGTCCTACTGTGATGTTTACTGTCTTATTACAGATCAAAAGAGACGATCCACCTAATATGGACCAAAACTGTGACCAAACAAAACTTCCCTTTTGAAAGTTAATTATGTTAGATACTTGGTACAGTAATGAAAAGCTAGCACACTCAACCAAAGGCTATTATGAAATAATGGCAGATAATCTCCAGTGACTGGACATTGTAGCATCTCTGCACCCACTGTCTTTGAGGCTGCCCAGGCTGCACAGTCCCTTTCAAGTTATTTCAGTCACATTCAGAATTGGAAGAGTTGAAAGATGGAAGCTGTGATGAATTGGGCAGATGGTAAAAGTCTGGTTTTCATTATTTTCAGACATCTGTATTCGGGAAGTGTCAGTTCAAAAGAACACAGTGCTATGGTCTAGCAATATTTGTCCTGTGTTATATTTTTCCCCAGGTATCTGAAAAAAAGAGAAATAATCAAAATATAGTGCACTAAATTGTACGTCTAACCCATTGGACCAGGGAATAGTCTCTCACCTTTTAAATCCAGGTTTTCTAAGGTAGATGCACTAAATAAATGGTGAACTGACTTTTCTTTTTTCTGAAAAGAGCAATGGTTTAAACAGCTAATTTTATAGTATTTGTCAGCACCAAATATAAGAAGAGTGGATTAAAATAGTGTAATAGCCCTAGTGCTTGTGCCTACTGAACCTAATTATGCATGTAATGATTTTGTGGGGTGAGGTTTTGTGAGATGATCAGAGCATGGAGCTGGAGTACTCATGAATGAAATTAGTGCCTTCACAAAAATGGCCTGGAGAGATTCCTTTCCTTTTCTACTATGCAGAGATGAAATAAGAAGGTATTATTTATAAACCAGGCTGAAATCCTCACTGGACATTGAATCAGCCATCCATTTGGTGGAAGAATTTGCAAACTCCAGAAATGTGAGAAAGTATTTTAACATTATGAACTATTCAGTATAGAGTATATTGTCATACCAGCTAAAGTAAACTAAAACATAACATTCCATTCTTACTTTTCTATCTCTCTGAGAAGATCTTATGACTCATCCTTCATTTGCCAGAGCTCCATCTGTTTCCATTCATTATCTCATTGGATTCACCCTGGTGCAATAGTCTGATTTGTCAATACTGCTTAGCAAATGGTAACAACGTGGGCATGGTTTCTTTCTCATCCTCTGCCAGAAGACAGCACAGAATTTGATTGGTAAAGCTTTGCACATGTCATTTTCAATTCTGGGTGAAGCAAAAACTAGTCCTATTTTAGCTACCCTGGAAGCAATACCACCAAGCTTCTGGTTCCTTTAAGAAAATAGATGCCAAATTCAGTGGGATGGCTTCATGCCTTTCACAGCAATGTCTCCTACTATGGTAGCTGTCATTCTAAAAAAACAAAGTAAGTCAAAAATAACATTTTTGCTTGACATGGTGGTGCGTGACTTTTAATCCCAGCACTTGGGAGACTGTGGCAGGAAGATGACTGTGATTCCGGGCTACCCTGAGCTATGAAAAGTGAATTGCAGGCCAAGCTGAATGACATTGTTGTCTCAGAGAAATCAAAGAGAATTCTTTAAAATGCCTGAACATTTTTAGGAGCATAAAAATTAATAATTTTACCACTGCCATCATGTTTTCTTATATATCAATCCCTGCAAGCTTTCTTAAGTGTCCTGTTTCTCTCCTATTTAGTTGAATACCTGTCCCACCAGTTTCAAGACATTGGTCCCCCTGAATCTAATAATGCAGATGTTAATTGTCTACTCAAACTTTCCCCCAAGAGGCTGTTGCATTGAGGGCAATGGGACTATACCATGTGCTCACAATATTACATTTCTGTGCCCATTTTTGTCAAGTGATAGAAATAATGTCTATGGATTCATAAGAAAAGAATGCATCTAGCTTGAACACGGGGAATGATTTCTGTATTTAACCTTTGAATTTTGAGTATTTTTTCTCATAAAGAATAAGCAAAACCTAAAAGTATTGGTAAATCCCATCATATGCATGTGTAACTGCTATTGACTTACTGATATGACTTTAATATATTCTGATTGTTTGATATTCTCAGATTCATAGTATGAACAGCTTCTCATGAGTTAAGTAAAAGCAGCAGAGATATTGATTATGCTCTTTAATTACTCATAAATTGTCCTTTACTACAATAAATACATCGCCATTTTAGTTATATTTGGGAAAATATAATTAATGTAAAATATTTAAAAATGACAAAAATTTTTGTTATTGTTCTTGTGTAAATTTTTTTTTTTTTCGGTGAAAAAGTCTCACTAAATTACTCAGTTTCCTATTCTGGGCTCAAACTCATGATTCTCCTTCCTCAATTTCCAAAAATTCTTGATTTACAGCCTTCATCCACAAGGCTTGTTAACAAAGTTTTAAACTGACATATTCTGAAATTAATTATACACATGTACTATGTTGCTCAAAACCTTATTTTATATCAATTTTTAAAATAATATTTTATTTATCAAAGATAATTAAGTTGGTGGCAACACTGTGGAATGTGTAATACACATTAATTTTTCTTCAAACCATATTCTATTGTGGTTTAAGTTACACTACCCAGTTTTTGAAAAAGAACACTGAAACAAAAAATTTTTTACTTATGGTCACTGTCTTGGTTATTTTTCTCTCATTGCTGGTATAAAATACCTGAAACCCAAAATGAAGGGAAGAAATGTTTGTTTAGCTCACTGTTTGTAGAGTTTCGGTTCATAATCAGCTGGTTTCAAGGCAAAGTGATTTGGCTCCAGGACAACACTTATGAGGCAGCGGCCAGCAAAAGCAGCAGAGAAAAATAGAGGAGAACAAGCCTCTTGTCCTCTCTTACATTATAAGCAGGATACCCCATGCCCCAGGGTGGGTGTAGCACTCACAACATCTCTGTGCCCTCCTCTTAAACAGGCTGAGGATATTAGCAAAGTAAGGATCCTGGATCCCAGCTAAGTCTCTTAGTTAAATTTCTAAACTTCTCAAATTGACACAGTGTATCAAGCATAACAGTTACTAAGCTAGAAATTTGTGGATTCAACATCTAAATCAAGGTAGTTAACCACACAGATGCCATTGCAGTTTTAATTAAATAGAGCAAATAAGCAGCAATACTGAGCCACATATGGAATAATTTTTCCATTACTTTATTTCAACCTTGTGGCATGTCTTTCATATGTTTTCCATAGAAGTAATTTGGTTAATATCCTTCAGATAAAAATTTAGTGTTTTTCCCAGTCCCATGGAAAGCACAACTGCAGTGTGACAAAGTCAACAAAGTAGAAATTTTGAAACTTTCCAATTAAGAAAAGTAAAGTAAGACAGGAACAATCAAACTCACATCAAACTTGTGATTTAAATTTTTCCTGATGATTGCTTAAGACTCATGATTAGAGTCTAAATGCAAAAAAAAGTAATAAGTTTAATTTCAATGATTTGATTGAATCATATTTTCTGATCTGAAATATTTTGAGCTATATACTCAAAAGCAAAAAATCAGAGATATACTGCTACACTTGGAATTCTTCGTGCTTAGTACCTGTTCCTTTTCTACAGTGATTTAGAAACAACTGTGAAAGGATTCATGCTCTGTAGATATGCTTGATGACAGATGAGAAAGCACAGATAGTTTAGTTGGCATCATGGATAGTTTAATGAGCCTTCCCAGTGACAGGACTTTATAACACTGGATGATATAAAACTTTAGATGGTACTATCTTACAGAGCCCACTAAAATCTCAAATAAGGCAACATCATTTGAGAAGGTGAACTGACTGAGGAACCAGAGTAAGATCAAATTGTGGTGGCCATGAAATATTGCTAGTTATGTCCTTGTGTGCTGATCAATGGCCCTGGCTCTAGACTACCTTGAATCACGCACTTACTCTATGGATGCTCCTTGGAACAAAATATACTCTTTTGGGGATTCTTGGGATAAAGAGATAATAAACTTTAGGGAAGACTTTCATAGCAGTAATTAAAATTAGAGAAGTACTATGAAGTATTAAGAAGACCAATCCTTAATTTGTTCCATGTAAGGATACGCTTTTGTAAATTCAAAAATTAAAGTATTGTAACACTTGTCTTATTTCTTAATGAAACTCAGAGATTTCTTTACTGTGAAGGAAAGAGTAAAGGCCCCTGCTTTCCATTTTTAATAGTTCTAAATGAAACAATGTTTCTTACATAGATGGCACTATAGATAGAAATAAAATGTTGTCACAAATCAACAGTTTTTCTACTTTGATATAAAAGATAGTGGCCAGAATTTAACTTCTAAATAAGCACAAATCATGTGATTTTAGGGTATTATAATTAAATGCACCACACACATGTTGTGTCTTGTAACTGCAGGTGAGTAGCTCATGAAGATCCCAGAATGATTCCCCTTGAACGTCATCTCACTTATTTTGTTTCTCGATGAGCAAACTAAGTTCATGAAAGAACAAACTGGGGTCCATCACTGGCTGGACTCTCACACTGTAAGGCTGAGTCACACCAGGGAGACTGTGGATATGTATTTTAGAGACAGACAAACTTTAATGAAAATCCTAATTCCTTGTTATAAATTAGCTGATCTTAATCAAGTTATTTAGCCTTCTTTACTAAAAGTAAGATATGTCTAATTCATGGTTGATTGGATGGAAATCTATGAATTAAACATGTTCTGGAATAAGTAAATTTGCAGAGCACATCAGAACTATGATAAGAATTATACACAACACGGACCTTCAGATATCTCCTTACCAAAACAAGAAGCTGTCTGTGTGAGATTTAATTCACTTAGTATTATGATCTAAAGTTCTACCTATTCTCCTGGAAATGGCATGATTTGATTTATCTTTATGGTTTAATAATACACACACACACACACACACACACACACACACACACACACATTCTTTTCAACACTTTATCTGTGTTGGACACTGGCTATTTCCACTACTTTGCCATTATAAGTTATGATCTTGTAAACATTGGTATTCATGTATCACTAGAGTATGATGTCCTTAATTCTTTTGGGAATACACCCAGGAGAGGTACAACTGGATCAAAGGGAACATCTGCTTTTGGTTTTCTTAGGAAACTGAAATGATTTCCTCAACATTTTCACCAAGAACATAGAAGGGTGCCTTTGCCTCACATCCTACCAGTATTGTTACTTTGTGTTCTTGATGATAGCTATTCTGATTGGAGTAAGACAGAAAAATAGTGGATGATTTCTCTTAGATAAGAAACCTTGAATATAGACAAACTGTTAGGTCTGAGAGAAGGGGGAGGAGGAGAGAAGAAGTCCGTGGGAGGTATGGAGCAGACGGCCGTGAAAGTAGTGGGCAGCGGTGACTTTATTCCGGGAATGCGGGGAGGGGGCCCGCCGCCGCCGGCCCCGGGGTGCAGCATCTCTGCACCCGGGGCCGGTGGTTTCTCCAGGAACACGGGGAGTGGAGACTGGCGCACTGGCCGGCGCTGGCCGCTGGAATCCGGCGGTCTCTCTCTCTCTGGCGAACTCCCTCTCTGGCGAACTCTCTGGGACACGTGGCGTGGGGGAATCTAAATAGCCTAGCTTAGGTTAGCACCCTAAGGCCATTAGAGATGCACAGGTATCCCATTGGCGCACGGATTCTTAAGGATGGGGATATAGGGTTACAATCAAGTCCATAGGGGGCAGGGGGGGAGGAGTTTAGCTGCAGCCTTTTCTGGTTACAGTGTTCCATCTGGGCCAGCAACTCTTTCATATCCCGTCTTCTGGTTATTAGAAAAAGGGGCGAAGATCTCTCTCTGTAACTACTTCCTGCTGGCTGAGGGCGCTGTATTGGGGGTCTAGGGGAGTTTGACGGGATGAAGGTTGATGCCCAGGTAGACACTGATGCCAGGTGTTTTAGCCAGGACAACTTTACTGGTGAATGTACGTATGTCAGACTGGAAAAACAAAGAGACATAATGTTATTAGGAGACATGGCACTATTATATTTAAGGACCAAGGTGAGGTAGATAGGAAGGTGACTTTGGTTTTGAGATGGTATTTTATCAGGGTGACGTTGAGGTGGCAAGGTAGAATTCTGAAAAATAAATGTGGGATTCAGAGGAGTGAAGTTATGAGAGGTGTTTATTCCCCCCTATGAAAGCATGAAAGTTAAAAGGTAGGTAGGTAAGGCTTGTCTCTGGTATATGTGATGTTGGAGTCTGTAGGCAATCGTGTTAGGGACTCCTGCTATAGAAATGATCATTAATAGAATGTAAGAAATTAAGAATCAAACTGGACAACAAAACATGACAACCTGTGAGTCATAAGGCAGAGATGAGCATCAAAAGGATGGTTAGATCTAGGGCCTGAGTGATGTGAAACCAGAATGGCAGTTTAAAAGGGAATAAAAGCATTTTATGATTTAGGACTGGGACCTGTATAAAAATGGGCCTGTTTGTAAATGGCATAGGTTGACTATTAATACCATGTCATAGAGATTGATTTAATATAGCAACCGGAATACTCAGGAAGAATCCTGTATATATGGCCTCTATGTCCACAAATATAGAGAATATCTTACCTGAGACTGTAGTGCGACTTGGAATCTGAGACGGACACCTTAAAGGGGGCTGTTGTTGCCCTGAACCCCCTCAGGCTCCAGCAGCGATTTTCTGTCGGTGACAAATCTGGCAGTGTCGACATTTTTTGTAAGGGCTATTACTTAGGATGACTTACCCACTCTCTGGTGGCTAGGACAGTCCAGTAGCCCTGGAGTAAGGTCTCAAAGAATGCCAGGATGGGGCATCTTCTGCTGCATTTGAGCGTGGTCCATGGAGGGGGCAGGCAGCTCCATCTTGTGTAGGTTTACCTGTCTCAGAACTCTAAGTGTCACAAGTGTTAAAAATAGGAAAAACCATATTAAAATCTCTATAAGGTTTGAAGGTCAAGTTTTGCCTTTTTGTTTGGGATTTGGACTATAGTAGAATTAAGTAAGTATGTAGGAATTTAATATCAGCATTTAAGATTATAAGGCAGGCAGGTTGGTAAAATTATCAGGTAGCCAGCAATAGTGAACAAATGGTAGAAAAACTGTAAGAAAAAAAAGGAAGAAGAAAAAAAAATAGCCTCTCTCGAGTGGAACAGAACTGTAAAATAAATTTGGGCAGGGCCGTGAGACTTTGGAAACGTGTAGTGTTAAAGGCAGGTTGAAACACTGAGATCTGTGGCAAGCGCCCAGTGCATTTGATTGTCGTGAGGCAGCAGTGGCAGCCTGTTGCCAGGTACTGCGAAGGGGCGGGCCTTGTAGAGTGGGCAGGGCGAACGCGGGACACCATAAGCAGAGAACGGAGGCTTACTGTGATGCCGCTAAGCGGCGCAGGGAAATGACATGGTTTCGCTGCGACCGCGTAAGGGGGTGGGGCTTGGAGGCCCCGAGTGGTGATCCCAGTTGACGCCTGGCGCCAACGGGAGCTGTGGCTCACGTTCGGTCCCCCGGAGGGACGGGGCGACAGCTGAGGTGGGCGACAGAGGGGGTGGCCGCGTCCCGGAGGGGCGGGGCGGCGGCCAAGGCGGTGGCTGTGCCCCAGAGGGGTGGGGCGACGGCCGAGGCGGGCAGCAGAGATGGTGGCCGCGGCGGCAGGGGCAGTCAGAGGCACGGCTTGCTTGCTGCACAGAGCCCCGTGCGTGGGGCAGGGCGAGTAGTGGTGATCCCAGTTGATGCCTGGCGCCAAAGGGAGCTGTGGCTCATGTTCGGTCCCCCGGAGGGGCGGGGCGACGGCTGAGGTGGGCGACAGAGG
This sequence comes from Cavia porcellus, assembly GCF_034190915.1. Taxonomy (NCBI): domain Eukaryota; kingdom Metazoa; phylum Chordata; class Mammalia; order Rodentia; family Caviidae; genus Cavia; species Cavia porcellus. The sequence continues at coordinate 20,069,101 of NW_026947494.1, read as the reverse complement.
GGGTGGCCGCGTTCCGGAGGGGCGGGGCGGCGGCCAAGGCGGTGGCTGTGCCCCAGAGGGGTGGGGCGACGGCCGAGGCGGGCAGCAGAGATGGTGGCCGCGGCGGGCAGGGGCAGTCAGAGGCACGGCTTGCTTGCTGGGCGGAGCCCCGCTCGTGGGGCGGGGCGAGTAGTATGCTGTGGCCGTGGGAGAGGCACAGCGTGAAGTTAGGCGGGCTTTGTTTTGAAAGGCTCACGGCCGCACCAGAGCTGGGCGCGCTGTGAAAGCCACGGCTTTTGGGCAGCTACGGCGGGCGGGGTATGGCGCAGGGACGCTGTGGGACGCTGTGGGACACTGCCGCCGTGTGGCCGCGCGGGTGGTGAAACAGGAAATGGGCTGGGCTGGAGGTCAAAGCCACGGGGCCCACAGAATTGGAACGCGATGTGAGAGCGAAAAGGAAAAAATGCTGTTTAAAATCTAAAGAAGTTTTATGTGAATCTCTTTATTGTCTGGTCTCATTTAACCTCAGCAGAACGGCAGTGGCGGATGGGCTGGTGTAAAGTTGGAAACAAAGGGGAGAGGAGCCAAGCGCGGGCGGAGGCAATCAATGGGAAGGGCCGGGGCTCGAGCCGCTGTGCCAGCGAAATAAAGGGAGCTAAAACGTGGTGGGAGGGGGGAGGGAGAGGCGCCGAGTGCGGAGGACCCGGGCGCGGGCCCCCCTGGGGTGACTAGGCCTCGCGGGCCACGTGGGAGACCGTCCCATGACTGTGGGACCAGCGGCGCGGAGGCAGCGCGCGGCGGGGAGGGAGAGGAGCCGCGCTGGGAAAGAAAGCTGCTTTAAAAGTTTTGTAAGGGGGGGGGTTACTCACCAGAGCGGTAGTGGATTTTTGACTGCAGAAGTGAAGAAGTTTTAACAGCAGGGGACTATAAAACAAAACTGAGAAAATTATAGTCTCTCACCTGCCGCCGAGTCACAGGGCACCATCTACACAAACAAAGTAAAGGAGAGATGGCAGGAAAAAAGAAACAAGAATGCAAAGTTTTTTCTTTTGTCTAATCAGGGGAAAGATGTACTTAAGGGAGAGGTAGATAAAGAGATGGAAAATAACCAATATGTCATATTTACATACCAGTTCCTCAAAATGGACATAGCTATTATGTATTGCAAATGTACACTAATAAAATTAATGAACTGGTTATAGGGAATTTACAATAGAGATTATTCTATCATTTATTATTTGCTAAGTTGTTTTTTTTTTTTTAATCGCAAGAAGCTAAGAGATGTAATTTGCTGGCACCAATGAGATAGTTTTTCTCAGGCCTTATTTAATACTCTAGTGATTCTCTTGGATTCTGTTGTGGTCCCAAGATGACTGACACAATTCTAATTTTTAAAAGTGCACTCAATTCAGGCAGACAGTGACGGAGGAGGAAATGACCATAGCAAGTTCTACGATTATCACCTCATTTAGAACCGTATCATATGGACAGTTCTACCCCAGGGATATTGAAAAATACAGTATTCCAGCTGCTTCATGATCTACAGTAGAGTCAGAGAGCATTGCTAAAGATAAGAGAAGAAAGTCAGGTAAGCAAAACAGGGTATGTATTTGAGTTTAAAGTGTATTAACTCAATAAATAATACTGAGTGAGATTCTGATGTTAACTGAGTCTGCCAATGTTTTTATCATCATTATCTTGGAAGAACATTTGATAATTAACTTATCAATACTCTATTTTTATCATTCACTTTTCTTTATAAAAATACCGCTTGAATAAACATTTGTACACTGTACATGCTTGTATTTAGCTTATTATGATAAATTTCTACAGATAAAATTAGCTTCTAAGTTTATATATGCTACTCAATATATATCCAGAAATATTTACCACCAGAAATATTGTCCATAAATACATCATTTCCTCTCACTGAGGAATGTTATTTCTTAATTTTTATTTTCTTTTATTAGAATATTTTTGTGATAGTATATATTCTACATATATATATACATATACACTATATATGATGTGCATATATATATATATATATATATATACACACACACAATGTACATATATGTATTTTTCATAGGGTCTAGGTACAAGTACATTTTGCTTACCTTTTTTCATCTTTCCTGTGCCATTCTTCCTGTTTTACCCCACTCCCCACCATGCCCTGTTATTCCAATTTCTCATTTTAATTCAGTGCAAGTGTGCCTACTCCAACCCAGGTCCTCTGAGCAAGGATGTGTGCTTGTAATATTCAATGATATAAACTGAAGCTTTGCTAATCTGCATGTTTGTAGTAACTCTTCCCTCCACACCCAATGGGTGGATGACAATAATGAAAGCAGGATTTCTGTAATGTTTCAAGACTATATAAAGACACAATAAGAATTTAGGCTATTAGTTCAAAACTTGTATAGTTGACAAGAAAATGATATATTAAATGAAGCGTTCACATAGATCAGATAATCTGATAAATATATGAATGTACAGTATCCCTCCACTAGGCATCAATCCTACTTAACCTACCAAAGTTACATATTTAATATTCCATTCTGATTGATATCTTCCCTTTTTATCATTATCTTGGAAAAACATTCGATAATTAACTTATTACCAAGGTCAAAGATTATGAACCTTATGCACTTTGTTGAGTTGGGTAATAGGTGTAAATGAGAATAACATTCCTGCATTGTTCATTTTCCATTCAATTGCAAGATAACCTTTAAAAGATAACATGTATAACTGATATAAAAACATTCATAATAAACATTTGTCTTATCAATAAATATAATCATTTCATTGTCCAATCACAATTTTTAAAAATAATCCTTTACTAACAAAATGTAGAAATTAAGATCAGGAATCAAAAAAGGATAACACAAATTTTACCTTCATATATAATAAATATGAGATATTAAAAATATATCAAGTCGGGGCTGGGGATTTAGCTCAGGGCATAAGCGCTTTCCTTACAAGGCAAGCAGGCAGTCGTGAGTTCGATCCCTGGTACCGATTTAAAAAAAAAAAGTAAAACCCTCTATATAATTAGCATGAAAGAAAATCACAAACAACAGAAACTAAATTCTTTATTCATATAGAAAACCAAAATTTAGAAAACACCATGAGCAGACTCATTATATGATACTGAAATGAGTTTTAAACTGTAATTCTCATGTAGACATACTTTTTATGTCTTTTTCTTTATTCTTTTCTTTCACATGCAGTTTAATAAATCAGTAATTGGACTAGAGATTTAGTGAACTCACTAAATAGAATGAAAGGTTTTTCTGTGGCCATATCATAAACTGAACATTGGTCCACTTAGTTTTAGTGTGGGAAATGTGTGTGTGTTGTGTTTGCATGTGTCTGATTTTTCAACCATTTTTAGGTAAATGTGTGCTAACAAAAAAAGTACCTATTGACCTCAGCTTTTTTTTTTTCCAGTACTGGGGATTGAACTCAGGATCTTGCACTTGCCAGGCAGGAATTTTTGCCACTGAGCTAAATCCCCAGCCCAACTTCAGCATTTTTAAGATTAAGACTTTTCCTTAATAATTAGGAACAAAAAGCAAACGAATGGCATGAGCTTACAGAAAATTTAAAACCCTATGCATTTCAGGAAATTTGAATTTTGAAAGAATAGGACTTTTTCTATAAGATGTAGAAAAGTAAATAAAATGAATATTGAAGAAAAATCTTGCTGATATAAAAGATTTATTATAGTATGGGCATTATGAAGACAGATTTGCAAAATGAGTTGAAATTCAGAGATCTTTAAGGATTACACTTGCTAAAATATCAAAAATACCAGTTCATCTTTGCATAATTGATGTTAAGTTGAAATATATACCTAGCTATAACCATTATGACATTTGATTTGTTATCCTATCAAGCAGTATTATCACTCTAACACATAATATGTAGTTTTATAAACTCTATCACCATTCCTTGTCCTAAAAATAAAATATTTGTACTCCTCCTGTTATATTCTATGCTTGTTTTGAGATTGTTTCTAAGAATTTAATTTTGTGAGAGGAGGAGCTGGGCAGATCTGGGGTGCCCTCACCAGCCTCTCTGCATGTCTGGAGGACTCTGGATATCTCCGTCCAGACTGTTGGAGTCCCCCCAGGCTTCCAGGTGCAGTGAAGGGGAGAGGTGGGTTTGAGGCTTCCACATCAGCCTCCCCATTCCGGTTACACTTGGAGAACTGCTGAGCTCCCGACGGGTGGGCCGGCCCACACTATCAGCCGAGTCCAGCCTGTTTTGCGGCCATGCCTAGCCATCAGTGTACAGAGGAGGAGCTGGGCGGATCTGGGGTGCCTGCATCAGCCTCTCCGTGTGTCTGGAGGACTGTGGATATCTCTGCAAGCAGGGAGGGACCACAGGTTCCTGAGGCACCGCGGCCTGTGGTAAGTACCCTAACCCAGCTGCGATTGAAGAACTGTGGAGCTTCCAAGGGGCAGGTGGGCGCACAGTGTCCCTGAGGCACAGCTTGTCTGGAACTGTGGAGTTCTGAGCAGGCAGAGGAGGGCCACTGGTTCTGTAGGCCCAATGGCTTGGGGTAGCGTGCTGCCAGAGTCTCAGTAGCTCCAAACATAGAAGGGGATTTTCAACAGATCCTGAGGAAGCTTTCAAATAACACTTGAAACACAGAAATATAGGAAAATGACAAAATGAAAGACCAAATTACAACCTCAAACCTCCAGCCCATCTCAAGAAACCCTAGGAGCGATGTATATAGAAGAAAATATATCCCATCCACCTCATATATCAGACACAATAGCTACTGAAATTGACAAGCAACTCCAGGAAGCTTTAAAGAAATTCAAACTCAAAATAATCTCCCAGATAAAAGAAGAAATGATAAAAGAAATGAAAGAGATTCTAAATATATCTAAAGAAAACACAGATAAAAAATTGGAGGAACTAAACAAAAAGATAGAATCCCCAGACGAGCAATATAAGAAACAAACAGAATACATAATGCAGATGCACAGAGATATACAGGAAATAAAAAACTCCACTGAAAGTTGTAAAAACCGCCTTAATGAAAGTGAAGATAGAATTTCATACCTTGAAGACAGGGTTGCAGCTAGTGAACAGGAAAGGAAAGATCTTTTGAAAATAACAAGGAATCAGGAAACAACAATTCAACAACTGCAAGACGATGCAAAGAAGAATAACATAAGAATGATAGGGATTAATGAAAGAGAGGGAGACAACATGAAGGATGTCAGGAGGATATTTAGAGAAGTAATAGCTGAAAATTTCCCAAGCATGAGATCAGAAACTGACATCAGGATCAGTGAAGCATATAGAACTCCAAACAGTCATAACCAAAATAAAACTACACCCAGACATATAATAATCACCATCCCAGAAATCCAACACAAGAATAGATTATTAAAAGCTGTCAGAGAGAAAAGACAGATCACTTATAAAGGAAAACCTATCAGAATCACAGCAGACTTCTCAGCACAAATGATAAAGTCAAGAAGAGCATGGAGTGAAGTATTCCAGATCCTAAAGCAAAATGATTTCCAACCAAGACTGATATATCCTGCAAAACTATCATTCAAAATAGATGGTGAAATATGATACTTCCATGACAAAGAACAGCTGAAGAACTTCATGAACACCAAACCAACCCTGCAAAAAATATTGAAAGACAGTTTAGATACACAAAGGAAAAAACCACTAAGCAAAGCAAATAATTAAACAGAACAGAAAGATAAAGATGCAACAGCAGAGAGATAACATTCCTACAATTAACCAGCATTTAACAGTAATAGCCATTAATGTAAATGGTCTCAATGCACCAATCAAAAGTAACAGACTAGCAGAATGGATCAAGAAACAAAATCCAACCATATGCTGTTTACAGGAAACCCATCTAACCCAGAAGGATACTCACAGACTGAAAGTCAAAGGATGGAAAACAATACTTCATGCAGCAGGAATCCAAAAAAAGGCAGGAGTAGCCATTCTGTTTGCAGACAACGTGAACTTTAAACCAACAATGACCATAAAGGACAAAGAAGGTCACTACATACTCGTAAGGGGAAAACTCCAAGAGGAAGAGATAACTATCTTAAATATATATGCACCAAACTCCAGAGCACCCAGTTATATAAAACAATTATTAACAGAAATGAAAACTCAAATTATCAGTAACACAATTGTAACAGGAGACCTTAATACACCACTGACACCAAGGGACAGATCAACCAGACAGAAAATGAGCAAAGAAATAACAGAACTGAATCAGACCTGTGAAAAAATGGGTTTGATAGACATATACAGAATGTTCCACCCAACAACATCAGAATACACATTCTTCTCAGCAGTACATGGATCATTTTCTAAAATAGACCATATATTAGCTCACAGAACATATTTAAGCAAATGCAAAAGAGTTGAAATCATCCCTTGCATATTATTGGATCATAGTGCTCTGAAATTAGAAATTAATGATAAAAGATACTGCAAAAATTCCGCAAACACATGGAAACAGAATAACACACTCTTGAGCAATCAGTGGGTCACAGAAGAAATTAAAGAAGAAATTAAACAATACCTAAAAGAAAATTAAAATGCAGATACAACTTACCGGAACCTGTGGGATGCAATGAAAGCCGTCCTGAGAGGAAAATTTATTGCACTGAGTTCCCACATCAGGAAAACAGAATGAATACAAATAAATAACTTGATGCTACACCTCAAACAGCTAGAAAAAGAAGAGCAAGTCAAGCTCAAAGCCAAAAGAAGAGAGGAAATTATAAAAATCAGAGCAGAAATCAATGCAATAGAGACTAATAAAACAATCCAAAGAATCAACGAATCAAAGAGTTGGTTCTTTGAAAGAATAAATAAAACCGATAAGCCCCTAGCCAACCTTATTAAAAAGAAGGGAAGAAAAAGCTCCAATTCATGCAATAAGAAATGAAAAAGGAGAAATCACTACAGACCCAATAGAAATACACAGGATCATCAACACCTATTTCGAAAACCTCTACTCTCAAAAGTTTGATAACACAGAAGACATAGACAGATTCTTAGAAGCATATGAAGTAGCAAAGCTAGATCAAGAGGATGTAAAACTGTTGAATAACCCAATCTCTGCTAATGAAATTGAAAATGTAATTAAGTCCTTACCCACCAAGAAGAGCCCAGGCCCAGATGGATTCACTGCAGAATTCTACAAGAAATATAAAGAAGACCTAATGCTGACACTCCTCAAACTATTCAATGAAATTGAAAGGGAAGCAATCCTTCCTAAGTCATTCGTGGAAGCAAATATTACTCTAGTACCAAAACCTGAGAAAGACCCAACTATAAAAGAGAACTATAGACCGATCTCCCTAATGAACACAGATGCAAAAATCCTCAATAAAATATTGGCAAATAGGATCCAGAAAATCATCAAGATTATACACCGTGACCAAGTGGGATTCATCCCAGGAATGTAAGGATGGTTCAACATGCGCAAATCAATAAATGTAATCCACCATATCAATAAAGCCAAAAATAAGAATCACATGATCATTTCTATACATGCAGAAAAAGCCTTCGATAAGGTCCAACACTTATTCATGATAAAAACTTTACAGAAAATTGGAATAAATGGTCTTTAACTCAATATAATAAAGGCCATTTATGACAAACCAACAGCCAGCATCATACTAAATGGCCAAAAATTGAAAGCCTTTACTTTAAAATCAGGCACAAGACAAGGATGTCCTTTATCACCACTCCTATTTAATATAGTACTGGAAGTACTAGCCAGAGCAATTAGGCAAGAAAGAGAAATAAAAGGGGTAAAGATAGGAAAAGAAGAAGTTAAATAATCATTGCAGATGACATGATACTCTACATAGAAGACCCCCTAAACTCCATTGAAAGACTCTTAGATACAATAAATAAATTTAGTAATGTGGCTGGGTACAAAATCAATACTCAGAAATCAATAGTATTCCTATACATGAACAACAAAATTACAGAGAGGGAAATAAGAGAAACTGGACTATTCACATTAGCAAGCAAAAAAATGAAATATTTAGGAATTACTCTTACGAAAGAAGTGAAAGACTTATACAGTGAAAATTATAATACACTGAAAAAGGAAATTGAAGATGATCTCAGAAAATGGAAAGACATCCCTTGCTCATGGATAGGAAGAACAAACATTGTGAAAATGGCCATTCTCCCAAAACTGTTATACAGATTCAATGCAATCCCAATAGAAATACCATCAACATACCTTATAGATCTACAGAAATCACTCCTAAATTTCATCTGGAACCAGAAGAGACCTAGAATCACAAAGGCAATTCTAAGCAGCAAAGACAAAGCAGGATGCATCATAATCCCTGTCTTGAAGTTATACTACAAAGCAATAGTAGTAAAATCAACATGGTACTGGAATCAAAACAGAGCCGAAGATCAGTGGAATAGATTAGAAGATACAACCACAACTACAAACACACTCAAACACCTTATCTTTGATAAAGGAGCCAAGCTGGTTCACTGGAAGAACGACAGTCTCTTTAATAAATGGTGCTGGAAAAACTGGCTCTCCATTTGCCGAAAACTAAAGCTAGACCCATGTCTATCACCATGTACTAAATTAAAATCTAAATGGGTCAAAGATCTGAATATTAAAACAGAAACACTAAATCTATTGGAAGACAAATTAGGTAGAAAACTTGGAGACATAGGAGTAGGTAAAGAATTCATGAACAGGACTCAAACCGCACGGGAAATACTTCCCAGAATCAATAACTGGGACCACTTCTTATTAAAAAGTTTCTGCATGTCAAAAGAAATCTCCAGCATAGTGAAAAGAAAACCCACAAACTGGGAAAAGATTTTAGTGAACTCTCTCTCAGACAAGGGCCTCTTGTCTAAAACATATAAAGAATTAAAGAAACTCAGATCTCCAAAATTCAAAGATCCAATCCAAAAATGGGCATCTGAGATGAATATGCAATTCTCAGACGAAGAAATGCAAATGGCAAATAAATACATGAAAAAACGTTCATCATCATTGATCATTAGAGAAATGCAAATTAAAACCACACTGAGATACCATCTCACTCCTGAAAGAATGGCCAGGATCAAGAAAACCAACAACAAATGCTGGAGAGGCTGTGGGGAAAAAGGAACTCTCCTGCACTGCTGGTGGGAGTGTAGACTGGTACAGCCTTTGTGGAGATCTCTCTGGAGATTTCTCAAAAAGCTGGGATTGGAAGTCCCATTTGTTCCAGCTATTCCACTTCTAGGCATATTCCCAGAAGAACTGAAAGCATCATACCACAGTGATGTATGTGCACCTATGTTTATAGCAGCACAATTTGTAATCACCAGATCTTGGAAACAACCCAAGTGTCCATCAACTGAGGAATGGATAAAAAAGTTGTGATATTTCTATACAATGGAGTACTATTCAGCTATAAGGAAGGATCACATTGAGATATTTATCAATAAATGGGCGCAGCTTGAGACCATACTCATAAGTGAAATAAACCAATCTCGCATGTGTGAATACCGAATAGTTTCCCTAATGTAAGTAATGATTCAAATATATAAAAATATGTGGTAATCATGATTCCCCATTATGTGGCCTTGAAGCCTTATAAAGTTTTCACTCATTAATTAGAAAGGCTTTATTCCTGGCTTCTTGATATGGAAATATTTGAAGCTAGAGTATATGAAGTTTTATCCAAATATTTCAAGGAAAAAGACAGACACTATGGTAACTACTATTAAGTCGGGTTATATGGTGGTGAAGTACTAGTTTACTGAAACAGTCATGCTTTGACCTTTATTGTTATATTGTTATGTCCTGTTTTATCTCAATCTCCCCCTTATTCTTTTAAAAAATTATTTAGTCATTTCTTATGTTTGTCATAATTAAAGAAAAAATTTAAAAAATTAGGATATATAAATAGTAACTCTTTTTGATTTCCTATTAACTTGTTTTGAAGTCCTGTAATACTCCTACGATCTTGTTTTGACTGATTAGACTCTGTTCCATTCTGTATGATAGTATCAAGTTTGAAGACATAGGCAACTACTTTGAAGGCAATAAGATTCACTAAGATACCCATTCTGGTTTGACTATTGTCTTCTTTGGAAGTCCTGTAATGTTTACAATGCCTAAGTTTTATTGGTCTTGTTCTCTACTGTTTTGTCCAACTTTATAATATCTAATGAGATAGACAATTCTTTTTAAGGAAACAAGAGACAACATTGATAACCATTGTTGATAACCTTGTACTCTGTTCTACACCATGTGCTATGTCTATCCTTGGTTTTGACTGTCAGCTTTGTTATGCCATATTTGACTGTATTCTCTCCCCTCCCAAAAAGTAATAAGAACTAAGGAGTAATAAAATCCAAAATGTGTAAATTTTGTTGTAAAAAAGAGAGAGGGAAAAAAAAAGAGCTCTAACGGATATAACAGCAAGTGTGTTTAGGGGTGTTAAATAGCTGACTATATCAATGTTTTTGGATCATTGAACACAGCTGTTTGCAGTCTCCCTGTTTGAATGTCCACCTTGTATTCTTTGATACTGTGATTTGAGCAATTATTTTCAAGATGATAATATGTAATCTATTAACAGGTGATTTCTTACTGTTATGTTTTTTTTTTTGTTTTGTTTTGTAGTTCTGTATTACGTGTACCCTTACACCACTTTGTTTTGTTTTGTGTTTTTCTCTTTTTCCTCTTAAATAAAAAAAAAAAGAATTTAATTTTGTGCTACAATCACAGTATGTGATAGAATTTCTTCATTATGGAAACATTTGTTGCCTTATGTTGTAAAACCAAAGAATATGCAACAAGCTGGGTGTAGTGGTGCATGCCTGTAACCCTAGCACTCAGGAGGCTGAGGCAGGAGGATCCTTACAAGTTCAAGACCAGCCTGAGTTACAAAGTGAGTTCAAAGCCAGCCTGAACTGTATGGCAAGACTCTTTTTCAAAAAGACACACACATACACAAAGCAATTACGCAATAAGCAGAGAAACAGTATTTTTAATTGTGTTTATGAAGCTGAGAGAAGACAAAACTGAGTTTCTTCTATAACCCCGAGAGTTGCTTATTATTTCTTTCACAATAACTGGAGTTGAAACTTAAAGAAAAAGAGAGTCTACTGAGATTGGCCTTAAAACCATTGGAAAAATGAAACTGCTTTGAAGTGTGGGAATGACCATTTGTATTGGTGGAGATATTTCCTAACTACGCGTAAGAATCTAGCAACTGCCATTTCTTCTTATCAAATCCTGGGTTTTAAGAAGGTCCATCCAGAACAGGATTACCTCATTGAGTGTAGTGAAATAACAACTGTAATTATTTTTCTGATCATGCAATCTTGCTTATGCTGTCTTGCTTCTATTTTCATTTAGGAGGTACCAAAACATAGCCTCATAAAATATAACAATAACATTGCTACTTCCTAATTTTATAGCATTTATGGAATGATACTCTATGTTACCACAACCTGAATGGCAGTATTTAAAACAAGTGATAACAAACATTTTTAGACTATACAATAGGTTGGAGAAAAAATACTGAGTGATATAGAAATGTCTGTAAATGCCACCTTGTCTTTATTGTATTTTAATGGAAACAAAACAGCTCAAAGTTGGATTACTGTCATTTGTTTTAGATATTCAAAAGGGAAAAATACAATTCAGTAACTTTTTAACTTGCATTATCAAATTAATCTAAAGATCTATTAGGTTGACAGGTTTCTATCATGTTAAAGATAAATAGTGAATATCATTACACACACACAGAGAAACACACATGTTGTAGGTTTGTAAACAATATAGTAATCCAAGCAGCCAAACTGATAAATTTGAAATTTAATTAGCAGAGTTCAGTGACCACTCGCATGGACTCATTTCAGAGTTTCACCACGTGGCCCCGAACTGAAATATTACAAAGCTTTTAAACAGAGAACCACAGAAAGACATCCTGTTGGAAACAGTTTAGATAGACTCTTACATTAATTGTTGATTGACACGTGTCTCCTCCTTCTTTTGATGAGCAGGTTAATTTTTCTCTTGTGAGTGTTACTCATTCTACTTTATTCATGGGACTTGTACCCTGAGTAATTTTCCATTCTCCTGGGTCAAATACAAACCACTAGTTAAATGCAGGACTCAAAATGGCATCAGTTATGCCTAGCTACTATATATGTGTGTGTGTGTGTGTGTGTGTGTGTGTGTGTGTGTGTGTGTGTGTATGTGTAAAATGACACATATATCATTATTATTATTTCTGCCTTTACTTATGTGGTGGATTAACTAATGGTCATTGTGTAACTCTCACTTGTGCTGAGTCAGCATGGTTCTGGGTATTGATGGCCCACCCAAGCATTGCTGCCAACAGCATAAAAGCAGAACAGCAGGAGAAGATGATATGCTATTGACTCTCCTGGCGAATCGTTTCATGCTGGTTTTCCTAATTTGAACTCCTCTGTTATCCTGGGAGGAGCTCAGGTTCTCATTGTCGCTGAGGATGTGTGTGGTTCATTTCAGGGAAGCTCTGCTCCTTAACTTCAGCATAGCTTTCTTGATCCAGTAGGATCCCTCAGCCTGCGGGCACAGATCCTTCAGGCCACTGCTGCAGACTGTCTAGCTTCCACCACTCACTTTGGGTCTTCCTAGCGCAGGTCCTTGAAACAGACTTGCATAAGACACTGCCATGAGCTCTAGGTCTTCAGCTGGACTCACGCAGGTATCACTGTGGCATCCAGGACCCCAGCTGGATTTTCTGGGTCTCTAGTGTGTGTGCAAATCTCTTGCACCCTTCTGCATTTGACTTCTTGAGTGAATATTATAAAATAATCCTATAAATTGTGTGTCCTGTATTAAATCAATTCCCTTGCAAACCCTGACTACAACAGTCTTTTTGCAGGCCTTGGAATCTGGACATTATGTACGTGAGTCATACTCAGTTTTGATGCTGACAATAACATTTTTTGTAAGTTAACCTGGGCAGTCTCTTTGTTGGGGAATTTCCCTCTCATTTTATCTGATTATCTCCATCTTTAGGTGTTTATTGCCTCTTTGACTATGCATATCCATAAATCAATGCTCTTCCAATTTTCTGCCTGGAAAACATGGTTTAATCTTCCAGTATTTTAATAACTGGGGGGAGAACTGAATGTTTAGTAAAACTATATTTATTAATCCCAGTTTTCCATGTGGAATTTCTAGTACCTTCAGATATTGTGAGGAAGTGGATAAGCTTCCAATTCTGTTAGGCGGAGAAGGAGCAGATACACAGTGGGAAACGGTACCTACAGAGCAGGGGCCATAAGAGATATTCCTCTGCAATGAGCTTCCAATTAAATCTAGAATAAAATTTATAAAAATTATGACATCTGGAGAGGCCCTTAAGTTTTTAATCCTACTTCTGGAATTTCAAGATGACAGTTTATGTAAGACATACATATATACAACCAGTTAACTTATATACTTTCTACATTATATTAGAAATGCATTAGATGTGGAATTTAATGAAGTATGCATGGTAATGTTCAAATTATCTTACACACAAGCAAATGTTACCTTAAAATTCTTTCACAAATCTTTCCGCATTATGCAAATAGTGTAGAAAACTATTTCAACCCATGAATTATTTACTAGAATAGCTATCATTTGGATATTTAAAAAGGATATATGAGCAGCTCGTATGGATTTATTGTGATTTACAATGGAAACATGAGACAGTGTATGAAAGATGCTTGCTTGTGATTTTCTCCCATCAGGTTAAAATTGAAAATCTTCAGTATTATTTGCATATTCTCATCAGTTTTGTTTGTATTTGTGAAGGAGATCAATGTGCATGTGATATACTAGCCTAGATAATACACTTAAGAGGAAATGACATAAATTTCTGTCTTCCCTCAAAGTGTCACTACAAAATACCACAAACTAGGTGAATTAAAACATAGAATTGTATTTTCTCCAAGTTCTGGAGAACTGGGTGTCTGAGCTTTGGGCATTTTTTTTTTTCTGTTTTGTGAAACAAGGTTTCAACTGTGCAGTTCAGGCTGGACCTGGCTTCACTTTGTCATGCCAGGCTGGCTTCAACCTCACAGTAATACTTGTGTCTTGGCCTATAACGCGCTGGGGTTGTAGGTGTGTGCGTGCCACCATCGCTGGAAAACACCACTTCTGATGAATCTTTCCTCCGTGCTTGCAGATGTTGGACTTCTCGCTGTCACTTCACGTGGTCTTTCCAAGCTACCTATGCCCGGATAAAGCTAGTCAAGACTCCAGTATCTCTTCCTTTAATGACACAAGTTCGATTGATCAGGATTGTACTCTTAGGTTCTCCTTCTCTCATAACCCCATTTAAACTCCAAGTCTTTCAGTCTCCAAATACAATTATATTGGCTGTTCAACAAGTGGGGAGAAACAGGCCTTGCAGCATAACAATGTCAGAGCACACTGTTATTATATCACATACAGTATATAAGTTTTGTGAAAGAAAAATTCATAAAAATTCAGGACACCTGTGGAACATGCACAAAATAGATATTATATGGCAAGATTTTTGGTAAATTCAGCAAAACTGTAACTATGGCAATAGGAAGTCATTGGCACCTTTCCTATGGCCACTGAAATATATTAAATGTATTGCAAAGATAAATTATGTAATAATATATATTAGGGATAAAATATCACTTGTGAATAATTCCCATGAATGTAGGGATGGCAATTGGAAAAAATGAGGATTAATATATCACACAAAATCATTTTTGGGACATACTAGGAATTGAACTTAGGACCTCACACTTGCAAGGCAGGCAATGTGCTTTTGAGATATACCCTCAACCCAATCACAATATTTTTTTTTTTTTTGGTCTTTTTCATTTTTATTGGTACCAGGGATTAAACTCAAGACCGCCTGCTTGCAAGACAGGTGCTTATGCCACTGAGCTAAATCCCCAGCCCCAACCACAATATTTTAAAGTAATTTAATGTATGGCTATAAACCCAATACTATTGTTGGAGACAACTACGAAGTGGCTCTGAGCAGGATTTAAAATTAACTAATTGGCTTTCTACGTTTATCTGTGAGACTGTCCTAGGCCTCGGCCCCCTGCCTGGTGATGGGAGCTGATTCATAGTAAGTTTACCCTTATGAATCACTGGTCCTGGCTGAGGCCTGTAGTGGCCTGTGAGGCCAGACATACCTCAAAGGACAAGATAAGGCCACAGCTGTGGACACTCTGGCTCCAACATCAGTTAAGTAAATAGAGGCTGCAGCTGCAGGCGTCTCACTCCTGCAGTCTCACTGCTACCATGTCTTCATGGTAAGGTAATTCTACTGAATTAACTTGATCATTTCTTGGAGATGCCCTCAAGTGACTCCCAAGGCCTGCCCATTGCCTGCATTGTCATCAGTTTCCCTGCCCTTTTTGTTGGACTTAATAAATAAGGTAGGTGGTCCAGAGAAGTCTTTGTCTTGGCCCTCAGAGTCTCAAGCTCAGCTAAAGAGTTTGACCCTCTTGAAGCCCTAAAATCATACCACTTGTCTCATTTAATTTAAACTTCTGGGGTACACTCATTTGGGAGATCAGGGATCTAGGTCAGGAACCAATATACTATAAAAATTCTTTCAACTAGACCTTATCATTTACTCTTTTTAGATTGTGAAATTAGGCCTTTTAAAAGTTTATATATTCTGTATCTTGTTTTTTTTTTCTATTTTGCTGTTGTATTTATTTTTAAGTAGAGAAAACAACTGGAATTTAAAAAAACAAAAGTGCTAATAATTTATCATAGGTATTTAATTCATTATTTCACAAAGTTCTCCTTAGAGATGAAATCATCAAATTTGAAAAGTTTAAGTGCTTGAGTTAGATACCATATCAACATAACAATAAATTTCTATTTTGGAAAGAAAAATTGACATACGTAACTCAATATTTTTATATTTTCATTAGTTGGCAATAGTTTTATACTCTTTATTTACTTTGCCACCCAGATAAAAAAAATTCACTTGCGCATTTTATATTTATTATTCAGCTGTTTTAATCCCAAAAACTCTTGCATGTTTTTTATTTGTATTCACCAAATTCCATGAAATGTTCAGACAGATGCCATTCAATTTAGTTTTTATAGTGGTGGAAACATTCTAAATCTGTGGTGTCAAACACACACCTTTAAATCACATGAAAGTTTTGCAGTTTTAAATATGGCAAGTGAGACTGAGCAGTGGTATTTTTATTTTAATTGTAATAGTTATTAACTCGAATTTAAATTTAGGTAGTCATCTGTAGCCTGTGACTGCAATGTATTTTTGCACAATAGACTTAATGTATATCTTATGTGAGCACTTACTATGCTGGAATAAATAATAGGCAAATTCTGGGAGACATGAGCAAGAACTGTGTAGACAGAAGAGTGATTTACAGAGAGTAAGGGAAAGGAATCAGCAAATGCAATTATATCACATTTAAAAACTTCTGCACAGCAAAGTAAAAATAAAATAAATGGAATGAAGGCACATGTTACAGAAAGGGAGAAAATGAGTTTGCCAGCTACTCTTCTGAGAAAGGATTAATATCTAGGATGTATAAAGAATTCCAAAAATCAGATGCCCCCAAAATAAAAGACATGAAAAATAGAGAATGGAAATGAGCATTCTATTTTTATAAGAAGATGTACAAAAGCCCAATAAATACGGGTCAATGATCAGTATCTTTTGTCATTAGAGCAAGGAAAATCAAACCAGATTCTTTCTTACTGCCAGAAGAATGACTATAATCAAGGAGCCAAAAGAATAGACAATGATGGTGAGTTTATAGGGAAAATAGAATTCTACTATATTGTTGATAGGAATGTAAACTAATCAATCTACAATGCATATCTGTAAAGAGACTCCTCAAAAAATACAAGTTCCTTTGACTCAGCTATTATTACTTGAGCATATTTCCAAAGGTGTAAAAGTCATGATGCTATGGTGACACGTGTGCTCATATTTACTGTAGCACAACTCACAATAACTAAAATATGGAAATGTCCTATATGTCCATCAACTGGTGAATAGACAAAGAAAATGTGGTACTCAGATACAATAGAGTACTACTCAGACCTAGGGGATGACAGATGTAAGTATGAAAATGGGTGACATCTGAGACCATAATGCTAAAAGAAATGAACCAGAAATAAAATAATAAATATCATATGTTTTTCTTATATTTTAAGTTTATGACTCATTATAGCCCATGAGCCCAGTATAGAAAGAACATATACAGATTATAAGACAATTCCTTTAGAAGTAGAACGTCCTTTCAGTCTTTTTTGCTACACAGTATAAGACAGACCGAGTGACTTAGATAACAGTTCTGACCAGGGTAATACCCTTAGAAGTGTTTTACAAGCCAGAACTGTCCCAGGTTCTTCTACTGCATGAATATCAGAGCTTTCTACCCATGCTGGACCAACAAGTATCATCTGAAATATCACATAGCAAAAAGGGAAAGTCCACCTTGTGTAGGAAACATTTGTTACAGACACTGAAACTGCAATTGACTAATGCATAAAATTTATACTTTAAAGTATGTATTTTTCTTATGAAAAATAGAAATATTTTGTATCATTGGCAAAGTTCTCTGTACATTAACACGGAATGGAGAGAATGCTTTGTCATTGTAATGTAGGTGACAAAACTATTAAATTAAAGTCCACTCTGGCTGAAAAAGCAGCTCCCTGAACCAATTTACTTGATTATTCTCCACTGTTGGCTGCCTTTTCCACCTTCTCCAAACTGTCTTGCTGTGGTGAATCTTAATGGGTATTATTAAATATTATTATTATTTACTATGAGATAGTTAATAAATTTTCTATTGCTAAAACATATCTCAATATAAAATATTTTGGATTAACCTTACAAAATTAGATAAAAAAACAAACATTTTTACAATTTAGTAAGATAATTTCTTGTTTTTTATTGCAAGTCTTTTGGTAACTTGAAAAAAATTGAGTCATTAAACGTTGAAGCATTTAATTATTAATCTGTAAAATATTATCAATAATCAGTTTATGATTGGTTAATTATCTTTGTTTATGATACTATATAATAAGTAATTTATATTTATTTATGCCAATATACATACAACTCCCTCTGTATCTAAACTTTAAAGTTAAATTTACAGGTATGAGTTTAATATATAACAACCTTTTCCTTTATACAATATTATTACATGTAGATATTAAACTTACAGAATGATCAGTTTTTATCTCTTTAAATTTAGTCCCAACTTTTACAACTTAATATACATCTATTAGCCTTGATTAGATACTCTGTTATTACATAAATGAGATGCATTTCTATGTTGGGTAATGAGGTAACTTACAATCAGTGGTATTGTTTCTAAGCTTGTAAAAGTCTGAAGATGTACTTTATATTTTGCCAACAGTTACACGCTAAAGGAGTCCACATTTTAAATTAAAAATAAAAAAGACAAATGCAATGAAAGAAATTCTACAAAGCTGTGCATTAATTACCACCTACCCCATGTCATGTTAAACATACTTGTCTTTACCAAGTGTATAATCCTCAGAAAATACAAAACTTAGAAAAACAACTTATTATACTGATGACTTCCAGAATAAATTTGTTTATGATGGTAGTTTTCAGCCTTTTGCCTGTGTGATTGCTTAATAAATGTTATAACAATTAGAAGAATATTAAAAATGTATATGCAGGCAGTGTCACTAATAATCAGAGACTGATTACTAATAACAAAAATACCTCTATAAGAAAGTGCATTCTAATTAAATGTTATTTTATTAAGAAGTACAGGGTTTAAAAACCCTGTTATATTTATATCATTTAGCATCTTATAATTAGGCAAAAGTGACTGACTGATGTGTTTCAGAGATAACAATAAGAACCTAATGGTTCTTTTACAATATCATTATCATGATTGTTTTTTGCTGCAGTGCTATGTTTCTAGAAAGAGGTGTGTGGGAAGGGGAAGGGGACGCAAACCTGAAATAAGCTGTAACATGTATATGTACCCACTCTCCAATGTGAATGTGAACTTTATATAATGCAAACATGCACTAATAAGATAAAATTATTAAAAAGAAATAATGGTTCTTTGGTCATACCTTA
Source organism: Cavia porcellus (assembly GCF_034190915.1). NCBI lineage: Eukaryota > Metazoa > Chordata > Mammalia > Rodentia > Caviidae > Cavia > Cavia porcellus. The sequence continues at coordinate 20,049,965 of NW_026947494.1, read as the reverse complement.
TATTTCAAAGTGCTGTAATCCAAATAAGTCTGGGACGATTAAACCTGCTTTTACTTAAACACTGGTGTATCTAAGATTTGAGCACCTCTGACACTATGCCTCCACGGTCAAACAGGAGCCTGTAATTGAGAGGCACCCCTCAGAAAGGGTGCCAGGGCTCTAGCGAGTCCCTCAAATTCCTGAGCAGAGAGACTGTCGAGCTCTAGAAGACAAGAGTTAGCTAGTGTGCACTGTGCTAAAAGGAGTGTCACTAAAAAGGTCTCCCATGCTTCCAAGCAATGCCATGTGGCCAGGCTGGATTTTCAGCTGTTCTGGCAGAGGGCATTAATGGAATAAAAAAAGAAGAAAAGAAATAAATACTATCCAAGGACTAAGAGGTTCTGCACATGGCCCCAAGCATAATTCCTGAATTGCTCAACTGACCGTGATATACATATATTATATATAATTTATAATATGTGCATACCAACATATATGTATATATAAATGTTTATATATAGGTCTTACTTTAAGGTGATCTTAAACACCTTGTATAAAATGTAATTTTATATATATATATATATGATCTAATACATATATGCATTTATAATGTCTCTCTCCATATACATACATACATATAAAGATCTCCAAACACTACAATGGCCCCTGCTGTCAGTTTCCAGATAGATCTTTACCATATGACCATTATGATTTAACACAACCATAGCAGCCATGATGATAGCACTAAAAGCACAGGTTCAAACTTTACTTTCGTTAGGAAAAATACACCTTCCAAAACACAGAGTCACCTCATTTATTTATTCTCGCTTAGAGTCCATCAAACTTCACTTTACAAATGCAACACTAATGAATATTCCAGCCTCCTTTCACTGGAGTCCACTAGGTCAGTTCTCTAAAACGAATCCGTAACTGTGGACTCTGCTAACATCACTTCTACTGAGGGCCACTTTCTTAGCTCTGTGGAAAACAAACCCTCGATGGCTGGTCCCAAACACTGACCTCTTTTCAGCAGGAAACAGGTAGATTGAGACAATTGCAAATCTTTTCTCTAAAGGCAGAGGTATTTCGTGGGTCATAATTAGAGTGTTTTAAGAGAATATTAGAGTACAATATTTAGTTAGTTTATAAATAGGCCGTCGGCACTTGAAAACAAACAAAAAGTTAGGATAAATAGATAAATAGGATAGACTCTTCCTAATCTTCATGAAGAAAGATCTTATGCAAAGCAGACAAGTTACTTGACAATTTTTCTCTTCTTCCAGAGTGGATTTAGAAGAACATTAGCAAAACAACTGATTTGTTTTGAACATTTTTCTTTGAAACAAGTGGAGAAACTGACTTTCCTTTGTGAGATAATGTGTGTGTACAGCATATATTTAAGTCATATATATGTTTATGACATATCTTTATGTCATACATCTGTACATATATACAATTATACCATACCTTTGTCATATATAATGATATACGTTTATAACATATCTTTTTTTATGTTGTGTGTATATATAATACATACATATATATATACATACATATATATATATATATATATATATATATATATTATAGATTACATAAACAAAGAACATGAGTCCAGTTCTACTTCCCACATCTCCTCTTGGTAAACATTCTCCAAGAACTATTTTTGTCTTCTTATTTCACACAGTCTCTAACTTCCTTACTTTTGTCCATGAGTTTATTATTTGACGTAATGAGATAATGAACTAGAACTTACATGAAATTAATTAACTTGAATGTTTGACTGGTGTCATTTTGTTGAGTCTGAGCTGATGCAGAGCAAAGTTACTCACCCTATGGAGGCGGGAAGGACAGGGAGGGACTCACTGGGACAAGGTCCCTGACAAGGTGTAGTCCCAAAGACATGGACCTGGATCCTAATTTCCCATCCGCTCTTTGCAGTGGCAAAAATGGAGCTGGAGCCCTTGGAATCACTTTTCAGCTGTCATTCAAGTGCAGCTGTTATGGACAGTCCTGTCTAGAGCTATCACAGAGGGTTAGAAAGGGATGTGTTGGATTCAAGCAAATATAGTTATTTTTGAAAGAGCTGGGGAAGAAAATTTACCTCTATTTTAAGGAAACTTCCATGTATACCTGTCACCATTTAAATCAGTTGATCTTCAAGCAATATTGATCCTTAGTCAAGGATTTCTAAAACTAAAGCAATAGGATCAAAATTGCCATTTGATATTACATTCAAATACTTTCATATGTATGTCAGCCAATAGAAGCCCTCTCAACTGCAAGAAAGAGATCAGTGGCACCCGACTCATTGAACTCTTACTGTTACAGGTGTCCACTTACCAGGACTGTCAGATGATATCTTGAATTGTTGAAAACATGTGAAATATATATTCCAAAATCCACCAGAGGGAGCTGCGTCCACTAAGACATTTAAACTCTGCAATCTACTGACTTTAATGACCAATTCAGATGTGTATTGGGACAGCTCATTTTATAGAAAATATCAGTGGCCCTAGGGGTTAGTAGACAAGAGAATTGCATTAGGAAAGAATTAGATTTAGGGACTGCCACACTGGCTAATCATGGAATATTTTTCTATGTGGGGTGGAAATTTTCATGATTTCTGCTAACAGAGGTTGGTAACAGATATGATATCCCAAATATAGCATGCTTTCAACTCTATTTCTAGTTCTTTTTTTTTTTTTACTTTAAAAAAATTCTCTTCGTTCTACTTCACCTATTTATTTAAGTGTCATAGAGAATTTGCTTTTAGCTCCATCAATTATCATGAAATCTGCATCTTTAGTAATTACAAAATACATTGCTTCCTGAAAAAGACTTGAAAGGAGATAGAGCTTATAATTAGTGTGTTGTCTAAATTATTGAGAATAACATTTATAAACATGAATGCACTGAGACATACTTTTGTTTCTTAACTTTTTGTTCTCTGAGATTTTCTGTTGTAAATTGTGTTTTTGTTGTTATTATTATTGTAGCATTTCCTATTATCAAATGAGCACATGAAAACACAGCTCAGATCTACTGCCTTTAGCTCTTTCATCTAATGAGTTTTACTATCATGTTCTGTCACATCAGTAGAACAAAAGCTGCAATTTCTGTAGATTATATTCTTAATAGACAGCATGGAATGCAGGTGGATGAACTCTCTTCTTTTTCCTGAAGTGCAACCAATTTATAAAGACTTATCAATAATTTGTGGTAGATTTTCTTGTGATGAGGTGCAGCATTTCAATCCATAGACTCATGAATTAGTTTTCAAAATATTTTTATTTTGTGCTTATTAACCAATATTCCAACTTGCTTTCAATGTGTTTTCTTTTGGTGGATTATACTTCTGATATTGTCATACAATTTATCATCACTGTTAATAGTTTATAAAACAGAAACAATTTTTGTCTACCTAAAAAGCATGATCAGAAGTATGACAGAAAATTGTGCAAATATATATGTAATAACAAGTTTGTGGCTGTTTTCTTGAGGCTCTAGAAGTCTATCTGTTTCCTTGTCCTTTAGTTTCTCAAAGATCCCTGAATTAATTATGATTGCTTCTTCTATCATCAAAACTAGTAATTCACATCTCTCTGAAACTTTGAATATCCTTCAAATTCTTTCTAGTCACAACCCATAAAAATGCTCCTTATTGAGGGGTTCATATTATGAGATCAACTGCAGATGGAAAAACGCAGAATATCTCTTCATTTCAAGATCTATATATAACTCTAGTTATATACACAAAGTTCCTTTTACACTATGATATAACCTATTTATGATGCTGGTGACTGAGATATGGGCATATATGGAGCAACTATTATTCTATAAACAATATCCTATGCAAGATTGGTTCTACCTGTTCACAGATTGGATGAGATTGTGACATGTGTCTGTAGACTGTGTTTTCATATTTCTTCCAAGTTTGTCATATATTTTGTTAACTGTATTATGACACATTTTATTTTCTTTTATCAGTACCATTTTAAACTCTTTGAGTTAATGGATAATCAACTTGAATTGTACAAAATTAAGTAATTTGTATGTATTGTGTCTCTTATCTTACCTTACAGAATTTCTGTCTGATTTTGGAGGCCTTTATTTAATTATACATTTTAAGTATGTTTTCCATACTATTATTAGTACTTTTATTCATAGAAATGTATTTGAATAAATGTAATTTTATATTTCTATTTCAAATCTTAATGTTTTGCTTGCAAATAATTTTCATTCTGTGTTTTAATATAGAATTTTAATGTTTTTTCTTGTAGTCATATTACCTAATCCTTCTTATGTTTCTTTTATGGCTTACTGACTTGTTGTCACATGATGGGTAGTAACTGAAATAAATGCTAGAGGACTGTATTTCATGTAAATAGTACATTTTTGCTGAATATATAATGCGAACAAAATAGATAGCTTTTATAATCTCCAAATATTTGGAAATCTAACAATATCCACCTAACTGATCAAGATTTGCAGAAGAATTAGAAAACAATTATAAACATTTTAAACAGAAAAACAAATTGAGAATACTCCTACAAGTATATGTAGGAAATAGGTAAATCAGTACTTGGAAAACTCCCATGCAATAAATTATTTTGACATTGAAAAACAAACTACATTTTTTCAAAAATACGAATTGCATTGATGAACCCTTACTTGAATGATCAGGAAAAGGTGACAATAATAGACAACACAATTACCTACAAATAAGATACATAAAAGTAATTAATTATTTTATTCCAAATTTCCTTTAAAATGAACACATTCGAGAGTTAAAATTTATATCCACAAGAAGAAGCAAGTCATCTAAATGCCTCACCTATTTAAAATGTGAACAGATATTTTAAAATTCTTAAGCCCAGATAAAATTGTGTTCAACTATTGCAAACATTCAAGGAGAAAATGAAAGTAAATTTTTCTACTCAATCTTTATCAGAAAATAACAGAGAAGTAACTTCTTTTTATGTAATTTTATTGACCCAGAAGTTCTGACTGACCCTAATACTACAATCATATAAAACTTTTACCACATAAGATTATTACAACACAATATCTCCCACAAGTACACATGCAAAACTGCCAGGATATTTATATTTCTCTAAAATATCTAATTTTGTTTCCTAAGTTGAGGACTGTGTCAGGCATGACTATTTATGGCTTTAGAACAGCATCTAAACACCTTATAGGGGACCATCTCTCAGCTACCTTGCACAAAGTCATTTGGAAATTACAGTCTTTTTAAAATGTGGTTTTGGGAATCATTATTTTAGTATACAAAAATTCTGTTTTCTGATAAATAATATGAAAAACATCTTTTTTTGCTCAGAAAATTCTACAAAAATTAAAGTGATTTCCTAGAATTGTCATAGAGTTACTATTTCCTATTCTTAAAGTTTTATTTGAAAATTTGAAGTATCATTAAACATTCATTTGGTATTATTAAAAATGCTTTTTATAATGTTTGTATTCTTCATAAAGTAAAAAAGCAAAAAAAGTACATCAACCTTACAATGTCGCTTTATTCCTTACACAAAAGGAACTATCTAATTCTTCAATCTTGTGTATGCCCATTTACATGACCCACTTGCTAAAATGCTTATTACTTTCCTTGACATAGCTATGAGTATAAACATTTTGGTCTGCATTCAGATCATTCATTATTAAATTCAGTGAGGTAATCTGTCTAAAAGATATTCATTTTTGAGGCTGCATAATTGGAAAGGAAAAAAGACGCTTTTTTTTCAATTTTTTACTTTACAATATATGTTCAAATAAGATGTAGCATAAATTTAAGTCAGGATTGCTTAATTTTCCTAATTCCTAGCTAGATAAAATTGTTTAAACATGTATAATAGATCTTATAAGGATTGTATGCTCAAAAGTCCACAGAAAAATAGTCATTAACAAAAGATGAGAGCGACTTTGGATATGTACTATTACTAGTAGGGGTATTGTCAACTGACAGTAAAACCTCCTAAAAGCTTACTGAGTACGACATTAGGAAACTCTCAGAAGATAACTTTATATTCTAATATGGCTTCTTCTTCTCAGTGGAAATTATGCACTTCCTTGGGAGAGACCATAAGTCAAAAATACTCAAACTTAATTGAAAATTACAAAGAGGGAGAGAGTTCCTAACATCTGGATGATAATCAATTGCTTACAATAAACAGCCAGAGAAAATCGTAAGTCATAGCAGACTGTTCTAATTGCATCTAACTTTAAACTTAGATGTTGGTTTTAGTACATCCATTAACTTTACTGTCATAATTCCCTTGCATGCCTCTCATAAATTAGTGTGAATATACATGATCATCTCCATATGCAATAAACACTAATGTCAGTTTTGAAAAGTACTATAATGTTATCAGTTAACTACCTCATTCTGTATGTTAGAATGCAACTAAATTTAAAATGAAAGATATTAAGGAAAGTTATATTATAGAATTTAAGAATTTTTTTCAAGAACACTGAGTAACAGAGTTTACTAGCAATTAAAGGGAAATATTAAATTGTTGGTAGATACCTCTGTTTAAGTTGCCCGATCAAAATAACTTTTAATTTGGAGTGTAGAATCATTCTTTAAAAGAAGTAATGAAGAAATAATAATCATCTTGCAAAAGTTTATGTCAGTGATCAACCTTAAAACTTTAAGAATGTTGAGGCTGGGGATTTAGCTCAGCGGCATCAGCACCTGCCTTGCAAGCATGCAATCGTGAGTTTGATCCCTGGTACTGATAAAAAAAAAAAAAAGAAACAAACAAACAAAAAAAACCTTTAAGAATGTTAAATTATAAGGAAACAAAATTATGCTCTTAGGGAGCCAAAAAACTTCATGAAAAACTTAATTTAAAAATAACTTTTAAAAACAAAACTAGAAAACAGAAAATCATTATTCAGAATACAGAAGCCTGTATTTGTCTTTTCTTTCTTAATATTCTAACAAAATCCAAAGCTGGATAAATTTCCAATGAGGAAACTATTCTAGTTCAGTTTTGTAGATCCAAGGATATCCTGACAAGCTAATCTTAGCTCTGTGATTACATCAAGACAAATGGGGCTGGATGGATGTAGATGTAAGAGTGAGACAGTGCATTGTGAACCTAATTAAAATTTTGTCACTGGTATTAAATGTGTGACAACCACAATTAAAAGATAGAAGATTTAGCTTAGCTCATGGTTTCAGAGTATTTGGGCCATGGTTAGCTAGTTTCAAAGCAAAAATGACACGATGACAGAGCCTGGTGATGGAGAGCCTGCTCAAATTATGGTAGTTATAAAAGAAAGAAAGGAGAGAGAAAGAGAGAGAGAGACAGGCAGACAGACAGACAGACAGACACAGAGACAGAGACACAGAGAGAGACAGAGACAGCGAGAGAGAGACACACACACAGATTCTTCAAAGGCAATATCGTAATTTCCCTGCTAGTGAACTAGACCACACATCCTAACAGAACTTTCTGTTATGTGCTAATATTTATAACTGAAGTGTCTTCATGATCTGGAAATATCTGAGAAGCCCATTTCTGAACACACAATATTTGGGGAGCATGTTTTATATTTAATCTTAAAAGTAACAGATACATCTAGATCAGGGATAGCATCTGTTTCATCTACATGCTTTTCTGAAAACTAACTCACAATCTCACTAAAAGTATTTTAATTTTTCTCCAAGGTCATACCCACAATAATTCAATCACTTGCCACTGGGATCTATACCATTGTTTTCCCCACCTCTCAACATCATCCATCTGAAGAGCTGGACTTTAACACAGCCACTGTGGGGTCAAGAGACATCCATAACATAGCAGATTTCCTGATAGGAAAGATGACCATATACAAGAAATGAGATACCGAGAAAGAGATGGAGAGACAGAGAGAGAGAGAGAGAGAGAGAGAGAGAGAGAGAGAGAGACAGAGAGACAGAGAGAGATTAAAGTTAGTGTCTAATTAAAATTCTCATTTTAGACACTAACATATACAATGAATGATAATTACAACAAGTATTCAATTTCTCTCGCAAAAGGATGCTAGAAAGAACATGAAAATAGAGATTACTAGAGATGAAAAGAGATTACTAGAGATGAAAAGAGATTACTAGAGATGAAAAGAGAGATTGCTAGAGATAAAGGGATCAAGGAAGGGCATGTGGGTGGATATGAACAGTGTTAGAAACACATCAAACTAAAGCTACCAAGTAAAAACATGGAGAAAAAAAATATTTACATCTTCTCAATTTATTTCCTTGTGTTATACAATAAATGTTTGTCCTTGAATTGCATATATTACAGTTATAACTTTTTATCTCCCCCAGTGCTGTGGAGTGAACCCAGGGACTCATACATGCTAGGCAAGGGCCATAACATTAAGCTACACACCCAGCTTAAACTTAAAGTGGTGATATTTGGATGTCGCTCTTTGGGGAATGATTACCTGATGAGGGTAAAGCCCTCTCTGAATGAATTAGGTGCTCTTTGCAGAAAGAGACCAAGCAGAACTTGCAAAGGCAAAGCATGAAGACATCCGCAAACCAAAATATGAGTTCTTACGAGACCCTAACCATGCTGGCAGCCACACTGAAGTTTTCCCGGTCTCCAGAATTGTGAGAGAAAAATAAATGTTTTTAAAATCCATAAACAGAATACTAATGGATATAAATCCATTCAATATAATGTGAATATTGATCACACCCTTCTTTAAAACAATATGACACCCCCATGACAACATTAATGTGGTTTTCTATCTTGGGAGTATCCATCTGAGTTGTTGAATGCTTCATTTTACTCTTCATAATTTAAAGAAAGAATATTATTATAGTTTAATTTCACATACTTTTTTCTCACTCTGTGATACCTAAAGTGACTTCCATTAACCAGCTTGATGCCTTCTAGCTCACATAAATAGTTTCAAACTTATTTCTACTTACATAACAAAATATTATCTTGGAGAAAATAAAGGCAACAACTTCATGAAGTTTTAAATGCGTATTTATTAACTGTTTTACTCAAAGATGAAATATTTCTGTTGTCTTGGTTTTATTCATGCCTCAAAAACTGGTAGATTTTATTTCTAGAATGATAAGAGAAAATTATCCTTTCATTTAAAACATTTGATGTATCATGACGATAGTAAAATAGTAAGTGTGCCATGAATGTGAAACTAGCAAAATTTGTATCCCCCCTCCAAAAAAAATCCTAAAACAAAACCAAAACTCAAACTAAAACATCAAAAAACACTTTTGGTGAAAATATAAATTTGTACAACAGTTTTGGAAATTGATTTGGTTTATAGGGAAAAAATTCCTTCTGAACATGTGTCACATTTATGTAACTTTATCTTTTTCTGCTATTTTCCAACTGAAGACTTTGTATTTCCAGTACTTCCCTTAAGACGGTTTCTTGATTTTCCTGAATGTGTTCTCTTAGTCACTTTCCTGTCACTGGGACAACGTACAGAATGCCTGCTACTTAAAGGAGGGGAGGTTTACTTTGGTTCATGTTGTCAATCCATGCTCACCTGAAACACAAATATGACAGGAAGAAGCTCCTCTCAAGGGAACCAGGAGCACCAAGAGAGGAGAAGAGCTATGACCAAGAACATTTGCTTCCTGAGTAACAGACCCAGCAACCCATCCCAAACAGAGCCTGATTCCTAAGTGAGGACCTCATCCGCTGGCAAGCATACCACCACCACCATGTACTGCAGTCATCTTAAAACATGTCACCTTTGGGAGTTATTTAAAATTTTAAATTTCAAACGTACCAGTTTCCCCCTCACTCCCAAAATAATATTTTCATCTCATTGTCTCACCAAGTGCATTGTGTATATTTCTAAGAGTCACCAAAGTTTTAACAGTTCTTGTTTGCTGAAAAGTCTAAGTGGAAAATCTTTTGACATTCAAGGAAAACTCTTTGCAATGGGCTCTATAAAAATGAGATCTAGAGATTCCCAGTATACAGTGGTGCAGAGTGGGTATTCCCTTTCCAAACAGAATGGGAACATGGAAATAAATTGGAGGAATGCAAGACTGAACCCCTGCACGGATTCAGGGTACACGTTTAATCCTGTAGCTCTGTGTCCCGCAGTAAGGGTAAATAGTGGCAGGATGTGAGCCCTAAAGGGTTTGGGTGGCCTCACTCGAGGAGTCTTACTGGTTGTAGCTCTTGTGACCTCTCTGTTAGGGTGGCTCTGCTCACTTTTTGTGGTTTTCATTTAGCAGATGACTTACTTTCCCGGCATCTTCAGGATCTTGGGGTCTCCAGTTCACATTTGACTTCACTCTCATATTTTCAAGATTTGTGGTTCTTAAATTTTGCCACACATTATAATTACCTGGAAAGTTTGATGACTCAAAAAATGCTGAACACTCCCCTGGAATTTAGTGATTCAATATGTCTGACAGAGAGTGTACCTTGAGCTTCTGCCAAGACAGTAAGAATTGCTGGTAACTCTTGTTTAAGGACAACAAATGGCAGCACCTGATTAGATCAGAATCAGTAAATTGTACTGAAATGTTTAAAGTTTCCTATTTCAGTAAATAAATTTTCATCAGTACTCAGCCAGAATAACACACTAACTTTCTATGTCTGCTTTTTGTTTGCTTTGAGTGATCAATTTAGTGGTAATGACAGAGGTCTTATGGTCTGTATTTCCTGAAAAACATGCTATCTAAACTTACATAAGAAGCTGCATGTGATGCTTTAAGACTCACAAAGGAATTTCTCTTGGTTCTTGTATGTTTAAAGCATTTCACTATAATTTGAAGACTTGAAGAAAATAATTTTGAATATAAAAACTTAGTTATTATTTTCTTTGAATCTTAATAAAATTTACCAATTTTGCTCCTTATAATTATTTTTCTGAGGAATATGATACCATATAGTCTCTATTCTTAATAAGTAACTTGGTATTTTTGTCTGAGAATAAAGTGATTTAGTACTGTTTTCTCCAAAATATAATAAATTCCTTATAATTCAAAGTTAAAAATTTGGAATAGGAATCCCTGAGGTTTCTATAGTTATCTAATAGATTCAAATGAAAGTCTATAAAACTTTGTATAGTAATTTGTGAAGGTTTGCTGATTTGTCTGTAATTTTATATAGTTACTAAATTAACATACAGGGAGGAAAATTTCTTTTTTAAAATTTTATTTAAAAGGAAAAAGAGAAAAAACAAAACAAAGCAGTGTAAGGGTACAAGTAATACAGAACTACAAAAAAAAAAAAAAAGTAAGAAATCACCAGTTAATAGATTACACATTATTATCTTAGAGATAGTTGCTCAAGTCACAGTATCAAAGCATACAAAGTGGACATTCAAACAGCGAGACCGCAAACAGTTGTGTTCAATGATCCAACCAAAAAACATTAATATGGGCATCTATTTAACACCCCTAAACACACTTGCAGTCATATCTTTTAGAGCACTTTTATTCCCTCTCTTTTTTACAACACAATCTACACATTTTGGGTTTTATCACTCCTTAGTTCTCATTAATTTTTTTTTTGGAAGAGAATAAAGTCAACTATGGCAAAATAAACCTGTCAGTCAAAACCAAGGATAGACATAGCACATGATGTAAAAACAGAGTACAAGGTTATCAACAATGGTTACTATAATGCCTCTTGCTTCCTTAAAAATAATTGTCTATCTCATTAGGTATTATAAAGTTGAACAAAACAGTAGAGAACAAGACTAATAAAACCTAAAACTTGTAAACATTACAGGACTTCCAAAGAAGATAATAGTCAAACCAGAATGGGCATCTGGTGAATCTTATTGCCTTTAAAGTAGTCGCTTACACCCTCAAACTTGATACTATCATACAGAACAGGACAGAGTCTAATCAGTCAAAACAAGATAGTTGGAGTATTACAGGACTTCAAATCAAGTTAATAGGAAATCAAAAAATGTTACGATAATATATCCTGCTAGTTTTTTTTTAATTTTCCCCCTTAATTAAAAAAATCATAAAAAATAACTAAATAATTTTTTTAATGAATAAGGGAGAGATTGAGATAAAAGAGGACATAACAACATAACAATACAGGTCAAAGCATGACAGTTTCAGCAACCTAATGCTTCACCACCAAATAGCCCTACTTAATAGTAGTTACCATAGTGTCTTTTTCCTTTAAATATTTGAATATAACTTCATATACTATAACTTCAAATATATCAAGTCAGTGTAAAACCATTCAAGTGTATGAAAGCATTGTAGGGTATTTAGAACCAGCTAACAGAAAACGAACATTGGTTTCTATATTATCTCTTTGCCTATAACGATTTTTGTTTATACTATCACATATAATAAAATCCAGCAAGATACATCATGATAAGACCAATGGAGACAGAAGAGCCATAGTTTGGTGGGGCTTCAAAACAAGATGATAGTAAATCAGCACTAGCTATTATGATGACTTATTTTCTTCAAAATAGCTGTTCATTTCATCACAGGCAATAATATCAAGCAGCCCAAAATAAAGCCATTCCAATTAATAAGTGAAAACTTTATAAGTCTTCAAGGTCACATAATGGGGAATCATGATTACCACATACTTTTATATATTTGAATCATTACTTACATTAAGGAAACTATTCGGTATTCACACATGGGAGAATGATTTATTTCACTTATGAGTATGGTCTCAAGCTGCGCCCATTTATTGGTAAATATCTCAATGTGATCCTTCTTTATAGCTGAGTAATACTCCATTGTATAGAAATACCATAACTTTTTTATCCATTCCTCAGTTGATGGACACTTGGGGTTGTTTCCAAGATCTGTCGACTACAAATTGTGCTGCTATAAACATATATGTACACATATCACTGTGGTATGATGCTTTCAGTTCTTCTGGGAATATGCCTAGAAGTGGAATAGCTGGAACAAATGGGACTTCCAATCCCAGCTTTTTGAGAAATCTCCAGACTGACCTCCACAAAGGTTGTACCAGTCTACACTCCCACCAACAGTGTAGGAGAGTTCCTTTTTCCCTACAGCCTCTCCAGGATACGTTGTTGGTTTTCTTGATCCTGGCCATTCTTTCAGGAGTAAGATGGAATCTCAGTGTGGTTTTAATTTGCATTTCTCTAATGACCAATGATGATGAACTTTTTTCATGTCTTTATTTGCTATTTGTATTTCTTCATCTGAGAAGTATGTATTCATCTCAGATGCCCATTTTTGGATTGGATTTTTGAATTTTGGGTATCTGAGTTCTTTTAATTCTTTATATGTTTTAGACAAAAGTCCCTTGTCTGAGAGGGAGTTCACTAAAATCTTTTGCCAATTTGTGGGTTTTCTTTTCACTATGCTGGAGATTTCTTTTGACATGCAGAAACTTTTTAATAAGAGGGAGTCCCAGTTATTGATTCTGGGAAGTATTTCCCGTGCGGTTTGAGTCCTGTCATGAATTCTCTACTTACTCCTATATCTTCAAAGTTTCTACCAAATTTGCCTTCCAATAGATTTAGTGTTTCTGTTTTAATATTCAGATCTTTGATCCATTTAGATTTTAATTTAGTACATGGTGATAGGCATGGGTCTAGCTTTAGTTTTCGGCAAATGGAGAGCCAGTTTTTCCAGCACCATTTAGTAAAGAGACTGTCATTCTCCCAGTAAACCTGCTTGGCTCCTTTATCAAAGATAAGGTGGTTGAGTGTGTTTGTAGTTGTGGTTGTATCTTCTAATCTATTCCATTGATCTTCGGCTCTGTTTTGATTCCAGTACCATGTTGATTTACTACTGTTGCTTTGTAGTATAACTTCATGTCAGAGATTGTGATGCCTCCTGCCTTGCCTTTGCTGCTTAGAGTTGCCTTTGCTATTCTAGGTCTCTTCTAGTTCCAGATGAATTTTAGGAGTGATTTCTCTAGATCTATAAGGTATGTTGATGGTATTTTTATTGGGATTGCATTGAATCTGTATAACAGTTTTGGGAGAATGGCCATTTTCACAATGTTTGTTCTTCTTATCCATGAGCAAGGGATGTCTTTCCATTTTCTGAGATCATCTTCAGTTTCTTTTTTCAGTGTATTACAATTTTCCCTGTATAGGTCTTTGACTTCTTTCATAAGAGTAATTCCTAAATATTTTATTTTTTTTCTTGCTAGTGTGAAGAGTGTGGTTTCTCTTATTTCCCTCTCTATGATTTTGTTGTTAGTGTATAGGAATGCTGTTGATTTCTGAGTATTGATTTTATAGCCCACTACATTACTGAATTTATTTTTATATCTAAGAGTCTTTCAATGGGGTTTAGGGGGCCTTCTATGTAGAGTATCATGTCATCTGCAAACAATGATAATTTAACTTTTTCTTTTCCTATCTTTACCCCTTTTATTCTCTCTCTTGTCTAATTGCTTTGGCTACTCTTTCCAGTACTATATTAAATAGGAGTGGTAATAAAGGACATCCTCATCTTGTGCCTGATTTTAAAGTAAAGGCTTTCAATTTTTGGGCATTTAGTATGATGCTGGCTTTTGGTTTGTCATAAATGGTCTTTATTATATTGAGGTAAAGACCATCTCTTCCAATTTTCTGTAAAGTTCTTATCATGAATGAATGTTGGACCCAATCAAAAGCTTTTTGTGTATCTATAGAAATGATTATGTAACTCTTACTTTTGGCTTTATTGATATGGTGGATTGCATTTATTGATTTATTTAAGTTGAACCATCCCTGCATTCCTGGGATGATTCCCACTTGCTCATGGTGTATAATCTTCCTGATGATTTGCTATATCCTATTTGCCAATATTTTATTGAGGATTTTCAGCTGTGTTCATTAGGGAGATTTGTCTATATTTCTCTTTTTTAGTTGGGTCTTTCTCAGGTTTTGGTACTAGAGTAATATTTGCTTCCAGGAATGACTTAGGAAGGATTGCTTCCCTTTCAATTTCATTGAATAGTTTGAGGAGTGTTGGCATTAGGTCTTCTTTGTATTTCTTGTAGATTTCAGCAGTGAATCCATCTGGGCCTGGACTCTTCTTTGTAGGTAAGGACTTAATTACATTTTCAATTTCATTAATAGAGATTGGGTTATTCAGCAGTTTTACATCCTCTTGATCTAGCTTTGGTACTTATATGTTTCTAGGAATCTGTCTATTTCTTCTGTGTTATCAAACCTTTGAAACTAGGGGTTTTCAAAATAGGTGTTGATGATCTTCTGTATTTCTGTAGAGTCTGTAGTGATGTTACCTTTTTAATTTCTTATTGCATGAATTTGAGCTTTTTCTTCCCTTTTTAAGGGAGTGAAATTTCTTACAGCAGAAAACATTTTAGGTCTTACACTTCTTTAGTTTAATTACCGCAATGTTTTGGTAATGAGCAGAGTTGTACAGTATGATAAGTAAATGTCACTGTAAGCTTGATCAGGTTGGGAGCTACTTAGGAAATTAAGAAAGCTCATTTCTCAGTCCGTTTGTGGGGGATCGACTTTGGTGACAGTATATGATTTCTCACCATTCCTCTTTGGCACTGTTCTTATGATTTGTTTCCTGAATGTCACAACTGAACACTTTTATTAAGTAATATATAAAGAATATGGGCAAAATGAAGACTTTGTTCCTGTCTGAGTATAATATACATGGTCTCTGTTTCAGTTTTCAGTGAAGTCTTTATTCAATATCATATATATATAGTATATGAGCCACCTAAGCATAAACCTAAACCTTTGAAATTATGAGTAAATATTTTGTTTCTTTTAAAAGTCTGAGTGTTGGATAATTTTTCCCAAAAACAGGAGAGCTGAACATTATAGAAAAGTGGTAACAGAAAAATGAAGTTGTTGTGATTATTCCTGATCATGTGTTTCAGAAGCTCTTGAATCTAGTTGACACAAAGAGTTTGGAAAAATTTGGATATTTGGATGAGAGAAGCCCTTAGAATACTCTGTACAAAGTTGGAGGTTCTGGTTAGAGCTTAGAATATCAGTGTGCTAATAAGATTGAAAGAGTAAAGGTCAACCTCAAGAGGTTTGAGGTGGGAATGAAGACTTTATTGGGAACTGCAATACAGCCTATATATACACTCAGAAACAAAGTCGTCATTTTGCCCATATTCTGTGATTTTGTGGGAATCAGAGACTGAGAACAATGGAGTATTTTTTTTTTTTTTCTTGGCAGAATAAATTTCAAGACATCCCAACTTCAGACCATGGCATGGGTACTAGTAGCTGCTTTTAGCCAGATTCATAATAAAAACTGAGGAACAAACAACAATACATAAATATTTGATAAAATTGCATTTTAAGGTCTCCAACAGAAACCATAGATAAAAATGGGACCCGAAGAAGTGTGATTTTTTTTATAGAGTAATACCATTAGTAGGAATCTATTTTGAGCATGGATAAAAATTAACATGACTTAATGGCACTTTGAGAATCATCAAGACCCTAACCATAACAGAATCAGTTCCTTTCAGAAGACAGCCTCTGTGTTCCTGCTTGAGAAAGACCTCTTAGGGAGTTGGTTTCCTGGGATGTTTCAACATGATTCAGCATCCACTCACTGAGAAGCACATTGCAAGCCATGTTCCAAGAATATGAAGAGACTTTCATGCCAAATTGTGGCATAGCCCACATGATAATCACATGGGCTATGCACAATTTGGCATGAAAGTAAGAGTTTTGAGGTCACAGAAACTGGCAATCAGAGTTCAAAGGAAGGTCTGGGAAGTCAAGCAATGCATCCCTGCAGGAAAAATGTATAAAGTTTTGAGAATAAAGCTGCAAGTTAAGTGAGGCTCCCAGGAGGTGGTAGACTCCAGGACTGTCAGTTGGAGAAGGAAACTGCTATCTCAAGGGAAGGAATTTGTGAGTTTCACAAGCCAGACAATAGATGTGGTGCTACTCAAAACTCTTTAACTCTTTAGTATCTGATTCAAATGCTGCTCAATTTTTGTCTTGCTTTGGCCCAATTTCCTGTTTCTCCCATTTGTAATGGAATTGCTTATCCTATATAGTGAATATTCATATTTTGTTATTTATTTACTTTTAGTTTTTGCTTTTCAATTTTTAAAGAAAAAAGAATAGAAACAATGGTACAAAATTTCAAAATAAAATCATAGGAGAGTAGCAATAGTACATGGCACGTTGTTGTCTTCAGTGTAGTTGCTCATAAGCATGAAAAGTTAATCAAATTATTTAGGCACAAAGTTTTATTCTCAATGAACTAATGGCAATTAGTACTATAACTATATTAAGTATTATATATATAACCATTTGTTCATAACATATACTAAAATCAATTGAAGTGAATTATAGATTTATTGATAAAATTTAAAAGCATGAAATTCCTAAACTAATAATTAGAATGAAATTTGTGACCTTGACATTGACAAAGTTTTCATGAAGACATTCTTTATCAGAAAGCAAAAGCAAACTATATTAAATCACAGATCTAGTCATATATGTATATATGAAATCAAATATAATGATCATAATTAATTATATAAAATATCTAATGTCACATATAGAATAGTATAGATACTACACTCCAATTATAATGAAGAATTCCAGTAGTAGAGTGTAAATAAACTTTCATAAGATGTTTAAAATATATACAAACATAAAGATAAAAACAAAAGAATTGACCCAAAAATATCAAAGGTTTGATGAATGGTCAACACAGTTTTAATTATTTGTACAATGAGAATTAACTCTAAAATTTAAAAAGGTACAAAAATCCAAAATATGCAAATTTATAGACATCTTTTGAAATATTTTGCTCTGAAAAAGAACTGAATATCTAATTGGGTAGATTAATTGGGTAATTCTGCTTACCTAAATTTCTAGATCTCCAAAATAGAAAAAATGAATCTCAGAAAAGAATTAAAAGTAGCATTTTAATTTCATAATATCAAGACAAATGTATATTTCCAATTGTATAAGCACTAAGAGTGGAGAGTAATGTACAATATGTACTCTGTTAAGTTCACTGTTTTATACAACTAAGATTTGTGCTTTTCACTACATGTCAAAGTTTTAATAGCACATTCGCTTGTTTTGTAAGATAATTATATTTTGTGTTATGTACAACATTGGGTGTCAAACATATTGTTATAAAATCTATTTATTTTAAAGGATTATTTTAGAGAACATTTTATTATCAAAAATTCATGTTGTATAGTATACTGAGACAGCTGAATAATTGTATCTGAAATGTGTGTATATTACTCCCTATATTTTAATTCATAATTTGTGACTCGCTTTATAAATATTTCATTCAAACTATGTACTAAAGTAATATAAATATGTTTATATATATATATTTGCAAACTACTAATTAAATTTTTTCCTTTGTGTCTTACATTATTTGGGGTTTTTCATTTTTGTTGTCTTACTTGATGTCTATATATGAAATCTCACATCATAATATAAAATATTTTTGTATTTCTTGGCTCATTCACATATTTTAAAATGTGAAAGTTTGTAACAAGAAAATGTATTATTTATAGAACAGCAAAAGATTAAAATAGATTTGTTTGACTTTTTCTGAATAAAGATTATGTAATATATATGTATGGAGTTGTATATCTCCATTTTAATCTATTGCTTATCTTCAATCATCAAAATGTCACTCAAATTTTTAAGAAAACTTCAAGAAAAATAATAAACAATGTTTAAGGAGTTGCTAGACAGCAGTTTGTGGTGGCATACACCTGTAATCCTAGTGGATTGCTTCACTAAATAATACCTTATTCTTTAATGAAAGTGGAGCAAAATAATAACATCAAAGAACAACTATTTATTGTGGAGACAAAAAAAATCTTTATATTGATGAAAAATAACACTACACACAAATACTATTTCTAATATCTGCTTTAACATTCAGAAGTAAATTTAAATTTTGAAAAAGATGGATAATTATTAACAATGAAGGTGTTCATGCTTGTTTTAAAATTTTCAACTGTGAAAATGAAATTGAAGCATTAGGTTCACAGAAAATTGGTTAAAGGCCCTGTATCTTTCTTTGATCTTATTTTCTGTAGCAGCAGGAAGTCTTTCAGTGATATTTTAAGGGGCCTATTATGCATGTTATATGTAATTTAAAATTGTACAATATCAAATCACACATATTTTCTTTAAAATAATTATATCTTAAAAATCTTACAAGGCAAGCTAAATGTATCAGATTAATTTTGAAATAAGCACAAGTAGAGAGTGAATCTTCGCGTATAATGCAATATTCTTTAAAGTTATTGCTAGAAGCCAGGCATGGTGATGTGTGCCTATAATTCCAGCACTTAACTGTAAGAGGCGTGAGGATAATTGCAGGTTTGAGACTAGCCTTAGCTACATAGCGAGCTCAAGGGCAACCTGAACTGCAAAGCAAGACCCTTTCTCAAAAAAGACAAAAATAAAAATACTGCAAGATATGTAGTTGAATTATTGAATAGAAATGTATAGTATTCTATTAAAATACATCAGATTTGCAACGCTTTGTCTTCCCTTGTCATAGCATATTTCTAACTCATAGAATCAAGCCAAGATATTTACCCTTGCCATTACTGTTTTTCATTCCAGGAGTTTTCATCCTAACATTTCTTTCCACTGAATATGGAAACATCAATGAATGTACGAAGCAGTAAGATGGTGTGTTTTCCCTAGTATATATAACATGATTAAAATGCTACACATCCACATACAAACACACACAGGGGAAAGTAAGACTTGAACAGTCTCTATTTAAATTTAAAATATGTAAATGAACAAAAACAATTTACTTATGGGTTGTATTGAATACTCAAGGTGTATCTCTACTGTGACATATTTTTTTTTATCAAAGAAATTTGATTTTTAAGTGTTTGTAGTACATCACAATTGCATGAATCATGGGGAGTTGGTGCATGCATAAGACATTTCTAAGTCCTATTTTTCGTTCCTTCTCCTTCCTTCCCTCCCCCTCTCCTCACCTCTTAATCCCTAAGACTGCAGTATTTCTCTGTATCTGTATCTACTTACTATCTACCTACATGAAGTGCATGATAATCCCACTTAAAATGCCCTGCAGCATGCGCACCAACCTTCACAATCCTCCGGCCTTACTTTCATTGCTTTCTTTTTTTAACCCTCCTTTATTCTTTGTCCCTTTTCCCTTATGCCACAAATCCATCTTGCTGTTTTCCACTGCCTGCACTTTTTATATTTTCATGTTTTCACGTGAGACACTATGTGTTATTTAAATGTGTTGTCTGATTTGCTTCATTTAACATTATGTTCTCCAGATGCATCTATTTTCCTACAAATGACTCAAAATTGTCCTTATTTATGTTAAAGTAGTATTCCATTGTGCATTATTATCACTTTTTTATTTATCAATCTATTTTTTAATGAGCATTTGTGGTTTTTCGAGATTTATTGTGCTCTTATAAAGACAGATATACATGTGATATGATGTCTTTACCCCTCTCCTGAAGATACCAAGTAGAGGAATAGCTGGATCAAATGGAATTTCTGTTTGTTTGTTAGGTTGGTTGGGTTTTTTTTAGGGATCTCTATACTGGTTTCCACAGTGAGTTCAGCAGTTTCCATTCTTACCAACAATGAAGATTCCCCCAAAGCCACTGTTTCATTTGCTATTATTTGATTTCTGGCAGATAGGCATTCTTTTTAGAGTGAGATGAAATCTCAGTGTTTTAATTTGCATTTCTACAGTTGAGTTGAGCACTTTCTATAAAAGTATTTATCGACTGTATGAACTCCATCTGAAAGGTATGTATTCATTTCAGATGCCTGTTTTCTATAGGCTCTGAATTTGAGGAATCTAATCCTTTTGAGCTATATATTCATTCATCAGACTCTTTTGTCTGATGATAGCTAACTAAAACTTTTCTTCACTCAATGTGTTGTCTCTTTGTTTTGTTTTGTTTTGTTTTTTTGTTTTTTTTTTTTTTTTTTGGTGCTTTGCTTTGCTACGTAGATGGTTTGTAAATTTTGATTTCATTAAAGAGTTTGAAGAGTCTTAGTGTTGATTCTTCTCTAAAGTTCTTGTAGAATTTGATAGTGCTTCATTGGGGCCTAGGATTTTATAAACTAGAAGCTTTTTACTTACTTCTTCAATTTCTGAGCAGGACTCCAATTGCACAAAAAAATATTCAATTTACAAATCTTTTTGAACACAATGACATGGAATTCTAGTCTTCTTCCAATTGCTTTTAGTAAAACAAATCTTGTGTATTTTTAGTAAATACATAAAGGTTCAACTATAAAATCAAATGCCTTTGACAAATTAAAATTCTCATTTATATTGAAAACATTTATTTTAAATTAGCATATTTATAATTGTGAGTACAGATTTGAAGCTTGATATCCCTGGATCTAAATGTATGCACACATATTTTTAAATTAAACTAAATATAGGGAAATACTACACTATGTTTATTTTTATTAAATGATGTTTGCTTAATAAACTAAATTAATAATTGATAAAGTCTTGAGCTGTTGAGATTCATGGAAATATCTTTACTGATAGTATGATTTTTATATCCAAAAACTGCAGGTTACATAGATGAAAGAAAAAACTATTACTCATTACAAAATCAGAAATTTAAAGAGCAAAATAAAAGTGAGATGATCAGAAGTAGTTCTATGGCTTTGCGGACATGGAAAGAATTAGGGATATCTGGAGAGAGGAGGGAGGAAAAAAGGAAAGTAAAAAGGATTACTACGTTTTAATATAAACAAGAAACATGTATGTCTATTTGTATTAATTAAAACACTGGAAAAAAATCACTGTATTATGTGCTTCCACCTTAGCGCAAACCCTTTAGTATACTATTGAATCCATTGCAAAGGAGCTCCAAACAGCATCATTACTTGTAGAACGAAAATTCCACATATCACTATGGACTAATGGGCCTTCATAACTATGGTTATATTCCCAGGAAGGAAAGCACTATATGCATGTTAGTTTAGGAACAGATACATATGTTTTATTTGAGGTTAGATGCTGGATGCATACCTAAATAGAGAAAAGAAATTGGAACTAGAAATACTACACTATTCAGATCACAGACTTCACACAAATATAATAGGATTGGGTTGGGTGATTTAAAGCTTTTTTTTTTCAAGCATGACATTACTATAGCAAAGGTCAAGAAAAATTAATTTGTCATAGTTGGTATTTATGTTGTTCTTGATTATTTCATAGCAAAATTGCTTAATTAAACTTGTAAGTCCATGTAAGAAATAATTCTTAGACCCAAAAGACAATTAAAGATAGGAATAAAGCAAAATAATATGATGTTATTGGCATTAAATTTAAGGCTAAATATTTTACAAGTCTCTTTTTGCTTGAACATAGTTATATAGGCTTCAAAATTAAAACCTTCAAGGATGCAATAGCCAGGTATAATTTCAACTATTGGATATTAATTTACTCTTACATAGAAAAAAGCTAATATAAAGACAGAGACTATCAGTTTTGAATGGTAAATTCTATCTGAGAATGGCATCAAATAAAACAATTCACTTTAGCTTCACTTGACCAAATGAATACAGTAGACCTATATTCATTCTGTTTTAATTGGTTTTTTAAAGTTATGGCTATGATAATGCTCATCAAATGTTTGAAAAAACTTTTTTAAATAATCATTACTATGAAGTAAGACTGATTGTTTAAAATATTTTCTGTTACTATAGGGTAAATACATAGGTTTTATAATTAAGTAGTACTTAAATTATTAAAATCTCATACTTCTTATAAGCATATAGTTCCCCAAAACTTACTTGAAAGTAAGCATATTCTCCTAACATTAGAAATAGACTATTCAATTCATATTTCTTTATTTTGAATATTCTTTAAGAATTTAAAACTAATTCTTTCATAGTATACACTCTTCCAAAACTCCAAAGAAGATTAAACTTGAAAATAAGAAACTCAGTGTTGAACATTCTAATCATTTATTTGTTTATTTATTTTTATTTGAACTAAGGACCTTGCACTTGTCAAACAGGTTCTTTTATCTCTGAGCTATTTCCTTGGCCCATTTATTCTTTAATCGGTGTAAAATGAAAATAAGTTTGACACATTGTCTTATTGTGAATGTCATTCTATGATTATATTGAAAGATTGACCGTGCAGATTTGAAGATATATTTTACATAAAATACTTTCAAAAACACAAAAATTTTATGACAAATAAGTACACTTTCTGGTAAACAAAATAATTCCCCAACTTGCTGATTCTATGTCATTTTTTGAAAAAACTGAGCAAACAAACACATTTGCTTGATTAAACTTCAGTTCAGTTTTTAAAAGATTTTTAGGTGAATATTCTGAGCTACAGTCTCTGTTTTCAGCTTCACTCATGGTATTAAAAAAGACTTATGGCTCATATAGATTTTCTTTTAATACTTTTTCATTATTTTGACCTCATATTTATAATTCTACTTCTCTGGGCATCAGCCAATTCAAATGTGAACATCTGCGTATTTAATAACTGGTAATATAAATATCTAGGAAATACATAAGCCAATGAAAGTACTCGTATAATTATAACTTGGTGAAAAGATTAAAGTACTAATGTATTATGGAGATATTAAAAATTAAATTTGTTGTTATTAATTTTCCGGTCTCACATCTTCACACAGTATCATCTTCAGATTACCTGGAAGGACTTTTAATTGGTCATAAAAAGGTTAAAGAATATGACCTCACCTGAATATTTTTTCATGGTGAGCTACAGAAAATGACAGAGAAAGGGAGAAAGTTACATGGCATTTGTAAGGCCGAGAAGTAAAACAGCATTTAATAGCTTCTGAAGTTCATTGTGGTCGAATGAGCCAAAGGATAAACTCAGAGAAGCTGTTGGCTTTCACCTTGTCTTCGTTCCATTTTCCAGTCTTAAATGATAAATAGATGTCTGATGTTCCCACTCGATTTTCTTGCCAGGCTTCATCAAGCTCTCTTCCATCTGCTACAGCCTCAAGGCACCAAAAGATACCTGAGAGTATCACCAGCCACAGCAACAGAATCTTTTTACTTCCTGAGCAAGGGAGTTTTTAATACCTACATAACTCCAGAAAGAAACTAATTGTGCAGAAATTGTTCCTCAGGATCAAGGAAATAAACTCTACCAAAACATGAGTAAGCTTGGAATCTGAACTCATA
The DNA here is from genome assembly GCF_034190915.1 of Cavia porcellus. Classification (NCBI taxonomy): domain Eukaryota; kingdom Metazoa; phylum Chordata; class Mammalia; order Rodentia; family Caviidae; genus Cavia; species Cavia porcellus. Next base: position 20,025,857 of record NW_026947494.1, on the reverse strand, counting down.
TGATCCTCAACCCTGGCTGACTCCTTGAATATACAGTAATGAGAGCTTGAAAAGAGAACCCAGCTGAGTTATGCTTGGTTTTCTGATCTAAGTAAATAGTGACATAATAAAAGGGTATATTCTTTAAGCCACTGTATCAACAATAATATTTCACAGCAGTAGATAATCAGTTCATGTTGCCTGGGTTTCATTTGGTTGTGGTTATCTGCTAAACAATGCAAAGACACTAGTTATAAAAAAAACAAAACAAAACAACAACAACAAAAAAAAACCCAGCAGTGGATTAAGATAATTCTTGGTGGCAGGGATGTCCTTCTGGCTGTAACAACTCTGAATAGCTCATCTGGTATCATTTTAGCTACAAAGTCTTGGGACTGGTAGGAAGGCCAAAGAGTTTAAAGAAAATTCTAGCAAATAGATCACTTAGAAATCACAAAACCAAACATCGTTTTTCTTACATTCATTCATCTCCGTTTTGATTGGTCTCATGTGAATTTCTTTGACACACGTAGCAAAAAGAATGAAAGCATTCATCCTTATTTACCTTAATTTGCAATTCCTGAATGAGTACCTCTGAAAGAATAAAACTTGTTTAAAATTGAGAAATATTCGCATTGACCCTGAGTTGTAGAAGAGTGATAAAATGGCACAACCACACCCAGGCCCACAAAAAATATCCAGAAGCTTATAACGAAATGGAGAAAATCATGGATATTTGGACAATAAATACGTCATTTAGAAAATGATAAGAACAATGTCACACCATGTATTTCGACCAATGATAAATACTAATGGAATGAGAGAAAACAATGCATTTCAACATTCAAAAGTAAAATACACTAAAGCATACAAATGTTTATATGTATAGAACATAAGTACACATATTGGAGAAATTACCTGATGATTGATGTATGTAAGACAAATATTTTATAAGTAAGCTTCAAAATAAGAAGAAACAACTAAAAACATTAATATAGTATAAGAAAAGACTATTATCTCTCAATCTTATATGATGGTGACAAAGCGCTACTTATATACCACACAATGAGTCACATCTGATGAGAAATGGAATATAACAGAAGGGCTCTCCAAATTGTCACTCAGAATGCAGAAGAAAATTAAAATTAACAATTTTATAAACTTACCGTAGTTTCTAAAATTAAAATAAGTAGTAACTATATCAAAACACTAGTTATACTGAGTGTTCACAAAGTGTGGTACACTTTGCACACTCATACATTACTGGTGGCAAGAGAAATCTGTGTCATTCCTTTGATAAGCTGTATGACTACTTGTTACAGGTAAATATTTTAACATCATGCTACCAATAGGTGTATTATTCAAAGACACTAAAAGTCACATGTAAGGTGGTTTTTAGTACCTTATTTTTTAATTAGTGCATGTTTATGATGAATAATAGTTATAGTAGTTTTGAGGAAATATTACCTATATATCTCATACCCTTATCATTTTTTATTCTTTTTCCCTCATTTCCCATTCTTACTCTTGCCCCTGATTTCTTTTTGTCATACCTGAAAGTCTCTATCACCTACCATCTCTCCTTTACTTTTATTTATATTTTGAGTTCCTATTATAAAACATGTAATACTCAACTGGCTATGTATGGCCTACTGATATTGATATTAGAGTCTCAACATTTTTTCTGTTTAGTGGAATGAGTTTCTTTTTTTCTTATAGTTTGAGAAGCTGTACAGAACTTTTTTCTTAAGAGCATCACACTAGAAGAATTCCATATCTGTGCCAGGGATATAGCTGCCTGGCAAACGTGAGATGCTGAGTTCTATTTCCGGCACAAAAATATTCCACATCTTTCAGAAAAGATTGCGCAAATATATTGGATCATCCTCTTTCAAGTATGCACCATACAATCTGGGTGTGGTGGTGCACTCCTGTAATCCCAAGAGACTGAGGCAGAGGACCCTTGAGAGTTAGAGACCAGCCTGTGTTACAACATAAACTCAAGGCCAACCTGAACTGCATAGCAAGACCCCGTTTCGGAAATTAAAAAAAAAAAAAATCAGCATACAAAAGCTACAAACTATGAATATTTAACAAAATGAACAAAACTCCTAGACATTGAGAGATTCAAGCTAGACAAAAGAATAATGATGCAGGATCATACTAGCATGATGCCTTAAATAAACAAAATAAATGTACCATAATTTTGGACAAGTTAGTGTGTACCTATGTACAATGTGTTATTTGGTCACAAGTTAAAGAAAATTACTTATAAACAAGAAATATTATCAGGCTCAGTTTGGTATATATATATATAACAAAAACATGAAGTTGCAAACTTACTTTTATTAAATATCAAATTATTTTGTGTCAATATCATAGTGACACAGATGAAAATTAAAGAGACAATGAGAATTGAAAAATAGCACAAAATCAGAAAAAAATGTCAGTTCTGCAATTTCTATCAGAAAATATCAAGAAATGAGAATACAGAATGGGTATTAACAGTTTTATGAAATATAAAATATTTCTAAAATTTTACTGTAAACTTACTGTAATAAATAAATATTACAACTAAAATGTTTTTAAGATAGTTATGGAGAGAAAAATGATCTTATAGTCTACAGAAATTGGAAATTTTAAAGACAAAATAATGTCAGCATTTTATTTCAAAATAAGGCAACAACTAAAGGTACAATATATGAACCCCTCAGTTACATTTTAGCTAATCTTCAAAGTTACAGATATATAGCTAGTGACTATATTATCTTTTAAAACTTCTACATATGTTCAAAAATATTCACATTAAGAAGCTTAAATCATTAACATAAGAGTAGCAAGGTAGATGGAAATTTACTAATCCAACTATTTTTGTGTAACTCTGAGATAGTTTTAAATGTTAGTTAAGAGGTAGAAATGAGGAGAGTTTATCTGATGTTTATGTGAAGTGTCTAAAATACATTTGAAAATATCATATTTACATCCCACAGATTTGAGATCTCAAAGTAATTAAGGTGCATTACAGGAAATTGATCATAAACATCTTGTAATAACAAATACTATTTTGTATTATATTAAATTAGACATGTTTTCCTCTGAGAGGAAAAGTGAATAAAATATTTAGCATGATACTTTTACTTACATAATTAAAATCTCATCACTTAAAATAAATGAACAAACAGGCATAAGAAATGAGGCCAAGTGTTGTAATAGCACAAAAATAATAACAAAATTTTGCTATATGAAATGAACCAAACTTAATAGAACTGTAATATTGCTAAATGATTAATATGCTTCTTATATTAGGCATCAAAATATAACATATTAATAATTAAATTCATAGTAAAGACTAGCTCTTGTTTTCAAGTATTATAGAATATTATAGAATTTCCAAATTTTGGTGATATCTATTTTTATATGTGTACATCAATTTCTATGTAAAATAGTATCGAGCTTTAAGTGGGGATCTAAGTATCAAACACACAAGTAGTAGGTAGGTATCCATTTATTTTCAGATATACAGGCAAATTGAGAACCATAAGAATTACAAAAGTGCATTTAATAAAACTTCACATTGAGTCACTTTTGTAGATATATACGCAGAAGCAGAGATATGAGTTAAATCACAAGCATTTGCATTCAAAGATGTGATTAGAATTTAACTGTTTTTCTAACAGAAATGTCATTCTCATGTTTTTAAAGATTCACTGATTATTGTTAAATATATGCGTATATCCATAAGTTACTAAATCTTCAATCTTGAAAATTTGTTGATAATTTGTTGATACATATTTCAGGTGCAGATGAAGTGAAATGTGGTTTTATAAAATTTTCCACTCAACAATTGTTCTAGTGAACAATGATTAAAACTTCTCATTTTTTTTCTATTCAAATACCTCTCCTATTTTTCTTCCTTGTATTCTCTGAGACACTTGATCAGAAAGCGTATTTACTGCAGTGTTTTTAGTAAAATAAAACACGACCAGTTTGGATGGTTGAAGAGCAGAGCTTATCCAGTTAGTCCAATGTCATGATGTTAATGTTGCTATTTTCTATTGAAGACATGATATTCCAACTATTATTTTATTTTATTGGCTCTTATTAAATATCTAAGTACTCAGGAATCACTTAGCCATTTCTCTCCTGTATTTTCCAACTTAAACTTCCCAGCTGAAGTAATTATAAGAAGAGATGTTTATGAATATCTGTGTGTTCTTGTATATAGTTACATAAAAATTTAATGAGTAATAGAAAGCTTCTATTTAAAGTTTTTCTTTTAAATCTATATAATTTTAAAATCTTTGCTAGTGAAGTAAATAAACCCAGTGTTCTCTTACAATACATACATAATACTTATTTCGTGCTTGAATTTTGAAAAACTTAGTTTTCCAAAATAAGAAACTAATGTTTTATTATTTAATTATGTATTTCTTTTTGAGACAGAATCTCACTTAGTAGGTCTAGTTTGCATTGAACTAGAGATAATCCCCCTGCCTCAGCTTCCAGAGTACTGGCATGTACCACCTCACCAAGCAAAATAAGGCTTTTGAAAAAGGGAAGAAATTATTTTTATTTCTATCAAGATTTAAACTTACTTCTTAACTGTTTTTCAAGTAAGTGATTTTGAATGGTAATTTTGTTCATGCAACCTTTTAACAAGATTGAGTAAAGAGATTTAGGAATTCACCAAACTAAAAGGAACAGTGAAATGAAAGGATTGTAAATAGTCCAATGAAAATAAAACCTACATTATATCATAGAAATTAATAAGTATAGTTCTTTAAATTAAATGTAGTTCTTACTGATTATCACACCATAAGACAAGAGTATTCAACTAAATATAACATTGCAATGGACACTTTAGGAAATATTTCGTCTCTTCAGATCTCTTAGCTCTTGAGCAATAACATGGAGCAGTGATTACACAAGTAACTAACACACATACATATCTATCCATGTGACATGAAAATTCATAAATCTTTAATACTTATCCAAGACTTTTTCTCCAACTTTTCCTTTTCACACTACTCTATACAAGTCCACACTTTATTAAACCCTTGTGATATATGTCACCTCTTCTGTGTAGCTTACCTGATTTTGGTGTTAAGAGTGTAACACAGAATTACTAGTCTGCTAACAAACGGGATGTTTGAAAAAAACAGAAATTCTATATCATCATGTTTTAAAAGCTAAAAATCCCAGATCCAGTTGCTAGCAAAATTAGTGTTTTACAAACCCTGTCTCCCTAGCTTCTTAGACCAAGATAATCATTTTCTGTCTAAAGGCATTTCCTACTTGTGTATAAGCTCCAGGGGCCAATTCCAATAAAATTGAACAAAACAGTAAAGAATGAAACTAAAACATTGGAGACATTACAGGACTTCAAAAGAAGATAATAGTCAAACCAGAATGGGCATCATAGTGAATCTTATTGTCTTCACAGTTGCTGTCTATACTCTCAAACATGGTACTATCACACAAAACAGAATAGAGGAAAATCAGTCAAATCAAGATGGTAAGAGCAATAAAGGGTTTCAAATCAAGTGAATAGGAAACCACAGTGGGTTACTAAAATATATTCTGCTATTTATAGATATAGATAAAAATAATGAAAAAGGAGATTGAGATAAAAAAGCACATAACAACAAAAGAGCACCAGTCACAACATAATCATTTAGGCAAAACAGTGTTTCATCACAAGATATCCCAAAATATAAGTAGTTACCATAGTGTCTCTTTCCTTGAAATCTTTGAGTATAACTTTGTATATTGTAGCATCAAACATATCAAGACAATGTAAAACCATTCAAGAGAATAAGATTGTTACAGGGTATTTAGAACCAACTAAGAGTAAATGAACAATGGTTTCTGTATTATCTCCTTGTCTATAAAAGTTTTTGCTTATATTATCACATATAATAAAATCCAATAAGACACAATGTGTTAAGACTGATGGAGACATAAGAACAAAAACTTGATGGGACTTCAAAACAAGATGATATTAAATCAGCACTAGCTATTATAATGTCTTGTTTTCTCCAAAATATCTCTTCATACTATCCAACTTTCTCTGCCTCATTTCTGTTGAGCTCTTTATCTGTCATTAGTTGTCCATTTGTTTTCTTCATTTTGCTTTCTGCTCCATTCATTGTGGCCTCTCTGCCACTGTTTCTGGAATCTTGGTATTTTTCTCTTTTAAAATGTCCTGCAATATTCTCTGTAGAGTTGAAGTGGTGGTTGCAAATTCCCCTAGTTCCTCTTTACCCTGGAAGCACCTTGTTTCTCCCTTAATTTCTAGGGACAGTTGTGCAGGATATATCAATCATGGCTGGAGGTTCTTGTCTTTCAAAGCTTGAATTATTTCACCCCATACTCTTCGTGATTTGATGGTTTGTGAAGAGAAATCTGCTGTAATTCTGATGGGTGTTCCCCTATAAGTGATCTGTTTCTTGTCTCTGACAGCTTTTAGTATTCTGTTCTTACATTGGATTTCTGGAATTTTGATTATTATATGCCTGGGTGTAGTTCTGTTTGGATTGTAGGTGGCTGGGGTCCTGTAGGCCTCATAGATCTGAGTGTCTTTACCTTTTCCCATATTAGGGAAGATCTCTTTGATTATTTCTGTGAATCCCTTTGCAGTTCATTTCTTTGTATCCTTTACATTCTTAATTCTTAAGTTATGGATCCTCTTATCATCTTCTAGCCTTTGTATTGTTACTGCTTGTTTCCTTGTTATTTTTAAGAAGTATTTCCTTTCATGCTCCCACATTACAAATCTGTGCTCCAGTTCAGATAATCTATCTTTAGTTTCTTTTAAGCTGTGCCAGCTTTCAATAGAGTTTTTAGTTTCCAAGTAATCTCTTTGAACCTGCTTCATGTATTCTATGTTTTCTCTATTTTCTTCATCAAACAATTCTCCCTTTTTTTCTATTCTTCCATTCCACCATCTGTTTTATCTTGGGAGGTGCTTATCATTTCTTTAACTGTTCTACTTATATCTTGCTTTACTTGGTTAAATACTTCACTTTTGAACTCCCTTATGATGTCCCGGAGATATCACTTTATTAGTGTCGGTGCTGTATCTGATATTGCATGTTTTTGTCCTCATTCTTATTTGCATTTACCTTTCCTGGATCAGTTTTCTCAGGATTGGGGACTGAGGACCCTTTCTTGTTGCTCCCTCTTCCCATACTTTTTGTTCCTTCCATACAAACATATATAAGAGGCCCAGTTTCTTTCTTTGTTGGTTACAGTTTGTTTGAATCATGCTGGCCTAGGTGTTTTCATCCATTGCAGTTTACTAGGGAGACACAGACCTGGGAAGCCTATGCTGGGCCCGCCCCTCCAAGTCATTCAAACTTCTGAAGGTTTCACTGCATTAGGGTGCACTGCCAGGTACAGGAACCTGGTTTGGGCTAGCCTACTGGGTCTTAGTCCTTGGCATCACCCAGGTCAAGCAATCCCCATCAATCCCGCTTCAGAGGGGAATATGTGACAGAAGTCATTGCAGCGTCCTGTTCTGGCTAGTCTGCCCAGTCCCAGGATGTCCTCTGTTGGAGCCCCTTAGTCTATGGAAGTGTCCCCATTCCTCTCACTCACTGCAGTTTGATGCAGGGCACCCTGCAAGCTTTGCTCTCAATTCATTTTGCAGATTCCTGCTCTCAGAGCTTTCACATCTCTATCCCTCCTGTGCTGATTCAGATGCAGCAGTGGAGGCAGGAAATTCAAGCCACAGTTTCCAGAGGTGTGGGTTCCAGCTTCAGCACTAAGACTTTATCTGTTCTAGCTGTAGCACCAGGATTTCATTTCCAGTTGGTTTCTCTCAGCTTAGTTCATTCCTGGGTCAGCAGAGTATATCTCACCTTGCTTAGGACTCCCCACACTGCACCATTATTGGAATCTAAGCTGGCTATCTCAGACAGCCTCCATAGCTGCTGTTATCTATCTGCCATATTCTCTACATGAAATATCTTTATGGGGTTTTCCCACTTGGCTTGCATATATAGTTTCTTCCCAGTGATGCATTTTCATTTGACATAATATATATATAGTCATGTACTTGTGTGCACTGAATCTTTTTCCAAATTGTTTATGGACATAGAGTTTCTCCCCAATTAATTTCGTAATGTGTAAGTAATGAAGACTTAGAAAATGTCTTCCTATATTGCCTCCATATATAAGGTTTTTACACTGTGGCTTCTTTCATGTATTTGACAATAATTATGTGTACCAAAATCTTTACCAACTTCTGCATGTGTGTATAGTTTCTCTCCACTGTGAGCCTTTTCATGTTTTTGAAAATTACTGTTACTACTGAAAGCTTTCCCACATTCCTTGCATACATAAGGTTTCTCTCCACTCTGATTTCTATCATGTATTTGGCAATCCTGGTTACTGCTGATACCTTTCCCACTTTGCTTACATATATAAGATTTCTCATGAGTGTGAGATCTTTTATGTAGTTTACAACAATCCTGTGTACTGAAAGTTTTCCCACATTGCTTACATACATAGGTTTTCTCACCAGTGTGAAACCTTTCATGTAGTTTACAATAACTGTGTGCTGAAAGCTTTCCCACATTGCTTACATACATAAGGTTTCTCAACAGTGTGAGTTCTATCATGTCTTCTACAATACTTCTGTATAGTGAAATCTTCCCACATTGCTTACATATACATAAGTTTTCTCACCTGTGTGAGACCTTTCATGTAGTTTTTAATAACTCTGTGTGTGTTAAGCTTTCCCACATTGCTACATAGATAAGGTTTCTCAACAGTATGAGTTCTTTCATGTGTATTACAATTGCTCTGTATACTGAAAACTTTCCCACATTGCTTATATACATAAGGTTTCTTACCTTTGTGAGTCCTTTCATTTACTTTACAAATACTCCTGTGTACTAAAAGCTTCCCACATTGCTTACATACATAAGGTTTTTCACCAGTGTGGGTTCTTTCATGTCTTTTACAATTCCCCTGTGAACTGAAAGCTTTCCCACATTGCTTACATGCATACGATTTCTCACCAGTGTGAGATCTTTCATGTAGTTTACAATATTCCTGTGCACAGAAAGCTTTCCCACATGGCTTACATACATAAGGTTTCTCACCAGTGTGAGATCTTTTATATAGTTTACAATAACTCTGTGTGCTGAAGACTTTCCCACATTGCTTATATACATAGGATTTCTCAACAGTGTAAGTTCTTTCATGCTTTTGACCATGAGTGTTTTTCTTGAAACCTTTCCCAAATTCCTTACATACATACATTTTCTCCTCCATCTGAACTGTTTTATCTTGTTGAGAAATAGTATGTGTGCTGAAAGCTTTCTCGCATTGCTTACATGCAGAGGGCATACATGAACATCACTGGTTTACTGGAGGCATTCACATTTTTTGGACATACAAATGCCTCATCTATAAGATGAATTCTTTCACCAAGACCAGAGCAGGATTTCTCACACTGATCATATTCACAAGTTTTTTTTTCTTCCAGCCTCTGTCCTTGCATGATTCTGAAAGGATTGCAAATCATCACAGTTTTTTCTATTTTCATTGCATTTAAGCAGTTTCCTATTAAGTTCAAAATACTTATCTGGCTTCACTCCACTGTGAGCTCGGTTAGGCATGTTTAGTGAAAAAGACCCAATCAGAAGCTTTTTACAAGAACGACTTTGAACTGATTTTAAACCACATGGTTTCATATGGACATTAGCATCTTGAGTGTAGAGGAAGCATTCTTTATGCTAATTCTAACTTTTATATTGATGGCATTTCTCAATGTCTTTATTTCTATAGTCACAATGTTCTGAAAGATTTCCCCCAGAACATCTCTATAGAGCTTCTTTTGGAATGCACCTGGCAAAGTCCACTCCTCAGTGGTGAAGTTCACAGTGATATCCTCAAAGGACACTGACTCCATTGCACAGCTTGAGGGTCTCCTAGGGTCTTTCCTATGCAGGCTGTAGTGAGTAGATTTCACAGAAAGCAGCCCATCCAGCTGGGGTAATCTCTGCAATGTCCTTTATTAATTTTTAATTGTACAACTCTCTATTGTTATATATTTCAGGTTGTATAGCATATCTGTGGAAATTATTAAGCCATTAACAGAAATAGATGAGAAATATGATATGTACACGTGGGAATATCCTTCAGATTTAAGAAAAAAGGTTATCCTATCTTTGAAAACCCTGTAAATGTAAACTGGAAACTCACATGGCAGCTAGGGTGAGTCCGCATGTCATCCCAAGCCCAGGGAGACTTCAAGATCATCACTCTCAGAGCTCAAGGCTGTGCTGAGAGCCCAGACACACTAAGCTGCACTCAGCATGTTTCAGGGCTGCCCAGGCCATGCCCAGTGACCTTCTCTCAAATCAGGAAACTCAGCTGGCAGCTGCAGTAAGTCTGTGCACCATCCCAAACCCTGGGAGACTTTAAGATCATCACTCCCAGTACTCAATGACCCACCCAGCTCCAAGCCACCCTAGATTAGCTGTGGGATGTTTTGTGGACTGACTATATTATACCCAGTGAACTTCTTCAGTTATAGGAGTTAAGAGCAGGTGAAATGGGTTCCAGGGCATTGGTCTTTGCACAGGGGGAGCTTTAGCCCATCATACACAGTGGTTAGGTGCCTTCCCAGCTATCTGGAACACTGAAGGTGGCAAAGGAGGGCCTGAAGGCCTGACTGAACCATGCTCAGCAACCTTCATTCAGTCCCAGGAGCCTAGGGCATAGGAGATGATTTCCAACACATCCAGGGGAAGCCTTGGAACAACACTTGAAACACAAAAATATAGGAAAATGACAAAACCCAAAGACCAAAGTTCAATCTCAAAACTCCAGCTCATCCAAAGAAATCTTAGGAGCTATGTACATAGAAGGAAATACATGCCATACACCTGAAATACCTGAAATAATAGCAACTGAAATTATGTAGCAACTCCAGGAAGCTTTAAAGGAATTCAAACTAGAAATAATCTCTCCAGGTTAAAAAAAATGATAAAAGTAATGAAAGAGATAATGAACACATTGAAATAAGACCCAGTTAAAAAATTACAGGAACAAAACAAAAAGATAGAATCCCTGGTTGAACAATTTAAGAAACAAACAGAATACATGAAGCAGTTACAAATAGATATATAGGAAATCAAAAATTTCATTGAAAGTTGTCAAAACTGACTCAATGAAAGTGAAGATAAAATTTCAGACTTTGAAGACAAGATTGCAGCTAGTGAACAGTAAAGGAAAGATCTTTTAAAAATAACAATGAATCAGGAAATAACAATTAACAGCTGCAAGATGATGCAAAAAAGCAATATAAAATTGATAGGGATAAATGAAAAAGAAGGGAACATCACAAATGTTATCAAGATGCTATTCACAGAAGGGATAGCTGAAAATTTCCCAAACCTGAGAATGGAAACTGACATTAGGATTAGTGAAGCATACAGGACTTCCAAATAGCCATAACTAAAATAAAACTTCACCCAGACATATAATAATCACCACTCCAGAAATCCAACATAATAATAGAATACTAAAAGCTGTCAGAGATTAAAGACAGATCACCTATAAAAGAAAGCCTATCAGAATCATAGCAGACTTTTCAACACAAACAATGAAGTCAAAAAGGGCATGGAGTGAAGTATATCACATCCTAAAGGAAAATGATTTTCAACCTAGACTGACGTACCCTGAAAAACTGTCCTTCAAAATGGATGGAGAAATAAGATACTTCCATGACAAAGAACAGCTGAAGAACTTCACGAACACCAAGCCAACCCTGCAAAGAATACTGAAAAACAGTCTACATTCACATAAGAAAAAAAACCACTAAGCAAGGCAGACAACTAAACAGAATGGAAAGATAAAGATGCAACAGCAGACTGATAACATGTCAACAATAAACCAATAAATAAAAGTAATAATCATTAATGTAGATGGTCTCAATTCAAAAATTAAATGAAACAGACTGGAAGAATTGGTCAAGAAACAACATCCTTGCTGTCTGCAAGAAATCTACATAACCCAAAAGTAAACTCAAAGACTGAAAGTCAAAGGGTGGAAAACAATCCTTTATGAAACAGGAACCAAAAAAGAAGTGAGAATAGCTATTTATTTGCAAATAATGTGAACTTCAAACCAAGAGTGATACTAAGAGATAAAGAAGGTGACTACATACTGGTTAGAGAAAAACATAAAGAGGAAGAGGTACCTATCTTAAATATATATGCACCAAATTCAGAGCACTGACTTATATAAAGCAAGTATTAATAGAAATAAAAAATCAAACTTGCAATAACACAATGATAACAGGAGACCTTAAAACACCATTGACACCAAGGGATGGATCAACCAAGCAGAAAATCAGCAAAGAAATAACAGAATTGAATCACACCTGTGAACAAATTGACTTGATAGACATATGCAGCGTCCCATCCAACAACATCAGAATATACATTCTTCTCAGCAGAACATGGGATATTCTCTAAAATAGACCATATAATAGCCCATAGAACATATGTAAATAAATGCAAAGAAAGGAAATTATTCCATGCATGTTTTTGGATCATAGTGCCAAGAAACTAGAAATCAATGATAAAAGAAAATGCAAAAACCCTACAAACACTCAATGGAATCACAATGGAAATTGACTAACACACTGTTGAGCAATCAATGAGTCACAGAGGAAATTAAAGAAGATATTAAACAATACCCACAAGCAAAGGAACATACAAATACAACTTACCAAAATCTGTGGGATGCAATGAAAGCAATTCTCAGAAGAAAATTTGTTGCACTGAGTTCCCACATCAGGAAAACAGAACGAGTACAAATAAACAATCTGATGCTACACCTCAGTTATCTAGAAAAAGAAAAGCAAGGCAAGCCCAAAGGCAAAAATGGGGAGGCAATTATAAAAATCAGAGCAGAAATTAAATGAATTTGCAATACAATACAATACAATACAATACAATACAATACAATACAGACTAAGAAAACAATCCAAAAAAATCAATGAATGACTCAGTTCTTTGAAAGAATAATAAAATTGATAAGCCCCTAGTCAACCTTATTTAAAAAAGCAAAGAAACAGCTCAAATTCATGCAATAAGAAATGAAAAAAGTGAAACCACTACATACCTTGTGGAAATACAGAAGATCATCAACACTTATTTCAAAAACCTGTACTCTCTTAGGTTCAAAAAGAAACAGAAGAAATGAACAGATTCCTAGAAACCTCTAAAGTACTAAACCTGGATCAAGAAGATGTCAAACTGCTGAATAAACCAATTTCTATTAATAAAATTGAAAATGTAATTAAGTCCCTACCTACAAAGAAGAGCCCAGGCCCAGATGGATTCACTGCAGAATTCTACAAGAAATACAAAGAAGACTTAATGCAACACTCCTCAAAATCTTTAATGAAATCAAAAGGGAAGCATTTCTTCCTAAGTTATTCCTAGAAGCAAATATTACTTTAGTACCAAAACCTGAGAAAGACCCAACTAAAAAAGAGAAATACAGGCCAATCTCTCTAATGAACACAGATGCAAAAATCCTCAATAAAAGTATTGGCAAGCAGAATGCAATAAATCACCAAGAGTATTATACACCATGACTAAGTGGGATTCATCCCAGGCATGCAGCAATGGTTCAACATGCATAATCAAAAATGTAATCCACCATATCAATAAAGCCAAAAGTAAGAATCACATGATCATTTCTATAGATGCATAAAAAGCTTTTGATAAGGTCCAACACTCATTCATGCTAAGAACCTTACAAAAAATTGAAATAGATGGTCTTTACTATAATATGATAAAGGCCATCTATGACAAACTAACAGCAAGAGTCATATTAATGGCCACAAACTGAAAATTAGGCACAAGATAAGGATGTCGCTTATCACCCCTCCTATTTAACATAGTACTGGAAATACTAGCCAAAGCAATAAGAGAGCAATAAAAAGGGGTAAAGAAAGGAAAAGAGGAGGTTAAATTATCATTATTTGCAGATGACAGGATACACTACAAACAGGACCCCTAAAACTCCATTGATAGATGCCTAGATTTAATAAATAAATTCAGCAATGTAGCTGGATACAAAATCAATATGCAAAAATCAATAGCATTTCTATACATCAACAACAAAATCACTGAAAGAGAAATAAAAGAAAACACACCCTTCACAGTAACATCCAAAAAAAATGAAATACTTAGGAATTAATCTCACAAAAGAAGTAAAAATCTATACAGGGAAAACTACTATACTCTGAGAAAAGAAACTGAATAGGATATCAGAAAATGGAAAGATATCCCTTACTCATGGATAGGAAGAATAAATATTGTATAAATGGCCATTCTCCCAAAACTGTTATACAGAGTCAATGCATTCTCAATGAAAATACCATCAACATGCCTCATAGATCTAGAGAAATCTATCCTAAAATTCATCTGGAACCAGAAGAGACTTGGAATAGCAAAGGCAATTATAAGCATCAAAGGCAAGGCAGGAGGCATGACAATCCCTGACTTAAAGTTTTACTATAAAGCAACTGTAATAAAGTCAACATGTACTGGAATAAAAACATATCTGAAGATCAAGGGAATAGATTAGAAGATACAACCATAACTACAAACACACTCAACAACCTTATCTTTAATAAAGGGGCCAAACATACTCACTGGAAGAATGACAGTCTCTTGAATAAATGGTTTTGGAAAAACTGCCTCTCCACATGCCAAAAACTAAAACTAGACCCATGCCTATCCCCATATACTAAACTTAAATCTAAATAGATCAAAGATCTGAATATTAAAACAGAAACACTGAATCTGTTGGATGACAAATTAGGTAATAATCTTGAAGACATATTGGTAGGTAGAGAATTTATGAACAGGAATCAAACTGCATGAGAAATAAAGCTGGAATCATGTCTTATTAAAAAGTTTCTGCATGTTAAAAGAAATCTCCAGCATAGTGAAAAGAAAACCCACAAACTGGGAAAAAAACTTAGTGAACTGTCCCTCAAACAAAGGTCTTCTGTCTAAAACATATAAAGAATTTTTTTAAAAAATCAGACCCCCAAAATCCAAAGAGCCAATCCAAAAATGATCATTTAAGTTCTCAGATGAAGAAATACAAATGGAAAATAAATACATGAAAAAATGTTCATCATCATCAGTCATTAGAGAAAGGCAAATTAAAACCAAACTGAGATTCCACCTCACTCCAGAAAGAATGGCCAGGGTCAAGAAAACTACCAACAACAATGCTGGAGAGGCCATGGGGAAAAAGGAACTGTCTTGTACTGTTGGTGGGAGTGTAGACTGGTGCAGCCATCATGGAGATAAGTCTGAGAATCTCAAGAAACTGGGATTGGAAGTCCCATTTGTCCAGCTAT
The DNA here is from genome assembly GCF_034190915.1 of Cavia porcellus. Lineage (NCBI taxonomy): Eukaryota > Metazoa > Chordata > Mammalia > Rodentia > Caviidae > Cavia > Cavia porcellus. The sequence continues at coordinate 20,010,469 of NW_026947494.1, read as the reverse complement.
TCCACTTCTAGTCATATTCCCAGAAGAACTGAAAACTTCATACTGCAGTAATATATGTGCAACCATGTTTGTAGCAACACAATTTATAATAGCCAGATCTTGGAAGCAACCTAAGTATTCATCAACTGAGGAATGGATAAAAAGCTGTGGTATTTTTATACATTAGAGTACTACTCAGCTATAAAGAATGATCACATTGACATATTTATAAATAAATGGATACAACCTGAGTCCATACTCATAACCATAAACCAAAATCACATATATAAATACCGTATAATCTCCCTAGTGTAAGAAATGGTAAGAGTACAGAAGTGTTTATAGTAACTGGAGAAGAAAAATATCCTGGCTTCCTAGGAAGCTGGATAGAGGAACTCTCTGGAGAAAACAGCTCAGATGCTGATTTGACAACACTGAAAGGGCCAGACAATTGGAGAACAATTGTCACTAACTCAGGAGGAAACCAAAGGGAAAAGTAAAATTAGGAAGGGGAAGGAAAAGTGTGGGTAGAAGGCTGAAGCCTGACAGGCTCACTGAGACCAGTTCCATGCTGTGCTGGGTATTCTGATCCAAGGTCAGATGATCCAAGTTTATGCTGAATCCATGGCTGCTGCTAATGGGACTTGGTGAGTCCCAGGACCTTGGCAGGAGGGTGTGGTGCAGTGTGGAGTCAAGCCAATGTGGAGAGCTTTATTGGCTCTCAGTGAGTACTGGAAATTGGGCCCCCATGGCATGGGTGGCTAACTGGAAGACATCTTGGAATAGGGAAGAGCCTGGTACTACATTGGCATCAGTCAACCACCCCTAGCCCAGAGAGGATTGGTGAGAGCTGCTTGGGCTGAATCATGCTGCTGGTCGGGAACCAAGAGCCAGGGGTGAAATAGTTCTGACCCTGTGACATCCGACACAAGACAGTGTAACTTGCTGAAGGCACTTTCAGATTGCCTGGCTCAGAGGGGACAGGCCAGCCCACAGCATCACAGTGCTCACCTCAGATATCAGCAAACTGGAGAGAACAGCAATCCTCCATCCAGCATGCTTTAGAAAAACTGTAAGGAATACAGAGAGGACCTGAGACTTCCTTCACTCACCTTTCTGAAAGAAACCAGAAACATTACAAGAACATAAAATAAGACAAAACTTCCAGTCATTGACCCTGGGAAAATAAGCCCAGGGGAGGTAAATACAGAAGAGAACCAGTCTAGCAATAATGCAGTATTAGCCACAACATCAGCAGACATAAAGAAATACATTTGCAACTTCATAGATGAATTTAAAACTGAAATTCTAACAGAAGTGAAGCACAAAATAAAAAAGGTTGATTAAAGAAATGCTAATCCTCTCTCAAGAAAACACAGAGGAAAGAAGGGAGGAACCCAGAAAAGGAATAAAAACCTTTGGTGAAGAATATAAACAAAATCTAGAATACATGAAACATATCCAAAGAGATTACTGGAAAATAAAATCTCCATTGAAAACTGGCAAATTGCCTTGACAGAAACAAAACTTAACCTTTTGAAACTTGAAGAGAGATTCACAATGTATGATCATGAAAGAAAAGACCTATTAAAAATAACAAGGAACCAAGAAGTAACAATTCAAAGGCTAGAAGACAACAAAAGGATCTATAGCTTAAGAATGAAAGATGACAAAATGATCTGTAGCTTAAGAATAAAAAATGTAAGCAAAGAAGCAGGAGTAACCACAAATGAATTACAAAGACTATTTACCGAAATACTTAAGGAAAACTTCCCAAACATAGGAAAAAGAAATGATATCTAGATAAATGAGGCATACAAAACTCTAGCAAACTACAACCAAAACAGATCTACACCCAGCCATATAATAATCAAGATTCCAGAAATCCACAATAAGAATAGAATATTAAAAGCAGCCAGAGAAAAGAAGCAGATCACCTACAAAGGACAAATCATCAAAATAACAACAGACTTATCAACTCAAACTATTAAATCGAGAAGAGCCTAAAGGGAAATAGTCCAAGCCCTGAAAGAAAATAACCTCCAACCAAAATTAATGTATGCTGAAAATCCCTCTCTCAAAATTAATGAAAAAAGACAAGATGTTTGTAAGACAAAAAGGAACTGTGGGAGTTCATGCCCACCAACCCAACCCTAAAGAAAATAGTAAAGAATATACTAGAAAGAGAGAGAGAGAGAGAGAGAGAGAGAGAGAGAGAGAGAGAGAGAGAAATACCAGGATTCCAGCAACAGTGGCAGCATAGAGGCCTCAATGAACAGGGAAGACAGTGCAATGAAGGAGAAAAATGGACAAATAATAGCAGAAAAATAGAATAGCAGAACTGAGGCAGAGAAGGTGGGATATAATTTTTAGCATAGATAGCCTAGATACACTAGCAAGAAGAAACACAGGCAGAGTAGATTAGGAGGCAGGATCCATTGAGATGCTTTGAATAGGAAATATACTCAACCTAAAAGAAGGCTAATAAACTGAAAGTTAAAGATGACAAAACAAAGCTCTAAGTGACAGGGAACCAGAGAGAAATAGGGTCAACACGTCCAGCAGCCACAGATAGGTTGGAAAGTTATGACACTTTGTGCACTGTAGAACTACAAAGCTAGAAAGAAGGAAAACCTTGTGGCTTTAGTAAGTAAAGTAGCACAGCTCAAGATCAAGCTCAGGGATAAAAAGATTCAGCACCACTCAGATACATAACGGGTTGACCCCCTAGTCTAAAACCAAAGGAGTTAGTGGGACTCAAAATTTACAAAGCATCCTGAGAAAGGGAAAGGTGAGGAATTGCCTGAAAATGAAGGCAGAGGATATTGTGAATAGAGTATCAGGATTTAAAAGCCACAGTAGTCTTACCGCTCTGTTTAGTTTGATTTTATTTTGTTCCGGTCAGTCTACTCATACTAGATTTGAGGGCACAGATAGCTATCCCCAAAATAGCAGGCTACCTCATAGTAACTATCCTTAATTTCTTATTAACTTTAACTGAAACCCTGTATTACTTACATTGTCTTACTATGACTGATCTTATTTGGAGCTGGTTTGTTAAACTGCTGTTTTGCCTTAATTGATTTTATTCGATTTTGGCATGCTTGATGGTGACAAGCCTAAGAGTAGAGGCAACCACTCTGAAGATGACAAGTTGTAATAAGATACCCATTCCAGTTTGATTATTAACTGCTTTTGAAGTCCTATAATGTCTCCAAAGTTGTGTTTTTATTAAAATAGCTATGTAATGCTATGTTCAGTTATTATATGTCTGATGATATGAACAACTCTGTTGAAAATAATAAGACAAAGCATAGTAACTACTGTGGATTATCTAATATTGTGGTTTTATATGTTTTTTTCATTCCATATTTTTCTAGGAATTTGTTTGTATGATCTGCTTTTCCCTATAATACAAAAAGGATATACATGTAGAGATTCACACATGGAGAGCAATTCTAAACAGTTTACAGGAACAGAGTATATAAATCATGATTTAATGAACAGATACTCTTAAGAAGAAGAGACACTAAGATACCCAGTGCTAATTCTGTAGCATTATGATATAAAATCTAGCAAAACTATTATTAACTGTTCAGAATGATATTAGCCTAGTCTCTTATGTTCAATTTCAGTGTACATAAAGTACACTGAATTTCAGTGTACATTACTATGCAGACAATGAGGGACATTATGACAGTCACTATTGACTTCCCTAATGTCAGTCTTGAAGACCTAAAAAGTCATCATCCTGTTATCTTTAGATTAGTTCTATAATGTTCAGTATGTATTCAATGTGAGTGAAGATGGAAGAAAACTATTTGCAAGAAAATTAGAGAAAAGAAGACAGACAGTGAAGATCTCCAGTGGACTTGCTTTAAAATTGTTTCCTTAAGATTTGTTTTGTTCTATTTTGTTGTGTTTAATCAAAACTCTTTAAGTTATGGGCAATTCTTTTGAAGATAGCAAGAGACATTATAGTAGCCATTTTTTATCACCTTGTATTTTGTTTTTACATCATATACTATGTCAATTCTTGTTTAAGATACATTTTGTTTTGATTCATTTGGTTTTATTCTCTTCAAACAAAGTAATTAGAACTGTAGGAGTAAAAAAACCTAAAATGTGTAATTGTTATTATAAAAGAGAGAGGAAAAGAAAGTGCTCTAAAGAATATAACTGCATGTATGTTTAATTGTGTAAGACAGATAACCATACTACTAAATTTTTGTTGAATCATTGAACAGAACTGTTTGCAGTCTCACTGTTTGAATGTCCACTTAGTATGCTTTAATTTTGTAACTTGAACAGCGACTTCTAAGATGACAATATGTAATCTATCAACTAGTGACTTCTTACTATTTGTTTTTTAGAAAGTCTGTATTACTTCTACCCTTTTTTCTGTTTTGCTTTTTTTCTCTTTAAATAAAACTATTTTTAAAAATTTATACTAATCAGGATTCCCCATTACATTGCTCGGAAGCCTTATAATGTCTGCATTCATTAGTGGGAATGGTTTTATCCTAGTTTAATTTTATTATCTGTGATAGTATAAACAGCTATTTTAAAGAAAACAAGACATTAGAATAGCCAGTGCTGATTTAATATCATCTTACTCTGAAGTCCTACTATGCTTCTGTTTTTCTGTTTCCTTTGGTTCTATCATGTTATATCTTATTGGATATTATTATGTGTGATAATGTAAACAAATTTTCTATGAATACTGAGATAATATAGTAGCCATTGTTCATTCTCTGCTATTTGGTTCTGAAAACCCTGTAATGCTTTCATTCTCTTGAATGGTTTTATACTGTTTTGTTATGTTTGATACTATCGTGTATGAAGCTATGCTCAATTATTTCAAAGAAAGAGACATTATGGTAGTTACTGTTAATTATGGGTTGTCTTGTGGTAAAATGCTGTGTTACTTGTATTATTCTGATCTGATCTGTTTTGTTATGTCCTCTTTTGTCTTAATCTCTTTAAAATATATATATATATATATATATATATATATATATATATATACCCTGCAAATGAACTGAAAGTACGTTACGCTAACTAAAATGGGCCCATTACAAGTGAACAGACATAGCATGATTTGATTTACATGAGTTATCTAAAGTAGTAAAGTTTATAGAAGAGAGAAGTCTAATAGTAGTTTCCAGGGACTCAGGGATAGGGAAATGGAACTTTTGGATTGCTTTATTTTTATTCATTATAACTGAGAAATAAAAATTCCCCTCATTTTGTAGTTTTGCTTTCCTTGGTTTCAGCTGTGGTGACTCTGTTGTAAAAATATTAAATGGAAAATTTTGGCACAGTAAACTACTTTATAAATTTGATTTATCTACAATACATTTATTTGTTTATTTATTTATCTTGGTACCAGAAATGGGACTAACAACCTAGCACTTTCCAGGCAGGCACTTGGTCTCTGAGCTACACCGCAGGAACTTTATAAGTTTTACATTTTATGCTGTTCCATGTAACATGATGAAATTTCGTGCTGTCCACCTCCACCCTCCAGGAATGTGAATCATCGCTTTTCTTAGCACTCACAGTAGTATATTCCCAAGCTGACCATTGGCCTTTCAGCAGCCATCTAAGTTATCAGACTGACTGCCAGGGGAATGAATTGCTGTATTAACTCATCCTTTATTTTATTCAATAATAGCCCTAAAATTCAATATACTCGTGCTATTAATTTGGATATAATTAATATAAATGTAATACACTTCTTTTAAATAAAAATTGCAACTTTTGACAACACTAAGTTAAAATATCACATAATGAAGTTGCTAAGTTCTATTTTTTTTAAACTGTGAAATTGTGAGGAAGAAAATGAAATTTGTGTTAGTTTTGCTGTCACACCTCAAACTGCAGTCTTCTGTGGTACAATGTACCACATGTCCTTAGTTAAAATGAAAAAGGCATTAAATTTTTATATGTGGGTACAGGAAAACAATGATATATAAATAGTATGGTATTATCTGAAGTCTCAGGTTTTCTCTGGGGGATTTAAAACATATTATCTGTGGATAAAGGGGGACTGTGAGGTTAGAATTTTGCTTAAAGAATGTGTCAAATCATCCAACCCAAATCATCTATGGAGGAATTTTTATATCATTTCCACCAGTACTTAAATACTACCTTTCAGAAAGTCAGTGGAGATGTGCAAATTTGAAAAAAAAGTTGTCCTAATCAGATTTTTAAAATAATTCTATTTTATTTGGTAAAGACATATTTCTGAAAATTTTACTCTTCTATTTTTTAGTTTACAACATAATGTGCAATCATTATTGCTGGAAACTTGTCACTTAAATCTACCATTATATCTTATTATACCTATTAAATTAATAGGTACAATAGCTGACAGACAAGAGACCATGTATGCTTATATTTGCTATTGTGATAATGTTTTAAAACTTTTAGTATTTATAGTTTACAAAAGGTAACATATTATGGAATTTAAATGTCATTAAATGTAAATACATGATCATTAGAAAACCATTAGCCCTCAGAATGAAAATGAAATTATGGATTTTTTATTATAATTTTTCTTTTACCATTATATCAATTAGCTACATATATTCCTGTATAACCAATAATTTTACACACTGGTTTGTGGTCATTATTATCCATATAAAATGTGGATATTTTATTACCTGATTATGTATATTGTACTACAACGTCAAAAAAATGGCTATTTAAAGAATCTAAGAAACAAAATTTACTCTAGAAGTGATCATGGCTAGAAATATTTGTAGAATACTACAATTAATTTTACTACTTAAAAACAATGTTTTCCATACTGATAAAAAGAAATAATCATACATAAGCTTAAAAAATGGATAACACACAGGTCCTGATATAAACACAATGAAAAACTTTTCATAATAAAAATAGATAAGAAGGTAACTAAATTATAAAACTCCCTTTACTGATGATTAATTTTATAAAAAACAACAATTTAATTTGCTCTCCAAAAATAAATACTTAAACATTGAAAATAAAACAAAGCCAGCTACAATTTCCCCTACTTTATTGGTAGGGATTAATTAAAAATGATTACACTTTTGGACAGTTTGTGTAAATACTCCAGGTGGGAGTGGAAATTGCAGTCACTTCTGTGGATACCAGTTTTGTGATTATTTACAAAAAGGTTAAAATATATGTTTTCATATTATCACAGTTATTCTTTGGATATTTATGTCAGATAACGAGATCAATTGGATATTTTTTATGAAATATTAGTAATGTTTGATATATAATAGTGAGAACATGCCTGATGAAATATAATTGGGCAAAAAAAACCCCAAAATAGGTAATTTTTATGTTTAGGAGGATACAAGCTTTTCTCAAAAATAATCTTACAATAATTTTTCAGTGAGAAACAAAATGTAGCATACTCTATTGCACATAGATGTATGAATGTTCTGATCAATAAGATAAAATGATAGAAATAACAGCACCTAAACTATAGATTCCTTTGATTGTCATGCCCTTTTCATGTGACTTTATTCCTTATTCTGTTGATTATTTTCTTTGCTAATGGCTAGTGCCAGGTCTTCACTAGTAGGAGTTATGCCTTTTTTTTTGTTTTGTTTTGTTTTGTTTTGTTTTAATAAACTATCACCATGACATACTTTTACATTTGATTAATATACTCTTCAGTAGTTTCTTATTTTCCATAATCAGTAAGAAGTTTTTTAAGCATTATCAAAGCCAGGCAATTCATATGTAATTAAAGATGTTGGGTCACAAATAAATATGTATATACAGATAAACTATAGGCTATTTCAAATTATAAAATATAATACTGTGCTAATATTTTGTTTTTCCTTTCTTGAATATGCTTATTGGGTATTAAAATAACACAGCCATTTATTTGATCACCTCAGGAAAAGCAACAAGAATGTACTTTGTTGAATTTCAAGATGACCTTGTACAAATTTTTAAAAATGTGTAAATTTATATACATGTTTATTTTTGTTTTAAATGCATACATATTTATTTAAAGTGGTTCTAGGAAACAAACACATGATCTGATACACCGAAAAATGGCCATACTGGAACTTGAGACAGTACTGTGTTGTCCATACTGTGAGACAGTAGTGAAATTTGGAGCCAGGTCTTCTGGAAAGAAATTACTTAATTTTACAAAGAAATGATCAGCTCACTCCCCAAAATTCTGCATAGACATTCGTGAACTCTTTTTAAACCAGTTCCTTCATATCTATATATTCCAAGGCAACAAAAAAACAATTGACTCCCCATAGACCTGTGTGCTTTAAAGAGATGTCTGTTTTACAATAATTTAAAGATATTAATCTCTGTTACAACTGTTGTATAATTAATGCAAGCTTTCTGAAACTTTCAAAAACCACTAATTCATGAATTTGAAATAATCCAAAATTATGCATTACAGTTTCTGTCTTTCACAAGAAAGTTTTTTTTGGGGGGGGTAAAATGTTTCTTGTGTTCTTTTGGAACCATAATTTAAGTAAACAAATCAAAGTAGAAATAATTTTGTTAGTAATGGTATTCAGTTAGTAGGAAAATGTTTTATTATGTGACAAAATTATCACCAGATTATGTTTAATATTAACTGAGAGAAAACTAAAACACTCCCCACATTTTTGAAAAAGGTAATTATAAATCAATAGGTATGAAAAACAATAGTTTTCAACAAATATTTCTTTTTCATTTTAAACTTAGTTTTCAAAAGATTTTACATCTGAGTGTAGAAGTGAGATGCAGCATGATCATAATATTATAGGTGGAATTCAGGGGAAATCTTGTAGTACCAAAAAAATATATTCAGAAGAAATCTTTTGGTACTAAAAGAAATATAGACACATTTTGAGGATCTCTAGACCTAGAAGGGCAGAGTTTCAATAATTGCATCTAGTCATTGACTATGTTTAGAATTTTTGCTAATGTTATAATAGATTCTTCTTTATAATTTTATTGATTTAAATTTTGGGGCATGATTCTGTAAATGTGTCGGTTTTGTTTTCTTTTGTTTTGAGTCTGGAATTTAAAAAGTCTTGAATGCTTTCATAAATACAGTTTTTAAAAATTCATTATCATTAATGAAAGGGGACAGATTTGGAAAAATCAAGAAAACAAGTGAGAATGCCTATAAAACATTCCAAAGAATATACAGGTTTCCACTGGAATAACTAAGAGAGAAATAAATTCAAATTATAGTTATGGATAAGTAACTATTACCTGATTTTTTTTCTCCAGGCCTGTAGACAAAAATACTATTGGTAGAAAATAAAGCTACTGGACTTCTGGGAGAACATGGTGGATAGATAACAGCAGCTACAGAGATTCTCAGAGATACCCAGCTAAAAATCCAGGAATGGTGTAGTGTGAGGAGTCCTAAGCAAGGGGTGATGTACCCTGCTGATCCAGGAATGAACTAAGCTGAGAGAAACCAACTGGAAATGCAATCCTGGTGCTATAACTGGAACAGATAAAATCTCAGCACGGAAGCTGGAACCCGTGCCTCTGGAAGCCGCAATTTGAATTTCCTGCCTCCGCCACTACATTCAAATCAGCACAACAGGGAGAGAGATGTGCAAAAGCTCTGAGAGTGGGAATCAGCAAACAAAGTTGAGAGCAGTCCTGGCAGGGATACCTATATTGACCTGCGGTGAGTGAGAGGAACGGGGACCTTTCCATAGAGTAGGAGGCTCCAAAAGAGAACATTCGGGGACTGGGAAGGCTAGCTGGAACAGGACGCTGCAGTGACTTTAGTCGCATATTCCTCTCTGAAGCAGGATTGGTGTGGAGGACTTGGCCTGCGTGACGCTGCTGCCTATGACCCAGTAGGCTAGCCCAAACCAGGTCCCAGCCTCTACTGGTGCACCCTAGCAGTGGAGCCTTCACTAGGTTGACCTGGAGGGGGGGCGCCCAGCAGCGGCTACCCATGTCTGTGTCTCTCTAGTACACTGCAGTGGGTGGGAACACCTAGCTGGTGGTTTCAAACAAACTGTAACCAACAAAGAAAGAAACTGGGCCTCCTATATATGTTTATATGGAAGGAACAAAAAGTATGGGAAGAGGGAGCAACAAGAAAGGGTCCTCAGTTCCCAATCCTGAGAACACTGATCCAGGAAAGGTAAATGGAGAGGAGAATGAGGACAGAAAACATGTAATATCAGACACGGCAACAATAGACATAAAGCGATATCTCCGGAGCCTCATAGATGAGTTCAAAAGTAAAGTATTTAATGAAATAAAGCAAGAAATAAGTAGAATAGTTAGAAAAATGCTAAACACGGCCCAAGAAAAAACACATGGTTGAATGGAAGAACAGAAAAAAAGGGGAGAATTGTTTGATGAAGAAAATAGAGAAAACATAGAATACATGAAGCAGGTTCAAAGGGGTTACCAGGAAACTAAAAACTCTATCGAAAGCTGGCATAACATCTTGAAAGAAACTAAGAATAGATTATCTGAACTGGAAGACAGATTTGTAATGTGGGAGCATGAAATGAAAAACTTCTTAAAAATAACAAGAAAACAAACAGCAATAATACAAAGGCTAGAAGTTGATAAGAGATTCTATAACTTAAGAATTAAGAACATAAAGAAGACGTAGGGACACAAACAAATGAACTACAAAAGCTATTCACAGAAATAATCCAGGAGAATTTCCCTAATTTAGCAAAAGGTAAAGATACTCTGATATATGAGGCATACAGGACTCCAGCCACCTACAACCCAAACAGAGCTACTCCCAGGCATATAATAATCACAATTCTAGAAATCCAATATAAGACCAGAATATTAAAAGCCATCAGAGACAAGAAACAGATCACTTACAAGGGAACACCCATCAGAATTACAGCAGACTTCTGGCACAAACCATCAAAGCAAGAAGAACATGGGGGGAAATAATTCAAGCTTTGAAAGATAATAACCTCCAGCCAAGATTGATATATCCTGTACAACTATCCCTAGAAATTGATGGAAAAACAAGGTGCTTCCAGGATAAAGAGGAACTAGGGGAGTTTGCAAGCACAATTCAATTCTACAGAAAATAATGCAGGATATGCTAAAAAAGAAAAATACCAAGATTCCAGAAACAATGGCAGAGAGGCCACAATGAATGGAGCAGAAAGCGAAGTGAAGAAGACAAACTGACAACTAACAACAGAAAAAGAGCTCAACAAAAATGAGGCAGAGAAGGTTGGACAGTAGGAGCAGCTATTTTGGAGAAAACAAGACATCATAATAACTAGTGCTGATTTAGTATCATCATGTTTTGAAGTCCCATCAAGCTTTTATTCTTCTGTCTCCATTGGTCTTAACAGGTTGTATCTTATTGGATTTTATTATATGTGATAATATAAATGAAAAATGTATAGACAAGAAGATTATACAGAAACCATTTTTCATTTTCTGATAATTGGTTCTAAATACCCTATAATACTGACATTCTAATGAATGGTTTTACATTGTCTTGATTTGTTTGGTGCTACAGTATATGAAGTTATACTCAAAGATTTCAAGGAAAGAGACACTATGGTAACTACTTTTATGTCAGGATATCTTGTGGTGAAACACTATTTTGCTTAAATTGTTATGTTTTGACCTGTGCTGTTTTGTTGTTATGTCCTCTATCTCCTTTATCTCCTTTATCTCAATCTCCTTTTTTTTTAATTATTTGCTTTTTTCTTTTATCTTTTTAATTAAGGGAAAAATAAACAAAAAATAGCAGGATATTTTATAGTAACCCACTTTCATTTCCTATTCACTTGATTTGAAACCTGTATTGCTCTCACCATCTTGTTTTACTTATTTTCCCCTATTCTGCTTTGCTTGATAGTACCAAGTTCGCAAGTATAGGCAACAACTGTGAAGAGAATAAGATTGAATATGACGCCCATTCTGGTTGACTAATTATCTTGTGTTGAAGTTCTGTAATGTCTCCAATTTTTTGGTTTTATTCTTTACTGTTTTGTTCAATTTTATTATAAGTAATGACATAGAAAATTCTTTTTAAGATAGCAAGAGGCAGTATGGTAACCATTGTTGATCACCTTGTATTTTGTTTTTACATTATGTATTATGTCCATCCTTTTGATTTGACTGACTCTGTTCTGTTATGTCACATTTGGTTTTACTCTCTTCAAAAAAAAAAGAAGTAATAAGAACTGTGGGAGTAATAAAACCCAAAATGTGTAATTGTCATTTTACAAAAGAGAGGAAAAGAAAGTGCTCTAAATGATATAACTGCATGTATATTTAAGTGTATAAGATAGATAACCATATTACTGAGTTTTGTTCGATCATTGAGTGGAACTGTTTTCAGTCTCAATATTTGAAAGTCCACTTTATGCTCAGTGGCATAAGTACCCGCCTGGCAAGTGCAAGGTCATGAGTTCAATTCCTGATATCACAAAAAAAAAAAAAAAAAAAAAAAGAAAAAGAAAGAAAGTAAGTCCACTTTATATGCTTTAATTTTGTAACTTGAACAATTGTTTCTAAGATGACAATATGTAATCTATTAACTAGTGATTTCCTACTTATTATTTTTTCTATTTTTTTCTTTTTCTCCTCAAATAAAATTTAAAATAATAATAATAAAAAGGCATACTATAAATAAACTACCAATAAACTTAATTTCTGATAAAAAAAAAAAGAAAAGAAAACTACCAGTGATAACGAGAGCAGTGACTCAAGATGGAAGGGATGTAAAAGGAATTGTGCAATGATGGAATAATTAAGCCTCCTAGCTAAAGCTCTGTGAAACACATGTGACACGCTGGGAGGTTGGCTCTGTAATTATCTTCTATGTGTCTTAGAAACGTATAGGACGTTGAAATGATGTGTCCACATATGTTGTTGTGTAAAGTTTTCTTACTGTGATTATGGAGATTAGTTATTCAAGTGCAGTGCAGATCAAGATGCCACCTGTCATTCTTTAACTGAGATGCAGACTGTGAAATTAGCGTGCTGCATGTTTATAAAGGAAAGGTGCTTATTATTAACAATGAGCACTTTACATTGAGAATGGCATCCTGTTAGCAAGTGCATAATCAACTAGTACTTGTAAATGGTTCAGAATACATTTACTGAATGCAAAACCCTCACACAGACAATAATGATGTGTGTAGATGTGCATTAGCTTCTAAATTGTAAAAGGTGGTGCTGAAGGATTGGAAAAATGGTATGTTGTTTCTACATCCATTCCTTAGTAAAGGTGATGTTGTGACTAATGTACAGACTATGAAAACTTTCATTTTGCTCTATCATATTATTCTTGAGAAAGGAAGTAGAAAATTCTGATGTAGCTTGTGTGGTTATTGTTAAAATTCTTACATGTAACACATTATCTTTTAAATAATGCACTGGCTATTTAAAGTGTTACTTACATTAGTAGTTTTATATGACATGCTAGAGAAGCTTTAATTGTCTTCTCTATGAGGAAGGACATAGGATAGGTTTCTGCTTTCTGATCTCTAGAATTCTTATTAAGGAAGGTAGCATATTGCACTTGCAAATGAAAGAACAAAGAAATTTTATTAAGTGGGAATATTTTGTGTCTTCCAAAAATTTAAACTTTTGGTCTTTTTTGATTTTCTTAATTTAATGAATTAAAAATGTGTGCTTATCTTTTAAAAATTAAATGAATAATAAGATCTAAGTACTTCTAATCCATGGGATTTCCTTTTTGTAATATCACCTAGACTCCAAATCTTCCTAGATGATCCATACCCACAATCTATCATGAGTTTGATATAGATTCAGCTATGGTTTTCTATGAAGTTGCATCACATATACTCCATACCCAAAAATGTATCCACATTTTATTTCATTGGAGATATATTGTTTATTTAATTTTGAGAAAGGTGCTTTTCCTTATTAAATATTGACATTATTTAATTTAAATGTTAAAATTAAATATCTTTAATGTTATCAAATGTAATTTTATATCATTTAATTTAGAGTTATACATTAAACATAAGCTCCTTTGAATCAAAGACAGGCAGGACATATGTGACAGATACAGGCAAGAAATACGTCACAGCACTGGGTCACTTTGGAAATACTGAGGCATCAGTATTGAGTTTTAAAGAAAATTTGAATGTAATGCCATCACTCTTCAAGTGGGCTCAGTCCCATGTGTTTAGTTAGTGAAAAGGAGTAGGATTTTATACCTGAGGGATTATTTAGATTTTGCCCCTGGACATCCCGTGGGCAGGTGTTATCCTCCTAAGTGAGAGGACTTTTTAAAAATTAAATTTACTGAAACATTGTATATATATATATATATATATATATATATATATATATATATATAAATATTCATCCTATGGGGCTTGTACTTGTCATGATATATTTTGATTCCTTTTTTCCTTCCCCAATTCACTTTCCCCCCTAAGCCCTCTTCCCCTCCCAATTTACAAAGATCTGTTTCCATTTTATCCTTTTTCATCACTTTTTCCTTTTGTTCTGTTTTCTTTCTTTATTTGAAAATATTTACAATGTAAAGACTCTGATGAGTGTCTCCATAAATTGGATTCATGAGTGTCTCAGTCTTTAAGGAATTCTTAGGAGTTCTATACAGAACCCACTGTTTTTCTTTCTATTCCATCCATTGCGCTGATCAAAGTCACTTTCTTTGTGCCATATAAGTAGCAAAGAGAAGTCTAGTATGACTAGGGAATGAAAACAATATGTTTCAGATTTCCAACTGATAATTACCAGAGCCTTTTTCTGCTACTCGTTCTGTATTCCATAGATATTCAGATGCCATCCTGATGATCTCCAAAGCTTATCTGATGAGGCAAACTCTACTCTGTTTCAAGGTCTCTAAGGTTTAGATCCTATCACTTCTTAGGGATTACCTTTCTGCGTATCCATATATTGTGAAGAATTCATTGGCAAATTGGATAAAAGTCACTCTAGATGTTCTCATGATTTCCATTAATTATATGTTCTGAAATTTCAGTCTAATGTTAAAAAATCTGTTTTCAAAAATGTTTCTAACTACAGATCTGGTTCCAATGTTCCTTTTTAAATATGTCAAAGTTCAGTTAACAAGTAGAATTTTCTCTTTCCATTTGAACTGGAAGCTTCTGACAGCTTTGATGAGGATGATACAGTAAAAATGAGTTCTATTAGTAGATTTTTCTCTTTTGGAGATATTGCAGCCCTGCAAAAATCTATTATTGTGCAGTAAGGAAATCCTAACCAGCTCACTACTGGTCACCAAAAAGAGAAAACCACATGGAAGAAATTTAATGACTGTAGATTTCAGTCACCATTAAGTACTTGATATGAAGGTGAAGAATCTTTTAAATGATTCTACTTTGGTTTTATCTGATCTCCTGGCTTGGCACAAGAGCTTCAAATAACAGGACAGCAAATGTGAACTGAAGTTAAATAGGACTTTCCCCATGGCTCCTGAGGCAGGGATTTCTGTCTTGGAAATCAGGACATTTAAATCCACAAAATCATGGTTTATGGAGAAAATAACTCACATTCTTCCCTGGGTTATTTACAGTTCTTGTAAGCAAGCCCCACTTCAACCTTGTTTTTCTGACTTACATATTTTAAGTATTGGATACAAGTTCCCTAAAATGACAAGTAACTTATATAGTATTCTGGATTTCCATTCTCTGTAGGCATTGACTCCAAGCTGGCACCTTCAAAAATCGAACAATCTCTCTGTACCTGACAGCTTCTGGATCCTGTGATATATGATGCAAAAATGGATGTTTTGTTTATATCCATATGACTCAAACTGTTTTGCTGTGAGATAAAATTTTCACTCTAATATATTGTTTTTTATGATTTTCAACAGTATCATTCTCACCCTCATGAAGCCCTCCAAGATTCTGTGCTCAAAATTTCAAAATCACACACAGTGTCTGTGTCAAGTATAAAAAAACAAAGTTATATGCATTGCTTATTTTAAGATTTTTTTAATGTAACTAACTTTACTATGTAACTAATTTTGCTAGTTAGGCTCTTGCTGGAAGACTGGATATTTGAATTGTAATCAACTGAGACAGACTCAGTGAGATGAGACTGTCATAGTGATCCTATCAAGAAGTTTGTTGTATTGTCTGTGTGATATGTTGCTTACCAATCTGTGATGTATCATCCCGTACTTTAGGTTAATTCTACTGATTTTGTGATGTCTTAATTTTAAACTCATAGTCATTGTATCACCAAATATTTCATCATAGTTACATGACAGAAGTAGACTATTTTTCAAATACTTTATAATTTTTTAGTGGAATCATGGCATTTTTGAGAATTATTTTTAACTCTCTTTTCCTTTTGGTGAAGCTTAAGGTATATTCTGCATGGACTCATGGAATTGCTTTATGCACCAGAGATATTTTAAGCTTGTAAGAGTTGGTTTAATTACATACTACCGGGACAGAATTATTTAATCTTAAACTTGTAGTTGTTTTGGAACCCATTCTTCCACTGCACACCCTCCAATTTGGCATGAGTAATTTTCACCCAGAAAAATGTCCTGGGGAAATATTGCAATGCTTTCATGGTGGCTCAGAATATCAAGAGACTTATCAAAAGCTATGTGTTCTGCTTAGCTGCAGTGGGTTCAAAGTACACCCTGCTAGAGTAAGCTTTTATTTAAGGATTGATTTCATTAGATCACTAAATATTTTAGTGATGAACTAAGGCTTTACTCCTTATTTGTTTATTTATAACCAAATATATTGTACACTTTTAAAATAAGATGGTCAACACAGGAAACCTCTGTCCTTCTTTTAAAACTTCCAGTAGTGTCATGGCTAAAGAGAAGCCAGTAACCTGCTTTGCATACTGAGTTGTAGAGGCATAATTTTGATTGAAGAAAAATAGAATAAAGACTTTGACACAGTTCATTATTAAGAGGGAAGAGGTTATATTTTTTTTTAATTTCCTGTATTTTTAAGTTGTAAATTTAGAAGCAATAACACTGCAAAAAAGATATACAGCAATAAAAGGAGATCCATAAAATGAAATGCATGTTTGTAACTTTCAGTTACAGATACAAGTCCTTCGGCAATACTGTCCTCTGGTTGATACAGAAGGAGCACAATCAGAATACTTCTACAAATGGTGTTCTGTGTTTATGTGAACCTAGAATCATGAGCTTCACTGAGAATCACAAATACAGTGGCAATAATACTTACCTTACAAATCATGTCTTTTCCTTTAAATAGGGTGAAGATACATGTTAATGAGATATTGTCTTATGAAATCCTTCATTGGTATTATTGGTATTATTAGATTTATTTAAAATTAGACTTAGAAATTAGACAATTTGAGTAAATAAACATTTTAGAAAATCATTCAATTTAATTCTCTCAGGCCCATAATCATAATATGAATTGGCACTGTAGGATGTACTGACCAGAAAATAAAAGATGAGGAGAACCATTATCAATTATAAAAGTCTCTAATTATTTTTAAACATTAATGAAATAGTCCCATAGAAAGATGGTAATCAGAAAAATGCAAACTACTGATTACACTTCAGTTAGCAGAGAATTTGCAACATATGGAGCAATTAAATCTTTATAGATCAATGAAAACTTAACGAAGGTGATTTCCAAAGTCAGTGGTGAGATCATTCACGAAGTTAAGAGAAACAGAAAGGTCTCTTATGTTATATGAACATTATCAATGCATTGAAAATTAATTCCTCCAAAAATTCTATACTTTGATCTCCCATATATCTTACTGATCAAGTATTTGCTTATAAAATATGAGTCTAAAAGGAAGTGATTATAGTACTGAAAGAAAAACCCTTTTAAACTGTAAAGTTAAGCTTGTTTGAAAACTTCCCAAACCATAACATTTTTCTTTTATGTATCAATATATTCAGTGTCATACAATTTCCTAGCAAACAGCATTATATGTAAATTCATAGAGAAGGAATCAGGAAGAAAAAGTATGAACTATTTTATGGTTATTTAGTAACTACTTGAAGCATTCAGTTGTTCTCTAAAATTTGTCAACCTTGAAGAAACTATGTTTTTATTTCACTTTAGTTTATAGGTTTGCTTTTTAGTTTCCTAAGAATATGAACACAAGAATTATTTTGAAACTAAACAGTACAGCTCATGACCTTATAAATATAACCAATTCTATGAAGTGATTTCTTCAAATAAATGTTCCTATTAGCTAGACTTAGAAACCTCATAAACTGAAAATACTATATTGAATTTTAATATCACTTTTATATACAAAAGAAATAAAAGAGCATTTCATCTTACACTTAATATCATGATAGTATAAAGATTCTTGATCAATAATTTTAATTAAAAGAGAGACTAACATCATGTTTAAGACTCAATTAAGTTATATAGAGATGAACTTTAAAGAAAGAAATAAATTTCTAACTGTATGAAATTTCATTAAGTTCTTAGACTAGTAGGTAAAATTAAATAATTTATTAATGCCCTTTACATTCTCATACATAAAGTTTCAACTATGAATTTTTTCATGAATTTAAAATTTAATGATGCACTGACCTACAACCACACAATATCCATTTGCAGTGTTATACCCCTGTTATTTGGAATAATAGTGTTTAAAAAGATCCAAAAGTATTGGAGATAAAATAAAAACTGTAAATATTTTTGAAGTGTCTTCTTATAGAAAAAATACTAAAAATACTTCAGACTATTTTTTTTATTTGTCTCAAAGTTTTATAGTAATTAAATCACGTATTGATTTCTGTTAGTATCATATCTGAGTACATTAAAAAGAAATAAACTAGTTGTACAAAAATACTTGAAGATAATGTATTTGCAAAATTCTGATAAATATGACAAAATTAAGATGTAATTGTGATGGATTTTCAGCATTTCTATACACCATCAATCTTTTGTATTGTATCATTTTAATTATTTGAAAATTTATGTTGTTTCAGTGATTTTTAAAAATTTCTTTAGTAAAAATTAGCATCTTCATTCAAAAGTATGTGAAAAGCAATGGAAAATGTCAAGGAAAATATTGCTTGATATGTAATAATATTTCAGTGAAGACATAATTTATAACTCAGAATAAACTTTAATGTATTTCTTACACAATGCAATAATTAGAGGATTGTTACATTTTAATAACTGTTGTACTCATACTGAACAATTATATAAGATATTTCTTAAACCTAGCATCAGTTAATTCTGGGACATTCTATGCTGTGTTTCAAAGAAACCTGGCAGAATTGGTTCTCCTAAATGCATACCTTTGTAGTTAATTGCATTTATTTAGATAACTAAAGATCACTATTCTTGTAATGTCACACTGTAGAAGTAAATAACTTTAAGCTTCCAATTCTAGAAATTACTATTTCTCATTACGCTTCTTATATTTTTCTGCAATTTGGTAAGAGATTCTTGGACACTAGAATTTTTTTCAACTTGATAGGACCCAAAAAAAAAAAAAGACAACATCTTTTTAACAATAAGCTAATGGTTTTGATAATGGCTTTATCTCATGTCTACCATTAAAAGATTCTAGATCCATAACAAAATCCCAAGTCATCCTGTCCTAAATCATCCTGTTTCCAAGGTATCATATGTCTTTTTTGGGTTTCATAAAATATCAATAAAAACATACTAATTTTATTTTTATGATTTATATTCAGTTGCGCACTCCATAAAGCTTCATGCAGCCATGGACACTTTGTAGAATCTAGTGTTTATGACTGGTTCCTTGTGTAGTGCTCACATTGGTGATATGGTGGTATGAGTACCACACCCACGCAGGGGTAGAGCCAGTATACAGTTTATTGGCAGGAAGAAGCCTTGTCTTCATCTCTCTTGCTGGTTTATGCTTACTACTTACAGCGGCCCCAACATGCCATCCTGCCACTTGGAGCCAGCTGAATAAAAACTGAAACCTCCAAAACTGCAAGACATAAATCTTTCTGTTCTTGATTTTGGGTGTCAGGTATTTTGTCTCAACAATGAGGAAAAAGTAAGTAAGACAGAATTTGGTACCAGAGGAGTGAAGTTGTTGCTGTGTCTATACCTAACCATGTGGTTCAATAATCTTTGGAAATGGTTTGTAGAAAGAGTTTGGAAAGGTTTAGAGGTGCCACCTGAAAGAGTGACTGGAACACCTTAGTCTCTTCTGTAGAGGAGATTCTGGACAGAGTTCAGGAGACCAGAAGGCTGATAGCCTGCTGGTAAAGACCAACTTGGGAAGTTTCTTCTGGGAAGGACTGTGTTGCTTGTTGAAATCCAAATGATGTGGGTTATGACTTGGTAGAAAGTTTGTCTGTATTTTGCTCATGTCCAGAGACTTTGCCTGAGGCTGAGATTAAAGGCAACGGGACTGATTAATCTGGTAAAAGAAATTTCAAGGAAGTCAAATGTTGATGTGGTGGCATGACTACTGCTGGGGCTTTTAGCCAGATTTATGTTGTGAATCAAGAGCAAAGAGCCCATCAGGATGATTTAAAATGTTATGAGTTGAGCCAGAAAGCTGTAGATTGTAAGATAGAGCTGAGATCTTGATTGCTGAGAAGGAAGAAAGAAATAAAAAAGATGACCCAAGGGCATCCCAGAATTAGAGGGTCTCCACCCTTTGAAGCCTCAAAACTGCAAAAATAAAAGACTTTCCTTGGAGGAGACAGCCACAGAATGCTGTGTTTTAGAGTGGCAACAGAGGGCATAGATATTCCAAAAAGTGGCAGCTGCACCGGATTCCAGAATGGTGATAGCAGAGATAAACTGTTCCTCACAATCAGGTTCAGAGAGTTCAGTAATTCAGGCACTCAACCCTTATAGCCAAAAAAGAGGAAAGCCTGGTTACTGCTTCAGCTGGCATCAGACCTCGGCATCATCTATGTGTCACTAGTTTTAGGCAAATGGAGAATGTACAAGTCTTGAGATTAAGGCAGCTTCCACCCTGATTTCAAAAGGTCTGATATGTCAGGCAGTGTGCCCTGTGAGAGGGCAATATGTAAAGCTGTGAATGAGAAGCCAAAGATGCAGAGGGGACCCCAGATATTTGGGGAATCCAGGATGTGAATCATCCAAGGAAAGCTGCAAAGATTGAACAAAAGGGGCTTAAGATAGAAGCTGCAGGAGGTAAAATCCTTGGAAGTGCCATGGGGGTGAAGTCACCCAAGTCTTTAGGAGCTTTGAATGAGATTGCTTCAGATACTGAGCGTGGAACTCCAGGACTTAATGTTTGCTCTGCTTGATTTTGGACTTGCTTTGGTTCCAATCCTTTGTATTCCTGTGTATAACTTTGGGAGTGGTAGTGCTTAGCTTGTGCCATTGTATGTTGGAAGTGTTTAACTTTGTTTTCATTTGTACAGGGGCTTGCAGCTAAGAATTTGCCTTCTATCTTGGAAGAGACATGGGACTTGAGCTTTTCACCAATGATGAAACTGTAAGGGCTTTGGTAATTCTTGGAGAGGGACTAAATGTCTTTTGTATAAAGGATGTGCAGGAGACTTTCATGGAATATTATGGTATGTATTCAGATGGCAACCTCCCAAGTCTCATGCAGTCATGGACACCAAATCTAGTATTTATGATTGGTTCATTGTCTAGCACTCAGATTCCTGGTATGAGTACTACACCCACCCAGGGGTGGAGCCAGCATACAATGTAAAAGCAGGAAGAAGGTGTGGATTCCTTTGTTTTTTGCTTTGTTCACTTGCCACTTGCAGCTTGTGGCACTCATGAACAGAGGCCCCTCCATACCACCTTGCCACTTGGGGCCGAGTATGGACTGAAACCTCCAAAGTGATAAGGAATAAACCTTCCATTCCCTGATTTTGAGTGTCAGATACTTTTTCTCAGCAATGAGAGAAAAGTAACTAAGATAATTATTTTACTGAAGTCATCATTTAGAATAATAGTACATTGATGGGAAAGCTGCTCATGGTAGCCAGGTAGAAGAGTGAGAGATCCAGGGTGGAAAGATCTGGGACAAAATATTCTCATCAAAGTCAAATCTACCTACTTTCAATTGTCATTCACCTGCTAAGGGCCCACTCAGCAATGAATTCCTCAGTGGATTAATTCAATAGGTGAGTCTATTACACTCTCCCCTCTAACCACTGACCCTGAGAATAACTCTTTCAGGATGCAACCATCTAAACATGAGCCTTTGGGAAAACACCTTAAAATATAACATTATTCTATTTTATTCTCCACTGGTCATCCTGCACAATACCTACATTCCATTTGCAAAGTAAAACAAAACTGTTGACCTCAGTTTGATTTCCTCTATACTCTAGTTTTCTTTCTGAATTAGCTGGATTCCCACAAAATTATGCCTCTTATACAAAGTTCTTAGAATTCTGTGGAAGCTGCAGAGGAAAATATTAGCAAAATAATTTGAATGTTCTTCTCTGTGGGTTCCACAATTCTATTGGTAGTAATTTCTTTTAAATCATCTGCTGTGATTGATACTTACCTCGGATTAACTGTTCTTATTGTTAGGTAATTTTTTTCAGTGTGTTCCTTTCATTCTTGTCCTTTCTACAGTGAACTTAGCAATTTTCAACTTACTTTGATCCAATTTTAGTTCAGGAAGATTCACAGTTTGAGCATAGTTTAGGGGAAGTGGAATAAAACTTTCTTTGAAGTACTAACACTAACTCACTTCTGATTCAAGCTAACTCTATCTTTCAAAGGAAAAAATTCTGGACAAATTTAGACAAAGATGACATTATTCAGGACTACTGCAACTGTAAGAGAAAGTGAACTCAATTCCAAAAATGCAAAAGACTTCACAGTTTTCTAGTGATGGGCTGAAAAACTGAGAAACTATTGGAGAACATTAAGATAAAGGATGGTCAAAAGTACATTTTAAAAAACAATTTGAGTGTTTTACAAATTGTATGTGTGGGTGAGAGAGACACAGAGAAAGAGAAAGGAGACAGTGTCAGAGAGGGAGTAACAGAAGAGTAATGGAAATAGATTATGCCATCTGCATTTGCTATTAGCATCAATGTGTTAAACTCTTAGCTTCCCAGAGAGACTGAAGATAAAGAAGTCAACATGAGCATTTCACAGATAATTCTTAGGTCCATAAGAAATGCATTCCATAGATCATACAACTTGCAGAAAGAAGGGAAACGCTTTACATAAATTGTCAATAGGGACAGAAAGATTTTTCAATAAAAATATTCATAGATGTCTTGAGAAAAGAGAGACTAAGATCTGTAGTCATAAAGGACTGCAAAATTAATACTATGGTAAAAATGAGATCATCAATTATTTTTCTTTACATCTCTTACTTTTATTCTAGTTATTCAAATTTTCCACAGAAAACTTAGTCTGTTTTGGTTTCCATTTGATGATGAAGTTGTCTTCATTTTTTAAGTTGTTAGAATTTTATATCGTAGTTCGGTTTGAATTTGGTGCATTGTTTTCTCTTTATCAAGCCATATGTCCTATATATTTTCAATTTTGATTCTTTTAGTGTGATACATTGATAAGTTTTGAAATTTTAAAAGATCTTTGTTTCACTGAAATAAATCACATTTGATCAGTTGGTGTATACTTTTTTGCTAAATGCAGGTGACTGATATTTTGATGAAATTTTAATTATCATTTAGGAAAGTGTTATTTTGCAATTTCTACCCCCTTCTCTCTCTCGCCGAGTCTCTCTCTGTCTATTTCTGTCTCTCTGTCTCTGTCTCTCTTTCTCTTTCTCTATCTCAATTTTTTCTTCTTTTTACTGTTTTGGTCTATTGTTTGCATCACAGTAGTAGTAAATATAGAAAATATTGAGAATAATGCTTAACTTTTCTATGTTGTAGAATAAATCATACAGAATCAATTCTAATATCTGATAAAATTCATCAACAACATGGCATAAAAATCATTTTAGGGGGTGGGGGATAAGCGCCTGCTTCGCAAGTGTGTGGTGAGTTCGATCCCTGATATGGACAAAAAAAAATCGTTTTTAAAAAAGTATTTAAGCTATGACTTATATCTACTTAGTAATTTTAGTATGCTTACGTATTTACTTGTGTTGTGTGATGTAATTGTTTGCATTATAATTAATGATTCATATTATCAAATTTATTATTCTTGTGGTACTTTTAAGGTCAATTGGAAATTCCCCTTTCTCATTATGGATGTTCATTGTTTGTGTCTTTTCTCTTTTGCCAGCCTTACTAAAATTTGTAGCTTTTAATGATATTAACAAAGAATAGAATGTTTGTATCATTAATTTCTTTCATTATGTTGCACTTCAATACACTGACTTTTAGTATATGTGTATTGGTACAATTTAGAAACACAATGATCACACTCATTGTAGTGAATTTGTACCTGTATGTGCTAGACCTTGATTCTTCTTTTCCCCTATTGTCATTCCTTTATTTCAAATCTCTGTCCCTTTTCAATTCACAAAGTTCTGTTTTCATTTTATCCACATTTTCTAATTTTTTTCTTTCTCTTCCTTCATTTCTCCCTCCTCCCTTCACTATTCCTTTTTCTTTAGAACAGTCTTTTTCTATTTCACAATACATAATGTACATTTTGGCTTTATTTGCACTTTCAGGATCTCACACCAGAGAGATAATGTGACATAGTCATGTATGTCCAATTTATTTCACTAGTGATTCTGGTCTCCAGATTCATCCATTTAACTATATATGCCACATTATCTTTCATTTATAGCTGAATAACATTGCATTATATAAATGAAAATACACATCACTTATCCACTGATTGGTCAATCGGCATTTGCATTGCTTCTAAGATTTCACTGTTACAAACTGTGCTGTATAAACATGGGTAGTGATATTATGCATTTAATTCTTTCAGGAAGATACCCAGAAAGGGAATAACTTGTTCAAAAGAATCGCTAATCTTAGTTTTCTGTGAAATCTCCACACTGTTTCCACAGTGTTTAGTATATTTCCTTGACACTTGTATTTTGAGAAATAGTTCTTCTTTTATTCATTTCAGATGCCCATTTTTGGATTGAGTCTTGAATTTGGAGGATCAAATTTTTACAGGTTTTTATATGTTCTAGATGTTAGTCTTTTGTCTGAAAACATCTTGTAAAATTTTTTTCCTACCCTGTGGGTTGTATTTTCACTTTGTTGGTGATTTCTTTGCAGTGCCAAAGCTCGTTAATAAATTGAAATCCCAGTTGTTTTTTCTTTGTGATAGATCCTGTGAGATTAATTGGGGTCTACCTCATAAAGTCTTTGTCTAAGCTTATGTATTCTTGGGTATTACTTATTCTATCTTTCAACAGATTGAGTGTTACTATTTTAATATTTAAAACTTTAATCAGTTTTGATATATGTTTATTGCATGATGATTTTGAGTTTTGACCATTAGTTTTATTCTTTGACATGTGAAAAGCCAGTTTTTTCAGTGCCACTTATTAAAAAGGCTATCTCTTCCCATTAATGTGTTTGTTAAAGAACAGGTGGCTGAGTGTGTCTGCAGTTTCTGCATCTTCTAATCTGTACCATTAAATATCACATACATATTATTTTTCCAGTATGATGAGGTTTTCATCACAGTAGCTTTGTTATGTAATTTCAACAAAGCTTTGTTGTATAATTTCACTGTGATGCCCCCTGACTTGCCTTTGTTGCCAAGAATTGCATTTCCTATCCTAGGTCTTTTTGGTGTTGAATGCATTTTAAGAGTATTTTGTCTAGTACTGTGAAACATGCTAGTAGTATTTTGATTGTGACTGAGTAAAATCTGTATAGAAATCTTGGGAGTATGACCACTTTCACTATGGCAGCTTCTCCTACATAAGAGCAAAGGGTATCCTTCCTTTTCCTAATATATCATCCATCTTCTTTTTCAAGAGTACCATAATTTGCATCGTGGCTATTTTTCTTCCATTGTTAGATTGATTCTTTTTTTTTATGTTATTTAAGAGGAAAAAGAGAAAAACACAAAACAAAACAAAGTGGTGTAAGGGTACACGTAATACAGAACTACAAAAAAAAAAAACATAACAGTAAGAAATCACCTGTTAATAGATTACATATTATCATCTTGAGAATAGTTGCTCAAATCACAGTATCAAAGAATACAAGGTGGACATTCAAACAGGGAGACTGCAAACAGCTGTGTTCAATGATCCAAACACATTGATATAGTCAGCTATTTAACACCCCTAAACACACTTGCTGTTATATCCGTTAGAGCTCTTTTTTCCCCCTCTCTTTTTTACAACAAAATTTACACATTTTGGATTTTATTACTCCTTAGTGCTTATTACTTTTTTGGGGGGGAGAGAATACAGTCAAATATGGAAAAACAAAGCTGTCAATCAAAATCAAGGATAGACATAGCACATGATGTAGAACAGAGTACAAAACAAGGTTATCAACAATGGTTATCAACGTTGTCTTTTGCTTCCTTAAAAAGAATTGTCTATCTCATTAGATATTATAAAGTTGGACAAAACAGTAGAGAACAAGACCAATAATACTTAGGCATTGTAAACATTACAGGACTTCCAAAGAAGACAATAGTCAAACCAGAGTGGGCATCTTAGTGAATCTTATTGCCTTCAAAGTAGTTGCCTATATCCTCAAACTTGATACTATCATACAGAATGGAACAGAGTCTAATCAGTCAAAACAAGATTGTGGGAGTATTACAGGATTTCAAAACAAGTTAATAGGAAATCAAAAAGAGTTACTATTTATATATCCTAAATTTTAAATTTTTTTTCCCTTAATTAAGACAAACATAAGAAATGACTAAATAATTTTTTTTAAAAGAATAAGGGGGAGATTGAGATAAAACAGGACATAACAATATAACAATATAGGTCAAAGCATGACTGTTTCAGCAACCTAGTACTTCACCACCATATAACCTGACTTAATAGTAGTTACCATAGTGTCTGCCTTTTTCCTTGAAATATTTGGATAAAACTTCATATACTCTAGCTTCAAATATTTCCATATCAAGAAGCCCAGAATAAAGCTTTTCTAATTAATGAGTGAAAACTTTATAACGCTTCAAGGCCACCTAATGGGGAATCATGATTACCACATATTTTTATATATTTGAATCATTACTTACATTAGAGAAACTATTCGGTATTCACACATGGGAGATTGATTTATTTCACTTATGAGTATGGTCTCAAGCTGCACCCATTTATTGGTAAATATCTCAATGTGATCCTTCTTTATAGCTGAGTAATACTCCATTTTACAGAAATACCACAACTTTTTTATCCATTCTTCAGTTGATGGACACTTGGGTTGTTTCCAAGATCTGGCGATTACAAATTGTGCTGCTATAAACATAGGTGCACACATATCACTGTGGTATGATGCTTTCAGTTCTTCTGGGAATATGCCTAGAAGTGGAATAGCTGGAATAAATGGGATTTCCAGTCCCAACTTTTTGAGAAATCTCCAGACAGATCTCCACAGAGGCTGTACCAGTCTACACTCCCACCAACAGTGCAGGAGAGTTCCTTTTTCCCCACAGCCTCTCCAGCATTTGTTGTTGGTTTTCTTGATCCTGGCCATTCTTTCAGGAGTGAGATGGTATCTCAGTGTGGTTTTAATTTGCATTTCTCTAATGACCAATGATGATGAGCATTTTTTCATGTATTTATTTGCCATTTGCATTTCTTCATCTGAGAATTGCGTTTTCATCTCAGATGCCCATTTTTGGATTGGATCTTTGAATTTTGGAGGTCTGAGTTTTTTTAATTCTTTATATGTTTTAGACAAGAGGCCCTTGTCTGAGAGAGAGTTCACTAAAATCTTTTCCCAGTTTGTGGGTTTTCTTTTCACTAT
This sequence comes from Cavia porcellus, assembly GCF_034190915.1. Classification (NCBI taxonomy): domain Eukaryota; kingdom Metazoa; phylum Chordata; class Mammalia; order Rodentia; family Caviidae; genus Cavia; species Cavia porcellus. The sequence continues at coordinate 19,982,715 of NW_026947494.1, read as the reverse complement.
GCTGGAGATTTCTTCTGACATGCAGAAACTTTTTAATAAGAAATGGTCCCAGTTATTGATTCTGGGAAGTATTTCCTGTGCGGTTTGAGTCCTGTTCATGAATTCTTTACCTACTCCTATGACTCCAAGGTTTCTACCTAATTTTTCTTCCAACAGATTTAGTGTTTCTGTTTTAATATTCAGATCTTTGACCCATTTAGATTTTAATTTAGTACATGGTGATAGACATGGGTCTAGCTTTAGTTTTCGGCAAATGGAGAGCCAGGTTTTCCAGCACCATTTATTAAAGAGACTGTCGTTCTTCCAGTGAACCTGCTTGGCTCCTTTATCAAAGATAAGGTGGTTGAATGTGTTTGTAGTTGTGGTTGTATCTTCTAATCTATTCCATTGATCTTTGGCTCTGTTTTGATTCCAATACCATGTTGATTTTACTACTGTTGCTTTGTAGTACAACTTCAAGTCAGGGATTATGATGCCTCCTGCTTTGTCTTTGCTGCTTAGAATTGCTTTTGTGATTCTAGGTCTCTTCTGGTTCCAGATGAAATTTAGGAGTGATTTCTCTAACTCTATAAGGTATGTTGATGGTATTTTTATTGGGATTGCATTGAATCTGTATAACAGTTTTGGGAGAATGGCCATCCTCACAATGTTTGTTCTTCCTATCCATGAGCAAGGGATGTCTTTCCGTTTTCTGAGATCATCTTCAATTTCCTTTTTCAGTGTATTATAATTTTCATTGTGTAAGTCTTTCACTTCTTTCGTAAGAGTAATTCCTAAATATTTCATTTTTTTGCTTGCTAATGTGAATAGTCCAGTTTCTCTTATTTCCCTCTCTCTGATTTTTTGTTTGTGTATAGGGATGCTATTGATTTCTGAGTATTGATTTTGTATCCAGCCACATTACTGAATTTATTTATTGTATCTAAGAGTCTTTCAATGGAGATTAGGGGGTCTTCTATGTAGAGTATCATGTCATTTGCAAACAATGATAACTTAACTTCTTCTTTTCCTATCTTTACCCCTTTTATTTCTCTTTCTTGCCTAATTGCTCTGGCTAGTACTTCCAGTACTATATTAAATAGGAGTGGTGATAAAGGACATCCTTGTCTTGTGCCTGATTTTATAGTAAAGGCTTTCAATTTTTGGCCATTTAGTATGATGCTGGCTGTTGATTTGTCATAAATGGCCTTTATTATATTGAGGTAAAGACCATCTATTCCAATTTTCTGTAAAGTTTTTATCATGAATAAATGTTGGACCTTATCGAAGGCTTTTTCTGCATCTATAGAAATGATCATGTGATTCTTATTTTTGGCTTTATTGATATGGTGGATTACATTTATTGATTTGCATATGTTGAACCATTCTTGCATTCCTGGGATGAATCCCACTTGGTCATGGTGTATAAACTTCTTGATGATTTGCTGGATCCTATTTGCCAATATTTTATTGAGGATTTTTGCATCTGTGTTCATTAGGGAGATCGGTCTATAGTTCTCTTTTATAGTTGGGTCTTTCTCAGGCTTTGGGACTAGAGTAATATTTGCTTCCAGGAATGACTTAGGAAGGATTGCTTCCCTTTCAATTTCATTGAATAGTTTGAGGAGTGTTGGCATTAGGTCTTCTTTGTATTTCTTGTAGAATTCTGCAGTGAATCCATGTGAGCCTGGGCTCTTCTTGGTGGGTAAGGACTTAATTACATTTTCAATTTCATTAGCAGAGATTGGGTTATTCAACAGTTTTACATCCTCTTGATCTAGCTTTGGTACTTCATATGCTTCTAAGAATCTGTCTATTTCTTCTGTGTTATCAAACTTTTGAGAGTAGAGGTTTTCGGAATAGGTGTTGATGATCTTCTGTATTTCTATTGGGTCTGTAGTGATTTCTCCTTTTTCATTTCTTATTGCATGAATTTGAGCTTTTTCTTCCCTTTTTTTAATAAGCTTGGCTAGGGGCTTATCAATTTTATTTATTCTTTCAAAGAACCAGCTCTTTGATTCGTTGATTTTTTGGATTGTTTTCTTAGTCTCTATTGCATTGATTTCTGCTCTGATTTTTATAATTTCCTCTCTTCTTTTGGCTTTGGGCTTGACGTGCTCTTCTTTTTCTAGCTGTTTGAGGTGTAGCATCAAGTTATTTATTTGTATTCGTTCTGTTTTCCTGATGTGGGAACTCAGTGCAATAAATTTTCCTTTCAGGACAGCTTTCATTGCATCCCACAGATTCTGGTAAGTTGTATCTGCATTTTCATTTTCTTTTAGGTATTGTTTAATTTCTTCTTTAATTTCTTCTGTGACCTACTGATTGCTCAAGTGTGTGTTATTCAGTTTCCATGTGTTTGCGGAATTTTTGCAGTATCTTTTATCATTAATTTCTAATTTCAGAGTGCTATGATCCGATAACATGCAAGGGATGATTTCTACTCTTTTGCATTTGCTTAAATATGTTCTGTGAGCTAATATATGGTCTATTTTAGAAAATGATCAATGTACTGCTGAGAAGAATGTGTATTCTGATGTTGTTGGGTGGAACGTTCTGTATATGTCTATCAAACCCATTTGTTCCCAGGTGTGATTCAGGTCTGTTATTTCTTTGCTCATTTTCTGTCTTTTTGATCTGTCCCTTGGTGTCAATGGCATATTAAGGTCTCCTGTTAGAATTGTGTTACTGATAATTTGAGTTTTTATTTCTGTTAATAATTGTTTTATATAACTGGGTGCTCTGGAGTTTGGTGCATATATATTTAAGATAGTTATCTCTTCCTCTTGGAGTTTTCCCCTTACAAGTATGTAGTGACCTTCTTTGTCCTTTATGGTCATTGTTGGTTTAAAGTTCACGTTGTCTGCAAACAGAATGGCTACTCCTGCCTTTTTTTGGATTCCTGCTGCATGAAGAATTGTTTTCCATCCTTTGACTTTCAGTCTGTGAATATCCTTCTGGGTTAGATGGGTTTCCTGTAAACAGCATATGGTTGGATTTTGTTTCTTGATCCATTCTGCTAGTCTGTTTCTTTTAATTGGTGCATTGAGACCATTTACATTAATGGTTATTACTGTTAAATGCTGGTTAATTGTAGGAATGTTATCTCTCTGCTGTTGCATCTTTATCTTTCTGTTCTGTTTCATTATTTGCTTTGCTTAGTGTTTTTTTCCTTTGTGTATCTAAACTGTCTTTCAATATTTTTTGCAGGGTTGGTTTGGTGTTCATGAAGTTCTTCAGCTGTTCTTTGTCATGGAAGTATCATATTTCACCATCTATTTTGAATGATAGTTTTGCAGGATATATCAGTCTTGGTTGGAAATCATTTTGCTTTAGGATCTGGAATATTTCACTCCATTCTCTTCTTGACTTTATCGTTTGTGCTGAGAAGTCTGCTGTGATTCTGATCGGTTTTCCTTTATAAGTGATCTGTCTTTTCTCTCTGACAGCTTTTAATAATCTATTCTTGTGTTGGATTTCTGGGATGGTGATTATTATATGTCTGGGTGTAGTTTTATTTTGGTTATGACTATTTGGAGTTCTATATGATTCACTGATCCTGATGTCAGTTTCTGATCTCATGCTTGGGAAATTTTCAGCTATTACTTCTCTAAATATCCTCCTGACATCCTTCATGTTGTCTCCCTCTCTTTCATTAATCCCTATCATTCTTATGTTATTCTTCTTTGCATCGTCTTGCAGTTGTTGAATTGTTGTTTCCTGATTCCTTGTTATTTTCAAAAGATCTTTCCTTTCCTGTTCACTAGCTGCAATCCTGTCTTCAAGCTCTAAAATTCTATCTTCACTTTCATTAAGGCGGTTTTTACAACTTTCAGTGAAGTTTTTTATTTCCTGTATATCTCTGTGCATCTGCATTATGTATTCTGTTTGTTTCTTATATTGCTCGTCTAGGGATTCTATCTTTTTGTTTAGTTCCTCCAACTTTTTATCTGTGTTTTCTTTAGATATATTTAGAATCTCTTTCATTTCTTTTATCATTTCTTCTTTTATCTGGGAGATTATTTCTAGTTTGAATTTCTTTAAAGCTTCCTGGAGTTGCTTGTCAATTTCAGTAGCTATTGTGTCCGATATATGAGGTGGATGGGATATATTTTCTTCTATATACATCGCTCCTAGGGTTTCTTGAGATGGGCTGGAGGTTTGAGGTTGTAATTTGGTCTTTTGTTTTGTCATTTTCCTATATTTCTGTGTTTCAAGTCTTATTTGAAAGTTCCTCAGGGTCTGTTGAAAATCCCCTTCTATGTTTGTAGCCACTGAGACTCTGGCACCACGCTACCCCAAGCCATTGGGCCTACAGAACCAGTGGCCCTCCTCTGCCTGCTCAGAACTCTGCAGTTCCAGGCAAGCTGGGCCTCAGGGACACTGTGCGTCCACCTGCCCTTGGGAAGCTCCACAGTTCTTCAATCGCAGCCGGGTTAGGGTACTCACCACAGGCCGCGGTGCCTCAGGAACCTGTGGTCCCTCCCTGCTTGCAGAGATATCCACAGTCCTCCAGACACATGGAGAGGCCGATGCAGGCACCCCAGATCCGCCCAGCTCCTCCTCCACACACCGATGGCTAGGCCTGGCCACAAAACAGGCTGGGCTCAGCTGATAGTGTGGGCCAGCCCACCCGTCGGGAGCTCAGCAGTTCTCCAAGTGCAACCAGAATGGGGAGGCTGATGTGGAAGCCTCAAACCCACCTCTCCCCTTCACTGCACCTGGAAGCCTGGGGGGACTCCAACAGTCTGGACGGAGATATCCAGAGTCCTCCAGATATGCAGAGAGGCCGATGAGGGCACCCCAGATCTGCCCAGCTCCTCCTCTCGATTCTTTTTTTTAAATGTTATTTGTGAAGGATATTATTTCCCTGATTTTTCCCTAGTTGAATTTATTATTTGTGTACAGGAATGCTTGATTTTAGAGTATTAACTTTGTATTCAACTACACTACTGAATCTGGCTGTTAAATCTGGAAGTCTCTGAGTGAAATTGTTTGAATATCTGTGTGGGATACCATGACAATGGCAAATAAAGGTAATTTAGATTCTTCTTTTCCTATGTTTGTTGTTGTATTTATTTCTCATGTCTAATTGTTCTATATTTCCAGAACTACACTCATTATGAGTTGTGATAGTGAATCTCCTTGTCTTGTTTCTGATATTAGAGTTAAAGGTTTCAGGTTTTGACCATTAATATGAAGTTGGCTGCTAGCTTGCCATGACTTCTATCAGACTGAGGTAAACACCATCTATTCCAATTTTCTTTAGGGTTTTTATCAATGAATGGGTATTAGACTTTGTCAAATGGTTTCTGTACATCTAGTGAGAAGATCATGTGATTTTTGTTTTTGGCTCTGTTGATATGGTGAAATGCATTTGTAAAATTATATTTGCAAATTATATGACTGATACTGAATAGTTTAGAATTGTTATATCTTCTTGATTCAACTATTGTAGTTCATATGCATCGAAGAATCTGTTCATTTCATCTGTGTTTTCAATTCTATTAGAAAAATGGTTTCTCAAACCAGTTACTTTTGATCTTCCGGATTTCTGTAGGATCTTTTGTGATTTAATCCTTTTCATTTCTAAACACATGAATTTAAGCCTTATCTTTCCTTTTTCCTTCATTAGGTTAGCTATTTTTTTTAAACTTTTGGTACCAGACATCATTCTCATGACCTCATACTTCCCAGGCAAGAGCTTAGGCTCCAGAACTAAATCTCTAGCCCTAGGTAAGTTATCAATATCTTCCCTCAGATGTGTTTTGGTCCTGAGTTGTTCCTTTTTCTACAAGTTTGAGATACAACATAGAAAGCTGGGCGTGGCGGCTCATGCCTGTAATCCCAGCACTCAGGAGACTGAGGTGGGAGCATCCCTGTGAGTTCGAGACAAGCCTGGGTTACAAATTGAACTTGCTCTGTCTTCTTGAAATGGGAATTCATCACTATAAATTTCTGTTTTAGAACTGCTTTAATTGTGTCCCATAAGTTGTAGTATGCTCTGCTGGCATTATCATTTAGTTGTAGACACTGCTTAATTTCTTCTTTAGTTTTATCTGTGACTTAGTCATTGTTATTTAATTTTCATATATTCATGGAGTTTTTATGGTTTCTTTTGCTGTTGATTTGCAATTTCAATGTACTATGTTCAGATAATACGCAAAGGACAATTTAAATTATTTTGCACTTTCTTAAAGATGTGCTATGGTTGGTATGTTGTCTGTTTTGGAGAATATCCTATGCACATCTGTGAAAAATGTGTACTCTGATGTTGAGGGGTAGAACACTTTGTAGACATCTATTAAATCCACTTGTTCACATATATGGTACAATTGTGATATTTCTTTATTGTTTAAGAAGCTAGATAAAAGTCTATTAGACCTATCTGTGACAGTGAGGTGTTAAGATTCCTCAATACAATTGTGTTAGTGCTTATTTGAGTTTTTTCATGCCCATTACTATTGTTTTTATATAGCTGAGCGCTCTTGTAAGGGTGCATACACATTTAGGTTGATTTCTCTTATTCTTAGTTTTCCTTTAGCAAGAATTGGGTGACTTTCTTTATCTCTTTTTATCTTTCTTGTCTTGGTCTTGTCTTGACATTCCATGCAAATAAAGTAACTATTGTTACTTTAATAAAGGTTGCCATCACATGTAACATTGTTTTAAGTTCTTTTACATTCACTCTATGGATTTCTTTTTTAAGTTACTATGTTTCTTGTATTCGGCCTATTGTTCAGTCTTGTTTCTTGACCCATTCTGCCAATGTATTTCTTTTGCTTGTTGATTGGAAACCATTTATAGTGATAGTTATAACTGACATGCATTGGCTTATGTTTATCATATTATTTTCTGCTATTAACTCCCTGACTTTAACCTCTGTTTAATTGCTTTCCTAACTGGTGTTTTCTTTCCACTGGTTTTCTTGGATTTGTGCACATTTTTCTCTCTTCCTGGAATATCTTTCAGAACACATTTTAGAGCTGGTTTGAATTTCAGTTGTTCTTTGTCTTGGGAATATCTTATTACTCTAGAAAGTTTTGCAAGGAATATCAATCTGAGTTGGAATTTTTATCTTACAGGACTTGAAGTATTCACTCCAAACTCTCCTTGACTTAAGAGTTTGTGCAAGAAGTCTGCTGTAATTGTAATTGGCTGTCCTTTATAGGTGATTTGTTTCTTTTTTCTATCATCTTTTCTAATACTCTGTTAGGTTAATTTCAGGGATCTTGATTATTATGTGCTTTGGTATAGATTTATTTTGGCCATGACTAATTGGAGAGTTATATGCCTCACTTTTCTACATGTTAGATTCTTTTTCTATGATTGGAAGGTTTTCTATCATTGTTTCATGAAAATATGTAATGTTATTTTTGCTGGTTCCTGCTTTTTTCATTGACTCCAATGCCATTCTTTGCATCATCCTGCAGCTGTTGAATTGTTTTACTATTGTCCATTATTATCTTTAAAAGATTTTCCTTTTCACGATTACTAGCAGAAATCCTATCTTCTAGGTTTGAAGTTCTATCTTCACTTTCTTTCAGGAAATTTTGCAAAGTAGCAATGAAATTTTTAATTTCTGGAATATCTCTTTAAATCTGTTTCATGAGTTCTATTTTTCCCTATGTTGGTCATTTATAATTTACTCCTCTGTTTTAATTTTTTAATATATGTCTACTCTAGACTTCCTGAATAAGTCTTTCATTGTGACCATATCTTTTTTAAAACTTAGTGATTGTTTTAATCTGATTTCTTCTGTAAATTCATGCAACTATTTTTGAACTTTTGCTACTCTCTTTTCAGAAATTTCTATCTTGTTATAATCTTGAACTTTTCCCAAGTGAGCTGGAGATCTAGGGTTGAGTTTTGCTTTTATCTTTTGTCCTTTTCTATTTTCAATTTTTTTCTGTCTTAATAACTATAAATTTTCTATAGAAGATAGCTTTGTCACTAGTGTTGAGGCCTTCTTAGTAAATGCATTTTATTCAGTGATGTCTTCTTTGTGTAGAATGTTCTTGGTTTTTGTGTCCATCCAAAGATTTCAGCTGGCCACATTGTTAATAATGAGATGTTGCTATCTATTTGGCTCAGTACATAGTTCTTTGATACTGAACTATGGCGTTGATTGTGACTCTGGAGTATCATATTTTTGTTATATACAGAAGATCAACTGGTTACAACATGAGTGACATCCTGACTAAATTAGTACAAGTAGCAATAACAATAGTGTCAAGCATGGCCTAGAAAATGACTAGCTGTGGTAACTCGATTTGGTATCTTTAACCATAGGGGAAAGATCTACTGTTATATAACAAAAACCAACATACATCACAAATGAATATTCAATGAGGTTCTCCGTAGTAGACTAATTTTACTCTGTGGTAGGGACACTTAAGAGGTATAGAAGAAATGAAAGAAGATGCAAGAAGAGACGTACAGTTGAAGCAAGTTTGGAGGGCAAGGAATGATCACACAAGCTTTGGGAAACTGGAGAAGAGAGCAAGAGAGACAAAATGAAGTAGAAAGCAAAAGATTATCAAAGTAATTCAGACAGCCTAAAGGCAGTATTCACTCATATGAAAATATCATAAATTAAAGGGAAATAGTTGAGAAAAGAAAAATGATGAACAGAACAAATATATATATATATATATCACCCTGAAAAGAAAATAAAACAACAAACCATAAAAGGAAAATATTACACACAAAAAATATTAAGTAAAATTCTTCGATGTCTGCTAGTCATGATAGTGTCCAGATCAGTGCCCCACTAAGTCTGCAGTAGAATTATTGCTGGGTTGGATGCAGGGCTGGCCATTGCCTCCTGATGTGGGGGCTGTGGCCAGTCTTTAACTAGTAGTTTTCTGGATGGTCCACCAACATCTCACTACCATGCTTGTTTCTATATTGCTTTTCTAGTGGCTGTGGCAGTTTTATTCAGAGACAGCCTGAGGTTGCTCCTAGTACCTTGTGCAGTTGGCCCTTCCTGGATCTTACACAGCCTGCTATTGTTCCAAACTGCTGGATCCTTCCATGCTCTGCCCTCATTGTCCTGTGCTCCTGGTCAGAAGTCAGAGAGACTGCTGACCTGATGGTCCAAGGTTTCTTGTGCTGCTGGTTGCAGGGCAGGGAAGTGCTAATTTCCCACTTCTTGTCCTCATTGTTGCAAGTCACAGCATCATCTGTGGTCCAAGTTCCTCTCTTGTTTAGGTCATAGGCAGGAGGGATTGTGTTGTTTCACTAGAAATCCTCAATGTCACAGTCCATCCATAAATGTCACTAGAGGTTTCAGTTAGCAGTTATGGTGCTCGACAGGGAAAGAAAAACAAAAAGAGGAAGAAAGAAAAAAAACTAAGAAAAACAAAAAACAAAAACAAAACAACCCTGGTGGCCCATAGAGGGAGGGAACAGTCTCTCCCTTCTGTGTCAGTGAGTGAAATTTGTTGCCAGGCTGCAGTGTTCTGTGTCTGCAGGAAATCAAAGAGGCAAGGAGCCTTGTATTCTAGATCTATCTTGTGTGGATTGCGTTTACCACATTTGCAGTCTCTTCATTTTTATAGAGATTCCTGTGGATGATGGTTCCTGTTACCCTCTGGCTGGCTGTAAACTCATGGGAAGACCTGTAGACTGACTTACCATTTCATAGAGTCATATGTCCATGTTTTGTTTTACCTATGAGTTTCTTATTTCAGAATTTTGTTAAAATCAGGATGTATGTCTCTCTTTTTCTTCCCATTTTGAGGTGATTTTTCTCTGAGAAGTTCCTATGGAACTCACTTTTTATTCAGCCATGTGGAATAAATGTTGAATTATGATTTATTTTTTTTCTTTTGGAAATTTTGCTTATTTAGCGATTTACTTCATTTTTTTTAATTCTTGGAGTGGCAATTGAGATTACTAATATGAGGCTATTCCTCTCTTATAAGCATTAGTTATATATATTTCTTAGCACTACTAAGCTGTATCTAAAACCTTTTATATTTGATACACATTTTCAACTTTATTCAGTTGACACAGTTTTTAATATCCTTTGAGCTTTTTTCACTTGACCCATAGGGTATTTATAAGTGTTCTGTCCAAATTCCAATTGTTTGCAGAGTTTTCAGTTGTATTTCTGTCACTGATTTTAAGTCATTTTTCTTTTTGGTGAAATATCATCCTGTGTATAATTTCAATTATTTCATATTTTTGAAATTTCATTTGTGGCACAAAATATTCCTTATCTAGCTCTATACTCCAAGAGTGTTTGAAAAGGATGTCTACTCTGAAAGCAATCTTCATGAATACCAATTAGAATCTGCTGGTACATGGTGCTGCTGAGTTTCTCTGCACCTTTGTTGATTTTCTGTCTACTATCTCTATCCATTGAAAGAGATATGTTGGAATTCTTGCAGGTGGAGTATAAGCAGTACTGCTCTGTTTTGCTCCAAGAGCCAACTAGTATTGTAACTCAAGTAAATTAGAAGGACAGAGTTTAATGAAAGGAAGACAATTTGTAAACAGGAAAAAAGAAAGAGAAAGAAGATAAGTAGCTACTGGGATAAGGAGGAAACAGCCTTGAGAGCTCTGGAAAGATGGAGGCCACATAGGCCCTTTGTTCTTGGCTATTTTCATGAAGGGGAGAGTGCCTCTTTCTCCTTCACCTGGAACTTACCAAAACTAGATTAGTTTATGGGCATTTTCTTGGTTATTTTTCTCTCATTGCTGAGACAAACTACCCAATGCCCAAAACAAAAGAAGGAAAGGTTTATTTCGCTTACCCGATGGTGGACACTTCAGTCAGTAATCAGTGGGCCCCAGGATGGGGTGACATAGCACAAGGGCAACACTTCAAAGTAGCAGAGGACACAGAAACATCAAGAGAAAAAGGGCAAAAGAGGGGGAGAGAGAAGCCTCTTTTCCCTCCCTTACATGTAAGCAGGTTATGCCCCTTTGGTGGGTGTAGCACTCACACCCTCTGCCTGCTCTCCTCTTGCACAGGCTGAGAATGTTACAAAGTAAGCACCCTGGTGGCAGCTGAATCACTTAGTTAAAGTTCTGGCCTTCTTAAACTGACACAGTGAAAAACATCTTAGAACAGTAGTGACTCTTACTCCACACCTTAGGACATAGAGACACTGAGTCACCTGGTTAAATTTCTAGAGTTCTCAAGTTGATACAACGCATCAGTCATAACATGAATGTCACCTTGATTTGTTTCTGTGGTCCATGTGCCATTTTGTCTGTTTACTTGCATTTGAAATAGCTTTTAAGTCCTTCTGGTTAGGGATGGTGGCTAGTTGGCAAGAGTTTGGCTTATTCTGGGTTAGCTTAGAGTTAGTAATGGTACGTGTGAATATCTGCTCTATTTTATAATAAACCTAGAGTGAGTAAGTGTAATGGTTGATAAATTAGGTCATCTTGAGAATTTTAAAAGTTTAACTAAGCAACCCAGTAGGGGTCCAGGGTCCTTACATTGTAAACATCCTCAGCCTGTTGAAGGGAAGGGCATAAAGGGGATGTGAGTGCTACACAAACCCCAGGGGGTCACCTGCTTACAATATCAGGGTGGAGAAGAGGCTTGCCCCCCCTTTTTCTCTTGTCTGGCAGAAGAAATTTCAAGGCAGTCAATTTTGATGAGGTGGCATAGCTATTTTTGGGGGGTTTAGCCAGATTTATGTTGAGAATGAAAACCAAAGAACCAAACAGAATGACTTGAAATGTTGTTTGTCCAAAAGGGAAGCTCCAATAAAGATATGCAAAGACAGAGCACAGTAGACCATGATTGCAGAGGAGGACAGAAGAATATAGAAGGTAGCATGATGGAATCAAAAGAAACAACAAGTCCCTATCCTTTGAAGCCTCAAATCTAAAAAATGAAAGACTTTGCTCTGAGGGAAAAGCCCAAGAGCACCATGTTCCAGAATGTTGGCAGGCATAGCATTTTCAAGAATGGAATCAGCATAGAAATCTTGTTCCTGAGTATTGGATTCAGAGTGCCCAGCAATCCAGGCACTGGTCCCTGACAGAAAAGAGATAGAAAATCCTGCCTCTTGCCCCAGCTGACAGCACACCTCAACATCATACACCTGGCACTGGATTTGGACAGATGCAGAATGCAAGAGTTATGGGGTAAGAAGGCTTCCATCTTGATTTTAGAGGGCTTGTGATGCTGAGCAGGTTCCTGTGAAAGGGCAGTGTGTGAAGCTGTAAGGGTGAAGCTGAAGGTGCAGTGGAGACCTCAGAACTGTGGAAAAGTCGGGAATGTGAATCAGCTAAGAAAAGCTACAAGAGGGAGCAAGTCAAGCCTAAGAGAGAAGCCTATGGACTATAACCATCAAAAGGTATACTCACTCAAGCTCTGTGGAGCTCATGATATGCCACAGATTGCTTCAAATGCTGGACGCAGAACTGCAAGCCTAATGTTTACCCTTCTTGGCTTTTTACTTGCTATGATCCCAATTATTTTATTTCATTGTTTGTAATTTGGAATGAAACTGTCTATCTTGTGGCCTTGAATGCTGAAGGTGTTCAACGTTTCGTTTGTGCAGAGCTTTGAAGCTAACAGTTTGCCTTACATCTTGGAGAAGACTTGGGACTTGGACTTTTTGACACTGCTGAAACTGTTAACATTTTGACAGCTCCTGCTGATGGACTAAATACCTTTTGCATAAAGGAATGTGCATGAGTGCTTGGGGGTCCAGGGGGAAAATGTTATGGTTATAATATAATATAATATAATATAATATAATATTGACACACTTAATATGAGTTCTTAAGGACTTTTACACCTGTGTTATAATACATATTCATAACTGAAACCTATTGAAAGAAGTGTGTCCAGTTGTCAAGTTGACAAGCAGTCTCTTCTTCTATCTTTATTCTGTAAACAGGGTCCCAGGCTCCCAGCACCGGTGAAACAGTCACAAAATCTCCATGTTCCACTGTTGCAAAAGATTAGTATGTTCACAAAATGAGGACCCTGGACCCCTGATGATTATCAAAGTTTTTAAACTTCTCATTGATATAACGTATAAACCATTACAATCGTATGGTGACTCTAGCGTGAAACACACGCATATGCATATATGTTAGTATATGAGAATGAGTCATACTGCATTCAAGTCAGTAAGCCAGTCCATTACATTTGTTATACTATATTTTCTTGAAGATGGGGACAGCTTATTATTTGTGCACTTACTTTCTCTGCATTCTGACTGTAAGCTTATTTTCTGATCTTTTGGTGCAAGACTCAAGGCCATTTGATGTCTTTCATGATTTGTTTTTGTTTTGTTTTTTTTCACCCCTGTCTTTGCCTTATTTTCCAAGGACTCTCTCTAGTGAAGTTTATTTTTAACTACTTTTAGTCAGGATTAAATAGAAGACCGAAGGAGGCTTCTATTGTATTTTCTGATCTACAAAATCTGATTATGGAATTCTATTGACTAATTTCGTTTCACCTCTTTTATAGTTCTGTTTTGCATATAACTTTTGGTTCATATTTTATATTGGAAAGAGATTTTTATCACCATTATAAAAAATTACTAAGACTAGTAATTCTCTTTGCTTTGATGTTTAATTTGTCTGATATTTATGTGGCTGTGATTGCTCTGTGTGGGAAAAAGCTTGCAGTGTATGTCTTTATTTTCTATCCTGTCACTGCAAACCATTTAAATAATGAAATACTTAAAACTTAGTCAAAAGTTACACGCTAAAATTATATTCTATTATAGTAACTAATTTTAATTGAGTAATTAAATTTCCTTCACAATTTTGTTAAGAGAAGTCTATACCTGTAATTCAATAGTGAAATATGATTGTCCTTAAGTAAATTGCAGTGACATATGCCTGTAGAGTCAACTGCTCTGGAAGCTGAGGTAGGATATCCTTCATGCTAGTCTTTGATTCTAGCTCAGGAAATCTAGAAATATCCTTTTCTGAAGAAAATACATTAGCAAAAATAAGTTTGTGCTGCACATTTTATAAAACTTTCACAAACTGGTTTCTTTCCAAATGCTCCAGATATTGAGTAATGATGTTGCAAAAATGCACTTTTCTCTCATTGAGGAACATACATTTTCCTGGAGAGTGAGTATAAATAATGCAGGACTGGTGATATAAATGCTAAAAACAATCACTTTGCTTCATGAAAGTTTATAAAGTTGGTGAAAACATTCATTCAAATGAATGAATGTATTTTGTAATGCAATATAATTTAATTCTCTTTACACAAAGTTTTTACTAATTTCAAGAGATTTTTTATTAGATACTGAAATAGGTCTACATATTATACCACAGTCTGGTTTTATATTTCTCACTGCTTTTAAAAAAAGAAATACTTTCTTAAGATCCCTTATTTCAAATTGTAAAACTACTAAATCACCTAGAATATTTTTCTATATCAACTTCCATCCTACTGTGTTGAAGTATAATCTGCATAACAATAATTAATAAAATAATTGTCTGCCTTTCCACAATAAAAACTATTATTATTTGTTAGTGAGATTGTGTTACTTTCTTTAAACGTTAAACATATCTAAATTACCTAAATAAAGCTTGAACCACAATTTACCTGTTCTTAGGCTCACATTTTCATTAAGTCAAAGAGTTACCACATTCATTGAATAATCACTTTAAAGGAAAAGGAGGCAAAACAATAGAAATCATATGAGACTAAATGTATAAGAGTATGACAAAGATCAGACAATTTCATAATGCTACAGAGTCAAAGTGATGATATAATAATTTCACTTCCAGTTTTGGATAGGACAAAATTCAGTAGATTTAAGAATCAATGAACAGGATAAATAGGAATGATGACTTAAAGTCTGACTCACTAAGATTCCAATGTATTTCTTAGCTTGGATTGAGAAATCTGTACACAATATTATCAAATGTATTGAAGAAAGTGCTCTGTAAATTATTTCTTTGAAACTATACACGTGGTAGAATATCTTTTCTTTCACACAATATTTAAAATTTAGACTTGAATTAGTTAACATTCTAATCGAAACACTTTTAAAATAGCAAGTCAGTACTATAATTCTCTAGCACAAGGTTCTTTATTTCAGGACAAATTTTTAAATTTATCTTTTTATAATTCTATAAGCTGCAGTTTTATATAACTTATATATCACTGTAAATTTAAATAAGTTTATATACACGGAATCTTGAAATCTGCAAATGAGAATACTTTTACCTATTTGCAACATTTTCCTCAAATTATTTTTCTTTTCTTATGGCTATGTTTAGCATTTCTATTGGTATTTTAAATGGAATTTGTGACAGTGGGCATCCTTGCCCACTTATTGGAAGGGCTTTTGATATATTCCCATTGATATGATGATAGCTTTAAGGATGACATGGTGGATTGGTCATTTTAATAAACAATCTGAGGTAACTTTCAAGGCAATGAAGATATTAGATTGCCTTATGAAGAGAAGTCAGGAGATATTGCATGAGAATATGGAAGTATAAATCTGAAGACAATTAGAGCTGACTGGAGCTTGCTTTCTTGTCTAGTATGAGTTCATGGGGCTGACTCTTTCAGGGCCTTGAACCTGCATTCTGATAGTCACATCAGAGGTAGGATAAACCACAGTGCACATCTTTCTTAATGTCACTGGACTTTTATGGTCTCTTCTTAGTGTCTCTTCTGTGACACAGAGTACAAGATGTATTAATGGATCTAGCTAATGCAAACCAAGATTTCAAAGAGTGCAAACAACTGGAGTCTCATAGTAAGAAAGACTTACTATGACTTTGAGGCTATTACAGAAATTTTGTAACACGCCAGTGTTGGGTGCAACTGTAGAGGGGTTACTTCCACAAAGACATTTTATAGATTCACCAGTGGAATTCCAGTCTGGAAGAATCTCAAGAATCTGACTTTAATGTTTCATGAGTGCTGCAAGGTAGTGTGTAACCAGAAAAATGAAAGAGGGAAACTTGTGGAGATCCATCCGCTGCCAAAGAGTGAGGTTTGGTGTTGATGGAGGCTTAGTACTTAGAATGGTGGTGCTGGAGTGGTAGAACCTTCCAGAACTAGTGATCAGTATGAAGTAATTATACTGTAGGAAACTTGCCTTTAGAAATAAGTAGCAAATGCAATTCTTAACTTTAGATCGTGTTATACTAACACAAACCAAACTAATACCAGGTCTTTAACAAGTGAAGCAGTCAAAGGGATAGAATTTTCACAAAAAGGATTTTTTCCTTTATAAATGATGCCCTGTCAGTAATCCTATAGCTTTTCTACCATGTGAAGACACAGAAAGAAGGTGCTGCCTGTGCACAGGAATTTTCACAGGTCACAGTTTCTGCTTTTGTCTTGCTGCTGCACTGTACCCCTACCAGAACATGGAGGGTGCATTTTATCTCTAAACCACCCATTTTGCAATATTTTGTGATAATACCCAATGTTGATGAATGTTACCACTTATAAATTACCATTAATATGTAATTTTTCATAGTTCAAAATACAGATATCTAATCTATAAAGGCTAGGCATTACAAAACTTATATTAAGATCTGTACTGTGAAAAATGCTGGCTTATGCAACTAAAATATTTAACTTTCATTCTCATCTGAAAATAAATTTTATATAGAAGGTTAAGTTGATATCTATCATTAAAATTTTAATTCTTATAAATTTTATATAGATGGCTAAGTTGGTATCTATCATTAATATTTAAATTCATATATTTTCTCAGGTTTTTCATCTCTTACATTTAAATGTAGAGATTGTGAACCATTTATTGTAATATATTTGTGGTGAAGTTTGCTCTTTTATCCAGCAATCCTTAGTGTTTGAATTTTGACATTCAAGTTCAGCAAATTGGGCATAGATTCAATTGGGGATTCACGTGAATTGGATTCATGGTTCTGTTGAAAAGCAACTTTGTTAACTGAAATGACAGACTTTGTCTATATAGTTTATCTGTTTGAACCTTTGTATTTTAAGGATGCTATTCACATATATAAAGTGCATCTAATGATATATACGTGCTTATTGGGTAATCTATAGAAATAAAATACATATGTAATTGAGTTAATTTTAATAAACTGAGCATACTGGTAACTAGAACACATTGCACATTTTGGCACACACAAAATATAATGCCCTAAAGTTTCTTTTCTTTTTCTTTTAGAAAAAGGAAAGAAATATATTACCAAGCTACTTGAATGGATAAATATATAAAGTTCCTAGGAGTTAGATCAGTATGAAAACTCAGTTTTATACTTAAAAAACAATAAGAATAATATTATGCAAAATCAATTAAAATCTAAAAAAATGAAAATGAAAAAAATCTATTAAAGTAGCACAAAAACCCAAGCAATAAAAATAAGTTAAATTTCCATTTGTTTACTTATGTAAGTTATCTGAAGTTCTCTATATATGTGCACATATGAACTGTAATTCAAATTCACATTTAAAATTCTATATCAAAATGACTTTGTCTGGATTTTCTGATAATCTATTTTCAGTTTTTATTTACTCTTTGATTTAATTGTGTGTGTGTGTGTGTGTGTGTATGTGAGTGCGTGTTTGTTCTTTGTTCATTGTTCTTTTGCTAGACTTGAATTTTGTTTTTAAGCCTAAAGATTTATAAAGGTAAAGTTAATAATATTCAAGACTTCTGTCCTCTCATAATATATACCTAGTATTTTAAACATGCAATAACCAGGTTCATTGTGGATATCAGGTTACTGTCTCATTTTTTTTGTCTTTGTTGCAATATGTGGCATTTGTGATTACTGTCTGAGAGTCTGGGTGTTTTACCAATGTCCATGGTTTTGAACTCAGTTTATAATCAACATAGTTTTGCAAACCTCTTAATTTGCTATTTTAAAATTTTTTAGCCTTCTAGAATTTGCTATCTTGTATGCTATGCTTCATAGCAGACAGTTGAACTTTTGTTTCAACTTCTTCTATTACAAGTATTAAACGTGGCCAAGTAATCTTCCTAAGAATGCATACACTTTTCTGCTCACATTTTTGAAACTCTATGCATGTGGATTCTTTGTTTAAAATCCCTGCCATTTTCAGAGCATTAAATTCCATGTATTATGATTCCCAGAAGTGTCTGTGTTGCTTTTTGTTAGAATTATTCAGCTATGTTCTCTAACTGTCCTGAGGGGTCTTACTTCTCATCTCACAGGTACTCAGCTCTCTAAAATAAACACACACACACACACACACACACACACACACACACACACACACACAGTCCTACACATTCTGTTGCTGCTGGCAATAAGGTAGTTAGTATATAGCAGAGTACCCAGTCCTACTCAGTACCAGAATTTCCTTGTTAACTTTTAAAACATAATTACATTTAAGACTTTTAGAAAACACATTTCTTTTCTAGTGACTGCAATTTGAATGATATTAACATGGCACTTTACTGACACTCTGTCATATTTAGGGTGTTTATGAGGACTAAATTTCCATGATGATTGTTTCTTGTGAAAGGAAACACAACTCCTTTGGGGGCTGCCTACACTAAACACCGCACTTTGCCAACAGTTATGATTCCTTATTTTTATGAGTGCTTTTGCTGAGTGCTCCCAACTCGTGTATAGCATGCCTCGGAATTCATCTGTCCTGCTGGCAAGGAGCTCGATTTTGTCATGTTTTTTCCCAGTGATACTAAATCTTGGGTAGATCAGGAACATAAAAGCGCCACCCTGCTTCTGACACCCACCGGCTGTTTTGGAATCAGAGTATTTCTGCCAAACTTATTTTGAGTTCCTTTTTTGTTTCAACTGTCTAGAAATTTTATGTTTGTTTAGATATTTAAAGAAACATAAAACACTGTTTTTCTATTTCATTTTAAGTGTTTTATTTTTAAAGCAACATTTAGTTGGAACATTTTTTATATTAAGCAAACTATATAAATAAAAGTTCTGTATAAAGTGTTGACATGCAATGTCAAAATGGCAATGATTGCCTTAGTTACTCTTACACTATATATTAGCATATAGAGGATTAATTATATGATGATTGTAATACTCAGCATATTAAATCAAATACTTACTGTCACCTACTATATTTGTTTGTAACAATAGGACAAATTGGCAAAAATCCTGTGATTAATGTCAGTAAGCATTTGCTCTTGAGATCTACTGAAATTATGTAATTTCTTGAGAGAAAAGTTATTCTTACCTTATATTCAAAAATATTTGTTGTTTTTTGGTCCTTGGCTTATTTTACATTAGTAAAACAATCTAATCAATATTGTGCTCAGTATAAGTTAACCTGACAAAACCCATAAGCAATCAAAGGAACAACCATAAAATATGCAATGTAATGACTGCTTAAAATGAGAATCCGCTTGGGTGAAGGGATTTATAACTAGTAGTAAATGTTAAGGTGACCACCAATTGAAGTCAGGTCAAGGCAAACTTACAGGACCCTGTCCCAAAATACTTTTTAAGAAGTACTGAGAATGTAGTTTAGTGATTGAGTGCTTGCCTAAAATGCAAGAGGCCCTTGTTTAAATTCACAGTATTAAAACAGAGAGAGAAAGAGCACCTAGTCAGGGGATGTTCTGAAAAAATGACATACAACATGATATTTAAGTAGGAAAACTAGACTCTCACTTTGGGACTCTGCTATGTTACAGCTCCGGGTTGGGACAATGATTTAGAACACTATACATTATATATATGCAATACAAAACAGTGAGATTAAGAGAGAAATAATGCAGCAGAAATGATTCATGATTTGGCACTTATGAGGAAAATTGGATTCATTAAAATCACTAGTCATTGCCTTTTAATCATATATTTTGTAAGTTTGTCCTAAAAATAGAAGGATAACTTTTTTAAGTGATAGTATCTTTGAGTACCAAACTGTGGGAAGGCAATATTGCAAACACATCTAATTAAAGACTCTGTGTTTTTACTTCTCATAGTGCCTGGCTTTTTGTTTATGTTAAAGGTAAAATACAGGTTCCACACATAAATCTCTTTAGTGATTTACCAGAATTGGAACACTTACTGTAAAAAATACTAGAGAAAGTTATTTCAAACCCAGCTATAATATCTTTTTATAAAGGACCTTTAAATTTTAGTTTATATGTGCATTAGGTAATAATTACATTCCTTGTGGGGAGCTGGTACTTGTATGTAACACAGCTTAATTCTTTTTCCAACCCTTCCCCTCTGCTCAATCACCTTCTCCACATCTTTCAGATCCTTCTCTTTTGCAAAAGATCTATCTCCCTATTTTCTATTTGTTATATTTTTATTGGCTCTTGCGAAGAAACCACAGCATATTTATGCTTGTAGTGTGATTTATTTCACTTAACATTAAGGCCTCAAAATGCATCTATTTTCCTAAAAATGACTCAAGTTTATCCTTCTATATGACAGAGCGGTGTTCCATTTTATATAAATATCACATTTTCTTTATCCATTTATCTTTTATAGGTATAATGGCTTCTTCAAATATTCAACTATTAGTTGACCACAAAATACATGAAAAGAAGTTGATCTAATGATAGTTGATCTAATGATATGTAGATCATTAGAGAAATACAAATTGAAAAACACAGATTCCTTCTTACTCCACAGAGAACTATTGGCATCAAGATTTGAAGTAATAACACATGCCAGCAGGGCTGTGAGGAAAACTATGTAGAAACCATTTAAATATAGTCTGCACTGCAAATTAGTATGGCCATTTTTGAAATTAGTATAGATATTTCTCAAAATGTAAAATGAAAAATTCCATTTGACTCAGCAACTTCCCTTCTAGTTATTTTCCCAAAATAGTTGAAAACCTCATATTATGGTGATACTACATAGCCACAATTATAGTAGCACAATCTATACAGGATTTATGAAGTATAAATATATAAATTATATAAAATATATGCAAGACAATAGCAGAAGCAAAATACATCTCACACAGCTATTTTTAAATATTTACATTTTGTTTTGCATATATATGCTTACTTAATTATCCAGCCTATGATTTTCAGTGTTCTTTTTATGTCTTTATGAAAACACAAGTTAAAATAATCTTCAAACATTATGTAATGAAATAAAAAAGCAACAAAGTTAATTATCTCTAGTTGATATTTGGATTCTTTAATCTGCTGAAGCATCTAATGCAGGCTTTTAGACTAGCATTTCCTCATTCTGTAAATAGTTTTTTTTCTATTTTCTTCATGATAAATAAATCACACAATAATTTTCAATAAAACATAATAAATTTAAAAAACCTTTTGCATGTAACTGATTCTATCTAGTGCAGACAGAAAAAAGTATGTTATAGTAATCGATATAACAAAAGACATTAATCCTAGAGCTCAAAAAATCTCGCCTTTCGTTTACTGACATGCCACTGAAAAGAATAGCTGTGTTCAAACACTCGTGTGAAAGAGGTAGGAGAGTGGTGGAAAATGTCTTTTACCCTAGCCATAATTTCTCACTTATAACATGGACTAGCGTTTGTTCTGGTAAAGTTAAAGGAAAATCGTGTTTCAAGTAAGATTAGGACATAAAAAGAAAAAAAAGTTCTGTGCAAAAGGAAGAGAGACATTAATTAAGTAGCTGTAGTAACTACTGGCAAAAAAAATTGTAAGGTAAAAAGTCATTTATCTCAGCTTGCACTTTTACAAATGTTGCATTGAGGAATGTTGAAATGTTGTTTAAATGTGGTAACATCTATGACACAAGTTGGGTTGTCAAATGCATTCGCTTGAAAGATTTTCAGGGGATTACTAATACAGTTTGAAAGACACAGTGAGATAGATCAGGAAAAATAGTGTAGGATTGATCAGAAATAACAATTTTATATACTATGAAGCTTGTAAAAATTTAGAAGAATTATATGTGAAACAGTAGCACTGACTTCCGGGAGAACATGGCGGACAGATAACAGCAACTACTGGAGGCTCTCTGAAAGACTCGGCTCAGAAGCCAGGAATGGTGCGGACTAAGGAGACATAGGCAGGTGGAGATATGCTCTGCTGACTCAGGAACGAACTGGGCTGAGAGAAGCCAACTTGGAATGCAGTCCTGGTGATAAAACAGGAACAGAAAAGCCTCGGTGCGGAGGCTGGAACCGCGCCATTGTAAGCCGCGATTTGGGTTTCCCGCCGCGCGGCGGCTGGCTGCCTCTACAGCGGCTCAGCAAGGAAAGAGACACGCAGAAGCTCTGAGAACGGCAATCTGCGAACGGCAGGGAGGCGTGCACTGACTTGTGGTGAGGTGAGTGAGAGAAACTGACACTCTTCCACAGTTTGACTCCAGCAGAGGACTTTCTGGGCCCCAGCAGTCCTGCGGGAGCAGGGCGCGGTGGCGACTCCAGCCACACATCCCCCTCTCGGGCGGGATTGGTGAAAAGTGCCTGGCCTGCGTGACGCTGCTGGCGGACCTGGTAGGCTGTCCCAACCCAGATCCCAGAGCCTGACGGTGGCCGGGAGGGGAGACGCGTAGGCTGCCTGGTCCGTAACTCCCTGGTGCGCAGCGGTGAGCGGGAACACCTAACTGGCGCAATTCGATCAGGCTGTGGCTGACTGGGAGAGAAGCTGGGCCTCTTATATAAGCTTGCATATATAAGGAACAGAGAAGAAGAGGCAGCATGGGAAGAGGCAGCAACAAGAAAGGCTCCTCGGCCCCCAATTCTGAGAAACAGGCAATAGCAGACACCGCACCAATATACATAAGGCACCATATAGAGAGCCTCATAGACCAATTCAGGAATGAAGTTATCAATGACCTGAAGCTAGAAGTATGCAGAATAGTTAGAGAAATGCTAAGTACCACCCAAGAAAAAACAGGTGGTGGAATGGAAGAACAGAAAAAAAGGGGAGAATTGTTTGATGGAGAAAACAGAGAAAGCATAGAATACGTGAAGCAGGTTCAAAGGGACTACCAAGATACTAAGAAGTCTATAGAAGACTGGCATAACAGCTTGAAAGAAACTAAGGACAGACTATCTGAACTGGAGGGCAGACTTGTAATATGGGAGAATGAAATGAAAAACTTCTTAAAAATAACAAAGAAACAAACAGCAATAATACAAAGACAAGAAGATGATAAGAGGATCCATAACTTAAGGATTAAGAACATAAAAGAAGAAGTAGGGACACAAACAAGTGAACTACAAAAGCTACTCACAGAAATAATCCAGGAGAATTTTCCTAATTTAGCAAAAGGTAAAGATACTCAGATGTATGAGGCATACAGGACCCCAGCTACCTACAACCCAAACAGAGCAACACCCAGGCATATAATAATAAAAATTCCAGAAATTCAATACAAGAACAGAATATTAAAAGCTGTAAGAGACAAGAAACAGACCACTTACAAGGGAACACCCATCAGAATTACAGCAGATTTCTCTGAACAAACCATCAAATCATGAAGAGCGTGGGGGGAAATAATTCAAGCATTGAAAGATAATAATCTCCAGCCAAGATTGAGATATCCTGCACAACTGTCCCTGGAAATTGATGGAAAAACAAGGTGCTTCCAGGATAAAGAGGAACTGGGGGAATTTGCAACCACCAATTCAACTCTACAGAGAGTATTGCAGGATATTCTAAAAAAAGAAAAATACAAAGAATCCAGAAATAATGGCAGAGAGGCCACAGCAAATGGAGCAGAGAACAAAATGAAGAAGACAAACTGACAGCTACTGACAGAAAAAGAGCTTAACAGAAATGAGGCAGAGAAGATTGGATGATAGGAACAGCTATTTTGGAGAAAATGACATCTTAATAGGTAATACTGATTTAGTATCATCTTGTTTTGAAGTCTCATCTAGCTTTTGTCCTTCTGTCTCCAATGGTCTAAATAGGCTGTATCTTATTAGATTTTATTATGTACGATAGTATAAGCAAAAACCTTTTAAAGACAAGGAGATTACACAGAAACCATTGTTCATTTTCTGTTAGTCGATTCTAAATACTCTGTAATGCTGTCATTCTCTTGAATGGTTTTACATTGTTTTGATATACTTAATGCTACAGTATACGAAGTTGTACTCAAGGATTTCAAAGAAAGAAACAATATGGTAACTACTTTTAGGTTAGGATTATCTGGTGGTGAAACACTATTCTGCTTAAATGGTTATGTTTTGATCTGCGCTGTTTCGTTGTTATGCCCTCTTTTATCTCAATCTCCACTCCATTATTTACTTTTTTATCTTTATCCTTTTAATTAAAGGAAAAAAAATAGCAGGATATAGTATAGTAACCCACTTTGACTTTTCATTACCTTGATTTAAAGCCCTGTATTACTCTCACCATCTTGTTTTTGACTGATGTTCCCCTATTCTGTTTTGCTGGATAGTATCAGGTTCGAAAGTTTAGGCATCAGCTGTGAAGATAATGAGATTCATTATGACGCCCATTCTTGTTGACTTTTATCTACTTTTGAAGACCTACAATGTCTTCAATGTTTTGGTTTTGTCGGTTTTATTCTTTACTGTTTTGTTCAATTGTATTATAACTAATGATATAGGCAATTCTATTAGAGATAGCGGGAGGCATTATGGTAACCATTGTTGATCACCTTGTATTATGTTTTTACATTATCTATTATGTCCACCCTTTTGACTTGACCGATTCTGTTCTGTTATGTCACATTTGGTTTTACTCTCTTCCAAAAAAGTAATAAGAACCGTGGGAGCAATGAAACCCAAAATGTGTAATAGTCATGGTACAAAAGAGAGGAAAAGAAAGTGCTCTAAACTATATAACTGCATGTATATTTAAGTGTATAAGATAGAGATTGATATCACAGAGTTTTATTGGATCATTGAACAGAACTGTTTGCAGTATCATTGATGGAATGTCCACTTTACAAGCTTTAATTTTGTGACTTGAACAATTATTTCTAAGATGACAATATGTAATCCATTAACTTGTGATTTCCTACTCTTCATTTTTTTTTCTGTAAATCTGTATAACTTGTACCCTTTCCCTGCTTTTTTTTTCTTTTCTCCTTAAATAAAATTAAAAAAAAAATTCAAAAAAAAAAAAAAAGAAACAGTAGCACTATAAATTAAGCTGATAGACATTGTGTTTATGAGCCATAAGAGATTATTTATACTGAAATTGAATAAACATGAAGGGATTGAAATTTTATTTTTTCAGTCACACTAAATTTCAACTGCAATAATTAGAGGTGACTAAAAGTGTGAAATAAGTGCAACTCAGAAATATTTTCCTAAGTGTAGTGTTTTGTATTGCAATAGAATATTCATAAAATCATAACGGAACATTGATGTTTGTAAGTGACATATCATGATCCTATGAGTATAAATAATAATTTTTAAAGTTTCTGCAAGTAACATCTCCAGAATCTACAAACAAAATAAAAATAAGATTGGCTGAAAATGAAAACAATTTGGTAATTAAATGCTACTCACAAATTTTTCTGTATATTTCACAAATTGAATCCAAACCAAATTCCCATGTGGAATGTTTTAAGTATTTACCATTTGAAATTTCATATAAAAGATGATTCAGTTTAAAGTATTTCATGTTTATCAAATTTGAAGTTTGTTGGCTCTTGTACAGCAGATGGCAGAGCCTGACTTGCAAAGAACAAAAGACAGTCCATTCAGTGTTAGCAATTTCTTTTGAAACCTGGCTTGGTAATTGTACCTCAAGGCAAGTACAAATAAAATTATTCTAATTGGCTATGATTGTGTATCAATAAACGATGACATTGTTCTGTTAATGTTAAGCCTGATTCACAAAGAATATACAAAATTTTAGAACATTCAGATGACTACAGTTTTTTCCTAGCAAACATTTTCTCAAAGTAAATTGTAATTTACTAGTTCCCATTATTAAAAGTGATATATTTTTATCTATAAGCAAACTTTTCTGCAACTTAGTTAGCAATTTACTTAATTATTTTTCAATTTGGTGATTTAGGTTAAAATAAACTTCAGATCTTAAAATAGTTGATATAAACAGAAGTTTTGTGACAAAATCCATCCTTATACATTAGTTACATTTTGAGAAAAACTTTTAAAATAGAAGTGCACTAAAGCTGTTCTGAAGAAGCATTTTTTAATACTGATTTGATAGTGCTAAACAAATAAGATCGTTCACTGAGGTAGGCAGAATCACTCTGAAATGCTGAGCTGCGTGTGGGTTATCGTACATGCTTTCAGTCATTACTTCCTTGAAATAGAACTGTAGCTGTGCTGACAAAATTACGTTCTTTAACTCACTGTGAGCTCCCCATCAAGGGAGAGCATGGAGTTTTAGAAGCCTCTGGCTTTTGATTTATTAGCATATAATTCTTCTCTTCATGTCATGATTTCCATTTTTTGTTTAAATCATGTCAGAAAATCTCCATGTTATCAGGAGAACAAGGTAAATTGCTGCAGAAATCAGTTTGGAATTCTTTGAAGCAATTAAACAGTAAAACAGACAAGCAGCATGGGACTCTTTTAGCTCTAGAGAATGAATAAGGAAAGATGTTAATACGATTAAGTTAGAAAGAAATGTCATTGGCTAGGCTGAAATGGGGAGTTTGTGGAAGCTAACAAAACCTCAGAAGGAGTATATTCTAGGACTACACTTAAAATTTAATTAACTCTCATGTAGGTAATTATAAAACCTGTGCTTTATTTAAG
Source organism: Cavia porcellus (assembly GCF_034190915.1). NCBI lineage: Eukaryota > Metazoa > Chordata > Mammalia > Rodentia > Caviidae > Cavia > Cavia porcellus. Next base: position 19,956,137 of record NW_026947494.1, on the reverse strand, counting down.
TAGAATCTTTATAATTTGAGAATATATAATCACTTTGGGGCATAACTCAGTAAAAACTGTATGCATAATACAAGTCATATTATGTTTCATATGTGCTTTAATAAATCAAATCATAAATATAGGGCATTCCATTAAAACAAACCTATGTGCTCATGTACATGTCAATGTAATTATATGAATATATGCGTACTTGTCTAGCAAATCAATATGAATACTAACCGTAGAGCTGTATGTAATCTTTAATTCATCGACAGAGTCCCTGGTCTCTGAGAGCACACAAAGAACATTTAGACTTTATATGGAGATGATAATCGTTCATGTACAAAGGTTATGGATCAAATGGCATAAGCACATCTCAAGCTCCAAACCAGCCTGGGAAATACAGTGAACCCTTGTTCAGGCAAAATAGTCATACTCTGTTATGGTAGTGATAAGTTTCATCAAACATTGGAGAAGTTACTAAATGTTTTGTAGTAAAATTATTATATACATTATTTAGTCTTGTACTTGGTAATAGTTCTTCCAATCATGGAGCCAAAATTCTATGACTCTATTCCTCTCATAAGATGTTTGTACGATGGGACACATAGCTTCCCCTCTTGCCTCCAATTAATTGAATTCAAATTTTACAGATTGCTAAAAGACATTTCTAAAATTACTTGAAACTTAAACAGCTTCCTGTGGACTTACAGGACCTGGTTAGTTATCACAGTTGTTTTCATCTTCCATTGTGCATCTTTAAAAATGCACAGTGTCTTCAAACCCAGATTTTCCAGTATCTCCAGGAAAGATCAAAATCTCTAAGAAACATTTCAAATCATGGCATTCAACAAGTGCTTTATCAAGGAAAGTATGATTTTTCTAGATTTGTAAAGCTGTAGTTAGGCAGTGAACCTTCAGAACAGAGACCATAGCAGTCTTGGTTGGGGGAGGAGTGGGAGCAGAAAATTTAATTAAAAGGATTCCTTACTAGATATTAGTTTATTGTCCCTTTAATGGAAAGGTAAATGCACAACATCAAATGCCACGGGAATATCAGTTAAAAAGTGTTTGCTCACTAGTGCAGATGGAATAAAATGAAGTAGATATAATAACTCACAGACATTCAGAAGGGCCACCGAAGCTGAAATTTACATCTTGCATAGGTGATGCTTTAGGCCTGCGAAAGATTGTGAAGTGATGCAAGCCTCACCTCTGCCATTCCACCCCACAAAGCTGGCACCCGGAACTCTGAGATGGAGAACTTCCTTGCTGGTGCAGATATCCTTGATCTAGGGCACAGTGACAATAGCTGTGCAAGGTCTTAGTCACCTTCCTGCTCACTGGGACAAAGCACCAGATTCTTGCAGCTAGGGAGGAAGATAAACCCATAGGGTCGCACCCTCAGTGACCTGTCTACCTGAGCAGTCCAGCATCCTAATAGGAAGCCAGCCTTAGTGTCTCCAAGTTTCCATCACTTCCCGCAAGCTCCGCCTGAGTGGGTGATACCTCTGGGACCATTTTTTACTTAAAACTTAATATGAAAATGCTGGAAACTGTGATTCAGCAACTGTTTTAGAAATGCCCAGGGGAAAGCACAGCTGGTCTGTGGCAGGCATGGAGAGCAAGCACACAAGCTGCCCCTAAGAGGGAGACACGCACAAACCCAGGTTCCTCTGCTAACTTCATCCTCCATTTCATATTTTTATTGCTATAGCTTTGTATACATTTAGCTGGAAAGAAAGTGTACTTTGAAGAACTCTAGTGTTTGCATACAAAAACAACACATGGAAAGGTGGTTTCAGACACTGGGAAGAGTTCCTGGTTAAATGGATGTCAGCATCCCTGATTAAATTAGAAAAGAGCTGTGTTAGAATCCAAGAGATGATACATGATTTGTAGGTGATCTGCCCTGGTGGGGCTGCTTCAATCAAGATCTGATCGTACATTGTGTATTCAAGAGAGTAACTAATTTTCCTATTTAATTAAACATGAAGGTGCATTAAAAACCACATTTTCCCAGTGTTCTGTGTGAACTTTCCTTTTGGGTAATATTTTACCATCATCTGAATGTTGTTCAATTTTATCTCTCCTTGCGAGAGATTGAATCTACATTTTGCAACCATAATGTCATCAATAAATACATACCTATATAATATGATATGTTACATATACATTATATGATTGTGTAATTACATAAAATGCTATATATGTATATACTTCAGTTGTGCATCTAATATTTGTATTAGTTATGTTTTGCTATGAACCTACCTTACTAAAACTACTTCCATAATACCTCGATAATGTCATATTTTTCCTTTTATGGTAAGGCTTTGAAAAATATCTGACATGTGGCAAGTAATGAAGGAAATAATTAAGATATCAAAAAGAAGATGTCATTGATTACCGTGGACAATGTAATAGATCTTAGACAGTGACAAATATTTTTCTGGTATTACTTAGGTTGAAATAAGTTTAAGGGTAAAATCTGTGACAAATAGATACAAATATCACAGATAGATCTCCGATATGAAGTAGTTCATTTAAAAATATCTTTTGGTACCATAAACATAAATTTACATGGAAAGTTGGTTGAACTATAAAAGAAAGAGAATACATGTCCACAACAACAAAAACAAGAAAAACATATTATTTTGTTAATTAGAAAAATAGGAATATCTAATTTATTCATATAGAAATATTTAATATTCTTTCCCCATTAATCTGTCCTAAATCTAATAGGACATACTTTATGAACAATAGAGAGTATATAATTTAGAAAATACAGATGAATTTAACATGAAAAAGAAACCCAATTCCAACTAAAATGAACCTTTTTGGGCTAATCTGAGTGATTATTTTTACAAAAAATACTGATGACATAATTTTATTAACATAAATTTATATACTGTAAAAAACAAGTCAGAAAATCTCCCCATGAAAAGAAAGTAACTAACAATTATGTTACTCTAATTTTTCAATTCTTTTTTGCATAACCTTTATTGTAGTCTCAAATAATACAGACTTTATTAGAGATATTATTTCCAGGATTTTATGATTCTCAATGTTAAGAATTTTGTCAAAGCCTTCCATTACTTACAGTGGCAAAAAACATTCAGTAAAACTGAAGGACATGTGGAATCATGTCTTTATTATTACAAAATAGATTTGTTTTAATTAGGAAATCATGCTGCCTTTCTTTTTTTTTGTTTCTTTGTCTTTCTTTGTTGTTTTCCTTCCATCCTTCCTTCCTTTTTTTCAGTGTTGGGAATGAAACCCAGAGTATTAGGCATACTAGGGAATAACTTTGCTTCTGGGGTACACCTCCAATCCACAAATAATTCTTTAGGACAAGGAAACTGCAAAATTAATTATAAGAAAGTAATCCCATTTTCTCCTTCCCTCCCTTCCTCTGTCTCTCCCTGCCTCTTATTCACAAAAATATATATTCAATAATTCTGAAATGAAATGAGTTCCTAAACATTAAAAATGCTCCTCAGGACTCAATTTAAGCATGAAACTCAATATCTATATTTTTAGATATTCAGAAAGCTACCTGTAATACACAGTGAAATGTCTCACTAGAAGATATGTGCAAAAGTACTTCAGCTGTTACACTTGCCAAATTTTACATTTCAGTAAAGCAATACTTCTCCAAATGAATCCTGAATAGTACAAAAAGATAAGTATGCTAATTCAGAATAAAATAAGAGCTTACACCAAAAAATAATTAGGTGAAATAGTTAAATCCATTTGCATATGGATATTTGTAAACAATGCGAAACAAATGGGGTAGATACTTGTTTCTAAGGGGAGTGCAGGAGGGAAACTTTCAAACCAGAAACACTGAACTTAATTTTTCACTAGCTAAATGAATTCCCTATAAAAGCTTCAAGGTAAAGAAATCCAATTTTTTATTAAAAAGACAATATGAAATTAGAACTTAACTTGTGAAATATTTTTAAAGTGACATTTTGGAGTTTAAATGTAATCTATATTTTAGACAAAAGCAATCTTTATGAACAGGAGTAAAGAAAATGGATTTGTGAACAATTTCTTTGCAAGGTAATGAAAAATGGACATCCAAACCACTTGAGAATAAGCAAGTAAAGAGTTACAAATTTATGTCTACCATCCACACATGCCATAATGAATGTATAATATCATTTTCACTTTGAACTTCCACTTGAAGAATGACGTGTAACTATCTAAACTCTCAGAGTGTAACATATTCACAAAATGTGTCCCTGTGATCATGGGCTCTTTGTGCACTCTCTTTCAATGTTCCCTTTCTCTTGGTAACTCTGTCTCACACACACACACACACACACACACACACACACACACACACACACACACAGGCACAGAGGCAGAAATGTTCTACAAAAACTAGTATTAGAGAAGCAAGAAAGAACAGAGCATCAGAATATGATAAAAATGCTGGGGATGTGGCTCGGTGGTAGAGTTCTTGCCTCCCACACAAAGCCCAGCACCACAAAAAATAATTCAATAATAATAGTAGCAGTAATAATAAAATAATTTTAACTTTCCAAATAGATATTTTCTGATCAGTAAATAAGCTGATATAATAAATAATGCTGCTTAAATTCATGGTAAACATAAAACTATGAACAGAAAAAATAACATGGTTAAATTTCTGGCAAATTTATAAAGAAATGTGATTTCTTAATGTTGCCTAAAAATGCTATTCAAGGTAAAGTTAAGTAGTGGTGATGGTATAAAATAATGCAATGAGATAGGAACCATAAAACCACAGGGGCACAAAAAGTTTTTAAAAAAACACAAGAAGTTGGAATTTAATTTTTATTAGCATGAATTATTTGTATATATTATTTGATATCATAGGACTATCTACATGCAGAATGCCCTGATCTAGTTCAATCAGCCCCCATTTCAATCTCCTACTCTTGCCAATGTATACAAATCACTATTCTGCTTTCAGATTAACTGATTTATAGCTTCCACATACAAGAACTTTATGTTGTTCTTGTATTTCTCTGTTGAATTTATTTCACTTAACATAATGCAGTTTAATTCATCAATGTTGCTGTACTGACATAAATGCAATCTCTATGTCTGAATAAAACCCCATTGTAAGATATGCTGAAGGTTACCAAGGCGGATTCTATATCTCAGCTATTGTGAATAGTTTCATGATCAAAATAGGCATGCTGATGTTTCTTTGGTGTGCTGATTTTATTCGTTTTGGATGTACATCCAGAAGTGAAATGGGGAAACAACACTGTGAGTATACTTATAGTTATTTCAGAAAGCTCTATAGTTTTCACCATAGGCTTGTACTAACTTACACTCCCACCATCAGTACATAGGAATTATTTTTGTCTACTTCCTGGCTATTATTTTCTAATCTTTTAAGTAATAGCCATTTAAACTGGCTACATGAGACAATATTATACTTGCACACACAGGAAAACAAGTTGTTTCTCCTGTGTAAAGCAGTTTGCTAATACAAGTTGAACTTTCTAATGAGGATTGTAGAAATTCTGTGTATCTATGCACACATTAGGTTAAATACATACAACTTGAAAACCTGAACAAGAAATGTTGCCAAAATGATTTTAGTGTACTTGTTAATGTCACAAAGAAAAGTGGTAATATTCACAAAAAGAAATATACAGAACACATCCAATGTCAGAATACCCAGGCCATATGATACTCCATGATAACCAAAATTATGAATTGAATTATTGAAATAAATACATTAAAATCCATCCCATTGGTGATTGAAACAAGAAAGTAGTGAAATGTTGATTTTATGATGAAAAATATATAAGGTTTAGCAACTCATAATAAACTCCAGATAGTCTACATACAAATGTATGCTTGTATTATAGCAATCTTATCAAGAATGATACAAAACACTCATTTATTAGCAGTTATGTTGGCATGAATTGCCAGCAAGAAGAGGGAGAATAGAAATAGGAAGCTACCAAGCAGGGTTTAAATTCTGTACACATTTTTTTGGCAATACTTGTATTGAAACTGACATAACCTTTGAACTGTATTCCAGCATATATAAATCCTCAGTGTATGAAGGAGTACTGTTCCAGGAAAACGTGTGTAAGTAGGATTCATTCATAAAGTGGCAAAGTGCATCTTACACAGTACATCTGTGAGTTTTATACAGTACATTTGTGAAAATTTGCAACTTGAATGTATCTCTCTATAAATTTATATAGATATATAGGAGACATATATATTTAGTTTTGAGACACAGTCTTCCTAACTTGGACTCAGTGTTGAAATCTTCTTGCCTGGACTCCCAAGACTGTGAAAAAAGGTTTGTACCCCCATACTCACCTTCAAATCTGTATAAAATTTGTCTTGGAAATATCCTGAACACATAAGTAAGAATTAGTAGACCTGGATGCTTTGTATACGAACTTTTGTGTTACTTTAGACACACGTTAGTATATTTGTACTATACTGTATCATACTTTGGTATAAAAATAGTAAATTTAATGAGTGCTGTGGCCAATATAAATTTTAACATGCTCCAGAGAAACAGAAAATCACATTATGAATGTACAGCATTTTTTTCTTTACCATAGGACTTAAAATGTGAGGTTTGAAAGTTTTAAGTGGTAATTCATTACACTTACAAAAATCACACAGTGAAAACAGTTTAAGTGCCAGAGAAGGTGATTGTTTTCTCAGTGTGTAGCAGGGAGTAAGAAAAAATTAAACAGCTGAAACAATTTGCATTCTGATGGATAATTCAGATAATTAGGCACACACATTTATATAAGAAGTATGTTTTTAAAGAATAAAGTTATTGTGATGTGTTTGTGTGATTTTTGGTTAAAATAATCATTTGAATGTAGATATAAGCTTTCATAAAGTACAAATTATGACAAAGTAAAAAAGAAAATGAGGAGAAGAGAATGATACTGAGATAGTGTCTTTTAAGTTTCTAAGAATGGAAGCTTTATCTCTTTAAGGACAAATTTCTGTTGGGGGAGGCTTGAATTTCTGAGGTGCTAAGGTTAAGCTGATCTTGTGAGGATACAGTGCAAGAATGCTAAGTGAAGGAAAAACTCGCTGGAATCCTCTGTGTTAGTCTTTCAGCCTTTTTGACGGACATACCCTTTAGAGAGGAAATTTTAATTTTATCTTATACTCCACCGTCCTGTTCCTTTATTGGCCAGAAGATGTTTCTGAGTAACAAAATTCTTATCTTAAAACTTGGGAACAAGGACCAATGTGGCAAATCACAACTTAGCACACATGCTATACAACTGTCTAAAAATAATTTATCATTTAAGAAAGATGTCACATTAAGTATGGAAAATCTTGCTGTACTAGAAACATCTCAGCAAAATACAGTTATCATGTACAACAAAGGTATTTTACAAGAAAATCTGTGCAACTACTAGATTCTGAAAAAAAACATTATGTCAGTAAACAACACAATTAACATTGTGTACCATGTGAAATATCAGTGATTTGGTTTTCTTTGAACATGGAAATGTTATACATTCTATTTACTGAAGATGTAAAATGAATTCCTGAAATGCTGTTAATTGTAGTAACAAATTTTAGTTTGTCCTGATTGAATCTTTAAGCAATATCAACATAAATTTAATTCTCAGTGATTTGGCCTCATTCTTAAAATGTGTTTAAATATATAATATGTGAGAACAGTTCCAAAGTATGTCTATAAATCCATTAATGTTGATTCAATAAATATTGAAAGCATGTTCATGCTGTGTGCTGAGAAGTGACAGTCTCATTATTTGCTGAGCTATAAATGTATGAAATATATTTGATTCTTCTCACTGTCCCTAGGTGCAATAGAAAAAAATACTCTCTAAAATAAATTCCAGAGAGTTTCCAAATGACACTCAGGAGGTACTGGATGCAACTGCTATTTCACACAGGTAAATCAGAAAGAGTTTTAGAAAAGAGAAAAGATTACGCAAACACTAAAATTTATAAACTACTTGATCTTTGACAAAGGGTTTTGAAATATATATTGGATAGAAGATAGCTACTTTAACAAGTGGTGTGAAAACTGGCTGTCCATAAGTAAAACACTGGATCTGAATCTTTGTGTTCACCATATACTAAATTAAAATCAAAGTAGATCAAGATCTAAACATTAAAACAGAAACACTGAGCCTGCTGTAAGACAACATAAGTAAAAGTTTGAAATCATAGATGTGGGCAAGGATTTTCTGAACAGAACCCTGGTTACATAAGAAATAGCTCATAAAATAAAAAAAAAAATAGGTCTGAGAATCAACTAATAGGGGACTTCCAGAAAAACATGGCAGATAGATAGCAGCAGCTTCGGAAGCTCTTTGAGAGACCGAACTTGAAATCCAGGAATGGTGGCTGGCAGGAAGTCCTAGGCAAGGGGGGATTTTCTTTGCTGACCCAGGAATGAACTTAATTAAGAGAAACCAACTGGAAATGCAATCCCAGTGATACAGCAGGAACAGATAAAGTCTTAGCACAGAAGCTGGACCCTGCACCAATGGAAACTGAGATTTGAATTTCCTGCAACCGTTGATGTGTCCCGGTCAGCACAGCGGGGAGAGAGGCATGATGGCTCTGAGAGGGCGAAGCGTTGAATGGAGTTGGGAGTGGGACTGGCCGGGTGCCCTACATCGACCTGCAGTGAGTGAGCAGATCAGGGACCCTTCCGTAGAGAAGGAGGCTTCAGCAGAGGACATACTCAGGCAGGGCAGACTACCTGGTACAAGATGCTGCAGTGACTTCAGTCACATATCCGCCTCTCAAGCAGGACTGGTGGGGAGTGCCTGGCCTGCATAACACCACTGGCTGAGACCCAGTAGGCTAGCCCAACCCAAGTCCCAGCACCTAGAGGTGCACCCTAGCAGTGAAGGTTTTGTAGGTTGACCTGGAGGGGTTGCCCGACATAGACTGCCCAGTCTATATCTCCCTGGTGTGCTGCGGTGGGCGGCAACACCTAGCTGGCCCAATTTAAACAGACTGTGGCCAACAGGGAAGGAAGCTGGGCCTCCTATATACACTTATATATAAGGAACAAAGAATATGGGGAAAGGGAACAACAAGAAAGGGTCCTCAGCCCCCATTCCTGAGAAACATGCAATAGCAGACAGGGCACCAATAGAGATAAAGCACTATCTCCAGAGCCTCATAGATGAGTTCAGGAATCAAGTTATTACTGACCTGTAGCAAGACATATGCAGAATAGTTAAGAGAAATGCTAAGCACTGCCCAAGAAAAAAACAGATGTTGGAATGGAAGAACAGGAAGAAGGAGGAGAATCATTTGATGGAGAAAATAGAGAAAACATAGAATATGTGAAGCAGGTTCAAAGAGATTACCAGGAAACTAAAAACTCTATCAAAAACTGGAATAACAGCTTGAAAGAAACTAAGGATAGATTATCTGAACTGGAGGGCAGATTTGTATTATGGGAGCATGAAATGAAAAACTTCTTAAAAACAAAAAAAAAAAAAAAAAAAAAAAAAAAAACCAAACAGAAACAATACAAAAGCTAGAAGATGATAAGAGGATCTATAACTTAAAAATTAAGAACATAAAACAACAAGTGGGGACACAAACAAATGGACTACAAAAGCTATTCACAGAAATAATCCAAGAGAATTTCCCTAATTTAGCAAATGGTAAAGATACTCAGATATATGAGGCATACAGGATTCCAGCCACCTACAACCCAAACAGAGCTACATCCAGGCATATAATAATCAAAATTCTAGAAATACAATATAAGAACAGAATATTAAAAGCCATCAGAGACAAGAAACAGATCACTTACAAGGGAACACCCATCAGAATTACAGCAGACTTCTTGGCACAAACCTTCAAATCATGAAGAGCGTGGGGGGAAATAATTCAAGCTTTGAAAGATAATAACCTCCAGCCAAAGTTGATATATCCTGCACAACTGTCCCTAGAAGTTGATGGAAAAACAAGGTGCTTCCAGGATATAGAGGAACTAGGGGAATTTGCAACCACCAATTCAACTCTACAGAGAATACTGCAGGATAGTCTAAAAAAGGAAAATACCAAGATTCCAGAAATAGTGGCAATGAGGCCACAAGGAATGGAGCATAAAACAAAATGAAGAAGACAAACTGACAACAAATGACAGAAAAAGAGCTCAACAGAAATGAGGCAGAAAAGATCGGATGGTAGGAAAAGCTATTTTGGAGAAAACAAAACATCATAATAGCTAGTGCTGATTTAGTATCATCTTGTTTTGAAGTCCCATCAAACTTGTATTATTCTGTCTCCATCGGTCTTAAAAGGTTGTATCTTATTGGATTTTATTGTATATGATAATATAAGCAAAAACTTTTATAGACAAGGAGATTATACATAAATCATTGTTCATTTTCTGTTAATTGGTTCTAGATACCCTGTAATAATGTCATTCTCTTGAATGGTTTTATAGTGTCTTGATATGTTTGGCGCTACAATATATGAAGTTATACTCAAAGATTTCAAGGAAAGAGACACTATGGTAACTATTTTTATGTCAGGATATCTTGTGGTGAAACACTATTTTGCTTAAATGGTTATGTTTTGACCTGTGCTGTTCTGTTGCTATGCTCTCTTTTATCTCAATCCATTTTTTTGAATTATTTAAATTTTTCTTTTTCTTTTTTAAGGTAAAAATAAATTTAAAAAGCAGGATGCATTATAGTAATCTACTTTGATTTCCTATTAACTTGATTTGAAATCCTGTATTGCCCTCACCATCTTGTTTTGACTGATTTTCCTCTGCTTTGCTTGATAGTACCAAGTTCGAAACTATAGGCATAACTGTGAAGACAATAAGAATCATTATGATGCCCATTCTGGTTGACTATTATTTTCTTTTAAAATCCTGTAATGTCTCCAATGCTTTGGTTTTATTCTTTACTGTTTAGTTCAATTTTATTATAACTGCCAATTCTTCTTAAAATAGCCAGAGGCAGTATGGTAACCATTGTTGATCACCTTATATTTTGTTTTTACATTATCTACTATATCCATCCTTTTGATTTGACTGACTCTGTTCTGATATGTCGCATTTGGTTTTACTCTCTTCAGAAAAAGTAATAAGAACTGTGGGAGTAATAAAACCCAAAATGTGTAATTGTCGTTGTACAAAAGAAAAGAAAAGAAAGTGCTCTAAAGGTTATAACTGCATATATGTTTAAGTGTATAAGATAGATAACTATATTACTGAGTGTTTTTTGGATCATTGAACAAAATTGTTTGCACTCTCACTGTTTGAAAGTCTTTTTTATAGGCTTCAATTTTGTAACTTGAACAACTATTTCTAAGACAAGAATATGTAATCTGTTAACTAGTGATTTCTTATTGTTTATTTTTTAAATTTCGTATTACTTGTACCCTTTTTCTGTTTTTTTTTTTCTTTTTAGCCTTACATTAAAAAAAAGAATCAACTAATGGGATCATTTCAAACAAAAAAATCTTCTTCATAGCAAAATAAACAACCATCCAAACAAAAATATAACATACTGATTGCAAAAAATTGCCAGGGATTGCTGATAAAGAAAATGCATATATAGAGTATATAAAATATTCATAACAATGAGACATATGAAAATAGAAGAAATGGACAAGTGAAATGAATAAACATTTAATAGAAGATATGCAAATAGCTAATAAATATATGAAAAAACTGCAACAGCAATGGCTGTTAGACAAATATAAATTTAAAAAATACTGAATTTACATCTTACCCAGAAAGAATAGCCATGATCAAGAAATCAAATAACAACAAATGCTGGAGAAGCTACTGGGAAAAAAGGGACATATCCACATTTTTGATGAGAATATAAACTAGTACAACCAGTATGAAAATCAGTGTGGATATTTCCAAAAAAAATATGAAACTAGCAACTCCATTTGGTACAGTTATTCCCTTTCTAGATATCTTCTCAAAAGATTTAAAGATACTATAATACAGTGATATATAAATATTCCTTTTTAGCCACATAATTTTAATAGATAAATTTTAGAAGAGGCCTATATGTCCTTCCACACATGAATGGATTAAAAATGTGATATTCACGTACAATGGAATGCTACTTGACCATGAGCAAGTTGTAGGAAAATGAAGGCAACTTGAATCCATATTTTTAAATGAAGTAAATCAGACACAAAAGCTTAAATAGTGCATGGTTTCTTGCATATGAAAACCACAAATTTTGAACAGCAAAATAAATTATACCTAATAAGAAACAGGGCGCTCTTCTCTGAGGGAAAAAGTATAAAGTGATAAAGGAAGAGGTAGAAAAAAGCATGATAAAAACCAATTAAGATATATCATGTACAAGTACATGGCTGCACTAATGGCAAGGCATAGAAGATATCTACGGCAAATATGTACAGCAAATGATACAGGGCTCAAAAGATGAGTGGAGTGGAAGGGAAAGAGAATGAAAGAAAAAGAGATGAAAAGGGAACTAAAATGCGTTATTTATAATACTAGTATCACACAAGGAACATAAGCATGTACTATGCACATGTCCTATTAAAAAATGAGCAGTGTTTATAAAGACTTAGAAATCGTAGGTAGGTCAGTGGTCATTTGCGGAAGTGTGACATGACTGTACTCTGAGGGATCCTTGCTTGAATCAGGAAGTCTAAAAAGTGAAGTCTGTTGTTAGTCAGGAGGTAAATGAAGGAAAGTATTATTTAGATCAAGTTTCTTCTGTGCTTTTTATCAAGTGATGGAGGAGATCTTGAGGAAGTGTAAACAGTGAAAAAAGATCAAATGGAAAAATATAATCAGAGTATCCATGAGAAGTCTTCAAAATGTATTTAAAAGATCAAGATTGACATATGGGAGAATAAGCTGCGCTGTAACTTTATTAGGGACCTGGGAAGATAAATGATGCTGAAGAGTGATTCCTGATATTATGAAAGTATAAGTTAATTTGGAGAATATTGTAAAGAAAACAATCAATATGACATCAATTTATTAAATTTTCTGAATGAGATGATATAATATATCAAATTTTTGATGTCAGAGATTACTGACATCTACAGAGATAAGAAATGGGTACTAGTAAGTTGATTTTGTTCTGCATAGATTTTTTCCAAATAATATCTGGTCACTAGATTAATTTATTGGATATTGATACATATCCTGCTATAAAACTTAGGCTATGACAGGGATCTATGTACAGGTTTGAAATCAATGGTATTACCCTGGGATGATTATGAAATGAGAAACTAATGAAGTCCTCGACAAAAACAGGCAGAAAAACAATATACATACATTGACTAAAAGTATAAAAACCAACACCTGATGCAATTGGTCTAATCAACCATATATTTAATTTTTCTTTACACATAACACATCTTTGAGAATAATGAAATTCACCATCAAAAATAGGAAACTATCACTGTCCATTAAATAGTTTTGCCAAATATTGTTTCCCAATATTTAACATAAATTGAAGATTTTTATATTAAAATTTATGTCATTCTAAAATATATTGCGATTAAGTTTATATCAAATCTCAAACTGTGCTCATGGGATCTCTTCATTCACCATAACTAAATGGTATGCAAAAGAAGAAATTTTTGAGTAATTTATTCCTCAATTAAATGATATGTTCCAGGACCAGAGATATAGGTCAGTGGCATGGTATCTACCTGGTAAGTGTGAGTCCTGTATTAGATTCCAGTAACAAAAATAAACAAACAATAAATGATATAGTAAAATAAAATTTGTCAACATTTATTTTGTTCTGTGTACACAAAACAACTGGAAAACTGCAAGGTTCTATAATTTAAATAATTATTTTCTTCTTGCACCTTATATTGATATATATATATATATATATATATATATATATATATATATATATAAAACCTACACCCTAAAAATATGTGAAGATGCTACCAGGCATATAACAATATGAACATAATAAAGGTAAAACTCTTTTCAAAAATGAAAGTGACAGCACAAAATGCCTCCAGGCACAAATTTCTTTGCTACCTGATTAGAGAGAAATAAAAGAGACATTTTCATTGCAGAGAACACACTATGTTCTAGGGTGTGGGGATTGACAGGTAATTTTCAACTTTAATCTGATTCATGTATAAAATGAGTTAATTGCCAAAAGCTTTGGACATATAAAGACAGATAATTGAAAAACTCACATATATTCATACAAAATGAGAGTATTTATTTTTGTTTTTATTTTAGAATATCTTTCCCCGTATGTTTCTTTGTGGTTCTAATTGGTTTTTATCAATGTTTCAAGCACTTGTTGAAATATAAATTGCATACCGAGACTTATATACTCATTTCAGAGCTCAAAGGTTTTTTTTTTTTTTTTCAGATAATCAGAAAAAATCCAGAAAAGACATGAAACATCAACCTCATCTAAGAATTTCCCTTCAAATTATCTTCACAACGCCCAACTACTTCCAGGGTCATACTTGTTTTGAACTTTAAAAGTAGCTCAGCTTGTTTATATGGCTAGAGTTTACATATGAATATCCGTGTAAATGCTTTGGTCTTTTCTCCTAAGTATGTTGTCCAAGAAATTCCTCTACAACATTTAGTTTAATTATTACTTATTTATTTTCAGTGCAGCACACTATAGCATTGTATCAATATTGTGCTGTATCTTCATCCATTCTACTGCTGACAGATAGTGCAATCTTTTCCCACCTGGGTCTTTCATGAAGTGTGATGCTATCTGACTTATTCCTGAAAGTATAAAAACATTTTCACTGCATGCATCACCACCAGATTTAAGGGAAAAGAAACAAAAGGGAAACAGAAGGGAGAAAATGTGAAAATGATCATGTAGTTTATGTGCCGGTACATATATGCCAAAAATAAAAGTCACTATTCTCTATAACTAATATGCACTACAAACATTGTATAAAGAAAACTTATGGTATTTCTTCCTTATGAAAGATGAGAGTTTGAATTGAGTTACCTTTAACTCTTAGATGAAAGATATGAGTCAAGACTATTGTGGTGGATTGATAACTGGTGGTGAACTTGTAGCACCACCTGACCTGAACCACATGGTGCTGAGTATGAATGGTTGACCTGAAGATTGTTGCCAACAACAGAGGAAGGAGAACTGGAGAGAAAGAAGCATTGTGCTGTGTTTTGGGTTCTTCTGTTGCTGTGGGTTTACTTGGAGGAACTTGTTGAGCTTCTTTCTTGATATGAATTTGTTTTCATCAAAGGAGCTTGGGACCTTGTTGTCACTGAGAAAAGCTGTGGTTCACTTTGGGGGACCTCTGGTCCCTACTTTAAGCATCACTTCCTGGCTCTAGAGGAGAAGCTATGTGCTGTTCAATCATGAGAAGTTTGTCATGTTGACTTCCCGGTATGAGCTTGGTTGTTCTCACTGTTGGAAGATCTCAGGACCTTGTTGTCACTGAGGATGGCTGTGGTAATTTTTGGAGGAATTCTGGTCCTTATTTTGAGTGACACTTTTTGGCTCCACTAAACAACACTTAGTTTACTGGCTCAGATGCATCATCTTGCTTACACAGACTTTCTAGCTTCTACCACTGACCTTTGGGCTTTCCCAGTGCAGATCCATGAAACAGACTTTCATGAGACATTGTGGTGCAATCTTGGCCTCTAATTGGACTCATGGGGGACATTGTCATGGATTGTAGCTCTTCACCTGGACTTATGCAGTATGTTGCCATAGAATTGAGTCCCTCAGCTGGATTCTTTAGAGTCTTTAGTGTGTGGATATATTTCCTGCAGTATTTGTGCTTGACTTTTTGGATGTTTATTACAAAATAATTCCATAAATTATGTGTCCTGTATTAAATTGCTTTCCTTATAAACACTGACTACAAGAAATATTCACTAAAACTCATGAAAAATACAAAAGAACATGGATATCTTTGTGTAATCAAACATTTTTCCAAGAATCACAAGATAACAGGAATAAAGAGAACCGAGGTAGAACACAGAGCAAATGTGAAACTTCGACTGATTTGGTCAGCAGCTGTTTGCAACACCACCCAGAATTTCTGTTTCCTGTATAATTCTTCCTCTTTGAGAATAGGGGCTATAATCACACAAAATATTATTTTCATGATTATGCTCTTTTACTTGGAAAAAGAAAAGAGATTGATATTTTCAAATTGTCCCCAATCTGAACTGACCCTAATATGAATTTTAACTAATCAAAAATTTTTATTGTTTTCAACAGCAGCTACCCAGTGATTTGAGAAGGATAAAGGAGAGCTAAGTATCCAAAAGACTCACTGCTGTGAGGAACTTCTTTTAGCTGAGAGGTAGCCTACACATTTTGCAAGTTTAGACTATAGAACCATGAGAATGTAAATGTTGCCAACACTCTAAGTAAATTTGAAAAAGACTCTTACTGCAAATGAAAATTAAACTTAGTCCATACTATGACTTGGCCCTGTGAAGTCTAAATAGATGATCAAGGCAAACCATGCTTGATACACATAGTCTGCTACAGAGAAATAGAATGCTGATATAGACTTCACTGTAAGAAATGGAATGGTAAAGCCAAGTTCCGTGGCACATGCCTGTAGTTCAGCACTTGGGAGGCTGAGTCAGGAGGGTCACATGATTTTTTAAGTCAGCCTGGGCTACACAGTGGGTTCAAGGATGCTGGAAGCCAGGCTATGCAAGGGTTAAATTGCTGACCATAAAGGGACCTTTAACTCTGTTGGAAAAGCTCATGTTTATGGGGCTCTGAAGTCAAGATAATACCACAGCTGAGGCAGCTGCTGACATTCCCTGTAAAACTGCCTATATGAAAGATCGAACAGTACTGTTAATTGGCCTGATTTACTGCCTTTGCTTCTCAAGGCCCTGGCATTTTCATGGGCTTTTGCCTGTAATGTGCCTTCTTCTTAGTACAACCCCCAATATCTGTGAGAACCCAGTAAATATGGTGATCCTAAAGAGTCCTTGTCTTTACTCCCAGAGAGACTTTACTCCTGACAGAGTTCTGACCTTCCAGGACTCCCCAAAAACCACACCACTTGTCTTGTCTATTTACGACTTTGCTGTAACTTGCTTTAGGAGATGGAAGGCTTGGTTAAGTCCCTAGCACAAGACCAGTCTGAATCACACAGTGAAACACTGACTCAAAAAGAATAAATGAAAGAAAGAAAGAAAGAATTAATTGGAATGTTGCTACAACAAATATCTTAAATGCTATACTAATTTTGAGATGCAGCAATGAACTCACAGAAAAAAATCATTTGAGAAACATTTAGCAGAATCCTGGATATTGAGAGTATCAAAGATTCTGAAAGAAATGAGGAATGTGCTGATGTGGAACTAAAGGAGTTGAGATCTCTGCTAATATAGTTGAAAAATCTTAGCAAAATCGTCACCTGTTGTTTGGTTTCCCATGCAAAGAGAAAGGAAAGGGGTGGGGGAGAAATAGAGAGAGAGAACAGGAAGAAGGAAAACAGGTCTTTATTGAGAGCACTGGAGGGCTGCTGAAGAAACACAGGCAGCCTTCAGAAACTTCAGAAATAATCATAGACTTTTTACCTGGAATCTTAACAGGGGAGGAGTTTAAGGGATGGGAAGAATGATGCACTGATAGCTCGTAGGAGGAGCTTCTGCACATGCCCAAAGAGTGGAAGGTTTGGCTTGTGGGCTTGTGAAAAGAACACAGAGGGGACACTCTACAGTACCAAAGGGAGTTCCTACATGAGGAAAAATCTACCACCTATGTTTTTCTGGAAAGATAAATTATTAAAGTATTGATTTGAAAGATAGCTCTAAGATGTTGTGTTAAAGATGCTTTATGATTTATCCTTGCTGATTACTACAAGATGTAAAAAGGAGATAAATTGAAGAAAGATGTGTTAAATTTAAAGGAAAGAGGGCTGAATTTTTTAAAATGTCAGCCTATCAAAAAAGCAGTAGATGGTGTCATTTAGCAATGGCTGCAAAACATGGTATAGAGAACCAAGCTGTGGTGCTATACTATGTCTACTAAAATTTCAGAAAGATGAAAAGAGGTCATGTTGGCAACATCTTCTGAGAGGATTAAGTGTGAACAATGAGTAAAGTGAAGGTCCTAGGAAGTTTAATAACATTTTCTCTTAGCTGTCTCAGCTTGAGCTGAAATACAGAAAAGGTTAGTATGAAGGATTTGTGGTTGTGGTATTTGCCTAGTGAATGAAATACTCTGAACTCTGGGAACATTTACAGATTTCTTAAGAAAATTGTTCCAAGCAGAACTACTCTAGGTTTGGAATGAAAAGAAAAGAGAGAGAATTTGCAATGAAATAAAACTGACAATCACTGACAATTATACTGGTTGAACGGAGCTTGGAAATACATATTATTTTTTATGAAAAGAGAACATTGACCTAGAGTTAGAACAAGGAACCCAGAGATGGAACCAAATCATGGAAGATAATTTCCAGATCCTGAATTTCATCAAGAAAAATGCAACATTTGTTCTCAAGGAGTTCAGAACTATATTGGTCAAGAGACTAATTATACTTTAGATTTTCTCTTTTCTTTCTATAAAATTCTTGACTCTTACCTTATTCTTGTCTCACCATCATTCATTAGAAGTTGTAAGAGGCCTTAGATTTTCTAACAGATGAAACATAATTGTGTCCATGATCTGGACTTAGATTTTTTTTAGATGACAGAATTTGCCCTGTTGGATAATGCTATAAGGAGGGCACCTTGAAAGCTGTTTAAGAGGGTCAAATATATTAGAAATTTGAGGAAAACAGAATATAGGACCATAAGATGGTCTTTGATAGGATGCTAGATACTGCTGTTTCCTGATTTTTTTCATATGTCTTCCTTGAATGGTGCTCACATTTGATTGCAAGCAATATTTCCTATATAGAGAACAGACATTTTATACTCCCTCCGGTAATTTGTCCATGTAATAAGCAAAAAGATTATTAATTTGAACATGCCTAGCCATGCTTCCCTTATAAGACAGCTTAGTTTTCAGAGATATTTTTGTTGGCTTTGAAGGAACAAATGTTCATTCAATAAACTTTACATGAGGAGGGATCCCATGTAGGATTTGAAATTTTTATTATGTCACTTATAGCCCTGAACGATATCAACATACTTTCAAGAGATAGCCCAGGCTCAATATAAATCAACAACAACAATAAATATCAAACCAATGACAACAAAACAAACAAACAAGCAATGACCCAAACCTAGACCACAATTATAGCACACTTAGGTACTGAGTAAATAGTAGTGTAGATGTATTTGCCTCCATCCTCAGAAAAAATAATGTTTTTTAAAGATACAAGATGCATGGTAATCTGTTAGGCTGCAAAACCTATTACAATCTAGATATGAAAAAAGAAGTAGAACTTAAAATCCTTTTCCATTGGAAAGTAAGTAAAGGAAATTTCTAGTCAAAGGAAATGTCTCACTCAAAGATATATGAAACAACAGGATATTATATAAATTGTGATTATTTCAGTATGGATCTAAAGTCAAATGGTACTGCAACAGCAATGCTGACAATATCTCAGAGATTTTCAGCAAAAAATGTTTTCTTCAGAAAAATATTTCAATTCATACTAATATCATCAAGTAAGTTCTACCCTTCTCTCCATTTTGTAGAGGAAGTAATGGAAGTAGAGAGAGATTTTACACAGTTCCCCAATTTCCCAAAGGCTAAAAGTTTTATATGAATATTTATATATTATATATATATATATATATATATATATATATATATAATACAGATAGCTAGTCTTCAGAGCTATAAAGTTCTTACTATAAAAAAGACAATCAAGAGACAGAGTTTCACAGCATTCATTAACAAAAATGATTTATCTGATTTACTCTTTATACTAGGATCTTATAGAAATACCTCCCAAAATTGAACAACAAAGAAAGATCAGTAAAAATTTCATAGTTAGGTAGACAGTTTTAGAATATTTTTCACACACTAGAAATATATGAAAGTGAGCGTTTCTGAGAAAATTTAAAGTTTTATGACTATCATATGTTAGACAAGCATAAAATGATTAGATAATGGTGATAAATAAAGAGAAAACAAATGGGGTTTTGTGATTTACATAGATGCCTTATGTCATTTTGAATTATGAAAACATTTTAAAAGTCACATTATATTTCACATTATTGTTAATGTTTAAGTAATATGTTCCAATGTTGCAAATTTTGTTTGCAGAGAAAACTCTAAGCATTTGCAAGTCATGATACAATTGTATGTATTATAGGATAAACAAAGGATAAACCAAAACATCATTAAATTGTCCTAACTATTGATCAGTCATCATGTGTTTATGAGTCAAGTATAAAAATGAGTTTTAAAATAATTTACAGGCAATATATTGCAATGTGTAAAAATGAGCAAGTCATACCTTTTTATTGATTATATAATTTTAACCTACAATAATGTTTAATCATAAGGAAGAAAATTTAAGGAAATATCCTAAACTGTAGTCACAGTAGGACACACATACCTACATTCTCCCCTCTTTTCTTAAGATAGCTGGGATTTATAGCAATAAAAACAATTGAAACAACTTAAACTTGTTTCTGTTTATCTTCTTTCCTAAGTAATCTTAGATTTATATTAACATACTTTTAAACTATGTCTACACATACATGTCAGAACATATCAACTACTGAGAGCAATGGATATGGAATAATTTTGTCAATTCAGTACAATCTATATGTGTTACTTGATTTTGAACTTTTGTGTTTGGTTTAAAATTTGTATCTAATGATATCCACATGCTCTCTGTCTCTGTCTCTCTCTGTCTCTCTCTCTCTCTGTCTGTCTCTGTCTCTGTCTCTCTCCTTTGTATCTCTATCTCTATCTCTCCTCACTTCTCTCTCTGTTTCTTTCATTTTACATACTCTTCTCAATGACAGGGGTACTGCTTTTTAAATCACAGTTTTGGTATTTTTATTCCAGTTATCATCCTACCTTAAATTCATGTTTAACACATGCAGAGTATTATCATACACTCACAGAGAAATACAGGGTTTTTTTTTTTTTTTGTAAACTTTAAGAATATCTTTGTGCTAGAGATTTTAGGTAGACTCCCTGAATCCAGCAGTACTTAGAAAAAAATAACAGAATAATGTACTTTTTCTTTGCTTCTGAAACTGAATAGTGCATTTACCTTTGTAAGTTACAATTTATTTATTTAGCAAGAAATTGCTAGTTATTTTTAAAAAAGCAATCCTCACATTTTTATTTAATCTTTAAAGTTGTATATATTCCACAAATTCAAAAGCCTTCTAATATTATTTGACAAATCTTATTGATTTTAACAGAAGAATGGAACTGTAGCATTGTAAATATCTTGTTCCCTTTCAGAAACAGGCAGCTCTGTCACTTTCAACATTTCCCTAGCTTTGTCCATGAGAATGGCTATTCTTTTATAAATATTTCTGTAAAATATCAAAACTTTACACAGTTGGTGTAAATAGTGTAGTACAAATATTGAAGTTTATAGTTTGTGAGTGCAGAAATGTAACCAATGACACAAAGATTGATCTACTGACACTACGCCACTCGCGTCTCTCTCATGGCATCTGAAGTGTGGTGGAGAATTTCCCTTACATACAATGGAGGGTAGGGTTAGAAATTCATTGTGCTCTGCTTTTCCAAAACAGTTCCCTAAGTACCCACTTGATTTACTCAAGTGGGTTCATCACTAGAACCAACTGGAATTCAGGACCTCAGTTGGGCCCAAAAGTAACATGTGTGATATGCATATAATTACAATATTTTGTCTGTTACTTGATGTTCTAGATGTTATGTTCATGAAGCATTTCTTTGTGCATTCATAATAAATGGATTTTAGTGTGTATGAAAATGGATTTTTGATTTAAGCATATGTTTAGACAACTAGTATGATTCAAATGAATCAAAATAGTATATGTCTCACAGTATTTTTATAATAACCCCATTTTCATCAAGATCCAGTTATTTATTCAGTGATGGCACATTTTATTTAATTTGAATTTATGAAGTTATATGATTAAATACAACAATAATATCTCAAAAGAAAACAAAATACTTCTTAAACAAAGCACAGATTCTAAACAAAGAATGTCGATAGTCTGATGATGTAAAAAGCTACTTTTGTATATTTGTTAATCTGGGAATGTAATTTACTACAGTATTATCTCTGAGAGTTCTTGCAATTGTGACACAAGTGTACATGTTTTATTTCATCGATCAGTGCTCTACACACATTGTAAACTAATTTATAAGAAATGTTAAATTTACTATTCAAGGATACATATTTGCTCTTTGTGTTTCCTGTTAAGTTAGGAATTTGTAACATTAGCATATGGCTCCCTGGGTCCCAGGAAGTGATCTATGACTGTTAGCATTAATCAGATGGTTAGACAGCACTTCAGCTCTTACTTCAGGCCTAGTGACTGAGAATTTAAATTTTCGTAGTTAAAGGAAGGCATTGAAAGTGTTGATGGTGCGGGGATATATTTGCCACTTCTAATTATTCTTTAAATTTTTTTTATAACATCTGTATCTACCTAAACCATTCCACAGTTTTATTCATATTACTTGACCCTGGTTTCAAGAAGATTGCTTTTTATTTGGGTCATTCTAAACTAAAATGTCAAACTAAATCCATTCTAAGGTGATGAAGATAAAGAAAGAAGAGGAAAGGAATAGAAAGAAAAATCAAATTACACTCAAAAACTCCTGAACAGCTCAACAATTCATCAACTTAAAAAGCATACTTTCTTTTTGCTATTTGATTTGTATTTGCAACCTTCAGTCTGACCATATCTGAAGGAAAAAACTCATGAGTGTGTACGATCTTTGATTGATGTTCACTGCTACAGTAGACAGGCCATTACAAAACACTGCCCAGCACTTAGGGTCTTAAAAAACACAGGAAAGTATGAATTATTGCAGACTTTCCTAGAACAAAATGCACCAGAGTACAACATAAGTAAACCATGGTTCAATGGCTTTCATTCTACCGAAAGAGATTTCGATTGTGATGTGTATGAAATAAAATGCCTTAGATAGACTCACCCATAAAGTCACCCATGGGGTATCATGAGAGGAGGTCAAATGAGGGTCTATGAACACAGTATACTCAGCAACCTGCGAAGTCCTACGTGCTGCAGTACAGTCTGAGTGCAGGGCATGTTTGTGGCTTTGCTAGGAATGAACTGTAACACCATAGGCAAGATAATCACTCATTTGTTCATTTGTTTGTTTTAAAACTGATTTGTTATTATCCTACGATCAAAATTTCTCCTACTAACATTCTTTGACTCTCTATTATATGAAACCATTCACATACCATACATGGAACATCTATCTGTAGTGACATAAATATGTGCAATGATTCTAATTAAAGTACACATATTGCGTATGTTTCTGCATGGTTGTTTTGTAATGGGAAACTTTCATTTTGTTTCATAGAAAGAACCAGAAAACTCTTTAAAAGAATCCTAATGAAAATACTTTGTATGTATGTTTTGTTAATTGTAAAACAATTAGATTAGAAATCTAATTGAATGTACATTGTCAGTAAAATATATATGTAATATAATATTTAAAATTCATGTCTTAAAATACTTCGTTAATATTTTGATAAAACTGTCCATACCTGGAAACTAGATTTAACCTTAGGATACATATATTAATTGATTCGGTATTTTATCCTATTTGGCTGAATGTATTTTCATGAAAAATATTTTTAAATGAACTATACCATTATAAATTGCTATGATTTCCATGAATAACCAATGATTTATGATTTGAAAATAAATTCCAATTATCTTCAAATGTTAAAATAAGAGTTATAGCTCTTCAAAATAAATAATCTTAATATACTTGGAAAGTCTATAAAAATCAGTGCTGAAGTCTATTCTCATTTAGCATGCTTGTCATAGTTGAGTTGACAGATGTGAATGATCCTTCATTTCAAACACATATAACTTTCCAAGACTGTATACCTTCTTGATTTCTGTAAGTATGTCTTACTTTTCTCTTTTTGGGGGTACTACAAAACCACCTGATATACCATATGGCAATGTGGAATTGATATATTCTCCCATTTAAATTTTTCCCAAGATAATTAAACACTGAATGTACTCATTAAAAAAATAAAATGCAATATATCATTGTTTATAATCTTTTTCTTTAAATACAACAATATGATGTCTCAACAGTTGTTCTGGCTTTTGCAAGTTTAAAGATATGTTCTGTATATACCCTCTCTATATTTCCCTAGAGACACTTAGCATAATTTTCTGTTTGATTTATGCAACAATTTTTTATCATCTGTCTCCATGTTAATCTTTCTTTCCTCAAAATAGCTTCCATAATTCAGGTAGGATCATCTCACAAACTGAAAACTTAATCATGATCTTCATTCTGCTAATATGTTTTAAAAATGGGCTGAATATTTCATATAGCCAGTAATTTCAGTATATTCTGTTTTTAACCTATTTCTCAAATCATTTCTGGATAACTGACAGCATCTATGAGTCAATATTTCAAGCAGAACAGGAACCAATGGGTAAGTATGCTATAGCATTAAGAGAGAAGGCTAGGTAGCCCTTGCAGTAAGCAGAATCTTATTGGTCATTCTGGTCAGCACTCAAATGACCTGCATGCTGGTGGGAAAGTGGCCAGTAAACTCCAGGCTTCAGAAGACTTAGCTGGAAACAAGGAATTCACTGAGATCTATACAGCTTGTACGTGTAACACCCATGAAGAAACTTTCTCTATTTTTATCCAAAGCTTAAGCCTTGGCATGTGGTTGAATTTAAAATTACAGAATGAAGGGAGGAACTTTCAACCAAGTTGAATGTCTAGGCATAAAATGGATATTTCTGGCTGTTTTTAGCCAGATTTACTATGAAAATTGAGAGAAAGCTATGAAAATTTTACAGCTTCACCAGAATGGAACCACTGACAATGTAGGGAACAAGCAGAATGTGGTTGATGAAAACATTATCACTAAGAAGAAACCAAATACTTTGTATCAGCAGTAAATGAAAGATGGTTTGAAGGTACAATATCTGAGGAATTAGCAGACTCTTCCATAGTCAGGTTAAAGAGTGTAAAAGTTTAAATGCTTTGAAAGACTTTGTTGTGAGATGAAATCTCCATGGTTCTCTCATTTTTCAGGAGCACTTAGGAAATGGTTTTCAGAATTCAGGATCAAAGGATTTAGAGACCAGAATAACCATGCTCAAAGAGGGCCAGACAACATCTGAAGCTGGGAGCAGATGTTGGTATCATCCGCACGCACGGTGCTGTTTTTTCAGGCATGCTTACTCCTAAAGTTACTGGCTCATAGGTGCTTTCGCCTGAGAGTCCCAGCATCTTATTCTTGAAAAGGCAGAGCATGAAGCTGTTATTGTGAAGCTGAAAGTTCAGTAGAAACTCTAGGAAGTTGGAGAAACCAGGAAAGTAAAATGCCTGTGGATGGAAATTTCAGGACACTAAGAGAGGTCATGAGGACTGCAATTGGCAGGGCCAAGAGGGCAGGAAATCCTGGAACCTTTGGAACTCATAAGTCATCATGTCCTGCCCGCAGTGCTAGAAATGAAGCTGCAAAGTTTATTGTCTGCACTTATTGCTTTAGGTTTGCTGTGTTTCTGTTCTCTTTTATCGCCGTATTTTTCCCATTTAGAATGGAAATATTGACCATTTGTAATCGTATGTTGGAAGTGCTTGATATTTTTTTAACTTAGTTTTATTGCTACATGTTTGTAGTATGTAATGATGACACTCACCATAGGAAGATTATACATGTACACAGCATATCTTAATTTTATCATCCCATTTATTCATGATTTTCACTGAAACTTACAGTTGAGAGGTTTTAAACCTGAATTTTTCAGGCAATGCTAGACTTGGTAAGATATTGGCAACTTTTAAGATCACCTAAATGCATTTTGAAATTTGTAAAATGAAATGAACATGAACATTGTGAGGTTGTGGGAAAGAACCAGTGTTAGGATTAAAGATAGGCATCACTGTATCAGGTGAATATTCTGGTTCTGGAGTAAAATGTAACCCCAAAGTCTCACATGCTCAAAAATGGTTCCTTGACTGAAGAGACAGGTCACTTGTGGAACGTCCTGGGAGGATACATTTTTGTCTCTGTTTCCACTCTTCTTTCTCTGTTTTTTATCTGCCACAGAGTGTACAGCAACCATCTGGTGTGGCCTTCCACTCTGCCATGCCTGTCTCAGAGTCATTGCCCTGAGTGTTTAGCCATGCCCTTTGCTGGCATGGGCAAACAAGGCTGAAGCTGACTGTTCTTTTATAGTGTGTCATAGTCATTGTTGAAGATAGCTTTTAGCACAACAGAGTCAAACTTCCCAATTTTGTTATCCTTGAAATCAATAAATTCATACTCAATTAGGTAACATCTCTTAGTTCTCAACCATAATCTTACTTTTCTAACACTCATCTGTGGTTCTATTGAACTCAGGTATGACTTCTCTCTTGACACCTTAGATTGTGAATATGAATTTGTAACTACAAGGAGTGCCACTGCTACTGGTTCTCCTTTTCCTTCTTTGTGACAACTCATGTACTAGAGTTTTTGCTAAATCATCAGTTTCTTAAGACTGTTTCTTGAACTTCTAAAGGATTTTGTGTGCTATTATACTACCCTTTGTTTTGTATATCACTGTATGATACTAGTAGTTTCAAATGCACATGCCATTATTTCTCACTTGGCTATGTTCTTTACTTACAGGAAGTCCCTGATTTAAGAACATTAGAGTTGTGAACTTTCACAAGTGTAGTCTGTAAAACTCACATTGTCACCTTAGGAATGAATCCATTTTTAGAATAATTGATCTGGAGCAGAACTTGTGTGTAAATAGGAGACGTACTGTATTCCAGCAACAAGACTTACATTTAGCCCTTCTTTATTTAATAATTCATGAAGAAAAGAATGACAGATTATATAGGGACAAAAACAAGAGAGTAGAGTGCATTTTAATGACTCATCCATTCCCATTTAATTCCCAATCAGAGCTAATAATAAAAATTGACTAGCCATTCATTCTCAATTGATAACTGGTTCCTACTTTCCATGATTATGGATTAAACTTCAATTGTTTACGCATTTGTTTCCAACTTGCTTTGTAAGTTCTTTTTAGGAATAACTTGGGGACCATCTGTCTTATTTATTTTTCTTATTGCTGAGACAAAATACCCAACACCCAAAGTTAAAGGTGTAAAGGTTTATTTAGCTCACATTTTGTAGAAGTTTTAATCTGTAATTGGCTAACTCCATGGCAGGGTGGCTTGGAAAAGGACCGTCACAAAGGAGTACAGTTCATGGCACCAAAAGATACCAAAAGCAGCAAGAAGGAACAGGTTCATGGTTCTTGAAGACAGCAAAGCAACAAGAGACTTAAACAGAGTCTTTCTGCCTTTTTTATACTCTGTCTAGACTATTGGGATTAGTGCAGTGACAGTCCACTCAGTTGAAGTGATTTAACAATCACACACCTTTAATTTCAGCATTGTACCATGAATTAGCCACACACTCCAGCTCTGAAAAAGTTCCACCAATGACCACATGAGGTTTTGGGAGAACTTCTAAACACAAGCCATAACACTCTCCTTTATATAAATCTGTCTTAAAAACAAGATAACGCCCTTTTAGCTCAGCAGCATAAACACCTGGTAAGCGCAAGGTCATGAGCTTGATCCCAGTTAATACTGGAATCACAAATGCACAAAATTTATGATACTTTTTTTTTTTACCTTTTATTCTTCTTTGGAAGCCTTATTGTGATGATTACAGATCTTCATATGCATGCTGATTTCTCTGTAACATCTTCTGTTCCTACCTTGTTTATATTGGCAGCATCATGGTAGAACCACATCAACCATGTTATGCTATTTGTTTTAAGAGCCTTTAGAATTATCTGACATCATACATATATATATATATATATATATATATATATATATATAGTATTGTCTAACTGAAAGTTCAGTGAAAGTGTCCAAAAAGATCATTCTTTAACTTTGCTATTCATTGAAACTCCATTTTCTAGATTATTGTTATATAGTAAACTTAAAGAAGATATTTCTTTTATTGGTTGTATATGACAGGTATCAATGTTAAAGTAGTCAAAATAGTTTTACTTAGAATATATTCATGTGAGAAGAAGATAGATAAGTAGGGATAACACAAATTTTATCCTTTCTTTTAAAAACAATGCCTCCAATGATGGAATTTAACATTATATTTCATCTTTTTCTTTAGCCAGTTTTTTCAGCTATAAAATTTAATATTATATCATTTTTCAATGATCTCTTTCTCACCTGGTTATCAATCACTATTTGCAGCACAATGGACACATTTATTTCTATTTGAGAACAACTCAGAATTAAAAAACAAACTTTAGAGTTCTGTTTTTGATGTTACTTCATCACACACATCAACTAGAAAAATTAACTGAATTTCTAAGTTTCCAGGATTGAGAGTGTAGCTTTTCAGGTCAATTTGAATACACTACAGAGTTCTAAAATTTCAGATATGGAAAATTGGTAGAGGTCCTGTAATTCGTCAAATTTTCAGTGATCTCACGTACAATTGAGATAGTAAATTTACTTCCATATATAACGATTTGAATAAATATATATACAAAAGTGGCAAGCTATTTCCTGAAAAGTGCATACTAATAGTGTATTAAATAAATAATAATCATTATATTTATACCTATAATATGAAACTTGAAGATGTGACATTTTTACTGAAGCATAAGAATTCATATATTTTGGTTACACTGTTTATATATGTCATACAATAGTATAATTTCAATAATAAAGTTAAATGTTAATTCTGGTATGAGATTTTGCACTTTCCTCTTTAGCCTTAAATAAAGAACACCAGAATCAAGTTTCATTGTCTTCTAATATGTGGTATATTAGAGGGGAAAATAATGCAGCAGTGTTTAATTGCTGTAATGAAAACTCAAAAATGTGTTTTAGTAGTAAATTTTTTAGGTGAGATCACTTTAATATGTGAACTGGGCTATTTAGATTCAAATCCTTATTGGCTAACATAAGTATAGCAAAATAAAGAGAGTTGAACCTTTTCAAATGAATCCTATAAGTCTTTTACTTAGCTATGTATGTATCAAACATACTCACCTTGTTTATTAAGCAAATATATTATATCAAATATATCAGTTAAAATATCAAATTTGAAATAACAAATAAAATTCAAAATGTAAAATGCAAATTAGTGAATTACATTGTTTACTTGAAAAGTCATCTCTGTGTCTCTGTCTCTCTCTGTCTCTCTCTGTCTCTCTGTCTCTCTCTCTCTGTGTCTCTCTCTGTCTCTCTGTCTCTGTCTCTGTCTCTCTCTCTCTCTCTCTCTCTCTCTCTCTCTCTCTCTGTCTGTCTCTCCATCTGTCTCTCTTTTTGGTATGGGAATCAAACTCAGGACCTTGTGCTTGCCATGTTCAAGTCATTTCTATGGAGCAGAGAAACTAGAAACAGATGGTATGTGGGCTTTTAAAATAGCTACACTTTTTTTATTATTTGATCATCTCTGTCTCTAAATAACATACATAATTAAGATTTGTGCATGATTCCCTATTATTATTTTAAGTAGTAATTTATTATAGTTTAAAGTATATATTTTAGCTTTGAGCCTTTCCATAAGTAAAATGATTTATAACTTGCAAGACACTTAAGAAATTGAAAATAATATTAATAAAACATTAGCATCTGATCAAAGATTGTCTGAATGATAAGCTATATTTAATGACATACAGTATTATTGAATTCTGAGTAATGTACATAACCTACAGCTGAGACTTTGCAGTTTGGAAAAATATTTTTAAACTTCCATGCCACTAACTTATGAAATGTTTCAATTTGAATAAATGAGTTTACTTGGATGAGTCTTGATTTCTTCATTTTACTGATATTAGTGATTTACTTCATTTTACTGATACTAGCTTATATATTTGATATGAGAATTATACAAACTATAAACACTTATCATACTAATTTTCATAATGAGCATTTTATAGATCAACTTCTATTATTATTTGAATTAATATATTACATTTTTATCTGATTAGTAGGTGCAGAAATTCCTTTCAATTAACCTATGTAGTTATGTAGACATCGTATTTTTAAAAGCAAGCTAATCTTAATTAATTGTGCCAAACATGTTAGCATAACTAATTAAAGATTGCAATGAAAACATCCCCATAAATTATACTTTAATACCCAAAATAGAATAGTGGTGTGAGAATGTTTTCTATGTCTAACTTGGATTTATTACAAAAATTCTCAAATATCTAAAATTATTACTATCTATTGTTTCAGCTAGAAATGCTGTTAGAAATTACAATTTATAATTTTCAAGCTCTCTTTTTATTCTCCATTTGTCCTGTAATTACAATAAGAATGCTATCAGTACAATATTTCCTACTGTGCATCCTTTTGAAATAATTGCACCACATGACATATAAAAGGTTCATATTTAGACTGTTTTTTTGTTTTTGTTTTTTTTTTAGCAACACAAACGCACCTGTTCTCAACACAATTAGGATGGGCCATATTGAAGATAATCAAAACAAATAATGAAAAATTGTTTTGCTTGATTTGGAAAATAAGGCATAATGCCTAGTCAGGCATTGGCAAACCTTGGATAGTGATGTGGGGTGGAATTAACATATTTAATGAAAATTGATTCTGTTTATGTACAGAGGTAATGGATATGCCTGCATAATTTCTAGGCACTGACTCTGAGTTATTAATTATTATTTTATAATTTAGCCAAACAATTCAAGCCAAAGGTAGCATCTGTTTGGCACCAAGATTCTACTTAGATTTAATTTTCCAGTTCAAGAGAAACAGCCACAGAGAGTCAAATAAACCATTCAAGGTCACAGTAACGGTATCCTCTAAGTCACTCTGCAATTTAGATACTTATTTAGAGGAGTTTAAAAGGAAGATAAATTTTGTCTATATGTTATAAGGGCATAAAAATGAAAGACCTGATAAAGAATTGAGCTTGTATGTTATATAAAAATATATGTCTATATAAAAGCATACCATTCCATATTACTAAAAAACATAATCATAATATAATAATAATTATTTTCTTACCATGCTATTTTTTCATTATCTTCCTACTTTCCTAAGTCCCTTTGAACTTATGTATGGCAGGCCATTCTTACTCCACAATCTTCCTACTCCCCAAAATCTCCCTCCCCTGGCTGACTATGTCCCAGTCCTCTCCTTCCTCCAACACCTGTTGCAACAACATGCTGATC
Source organism: Cavia porcellus (assembly GCF_034190915.1). NCBI lineage: Eukaryota > Metazoa > Chordata > Mammalia > Rodentia > Caviidae > Cavia > Cavia porcellus. The sequence goes on along the minus strand of NW_026947494.1, from coordinate 19,924,834 downwards.
TCTGCCTTCCACACCATCTGGAGAAGCCAAACCTGATCCTGCCGTATTCCCAGGAGATCTAATTTGTCTCAAGTGTTCTAAATCCACAGGACTACAACCAAGGTGGAGTGGCCCCTATCTGGTCTACTTGGCTACCCCTACAACAGTCAAAGTTGCTGGACTCCCATCCTGGTTTCACATCACTCAGGCTAAGAGGTGTCTTCCCAGCCCTAAATCTGATCGTTCTGTGTGGTCATCTCATCTTCTGTCTCCCACCCATCTCTGTTTCATGAAGGCCTCGCAGCCAGTTAACAGGCTAAGTCATGTTTTGTTATCCACTTTGGTTCCTAATTTCTTATGTTCTATTAATGATCATTTTTACAGCAGGAAAGAGTCTTTCCCAAAGACTCCCACATCATGCATAAGATAATCTTCATAATGTTCTATGCAATGACTGTCATAGTTCTTTCTACCCTCAGCTGTCTGGTTAAGCATGACACCCTGAAAGCCTAAGTCCTTACCTTCCCTATACTGGTACAGCCACCACTTTCCCTACTCCCCCTATTTTTTCCAGTTCAACTCCTGGACCAGAGACAAGTTTTACACACTCACCCTCTTAAATTTTATGCTTTCAGATGGGGGAGTAATCACCTCTCATAACATTATTTCTCCTAACCTCACACTTAGTTTTCAGAATCCTACCTCAACGTCATCCTAATATAATGACATGTCTAAAATCAAAGGCACCTTTCCCTCTACTTCGCCTGAGTCATTAAATATGACAATGCCATGTTTCCTCATAACATCATGTCTCTTTGTTTTTCCAGTCTAACATATGCGCATTCACCAATGAAGTTGACCTGGCTAAAACACCTGGCACCAGCGACTACCTGGGCATCAACTGTCACCCCGTAGATTCCCCTAGACTCCAGTAGAGCGCCCCCTGCCAGCAATAAGTAATTAAAGAGAGAAATCTTCACTCCTTTTCATAATAATAATCATAAGACGGGATATGAAAGGATTTTGGCCCAGAGAGGACTCTGTAGCCAGAAAAGCCGCAACCAGAACCAGGATGCTCCTATCTCCCCCACCACTAGGAATTTACCTGTGATGTCATCTTCCCCGCCCCTGGGAACTTACCTATGGCGCCAAACCTAGGACCAATGGGCTACCCATGCTTCCCTGATGCCCCCTTAGGTTCCACCCCAAACTGAGGCTACTTACATACCCCCGATGCCAGGTGTTTGCCAGAGAGAAAGCCGGACTCCAGCGGTTGGGGGTGCTGGTTCTCTCTCTCCGCGTTCTCAGAATAAAGTCCTCTTTTGTTTTATGCTTATCATCTTTTTGAAATAATCCTATCAACATGCTCTAAACTCTCCAGTGAACTCCAAACATGAAGACAGCTCTTTTCCCTTTTGCCAACGTTGTCTCCATAGGCAACCATTGTAAGCCCACTTTTCATTCCTTTACACATGTGTATCCTGTTTAAATTTTTTCCTTTAATGAAACTCTACTTAACAACAAAAATTATTTTCTGTGATTTTTCAAGGCAAAAAGTCCAAGATTCAAGTAGGAACAAGATTAGACAATTTCTCTGATCTCTTTCCATGGCAGGCAGCTGGTCACTTCTCTGTTTACATGCTGTCTTTTTGAAAAAACATCAGGAATACCAAATGAGAATAAACTCCAGTTAACTCATTTTAGATCTTTGAAGTTTCTCCTTTTAATCTTGACAGATTTTGTGATACCTGAGTCTATAATTTCAATTTTTGAATTTTAAGAGACACAATTCAGCCTATGAAATGGACTACAGGGCAAAATACAGCAAAAGGGAATATAAAAGCAGTGAATAAAACTTTTATGCTGTAGAAGTGTTGATATTTTTCCTAAGGTCACAACCATTTTGTAACCTAGGTAACATAAGGAAGATAGTCATGTGTGTTTCAGAGATCAGAATATTTCAGACAGAGAAAATAAGTAAAGGCAATGGCTCCAGAAGTCCATGGGGCAAAATTGAGAACAATAGACTGAAACATTAGAATCAAGTGAGAGAAAGAGAGAGAGAGAGAGAGAGAGAGAGAGAGAGAGAGAGACTTCCAATCATGAGGAAAAATAAAAGCCATAAGATCTAAGATTTTATTTTATCTCTTTAATTTTATTTCTTAAGGAATATCAAATAGATGTGTATAAACCAGAAATTGCATAATATGGTAAGTTCTTCTGAAAATAGTGATATAAATTTAAAGGTTAAATCAATAGCAACTATAAAATAATTATGGGTTTATAAATTTTGTAGTTAAAGTGGACTTTATGGTATGAAATATCTTTAATGAAATATTAGATAAAAGAAAATAGGTTTTAAAAAGATGAAATAAATATACATCTATTTGGCTTCACTCCTTTCACTAAGTGTCTAATTGGAAACATACTGCGCAGTTACAAAACTAATCAGAATTTCTTGTTCATTCTAGAAAAATATCAGATATCCAATGATAGAGAAATTACTGAAAAACATGTTTACACCCTGGTCTCTTATTATAGGAATGATTACATGACAAACAAAGAACTGTGACTGAGAAAGTGCCAAAATATATTCATAGATGCAAAATAGCTTGATTACACTCTCTGTAAATGGAGAGTTCAAAGACAGCTGATGCCACGGGTGGTCATTAAACCCAGCCTCTGCAAAAGTGCTGCCAGCTATCCAATTTTCTAGGGAAAGAAACTGGTGAAAGGGAATTGAATTGGTCCTAAAATTACCAGCTCTAAAATAATGCAAATACCTTGTGTACTAAAGACGTGCTTAGGGCAACATATAGGCAAATATTTTCCTTTGTGGTTTCAACACATGGAAAATACAGGTTTGGGACAATATATGAACTATGTTTATCAAGAAGATTAATCTTTAATTTTGTTAAGATTGCAATACAAAGGAAACACTGTGTCTATGTCTTCTGTAATAGAATTATAATAGAATGAAGCCTAAATTTTCTTCTGAAGGAAATAAAAATCATTCTACATGTTGTGCATTGAGAATTTCAAGTTTAAGCCGTTTATTGCAAGGATTTTTATCTTCAGAGCCTTGATAAATGTAATTGATAGTCTCTCAAATATAGTATTTCCTTTTGGAACATTTTATTTCACATTAATTGTAGGGCTAGTCTTAAAGTAATGATTATCCAGAAAAATTTACTGAAGTATAGGGCTGTGAAGGCAAACTTCCTCATGATGCACACAGAGTTCCTGTGTGCAGAGTCAGAGGCTGCCTGAAAAATAGGGTAAGTTGCAAAAATTGTTATGCTATTATTTGTCTGCTGCTACAAGTACTTTGAAGTTTCTTTTACATTAATATCCTTGCTCCTTTACTGTATCCATATAATGTATGTGTTTTGTATATGCAGATGTAGAGATAAAATGTATAGGAGATTCTATAAGATGGATATATAAGATTAATTCAGTTAATTTGAAAATTTGATGTCTGTACATCAGAATTACATATCTAAAATTTGGATCCCCTAAAAAGGGGTCATAGCTTTTGGTTGTTTTCTTTTAACATGACTGATAGAATATGTAAGGAATTTATTTGAATAAAGAATAAAACAAACTAGAAAATACTTATATGCATAGATTCAAAGTAACTTTTCCTGGGTGAAGACTGTGTCAGATACACAAAGCATACTATTACACATAGTAGAGAAGATGTTGGGATTACTATAATAAACAAATCTGAAGATTATTCACACAGATATTTCTTGCACAGTAAACCTGGTATAAAGTCACATTTAATCATTAGAGGATATTTCTACAAAGACTACTACAGCCAAGTTTATGTATCATACTAACATATGATTGTAAACTTTGTGTTAGAGTTTTATATCTTTTATTCTAAAATGTTTGTTTACATAATTATTTTGAATTATAGCTGCTTTGTTTCTTTTTGATACCTCAGTGTCAAATTAAAACATGATGAAGATAAAATAATGATGCAGATGAAATAATTAGTGCTCAGATTACCCAAATATATGCAGTAAATGGTGAGACACAAAGTCCAATTATGAAATTTTATAAAATATTCTTACAAAAATATGGGAGTCTGGGAGATGAATATGTGTGAATTGAATCCCAGTGCACAAAGAAGCTTTTCAAGGTTAATCCCAATAGGTAAGACTATGCCCAGCATCTGAAATCATCAGAGGACATATGGGAGGTTCCTGCAGGCCTAACTGGGCCATGCCTAGTGACCACCAAGGGGATAGCAGGGGCCTAAATTCAGTCCCATGAACAAACATGTGCAAGTTAATTCCCAGAGCACAGGGAAAGTGTTGGAATTTCGCTCCCAGCCTGTAAGATCATGCCCAGTGGTCCAAATCACCAGAGGATTCATAGGAGGTCCCCATAGGCCTAACTGGCCCATGCCCAGTGACCTACATTTGGCTATACTAGCCTGTAGTCTTCCCAGGAGACAAAATCGGGACAGGTGATTCTCAGCACTTCAGGGAAGCATTGGCACATCATTCAAAACCAAGCAATATAGGCAAATGACAAAACAAAAGAGCAAAAAATGCAATCTCAAATTTCCAGCCAAAGCCAAACAAGCCTAAGAGACATGGACACAGAAGAATATGTAAGTCATACACCTGAAATTTCTGAAATGATAACAAATGAAGTAAAGAAACAACTCTGGGAAGCTGTAAAAGAACTCAGATCAGAAATAATCTCCCAGGTAAAAGAAGAAATAATAAATGTAATGAAAGAAATTCTGAACATATCTAAACTAAAGAAGACATTGTTAAATAATTAGAGGAACAAGGCAAACAGATGGAGACCCTGAATGAACAATATAAGAAACAAACAGAATGCATGATGCAGATTCAAAGAGATATACAGAAAATCAAAAATTTAATTGAAAGTTGGCAAAACCACCTCAGTGAAAGTAAAGATAAAATTTTAGACCTCAAAGACAAGAAGGTAATTAGTGAACAGGAAAGGAAACATCTTTTAAAAATAAAAAGAAATCAGGAAATAACAATTCAATAGCTGCAGGATGATGCAAAGTAAAACAACATAAGACTGATAGGTATAAACAAAAATAAGGTGACAACACAAAGATATCAAGAGGCTATTTACAGAAGTAATGGCTGAAAATTTACCATGTGTGAGAATGGAAGCTGATATACAGAACTGTGAAGCATATAGAACTCCAAATAACCACAATCAAAGAAAACTATACTCAGACATGTAATAATCAACATCTCAGAAATCTAACATAAGAACAGAAAATTGAATCGGATAGAGAGAAGAGACAGATCACCTATAAAAGAAAGCCTATGAGAGTCACAGAAAACTTCTCAACACAAAGAATGAAGTCAAGAAGAGCATGGAGTAAAATATTTCAGATCCTAAAGGAAAATAACTTCCAACTCAGACTGATGTACCCAGAAAAACAGTCCTTCAAAATGGATGGACAAATTAGATACTTCCACAATTAATAACAGCTGAAGAACTTCATGACTACCAAACCAACTCTGCAAACAATACTGAATGACATTCTTAACATAGGAAAAAAAAAACCACTAGGTAAGGCAACCAATTAAACAGAGTAGAAAGGTAAAGAATCAACAGTAGAAAGATAATATGTTAAAAGTAAACCAATATATATCAAATATAACCATTAATGTAAATGGCCTCAATTCACCAATTAAAAGAAACAGACTGGCAGAAGGAATCAAGAAAAAAAAACATCCCCCATATGCCGTATATAGGAAATTCAAAAGAAAACTCATAGATTGAAAGTCAAAGAATGGAAAACAGTACTACATGCAACAGGATCCCAAAAAACTATGGGTAGCTATTCTGTTTGCAGACAATGTGAACTTCAAAACAAGAATGACCCAAAGAGATAAAGAAGGTCATTACATACTAGTTAGGGGAAAACCTCAAGAAGAAGAGATAACAATCTTAAGTATGCATCAAATTTGGGAGGACCCAGCTATACAAAATAAATATTAAAATAAATTTAAAATCAAATAAGCAATAACACAATTATAATAGCAGACCTTAACATACCATTGACACAAAGGGACAGATCAACCAGACAGAAAGTCAGTAAAGAAATAACAGAACTTAATTACACAAATGAACAAATGGACTTGGTGGACATATACAGAGTGTTCCACACAACAACATCAGAATATACATACTTCTCAGCAGCACATGGAACATTCTCTAAAATGGGCCATATATTAGCCCAGAGAATGTGCTTAAGTAAATACAAAAGAATTGAAATGATTCCATGCATGTTATCAAATCACAGCACCATGAAACTAGAAATTAATGACAAAAGAAACTGTAAAAACCTCACAAACACATGGAAATTGAACAATACACTCCAGAGCAATCAGTGGGTCACAGAGTAAGTTAAAAAAGAAATTAAATAATATCTACAAGCAAATGAAAATACAAATAAATTACACAAGAACCTATGAAATGCAATGAAAGCAGTCCTCAGAGGAAAATTTATTGCAATGAATTACCATATTAGGAAAATAGAATGAACACAAATAAAAATCCTGATGCTATATCTCAAACAGCTACAAAAATAAGAACAATTCAAGCCCAAAGCCAAAAGAAAGGAGGAGATTATGAAGGTCAGAGCATAAATCAATGCAATAGAGACTTAGCAAAAATACAAAGAATCAATGAATTAAAGAGCTTATTTGAAAGATAAGTAAAATTGATAAGCCCCTAGGCAACATTATTTTAAAAAGGAAAGAAAAAACTCAAATTCATGCAATAAGGAATAAATAGTGAGAAATCCCTGTGTAAATACAGATCATCATCAATATCTGTTTCAGAAACGTTTACTCTTATAGGCTTGATAATGTGGAGGAAATGGACAGATTCCTACAAACATATGAAATATCAATATGGGTCCAGAAGATGTAAAACTGCTGAGTAACCCAATTTCAATTAACAAAATTTAAAATGTAATTAAATCTTTACCAACAAAGAAAAGCCCAGGTCCAGAAGGATTCACTGAAGAATTCTACAAGGAACTCAAAGAAGATTTAAGGCCGACACTCCTCAAACTTTTCAATGAAATTGAAAGGGAAGCAATTCTTCCTAGCTCATTCCTGAAAGCAAATATTAATCTAATACCAAAACCTGAGGAAGACTCAACCAAAAAACAGAACTACAGGCCAATCTCCATAATGAACATAGACGCAAAAATTCTTAATAAAATTTTGGCAAACAGAATGCAGTAAATCATCAAGAAGATTATACATCATGACCAAGTGGGATTCATCCCAGGAATGCCACAATGGTTCAATATATGCAAATCAATAAATGTAATCCATCATATCAATAGACCCAAAAATAAGAACCTCATGATCATGTCCATAGTTTCAGAAAAAGCTTTTGGTAAGTTCCAACACTTATTCATGGTAAGAACCTTACAGAAAATTGGAATAGATGGTCTTTACCTCAATATGATAAAAGCCATCTATGACAAACCAACAGCCAACAATATATTAATATGACCAAAAACTGAAAGCCTTTACTCTAAAATCAGGAAGAAGAAAGGAAGTCCATTATCATCACTCCTATTCAATATAGTGCTGGAAATACTAGCCAGAGTAATTACACAAGAGAGAGAAATAAAAGGAGTAAGGATAGAAAAAGAAACATTATCATGATTTGCAGATGACATGATGCTCTACATAGAAGACCCCCAAAACTCCATTGAAAGACTCATAGGTATAATAAGTTAATTCAGTAATGTAGCTGGATACAAAGTTAACACTCAAAAATAAATAGCATTCTTATACACTAACAACAAAATCACAGAGAAAGAAATAAGGGAAGCACACATTTCACAAGAGCATCCAAAAAAATAAAACAATTCAATACTAATTGAAAGAAGTAAAATATCTATTCAGGGGAAACTATAATACCCTGAAAAAGAAATTAAAGAAGCCCTCAGAAAATGGAAAGACATCCCTTACTCATGGATAGGAAAAACAAACATGAAAATGGCCATTCTCCCAAAACTGTTATAGAGATTTAATGCAATCCTAATCAAAATATCACTAGGATACCTCACAGATCTGTAGAAATCACTCCTAAAATTCATCTGAAATCAGAAGAGACCTAGAATAATAAAGGCATTTCTAAGCAACAATTAAGGCAGTAGGTATCACAATCCCTGACTTGAAGTTATATTATAAAGCTACCCTAATAAAATCAGCATGATACTGGAATAATAACATACCTGAAGATCAATGGAATACATTGATCTATGCAACTATAAACACACTCAACCAACTTATCTTTGATAAAGGGGCAAAACATGCCCACTTGAAGAAAGCCTCTTCAATAAATGGTGCTGGAAAAATTGGCTCTTCGTATGCCAAAACTAAAACTAGACCCATGCCTATCACCATGACTCAACTAAAGTCTAAATGGATCAAAGATAAAATATTAAAACTGAAATACTAAATCTGTTGGATGACAAAGTAAGTAGAAATCTTGAAGACACAGGGATAGATAAAGAATTCATGAACAAGAATCAAACCACACCTGAAATACGTCACAGAATCATTAACTGGGATCACGTCCTATTAAAGAGTTTTTGGATGTGGAAAGAAATCTCCAGCATAGTGAGAAAACCTACAAATTGGAAAAAATCTTAATGAATGAACCCTCAAAAGACTTCAGTCTAGAACATATAAAGAATTTTTAAAAAATCAGATCCCCAAAATTCAAAGACCCATTCTAAAAATGGGCACCAGAGTTGAATATATAGTTCTCAGATAAAGAAATATAAATGGCAAATAAATACATAAAAAATGTTCAGCATTTTTGATCATTAGGGAAATGCAAATTAAAACAACACTGTTATTCCATTTCACTCCAGAAAGAATTGCCAGGATAAAGAAAAGTACCAACAACAAATGCTGGAGAGGCTGTGAAGAAAAAGGAACTCTCCTGCACTGTTGTTGGGAGTAGAGACTGGTGCAGCCACTATGGAAGTCAGTCTGGAGGTTTCTCAAAAACCTGGGATTGGAAGTCCCATTTGACCCAGCTATTCTACTTCTGGGCATATTCCCAGAAGAACTGAAAACCTCATGCCATAGTGATATATGTACATCCATGTTTATAGCAGCACAATTTGTAATAGTCAGATCTTGGGAACACCCTAAATGACCACCAACTGAGGAATGAATAAAAAAGTTGTGGTATTTTTATACAATGTAGTACTACTCAGCAATAAAGAATGATCACATTGAGATATTAATAAGTAAATGGATATTAATAAGTAAATGAGACTATAGTCATAAGTGAAATAAATCAAACTCACATGTGTAAATACTGTTTAGTCTCCCTAGTGTAAAAAATGGTAAAAGTATATAAGGTAAAAAAAAAAAACTCAATAAGTACAGTGAAAGGATATGAATCTGTTTAAAGAGGCAAAAATAGTATCTCAGGGAAATGAGGAAAAATGAAAAGGAAGGGAAAAGAAAAATATCTAAAATTATACAAACACGATAGCTAAGATGATTGTGCTACAAATTCTATAAATACTTGGAACAAGGGGCTAGGGATTTAGCTCAGCAGCATAAGCACCTGCCTTGCAAGCAGGCAGTTGTGAGTTCGATCCCCAGTATCAATAAAAAAAAAAAAAAAAAGAACAACTTGGAACAAAATAGTTAACATTCATAGGATTGGAGCAATTGTGAGTATTATTGTATGCTGATCCGAGGCACTGTTGAACATCATTCTGTAAAACAGCAGCCTTAGGCTCCTACCACCTTGTTTTGAATGCCTCTATTTGTCAGTGTTTTGGGCTCTTTGCTATTGTTATTTATTTGTCTTTTTGTTTCATTTTTTTTCTAGGAATTGTTTTGCTTTGTTTTTCCCTCTAATACAGAAAGGACAGGTATAAATGTAGAGACTCACACATGCATAGAACTTCTCCTAAAGAGTTTATGATTATATATTATATGATGAAATGAACAGCTACTTTGAACAAAAAGAGACACTAAGGTACCCAGTGTTCATTCAGTAGTGTCATACTGTGAAATCCACCAATACTATTTTTCTTTGTTCAGAGTGGTTTTAGTCTGTATGGTTTTGTTTAATTTCAGCATATATGAAGGTATGGACAACTATTTTGAAGAGAACGAGAGACATTATGACAGCTATTGTTGACTTCCTTATTGTCTGGTTTTGAAGATCTAAAATTCCTTCATCATCCTGTTCTGATCAGTCTAATACTATTTTGTTTTGTATGAATTCACTGTATGTAAAGATATGGACAACTATTTGGAAGAAAACAAGAGACAATATGATAGTGAAGATCTCCTGTTGTCTTGCTATGAAATCTGTGTCTGTTACATGATTTTCTTCTGATTTTTTTCTTTTTTGTTGTTTAATATTGTTCTATTTAAAATAAAATTTAAAAATACAGATATTTTGAAATACTTACAAGTTAAATGACTATTGTTAAACTTTGGGGAGGTATTCATACCCTTCTTATTGAACTATTATATAGCAAGTATAATTTTCATAGCATTAAAATTTAAGGTAGATTTTACACATATCTCTTCACAGAGATAGAATAGACATTTGTTTTATTACTCTTAAAATATGTTCAGTAAGGATTAGAGATTTTGAATTTTCCAAAAATTCATTGTGTTGCATAGCTTTTTACTATAAAAATGTATGAGCTGACAGTGGTGTAATCACCTGCCTGGCAAGTTCAAGTGATGAGTTCAATCCCTGGTACAAAAAAAAAGTATGAGCTGAGATATTCTGTCATAGCACTTTTCCCAAAACTATATGGTTCAATACATTTCACATTTTATCTTTATAAACCTGGGTTGATCAATGCCTTTTTGTTCAGCCAGTGCTTATTTAATCATGTACATAATTGCTGCCAGCAAAATGCTGTGAATTGGAAAGTCAGTCAGTGGTCACCAGGCTGCTACTCCTGCTATAGTTTCAATATCTGCTGCACCCCAATCATAACCTCCAGAGTGATGGTATTCAGAGGTGAGAGCTTCTGGTAGCAATCTGTGAGGACACAGCCATCATGGTTAGAATTAGTGCTTTTGTAAAACAGACCCAAAGGATCTTGTTCATACCTTCTGTCATAGGCCATTATGAATGAGCCAGAAAGCAGGCCTTCTGTTCACACACCTGATTCCACTTATAGTATTTTATTATAGTAGATCAAATAATAAAGGCAACTTCCCTGTTTCCATTTAAAATTCATATTTCATGTTTAGTCACCTGATTATTCTCAAGATTAAAGCAGGAAAGAAAGAGTAGCACATTGCAAGGCAAAAATACATGATTCTTGAACAGTCTTTTTACATGACGTTTATTATTTACTGCATTTCTACTCAAAAAATATTTAACTCATTCATCATCCTGTAAAAAGTCCAAGGCAGACCATCTTTATACAAGTGGTCTTCCTATTAATCCAGACCCTGAAACTCAAAGTCCATACTGTTGGTTGATGCACACAGAGTCAACATCAGGGAAAGTAAAATTAGTGTATTGATCAGGTTTAAATAGAGAAACAAATATGACATAAGATACACAAGTGCATAAGAAATTGCAAGGTTGGCAGCCAGAGAATTGGATGAGGGAGCATGCAGAGGGTGTCTGCACACTGAAGGCTGATGGGTCCAGTCCAAGGTCTGGAACTCACTGTAGTGTTCCAGACAAGTCTGCATCAGGAGGCCGATGGGTGATGGAATTCTGAAGATTCTGAAGGCTGAAGAGTTTATGAAGAAGGCTGAAACCAAACAGTGTGAACTGGAAGCCAGAAAGCAATGTCCAAACTAAAGACTTGGAGCGCCTCTCAAGAACTGGAAGTCAGTCCTTCATCAATTCCCTTTTATTGTATGCAGGCTTCCAGCTCTGGGGGCGGGCCTTGACACCCACAACATCTCTGTGTCTTCATCTTTCACAGGCTGAGGATGTTTACAAAGTAAGGACCTTGACTCCCTGCTGAATCACTTAGTTGAGCTTCTAAATTTTTCAAATTGATGCAATGAGCAACTTCTTAGAGGGGTAAGGGCGTGACTTCCATTCCCCAGGATATAAAGCTGCTGACTTAAACTTCTAGACAGCTCAGGTTAACACAATGTGTCAACCATGACAATCAATCTCTGCATTATAACCTGACATAGCTCCTGCTGACATTCATGTTCAGGAACAAAAAAGGCAAGTATCTGTCTTCATAATTACTTCCTTTCTAATGTAAAACAGATGAAAAATATAACTGGTCTAGGATACAATAGAGGCACTGATTCAAGCACATCCTTACTCCCAGTGAAACAGTAATTCTTGGGCTCTGTATCTTGCTGGTTCCTTGTTCAAATTCATTTCTGTTACCTAATAGAGTCTTTCTCCACCCTCTTTGATTGCACACATTTGAAATCCTTTTATTTTTGTCCATATTAACCTTATCTCCTGTGGCACTGGAAGCTGACTGTTTACTGACTATATTCTTCAAACCTATCTTTTGCATTTAGGTGCTTGGAGTCTAGAGAATACTTTAGGAGTTGAACATTTCGTGTGATTTTAACAGTCCTGATTAGTTGCTTTTCAGTGTGTTTGGTATTTATTTCATAAATATATTTACATAATTTTGTTCAAAATCACTGTGAGTTTATTATTAAACATTTATCAACAAGTGATTTGATTCCAAAACAGCTTCAGAGTCAACAGCCATACCCACTGATACTCACTTGACTTCTTCACAAATTTTGGAAATATTCTAAGAATTTCATATATTGTCTTTATTGCATTACATCTTTACAACCTTAGACTTATTATGGATTCATTACATTTATCACACATACCTCAAAGAACCATATTCATTATCATTTTTTGTAATTAATCTATTTTTTTCAAATAAAATAGCTGAATAGTTGCCACCATAATCAACCTGGTCATTTTATAATGGTTGTAAAGGCAATGTATTTACCTCGTATTCTCCTTTAGAATCATATTCTCCAAAGTTATTCAATTTTATATTTTGCATTTTTTAGAAGAATGCTTACCTTTTCTTGTCTCATTTTTCCAGCAATGTGTGAAAACTCTCTAATCCTTATTTATATTACTTGCAAAAAGATCATATCAATCGTGTGGAACATATCTCTCTTGTAATACAGTACATTTTCAACTACAGCATCAAGTTCATAATGATAATATTTTTCTACTGTCTAGATTTAATTGCTAAGTTTATTAAGTACCTTATCACATTTATCATCAGTAACAATTATAGAAGATTTATAACCATGATTTTATACATACTTGTCATCAATATTCAACACTCCTAACAGGTATTTAATAGTTAACTGTTGCAATGTATCTGTTCTACTTTATGTACACAGTTATCCAAATTTTATGTATCAATTCCTGCTTCATGACTCTTGTGTGCTACAACATACTATGGTAGGAAACAATTCTAAACTCTTAGGCAGTTAACCTGGTGAATTTATTTCTATAGCATATGAAATACCTAATTAAGTGAGGAAATAAAGTGATTTTAATTACCATCATTGCTCATATTACCAGTATCAAAAAATACTTCATCTGTGCAATATTCATATAATACAGAAAGAAGGCCATTCCCTTCCTACTATATTTTCAGTAAAGTACAACCACACATCATTTGTTCTCATGTTTCAAGTGATATATAAGTCATATGAACATTACCAAGCAGAGAATGGTGAAAAATGTCACTTTCTCATATTTTGAAGGAGTGCGGAATACATTGGTGTGTAAAATCAATTCTTAGTTCTTTTGGTTCTCTGTTCCATTTAATTCAATATAATTTTGACATAAAATAGCCAAATTTCATAGATGATAATGACTATGTAAATAGGGAATTTTAAGTTCATTTCTAAAAATTGAAATGAATTCAATTCTAATCATGATAGATAATACTGATGTGTTCCATCCACATGACGCTCTGCCAGGCTCAGCATGGGGCCTGCCCAGCATGACAATGGGCCCTAAAGACCACACCAGGTCCCATCAGTGCTGACTTTTGTGTTCTTCTCCCAAGTTGAAATGAACTTCCTGCTTTTCACATGTGCACCGCCATTCTCCTAATCAGTTATCTATACGTCATTCTGCCTGCCCCTTCAAGAACCAACCTTGTCAAACCTAATAAAAATTTATAGCTTCATTACCTCAATGTGACCTTGTGCTCTTCTGTACCCCTCCAGTGCCCACAATAAAGGCCTTGTCGTTTTTTCTGCCCTTGGTTCTCTGTTATGCCAAGGACAAATCCTAACAAATACAATATACTGTATTGCTAGTTGATCATTATGAGAAACACGGTTAAATGGGATATGGTAACCTCAACACAGTAGTATTGAAGGTTCTCAGGTTTGCTTCTGCGTGTTTCCAAATGATGAGAATATAGAACTGTTATTCACAATATTCATTTTTTTCCTAAAATTTCAGGTTAGCTAACAACTTCACACAATTTACTAGAGTACGTTTCATTCATGTTCAGGAAAACTCTAAGAAATGGAGTTGTCAGTATTACTTTATTCCACTATTGACTCTGGAAATTAAAAAGTCATTTTTAGGCTTCAAAAAGGTTATATATGCCCTGGATTTTACAGGAGAAATAGGACCCTCACAGGCTCTTGAAATTTCTGATCACAGAGCTCAAGACAGTCTTAGGGTTTAATCCTTTTTGCTTAATGGACCAAAGGTACATGGAAGGATACTAAGACAACAGAGATTATCAATGATTTTATTCTTCTGAATAAACAATGTTGCATTCACTTGGTGATTTGAAAGTTATACTGTACTCATTGGTTCTAAATCAGTTCATTTCTTTGTTGGTATCTATTGAAGAGTCATGTTAGCTTCTTTTATGAATATTTCCACTTGTCTACCATGGTCAGATTTTTAATGAGACTTTTTAGTCTTAAGAATTGTCATTTTTATGGTATATTGTTTAAACAAATGCAATTATTTCATTCCCATCAACAGATATGATCTTTCTCCACTTCCACCACGTGGACTATTACACACAGAGTTTTAGAGGGCTATGGGAAATAAGGAATCTTGACTTGAGTCAATGCTTAAAACCCATTTCTGTACTGAGAAATTATCTCTTACTCCCACTATGCCTGTCATGTGAGAATTTATAAAGCCGTGAGGCAAACAGACGTATGGGCAATCACTCCTGTTGTTTCAGGGAACACCTGTAGAGCAAGCTTAGATACAGCACCACTGCCCATTTTGGTGAAGCATTTAACACGTCAGCCAGTGAGGAAAACAAAACAGTGAATCAGACCATACATCGCTGGAGTAAGTGAGGAAATCTAAGAATTAAGTGTAGGATGGTAATTACCCGAGGCTGGAGACTGAGATGGGATAGGTGAGGAAAGTTCGTTCAATAGTTACTTAGTACGGTTAAGTGGAAGCAAGAGGCTATGGGGTACTATTCAATAATATCATGGTTATAAATGATATTTTCATGTTGTATATTTCAAGAGGATACAAAAATAATTTTGGAAATTTTCACCACAAAGAACTAACAAATATTTGAAGTGATAAACATATTTATTTGATTTAAATATTATTCAGTGTAAGAAAAGAATTGGACACTATTTAATACTTCATTACTATGCATACATATTTTGTGTATCTATTAAAACATATATAAATTAAAATAAAACACAATAAATCTTTTAAAAAGTTGAATTACTAACAGAGATTGACTCATTGTCTTAGATATTTTGAAATTTGGAAGCCCAGTACTCCTACTCTCTCTCTGCCCTCTCACTCTCTGGTACTGACATTTGGAAATTGATAAAGTAGTACAGGAGGGCAGCATTCACCTGTATTCACTCTGACAATGTGTGCTTTATAATAACATTCAAAACAATGAAAATCAATTTATGTTTAAAAATAAAATACTTGTACACCCTGAATTTGATGTGTACGAAGAACAGGCACCAAAAATCCATATTTTGCTAACTATTTCTTCTTGTTTTGGCATACCATGTTCAGCAACATTAATCACACTTATATTTTTAATTTACAGTTCAAAACATAATTCTTTAGTCATTAAAATGATTTGTGCTTTTTTACTATCTCTAAGATGACAGTATGTAATCTATTAACTGGTGATTTCTTACTGTTTTTTTTTTTTTTTTTTTTGTAGTTCTGTATTACTTGTACCCTTACACTGCTTTGTTTTGTTTTAGTTTTTCTCTTTTTCCATTTAAATAAAATTTTTAAAAAAGAGAAAAAAATGATTTGTGCTTTTTCTAATGCTCTCTTAACAGACATTGAATGGCAAGATACATTACCAACCTATTTCAGATGTTTTTTTCAAATTATAACCAACAGTATTCCAAGTCGCTTGAGGTGTTATCTTTAGTTTCTTATTTCATTTCATGCTTTATCAAAAGGAAAATATTGCAATATGTACACCACCATTTCATGCATGCCCATGGAAGCTGCAGGCTTGTGCCTGCCCTCCCAAATTATCTTCTAGTTGGATCAGGCATGCAGAAAGTGAAGAGACACCTAGGAAACCAATGTTGAACAGATAAAGTTAATAAAAGGAGATTCTATTGGAGTTTTTATAATTCTCATTTGTGAGACATTGGTAATACAGAAAACATATTTCAATCTCATTATTCCTCTAGCAAATAATTACACAGAATTGTGTTTTTCAATCCTATAAAACATGTTGATTCAACAAATCAAGGATTTGGAAAGGGTGGTGGCTCAGATGTTTAGCATTAAAATATTTCAACAAAATGACCTTTTGTGTTATGGCTTATATCTGAATGCTGCCCTAAAGTCTCATGAAAACACAGGTGAGAGTTTTGGAGAGCAATTGGTTATAAGTTCATTACAGCTGGTTTGCTGTTAAGGACTGGAATTTGGCTGAAAATGGAGTTTTCACTGTAGGTGACTCTTTTCAGCTCCTGATTCCTTAATATCATAACTAGAGCAACTTCTAGGCAATTCCTCTCTGCCACGTTGTCCTCCCTCAGAGAGAGCTGACAATAGACCGAAACCTCTACAAACTGTGAGACAAAATAAATCTCTCTTCCTTTAACTTGTGGGTGTCAAGTATTGTGTCTCAATCATCAGATAGTCTGTATCCTGCAATCTAGAATGAGTCTCCTCAAGCCCTTTTCACTTTGAATACCCTCCCAATTGAGTTCCCACCTTCTTATTTCATTTCATGCTTTTTCAAAAGGAAAATATTGCAATATGTGCACCACCATTTCATGCATGCCCATGGAAGCTGCAGTTGTCAAGATTTCAGAAATCCAACTCAAAGAACTTAAAATCCAACTCAAAGAATTTTAGAAAAAGAAAACAAATTATCTATAAAGAAAGACTAGAAGAATCACAGCAGACTTCTCATCATGAACCATTAAGTGAAAGAAAGACTGAAGCATTTCAAGCCCTAGAAGAAAACAACCTCCAAATTATGTTGATGAATCTTGAAGAGCTATCTTTCAAAATAGAGGGAGAAGCAAGACACTTCCATAAAAATGAACACATGAAGTAATTCATAACCCACAATCCATCAGTCTAAAATGTTCTTGGGGATATTCTAGAAAGAGACAATGAAGATTACAACTCCATGAATAGAATAATACATAGGGCAATAGAATAAAGGTACATAGGGCAAGGCAAACAGTTAAACGGAGAGCAAATAACATGACAAGGATGAGTCAGACCATGTCAGATACAGAATCAATGTAAATCCTCTAAATTCATCAATCAAAAGCAAAACTTCCAGATTATGAAGTAACATCCAATAATATACTCAACAGAAGAAACACATTTAATTAAAAAACTATGTTCATAGACTGAAAGTTAAATGATAGAAAACAATGCTCCTTGGGACAGGAACAAAAAAAAAAAAAAAAAAAAAGGAGGGTATATGCCATTTGGAGACAAATGGATTTCAAGCCAAGACTGATCAAGAGAGTTGGAGACACTACATAATTTTTTTTCTGTCTTTTTTTTTTTTTTTTCATTTTTATCGGTACCAGGGATCGAACTCACGACCGCCTGCTTGCAAGGCAGGTGCTTATGCCGCTGAGCTAAATCCCCAGCCCCGACACTACATAATTTTTAAGGATACAATCCAAGATGAAGATATAACAATCATAAATATATATAAACCAAATACCAGCACATAGAACTCAATAAAACAAATATTAGTGGATATACAATCTCAAATAAGCACTAATTCAAAACTAATGAGGAACTTCAGTATCCCACTATTGCAAAGACACATCAATTATACAAAAAAATCAACAAAAATAAATCAGACCTAAACAAAACTTTTAAACAAATGGACTGAGTGGATGTCTGAAGAGAGATCTATCTCACACATCACCCTCAGGCGTTAACCAGCCTTATGAAAAAAGGAAAAAGAAGGCTCAAATCTATGTAATTAGAGATGAAATTTGTGAAATTGCAAGAGATTTTTCATAAATCTAAAAGATCATCAATAGCTACTTGAGAAATTGTATTCTCATGAAGTGCAAAACATAGTATTGGTGGATGGATTCTTTTATTCATATGAGTTACCAAAGCTGAGTCAAGAAGATACAAAAAGTCTAAATGATTCAATATTATTCAATGAATTTAAAGGTAAAATTTAAAACCTACCAACAAACAAATAAAAGGCCATGACCTCACTGATTCATTGCTCAATTCTACAAAATTTAGAGAAAATATTATGTCACTATACCTCAAACTCTTCAATGAAATTGAAAATAAAATAGTACTCTCAAACTCACTCCTGGAAGCACACATTACCCTGACACCAAAATCACAGATGGATTCAATTTTTAAAAAGTGAACTAGAGGCCAATCTGTCTAATGAACATAGATGCAAAAATTCTCAGTAAGATACTGGGAAACAGAATGCAGCAAT
The DNA here is from genome assembly GCF_034190915.1 of Cavia porcellus. Lineage (NCBI taxonomy): Eukaryota > Metazoa > Chordata > Mammalia > Rodentia > Caviidae > Cavia > Cavia porcellus. Next base: position 19,905,888 of record NW_026947494.1, on the reverse strand, counting down.
TCATCTTGGAAATTACATATTATGACAAAGTAGAATTCATTCCAGGAATACAGGACTTGTTGAACATACAGAGAACAATCTTATACCATATTAACCATATTACCATATTAACAAAACCAAAGACAAAACCACATGATCATCTCAATAGATGCAAAAAAGGGTTTAAAAAAGCCAAAACACATTTATTATAAAAACTCTAAAGTAAAGCAAAATAGATGGCCATTATCTAAATCTGATAAAAGTTTCTATGATAAATCAACAGTCAAATCATAATATGCTCAAAAACTGAAAGCTTTCATTCTAAAATTAGGAACAAGACTAGAATTTCCACCATTACCACTTTTATTCAACACAATTTTGTAAATATTAGTCAGAGTAATTGCACAGGTGGAAAGACATAAAAGTAGGATAAGAAAGAAATAATTTAAATTAGCAGTATTTGCAGTTGACATGATACTCCACAAAGAATACCCCAAAAACTCTTCCAAAAGACTTCTAGATTTAACAAAAAGAGTCAGTGTTACAGCTAGATGAAGTAAAAATTCAACAATCGATAGCACTTTTGTACAGAAATGACAAAGGCACTGAGATAGAAATTAGGTAAATAACATTTTTTTACACCAGTATGAAAAAAGAAATGCTTAGTGTTGTAGCCATGGGTTACAAGGAGAGCAAGAAAATACAGAACATTTAATTTATAGTATTATTTTATGATTGTCATCTGATGAGTCAAATACAAAGTAAGTGCAGAAAATTTATCCATACAATAAAGACCTAGAGAATCTAGCGGAGGGCCTGGATCCCATAGCAACGTCCTGCACAAGTCCAGTTTAAGACCCAGAGTCCATGCTAATGCCCCCGAAACGGAGTCTGAAGAAAGGAGGCTTAGAGCCCACAATGAGTCATGCAAATCTGTTTCACTGTTGTGCACTGGGAAGGCCCAAACGTAAGCAGTGGAAAGTAAATGTCTTTGCCAGGGAGGTGAAGGATCTGTGATAGGTTGAGGGTTCTGTACAGGAGCCAAGAAGTGATGCTCAAAATAAGAACCAAGGCTCCCCCAAAAGTACTACAACCATCCTCAGTGATAACAAGGTCCCAAGTGCCTCCAGTAATGAGAAGAGTCAGGCTCATAATAGCCATCATGACAAGCTTCTTCTGGAGGCTGAACAGCACAGATCTTCCCCTCCAGGGCCAGGAAGTGATGTTCAAAGTAAGGACCAGAGCTCTACCAATTGAACCAAAGCAACGAGGTCCCGAGCTCCTCTGATGATAACAGCTGAGTTTATATCAGGAAAGCCAGCATGACAAGCTCCTCCAGGAGAATCACCATCTCCAAAAGAAGCAACAGCTCTGAACAACAACACCACTTTGTTGTGATCCACCACATTGTGGACAACCCACAATGCTATGCTTCCTCTCTAGGTCTCCTTTTTATGCTGGCAACTTTTCTCAAGTGGGCCATCTACATTCAGGACCGCATTGATTCTGTTCAGTCAGTATTACAAGTTGATCACCAATCCACTACAACTACTGAACAATCTATGAAGGAAGTAAATGACAATTGCATTGAAAATTACAGTACTCTGAAAAAGAAAATCAAAGACAATGTCAGAAAATGGAAAGATATCCTTTGTTCTTGGGTAGAAAAAAGTAAAATAGTGAAAATGGCTTTAGTTCCAAAAGTGTTATTCGTATTCAAAGCAATCCCTTTCAAAACATGAATAGCATATCTTACAGAATTAGAGAAAATTCTGAAATTCATTTGGAACCAAAGAGACCTAGAATAAAAAAAGCACTTCTAGACAACAAAGGCAAGTCAAGGGAGTATTACAATCTCTGACTTGAAATTATACATGTAGCTACTGTGATCAAACAACAATAACAAAAATCTCATGACAGTGGAATAAATATGAGGATTGATAGATTAGATTAGAAGATGCAGAAACAATGCTAAATACACTCTACCACCTTATCTATGAAAAAGGGACAAAGACCTTCACTGGAAGAAAGTCAGCCTTCTTAATGAATGGTACTGGAAAAACTGGGTTTCTGCTTTCTAAAGATTAAAAATAGATCCATATTTCTCACTGTGCACTAAACTAGTTAAAAACTGGATCAAAATTCCAAATGTTAAAACAGAAACACTAAATCTGCTGTAAGATAGAATTGGTAGAACTCTTGAAGACACAGGTATGGCAAATATGAAGAAAACCTCAATCTCATGAAACATTATGAAGAATCGAAAACTGAGATCTCATTATATTAAAAGACTTTTGCTCAGAAGCAAAACCACAGAGTGAAGAAATAAGTGATAGGGTGGAAAAATTTCACCTGTTATTTCTCAGACAAAGTCCTAATATCCAGAATATACAAGAACTAAGAAACATTAGACCCCTGAAATATAGAGTCAACACAAAAATGAGCATCTGAGCTAAAAAATTCTCAGATAAACAAGTACAAGTGGCAAATAAATATATGAAAAAATATTCAACATCACTTGTCACTTGAGTGATGCAAACTCAATCAACTTATTTCAGCTCTTTACAGAAAGAATGACTATTATCTAGAAATCAACTGATAAACAATTGCTGTGGGGAAACAGGAACCTTTCTCCACTGTTGGTGGAAGTGTAAACTGGTACAACCACTGTGGAAATCAATGCAGAGATTTCTTGGAAAATTACGACTGGAGGTCCAATTTTTTCCCAGCTAGTCTCCTTCTTGGTATATTGCTGAATGAACTGAAATCATTATACCACAACAATATATGCACACAGCAATATGTGTGCTCCTGTGTTTAGAGGAGCACAATTTTTAATAGCTAAATGTTGAAAATGAAAATAGCCCAAATGTCTATCAACCAATGAATGCATAAAAAAAATATGATTTTTATACAATAACAAAAAAGCCATAAAGAATGATAAACCTGAGAAATCTGAAGGTAAATGGATGCTTTTTGAGTCTATACCCTTAAGTGAAATAAATTGGACAAAAATGTATAAATATCACAACGTTTCTTTGGTGTGAGAAACCAAAAGTGTAAATAATGACCAAAATGTATAATTTATATTGTTAAATAGGAATAAAATGTTCAAACATGAAGGAGAAGAAGAAAAGGAGGAGGGGAAAGCAAAGAATTTAAAAGGGAAAAGTGGAAACAACTTTAATAAATAAGGAGAGGAATAGTAACTTGGGGAAAAAATCTAGTTGTCAAATACAGTTATGATTTTCCTATGATGAATTAGTTAGTATTATGTATATTTAAAATGTATCCTTAAAATTAATTTTTAAAATTAATTCAAATATTGTCATATCTATACTTTTGAATAAAAAAGTAATCCTAGTATCATGATAAACACTTGATATATTTTCACTATTGTTATTATTTACTATGTAAACCATTTTGGTATCTGAGAGTAAGTTATACTATGTTTGTCACATGAAATTCCTTTAGTGACATTGTTGTACAAAATATTATATTTACTTTACAATGTAGTGTGTGAAGGCTGATTGTCCTTATCTATCTGAATAGGAAATCCTTCTAGATGTGTATGGAGTGAATCCACAGATGATCAGCCTGGAAGCCAGAAAACTGATGAAGAATTTGACCCTGATTGTGAGTGACACCAACAGCCTTGAAACCCAAACAGAAGAATAAGATGGAAATACGACTGCATCTGGAAAACTATTCTGCATAAGCAAGTGTGTATTTTGACTTTGCTGCTGCCCACAGAGGTTGTATTCCACTGCCTTAACCTTTTAATGCAGACTCAGACCAACAATTCTCCAGGGAGCTTCAGTCCTCACTTTAGGTTTGGGGAGCATCCTTGTTCTCTTGTTCTTCAGGTTTTAAAAGTAATTGGATCTTCTGTCTGTAAAACACACAGAAGGTATTGTGTACTATCCTAACTATGATCTTGTGGTTCTACTCTAACCTAACATAATCTAAAATAATCATATTCATACACACACACACACACACACACACACACACACACACACACATAATAGAAGTAAATATAGAGAAAAATTTCCCTGCATTTTAAATTTCATCGTGTGTGTGTGTGTGTGTGTGTGTGTGTGTGTGTGTGTGTTTCTTTTTATCTGGTGTTGTAGTCAGGGGTTGTGCACAGAACAATTAGGATCAAAACATGGAGTTTATAATATAATGATCACCGGGAGTTAACACAGGAAAATGTAGGAAATCTATCCGCAACACCAAACACATAGATTATTTAGTCAAGGGCCTAAACCCCACAGCAATGTCCCACATGAGTCTGGATAAAAACACAGAGCTCAGGATAATGTCTCCCACGAGTCCAATTGGAGGTTCAGAGCCCACAAGAAGGACTCATGACAGTCTCTTTTACAGATCCGTGCCGAGAAGACTCAAGGGTCAGTGGTGGAAGCCAGAAAGTCTATGCCAGCAGGATAAAGGAGCTGTTCTAGTGGGATGAGTGTTCTATGCTGGAGCTGAGAAGTCACACTCACAACAATGACCTGTCCTGTCCTGAAAGGCGCCACAGCCATCCTTAGTGTCACAGAGGCCCCAATATCCTCTGATGACAAGCACAGTTGGGTACATGCCAGGAAGCCAGCGTGACGAGTTCATCCTGGAGACCAAGCAGCACACATCTTCCCTTCTGGAGCCAGAAAGCAATGCTCGATGTGAGGACCAAAGCTTCTCCACAAGAACCAATGACTCAAACAGCAACTCATAGGAGAACCCACAATATCTCCTTAATGCCTCAACGCTCAACATCTCCCTTCTTCTACACCTATTTATCCTGGTAACTTTCCTCAGGTGGAGCATCTTCACTCAATGCCATGCTCATGTAATCCAGCTGGCATTAAGTTGACCACTAGTTCTTAATCCATAACATCTGGTAAGCCCTAAGTAACACAAAGAGTTTATTATCTTAATTAGTTCAAGTAAGTTCATGTCAATATATTTTATATTGCCTTGTCTTCTTACAAGATTTGGTTTCCCATGCTATTTATTATATAGTGTATATTTGTAGAATCAAATGTTTGTGCTTATGTGAGTCTCTTGGCTATTCCACAGGTAGTGCCATATGTATGTGGGTGGACACCTGCCATGTAGAATAAATATAATGAATCATACCACATTCACAAGGCAGCCTCATGGTCATATGGGGGAACTACAGTAGAGATAGGTCCATTTAATGAGGAGGAAAACTTTAAATTGGCTCTGCAGGAAGAGAATAGATTTCAATCCATTGGAGGATACATTAGATTGGTACTGGAGATCAAATGCAGGACCTCGTGCTTACCACACATGTCTTGAAACACTGAGATAAACCCCCAGCTAGATCACCAAAGACTTTAAAAGTAAATAACAGCAATTTTTTATGAATATAAATGGAAGTAAATATAGAGAAAAATTTCCTTATATTTTAAATTTCATCATTTTCATATATTCACTTTTTTATTTTTAATCCAAGCATTGATCAGCACAAAATTCAACAGATATTTGTATTTCTAGTCCTACTATGCTCCACAGAGAATTTTCTTCTTCTATACATTTTTTTAAATTCCCTATTTATGGGCTATAGAAATAGAAAAAAAAAAACCCCTCCCTATAGTACATGAAAGAGTGCACAGGTTAATGTAGATAGAACATGGGGATGTGGGAAATAGGAAGAGAAAAATTAAAACAGATTTCAAATAGAGGTGGTATTTACTTTGCATTTTAAGGAATGTAATGGATTTTGATGTGCAGATAGGAAATGGGTAGTTCTGTCACATAAATTGGAACATATATGTGTCTGGGAATATAGCCTTGGCTCCATATCCATGAAGCATTTAGTCAATAGTAGCTGTGACAGCTTATACCTATGTGTGGATATAGATTTACCTTCCAATCCTGTTATCCATTCAGCATGTATCGATATTTACTTCTATAGATGCCATAATTCATGGTACCTCCGCCCTCTAAGTTAAGTAAGATTTGCTCTGTAGGAAGTCTTGGATGTGAAGACTGAAATGCAGTTGAAAGTAAAGATCAAAATATTTGTTGCCTACATCCCTAACTTTGACTCTACTTTGCCAAGTAGAAATTTTTATAGAAAAGGTTCCACTCATATGGCAGCCATAAAAAAAAAAAAAATGGGCTGAAAAGAATTGCATTTCTACACCCAGAAAGTGTTACTAGATAATTAAATGTTATCATTTATAGAACTTCTCTGGCAAAAAATAAACAAAAGCAACAACAAAACAAAGCAATGAGCAAAAAAATTCAGTAAATGTTTTTATATCAATCAGATTGCTATAATCCTGATCAAGGGTGCTCAACTAGGACCAAGTTTACTCAGAGTAAAAATGAAAATATTTACAAAGATTAAAAGTAGGCATTTTGTTAATCTTCCTTGTATTTTTCTGTACCCCCATCTCTGACACACCATTAAAGCCTTTGAATTACAGAGAACAGATCACTTTATGCTGCCTGATACACTTCACAAAGTAGACTTGAATGATAATAGAAGGCATAGGGGTTTTTGTTCTCTTCTTATAAATCACTATTCTTTGGTGCTTGCTATCCAGTAAATGAAATCTATTACCCCATGTTTTATTTAGTGTTCTAGTTGTACTGGTGGGAAGGTAAGTCAATTATCTCTTACTATGTCTTGGATAGAATTGGAAAGTTTTGGAAGCTGGGAAGATGGTGGATCAATAAGCAGCAAAATATAGAGCTTCTCTGAGAGAAACAGCTCAGATGTTGGAATAAAACATCCTGGAGAAAACCAGATCAATGGAGATGGATCCTATTAGCCCAAGAAGAAACTAAAGGGGGAAAACAAGAAAAAAAAAAAAAAAGAAGAAGAAGAGAAAAAACGCAGAGCCAAACCCATTGTGTATGAAATGCTGCTGGAATCTGAAGATGCACAGTCATGGAGAAGTTGGGGGTTGGCATGCCCGAGGGTGTTGCTGGGAGGATGTGGGCACGGAGGGTAGTGAAAGAGAGGAGAACAGCACCAGCTCTGAGGTTGGCACCATCTCACGGTGAGTGAGAGGAACTTAGTCCTACTGTGGGAGTGGCCATTTGTCTCAGTGACATTTTGGAGATGGGCCTTATAAACATGGAGCCAGAACTGCAGTTGCTTCATTAAGCCACTCCTAGCACAGGACAGATAGGTGAGAATTGCTTGGACTGAGTCTTGCCCCTGTGTATGATTCAATAGCCAAAGACAAGGTCTCCCTGAAACTATCCCTAACTGGCCCCATCCACACTAATGTGGTAAAGACTCCCATTGGTTGACCAGCTCATAAGGGAGGGGCTAGCCTGCCCCACCCCTACTTGTACTCCTGTGGTCATCAACGGACTGAGGAGGGCAGCAATCCCTAGCCAGCACACTTCAGAGTAATCAGCCAACACGGAAGTGCCAGGTACCCTCGTTATTCACTTTTCTGGAAGAAACCAGAAACATGACAAGAGGAAGAAACAAAAGGAAGTCACCAGCCACCAGCGCAAACAGTACTGGCCCAGGAGAGGTAAACACAAAAGTGACTGGGGGTTGCACATCGGCAGTTCTTGAAAAAGCAGCTTTTAACATAAAGAAATATGCTCCTGATATTATAAAAGAACTTAAAACAGAAATACTAGTACAAGTAAAGGAAGATATAAGAAAAATAATAAAATAAATACTAAGAACCTCCCAAGAAGACACAGTTGGAAGAATGGAAGACCATAGAAAAAAGAGAGAAACAGGCAATGAAACATATTCAAAGAAACTACCAAGAAATTAAAAACTCCATTGAAAGCTGGCAAAACTGCTTGAAAGAAACTAAAGACAGACTATCAAACCTTGAAGACAGGTTTGTAACATGTGATTATGAAAGGAAAAATCTCTTAAAAATAACAAGGAACCAGGCAGTAACAATACACAGGCTAGAAGATGACAAGAGGATGTATAATTTAAGAATAAAAAATGTGAATGAACAATTAGGGTAAACACAAATGAAATACATAATCTATTTACAGAAATAATTAAAGAAAACTTACCATGCATAGGAAAAGGAAATCATATTCAGATATATGAGGCGTACAGAACTTCAGCTAACTATAATCAAAATAAATCTACTCCCAGACACATAAATCCCAGAAATTCATCATAAGAACAGAATAGTAGACTTCCGGGAGAACATGGCGGACAGATAACAGCAACTACCGGAGGCTCTCTGAAAGACTCGGCTCAGAAGCCAGGAATGGTGCGGACTAAGGAGACATAAGCAGGTGGAGATATGCTCTGCTGACTCAGGAACGAACTGGGCTGAGAGAAACCAACTTGGAATGCAGTCCTGGTGCTAAAACATGAAGAGAAAAGCCTCAGTGTGGAGGCTGGACCCCGCGCCATTGTAAGCCGCGATTTGGGTTTCCCGCCGCGTGGCGGCTGGCTGCCTCTACAGTGGCTCGGCAAGGAGAGAGACACACAGAAGCTCTGAGAACGGCAATCTGCGAACGGCAGGGAGGCGTGCACTGACTTGTGGTGAGGTGAGTGAGAGAAACTGACACTCTACCACAGTTTGACTCCAGCAGAGGACTTTCTGGGCCCAAGCAGTCCTGCGGGAGCAGGGCGCTGTGGCGACTCCAGCCACACAACCCCCTCTCAGGCGGGATTAGTGAAAAGTGCCTGGCCTGCGTGACGCTGCCCTCGGACCTGGTAGACTGTCCCAACCCAGATCCCAGAGCCTGACGGTGGCCGGGAGGGGAGACGCGTAGGCTGCCTGGTCCGTAACTCCCTGGTGCGCAGCGGTGAGCGGGAACACCTAACTGGCGCAATTCGATCAGGCTGTGGCTGACTGGGAGAGAAGCTGGGCCTCTTATATAAGCTTGCATATATAAGGAACAGAGAAGAAGAGGCAGCATGGGAAAAGGCAGCAACAAGAAAGGCTCCTCGGCCCCCAATTCTGAGAAACAGGCAATTGCAGACACCGCACCAATATACATAAGGCACCATATAGAGAGCCTCATAGACCAATTCAGGAATGAAGTTATCAACGACCTGAAGCTAGAAGTAGGCAGAATAGTTAGAGAAATGCTAAGTACCACCCAAGAAAAAACAGGTGGTGGAATGAAAGAACAGAAAAAAAGGGGAGAATTGTTTGATGGAGAAAACAGAGAAAGCATAGAATACGTGAAGCAGGTTCAAAGGCACTACCAAGATACTAAGAAGTCTATAGAAGACTGGCATAACAGCTTGAAAGAAACTAAGGACAGACTATCTGAACTGGAGGGCAGACTTGTAATATGGGAGAATGAAATGAAAAACTTCTTAAAAATAACAAAGAAACAAACAGCAATAATACAAAGACAAGAAGATGATAAGAGGATCCATAACTTAAGGATTAAGAACATAAAAGAAGAAGTAGGGACACAAACAAGTGAACTACAAAAGCTACTCACAGAAATAATCCAGGAGAATTTTCCTAATTTAGCAAAAGGTAAAGATACTCAGATATATGAGGCATACAGGACCCCAGCCACCTACAACCCAAACAGAGCAACACCCAGGCATATAATAATAAAAATTCCAGAAATTCAATACAAGAACAGAATATTAAAAGCTGTAAGAGACAAGAAACAGACCACTTACAAGGGAACACCCATCAGAATTACAGCAGATTTCTCGGCACAAACCATCAAATCACGAAGAGCGTGGGGGGAAATAATTCAAGCTTTGAAAGATAATAATCTCCAGCCAAGATTGGGATATCCTGCACAACTGTCCCTGGAAATTGATGGAAAAACAAGGTGCTTCCAGGATAAAGAGGAACTGGGGGAATTTGCAACCACCAATTCAACTCTAAAGAGAGTTTTGCAGGATATTCTAAAAAAAGAAAAATACAAAGAATCCAGAAATAATAGCAGAGAGGCCACAACGAATGGAGCAGAGAACAAAATGAAGAAGACAAACTGACAGCTACTGACAGAAAAAGAGCTCAACAGAAATGAGGCAGAGAAGATTGGATGATAGGAACAGCTATTTTGGAGAAAATGACATCTTAATAGGTAATACTGATTTAGTATCATCTTGTTTTGAAGTCTCATCTAGCTTTTGTCCTTCTGTCTCCAATGGTCTAAATAGGCTGTATCTTATTGGATTTTATTATGTACGATAGTATAAGCAAAAACCTTTTAAAGACAAGGAGATTATACAGAAACCATTGTTCATTTTCTGTTAGTCGATTCTAAATACTCTGTAATGCTGTCATTCTCTTGAATGGTTTTACATTGTTTTGATATACTTAATGCTACAGTATACGAAGTTGTACTCAAGGATTTCAAAGAAAGAGACAATATGGTAACTACTTTTAGGTTAGGATTATCTGGTGGTGAAACACTATTCTGCTTAAATGGTTATGTTTTGATCTGCGCTGTTTCATTGTTATGCCCTCTTTTATCTCAATCTCCACTCCATTATTTACTTTTTTATCTTTATCCTTTTAATTAAAGGAAAAAAATAGCAGGATATATTATAGTAACCCACTTTGACTTTTCGTTACCTTGATTTAAAGCCCTGTATTAGTCTCACCATCTGGTTTTTAACTGATGTTCCCCTATTCTGTTTTGCTGGATAGTATCAGGTTCGAAAGTTTAGGCATCAGCTGTAAAGATAATGAGATTCATTATGACGCCCATTCTTGTTGACTTTTATCTACTTTTGAAGACCTACAATGTCTCCAATGTTTTGGTTTTGTTGGTTTCGTTCTTTACTGTTTTGTTCAATTTTATTATAACTGATGATATAGGCAATTCTATTAGAGATAGCGGGAGGCATTATGGTAACCATTGCTGATCACCTTGTATTATGTTTTTACATTATCTATTATGTCCACCCTTTTGACTTGACCGAGTCTGTTCTCTTATGTCACATTTGGTTTTACTCTCTTCCAAAAAAGTAATAAGAACCGTGGGAGCAATGAAACCCAAAATGTGTAATAGTCATGGTACAAAAGAGAGGAAAAGAAAGTGCTCCAAACTATATAACTGCATGTATATTTAAGTGTATAAGATAGAAAATGATATCACAGAGTTTTATTGGATCAATGAACAGAACTGTTTGCAGTATCATTGATGGAATGTCCACTTTACAAGCTTTAATTTTGTGACTTGAACAATTATTTCTAAGATGACAATATGTAATCCATTAACTAGTGATTTCCTACTGTTCATTTTTTTTCTGTAAATCTGTATAACTTGTACCCTTTCCCTGCTTTTTTTTTTCTTTTCTCCTTAAATAAAATTAAAAAAAAAAAAAGAGAAATGGGTGAAGGAGGGAGGAGAGGACGACATAAGGGACTCAGCCTTTGGCTGAGAAAGCTGCAGGATTTGGTGTGTGAGATATAGGGGATAGGCTTAGGAGCTGCCTCCTAAGTGTGGGAAGAGGGAGGGATCCTGGAGGAGCAGAGTGAGTGAAGGACACATCCTTCCTAAAGATGGAGAGTTTCTGCCAACTTGCTGCCATTGCGATAAAAGCGTAAATAAAAGATTAGCTTTTTGGTTTTGGGTAGCCTTTTGAAACAGGCACCCCAGAGGTGTGTTTATTGGGGGACAGGAAAAAATATTTCCCATGATCCAATCACAGTAAAGTGAGCTAAGGGACGTGACCCAAAGCAGACCAGATCGTCACCTGGCCTTTTAGACCGACGGCAATCAGTTCCAACTCGTGTCTTTATAGCCACCACTAAAAGCACAAGTGGAGTCCTGGTAGATTAAAGTATTGGCTCTGCCCTGGGCTGCCCAAGGGATGTGAGAACTGCTACCCCAGACCAGGGACAGAAGGAAGATCCGGCATGGGGCCTGGCCCACCATGAAGTAATCCTCAGACAGAATTAGACCAGTGTTGTTTGTAAACCAGCAGCGACAAGTTGAGCAGCTCCTGCATATTGAGAAATGAGGAATTAATCCAGGAGGCGATCCAGTTCATGAATCGGCAGGGGAACTCAAACTGGGAAGACCCCAGGAGTCACTCGCCCGCTGTTCCGGTTGGGGAACCAACTAATAGAATTTTTGGGTAAAAAGATACAAATATGAAATAAAAGTGGCCTTTATTTTGAGAACGCAGAGAACCCCACGATCACTGAAGTCTGGCTTATCTCTCTACCAGACACATGGTGTGGGGGGCATACATATAGCTTTGGTTTGGGGTGATGGTAAGGGGCATTACTGATGTACAAGTAGCCCATTGGAATTCGTTTCGCACCACAGGCAAATTGCCTAGGGGCCAGGAAGATGACCTCAAGATAAAGCCCCTTGGTTCCGTCTCCGAGGTTCTTAAGGCTGCAGTGTCCAGGGCAAAATCCTTTCACATAGAATACAAATTAATCAGTTTCAGTTTGACATTTCCATACATACATATGTTATATTTTGATCATGTGCATGTGAGGTTTATTAGCCTGCCTTACTATATTTTGGATCTCTTTCCATATTAATAAATGTATATCTTCAGCAATATTTTAATAAATTTATTTGTACAGATAAAAAAAAAAAAGAACAGAATAGTAAAAACTATCAAAGAAAAGAAACAGATCACCTACAAGGGAAAACACATCAAAATCACGACAGATTTCTCAACACAAGCCATCATCAAGAAGAGCTTGGAGCAAAGTATTTCAAGCCCTGAAAGAAAATAACCTCCAACACAGATTGATATACCCTGAAAAACTGTCTCTCAAAATTAATGGAGAAAAAAGATACTTAGATTTCAAAGAGGAACTGGGGGAGTTTGTGACCACCAATCCAACCCTACAAAAAATATTGAAGGATATTCTCAAGAAAGAGAAAAAAAGACCATGGTTTCAAGAACAGCAGCAGAGGGGGCTCAATGAATGGGGCAGACAGTGGAATGAAGGGGAAAAGTAGACAACCAATGGCAGAAAAAATGGCATGCTAGAGATGAGGCAGAGAAAGTTGGCCATAATTGCTAACATGGATGGCCTTGGTACACTACTAAAAAGAAACACAGACAGAGTCAATCAGGAGATAGGGTCTATCAAAATGATTTATGTAAGAAATATGTTTAATATGAAAGAGGGTTTATGGATTGAAAGTCAAAGATGAGAAAATAATGTTCTATGCATGTGACAGAGAACCAGAAAAAGTGGGGGTAGCCCCCCATCAGCTGCAGATTGATTGGAAAGATGTAACACTTTCATGCAATGGAGAACTACTCAGCTATAAGCAAGGAATATCTTGAGGCTCTTATGGATAAATGGATACAGCTTGAGATCATGCTCAGAGGTAAAAAAAAGTTCAAAACCCCTTAGGTAAATAGCAGGTTGCCTCCCTAATCTAAAAGCTAAATGAGTTAGTGTGATACAAAATGTACAGTGTACCCTGGGAAAGTGAAAGGGGAGGAATTGTCTAAATAGGGAAAGCAGAGGCCAATGGTAATCTTGTACTATAGTTTGAAACCCATATTGCGCTCATTGCTCTGTTTAGTTTGTATATTCTGTTCCAGTTTGTCTACTTGTACTAGTTTTGAGGGTATAGTCAGCTATTCAAAAGATAGCAGGATATACTATCGTAACCATTTTTAATTTCCTATGAACTTAATTTGAAACCCTGTATTGCCTTAAATGCCTTGTTTTGACTGATTTTATTTGAATCTGTTTTGTTTGATTGCTGTCTGGTCTTGACTGATTTTATATGAATCTGTTATGTTTGATAGTATCAAGCCTGAAGACAATAAGATTCACTATGATACCCATTCTTGTACTATTCCCCTCTTTTGAAGTCCTATAATGTCTCCAATGTTTTGTTTTTATTGATTTTATTCCATGCCACTATGTTCAATTTTATCATACCTGATGATATGGGCAATTCCATTGAAGATAACAAGAGACATCATAGTAACCATTGTAGATCACCTTCTATTGTGGTTTTAAATCAGTTGGTATGTCCATCCTTTTATTTTGAATGACCTCATTTTTTTTTTTTGGAGTTTTTTCCTCATTTGGTTTTATTCATCTCAAAAAAGTTTGAAGGGGTAAGAAAAAAAAATTTTATGAACTGTATAAACATTGCCTAGTATCAGAAATAAAGTTCAAAAATAAAATCTTATAATGGCTATGGAAGCTTCATAAATGTGATAATGAACATAGATTTCTATAAAAATTAATATCATCTGTGATGTCATAAAACAGTCATACATTTCTCAATGTTTTGGAGGCTGGATGATCCACACAATACTGTCTGATAAGGTTCCTGATTTGGCAGGTGATCAACCCAAGGGCATAATGACAAGTGAAATCTACCTATTGTGTCTTCTGATAAGGACACTGATCCTTTATCAGACATCATCTACATGAAATTTATGATATCATCCACATGACATTAATTTTCAAAGACTTCACTTGCCAATAATGTCATGGAGAGTTAAATCATCAAATCACTAATTCTGAGATTGGAAGGTATGCAAACATTCTGTCCTCTCATACTACCAAGTAGAGAGATAGATAGATGATAGATACAATTTCCACAGAAAACAGTAGATTAAGTGCACTAGATTTGGTAGTGCTTATGAGAGTTTTGAAGAGAGATTGAGAAATATAAATGATTGAATATCATAAATCTTTGAAGTTAGCAATTTGGAAACATTTTTAATTCTCAACCAATATAGGCCAATAAAATTGCATTATATTACCAAAGGTCAAAAGTACTAAAAAATAACTATCCTATAGAATACACAACCACAAAATAACAAAAGCTAGGTGTGGTGGTATATGCCTATAATCCCAGCACTCCCAGTGCTGAGACAGGAGGATTATTATGAGTTTGAAATCAGCCTTGGCTACAAAGTCAGCTCAAGACCAGCCTTAACTGCATAACAAGACCTTGTCACAAAAAGAAAATAATAATAATAATGAAATAATAAATACAGTTGTTTTGGAAGAAATATATTGTACACTCTGCCTTGAGAAAAAAGTAAGGAAAAGCATTATTTATGGGGATTTTCTGGAATGGAATAACCATATATATATATATATATATATATATATATATATATATATTCTTTTATGAAAACTAAAACTCAAATAATACATTATTTTTCTTTTGTTAAATTTCAAGTTTTTCATGAAAATTTTATTTTTAATCTGAGTTAAACATTTTAAAATGAGTTTGTTTTCAGCCTACACATTTATTTACATTGTTTTGTTCAAGTAAAGCTATGAAAATTTCACAGTACAATTTAATTGTTGAGTTTTATTAAAACTTCAACAAAGTAACCACATAATACTTTTTAAACTCCCATAAAAGAAATAAGCAGCCATACCCATAAAAGTATCATTACAAACAGTTGTATGAACATTAAAACTTGTTTTAAATTGTGGATTTTCTTTAATGAGTAAATTCACCTTAAATTCCAATATACAATGTATTTTCACTAATTATATAAGACAAGGGAGATTAAGATTTTCCATGTATCTTTCATATATGTGAAACAGTTTCCCTAGATATAGAGTCATTACAAAGTAATAATAGTTTTGTAGGTCATATTATTTCAATTCATTTATTTTAAGTTGAATTTTAGGCATCACATTAGTAGTTAAACAGATTTTACACTTGAACAGGAATATAAGTACAGAATGAATAGGACATAACTACTTTTCTTTAAAAACACTGTACAATAATTGTCTTGTAAGCTTTACTAAGTTTAGTTTAATTATACTGTCTTTTCTATATGAGGATGATGGCATTAACGAACCATCAATAGGGAATGTGCTTTGCATTGTTTTCTTCCAGTAATTAGTAAAGTGATTGAATATCCACTAAATAAAGTTGGGGATTTTGAGAAGACCACATGGGAGAAAGTGTATGCTAAACAAGCATAGTCTTTCTATAATCACTAGGCTTTAAATCTAATTAAACTCAAGAGAATCCAATTAAATTACAAGGAAATAAGTGATTTGAAAGGGTGATAAAATGACTTGAAAATGGTTTGATACTTGTAATCCAGAATGCTTTAAGAATAAAGCCTATGATTAAAGATTTACGAAGGGGTAAATACGTGATTTTTGAAATGGAAAACTCTGAATTTCAACTGAATTTTAAATTTCCCATAGTATATCACATCTGTAAAGACAGATTAAAAAGAATACTGGAGTGGAGAGGTAGTTCAGGGATAAAACATGTGATCAGCATATCCACAGGCCTAGGTTCAATCTCCAGCACTACACAAATGAAAAGTATTATGTTTGATAACTAGTGGTCAACTTAACGCCAGCTGGATTACATCAGCATGCATTGAGAGAAGATGCTCCACCTGAGAAGGGTTGCCAGGATAAATAAGTGGAGAAGAAGAGAGGTGTGGAGAGGGATTGAGGCATTATGGAGGCATTGTTGGTTCTCCTACGAGTTGCTGTCTGAGCTGTTGGTTCTCCTGGAGAAGCTTTGGTCTTCACATCGAGCATTGCTTCCTGGCTCCGGAGGGGAAGACATGTGCTGCCTGGTCTCCAGGATGAACTCGTCACTCTGCTTCCTGGCACGTACCCGACTGTGCTTGTTGTCGGAGTAACTTGGGGCCTCTGTGTCACTGAGGACAGCTGTGGTGCCTTTCAGGACAGCCCCGCTCTTTGTTGTGAGAGTGACTTCTTGGCTCCAATGTAGAACCCTCATCCCCCTAGCACAGCTCCTTCATCCTGCTGGCATAGACTTTCTGGCTTCCACCGCTGACCCTTGGGTCTTCCCGGCACGAATCTGTAAAACAGACTGGCGTGAGTCCTTCTTGTGGGCTCTGGACTTCTAATTGGACATGTGGAGGTGTTGTTCTGAGCTCTGGGTTTTTATCTGGACTCATGTGGGACATTGCCATGGGGTTTAGACTCTTGACTAAATAATCTATGTCGTTGGTGTTGTGGATGGATTTCCTGCATCCGCAGGGCGACTGACTCCTGCCTAGGCTGCCTAGTCCGTAACTCCCTGGTGTGCAGCGGTGGGCAGAACACCTAGCCAGCGCAATTTGATCAGGCTGTGGCTGTCAGGCAGGGAAGCTGGGCCTCCTATATAAGCTTGCATATATATAAGGAACAGAGAATATGGGGAACGGAAGCAACAAGAAAGGCTCCTCGGCCCCCAATTCTGAGAAACAGGCAATAGCGGACACCGCACCAATAGACATTAAGCGCCATATAGAGAGCCTCATAGACCAATTCAGGAATGAAGTTATCAACGACCTGAAGCTAGAAGTATGCAGAATAGTTAGAGAAATGCTAAGCACCACCCAGGAAAAAACAGATGGTGGAATGGAAGAACAGAAAAAGAGGGGAGAATTGTTTGATGGAGTAAACAGAGAAAGCATAGAGTGCGTGAAGCAGGTTCAAAGGGACTATCAAGAAATTAAGAAGTCTATCCAAGACTGGCATAACAGCTTGAAAGAAACTAAGGACAGACTATCTGAACTGGAGGGCAGACTTGTAATATGGGAGAATGAAATGAAAAACTTCTTAAAAATAACAAAGAAACAAACAGCAATAATACAAAGACAAGAAGATGATAAGAGGAGCCATAACTTAAGGATTAAGAACATAAAAGAAGGGGCTGGGGATTTAGCTCAGCGGCATAAGCGCCTGCCTTGCAAGCAGACAGTCGTGAGTTCGATCCCTGGTACCGATAAAAATGAAAAAGACAAAAAAAAAAAGAACATAAAAGAAGAAGTAGGGACACAAACAAGTGAACTACAAAAGCTACTCACAGAAATAATCCAGGAGAATTTTCCTAATTTAGCAAAAGGTAAAGATACTCAGATGTATGAGGCATACAGGACCCCAGCTACCTACAACCCTAACAGAGAAACACCCAGGCATATAATAATAAAAATTCCAGAAATTCAATATAAGAACAGAATATTAAAAGCTGTAGGAGACAAGAAACAGATCACTTACAAGGGAACACCCATCAGAATTACAGCAGATTTCTCTGCACAAACCATCAAATCACAAAGAGCATGGGGGGAAATAATTCAAGCTTTGAAAGATAATAATCTCTGGCCAAGATTGAGATATCCTGCACAACTGTCCCTGGAAATTGATGGAAAAACAAGGTGCTTCCAGGATAAAGAGGAATTGGGGGAATTTGCAACCACCAATTCAACCCTACAGAAAGTATTGCAGGATATTCTAAAAAAAGAAAAATACAAAGAACCCAGAAATAGTGGCGGGGAGGCCACAACAAATGGAGCAGAGAACAAAATGAAGAAGACAAACTGACAGCTACTGACAGAAAAAGAGCTCAACAGAAATGAGACAGAGAAGATTGGATGATAGGAACAGCTATTTTGGAGAAAATGACATCTTAATAGGTAATACTGATTTAGTATCATCTTGTTTTGAAGTCTCATCTAGCTTTTGTTCTTCTGTCTCCAATGGTCTAAACAGGTTGTATCTTATTGGATTTTATTATGTACGATAGTATAAGTAAAAACCTTTTAAAGACAAGGAGATTATACAGAAACCATTGTTCTTTTTCTGTTAGTCAATTCTAAATACTCTGTAATGCTGTCATTCTCTTAAATGGTTTTACATTGTTTTGATATACTTAATGCTACAGTATACGAAGTTGTACTCAAGGACTTCAAGGAAAGAGTCAATATGGTAACTACTTTTGGGTCGGAATTATCTGGTGGTGAAACACTATTCTGCTTAAATGGTTATGTTTTGATCTGCGCTGTTTCGCTGTTATGCCCTCTTTTTTCTCAATCTCCACTCCATTATTTACTTTTTTATTTTTATCCATTTAATTAAAGGGAAAAAATAGCAGGATATAATATAGTAACCCACTTTGACTTTCTATTATCTCAATTTGAAGCCCTGTATTACTCTCACCATCTTGTTTTTGACTGAAGTTCCCCTATTCTGTTTTGCTGGATAGTATCAGGTTCGAAAGTTTAGGCATCAGCTGTGAAGATAATGAGATTCATTATAACGCCCATTCTCATTGACTTTTATCTACTTTTGAAGACCTACAATGTCTCCAATGTTTTGGTTTTGTCAGTTTTGTTCTTTACTGTTTTGTTCAATTGTATTATAACTAATGATATAGGCAATTCTATTAGAGAGAGCGGGAGGCATTATGGTAACCATTGTTGATCACCTTGTATTATGTTTTTTATATTATCTATTATGTCCACCCTTTTGACTTGACCGATTCTGTTCTGTTATGTCTCATTTGGTTTTACTCTCTTCCAAAAAAGCAATAAGAACTGTGGGAGCAATGAAACTCAAAATGTGTAATAGTCATTGTACAAAAGAGAGGAAAAGAAAGTGCTCTAAACTATATAACTGCATGTATATTTAAGTGTATAAGATAGAAAATGATATCACAGAGTTTTATTGGATCATTGAACAGAACTGATTGCAGTATCATTGTTGGAATGTCCACTCTACAAGCTTTAATTTTGTGACTTGAACAATTATTTCTAAGATGGCAATATGTAATCCATTAACTAATGATTTTCTACTGTTCATTTTTTTCTTCTGTAAATCTGTATAACTTGTACCCTTTTACTGTTTTTTTTTCTTTTCTCCTTAAATAAAAAAAAAAAAAAAAGAAATGGAGCTGGTGGATGACAGCCAGGTGATGTGACATTGCTCTAGACAGAGACTCATGCTGATTTTGCAGGCTGACAGGTTTCACGTGAGTAGATTGTTATAAAGTGAGGCCATTCTTACAGTATTTGTTGTTTCTTTATGTAAAAAATTCACTATTTCTTCATCATGTTGTGAGTCAGCTGATGCGACTCCCTCTGAGGCTGAACAGATGAGGCCACCTTTGGATACCACTTTCCAAAACTGTGCCCTAATAAATTTCTTGTATTTATAAGTAGCCAGCTTCAGGTGTTTTTCTTTTACTTTAAAAAAATGATAACAGATAACAGACACATTTTCTTGTCATACTCAAGGCTTGAACTTTGCAGGCAAGGGCTTGGAAGTTCTTCCCCAATTTTATCTGTACAGCTTGTGCTGGATGATGTTTCTCATCTTGTCGAATTAAAACCATACTTCCCAGATTCCTTTATAGATATAATTCCAAATTAAAATTTAACTTAAATCTTTACTAAATTTTACAAAGTGGAAATGAGGTTACATTTTTTGTATGTGTTAATATTAGTTATAAAGTATAATTATTGATTAAAAGTTTTGACATCCTGATCTCCAAAGAGACGGTTCCAGTGATCCCCAGGATCCCCAGGATCTAAAAATTGGTTTCAATGGCAGCACTGATACAGTATTTCTCATCATGTACACTAAAATTAAATGAGCCAAAATACTGTAGGAGACTTCCTTCCCCTCTTCCACAAATCACACAGGTACCTAATCTCTGTACATTCCCTCAAAATCAATATTTATTACACTCACTGAACCTGATTGATATAATAACCGCATGCTTTATATTTAATACCAACAATGTTTCTCCAATAATGTCACCTTCCCAGAGAGCAAGAGCAGAGATTCCAGGTAGTTTTTTGTGCCTCATAATCTAATAAAAATGAAGAGCCATCAATTTATGCTTTTGAGCTATAATCCCCCTTGCCATAAGAGAAAGAAAATGTTATATATAAAATTGATTCATTGGAACAGAAACATTTAAGACTATAAAGGTAAATACCACAATTTCAGTAGTTGTATAGTTTTAAAGCAACTGGTGCCTGGGTTGGAAGAATTAGCAGAAGTATTTTAAGATCCTTTACCTTATATATTACATGAATAATAAAACAGAGGCAGGAAACCCTTGTTAAAATAAATAGATTTAAATATAATAGCAACATTGTTCTCTTTAAAACATGTAAACAGTTGGAAAATTCACTGATGAATGAGTTCCTCAAGGTACATAGTGATATATTTATAAAAGAATTATAAAAAAGATATATGTAATTTCATATATTGCATGTTTGTACACATAAAGTATTTTCTAATATTTTGATATTTGCCTAAAATTGTGTACAATTAGCTCAGTAAAAAGCATTATTGCATGTCTTACAGATTAGAGTTGAAATATGAAATTTATTGTGTTTTTAATATAATACAGATGTCAGTTGTGCAAATAATTGAGACCAAGTGGTTTTGAAAAAAATATGACCTTTTAATATTCTCTATATTGTGGGTTTGGAGATTCATAGTGCTTTTTTAAAAGGATTAAAATCAAAAGGCTTAATGCTAAAATGAAAGAAACAGTAGTTTATTGATTTTCATTTTAGATAAAGAACTTGAGCCTCAGAGACGTGGCCAGTTCCTTTATTTCACCTTCTTTTGGTTTCAAATGTAGTAATTTGAACGGAGTTTGTCTATTGGAGACTTGAAAAAAAATATCAGTTTCCATATTTTGTAATAGAACTTTATCTCTTTTGCTAAAACATATGACCACACACTAATATACTTCTTTCTCATTTTCCCATGTAACTGCAATTGTAATGGATTGAAGCTATCCTTAGTTAGCTACATTAAATGTATCTCTTAGTCTACACAGGGTCTCCATGTGCTACAGCATAAAGGGTTTGCTTTGTGGTATCTTGAGTGTTCTTTCTAGATAGAAGATAAGAATCAGGTTGAGATGGAAGAAAAGGAATAGGAATAGAAGAATAGGAGGGTGAGGAGAATGAAAGGAATCAAGGTCTGTGACATGAGACTTTCACAATAATAGTGTTTTTATGAGTAGAAAATAAAAGATTATGAGCTATGTTAATTTGGATAAATTTTAGAAATCTGGAATTATGTCTTCATTCCCCAAGGCATTCAGTATGCCACAGCTTGTAATTTTTTGAATTAACAGTAGGAGAGTAAAAACTATGCTATGTGGTTAGATGTGAAGAAGATAAATACAATCACGGCATCTGGATGCTGGTGGGAAGTCATACATTGTGATTCCCCACTGAGAACAACTGGCTGAAAAAGTGAGTCAAGGGTACTAAATGAATTTAGCTCCTGGGGATGGGTGAACTTTGTTACCTTTGTGTTGATGATTGTTCTCTTGTTAAGAAATTCTACATGTCCAAAAATACTGTTGCAAAATATAGCCGGCAGTTGTATTATATAGTGGTAGGAATTTTGGTACATTTTTGTCGGTGAAACTCTTTGTAAATCATGTTACTTTTACAAAATAGGTTTAAAGAGATCATTAAACTAACACTAATGGATTTTCCATTGGTAAATTGTTCACAGTTGTTAAATATGTTTATATAATTATGTTATTAAAATGACTAAACTATTAATAAAATTAACTAATTTGATAAATGTGATATTAACTAATGATCTTAACTGGTCTGACCACTATAAGTTTATGTCAGCAACTCTATCAAACACTTTTAAAGAAGTCAGCATTAATTTCCTGGAAATGGGGTAATAAAGCAAACCATCGGCCATTCTTGTACAAACAAAGAAAAAATATAAGTGGATATTTGAAGGACCTGAAAGTACTCAAAGGCAGGGAAGAATATTTAAAGAATATACTATTTCAAGATTTTTTTATCATATTGTGCAAGAATTATGTGTTCTTCCTGTGCTTTTGATTGCTATCCTTCAAGTAGGAGACTGCAGTCTACAATTTGATACTTCCGGCAGGATGGCTGTGGGTTATTGTTATGTGCTATGTGTCTCAAAAATGAGAAGAAAATCAACTGGATGTTTTCCTCATGAAAGAACCACCAATGACTGAAGAGAGAGATATGTTTAACCTGGTTTATACATTATGCAATGCATGCATATATTAAAATATAACATAACATCCTATTACTAGGCATAATTATATGATTTCATGTGTCATTTAAAGTACAAACAAATAATAAATAATATACTATCACATTACCATGTAAAATTTTCTAATTAATCTATCAGTTAAAAGGTAACATGAAACTATATATTACAAGCTTCAGGGCATATAACAGACTTCAGAGCAGTGGAACTACTATATATTTAGAGTCACTGTTGAAAATCACAAGTTTTATGCCAGTTTCTGTATGACCATGAAATTTTGCATGTTGTGTGAGACCTAATGAGTCTAGAAAAACAATGGGCATATTCCCATACACAGCTCATATGGTGAGTAGAAACTTTCCTGGGTTCAAATTGCACAGTACTGTCCCTGACTTTTATAAAGGACCTGAAATCGAGACACAAACCAGTAAACGAAAATTGTAGAAAGACTGATCTAAATATTTGAGCTTGTCAATATCAAATGAATTGAGGGGAGTTACTAGCATTTGCTCATGAGAATGGGAACATATTTTGTAGTTTGAGACTATTCAGGTTCACTGACAACTACAACAATTGCTCAACAATGCTAAGAAAAATTTTAGAGCCATTGACATGATATGTATTCCACATCTTGTTTTGAACCAAAACAAACAAACAAACAAACAAAAAACCCTATGAAACACGAAACAATGCAGAAGGTACTACCTTCTGGACAAGAACAACAAAAGCCCTTGCATTTAGGATTTCATAGATGAATAGTTTCAAAAAGTTTGGAAAAATTAATAGAAGCATGATGAGAAACAATTCATAAAGGACATAAAGCTTGTATATGTGTTCTGTCATTGCTATAATAAATTATTATAAATTCAAAGTCACAAAATACTGCAAATTGACTGCCTTAAAATTCTGTCGAACAATCTACAAGCAGGCTTGCCCTGCAAAAATCAAGAAGCCAGTAGAACTGACTCTTGTATGCATAGCAGAAATATGCTTGCTGTCTCAAACTTTCAGAGGTTGCCAACATTCCTTGTACTGTTTACCTTATCAATTTGATCACTACTTCTGAGGTTATGGCATCTTTCCTTCCTTTTATAAGAAGATCTGTGATTATATTTAAGGCCCTTACAGGTAGGGCAGAATAAATCTTCATCACATAATCTTATCTAAACTCACTTTTAAGTTTCCCTTTTGCTATATAATAATTCTACATTTCCCAGATTAAGACATGGATATTTGAGGAAACCACTGTACAAACTTAGTGTAATTTTCAGAAGAAAGTATAGTCACCAAATACAAATTTTAGTGTTAAAAATTAAAAATATATTTTATATTTTTATAGTCACTAGGGTAAATATATGTAACATGGAAAATTCCATCATTAATTTTTTGACATATAGGTCTACATAAGTCAGTAGGTCCCCATTTACTTTCTAGTATCATTGGGATAAGTAGATGTTACTTTTTCAAGGAACTATAGTTTCACAAGCAACTTTGAGCAGAAAGCATAGATATTTTCCATTCATCATTTTTCCACACGCATAGATTCTCTAATTCTAAATGCCCCACATAAAGGGGTGCAAATATTAATATCAATGAAACTGGATCGATGTTCCATCAGCACTGGAAGTCTAAGGTGAACATTTGTGTCATGCTTGATGTTGTGTAGTTTCAGGTTGAGCCTAGACACACATTATTCAGTGTAGCATCATGCTTAATAGTTTCTCTGTCTTGAAGATTCTTGGTACTGTCACTAAATCCCTCTCTTGTCAGTCCCTGAGCATCATTGATCATTTTACTTTTTCCTCGTTTTTTCCTTTTGAAAAATAAATGCCCTATAGATGAAAATAAAATATGTAGTTTTTCAAATTGCTTTTTTCTTTTTCATTATTAATTTGTATTTAAAGCTCTGTCATGTCTTTTCATGGCATCCTAGTTCATTTAATTTTAGCACTGAATAATATTCCAGTGTGTGCCTGTATCAGAGTATATTTATGTATTCACCCAAAGGTGTCATAGTTGTTCCCAAATTCTGACAATTAAAGTGCCATAAATATATCTGTGCAAATTTCCATGTAGATATTATATTTCAAATAAGTTGGTACATACCAAAAGCCACAAATCCTTAACTGAGTGATAAGATTGTTCTATGAAAAGTATGCTTAGATTGTGAGAAATTGGCAAACTACTTGCCACAGGGCCGGTGTTCCTTTGTACTATCACCCTGAGTGAAACTAAGTTCCCATTACTCCACTTCCTTGGCATGATTTGGTTTTTCAGAGTTTTGGATTTTGCTTATGGATTATCATCCTGTCTGACTGAAAGAATAATTTAAATGTCTTGAACTTTTAATTTTTAAGTCTTCTTGTGCGCAAAAAAAAGTAGGCAGAATAGATTTCTGATGCACTGGGTTAAAATTTGTACATTTTACAGAAAATGCTTGGAACTTGGCTCATGTTTTTCTTTGTCTGGAAGTCCAAACTTGCTTTTTGTTTAGAGTTTGCTTTTATTCTCCTCAAATATCTGTTGCTTTCCAACTTTTTCTTCTGTGTCTTGTTTCACTAGCATATACTATTTTAACTCTGTCAAATTTGACAAATACATCTGAAAAGAGCTAAGAATTTCATTCCACTAGGAAAAAAACTGAACATCTGTGCACCACAATTTTGAAATCTCATAATTTTGAGTATCTGTGACTGCAATTTCTTATAATTTCTACATCATCTATCTTTCTATATTTGTTTTCTGAAGCCAAGAGCATAAAAATATTCTTCTCTATTTCTCCTCAAAACCATAAATACCTATATCAACAATTTTAAATGGGCAGGAAAGAGAAAAAGAGAAACAACACCTAACTCTACAACTTCCATCTTCTTGCTTTAATTTTCAAATGAAATTCTGAATTATTTCCTCCTCGCCTTGCATTTCTCCCTTGCCACACTTCCCCAGTTCTCAGGAACCTTGCTAGTTATGAAAGTCAGGGGGAAACTCTTCCCCTGGTTCCATTTCTATCTCTCCAGATATTTCTTCTCATTTTTCATTTTTCTCACTCACTTGATCTCTAAATACTGTTTTAACTTGCTTTAAATACAGTCTCCAGCTTTTTTATTTACTTATTTTCATTTCTTTCATTTTCATTTTCTATATCACCTAGGAGCTTCTTGCTTTTAATTAATATATATTGCAGACTCAACCTCACCTTCATTCTGTCACTTCTTTTGATTTGTTATTCCTTAAATACATTACATTTAATATATATAGAGTGTACTTCTTGTTTGTAATAACTAAATTTGTTCTTTATACCTTTTTTCCCATTTCAGCAAATGTCATCACCATGGACACAGTTGCTCCTGTAGAAGTGCCTCCCCTCACCAGCTATGTGCCAGGTGTTTTGCATATCTCATTTTTTATAGCACACAACTCTACAAATTAAATATTAAAATTCTCACTTGAAAACAATTAGAAGTGATTAAGAAATTGTTAATAAGTTTCACAAAGCCACTTATATTTTATCCCCTCTACATTTAGCATTTTTATTTGCTTTCCATAATTATATAAAAATTAAATGTAACTGATTTTAAAACAAACATACTACTTATTTCAAATTATTTTTTTTCAACTGAGGCATCTGTGTATCTGACCATTTATTCCAGTGATGATTCCATTGTTCAAAAAGTTTTAGAATTGGAGCACACTTAGCATTGCCTTTTCAAGTGTATAAATGCCAGCAAATACATTAAGCATTGTTCTGCCATAAGGAAAACATAAAAATTTCAAATTAAATGAGATAAATGCAAGTAATCAAATATAATTTTAGAGTTGTCCTCAAAATCAGTATGAAAAGACTGATACAATTTGATTCATTAAACTATTTTGTTACGCTTCCAAATTTAATATTTAAATAAGATTTCTTTCAGCATACTCACTTTTGGATCCGTGTGCATATTCTAATGTTCTTTGCTTAAGTATTTTTTGAATCATTTTTGCAATTGTTGACTCTGATACTTTATGAAATATAACAATGATCATAGACATTTATATTTCATTCCTATTGCAAATTTATTTATTCTAATTTATGAAAAATACTGTGTGAAATAGACAAACATTTTATCTGTGCATTAAATTATGTAGGGCAAAAATGTATCCCAACTGTGTATGGGAAACTAATTGGTTTTAATTAGTAATTTAGGCCTAGTTAGCTACTAGTCATCCTCCTGTGTACCATTAGATAAATGAATTCCTACTTGGCTGATGTCTAAAGGACTGGTAAGAATATTCCTATGTTTTTAGATAATTTCTCTTGCTCAACTACTATCTATAGACTTACATTTTAGGTAGAGGGAATTTCATTTGTTTTTAAGACGGCATTCTTTTTTTTGCTCCTAGAAAGCTATCTGGGCATTCCTATAAAGGATGAAGAAAAGTGTATCACTCTTAAATGCTAACTATGATAATGTTAAAGTTATATAAATACTAAAAGCATATTGCACTCAATTTTCTAAGTTTAGAGATTTTAGCTTATAAATTCTTTTATGTCCAACCTTTTCCTGTAATTTCTTGTTCTGTGTTTTAAAGCCAAAGAGAGAATCAAAAAGGTTAAAGAAATTAGAATTTACACAGCTATTAATGGAGAGCCAGTAACCAAATCAAATCCATTTGTCCTCAAGTTCAAGAACACAAAACTGCCTAACATTATAAACTGTTACTCCAGTAATCCATAACCATATTTTGTCCATTTAATGTTCCATGGGAAACCAGCCTAAAAAATGAAAATTGTTTTTATTTCTTCATTTGACTATAAATACACTTTAATTGGGCTTTATTAGATGATTTGTCCAAGATCATAAAGAAACTTAGAATGAAGCAATTATAGCATATTCCAGGGGCATAGTAGGCATTTGGAATATTTGTCCTCGTCTCTTGAATTTTTCTCACCTTCAGTCCAACAAGTTTTCACTTAAAGCACATATCTGTCTTAAAAGTAATACTGATAAAATGTACCTCAGTATAAAGGACTTTAATGCCACTAAAAAGAAATTGCTATTTGTAATCAGATTATTTTCTGTAATACCATTTGTCTAGGTCTTTTCAAGAGTATTGCTTCATTTCAGGTTTGCTTCTTTGTGGTGTGGACAGGACCCTGCTATGTTGTCCAGGTCAGTTCAAATCTCTAGGCTCAGGGAATCCTGCCGCTGCAGCCAGCCGAGCAACTGGAACCACCAGCAGGCCCTGTGTCTGATTTCATTTAACTTTTACAGTGATTCTTTGAGGTATTATTTCTCTTCTTTTTATGTGTAAGAAAACTGGAAGCAGTAGATATCATTTGTCACAAGAAATAATTTATATGTTACACTTTTCTTCATTAGATTTGACTAAGTTCTGATTGGACAATCAAAGAAACATTTCAGAAGCAAAAAGTGAGTTTATGATTAAAAATGTAGAAAACCAATAAATAGACGTTTCCCTAAATGAGTATTTCCTATCTTCTGGATGAGACATTAAAGCAAATTAAGGCCCAGTTCAGCAGATACAGAACTGTAGTAAGGACTTTTAACACAGAGAATACCAGCCCAATATATGTAAAATTTAGAAGGCTTTAACTCTTTAGAATAGGAATTGTAATTAAAAAAAAAAACACCTGGATAATCTGGAAATGATTATCATATGTTCCTCATCGTTGAAATGTGAACAACTCCTCTGCAGTATATAGATATACCTCAGTAAATCAGTGTTTGATACAACATCCATGCTTCTTAGGCTGGAAATTGTTTCTTTAAATTATTTTTTCATGCATCAAAAATTTTCCTTGTTTTTGTTAGTAATTTTGTTATTCTGTAGTACCAGATCACCACAGGAACAATTCATTAATACTAAAATAATGTTAAAATAGCTATGTAATTTATATGTTTATTTTCCATGTATATTGGTTGCAAATTAAGTTCCTTTATGTTAAAGAAAAAGTACTCTAGCCAGCTGTAGGGGCGCACACTTGTAATCCCAACACTTGGCAGGCTGAGGCAAGAGGATCATTGCGAGTTCGAGACCAGCTTGGACTACAAAGTGAGCTAAAGGCCAGCCTAAACTGCCTGGCAAGTTCCTGTCTCAGAAAGACAATCAATACTCTGATAATCTCTGAAAGTATAAGGAAGATTTCACTCATTCTATCATGATAGATTTCACAGCACAATAGGGGAGAGAGAGTGCACAACTGTGAATGATGACACGAGATGATCAATTGAAATGGATGGATAATGCTGAGTGAGTTGGCGAAAGGAGCATTTTTCAAAAGGCATCAAGTTCCATGGATTTGTGTTAATCTACTTACCAGGATTCTTGTTGAAATCAGGACACAATAATTAGGTCCACAGGTGACGAATGAAGAATTGGATCAGATCTCCAGAATGACTCACCATCCAGCAAGATTTTGAGTAAAATTGGTTTATAGAGTCCAACACAGAGAACAACGTTGTGTGCAACTGCAAGGCTTGTCAAGAAAAGTTCTCAGGGCTGTATGTCTGAAGTTTGGTAAAAAATAATGTGCTTTTTATTAATTTTGATATTTTTAGGTCTTCACATGGACGAAATGTTTCTTTTGAGGGGGAGGTTTATAGTTTTCCTTTTCTTTTTTTTAAATTTGTGGACAGATAGACCTAAATTTCATTGCAAGGTGACACATATTATTGGGTCAGTGGGCTGTCTTAGAATTCTGACTGTCAAATAGAAAAGGGGCAGGCTTTCGAGAAAGGCACAAGTTGACATGTAGAATTCTGCATTACAGATGAGCCAGTAAAGGCATAGGTTCAATATAATTCAACTATATTTCCATCAAATGGTTGATGCAGAAAACTAGGTTCCCTAAGTAGAAATGTTATGCACCACAAATTATATTTGATTTCAGAATTGTTCTAAATTTACTTTTTTGGAACTTAGAAAATTATAATTTACAATGATGTCATAGCTATGATCAATATTGAGAGTAACAGAAAACCACAAATGTGGAGGCTGACAATTTCTAGAAATAATTATATATGCTTTATCATGGTTTTCCAGTTTACATGGAAGCAAAAATATTACATCTGTAACTAAATTTGACTATGACTCAAAATTAACATAACAGATGTGTGTGCCAGTGCAGATGTGACCAGAATTTACTGACAGGTAGAGAAAATAAATGACAGAAAATATCAACACATATTTTTTTTTTCAGTAAATGCAAACTTAAAGGAAGGAGTGCATGAGCCATAACCTAGATGGTTTGGCTGAGGTAGGTTTATCACATTGAAAAAAAAAATAATAATAAATGGCATTAACAGCGGAAAATTGGAAAAGAAACATTTTAAGATGCCACTGTCTTTTGCCTCCACAACTCAACTTTTCTATCAATTGCTTATGGAATTTCAAATCATGATAATATTTATTCCTCTCAATAAATGTGAATTGTCAGAAACAATTGGGTTATAGTTTAATAGTACACATATTAATCCATTTACCTATATTGAAAAACAGAAAACAATCCACAGATCAAGCTTTTGAAAAGATAAAAGTACAAACTTAGATATTCTTCAAAGAATACTTTTATAATACTTTTCAAGTATTATAAAAGCATGTATTTTGTAAAGATTTGATAAAATATATCATATTCAATAAGCCTTGTCTAAAAATTTAGTGGATTGTAAAATTTCCTTCAACATTAACTAAGATTAAATGTATTTAAAAAGTAAGAAAATGAAATTCATATACTTTATCTATAAACTAATTCCTTTTCTTAAAACTTAAGAAAGTACACTTCTTCTCTAGAAATAAACAAGCCATGTGCATTTTTATCTACAAAAACAGCAAGATCCTTGTGTGTGTTTTGTTTCCAATCATAATGTGTGAAATTTCTAAAACAGACTTGTATTTTTTTCTAAAAGATACTCAGATTAATATATTTTCTGAGATTTTCTTCACTTCATTTCCTTCGTAGCATGTGTGTTTTCACCGTACGTATGAAAATAAGATTGGCTATGAACGAAAAAGTGTTGAAACTAGATGGTGTATACACAATGTGCACAAAAATATTATTTTCTTCATTGTGTACTTTTTGACAAAGAAAAAAGGATCTCAGTCTTTTTTTATGTATTATATTTATATTTATATTTATATTTATAAATTTATATTTATATAATAAGCATTTCATTCTGGTAAATCAAATTGAAAACAAGAAAAAATAACTTTCAAAACTGAACATTTTCTCAAGCTCTATGTCTAATGTTGTCATTTCTTCTTACCTCTATTATCTTTTCAGTGCAAAGTCCTAGTCCTCTCATCTACCCTTAGCATAGGCTCCATATTTTTCCAGAAATATATGCTTTTCAAAAAATGCAGTCTCTTCCCTGATCTTAGCATAAGAATGTTTTCCTTCTGGTGCATGGTGGCTCCCACCACCACCCTCTCAGTACGCTGCGTATTCTGTCATCTATAGACTCAGTTCCCCTCCTTGATGTAGTCTCTGTGACACATTCTGATCTCCGACTCTGTTCCTTTCCACAGCACCCACGCAATCCCCTTGAGCTACTTTCCCTCCTGACTTGGTGTATTTCACTGCTCTTATGATATATTTTTCCTTAGAATAGTAAATATGTGTGCACATTCAGTTGTGCTTTCATAGTAAGGTCAGTATTTCTCTGGTTAGTATTGTTTGTAATTCATAACAATATGGTTATGTCAGCAATTAGATAAGCGGACCAGTTTGGTTAACACTGTATCCCACAGGGGCCACTGGTATCTCAGACATAGTATGATCATTAAAAAATAATTAATATATGTTTAATTAAAACATTAGTGGAAGTCCTTCAAAAATGCTCTGAACAAAGATGTATGAGAAAATGCAGTATTTTAACTATAACATGATCATATTGTTTGTGTAAATGTATGTGGTGTATAATAATCATTTACTTATTAGATTAGACACACACCCTATTATTTATCATAAATTAAAATGTGTCTGGTATGAAAAATAATATAATGTGTCATCTAATTCATAAATTTGCATCATAGTTGAAGATAGTCAAGTAACGCCTAAACTAGTTGGATACGGTAGCACACACCTATAATCCCGGCACACTGTAGGCTGGGGCAGGTGATCAGTGCAAGTTCAAGGGCTGCACAGGATACATCATGAGTTTAAAGCCAGCCTGGACTACAGAGCAAGACCCTTCACTTTTGTGTACTCCCTAAAAGAACTAAAGTGATCATGTCACAGTGATATATGCATATGTTTTTTAAAGCAACCACAACTCACAATAGGAAATGGAACTAGCTTATATGACCATCAACAGATGACTTTTTTTTAATGTGATATTTATATGCAATAGACTAATACTCTGCCATAGAGAAAGAGTGATTTGTAGGAAAAAATGAGTGGGTTTTGATACCATATCACAAGAAATAAATGAGTTACAGAAGGTTAAATGAGTAATAATTTCTCTACCATGAGAGATTCAAATTATAAATAAAGAGCAAAATAAAAATATATTAGAAACAAGAAGATACGTTCTGTATAGATTTAAAGGGGTCAGGGGAAGGAGGGGAAGAGGAGTGCGGGAGTCAGGAGAAGCAAGATGATCAAAGTGTGATGAGTATATGCATCAATTTTGTGTACACCCCCCAAGATGAAGGTAATCACCAAGTATAGCAAACATATACAAATACAATTATAAACTCATAAAAAAATAAAAATTAGTCCTTTAGCTAAGATTAGAGAAGTCTTAGAAATTAAAATTAAGGAGTATAAACAAATGGAGAACTTTTACAGAAAATTAGTATTCATATATAATACTGCTATGAAACCGAGCTGAGCAGTGTTGTGAGAATACGGGCCATGTGGTTACTTGGGGAAGAGTCTAGAAGGGGAAGTTCCACTGCCAAGTCCTGAGGGGCGCAAGGGCAATGGCAAGGAAAATGGCGAATGAACTGTATGTGGCTGAAACTTCAGTGAGGAATTTTCTACTAAAGCTTCTAGTTTCCATAAGTTGAATATAAAGGGAAAAATCTTCAAAAATAGTTAAAAGAATTGTATTTGCATTCTATATAATCTCCAGAAACAAGTTTTATGTTTTTGCTTTGTCACTAT
Source organism: Cavia porcellus (assembly GCF_034190915.1). Classification (NCBI taxonomy): domain Eukaryota; kingdom Metazoa; phylum Chordata; class Mammalia; order Rodentia; family Caviidae; genus Cavia; species Cavia porcellus. Next base: position 19,873,071 of record NW_026947494.1, on the reverse strand, counting down.
TTGTAAGTATAACCTATAAATCTGACAGAAATCATTTATTCCTTAATTGGGAAGACACATGAATAGTCTTAATGCATTTCTGTGCTGGTATAATGCGCTGCTGTGAATGACCTTTTAGCTGGCAGAACATTTGGTAAATGTCTAAATTGACTGCTAACATTTATTGTATGACTAATTTTAATGAATATTGGTTTACTTCTGTGACCTTTCTTGTATATTCACTTAATTGTAATCAATCTGAAAAAAGTGTCTGAAACTTTTAAAGAAACATATAATAATTGCAAAGTTTTGGAACAAAAGATAAATAAGTCCATGCTTTAAAGAATTATATCACAATATCAGGTAGGAAAAAACTAAATGGAAATTACATTGTGATGGGGAAATTGAGTAGTAAATATTTAACAAAGAGATTTTAAACACCAACAAACTTGAAATTATCTTTGCTGTTTTATTATTGTGCTGAAACTATTACCTGTGAAGAGTATAAATCACTTCAATTTGGCATTTTTCTAACAGAATATTGCACATACCTAAATAGTTACTAGTAATCTCACTCCTGAAAATCTGCCTTGCACTCCAAAATTTGTATGTGGATGTTTGTTCATAAAACTATTAGTATTCATTACTGCCAATTTTGAATGAAAATATGATCAACCATTTTGTAATATACCTGTGGAATGGGTTATCAATCAATAATACAAAATGAGGAAATTCAGATATGTTCAAACCCAGGATAATTCAAAAAAACAAACAAAAAATAAACACCAAAGGATTCTACAAAAAAAAAAAAAAAAGAGGCAGACACAAAGTACTTCATTTTGTGATTCTAAATCTATGAATTTTTGCAAAAGATAAATAAAGGAACTGAAATCTCATGTGAATAGTATGAAAATGTCAACATATATACCATAACAGGCACCATGACATAGAAAAATTCAGTTTTCCACAACTATGCTTCTTTTTACTGAGACTCATGATAGAGAACGGTTCTTAGATGTACTCAAATATGGTCTAGTCACATTTCGAGTTGCACCCAAAGTATCAAGGGTTGAGAAATGTGTTTTGCAAGGCTTGCATGGATTGCAAGGCTTGGATAGTTTCCAGATTTCCATGATCATTCTTATGACTCCTGAGGGAGAGCATGAGGAAACTTTGGAGGTTGTAGAAGACACCATGGAAAAGGATTTTTATATATTTTTATATGTGAAAGAGAAAAATCACTTCTCCTGATAGATGTTGATACGGAAATTTTAAAGCATCCATTTTGACTGGGTTTACATGAACTGCACATTCATTGCTTTAAAAAAAATCAAAATCAGATTAGCTTCTAAAATTTCAGGTATAAAATAAACTTTACATAATTGCTCTATATCAGTACAAATATTCACATAGCATCCCACAGTTCCTTATATATTCTGCTCTTAAAGGCACATATTTTTTCAGACTTATTTCCTGTATACCATCAATTATTGTCTCATTAAACAATTTATCCTTTTATCAATTGTTTACTGGGTATTTTATTTAAGCCATAAGATTTCTCAATATTTGACTTCTATTGACAAGCTTGACAACCTCCCATGGTCCTCTGAGTGCTGTATTTTATAGGTTTAATTATATATTCAGCTTGTCTATTGTAGGCACACTGATAATTTACCTACAACTTTGAGACAAATTGTCATATAGCTTTGTGTTTGTATTAGAGAAGTAAATGTGATGTTTATTCACAATAGAGCACAAACAAAATTACTTGCCATAAACAAGAAAAACTTTGAGTCATTTGCAGGACAATGAGTATACCTTGAAACCTTAAAATTAAGTGAAATAAATCAGACACACAGTTTTTAAATATTGCATGGTTTTCTTATAGGTAAGAAGTCTTAATACTAATAAAGCACAAAATAAAAGATGACAGGAAACAGAGAGCTAGAACTTTTGCAACATCAAAAGAGACCAAGAGAAGATGGGAACTGGAATGGGGTGGGAAGGGAATGAAAAAGAGAATAAAGATGTGTTCTGTAAATTTACCAGTTCCCCAAGAGAAATGCAATTATCATATACTGTAAATATATACCAATAAAAATAAAAATCTAATGAAAAGGAAAATATTATATAAAGTGGCTGATTAAATTCCAATTTTGAGATGCATGAAGCCTGAATTTGTCTCATGTTTTACCAACACCATTGATAAATTCAAGTAAAATTGAAGAACAAAATCATTTTTATCAAAAAAGCAATATCTAGTACTCCTGGTTCTAAATTGTATTAGGGCATCTTATTTAGATTATCAATTACAATCCTTAAAAACACAAAAAAATTCATGTTGGGCACTTTCTACAAATAGAATGTTTGTAATAATAAATAAAGACAAATCATATAAACAAAATTACCAGCAAAACTTTATCCTAAATGAATTTTTCATATTCTTCAAATACAAATGATATTTATTTTTGAAAAATAAAATTATTCAAGGCTAAATTTTTAGAGCTTTGTCTGAATATTGTTATATGATAAATTCATTGCAGTCTCAAATCTATCCTTATTTTTTGGATACAAAATCAGTCACTCACACATACTAAAATTGATAATACACAGACAGAAAATGAAATTATTTTGTAGATTAGACAGTTATTGATCCATTTATTATTTGATCATAAAGAAACCATCAGAAAATTCAGTTTATCCACAGAATGTTTGATTTTTGTGTTTCAAGGTTTATAACAACTCTTTAAAAATAATGTTATAATAATGAATAGATAATTACAAGCTCATTTACATCAGGATCAGGAAAGGTTCCCAGGTGCCCTTAGCCTTTCTTTCTCAGTTGTGGTTCTCTTAATAACTGTAGAAAGTTCCAGAAAGCAACACTCTAATGGAGAAGCTCTCTGGGGGATAGCTGGACTCCTATCTCTCCTTTTAAAAAGAGTATGCCCTGCCATGATTTACCTCAGTGACTCAAACTTATACTGGTGTAGTAACAAAGGTAGATGTTTTCAGGGTCTTTCAACTTCAGTGTGAAATGTGACACATTTAAATGTGACTCTACCTTTCCTGAGAAGTTTGCTGAGTCATAGCGACTTAGTTTATCCTGAATGATAGCTTTCTTTCTGCCCTGAAGCCTACCAGTGAATAATAAAGTTGCTTATGCACTTTGAGTTGTGATGAACTATTTTGTCCCATTTCACTGATGCATATGTTACAGTTACTGGTGCATAGTGAGGCAATCTGATGGCAAGAATCAAGCTCAAACAATGTGAAGTCAAAGGAACTATGAATACTGAGATCCATCTTTACAACTGCAGTGTTACAAACTGGCAGCCGTTGCATTATCTCCACATATTGTCTCCACGTATTACTCGTCTAGCAAAGTTTAATGTACTGCCTTAGATATCACAGCCATTTAGTTGTTAATGAGACAATTTTTCTTAAGGCCAAGGCACAAATACACAGGACACTGAATCAGGGCAATTAGAAAGGTTAGGCCACTATTAATCAAGTAAGGAAAACCACATTTCCACTTGAGCATCTACCCTCTAATTTTTCTTTGACAAGTCTGCATTTGGTACCTTTCCCAATGTACCTGGTGTCCTGTAGGTGTGATTCAACAGTTGGTGACACTCAGCTAAAATGAGTGATGAGATCAAAGGGTCAACACCCGGTGCTGAGAAGGAAATGCAAATTTAATTTACAAATAAGAAAGATCTCAACTTGCTGTTTTCTATGCTGCCAGTTTCACGCTTAGTTTTTCAATAACTTTTCATTTTTTAAGAACCACCAAATAGTGATGTGTATGACTTGTCTCAATCCATTTAATTTTCCTTCTAAGATTTAATCTCCAGTGTGTGAAACATTAATAATTTCAGAATTAAAACCTCAGTGAATTTTGATGACATACGTAAATTCATAAAATTAGTAAAAGTAAAAATCAATATTTAACTGGATGTGAGTGTTGAGGTGAAATGATGAGCCATTTCAAGAGACACCTATGTTGAGTTCTGTCTGTAACTTTTATTGTTTTCATCTACATTTAGGAGAAAAATATAATACAGTGTATTTCGTGCGGGGCAATACACACTAGCAGTTGAGGAGAGCAGTGTTATAGGAAAAATACACAATACACATAAATTGTGTAGTTACCTACTGTGGAGTAATCCTGCAGGACTGTACTGGAACATGACACATACTGCATACTTTTAATGCATTATGGTCAAGAGAATTGAGAGTCAGAATAATCAGTATCCCATACCCATCCAGCATGGCTGGGTGACTTCTTCTGAAGAGATGTAATTTTCCCATAATTTCTGGTATTACCTGTAAGCACACAGTGTGTGTCTGAGCAAGTCAGGGATAATCTACATACTGATTTGTGGTAACTACTTGAAATATGGTGTCATGGACTCAACTTAAGACCAGCTGATTAAAGTCACCATGGTGCTGAGTTTAGATGGCCCACCTGAGGTAGTTGCCAGAATAAATAGAGATGTGGAGAAGGAGAAGCTAGGCGTTGTGGTTTCTGTAAGTGTTGCTGTTTGAGCGGTTGGTTCTCCTGGAACAGCTGTCATGACTAGCTTCCCCAGTGTGAGTTTGACCATGGCCATTGGAGGAGCTCAGGACCTGGTTGGTGAGAGTGGCTGTGGCTCACTTTGGGAGAACTCTGGTCCTTACATCAAGCATCACTTCCTGGCTCCAGAGGGGAAGTCATGTGCTGTTTAAACTTCAGGAGAAACTCATCCCCCTGGATTTCTGGCATATATTCCACTGTTCTTATCATTGGAGGAGCTCAGGACCTCTGTGTCACTGAGCATGGCTGTGGTGCATTTCAATTCAATGCAGCCCTGGTTTGTATTTTGAATGTGACTTACTGGCTCCAGTGTAGAATCCTCAACCTAACAGCACAGGTCTTGCACCCCTCTGGCGTAGATTTTCTAGTTTCCACTGCTGATTTTTGAGCCTTCCCAGCACAGATCTGTAAAACAGACTGGCATGAGTCCTTCTCATGGGCTCTAAGACTTCTAATTGGACTCATGGGAGGCATTGTCATGTGTTCTATGTCTTCATCTGGACACATACAGGGCACTGCTGTGGGATCCAGGCCCTTGGCTAAGTATTTTGGGTATTTGGTGTTGTGGACAGATATGTTGCACTTTCTTGGGTTTAACTCTGGGTGACCATCATAAAATAGTATTATAAATTGTGTGTCCTGATTCTAATTGTTCTCCTCACAACCCCTGACTACAACACATGGCTAGGAATTCTTAGGGGATTTTCTGTTGTATCCAGCTCAAATTGTTAAAACAAAACATAGACACTTGGTGGCTTAGACAGTAGAACTTTGTTCCTCATAGTTGTGTAGGCCTGGATTCTAAGACCAAGGTGATGTCAGAACTGCCCCTGATAAGAGGGCTCGCTTTCTGGCTTGTCTGTAGCTACATTCCCTTTTATCCTGTGAAAGAGTTCAGATATTTTTCTTTATTATAAAAACAACATTAAAACTATCACTGGCCTCCATCTTCATGACCTAATTATATGCCAGAGAATTCAAAAGATGAATTGCTTTGCAACATAGACCCACAGAATTATAGATTTAATACTTACAGTTCTGCTCTCAAATACCTAAAACACCAAAACTACTCCTGAAAATAATACTATTACTATTACTATTACCACTACAGAGATGAAACTACAGGCACCTGAAAGTGTTTAGTGATTTTCCTCAAGGTCATAAAATCTAGAGGTAGAGAAGGCACAGAACTCTTATACCAAGTCCTCAGCAATATCAGTTTTTCTCAGTTCCTTATTACTTGATTAATACTGAAGGCTAATCTATGAATTTTAATATTAATAATGTGACACAAATGCACAATATAATTATTTCCTGAATGATATTTGTAGCAATTCGAGTAGAAAACATTTATGATTTTTAAATGCATTTACTTTGATTCCATTTGCTAAAATAACTGAATCATTGCACTGCAGAATTTAGGGATGAGAGTCCATTGATTTTCCATGCTATTGTGGTCACTCAGGACAACTAATGTAAAACCATTATGATAAAACAATATATCTGCCCTTATGCCCTTTTTAGGAGCCCAAGTTTCATGTGCGCATAAAAAAAGAACAGTGCTGCTGGTGAATTTCATTTTGAATATTGAGAAATTATACATATAACAGGTATATCTGATACATTCAATATATAAAACAATTGTTTTAAAATAAAATTGAATTATAACTTTAACACAGCAAATTCATGTTGCATAATCTTATGCAAATCTTTCTCCAGTGGGCTCAGTTTTTGTTTAATTTTATAAAGTCTATTGAGAAAATATTTGCTGATAATTTACTATGAGTTTCTTACTTTGTTTTGTTATATAGTTATAAAAAATGAACAAGACAGGCACAATTAATACTGTACAAAATAGGAACAGAGTATAAATAATAAAATAGCTAATAATTGACACTATGATTAAAATAAATTACATTATGTTGTGGGAAGGAAAGGAAGACCACCTTTGTGCTATGATCTCAAGGAAGGAATTGCAAGAGAAGATAAGAATATATGTCAAAGGGAGATTAAAGTGGGGAAAAATGAGAGAAGAAATAGTATCACAGGATCCAGGGCAGAGATGAGTTCAGTGTATTCAAAGTAAACAGCAGACTTATGTGAATGAATCACCTTCCACAAACTATTTTCAAAAGTACACAACATTGGAAAGATGGCCAGAGATATTACTTTGCCCTGCATGGTGATAAATAACTCAATAAAATTCTTCTATTTCATTCTAAGCAAAACAAAAAAAGTGAAGATTTGAAGATCAATGTATAATACAATAATATGATATAAATCTATTAATTCATCAGCATTTGAATACAAATAAGAACTTACTTTAGTTCAGAATGGCAGAAGTGAAGATTGATATAAGGCTTGCTTGAAAATTATTTCACAGTAGCATCAATAGGAGTGAATTGCATTCTGTTAGCTTTTCGAGAATGAAAGGGAAGCATTGAAGAAAAAAGAAAGGGAAAAAGTATGGAGGGAAGGTGGGAAGGGAAGAAGGAAAATAAAAATGAAATATGATGTTGTTGGGTTGTCAATCAGACAAGGTGGCCTGTAGTTTCTTGGTTTTAAGTTACAGACTGTTGTAAATTTCAGACATTTCATTTGGGCTGGGAATGGATCTCAGTGGTGCAGCACTTGCCAGGCAAACATAAAGTCCCTAGTTCAATTTCCAGTAACAATAACAAATCAATCAATAAATATATTGAATTAACATTGGCTAGTGATCAGAAACAAAGTCATAACATAAATAAGCAAAAGATGCAGGAAATTCAATATTATGTCTTTTTCTCTTTCCCTGTTTGCTGACTGAACACTTGTTTTTGTTTTTATCTGTTAATTATTGCAAAATTCTCTAAGATGCCTGACCTGGGTCTGATACTTGCCCTACAGAGATAGATAAACAAACCATGTATCCAAGGAGAGAGAGTTTAGTTTGTTCAGTCCAGTGGTATGCTTCAACACAGTCAGTGCTTACACAGTAGGGAGAACAGTACTGCACAGAAGACTTGGGGCTCTTATTTAAGGAGTGAAAACTGAGGAATGAAGGAAGGAATAACTTAGTTCAATTCAACATGCAGTGTGGGTTCATTGTATACGAGATACTCTGCAAAGGTACTGGGAAGCATGGAGAAGTGGATAAAACATAGTTTCTTCCATACAATGATTGAAAATCTGATGGAGACTGACAGATACACAAGCAAGTCTCTGTAGAAGTTCTCTTCATATCATTAAACTTAATCCTGATGCATGCTGAGAGGCCTGGCATTACAACATATGCTGCCATGATTTGGGATAAATATGTGTATTAGAATGTGGAGGATGCGCTTAGCTGTAGATCAGAAACGGATCATTTAAATAAATGGCTACTGATTACCTGTCTGACCAGAAAAAAAAAAGATGCAATCTTGCATATACAGTGATAAACATCTAGTTTGGCTTCATGAAATAACATGTTATTTATCAAAAGACATAGACTCTTAATTCAGTTAAATCCATACTTCAAGATAATATTGCCTCCAAAATGAGATAAATCAGACATGGTTCATGTAAGATAGGCTATCAACTGTGAGCTGTTTATGAATCCAGGCTATTTATTACGTGACTCTTGTAGTCAGTGGTGATTGTGATCATTAACTTCAGGTGAAGAAGTCAATTTACAAAGCAGAGGCGAAGATGAGGGTTTACACAAGGAAGCAGCGTTCCAAGGTACAAGTTATGAAGAAAAAGCAGGCATGTACTGGCACAGACAAGAAATCCAAGAGGGTGTGGCTTGGCTGAGTTGCAGTTTTGGAGCAAGTATGGAAATGACTGAGTGAGAAAGTTGCAGAAAGAAGAGGAAATCAGAGAGCAAGAGGAAATCTCCAGTTGTGACTTTTGAGTTGAATATTTTTAAGTGACCAAGTAGTTCATTATTTAGCTCTGGTATTTGCTTGTTGGACAGGTGCCATTTAACTGAAAACAAGCTATGATTTTTAACCTGGTGTAGTTAACAAAGGACATGGGGCTGGGAAAGAATGTCTATCACTGCCTCGCTCTCCCTGTGGTGGATTCATGCCAAATCATTCTAGAGTCTAACAATTTCTATTCACCTGCCAGCGTGTAATTTCAAACCAATGACTTTTTCTATTAAATTAGTGGAGCAAACTCTGCAATGATCTTGTTGATGCAAATGATCACTTTTATTTATCTTAAATATGGAACTAAAATTATTTTCAGATAGTGGCTGTTAAATATTTTAGGCACTCTTTAATTCTGAAGAAAATTTGGTTACTTATAGTTAGCTAGGCACATCCAGGAGAACCTGTCCTTAACCACCTTGCCTGCCTCATAACCTCCCCTCTCAAGTCCACTCTGATTCTTTTAAATTACTCTTTTCACCTTTTACATGTTTATCCAATTGAAGCATTTTTTTTCTTTTTTTTGGGTGATATTCATAAAATTCATACCCAATCTCATATCATTTTCTTACATAGCTTTTATTTTTCCTCTAAAATAAGCTTCTAAAATATTTTAATGAAAGTATCCATTTTAATTAGTTGATTATGATTATCATCAGTCATAATTAACATTAAATATTTCTATATTTGCAGGGAAATTTCATATATACTACAATTTTACCTGTACATTTTGATGAAATTTTGACTCATTAGTTTTATAATTTACTCTCTGTATCTAGCTATTTATCTATTTATCTATCTATTTATCTATCTGGAAAAACATGGATATAAATACAGTATATGTATGTGCATTCTTTTCTACATTATATGTTCTCTTCTACATTATATGTCATGTATTTTACAAAATACATAGCACACAAATATATGATTCTGTATATTTGACTATATATACATATTTGTAGTTTTATATTTATTTATAGAAATAAATTCTATTCTACCTATATATTATTGGCTGTCTCCTTGGAGAACCCTAATATGTCAGCTAATTATGCCAACATAAATACACAATAATGTCACGTGACAACGTTCGTATTGTTTCATCTTGGTGCTCAGTCATGAAAATGTACTTTCATCTAAAACTTGTGAAAGACTCAATCCACAAATGGACATCTGAGATGAATACACACTTCTTAGATGGTGAATAAATGGCAGATAAATACATGAAAAAATGTTCAGATCACTGATTTATAATGGTTTGCAAAAGAAAACAACACTGAAATTCCATCTTGCTCTAGAATGCATGGCTATCTAAAAAATATTCAACCACTAACAAATACTGGAGGGACTTAGAGAAAAGTGAACAATTCTTCACTATTAGTGGGAGTGTGGGCTAGTGCAACTACTGTGGAAATCAGTGTGGAGATTCCTCAAAATCTAGCACCAGAGGTCCTATTTCACCCCAGCTAGGCTCCTTGAGATTCGCCCAAAAGAATTAAGAGCAAGTGTCCCATAATGATATTTGCACATCCATGTGTATAGTGTCACAGTTTATAATAGCTTAATCTTAGAAGCAAATCAAATGCCTACCAACTCATGAATGCACAGAACAGCTGTGCCTTTTTTTATATAATGGAGTATTACTCTGCCATAAAGACAGACAAACTTGAGATATATATTGCTAAATGGATGCACTTTGAAACCATGTTCTTAAGTGAAATATGGGCACATATGTCTAAATATTACATTGTCGGGGCTGGGGATTTAGCTCAGCGGCATAAGTGCCTGCCATGCAGGCAGGCAGTCATGAGTTTGATCCCTGGTACCGATAAAAAGGAAAAAGACAAAAAAAAATAGTAAATATTACATTGTCTCAGTGGTGTGAGAAATTAAAGGTGTAAATAAGAACCAAATAGAAGAGATATAGTGAAGTGGGAAGAAATTGCTGAAAAGGAAAGGGGAACTGGGTGGGAGAAGGAAGGAAGGAAAAGAAAAAATGGGAAAAGAAGAATAAATTTAAATCAAAGCTTTGTAAATGAGGAGGAAAGGATGAGTTGAGGTAAGGGGAAGGGAGTGGGAGAGGAGAAAAGACAACACAAGGTATATCATGTACAGGTAAAAGTTCTCGGTGATGAACATAGTCATCTTCTATACCTATATTGCCCCACTAAACTATTACATTTTTAAAGAATTATCTTACACAACATTTTTCAGTGTTTTTAAAATATCAATATATCTTGTTCCTATAAAATTGTATCTTAATTTGATGTTGCAAAGTATACTTCCTGAAGACTTTTTAACATATGAAATATTTTATTCTTTGGTGTTCAACTACCATGAGATAATTTTATTCTCGAGATTACTCTTGCATATCACATACAAACATAGGTTATTTAAGACTAAGCACGTGGCATATTGTTTTTCATACTACTCAAAGACTAAAAGATGTTTAGAAATTTTTCTATAATACCAGTTAGATGAGAAAATTTGTCCATGCACAACTATTCTTTTTATATTTAATACTTCCAAATCTGAAGATAAACCTATATGTTGATTATAACTTCTGGCATCATATTGTGCTTCCATTTTCTTCCTCTCCACATAAATTCCATAGATCTGAGCAGGCTGGCCAGTGCTCACATTTATCACATTTGTTAGAGAATCTCAGCTCAGTGACTTAATCTTCAGTTTTAAAAAAAGAATGAGAGATACATACTAGTGATATTTGAAAAAGCTGATGGGTATAGCCTTCATGACTTCAGGCTTTATTCTGTGCTATGTGGAAACTTTTTATCTACAGTTTAGAACCATTGCTATAGCGCTAGCAGGTAGAGTATATGATTTAGAATTCCAGAGTTCAGAAGAAGAGCAAATATGCAATTATTTCTAAGAAAATTGTGTAAGTAGGATAATGAGGCTTGAGCTAAACAATGAAGAATGAGTGAAAACATTCAGAGAGCTTGTAAAGAAAGGTCCTTGAGGATCAAGGAAAAATTTATTTCATGCAATTATGTGAAGGCAGGAGAGTAGACTACACAGGGAGCTGCATTTCAAGCCCCATCATTATCAGTAAAGTTAACCTTACTTTTTAAGGCATTGTAGGTTTTGCATTGAAGTAAGCTTTGACTTGTTTTTCTGCATAACATGGTCTGTTGTGCCTGATTTTGGGCAATTTTAAACTCCCAAATCTTTGCATTCATTAATGATCTTTGCTTTGGCAAAAAGGTCCTTCCTCCCACTTCTAGAAAAATAAGCATGCAGTACTTTAAATAAAGATGTCCTTTCTTTCTACTATGTTTTTATATACTGCATTATCATCACAGGGATAAAAAGATGTGCATTTCCTATATTACTACTATTCACTTCCTTAATAATTGCCTTCTGTTTCCTCATTTGAGTCTCTGTGTTCCAATGTATATATCGATTTCTGGAAGCCCACCATAAGAGAAATGGAAAAGCCCTAGTTATTATCCAAGCAGTACTATGAGGTAACATGCAAGCATCTGCTATTGAAGTATGCTCCATAGGGATTACTTCTTCCAATCTCTTTCATCCCTTACTCTGAAAATATATCAAAATCCTTCAAATAATGTTTTTCTCCAACCTCATTTAAAAAAAAATTACACAGGGTCTCTCTACATAGTTCAGGCTGGACTTGAACTCAGTGAAATCCTTCTGCCTCAGATTCTTGATTGTTGGGGTCACAAGTGTGCACCACCATGATCATCTTATATCTCATTTTAAAACTATTTTTGAAGAAACTTCTCAAAAACCAAAAACACCTTGGATGGGAGAACATAGAGAAGAAAGAAGGCAAAAATTTATACTACCAGCCTCTGATAGTTAACTAGCAGAGATTGGTAGTATAATTATAATTCACCTAAAAATGGCTTGTACTTTCATTGTTTGAACATTTTGTAACCTGTGCAACTACTTTGAACAAAACAGTATGCAATACATTAACAATTGTGAATCTCCTATTATTCTGTGTTGGTATTCTATATCATTTTCATTTCAAAACTTATAAAAAGAATGTGAGGATGGTTAAAAAAGAATAATCATATTTCTCCATATGACATTTGAAAATATGATTTGATTACTATCTTGCATATGATTTCCTTAATAGATTTCTTTAACTTATTTTCAATTTTCAAGTACATGAGAATTTTTTTCTCTGATGCAAGTTTGTATTTTTATCAGTTCTAATAATCTACAGATATACTATATTTAACAGCCAACTACTTTTATGATATAATTTTAAAAAGTATTTTACCAAAATGAACACATGTATAAATACAACTTTGTCTCACTGGTATGAGAACCTGAAAGATTTGAATAACCAAAATGTACTGTAGATATCATGAAATAAGAAGAAATAGCTCAACACAAAAGAGGAACTAAGGAGGAGGAAGGAGGGAGGGAAGAAAAAAATAAAAAAGTGATAAGACTAAGACAAAATGGAAACAGAGCTTTGTAAATAAGGAGGAGGGCCAGGGCTTGAAGGTTAGGGAGGGCATTAGGAGAAAAAGAGAAATCAAATATATCGTATACAGGTATAGGCTCCCTATTATGAATGTGATCTTAATGTATATCTAAATTGTATAAATAATCAATAAAAAATAAATAAGATTCACATGTTGAGAAAACTAAAACAATATAATAAAAATGCACCATACAATAGTTAGAGTTATATAATAATAGGTCAAATTTGTATTCATTCTGCTTTTGAATTATCCTCTTCGTATTGTTACAGGCAGCCAAGCCACTTAGAAATATGATAGGCAGTCAGGCAAGGCTAGACCCTCCAGGAAGCTGGCACAGAGGACCAGATATCTAATGGTCTTGGAGGAGAAATATACCTCTTGTTGTGGGCCAGATCTCAAGACGGAAGACAAAACCCTTAAGTATAATATTTAGGGATTAAATCTGGGTCACCTTGAAGTCAGGAGTCACCATTCCAATCCCTAGGAGACAGTCACTGCTCTCTAAGAATGCCTGCTTCCTACATGACTTGCTTTCCAATTTGTCCCTAATTTGTCACCAATTTGTCCCTAATTCAATTTAACCTGAACTGATTTTATTGGCTAACTATAGTTATGCCCCACCTTATGCCTATCTGCCTTGTGAGTTCCCAGTTTTACCCTGTTTTAAACCCATGGTTTTACTCTATAAAAGTCCCTGAAAAAGACAGAGTCCTTGGTAACCCACTTGGGACCCTTTCTGTCTCTTTTCAGACAGAAGCTTTCTTTCTCTCAATAAATATATTCTATTCTTACCTCCATTGTTCCTAAAATTCATTCTTTGGGTTTTAGAGAACATGAACTCACAGACATAGTAGATCCAGAGTCTCATTCCTCTATATCAATATTTGCATCTAGAACATAACATACTAAGCCAGATTTTTCTAGATAATATATAGAGAAGTCTTTTTACATAGCAACTCTGGAAAGATTTTTCTTTCACTGAAAATCAAGAGTATTCTAGAAACATCAAAAATTACAACAAATCTATGTTCTAAATTTTGTACTTTAGATCATAAGAAAGTAAAATGATTAACATTTACAACTCTATCCTATAAATGCTTTTCAGGATAAAAATGACACCTGTCTGTATTCAAAGTACTTTTTTTAACTTTTTTAATTTTGAGATAGTCTTTCTTGTGATAGCTCGGACCCCGGAATAAAATCCAAGGAAGCAAGAAATTAAAATTTAGGGGGCAAAGGCTTTATTTTAGTCCAGGCCTGGTAATGCAGACTCTGGAAGCCAATATGGAGACTGCGTGCCTTACAGCTAAAAGGGTTGGGTTTTTAAAGCTGAAAAACCACAGGAATGTTGCAAACTTTGACACAGTTTGATAGCATCTGGGATTCTTGGTATCTCCTGTAATTTCCTTGTGGTTAAACGTTTTTTAAGGAACAGCACATTTTATTACAGATAGGCTGAAAGGGGTGAGGGGGATTACAAGAGACTGAAACTTAAGGATTTTACGGGAAATGGAGACTTAACCTAAAAAGAATGGGGAGGGGAGGGGGGATTTACAAGGGGCTGAAACTTAAGTCTTTCCTGGAAATGGAATTTTAATCTCTATTGAAACAGCGCATGCAGAACAGAAAGGAGGCACATTGGTTAGAACTAGGCTACAACATTCCCCTCTGATGTTGTGACTGAGGCTAAATCTTTGGCCAATTGCTTAAGGATTTTGGGGAACGAGCTCATATTTCTCAGTTGTCACAGAGATTCACAAGTGGATTTCTCGTGGGGTTTAGTAACAGCTCTGCCCGTGAGAGATTAAAGCTCTGAAGGACGTGAGAGCCTTTCATTGTGAACCCAGGGTTGTACAGAAAGACTCTGCCTTGGGCTGACTAAGGACATGAGAGCATCATGCAAACCCATGAAAAGGGGGAGACAACCCCTACTCCTGCTTCCCCCATATCTAAGGTTTTTGATATTCCTAGGCCTACCAATAAAGGAATAAATTGAACTGCCCTTTTTGAGTGGCCTGTAATGTAATCTAAACTAGGAATGGGGACAGGCACATCCTTCGGTAGGATATCCCTGAGAAGAGGTTTACTAGTGATAACAGATGTAAGCTGTTGAGACCTTAGTGTCTGGGTCAGCCTGCATAAACACAAGGGAATAAAAAGCATTTTTAAGATTTAGGACTGTAGAGTGAATGGTGGAGGGAAGACTTGGCATCACTGGGTGGATTGGGAAGAAGTAGTCTGGAACCTGCATGAAATAGGCCCTGTTTGTAAATGGCATAGGTTGACCCACAATACCCCTAGAGTTTGAGGATTTAAAATAGCAGCCTGAAAACTCAGGAAGAACTCTGTACATATGGCCTCTATGTCCACAAGTATAGAGAATGTCTTACCTGAGACTTTTAGTGGGACTTGAACTCTGAGACAGAAACCCATAAAGGGAGCTGTTGTTTGCCGTGAGCCCCATCAGTCTTCAGCAGCAAGTTTAAGCAGATCTGTCAGCAATGAATCTGGTAGTGTTGGCATTTCCTGTGAGGGCTGAAAGTTAGAATGACTTACCCATTCTCTGGTGGCTAGGACAGTCCAGTCACCCTGGGTAAGGTCTCAAAGGAATGCCAGGATGGGGTACTCTCTTGCCCAATGTCTTCTGCTGCATTTGAGGCAAGGTTCATGGAGGGGGCCCAGGCAGCTTCACCTTGTGTTGATTTACCTTTCTAAGAACTCCAAGTGTCACAAGTGTTATTGTTATCTCTGTTGTTGAAAACATGAAAAGCCACATTAAGGTCTCTATGAGGTTTGAAGGTCAAGTTTTGCCTTTTTGTTTGGGATTTGGTCTACAGTAGAAGGTATCTGGAGAATTAAGTAAGTTTGCAGGAGTCAAGTATAATCAACAGGGTATTTATGAGTTTAGCAATGGCTTCTCATAAGGACAGGTCCAGAGAATTTTAGGAACTGACATATCATTTATGTCATATATAAGTATCTCTTTATGTTATTAAAATGTCTAACACCATCTGGTTTTTGGAGGATGGCCTGTTTAATTAATATTTTTATATTTTTATTTAGGGTAGAAATCATCTATAGTGTTATTTAATATCTCTATATCAGGCAATATGACAGCTGTTACACATATCCCTGTCCAGTTAGTTGGGAGGAAAGTATAGGCCGTATTTCCTCCATGAATAAATACTTGTCCTTTGGCAGGATAAAGGGAGGTAGTCCAGTTAACTATGGAACTACAATCAGTAAAAGCAATGAACCCCATGTCAATGTCAGAGATATAGTTATGAAAACCTCCTTGGAGACAGAGAGAGTCCTTGAAGCCTACTGGTTGTACTCTAAAGGGGGGACCAGCACTACAATTTAAGTAATATTATTCCTCCAGTGTGGTCAGAGAAACATTGGTGGGGATCACAAGGAGCCTGGGGGAGCCCTGTGCCATGCATAACCAGCAATCTTCAGCAAAAGTTGGGTTGGAATCATTTAAGCCTTTATGAGTGCCTTCTAGAATATCAGAGGTTTGAGCATCCAGATTAACTCCCCACGATTTAGGCAGCATCAAGGGGTGGTAATGTATCTTGGGAAACATTATTTTTATTAGCTGCTTGACTCATTCCTCAACCATGAGAACTCAACCAGAGAACTATGAGTTCTCTGATCTTATCTTGTGGGCCTCCCCCATCAGTCACATGTATTGGGGGCCACCCTGGTCCAGCACACTGATTCACCAACTGTGCCCATGACATGAGGCTTGGGCATATTTTGGATTTTATATTACTGTTGGATTGGTGGACCAATCACCTCCAGGACATCCAGCCCATGTCCTCATAAGCTCATCAGTGAAGTAAGTTTTGCTATCCATGCCTATACATTCTTGTACAGGGTTATAGCAGGAGGAATGTATCTCTGAATAGTAAGAACAATTCCGAGGGCATGGCCCTTGCTGGCTGCCTTTGTTAGGTCTCATGCAGGGCTTTAACTTACACATTCACATTTGAGTCAAACCCTTTGTAACTGAAGGTATAGCAACAAGGAATGCTAACTTGTCTCTACAATCTGTTTGAAGACTATATCTATATAATTTATCATTATGTGGGAAGGATCATGATCTTTTTTCCTATTATATGTATAATCCCCCCCCCAGCTGATGTCTTCACCTTTAGTATAGCTCCCTCCGCAATCACATGGGCTCCCATACAAAGATCTTAACAATTGTTCTTTGCTCACAGGGGGAACAAGCCATCGTGCAAGGTTGGCATCAATGTTATTAAAATCCCTAGCAGTGAGATAGGAGGAGCAAAAGCAAGCAAGCTAAAGCAGTTCATGACTGTTATAATCTATATTTAGTCAGTTTTAACTTCAAGGGGTTGCCAGTCTGTTGTATAGTCCACTGAGCATGTCCTTAGTTGTCCGCTGTTTCCAGTGGCTTTACATGAGTATGGTGAATCCATGCAGTTTTTCCTGCTACCTTGATGGCAGTGGGGGTACTGAGCACCACTGTGAAGGGTCCTTCCCAGCGGAGTTTGAGGGAGTCTCGATGGTGATGTCACACCAGGACAGAAGTTCCTGGCTTGATGGGTGCTTTGAGTGGTGTCTCTGAAGGAGGCTCTGTGTGTTTTTGTCTAAACAGCTGGTGGATCGAGGCCAACACAGGATGGAGTGTCTGCAGGGACTTAATGAGATCTTGGTTAGTTATTTCAACTAATTTGTCCTCTGACAGTCTCAGGACCAGTGGAGGGGGCCTACCGAACATTGCCTCAAAGGGGGAAATTCCAGAAACATATGGGGTACATCTAGTTCTTAACAGTGCAAAGGGAAGAAGGCTCACCCAATTATTGCCAGTTTCTAAAGACAGCTTAGTTAAAGCATCCTTGACAGTTCAGTTCATATGTTCTACTTGTCTTGAACTTTGTGGCCGAAAGCACAGAGAAGTTTCCAATCAATTTTTAATGCCTGGGCTAACTTTTGGATGACTTGGGTATGAAAGCTGGGCCATTATCGGACCCCATTGATAATGGAAGGCTAAATCAAGGTATGATCTCATGCAATAGCTTTCTGGCTACCACTAAGGCTAACTCGGACTTAGTAGGGAAACCTCTACTCAGCCAGTAAAGGTGTCTACTAATACCAAGAGATAGTGGTGTCCTTGTAAAACAGTTTTTACCATGTCCATAAAGTCTCCTTCCCAGTGTTCTCCAGGGGCAGTTCCTCAGTGCTGGGTGGTCTCCAATGGAGAGCTTTTGTTCGGGTTGACTAACAAGCACTGCAGGTATCTGGAGCTCAAAGAGGTGGTCAGTTTGGATAGTCTTGGAATGAAAAAAACAAGTTCTGAACAATGCAGCAAGTTTAACTCCCCACTAAATGGGTGGTTTGGTGAGCCTGGTGTAGCAGCTCACATCCTAATACCTCAGGTAACAGCACTCACTTTCTGGTAATTGGTATCAACCTCCTGGGTTGAGGGACTTAGCTCCAAGTTGAGATGCTAACTGCAGGTCCTTCTTGGTGTAGACTGGTTCTGATAAATTGGGAGGAACCAGCATCAGAACAGTTACCTCCTTTGTTGGTCCCTCTGATGTAGTGACTCCTTTTTGAGTGGCCTGATCTGCCAAATTGTTTCCTAGGGTGATAGGGTCATCTCCTGTCTGATGAACCTTGCAATGAATAACAGCAATGGGCTGAGGCAGCCCGACTGCTGCCAGCAAGTCTAGGATCTGTGGAGCATTATCTTATTCCTGGCTGAGGTTAAGAGTTTGTTCTTGCTAGATGGCTCCATATACATGTACAGTAGCAAAAGTATCTACTGTCAGTATAGATATTTACCCTCTTTCCCATAGCTAACTTTAACACCTCAGTCAAAGCAATGAGCTCTGCCCTTAGGGCAGAAGTGCCAGGCTCTAACCGCTTAACCCAGAGTACCTCTTTTTCAGTGGTCACTGCTGCTCCAGCCACTTGGCTGCCATCCTGGATGAAACTGCTCCCATCGGTGAAATAGTTCTCGGCATTTCCTAAAGGCTGGTCGGTGAGATCAGCCCATAGATTCTGCTGCAGTTCAAGGATGTCAATACATTCGTGGTGACACACACTCTGAACCTCCGGGTTGTTGTCAGGCATAAGGGTGGCTGGGTTTAAGGCTGAAGAGGTCTTGAATACCACTGACTCTGGGTCTAGAAGCAGGGCCTGATAGTGTAGAATTCTGGCATTTGAGAGCCACTTTTTGGGAGGGGGTTTTGATAAGAGTCTCTAAACTGTGGGAGGTCACCACAGAAATCTTCTGTCCATAAGTGAGTTATTTTAGACTCTTTAAGTAACATTGCCACAGCAGCTAGCATTCTCAGGCAGGGGGGCCATCCTCCTGTCACTGGATCAAGTCTTTTGGAGAGGTAGGCTATAGGTCTCTTCCAAGGGCCAATGTCCTGGGTTGGGACTCCTTTTGCAATGCCCCATATCTATGAACAAGGTGAACGGCTTGGTAACATCAGGGAGTCCCAGGGCTGGGGCCTCTGTCAAGGCCCTCTTGAGCTTCTGGAAGGCCTGTTTACATTCGTCAGTCCAGTTCAGTGAATTTTGAGTTTCTCCCTTAAGGGAGTCATATAGGAGTGAGCTGTTTCAGTAAAGTTTAGAATTCATAGCCTACAGTATCCAATGGTCCCCAGAAACTCCCATACTTTTTTTTTCTTTTTTTTTTTTAGTTTCTCTCTCATAGAGTGATTCTAAAACCTTGGTTATCTTCTTGTTGGTAGCTTCTTGTAAATTCTCTCTGTTCTCAAAGACCTTTTGTTCTATTTCTATTAAGTGGCTGAGGGGCATTTTCTTAAATATCTGAAACCTTTGCAATTTTTGCCTAACCTGGGGCCGACTGAGTTGTAAAGAGAACAACTGGTGATACTGGGTTGTCCTCTGGTTGTCCAATCATGGTGGTACAAAAAGAAAACATGGTTTTGGCATTCCAGATCAGAGAGCAGGATTCATCTGGATGGCACACTGCTTTTTGTCCCAGGGTGCCACGTGGCAGGCCATCATTTTACTGAAATTATATACTTAACAAAAAAGGGGTTTTTCATGGATAACAAAATGAATTGTGCCACATAATCTTTTAGATGTCTACAGCACATGCAAGAACTTGTATTTTATAATCACTCACATTAGGCACAAAAGTTATTTCTTTTAAACTTAGATTGGCTTTTTCCAGTACAAGATGAATTCTTTTTTTTTTTTTTTTTTTTTTTTTTACAATCAAAATCTCAACTCTGTTTTTACAATTGATAACATTTCTGGAAATTCCCCTCCCCTAAAATCACAGTATTGTAAGTTATCCTGTTTGGCTCTTTGCTCTTGATTTGCAACATAAAACTGCTTAAGAGTCCCCAAAAATAGCCATGCTACAGAAAGCATTTTCTCTTTTACATTTTTACTTTAACACAAAACCAACCTTTTTTTTACATATTATCAGTCAATTACCTATTTTCTTGCTTTTTAGACAACATTAAAACCTTTTTAAAAATCCTTGAAGTGACCTTTTAGTAATCTAAAACATATTTAATCATTTTATGTCTTTTTACCACATTAAAATGCTGTGTTTTAAAAAACTGTAACCTTTTAACTGGCTCAATTACAGTATGACTTGGTTTTTACTTGGTAAAGTTGATATGATTTTTTAAAACCACAAATATACATATATATGTGCACATATGTTTACATTTTAACCAGAAAGAAAAATAAATTTTTAAAAGGCATGCCGAGGTTGCAAGTAATCAATTGAGGACTAAAACATTAAACAAGCCGCCACAACATTAAAGACACAAACAAAGATTGTTTTGTGCACAGTTTGGTGAGCTAAAGGAAATAATTTTTTATTATGAGCCTTGAGTCTAATAAGCCATATGGGTCCTGCAACAGAAATGGGCAATGAGCCCCTAAATTAGTAACAAATTCAAACAGGCAGAAAATTCTAAAGTACAAAAACACTGAACATAAATATCTAAATCCCTTTGTCCATTTTGGGCTCATAGAAGGGATTCCTAGGAGAGAATGCTCTGTTAGATTCAGGGTAACCAAAAGGAGAACAATTAGACCAAATAGGCACAGAGACAGACATACAAGACAAGACAAGCTGCAGCAAAAATGGGCCTTGCTAAAAAATTGGTCAAATTTTGGAATTGATCAAATATGGGGATCTGGAGGAATTAACAAATTAAACAATAGAGCGGATCCCCTTCTGGGGCAGAGTCACAAATGGACAAGATTCGTCCCAAAAAACCAACTGACTCTGTCTTCAGCAAGTCCTCACTCCCCAAATTGAGGGCGTCCCCTTCCAAAGTACGAACTGACCATGGTCTAATTAATCCCTCGAGAATACTTACTTTTAGGTGTTCAGAATTGAGTCGTGGGTCTTGCTTCCATCCCGGATGAGCCCCCAAATGTTATAGCTCAGATCCCGAAATAAAATCCAAGGAAGCAAGAAATTAAAATTTAGGGAGCAAAAGCTTTATTTTAGGCCAGGCCTGGCAATGCAGCCTCTAGGAGCCAATATGGAGACTGCGCGCCTTACAGCTAAAAGGGTTAGGTTTTTAAAGCCTAAAAACCACAGGAATTTTGTGAACTTTGACACAGTTTGATAGCATATGGGCTTCTTGGTATCTGCTGTAATTTCCTTGTGGTTAAATGTTTTTTAAGGAACAGTACATTTTATTACAGACAGGCTGAAGGGGGTGGGGGGATTACAAGAAACTGAAACTTAAGACTTTTGTGGGAAATGGAGACTTAAAATAAAAAGAGTGGGAAAGGGAAGGGGATTTACAAGGAGCTGAAACTTAAGTCTTTACTGGAAATGGAATTTTAATCTCTATTGAAACAGTGCATACAGAACAGGAAGGAGGCTCATTGGTTAAAACTAGGCTACAACATTTCTAAGTCATTAAAAATACCTGAGCTAAGCTCAGACTTTTAATTTTCTTGGCTGAGAATCCCAGAGTGGTGGGATTATGTGCAACCTCTCCAGTTTTAACATGAGAGTTATCATTAATTTCAATTCCACAGATATGCAGTTATTTAGAAGGTGAACATTCCTCTCTATATATTTTACCAAGAATTTTTTAAAAATATATTTGTTTATATGTTTACCAATAATTTTCACAAAATATTTATGTTGATTTATATGTATGTTTTCTTTATAGTGGCAACTGAAGTTCATATTGATTCATTGTTCTAAATGAAAAGAAAGTACACCAGCACATGTTCCATTGTATTCTTATTTATAAAATCACAAATATAGTCAAACATTTTCCAGTTTTTAAACTGAAGCATTTTGTGAAAATTTCCAAACAGTTTTCAGCCAAATTTCATGATTAAACTTCTGAACTTGGCATTTTTATAAACTGTTGGGGCCCATTGAAGCTGGAAATTGAACACACCCAGGCTGCAATGTGGCCCAGGGCATGGCCAACCTGAGAACAAAAATATGCCCAAAGGACAAGATAAGGTCACCATGTTGAGGACTCCTAGATTCAAAGCCAATTAAAAGATAGAGATTATAGATGCAGGCATTTCACTTCTGAAGTGAAAGTCAACCTGGAGACTGTCTCCTAAAATACTTCTCCTAAATTAACATCGTAAAATATCTTTCCTAAATTAACATAATCTGTTACTTGGAAAAGTCCTTGAGCCACTCCGAAAATTCTGCACAGTTTCCTGCACTTTCCACTCTCACCCTTTCCATGTTTGGAAAACTAAATGAATATAGGCTGGCCAGAGACATTCCTTGTCCAGTCCCCAGAGTCTCAAACTCTGCTAGAGGGTTTTGATCATCCTGGAGCCCTAAAATCATACCACTTGTCTCATTTATTTAAATCTATGCTGTACACTCATTTGGAGATTGAGGATCTTGGCCAAGTCCCTGATAGCAAGCAACAAGCTTTGTGAAATAAGTCCAGCTGAAAAGAATTGAAATTTTCCATTGTTTGTTTAACATTTGGGCAATCAGACAAACAGTACATGGGAACTTCATCTTCCAAAACAGAGGTAATAGCTATTATATCACTACAGAATGGCATTAAAATTAGGTATCTTGATTATGCTATCAACAGAATTTTATTTTTGATGCTTAAATAATAAACACAATATTAAGTAATCATTCCAAATGATGTTATAAGATAAAATTCATTTTATAACAAACATTTTAGAAATTTCTAGCACTTATATGAGTAGGATGAAAGAAAATGATATTAAGTACTAGCTTTTACATCATGTACTCTTGCAAATGCATCCAGCAACAGTGTTCAGCCAAACATACATTTTAACCAAAATAACCAGTGAACAGGAAAATTATTGAAATTGAATGAGACGATTCACTCACAATTAATATCAAATTTCTAAGAGCATCACTGAATCTTGTATAATAATTTAACAATCCCATTGCTATAAAAATCATCAGTACTGCCTCTAAGTATATTTGCTATCATATAGCTTAGTCACTTCACAATAAAAACTTGCACAAGCAACTTACTTTAGTTTTATGCTTAATGACAAACATAAACTCTCACCCATAGTGGAAAGTAGGGATTATAAGATCACATTCACCTCATAGCAATATGTTCTTGTAAATGGAACAGTGACAAATTTAAAAGTAAATTTCAACCATTCTTACTTAAGAATTATGATAACAAAATTTAGACATTTCAGCATTCTGATGATTCATTCCTTCTTGTAGCTCTTCTACTATCTTCAAGTGATATGTTAAAAGTCTTAGTAAAATACCGCACTCTACTATCACAATCCATGTATAAAAGGCCATATTGTGATTCATGCAGAGTGCACAGCAATGAGAAAAGCTGAGCCATATGTTCATTCCTTGAAAAGGAAGCCTTCATCTCCCTAACATTATGCATATCATTCAGTATTTACACCCCAATAATATTTGTCTTTAATGTAAGAGGCTCAGTTTCACAAGAGAAATACATAGTTCAACATAACTCTAGAAAATTTAAAAATCAAAATACCAAGGTGCAAAAACCTGCATCATAAATTAAAGAATTCATTAGCTTTAAATCTACCTATATTCATCTTTTGGAAATTATGTTTTTAGAAGTTTAAAGTATCAAATATGTAGTCCTTCGACATAGACTCAGATACATTATTTGAAAACAAGCCAACAAGAAAGTGAATATACAAGCAAAATTATTTCTTTCAACATTGATGTTTTTGGAGTTAAACTCATTTTACAATTTATGTTAAAATAAAGAATATGTTTTAAGAAATACAGGTGACATTTTTTGCATGAAAACAGGCACATTCCCTCTTGCACCAATGTTTTCATTGGTTTGTATATTTACACTAAGAGCACAGAAGGTTTTTTTAATCAAATGTTAATAATAGTATGAAAATTTGTGAAGATTTTTAGTAAATACACAATGTATTTTTTTTATTTAAGGAGAAAAAGAAAAAACAGAGAAAGGGTATAAGTAATACAAAATTTAAAAAATATACAGTAAGAGTTGTTAACTATTCCTAAATCAACTAGACTGACAAAGAGTTTTCAAAACAGACAAGTTCTAAATATTTGTTTGGATCTGTTATTTGTCATGTAGGATATTTCTAGGCATTTCAAGATTTTGTAATTTGAAAAATAAGAGTCATAATTTTGAAAATTTCATTTCTGTCAATTATCAATGTTAAAGGAACTGGAGACTATCTGAAAGAGTTTTTGGTGTGATAAACTAGAGAGAATATAAAGTAAAAATAGCCTTTACTCCAACAACATGGAGAGAACTTCATGACTAACAGTGGCCTGGCTTTCTCTGCTGGAGCATGGGGTATGGTATCTATATATAGATAGATATATATATATCTTCTGAACAGGGTGGCACTTAGGGTGGGCATTGATAAGGTTTGAGGAGCTGATTGGAGTTTTCTTTGTGTGCAAACAGGAAGGGGAGTTGCAATTAAGGCTGAGGAAGAAGTAGGAAGTAGTAGGTGGTCCTGCTTTGGCATTCCGCCATGTTAGACCACCGCCATAATTTCTACTAAGGCAAGAACCTTTCATTCCAATCTTTGTATTGTTAGGAAAAGGTCCAAGCCTCTGTCTCACTACTTCCTACACAAAGGTGACACAGTATTGGGGTTTAGGAAGGTTGAGAGGATGATGGTTGATGTCCATGTAGAAGCTTGTGCCAGGTGTTTCAGCCAGGACAACTTCATCATTGGTGACTGCCCGCATCTTAGGCTGGACAAAGAAATAGACAAGGTGCTATGAGGAGGCAGGTCACTACCATATTTAAGGACCCAGGTGAGGTAGAAAGAAATGTGACTTTGATTTAAATATGCTGTTTCATCAGAGCCATGGTGAGGTAGAATCATTATCATGGTAAGGTAGAATTCTGAAAAATAAATGTGGGGTTAGGAGGAGTGAAGTTATGAGAGGTAATTTTTTTTTTAATCTTAAAGGGTAAAGTTAAGAATGTAGGTAAATAGGGCTTGTCTCTGGTCCAGGAGTTGATCTGGGAAGAATAAGAGGATGGGGGAGGGCCATTCTTGTGTCACTATAAGGGAGGTAAGAGCCTAGGCCCACAGGGATCTCACATTTGACTAAACAGCAGAGGGTACAGAGAACTACATCAGTTGTCATGTAGAACAACATGAAGATGATTTTATGCATCATGTGGAAGTATTTAGGAAAGACTGTTAAGAATCCTGCTGTAAAAAAGATAATTACTGGAAGAACCAAATAGGATAGCAAAATGTGACTTAGTCTGAGATTGCAGCCATCAGGCCTTGGTGAAACAGAAATGAGTAGGCAATAGGATGGTTAGATTTAGGACTGGGAGGGCACTGTTTGAGTGATGTGAGACCAGGATGGCAGTCCAGCAATTCTGACAGAAGACTAGGTAGGGGCCGTTTCACCTTAGTTGTAGTCCTGTTGGGTGATCTGAGAAATAAAGGACTGGACTGTTATCTGACTGAATACTCTGAGGTAGACCAAACTTTGGGATGATTTCCTATAATAGGACTTTAGCAACTATATCAGGAGTCTCCCTGATTGTGGGAAAGGCTTTTATCCATGCTGAAAAAGTACAAACAAAGGTGAGAAGATATTTGAGAGTTTTGTGGTGGGGCACGTGTGTAAAATCTTTTTGCCAGTTCCGGGCTGGGGTTTTAGCTCAGCGGCATAAGCACCTGACTTGCAAGCAGGCAGTTGTGAGTTCGATCCCTGGTACCGATAAAAAGGAAAAAGACAAAAAAAAAATATTTTTGCCAGTTCTGACCAGGGGTTTGTCTGTGAAATTGATGAATAGAAAAGGAAAGGGATGCTATATGTTCCTGAGGAGAGGTCCTAACACAGAGATGACAGATGTGAGTAATCTGAAGAATAATAGCCTTTAGAGAAGGATGTATAACTACTGGGGCTAAGAGTCTGTATAGAGCCTGTGATCCTTTGTGGAAACAGTTATGTAAGTCAGTGTGATGTAGACCTAGATATCTGACTTTTGGGGAAGCTGTTTGGGCTTTAGAAGGAGAGACCCTGTAACCCATGACTGGCAAGAGAATTAAGGAGACTCACTGAATGCTGTATGGCTAAGCATGGGATGGAGAACATATGAGAAGGTCATCTATGTATTGAAGAAGAGTACTAGGTTTGAGGTCAAGTTCTGCAAGGTCAGCAGCAAGAGCTTGGCTACATATGTGAAGACAATTCTTGAACCCTTAGGGGAGCACTGTCCAAGTAAATTGTTGAGAATTGAGAGTGTCTGTATCACTCCATGTAAACACAAATTCTGAAAATCAGCGTGTAGGGGATGGTTAAAAAAAAAGGCATCTTTAAGATCTATGACAGTAAAGTGACAAGTGGAGGAAGGGATATGAGAGAGCATGCTATAAGAGTTCGGCACCACTGGGTGGATCAGGGTAACAGTACCATTGATTACCCTAAGGTCCTGCCTAGGTGATAAGACCCATCAGACTTGAGTATTAGGAGAATGGAAGTATTACAGGGTGAATGGGTAGGTTTAAGAAAACCATTGTCTAAAAGGCTCCTAATTATTAGATTTAAGTCACTGTAAATGTTTGGGAGCTTTGGGATACTGAGGAATAAGGAAAAGTTGAAGGATCCCTGAAACAAATTAAAATAGGCATGGCATGAATAGTGAAGTTGGGATTGGAGGTATCTCAAACTTAGGATTGCCCGGAGAAGAAAGGAATCTGGAACTTGCATGGAATAGGCCCTGTATGCAAAGACTGTATACATTGGCCATCACCACCCACTATAGAGAATGAAGACTTAATATAGCAGCCTGAAAACTCAGGAATAACTATAGATATCCTCTGTGGCCACAAGTACAGAGAATGTCTTACCTGAAAACTTCAGTGAGACTTGGGGCTCTGGAAGAATACCTTAATGAAGGACTATGGGCCCTGAGCCCCATAAATCTTCAGCAGCAAGTCTGAGAAGATCAGTCAGTGAAGAATCTGGTGGTGATAAGGTCTTCTATGAGGGTAAGGAGATAAAGGATAGCTTACCTGCTCTCTTGTGGCTAGGTCAGTCACTTTTCTAATGGCCCTTGAGATTGCAATAGGGGCAAGGCCCCAGAAGAACACTGGAGTTGAGGCACTCTCTTGCTCAATGTCCTTCTTTGTTGCACTTGAAGCATGTTATGGGCGGGGCTTGGGCAGCTCCACCTTGTCTCTGTTTACCTGTCTCAGAGCTCCAAGTGTCACTACTAACAGATCAGCTTGTTATTTTTCCTTCTGAATTTTATCTCTGTCATTGAAAACACAAAAAGCCATATTAAGAAGGTCTTCCTGTGGGGTTTGAGGGCCAAGTTTAGCCTTGTGTCTTAGGATCTGGCCCACAATGGAAGGTATCTGTCTCCTCCACAGTCACAAGACATCTGGTTTTTATCTTGGGTAGGTGTACAGCTTTAAGTGTAAAGGAGACAAAGGCAAATAATCAACTAAGTATAGAAGACTCAAATAATAGAATCAACAGGGTATTTATCACCATAACTTTAGCAATGGCCTCCCATAAGGAGGATGAGGATAAGGTCCAGGGAATTTTAGAAACTGACATGTCATTCATTTGTCATACACACATTTAGGTTTTATAATTATATAAGTACTTATTATGCTGTTAGTATGTCTAATGCCATCTGATTTTTGAAGGATGGCCTGCTTTATTAATTTTACCTTTTTATTTAGGAGAGATACCAGTTATGGTGTCATTTAACACCAGTTGAGTATAGTTAATTATGGCTTCAATATGCATCATATAACCTTTTTTTAGAAAGCATCTTGTGTATCCCAGCAAAAGGAATCAAAAGGATTTATAATCATCTCTTAATTTTAATTGTTGAACATCCAGAAGATTGATAACAGTACAGTAGAGACAGTAAGCATAACATAGAACCTTAAATGAAACTATTATTTTCTAGTAAACTTGGGTGTTTTAACATTTGAACACTGAAGAAATGTGTATACATTATATAATTTTGTTTAAAAATTATAATTTAACTGGTGACCTTGTGTTGCTCTGTCATGAATGTCCTGGCTGGAGCACAAGAAAAAGGCACACATCTGGTTCTGAAAGAAAACACTTGTCATCATAAACAATCTCAGTATTACATTTGAAGGCATGAATATGCCATCAGATCAGCAACAATGAATTTCCTAGTCATATAAACTTTAGTTGAGGTGTTTCCCATTAGGCCTCAGAGATTATTGGGCCCTCCAATTAATGAACAAGAGATAGTTAAAGTTACCAGGTGGTCACGTTCTTGTTTGTCAGTTGAAGTCCTGTCCAATGTCTCCTCACCCCAAGGTATTTTGTTTAACCAATTTTAGCATCATTTTGACCAGCTGGCAACCTAGGTGGAAGCATGTTTTTTAAATCAGATTATTTGATTAAATGATCTGAAAATGTAAAAGATGAGGAAAAAATAAAAAGAAACAGCTGTTTGCAGAGCACGCAAATGGACACACAACAGATATATAGATGGCAATCATCTAATAAAATTAGAGTGCACTCAATTTTTTTGGCCAATTTGAACTATAATAAATAGACTAGTGTGAACCTTTCTGTAGATCAATTAATAGAGATCTCTTGAAATAAGAATACTAGAAAAGGATCCTAATTTATGGCTCATCTGAGATAGCTCAGAAAGGAAAAAAAAGAAATGTAAGTATTAGCTAATCTCTGTCAGCCTGTTCCCAAAGCAGGAGCAGCAACTGAGGCTGAGTAGGCTGTGGCCACCAAGAGGCCAACCATCTGGCAGGTTTGTGTGGGCAATTATCTGATGATTGGCTATAAAATGGCCATTTACCACCATGCAACAAGGAAATACACGCTGTTGGTGTGTCACTGTGTGATCCACAGCAGCTCAGCTGCTGCTGGTAACACAGTGAGGGGGGTGTGCAAGATGGCAGCTGGTCATCATGTGACCTGCAGTTGGATAGCTGTTGATCCCACCAGGGGCCACAAGGGGGCAGCAGTTGACCCTGAAACCTATTGCAAGATAGCCGCTCCCTGCCTGTGGCAGAGGACCACAAGATGGTGGCTGTCCTTCATGAGAGCTGCAGCAACATGGCTGCTGACAACCATCTGGCCTGCCAGAAGCCTGGAATGCATGAGACAGGCAGAGAAAATATCAACACAGGGGAAGGAGACAAAGAACCCTCATATAGAGCAGGCAGCTTGGATGGAGGGGCTTGAGAAGTGGGAGACTGGGGAGAGATGCTAAGGGAAGGCTGCTCTGGGTGAGGAATGGAAAGAGGATGGTGCAGGGGTTAAAAAACCTCTGGCTGAGAAAGCTACGGGATTTGGTATGAGAGACACAAGGGACGGGCCTTAAAGACAGGAGCTGTATTATCTAAGAGGTCTGGTGGGGAGGAAGGGAAAGATCCTGGTGGAGTAGAGTGAGCCAGAAGTATTTGGTCCATCACAGAAGACAGAGTGAGAGAAGTACATGTCTTTAAAGTGAAAATGGCCTAAGGATGAAGGATTTCTGTTGATTTGCCACCATTGTGACAAAAGCATAAATAAAAGATCATCTTGTTGGTTTTCATAGCCTTCTAGTGTCCAAGAGCACCAAAGTTAGCAGCCAGGCATCCCAGAATTGTGTTTCTTGGGGGATAGGAAGTGGTCCCCATGGCCAAATTATAAGTGAGTTGAGAGAACTTTGCCTTGAGACATAAGAGCTTTAGCTCCCCCCAAGGAACATGGAAGCTGTTCTGGGTGACACTGTGATAGCTCAGACCCTGTAATAAAATCCAAGGGAAGCAAGAAATTAAAATTTAGGGAGCAAAGGCTTTATTTTAGGCCAACCCTGGCAACGCAAACTCCAGGAGCCAATATGGAGACTATATGCCTTACAGCTAAAAGGTTTGGGTTTAATGCCAAAAAACCACAGGAATGTTGTGAACTTTGACACAGTTTGATAGTACCTGGGCTTCTTGGTATTTCCTGTGACTTCTTTGTAGTTAAACGTTTCTTAAGGAATAGCACATTTTATTACAGATAGGCTGAAGGGGGTAGGGAGGATTACAAGAAACTGAAACTTAAAGCTTTTACGGGAAATGGAGACTCAACCTAAAAAGAATGGGGAGGGGAAACGGGGAAGGGGATTTACAAGGAGCTGAAACTTAAGTCTTTACTGGAGATGAAATTTTAATCTCTATAGAAAAGGTGCATGTGTAACAGGAAGGAGTCACATTGGTTAGAACTAGGTTACAACAACACTTAACAAAAGAGGTCATCACCTCTTTTGAAAATGTGACACAGAAAGTCCCAACACCCATTCTCCTTGGCTGGGTCACCAAAGAGTACAGGGTGGGGTCCCAGGAAACAAAAATATCAGTTTTGCCTCAAGCCGTATGGCCTAAGGAGCATGAAAACTGGTATTCCTGTTCTGGGACAGCAAGATGAGTTTTCTTTCTCAAGCTTGCTAAGGAATGGAAACTGAAAAACCCAGATGGCCGCTCACCTGTGTGGAGTGAGGAAGGTCATTCTTGCATGTGGATTAGCAACAGCAAGTAAACAAGTCCCAGAGGAAGAAAGTCCCAGAAAGTCCCAGAGGAAGAAAAATGTGGTTCTTAGGCAGGGGGACTTAAACTGGGAGGGATTCCCGGGAGCCACTCATTCTGCTGAGTCACAAGGGCACCATTATGAAAGAGTTTTTGACAAGATAAAATAGAGAGAATATAAAATAAAAATAGTCTTTACTCCAAGGATGTGGAGAGAATTCCATGACCAACAGTGACCTGGCTTTCTCTGCTGGAACATGGGGTAGGGGATCTATATACAACCTCTGAACAAGGGTGGAACTTAGGGTGGGCATTGATGAGACTGTAGGAGCTCATTGGAGTTTTCTTCATATTCAAACAGTAAAGAGAGTTGCAATTAAAGCTGAGGAAGAACCAGGAAGGGGTAGGCAGTGCTGCTTTGGCCTTCCGCCATGTTAGACCACTGCCATAATTTCTACTAAGGCAAAAACCTTTCACTCTCAATATGAATTATTCCATAAAAAGTAATTTTAGCAAACATAAAGGTAGAAGGAGATCGTAACTTCCAGACCACAGTCACCTTATATTTCTAAATACCTAAAACAATGTCATTATTTTTCCTAATTAACGTCAGTGGTAATAATTATTTTTTATAATTCAGTGTGATCTATGAATAGACTTTCTACCATCGATTTAGATCTAAAAAAGTGGATATCATCCAAAGCATGCATTTATTCAGTGTCCCAAAGTGAAGATTGTCAGTGAAAGATATTTTAATTATGGGGCACATAATATGAAATATTCGTAATTAAGAATGGCTCTATAGTTCATAAAATGCTAAATTTGCTCATAGTGTAATAATTTTAATCACTATTAAACTAATTCTTTAGCATCTACCTACAAATTTAAAGTATCTTTGAAAATCACTTTTTCATTACTAGCTTTTCAATCCTAGAATGTGACAACTATTAGAACATTCTTTTTGTCTATCTCTCCTCAAGTAAAGTACTTAATATTTATTTAGTATATTGAGTGATTATTTCTGAAACTGAATGAATTCATAGAATTAGCAATGACTGACATTACATGTCACATATTAAATGATTTAACTGCATAGTATTTTATATGTATTACTGATGATAAAAGTCAATATCTAGTACAATTACTGTACATCACATCCTTTGAATATATCTTTGTGTTAAGCATATTGAAGTGTCTGTGTGTGTAAAACTAATAATCAAACAGATTCAGCATAACCCAAAATTCTATGAATAGAAAACCTGTAGATCCAGCCCACACAAGCTATAAATAGAATTTTATGCATCTTGATGTTAGCTAGAAATAGTCATAAGGAGCTATGTTTTTACTCAACTGAAAATACACTTTATATAAAAGTGAATCCTGCGTAAAATAAGCCAACATATACTTCATATCAAAAGATTACAGAGAAATGAAGCAAAGAAAGACTAAGCTTTAATATTTTGTGTGCTAGTAAGCATTTTTAGGAAATAAAGGAAATTGAAGGAAGTAAAGTCTGCTACAATGCTGTTAATAAAAACAATAAACAAATGAGGAGGCAGAAACCAACAGATGGGTGCAAAGACCTGTAAATAGTTTGCAATACTGATGAAAAATTTACCCTTAGCAGAAAGAAATATAAGTTAAACACAAAATGGAATTCATATATAAACAATAAAAGAAACATCAATAATTAAAGGAAAAATTATAAAAAAAGAAAGTATTTCATTGTCTTAAGACTTAAGTACCACCATTGTTTTCAGCAATGAGAGGGAAGGAAATTAATAAAGAATTCCGTTTCTCATTGTATGTAGATCATTTACAATATTAATGAAGAAAAATGAGTAAGAGTTATTTTAATTTTTTCCTAATCAAACATATAAGCAATTTAGCATAGTATTTTAAGAAAGACTATACGGTAAGCCTACAGGGCTTGGTGGTTTGTGAAATGCTGTGGTTTTGGACCTTCATGTGCAGTCTTGGGAGAAAACTATTGTAGCTGTGGGAGCTCCATCTCCCCATTTTTGCTGTAAGTTTACAAGTTTTGCTTGTAAGTTTATTAACACTCTACTTTAGATTTACCAAAATATTTGCAAAGGCTTCGTACATACTATTCATCCATTCTTTCCAAAGTGTCCTAAGTCAGCTTCAAAAGTGACTACAGAGACTGCAGAAGGTAACTGAAATGAAATGGATTATGTTTTCCTTGCCAGAATAATAGTCTCTAACATGGCTGCTTGCACCCTAACATGAGCAAAACCTAATACTTTTACTCAGAGAAATTTCAGAATGCAATCATCCTAGAAAGATGAGTTTAGTTATTGCAGTTATGTAAACGATTCATTCCTGGGTTTATTGTGAATTAAATAATGTTTAATCTGAACCTATAAACCTAAATAATTGGACACAGATTCCTAAATTACTTAATATTCCTTTGGAATCACAATATTCCAAAACTGGTAACAATGATTAGCATAATTTAAAATATGTCTAAATGAAAGTAGAGATTATTATGCACATAGTCATAAAAGTTTTTGTAAATATGCATAATAAATAAAAGGCACTCAAGTAAGAAGAATGAAGATCCAATATATAATTATGTCTATATATGAATATATTAAAGGAGGTAATTAACACATATGTATATGATTATGCAGGTATTCTTAAATCCAATTAACAGAAGTTGAAGCATCTGTAACAGTCTTCCAATCCTGATTAGATTTGAAGGTAGAAATTTATAAGCATTAATTCTTAATTTTTTAAATAAATATTAAGTACTTTACTTGAGGAGAGACAGAAAGAATGTTCTAATAGTTATCACATTCTAGGATTGAAAAGTTATTAGTGAAAAAGATTTTCAAAGAACAGAAAGTAAACATTTTAACAAATCACATTTTATATGTATGCTTTTATTTTCTTGTTTTATAACTATGAAACTATGAAAATACTAAGGACTCAGAAAAATATATCTTGGTGAATGAACTCTAAACTGAGATATGGGGATTTTGTGAGCCAGATCTGTGGCTGCTTTCATCTCTGGCCCTTTTGATCGCCACATGTGACCTGCTGTGAGGAGTTGGATTCTGAGAACCCCTAGTTCCATAGTGCATCCTTCGCTGGCTGCTACCTCTTTCTCAATCTCTTTGGCAAGTTCAAGGTCGCGGAATGTTAAAGAGCTGGTCAGGGAAGCAGAACTGACAGAGGTCCCCTCAAAGCCTATGATTTCTTCGCCGCCTGCCTGCAGCAATAACCCAAGAAGAATTTCGCAAGGCAGAACTGAAAGAGAATCTCTATCTAGAGACTTCAGCCAACACAGAGGATTTGATACAGATGATTGTCTCATCCCTGCTCTTCCCCTGCCCATCTAAAATGGGTTATCCAGATAAGTAACTGCAATGTCTAAATTCTCAAAGTAGGAAAAGGGCTAAGGACTTAAAAATACCTACCACTGTTTACATTCCCCTTACTCTTTGTTTAATGAAGTCAAAATGGGCAAAACTGAAACAGAGATTTCAGTCTCCTTAACACTCACTACACACTAATCCAAAACATCTTTAGGATTTCATGGGATAATTTTGTGTTAATAAATTAATAAATTTACTGATTAACATGGAGATTATTGAACTTTATTGCAACCCATGTGTTTTATGACACATATGCAAATATTTTTTTTATGATTAGAGGTATTATTTAGATTTACTCAACAATAATTTATAATTTTCAATATACACATTCTGAAGGTATTGTGGCAGCTTTATTCATAGATATTTCATTTTTAGAGTTCACTGTAACTTGTTATTCTTTTAATTTCATTTAAAATATTTTACTTAAATTATAGGGAAATGAGTTTAATAATGTAAAAGAAATATTTTGCTACAATTTCATATTATTTCTGTTTTTATTTATGCTTTGGAGTTCTCTACATGTAAAGTCATAGTTCTTTCTTTACAGTATGTACATCAATTTATTATTTTTTTCTTTTTTATTGACAGAAATTGTACATATATATCTCTTATCCTGTGATATCTCCATATATATATACACTCTGTTACATTCAAAACAAGATTAGTACATCTGTTTTTGAATATTTATTATTTCTTTATGATAAGAGTCAAATTACTTTTGTTATCTTTCCTGAATACTTGCATTAGTAATTTCCATACTCAATTTAACTTGATTTTCTTTACTGTAATCACCAAGATCTTTTTAAAAATGTGTAAATAAGTGATAATAGCAAAGGTTTTCGATTTTACTTGATCTTAAGAGGATGCACTTTGTTTTACATTAAGAAGTTCTTTATTAGCTATCAACTTCAAAACATAGCCTTAATAGTTTGAGAAGTTTCTCTTCCATTCATTACTGACAAAGTTTTAGTGTCATAGACTTATGTTAAGTTTTCTAATTGTTTCTGTTTAAAAGAGGTTTATTTCATTATATATTGTTGTGGCCTAGCTTTAACCAATGTGCCTCCTTCCTGTTCTGTAGGTGTGGTTTCAATAGAGATTAAAATTCCATTTCCAGTAAAGACTTAAGTTTCAGTTTCTTATAATCCCCTCCACCCCCTTCCACCTATCTGTAATAAAATGTGCTTTCCT
Source organism: Cavia porcellus (assembly GCF_034190915.1). Taxonomy (NCBI): domain Eukaryota; kingdom Metazoa; phylum Chordata; class Mammalia; order Rodentia; family Caviidae; genus Cavia; species Cavia porcellus. The sequence goes on along the minus strand of NW_026947494.1, from coordinate 19,837,544 downwards.
TAAGAAACGTTTAATCACAAGGAAATTACAAGAGATACCAAAAAGCCCAGATGTTATCAAACTGTGTCAAAGTGCGCAACATTCCTGTGTTTTTTTTTTGTTTTTTTTTGTTTTTTTCCGGTTTTAAAAACCCAACCCTTTAGCTGTAAGGCACACAGTCTTCCATATTGGCTCCCGGAGGCTGTGTCACCAGGCCGGGCCTAAAATAAAGTCTTTGCTCCCTAAATTTTAATTTCTTGCTTCGTTGGATTTTATTCAGGGGTCCGAGCTATCACAATATACACATATTCATGTTTGTAGATACATATAAAACATACAACTATATTTACTTACATTAATATGAAGAACTTTTTACAACATTTGGTAATTTTTTTTTTCATTTCACAATACTGTTGGGTTAATTTCAATAGTATTTACCTCATATGATGATGTGGGGTACATTTTTCCTTATACTCTTAAATAAAATTTTGTGGTAATTTGATTTGACTTCCTTACATATTTTAAAGGAATAGCAAGCACTCCCATCAGCATCTGTAGGAATAATTATTAATATGTATTTAAAATTTATAATAGATATAGGACTGTTTATTCTACAATAAGCATTTTTAATACTGTGATATTTGAGAAATATTTCAGTTTAAATTATTACATTCATTCGCATTAGATTGTTCAGATTTACATGTAAACTTATTTTATGTCTATAGAAACTCAAAATTTCACTTCACTTCTACTATGGTAAATATTTTCTTCTCTGTCTTTGCCTGTACAATCAAGCAAGATGAGCAGTTTTGTTTAAATTTCAAAAGTATAAACTCTGATATTCTTCAGTTTTTATTTTATTTTAGAATTATTGATTTTTACTTTCCTTACCACCTTTCCTTTTATTCATGTGCCTTATTTCATATTTTTAAATTTAGGTTATTTCTGGTTTATTCATATTTTTAAATTTTATATTTTGTTTTTAGTTTTGCTTCATTTATTTTCTCATTTCCATTGTAATTTCTTTTCTGATCTTTTATGTCTATATTTTATGTCTATACTTTTATTATTAAATATTTGAGTTTATCCAAAATTGCTTTCTGTAATTCATTTCTATTTAATTCAGTTGTTTTACTGTGTTATCAGCAAAGAAGGTGCTTTACATGACTTCAAGTCATTTAGTTTATTGAGGCACCTTTGTATTTATTTATGGGTGTGTATGTGTATGTATGCAAGAAAATTTTCTTCAAAATGAGAGATTTGTATTAAATGAGCTTGGTTTCTCTTAAAAATTTTGAAATGTGAGAGAAATGACAGCAGCAATTAAATAAAAGCAATGATCTAAAAAATACTGAAACTAATTATTAGTCTCTTTGTAGGTTAAATATTTAATTGAAAAATTAAAATAGCTTTAATAAGTTTAATAGTTTCATTAAAATTTTTTTAAAAAAAAATTTATTTAAAGAAAGAAAAGAAAAATTAAGAAACAAAGTATAAAAACAAGAAAAAGGTAGAATACAGACTTTTAAAAAATTAATATCATGATATCATTATTCATTCATTACATAGTGTCATCTTAACAACAGTTATTGAAGTTACAAACCCAATCATAAAAATTGACTAGGCACTCAAACATTGACAGTGCAGTCTTTTTTGTTCAATGATCTAATAGAAATTTAGTAACATGTTCATCTATCTTATACACTATACATACTGCTATATCCTTTAGAGCACTTTCCTTCCCTTTCCCTTTTACAATATCCAAAATAATTTTTGGATCTTATTATTTTGTCTCTTATTATTTTTATAGTAGAGAGACAATGTGATCTTTACTAATGTGATATTCACTAATTGTTTATTTCACTCACATAATGAGGATATTCTCAAGTTGCCTCCATTTACCTATAAGGCCTAAAAAACACCCTTTTTTATAGCTGAATGATATTTCATTGTATAAAAATAGCACATCTTTTTCATCCACTCTGTGGTCGTTGGGCATTTTAGTTGTTTCCAAGAAAAAGTGTCATTTTTCATTATAATTCTTGGTGCATTGCTTGGTTATACATTTCAGGTTTTATTTAGTCATATTTTAACACAGAAACACTGAATTTTGGAGGGGACCTAAAGGTAAAGAGCATTATGTATCTACACTGATTCTAGAACATCGACTTTACCTAGTATTATTTTGTTGGGTTTTATTTATAATATTTGTTTAGATTACCTGTTTATAGGAATGAAGAAGTTTGAGATTTTTCTGACCAACAGGCAGTGCATAACCAGTTTATGTATATAAAAGCCACTATGAAGAAAAAATTCACTACCGCCACATCATGTACTTTTCCCAGAATGAAATACCTCAGATTGATTGACTAATTTTTTTCAAATCAGAGAAAAAACTGAGTCACTATTCTTGGGGAACAGTCAAGTTGTTCTAGATTTATTACATCTGAACTCTCAGATTATGGCAAATCCAGGGCTTTGGGTCCCTAGTAGCAACAAAATTGGTGAGACACATGTCTTTTCTGTGTTTTAAAACTAATTAAAAGTTTTGTACCTAATTAAGGGCTTTTAATATTAAATGATCTGTCTAGAAATATTTTGAGTGGTTTTCTACTATTGGTAAGCTCTGACCAAATATATGTTGTGTATCCCTGATCTTATTTTTTTTAATTACATTTAAAAGTGTATCTTCCAAGAACCTAAGAATTGGTTTTCATTATTCAATTTGAATACAGAAATTTTTGTTGAAATTCTTATTAAAATTTTATTAAATTTATTACATTTAATTCATTGAATATTTTAGCTTAAAATCACTTTTTCAATAAATATTGGATAAAGTATTTTGAAAAGGTAGATGATAATAGAAAATTAGACAAAAATTTAGGTAGTCTGATATTAGCTAGATGTCGATTCTGTGCTTAGATTGCAGATAAACAGACTGTGTGATAACTGTGAATTATTTAATTCATTGAATTTGTAGACATGTCCGTATGCAGTAGATGATTAATATAAGATACATATATGGAGAAAAATTAATAGATAATTTAAGAAGTCATTAAATAAATATCATAAAGTAGCATGTAAATAAGTGTGGTATACACTGTTATATTTTACCGATTTGAAGTCCTTATAGAGTCTAAATACACAATTGTCCTGATGTAACATATCTTTAAAAATTAGGGGCTGGGGTTATGTCTCAACAGTACAGCACTTTCCTGGTAAGTGTCCTGAGTTCAGTCCCTGGTATGGAAAAATCAAACAAAATAATGTTGTTCCTAACTTACATATTAGGTGCATAAAACAAATTTGAAGCCAAATTATTATATAGCAGAATTTTATTATATTCAATGCATAGTGATAGAATTACCCAGGTGATAATGTTGAATTAGTAGAGACTAGTCAGGTCCTGGATTCATTTTGAAGAGGAGTAAGAATTAATTTACTTCTTTTAAGTTTCATTTGAAAAAGCAGTTGGAGACAACGCCAAAGAATAGTACTCATCATACAGAAGGATTAGAAAAGGCTAAAATAGTCATTTAAAGAGAAAATAATAACAACAGGATGAAAATAATTATATGGGATAAAATCTAAATTTCTGTATATACAAATATTTATGTGGAAGTGCAGGTGCACTTATCGTGTCATGAAAAGAAGGTTAGGTTAGCTGGAGGCTTTACACTTTAGAATATTAAATTATATTTCTGTCACATAAAAACGGAATTCAGGAAGTAAGTGGAAATATGTAAGAAGAAAATAACTTTTTAAAAATATTTCAGGTAGAATGAGTGAAGAATAGAAGTTGCATTTGTTGTTTAACAGATACGAAAGTATTGCATAGATCAGTGTCTAAAAATGTTTATTTAAGAGACACTTTGATGATAAAATTCCACAGTAATAATACTGTTTTATAGAACCGCTATGGCTAAAAATCATGACCCTTGGAACATGTGTGAAAGCGGAGGTGAGCAAATATATAGTGACTGCCGTAAGTACTGTTATATCAGCACCTCCCGCTTATCTTGTTACTGAGTTGTAATCTAAAGTACAGTAATTTATGAACTTTAGATTTCGAGAGTGTCAGAATAACCTTTATTAGGGGATTGCATCCACCACTATAATTAGTTTGTCATTGTTAATTTACACAGCTTTGCAATGTTGAAAATTTTCTTGTTACATTTTAAGTAACACTTTCTTGAACGTAAATATGTCACACAAGAAATTCTTTCCTAATACACAGTAAAATTTAGTTTAGACAGTTTTACTGCATGAAAAGTATGAGCCCTATAAAAGTTTAGATTTATATGTTAGACATAATCGACCATTAAAATGAGTAGGAAACTTATTTTCATTTTAAGTAATAAAAATTACTGAATCTAATCTTATAATGCTGGTGATTTTCTAGAAATTATGGAATATCATAATTAATCTTATTACTTTAGAAGATTAATAATCTCTTGACAAATTTTTGCTGGAATTGTCTCTTGGTTAATTATTTGACAATCACTATTGATTTACTGAATAAGGTACATTTTTGTTAGTTTTATTATCTACTTTTGAATGAGTACTTCCCAAAGTTTTTATGTAAATGCTTTACTTTAATTCTCCAAGTAATTATTTGAGGTAGATCTTAGTATTTATCAGCCTGTCTAAATAGGTGAATAAATTGAGGCAAAGAGCAGTCAATTTATCCAATGTGTAGTAGCTAATTCGTTTCAAAACCTGACTTATATGCAATTGATTATTTTCAGTCTCTCTCATTATAATAATTCAGGTTGTATTTTAATTAAATCAAGTAAATTAAAAATTTCCCAGATGATAACACATTGATGAAAACAAAAATCCACAAAGGATGGCAAACTAATTTCACAATATTGGTGTGGAAATTTAGCCTATATTCTTATCAACAGGTGAATGAATAAAAACTGTGATAGGTATATACAATGGAGTAATATTCAGCAAAATGGATAAATTTGAGTCATTTGTATGAAAATGGATACAACTTCAAAGTATAATGCTAAACGGCATAACTCCAACACAGAAAGTGAAATAGCAAATGATTTCATTATATGCAAATCCTCTTCAATTCTTTACCATGAATGTATTTATATACAGTTATTTATACATATATCTATATGAATACATGTGCACATACATGTATATGAAATATAACAAAGTTTTTAAAACCCTGAAAAGTTACTATATAAGACTGCAAGATTAAGCTGTATTGTAGCACACAGGAGACACCGATCAATTCTTTCTGAATGTAAGAATTTAATTTTAGTAACAAGTAGAATTTTATCCATATTGTCATTGTAGCCATAGGTCTTGATCTAACTGGAAGCTAAATGTCACCATATAAACTACTGGTACACAAGCTAAACAAGGGAAAAGTATTTTGATAAGAGAAGATATTTCAAATTAATATTTTTTCATTCCTAAGACTTGACTTTTTAATTACTTAATTCACAGCAATGGATAAAGTATATTTAGTTTCATATGAATCTAAAATTAATTTTAAATAAATAAATATATGCAACAAAGTTGAATTTTAACTTTAACTGCTTATGTTCAACATGTCAAAAAGGCTTGAATTCTTTTCAAATTTGTTTTTATAAAATATCCATTAATATTAAATACAAATGCATTTAAAATGTTTTATTTTAAACAGCTAATTAAAATATCTCCCAAATATTATTTGACATATGACACATATACAATACTTATCTCTTTAAAAATAAATGAGATAAAACTAAAATTTTAACTCACTTAAATTTGGCAGTGTAGTATATACATAATTTTGTATTCTATGAATTTTTACTTTATACCGACTTATTTTAGATCAAAGTATTGTGATTACATTGTAAGTTAGCTGTGTTAAAAATAGCTTTTTATTTTCAAAATCGTGTCTATTAGCTTACTAATAATAGAGAGTGTCCAGTGACTGGAAAATAGTCAGATACCCAAATTCTATTACTATTGGATGCCATAGTTTGAAACAGTTTAGATCCCTTTTTTCACCTTCATCTGAAAAATCAATTTTTATATAAATTAGACATAAACTATATAGAATTGGTGAGTGGATTATTTGTACAAAACTAAATGGTAAAGGCAAGGATATGGTAAAAATAATGCTAAATGAATGCAAAACAGTCTACATAAAATGGTTAACAGATGTTTAGCCCTGTGACACATTTATGGAGTTGCTTATTAAGGAGAAAATGAAGTTTAAATTTGTGAATATCTCACATTACAATATTATGTTAGTCTTCAGAGATAAAATTACCAGATGTAATAAAATGTACTTAGTGAAGATGATATATATATATATATATATATATATATATATAAAACAAATAACTGATTATATGTACTAAAAATATAAATAAAAATAACCACAAATAATATTATAAAAATTTCAAATTTTCTTCCAAGGATTAAAATTTATTAAAGAATTTTTATTGAAGAAGAATTTTGTTGAATAAAATGTAGTGTTGTATAACTATTATGACTTTGTTTTGCATTATGATAGTATAGTATAATTGTTTATTGGGAATATATATACATATATATATATATATATATATATATATTTGAATTTGACATATATAATTTGACAATAAGATATATATAAGCATATATACACACATATGTATAAATTGACATATTGTATATATTCACATATACACTATATATAATACATAGTATACATTACATATAGTATTGTATATTATCATATATTATATACTACATATTACATAATGCAAACATTATAGAAAAAATACTAATACATATACATGTATATATATTTAAATAGTGATACATGGGAATGTAACTCAGTGTCCAAGTACTTGCTTAGAATACATGAGGGCTTAGGTTTGATCCCAGACCTGCCAATTAAAGTTATTGTGTAATAATGTCTTCCTTACTGAGCTACAAAATAAAAGCCTAAAATTCCAACTGAGTTGCACAACTATCAATAAACCTTTTAAATGAGCCCTTGCATGTATAGCGAATATTTTTATTCACATAATTAACCAAAACCATATCCATTTATACCATGCTACTCTTGATAGCTATGCCTTTTCTCAAAACTACAGGCATGAAAGAAATATTAGAAGGTGTTGAGGGTACAGCAGAATTTCATTTGCTTCAATAAAATAATTATTGTTTTTCTAAGAACTAAAGCTGCTTTGAGGGATTTCCTCAGCAATACTAAATAATCTACAAATAAATCTAAGTATTTTTACAAAAAGAATTTTGCCCTACAGATATAAGTTTATCTTCATATCAATTTATATTTCATCCTTCTCCAAGGAACACAAGGATATTTGTACTACTTCCCACCTCAACTGGACTAAATATTTATTGCTCCTGTGAGTTAGCCAAATTACCCAAAATTGTATTCATTAAAACTGAACAGTACCTCGTGTATTGATAAATCTCTCTCATGTTTGTGCCTCCAGAAACAGATGAAAGGTTGGTAATTTATTATTGAAAGGATCGCAAGTAGTGCTGGCCATTTCTAATAAGATGTCTCAGAAGTGGAGTTTAGATAATACAAAAAGAATGTAGTTTAAAAGAAAGATTATTGCCATGAGGAAACTTCATGAATAAGATAATTATTTATTACATTATTACCAGTGTCCCAAATATATACTATTTATTTATTTATTTAAAATTTGAATTAGCATGTAATTGTATGACTTATAAGAGAATATATGCACATTTATTAGAGATTAAGAAAGTCCAACTTAAATTGACAATGTTGTGTTTTATTGTATATCAAATTGAATTCTTATAAAGCCCTATAAGTGATTTTCTTTACACTTACAATCTTATACAAGTCATTAGCAAGAGTATTTAAATGGTGTCAACCGTATTATCTATTAACTAACCATAAAGTATGATAATTCTTTAGAAAAAGAAAATTAGTCATTTCTGCTCCAATAATCTCTAATGGCCACTTCTGCAAAGACCTTCTCTTCATAATGATTGTGCTTTAAATATTAAAAACAGATCCTATGTAAATGTATGCATTTAAAGTCACTTAGTTTGAAAGAGTCTTCTGTCTAGATGAATCTTGTGCAGAATCTGTGGTTTGGTAAAGAAACATTAGGTATGGACAGGTGGGTGCTGTCATGGATGAATGTTTTGTCCAACAGATTGTAAGAATGAATTAACAGCTACATTCTACAGTTTTCATTATTACATTGATTTTGCAAGCTGGCAGCTGGCAACACCCAGAGGAATCAGACATTCTCATGTTCATTTTTTTTGTAATTGTGGCACTTTCACTAACCTAATCCAAAATGTTCAAATTCTAATAAATCTCAGAAGCAAATAAACTTTACTTCACTGTGATTTTTGAGAATTTGGATTACTATTTAGAATTGAAAATAAAGTAAGGTAATTAGCTGCGCAATTCACAGTTGGGATGACACCATCTGTGCTTGACTGTCTCACAAACAACCCATATTGTTGTGTTCACAAGTGAATCCATCACACGAGACATATATTCATAGTGGTTAAGATTCAGGCTTTATTATTGCATACATATGGACTCTGTATCCACTAGACAGTACTTAAAACTGGACAGGCCACTTTACTTTTATCTATAACCGAAATAATTCTACTGATAGTAATGGATCCCAGGATGAAAACCTAGATATTAAAATGCATAAGGATTTCAATATATTGGCTGCTATTACGAAGACATTATACAATTATTAATAGGTCAGTTGATTCCTGAGAGCTACTGAGGGTTATCATGTACTGAGTTTTGCCCACTGAGTTAGTTACAATATTCATTATCTATTTACAAATTAAATAAAGGAAAATCAATGCTTCAATCATGTCAATTTGAATTCAGTAGCTTGTCTCTTTTCAATCATTAAAAATAAATTTTGTTCCCTAGAAAAATGTTACACAATAAAAATTTAATTTTAATGACTCTTGAGTTGTTGTTGAAAGGTTACAAATTGGCTAGCTAAAGTTCAGATTAGCTTTACACAAGTACCCAACATGTACTTAGAGTACACAATTAGTGCCTTGTGTTTCATTGTGTTTATTATTTTCAAAATATTCTGGAAGACACATCCAAAGTGCTAAAACTGAAGTATAATTTTCATGTTACACATAGGTAAAGTGAGCCAACAGAGGCAGTGTTTCTCTGACAAAACATTAATCTCACTGTGTCTGCTTTTCCAAATGTGGAAGCCTCACATTCTCAGTGAAAACTTAAATGTTGTTTTTAGAAAATACTTATTATTATTTAGCATAGCAGAGATGTTTTGTTATAATCTATCAATATCACTGCTCCTTCTGATGTTCCCATTGTCCCATTTTGGCCAACGGAAGATTCTTCCAGCTGGTGCTGGAGCTCTGTCATGTTCCCATCTGGTTGTTCAGAATATTTACCAGGTTAAATTTGAAGCTGTGCACAGAAAAAATGATATTTTGCAGCATATCAAACATAGCAAAGACTTCAAAATGTCAGAAAGTATTGGCACAGAATAGAGAATTTAAACATAATTGTTCCATTTTTATATATTCTTAATATTACCGCAATATTTGAAGAGAACTTTACTGATGGGAACAATCAGAAAGGCACAAATTCAAGGTGAGGTTGACTGTTCTTTCCCTTTTCTGTAGGAAATATTGATTAATATTTCTGGCTTAGAATAGAGAGACAGTGGCAATGTATGGCATGTCTCTTTTATTTTATAGAATATGAATTGTTTGTTTTAAACTTTGCCTCAAGAAAAATATGCTAATGCGATTCATTAAATTAACGTTTTATCCAATTGTATTCTCATACAAAAATTCATAGATATTTTGAAAGTATATTTAACAAGTCCACTTTACAATATATAACATACTACATTCTACTCTAGTTTGGCTGAAAACAAATCAGAGTTTAAATGTAGTTCCAGATGAGGGAGGAGTTTTCTTTTCCTCAATAAAGCAATATAGAAACCAGAAATGAAGGATTGCTACTAATCTCCTCATTCTTAAGCTTTTTAACTTCCATGCAATACTTGACTATTCTGCACAACTCACATTCGTTCCCATGCGCATATGCATTCATCGCTTTGATGAACCCCGGGACCTAACAGGCAGCAGAGAGCACAGCCCTTAAGGATGGGTGACCTGCCCTTGAAACAAAGTGAGTCAGCTATATCAGCTCCATGACTCAATTACCTTTGCAAAGCCATATTAGCATGTAAGGTTTGTGAGTGACATTCTCTACCTAAACCATAACAGTAATATATGAGCATCATAGAATATATTACATAAACAGAGGTGGCACAGCCTCCCTCACACACCTAAGTCACATATTGCTTCCAGGGCCATTATGAATGAATTAACAATAAATTAAGTCAAACAAAAGATAAAATGATGGAATAAAGTAAGGACAATGTAAAAATTGGATGCCTGAGGCTACTGCCAATTAACCAACCCTGATTTTACAGCTAACATTTTATAACTAGGAGCACTCTAAAATAATAGAAGTGATTATAAGACATACATAAATCAGTAATACTTATTATCATTCTCTAGAATAATATAGTTGGTATAATTCTACTCTTACATTGGTATAACTCAACTCTTATATATAGTTAGCATTGCAAAGTGTTTGTGCGAGGAGAGTGGCATTGGACTGGATTTTGAGGTTAGTCAGTGATTAGTGTAGTACATGTCTAGCTGTATATGGGTGGATAAAACAGGCCTGATCTTGAGGTCTGAGTTTGGCTCCTTCTCTAGTTCTCTCTGGTTTGTATAGAAAGTACATGCACGTGCACAAGCATGAAATTATGATGTCCCTAAGTAAAAGGAATTTTCAATTTCAATATGGCCTTATGGTAATATAATAGTATATGCAGACTGTCATAAAATAAAATTTCATGTATGACTTATGATGGTATCGTGACATATTTGAAACAGTGTTTAAAGAACAATAAAGGGAGGCAACAGCAGAGGCAAGTAATTTGTGTGCATGTGTCTGTGTGTGTGTGTGTGTGTTACACCAACAATTCAGGTAAACAATATCACTGGTCATACTTGTGTATCTGCAATTCATCTATATGTCTTAAGAGCTGTCCTACTCCCAAAGGAACTCTGGGGAGATTCAAACTGAAACAGTTGATTACTAATCATCACTAGTAACACAATTCATTCTGATATGGCCCATAGGTGACTAGCAGACTACCTGGTATCATTGGAAATAAGCACAGAGTTCTCTCAGGCATATAAGTGTTAGCAGTTTCTTATAATTGTTCAGTTTCCTGACTTAGTCAAATATTTTTAATTACATACTGATAGCATAATTAATACTAATAGCCTATTCTGTATCTTTTGGACTATTTTTAAAATACTGAAATCAACAGGGAAGCATATTAATTACTATGCATATCACCCCTTGAGCTAATACTTTAGAGGGACAATTCAATTAAACTAAATAGACCAATGCAAATTTGTTTATCATCATGCACAACATAGACAATTATTTTACCTTTTTGATTCACTAGGCCCCTTGTTTCTCCATAGTTTTCTGTTTTTCTCATTATTTCTTGTAATTGTACTGTTTAAACAGTAATGCCTCAGTTCATAAACACTTCTGTTTGCAAACAATTCAGTTTGCAAATAAAAGAGCTTGGCAAAATTTTGCTTCCTTTTGCAAACTTCTCATGGAGTGAAAAACATAACCACAGCCATCTTTCCAATACAAACACAAAAGCACCTATTGCTTAGACTGTAAAACAAATTAAATTCAGAGGCAAGGTACCACTGTAATTCATGATTCTTTTATAATGCTTAAAGCTAATTAAGATTTTTCCTTTTAGAAAGACATAAACTCCAAATGTCTCCATCTCTCTTTGAAACTAACCATTAATGTAATCTTAAATATCTTTATTGCTTGCCACTTTAAAAAACACAAGGATTTTAACCTCTTGAATGTATTTATTGCTTTCATTTCTCATTATTTTCAGTATTTCTTTAAATTTATTAATATAATATATATTTCCATTCCTTATCAATGTTTCTTAAATCTTATTCTTCCTTTTGTTTCTTTTTTTTAAAAAACTGCTCTTCATATTTAATTTCATCTTTGTTATTCTGCAGAGTGTATGTATAAAAATATCTGGGATTTGTGTATAATAGAAGGTATTTATATCTATGATTAAAGAAATATTGCAAAACATTTAGATTAAATGTTCAAATCAACCCTGGCTTCATCATTTATGCAGGGATTCTCTTTCTGTGTTTGTTTAATTAAGGGATTCTGTGACTTTGATAGTTAATAATTATTTGCCAGTTACAACTTGGTATACACAGAAATTTACCCTATTTGGCTAACTCAGTGATTAAAGAGACTTATGACTGCACTTAGAGTTTCTTGAAATTGGGTTTTAAGTTATTTTCCAAAGCTTTCTGTTGTTCAACCAATGAACACTGCATTTTCTTTGCATCAGCAAGATTTCTAACATTGGAAGAAATAAACCCAATTTATTGGAAATAAATCCAATATGTGATTCCCCAAAGACTAATGTTTTAATTAGTTATTGGTGTTTTGGGGTACATAGCAGACTCCTTAAAAACTGATTCCTTATGAGATAATGAACTTCTAGTTTATCACATTGTCAGATTCAAAATAGTGCTTGATTGTTGCTAATTGAATATTTTGCATGATTCTCAAATAATTGCAAAATAACAGTCAAATATAAATTCAATCATAATTTTAACCAGTACATATTTGCTGTATATAAAGATCATATTCCCTGTGCATGTTGGTACATGTGCATAACATAATATTCTAATTCATTTTTTCATCTCCTTTCCCTTCCACTCTATCTTTCACTGAAAGAAAACTTCAGGTAATTTTCTTTAGTGAAGCAACTAAAATTTCATTCACGATAAATATAATAATAGAAATTGAAGGAAAAATATTAGGATTCTACCAAAATGTCCCAACTCATTAGATAATAAACATCATACTTAGAACTCATAGTAAGAACATATGTCTATCCTTGGTTTTGACTTACAGCTTTGTTTTGCCATATTTGACTTTATTCTCCCCCCCCCAAAAAAAAGTAATAAGAACTAAGGGGTAATAAAATCCAAAATGTGTAAATTTTGTTGTAAAAAAGAGAGGGAGGAAAAAAAAAAGAGCTCTAACAGATATAACAGCAAGTGTGTTTAGGTGTGTTAAATAGCTGACTATATTAATGTTTTTGGATCATTGAACACAGCTGTTTGCAGTCTCTCTGTTTGAATGTCTACTTTGTATTCTTTGATACTGTGATTTGAGCAACTATTTCCAAGATGATAATATGTAATCTATTAACAGGTGATTTCTTACTGTTACGTTTTTTTTTTTTTGTAGTTCTGTATTATGTGTAACCTTACACTGCTTTGTTTTGTTTTGTGTTTTTCTCTTTTTCCTCTTAAATAAAAAAAAAAGAACATATTAGTTATGTTCAAACATTATACTACATGACAGATATAGATAGGTAGGTAGATAGATGATAGTAGATAATTGAAAGAAAATAAAAATATCAGGTCAAATCAGATACACTGGAGGGAATTTTATTAACCATGTTGAACTATATGAGACAAAATAATTTTTTATGAACTGACACAAATGAGTCTTAAATTTTTTCTGTAATTTTGCTCTTCTAATATGCAAATATATAATGTGTATTAATGTATTAATTTATGTATTACATACATAAATACATAATGAAACAAGCTAGGTAAAGATATTTTAAAACTATAACCATTACATGTTAAGCAAATCTAATTTTGTATTTCAGTATTCTATTGACTTACTGTTTTATTACTCTTATTCTTATTATACTTTTTATTACTCTTATTATACTTTTTATTATACTCTTTATTACTCTTACTCTTATTATACATGCTTACAGAATTAACTAATCAAATACATTTTTTCTAATGCTCTTCAATAGACTTTTTCTTTTGAAGTACACATATACAAGTAAATATATGGATTCTACATATATATTTCCAAAAATGTACTGCATCTATCACTTATTAAAAATATAATAGTCCAAACTTACTCTGTTCTTATAATTTTATTTCCCTTAACGTGCTTTTAAGCTTTATTGAAAATGTACATTTTTAAAGTAAATTACTTCAGTCCTTTATGTTATGCTTTTAGTAAAGATAACTTTTAATTTGTATTCCTATAAATTCAAGGATCCTTTGGTCCTCCACCTATTTAAACATGAAATTAACTTGTTGACAAAATAAGAACTGAGAATTTCCACTATTAACATCCTACATATATCACTTATGAAAATATTTTAACCTTTTGGAATACTTATTAATTTTTATATTTATATCACTAAACAACCAAGAAAAACCATTCAGAAACATATGCATAACGTAACTCTCAGCTATTTTACTTATTTGTGCTATGAGTCATGCTGTTTGAATTTACAGTTTTGTATACCACTCAGTAAAATCTATATTTCAGGGACTTCCAGGGATATATGATTTAATGAGTGCATGTGATTTTATGATGTTCAATCAGAGTTAATAGAAGAATAGTTAATTAAACAAAAATTAAATGAATAAGAAAGCAAAAGAATAACAAGTATGAGTGTGACATAATTTATCAAAATACCTTAAATATTTCTTGGAACAATTAAAGAATGAGAATTGAATGCTGAATGATTAAACATAAACACTGCTCTTAAACAAGTTCAGATGATTCTTTTTTGGCAAAAACATTTTTTTTCCAAGAACTCACAAAAATCTACAATATTGAATGTGTGTTATAAATGTAGACTGCAGAGTTTGAGGGGCCATCCTGTCATCTTCAGTGGATTTAAAGTCACTTGCTACAAAAATTTATTCACATGGAAACCCAATCAGGGCTCCTTCTGTCTCTCAGGACCTATTTCCTATTCCCCATTCCCTTTCACCAATAAGTTTTCCGACTTGTAAAAAGTTCATTTTTCACCCAATTTCAAAAAAAAAAAAAAAAAAAAACTTTATAAAAATTCATTTACAGAAAGATGCAATGCAAAGGAACATGTCTTTCATGGATCACCAGCTCTAACGTCAGCTCCCAAAATATGCTTACGGCCCTTTGTTTACTCTCTGCTTATTTACCCAGAGATCTCTGTATCGATTCTTTGCATTAATTACTTATTGACCCACATATATAATGAGAATTGACTACATACAAATTACTCTTCTAAGTTCTTTTCATACCAGTGAGAAAAATGCCCAGTCTTGAGGTAATGGAGCTTCCATTTAGCAGGAATCAAACAAATTAAGAGAATTAGATGATACCAGATGTATTCATGATAGTATGCACAAAATGGGTGTTGGCAGGGGAATGGTGAAAAGGTAACTCTTCTCTACTGTTGATTGGAGTGTAGACGGGTACAACCACTGTGGAAATCAGTGTGGAGATTCCTCAAAAAATAAAGATTAGAGGTCCCTTTTGACCTAGCTATTCCCCTTCTTGATATTTTCCCAAAAGAATTAAAAGCTTTCTACCATCATGATATATGTGCAAACACATTTATAGCAGTACAGTTTGTAATAGCTAAGTTTTGAAAACTACTCAAATGCCTATCAACCAATAAATGCATAAAAAGATTTTTTAATATAATGGAGTACTACTCTGCATAGAGAAAGATAAACTTGAAACATCTGTAGCTAAATGAAAGGACCTTGAGAGCATGCTCTTCAGTGAAATAAAATTGACACGTGTAAATAGCACATTGTCACCCTGATGTGAGAAACTGAAAGTGCAAATGAAACAAAAACCCACTACTATGTTATGTTAAGATATGTTAAAATGAGAAGAAAATGCTTAAAAGGAAAGGTGAACGGGGAAGAGAGAGACAAAAAGGAAGAAAGGGAAAAGAAACCAATAAGAAAAAGACAAATTGAAAGAAAGTTTTGTTAAAAGGAGCTTGCAAGGGACACAGCTCAGCAGCATAGTGCCTGCCTGGCAAGTGAGAGGTCATGAATCCAATTTCAGTACCAAAAAGAAAACACACACACACACACACACACACACACACACACACACACACACACGCACACACACAAGGTAAGAGAGATTAAAGAAATGGGAGAGAAATAAGAGTGACAAAAATGATAAATCAATGTATATCATGTACAATTATAAATTCCCTATGATGAATGTGATCATTGTATATATCTAAATTGTAACAGTAAACAAATTAAAAACAAAGAAAGAAGAAAAAAACAAATTGTGTCATCTGTTAGAAAATTTTAGTGGTAAAAGTGGAATAGAATACTAGTGTTCTTCAAAGGGATGTTATACATTAAAGATCTCTAGTCATGGAGTAAGTCTTGTGGAAAATTTCCTGTATAGCAAATATCATGAAGGACAGAGCCAAACAGATATGAAGATTATTCAAGATAGTAACTAAACATAATGTTACTATATACTAAATGGTTACTATGATAAATTGTGTGTTACATGTATATTCTTCAATAAAAATAGATGTGAAATGCAAAAATTGATGAATCTTAAATGGATACTGCTAAATTAATGAAGCCAATCTGAAAGCACCCCATATTCCTTGTTCCCAACTACATAACATTCTGGTAAAAAAAAAATAAACATTGTGGAAACATAAGTAGTTGTTAGCTGTCTAGGATAGGACAAAAGAGAAAATAGCAGTTTTTAAGGTGATGAAATTATTCTAGCAATTGTGAATGTTTAACACTTTGTATATTCCAAGTCATCTTGTAGGACAAAAAACGAATGTTATCATATACAAATATTTTACGTCATATTTTTAGTAGGAAATATAGGATATGATACAATTCTTGGCAATAAATTATAAATGTTTACAACAACCCAAGTGAAGTAATTAAAAAGAAAATTTGCTGAGCTATGGAGACTTGCAAGTGTGTAGATTATAAAACTAAAAAAGCCTACATATATTATATATGGTATAAAGTTTTATTGCAAAGAACATGAGTTAAAATACTGATACTGTGACACAAATACATTGAACTAAATGAATAAATGTTGGGAGTCATACATCATAATTTGAAAAGGAATTTATAAACAACAGAAAGCTAGAATAAATTAGAAATGAACTTGAGTTAGGGATTATCTGAAAATATGTCTAAGTTAATATATATATTGATGATGATTATTTATAATGAAATTTTATGCTTGTACATAAACTAAGGTCAGCATACACACAAACTTCATTTTTCTGTCCATCAGTAGAGTTCAGAACAACAATATAGTTTTAACAATGAGTACACAGTACAAATTCTTGATTTGTGATATCACTCTCCAATAGAGAGAACCAGGGCTGCTTGGAAACTTGATTGACTATATCAGTAGGATAGGAAATATGCCCAGTGCGTCTGGACCATCTCAGACTCATTTCTGTTTCAGAACGTAAAAAACTGCTCAAAAACACAATACAGCAAATTAAAGCAATATGGTAAATGAACAACACAGCCAAACAAAATACGTCCCAATGTCCAAAAGTAGAATAATTTGAAAAACATAATAATGCTGATTTATAGATACAAATATTAAATTAATATATTTAAGACAATAATTATGTTTAAAAAGTCCAAATATGTGAAGAGATTAAATTTATCTACACTGAAGAATTGTAAGCAACTTGGCTTCTCTCCATGATTTTGAGTGTAATTTTGAGTATAATAATTCATTTTCAAAATACGAGCAATGCAGACAATACTTTCTAAGCTGTGTTGTATGCAAAAGGAGAAAAGTCCATTCATTTGGCAAAAAGTGCAGGATGCCAAAAGAAGAAGGAGTGTTCTTTAATCTTCCAATTCAAATTTCACCTTTTGATGGGCATCTACCTCATGTCTGTGACCTTCACAAGTGTTTCAGCACTGATATAGTTTTTTACCCTCTTGTTCCATTTTTCCATTATTGTCTCCAAAAAATCTTTTCTCATCCTTATTGATATAAAATGAGCTACACATACTTACTGTTTACAGTTTACTGAATGTGGACTCACACATCAACATTAAAGTATGACTGTCAAACTATACCATATGATCATAATTGAGATGTTAGACCCAGTCAAATTTTAAAATGCTTCTGTGTGTACTTTTAAGGTTTTGGTTTTTTTTTGTTTGTTTGTTTGTTTGTTAAAAATACTTAGCCTGAGATTTACCTACCCAACAGATTATTCAGTGCATTTTTCATGATATTGTTAACTTTCGGCATTTGGCAACAAAATAGGACTTTGCAATTTATTCATCCAACACAACTAAGTACATCAGGTAACTCCATCAATAGGACCCAGGAAGGCCATACTGACCTGGGGTGAGAAGACTGTAATTCTTTTTTTTTTAATTTTATTTAAGGGTACAAGTTATACAGAATATAAGAAAAACCAAACAGTAGGAAATCACTAGCTAACAGATTACATACTGTCATCTTAGAAATAGCTGTTCAAGTTACAAAATCAAAGCATACAAAGTGGACATTCAAACAGTGGGACTGCAAACAGTTCTGTTCAATGATCCAAAAAAACTCAGTAATATGGTTATCTATCTTATACATTTAAATATACATGCAATTATATTCTTTAGAGCACTTTCTTTTCCTTTCTTTTGTACAATGACAATTACACATTTTGGGTTTTATTACTCCCACAGTTCTTATTACTTTTTTTGAAGAGAATAAAAACCAAATGTGACATAACAAAACAGAGTCAGTCAAATCAAAAGGATGGACATAATACATACTGTAAAAACAAAATACAAAGTGATCTACATTGGTTACCATAACGCCTCTTGCTATCTTAAAAAGAATTGCCTATATCAACAGTTATAATAAAATTGAACAAAATAGTAAAAAACAAAACCAGTAAAACCAAAATATTGGAGACACTACAGGACTTCAAAAGAACATAATAGTCAAACCAGAATGGCGTAATAGTGAATCTTATTGTCTTCAAAGTTGTTGCCTATACTCTCGAACTTGGTAGTATCAAGCAAGACAGAATAGAGGAAAATCAGTCAAAACAAGATGGGAAGAGCAATACAGGGTTTCAAATCAAGTTAATAGGAAATCAAAGTGGATTACTATAATACATCCTGCTTTTTTATTTTTCCCTTAATTACAAAGATAAAAATAAAAAAGTAAATAATAAAAAAGGAGATTGAGATAAAAGAGGACATAACAAAACAGCACAGGTCAAAACATAATCATTTAAGCAAAATAGTGTTTCACCACCAGATATCCTGACATAAAAGTAGTTATTATAGTGTCTCTTTCCTTGAAATCTTTGAGGATAACTTCATATACTGTAGCATCAAACATATCAAAACACGTAAAACCATTCAAGAGAATGACAGTATTACAGGGTATTTGGAATCAGCTAACAGAAAATGAACAATGGCTTCTGTATAATCTCCTTATCTATAAAAGATTTTATTTATATTATCACATATAATAAAATCCAATAAGATACAACATGTGAAGACTGATGGAGATAGAAGAATAAAAGTTTGATGGGACTTCAAAACAAGATGATATTAAATCAGCACTAATAATTTTGACGTCTTGTTTTCTCCAAGATAGCTATTTCTGCCATCCAACCTTCTCTGCCTCATTTCTGTTGAACTGTTTTTCTGTCATTAGTTGTCACTTTGTCTTCTTCATTTCGCTTTCTCCTCTATTCATTGTGGCCTCTCTGCCACTGTTTCTGGAATCTTGGTATTTTTCTTTTTTTAGAATGTCCTACAGTATTCTCTGCAGAGTTGAATTGGTGGTTGCAAATTCCCCTAGTTCCTCTTTATCCTGGAAGCACCTTGTTTTTCCATCAATTTCTAGGGATAGTTGTGCAGGATATATCAATCTTGGCTGGAGGTTATTATCTTTCAAAGCTTGAATTATTTTCCCCCCACGATCTTCTTGCTTTGATGGTTTGTGCCAGAAGTCTGCTGTAGTTCTGATGGGTGTTCACTTGTAAGTGATTTTTTTCTTGTCTCTGAAAGCCTTTAATATTCTGTTCTTATATTGGATTTCTGGAATTTTGATTATCATACGCCTGGGTGTGGTTCTGTTTGGGTTGTAGGTGGCTGGGGTCCTGTATGCCTCATACATCTGAGTATCTTTACCTTTTGCTAAATTAGGGAAATTCTCCTGGATTATTTCTGTGAATAGCCTTTGTAGTTTATTTGTTTGTGTCCCTACTTCTTCTTTTACATTCTTAATTCTTAAGTTATAGATCCTTTAATCATCTTCAAGCCTTTGTATTACTGCTGCTTGTTTTCTTCTTATTTTTAAGAAGTTTTTCATTTCACGCTCCCAATTTACAAATCTCCAGTTCAGATAATCTATCCTTAAGTTTCTTTCAAGCTGTTATGCCAGCTTTCAATAGAGTTTTTGTTTCCTGGTAATCTCTTTGAACCTGCTTCATGTATTCTATGTTTTCTCTATTTTCTCCATCAAACAATTCGCCCCTTTTTTATGTTCTTCCATTCCACCATCTGTTCTTTTTTTGGCAGTGCTTAGCATTTCTCCAGCTATTCTACTTATATCTTGCTTTAGGTCATTAAATACTTCACTTTTGAACTTGTCTATGAGGCTCCGGATATATCTTTATGTCTATTGGTGCCATGTCTGATATTGCATGTTTCTCAGGATTGGGGGCCGAGGACCCTTTATTGTAGCTCCTCCTTCCCATATTTTTTGTTCCTTCCATACAAGTGTATATCGGAGGCCCAGTTTCTTTTTTTGTCAGATACGGTTCGTTTGAATTGTGCCGGCTAGGTGTTCCGCCCTCTGCAGTGTACTAGGGAGACACACAGCTGGGCAGCCTCTGTTGGGCCTGTCCCTCCAGGTCAGTCAACCTATTGAAGGCTTCACTGCTAGGGTGCATCACCAGGTGCTGGGACCTGTTTGGGCTAGCCTATCGGGTATTAGTCTGCGGCATCACCCAGATCAGGGCTCCCTAACAATCCTGCTTGAGAGGGGAATATGTGACTAAAGTTAATGCAGTGTCCTTTTCCAGCTCTTCTGCCCAGTCCCAGAATGTCCTCTGTTGGAGCCTCCTGATCTATGGAAGGGTCCCCATTCCTCTCACTCACCGCAGGTCGATGCAGATCTCCCTGCCAGTAACACTCTCAACTCTGTTCACCAATTCCCACACTCAGAAGTTTTCACCTCTCTGTCCTGCTGTGCCAATTCAGACACAGAGGCAACAGCAGGAAATTCAAATAATGGCTTCCAGAGGTGCTGGTTCCAGCTGCTGTCCTGAGATTTTATCTGTTCTGGTTATAGCACCAGGATTGCATTTCCAGTTGGTTTCTCTCAGCTTAGTTCATTCCTGGGTCGGCAGGGTACATCTCCCCTTGCTTAGGACTCCTCACACGGCACCATTCCTCGATTATAAGCTGGCTTTCTCAGAGAGCCTCCATAGCTGCTGTTATCTATCTGCATGTTCTTCTGAAAGTCAAGACTGTAATTCGTAGGACTAGGCTCAGGGGAAGCCTGATTTTGGACAATAGGTCTTATTTGGAAAAGCATTTGGGAATTTACATGATGACACAGGAGTGCCTGCTAGAGCACATAAGAACCTGTTGTGTTTCTTAGAACAAAGCCAGTGAGAATTTGGGGGCTTATAACTTTGTGGTTGTCAACAATTTCTTAATTTCATGCTAGGTCACATTTAGCTTCTAGCAACATATCAAAATTAAAATTAAAATGTTTTGATTAGTGTAAACCACACTGGTTTCTGAGCCATGTAAGTTTCTCAACTAGGATTAGCTGGTCATGTTTGTCTCCCCGGAGCACTGCCAGTTTCACCTGAGACCAGTGCTCTCTGAAAGTTTCATGAAAATTGTTGAACTACAGTTTGTTCAGCATTTTCTTTTTGTATAAAACAGGAGTGATGTTTTCTAAGCATTTGACATTCAGAAATAAAAAAAAACCTACAGTTTAATTTAAATCTGTTTGACAAATCAAATGACCAGAATCTTAAACTCATTGAAACCTTTCAACACTTATCTTAATATGATCATAATATAAATTAGTAAATAAAACACAAGTTTTGTAAATAGTATATACTAATTCATGTTTCCGTTTTTGTTCCTGCAAAATAACATTTTTTGGGGTATAAAATATTTGATTTCATGCATTTTAAATATGAATGTGATATGTTCCCTTATCACTTATACAGCAAAAAAATTACTTCTGTATTTTTTTTTTTTTTGGAGTAGGAATTGAACTCAGGACCTTGAAACTGCCAGACAGACCTTATGGCACTAAAGTACAGCCCTGACCTGCATAATAATGATTGAAAAATGTTTTCCTCACAGTTTTTCTGTTTAAGATTTTAATGGCTTATTTCCTGATTGTCATAGTTTCAAGTGAAAATGTAGAAATCATTCTACATTTGTTGATCCATTCAAATTTAAGTCTTTTTATTGGCAATTTTTCACTTATATCAGATTCACTATAATATTTGGCAGTGTGCAATAGTTTAATTTTGATATTGCCTATGAGTTATCAGAATTTCTGAACCCTCTTTTTCGTAAGGGTTTAATTTTATTTTCTTTTTATTACTCCTGAGATTTTAACAGCAATGTTTAAAAAAAAATTGTACTCATGTCCTGAATGTCTCACACAAAATCTTTTATTTCAATTTCATTACAATTATTTATATAATATGGTTTTGAATCAATTAAGCAGACTTACATTTCTGTTTAATAAATGCATATTATACATTTCCACAGTATTATGTCTGTTTGTATAACACTTTATTTTTGTCTTTGAAGATCATGTGATTTATGTATGTAAATTTAATCCTTCTAAAAATATTTGTTTTTCAGTTTTCCCCCATTAAATCTAACATCATTGTTTTAATTATTATAAAATTTGATAATGAATAGACTAATCATATCTGGAGAATTTCAATTAGTAAATAGTTCCTTTAATACAAGTCTTATACTTTTGACAATTTACTTGGCTAATTAGGCACACATACACACAATACCTACTTGCATACACACCACAATCTATTAATTTTATTTTCAAACAGTAGAAGGTTATTTTTCATCTGTAAATCATAAATGCTTCAGAGTTTAACATTTCAGTGCAATCTAGCCTCAGATTGTGACAATACAGGATCATAATTTTGGTAGTAGAGTGCTCCCTGGTCTCACTGAAAATGAGACACCAAACAGAAAATGAGACTTGGATGGATTCAAGCTTTAACACATTTTATTTTATTTTATTTTATTTTATTTTATTTTATTTCAGCTATTTCTTCTAAACCAAGACCACATTTTTATTAATTCAAGCCTTTATATATGGTGTAATTTGTTTGCTGTGTAGCATCAAAATGAAAACTTCAAATTTTCATTTATAAACTCCTAAATGAGTACCTTGTGCTCTTTCAATTTTACATATATCAAATGTTCCTTTGACATAGGTCATATAAACATTTAATTTCCTTCCAAGTTATATCCCATGTCCATATTATAAATAAAAGTGTTACTGCTTTATTTTTCTCATCTGAGCTCTTCTGCCCATGGACCAAATCCTGCCTTCCCTTCATTGTTAGAGAAAGCAAATGTTCCCATTGTTAAAAATCACCATCTCATTAGATTGGCTGTCTTCTCTTGAGAATCTTAATTCATCTACCCCTGAAAACTTTCACAAAACTTTGATAGTTTGTTTATAATTTTCTGATTTATTCTAGTTTTCAAACCAGAATTATTAATCTTTGTATGTACTATGTTTTATTGGCAGATAGAAATTCTCTTTCTGTTTTTCTTTGAGAAACAACTGCTCTGTTCTCTTAAATTTTGAGTCAATCATTCAAGTCATGAAATATATTACATTAAAATATTTGACAGGTGTGATAGCATATTCAAAAATATAGTTGTTGCAGACATGGAATGAAAATGTAAATCATTAGTTGGAAAAAATTGAAAATTCTCTATAACTTTTTTTTACTGGAGATCTAATAATAAAATAAATTTATTAAATTAAAGCAAAGAAAATAAATTTGATAAACTGAACAGAAGATTGAAAAGTAGATGCTGAGGTGAGTGATATGGTACTACTAAGGTTTTTATATGGGTCGTGGTTATGGATGTACTGTTTTGGAAATTAACCAAGATGTTTTCTAACCAGTCTCATTATTTCAGTATTTACTTCCCAATTGCCATGAGGTGAGCCACGCTTCTCAACCAAGCTCCTTTAGCATGGTGTTACCACCCTGGAGCTTGTGGAACATGGGCTGAAATCACTGAAACTGTGCTTTAAAGTTAACTTTTACTACTTTAAGTGCAGGTATCAGATATTTTGTTGCAGTGATGGGAAAGTAAATTAATGCACGTATGCCTATGACACGATTTTAATTTTACATGAAAACATTTGTCTCATTTGTTTGTTAGTAAATTTGAATTTATCAAAAATTTAAAAGGAATAAAAATTAATTCTATCTCTGGAGGAAAAAAATATAGAATTAAATTAAAATTATTTGACCAAGTAAATATAAAATAACTTGAAAGATTTCAATTTGTTTCATCAATGACAAGGATATCTGACTATATAGATTTCTTTACTGTGATTTGCACATTATATGATATGTACATTCATCAGGATATCATGTGGTAGTCCATAAATATATACAATTTATATTTTTGAATTAAAAGTTATTTTAAAAAGCTTTGAAAATTAGAGCTAAAGCCCCTGGCAATTTAGAAAATGTACATTAATATTCTAAATAAAGTTAAAATGATTAACATCACATGCCTTCAGATCAAAAAATATTATCAGTTATAATGATATAATTAGAAAATGATAATGACTAAATTTTTTTAGGAGAACATGAAAACCCAGTAGTGTTTAAGATCTTCAAAATATACAAACCTAACTTATGAAAACACAAAGGGGTATGGAAAATCCATAGTATATAGATTTCAGTGTATTTCATTAATTTTGATTGAGCTATTAAGAAAAGTATCAGTAAATACTCAAAAAATTTGAACAGCACCATCCAATATTTTAACCTAAGAAATATAAAGCACTTCTCCAAATAAGAGCAGTAAACATTATTTTACATTACAAAAATAAAACAACATTTAACATTTCTATATATTATACATGCTAAATGATATTTTAAGAAAACTGGGAAAAATAAAAAAAAGTAAAAGTAAGGAAAACCAAATAAATGGATGTATATAGACAATAGTAAAATGCAGAACAGAAAAGTAATCAAAGAATAACTGAAACTAAAATCTAATTTTATGGGTTCATTAACAAAGAAATCCCTAACAAAATTTTTTAAATAGAAAAATGATAAATAAGAATGGAAGAATTGAAATGGCTAGGTTTTTCACATATAAAGTAATAAAATGATATGACAAATATAATGCCACTTGAAGTTATTTTTTAAATCTTGTGATGCGAACTAAATATTTTCTCTTAAATCTAAATATCATAAGACCACATGTGTTTTAAGAAATTAATATCTAAGCCAGGCATGGTGGCGCATCCTTATATTCTTAACACTCGGGAGGTGGAGTCAAGAAAATTACTGCAAATTCAGGGCCAGCTACAAAGTGAGTTTAAGGCTAGTTAGATAGCAAAACATTATTTGAAAAAGATGACAACAAAAAGAAAATGAATATCTAATGTATAAAATTAATCATAAATAATCCAACAGGCTATGTGACAATATTAATGCTTTGCAGCAAATATTTATGGAAGAAAAGTCATAATTGCATGTAAAAAGTCAGACAATTGAAAAGCACAATTGAAAGCATAATGCCTCAGCATAAACTATAACCCTAGCATTAATCTGATAAAAAAAACTTAGTAAAGATTATCATAAACACAAAATTAAAGAATTTTTGGTGAACCAAAAGCCTTTTTTATTCTTTAATCTTTAAATTCAAATAAAAGATAGATGAATCTGTCCATATCAAACAGTATCAACAAAGTCCCAGTATCAACAAAGAAGCTACATCTGAGCATACAAACTTTAACATTTATATAACAGACTAATAAACTAGGCCCATACAGAGAACATCAAAAATACATAAATGTTAGATTCTGTACAAATTCCTGGCTCTCAGAAGAATGAATCTCAGCAGTCGTCTGAGAACACACACATCCAAAACTCCACGACTGCAGCGTGTGTGTGCACATTACACAGTGCTCTGTGTAGAAAGTTAAGGCACCAGATACTCATGAAATCAGTGAGAGAAAGATCTTCACTACAGCGTATGTCAGGAATATTTTTTATAAAAAATAATTCTAAACAAAAATTTTAACGAATTTATTCTGTTACAAAAAAAGAATACATAATGATCAATTTATTTTTTTTATTCCTAAAAGGCAAGTTAGGCAAAGCATGATGGAGTTAATCAGTTAAATTCACTCTACTTCTAATCAAAAACACAAGAAAAAGGCATTGATCATCTAAACAAAAATCATTTAACAGTATAAGGTTCATTCACAAGAAAAACTTCAATAACATAGGAATAGGAGTTTCTCAATATGATAAAGATGTGATGAGTGAAAAGTGTGTGGGTGACGTACAAAGAGACAAAAGATGTCAGATCTCATTACTTCTAATCAATATTCTATCTAAAAGTCTAGTCTGTGTAATGGGCCCATAAGAAGAAACGAAGGTACATAAATTTATAAAAGAAGAAATAAAAATCCCCTTAGTCACAGAAAATCTGATTATATGGAAGAGGAAATAAAATCTAAAACATTAACCCTACTAACATCTTTTTAAAAGTTACTGATAAAATGATATACAAAATTATGTTACCATGTTAAAAATTAAAAATTAACAATTGTGTAAACATTGCCCTTTACAATAGCATACAAAACTAACAAAAGCTTCCACTCCCACCTACCCGTATATGGCTGTTACCTATCAGATTTTCTTAATAGGATATCATTTGCTGAAGCTACACAGTCCTTAGCCTTGACAATATCTCCACACCAAATATCAGAGTCACTTTCTCTTCTCCAAATGAACATGTTCAAACTCAAAGGAATATTAAACCTCTGACTTCTCCACTGGACAATTTAGCTTGGTAATTTGATATCCTATATCTAACAGTCATAAAAAAGCTGTAAATATTCTTCCCTGAGTATCCCTGGAGTGTTGGTGATGGTCGTACAGCCATTGGTTTGATTTAAAAACCATAACATAGTATCCACATGCCCATCCATCTCTTCTCTTTTGACTGAAAGCATCTAAGGTATCTAGAATGGAAAGAAGGGAACTAACTGCATGAACTGCATCCAGCAGTAAGCAAGTCTTTTATTTATATTTAATTTTCAAACCCCAATGAGAAAAGCTAAATGAGATTCTAATATGTTGGTCCATAACAAATTGTCTTCATTTATATCAGTTGTTTATCTGTGAATTGGGCACTGTGTGCTTAAAATCTATCCAGCTTGCCTTCAATGTATGCATTCCACAAAACATCAGAAATAACTGAGCATCCACCAGAGCCATATTAGATAACACCTCTGTCCATGAAGTTTCTAAACATTTATCAATAATTGGTCCTTAAGGCCTTGGTCCCTTCTTTTTCTGAAAGTCAGGTTATGGGCATCAAATCCTCACCATCAAAATCTACCAATGCTACAAGAATTCTGAGATTCTTTACTTGTAATCTCAGAGGTTAGCCTGTCACAAATTTATATATGGTAGCGGAAAACAGGAGACCACTGTGTAAGACAGAGGCCATTATTTCCAATAGCAGATCAAGAAAAATGAGCTTTATGTTCCCAAAAATGGGCCTTAAGAGCGAGCACATACAGTTGATTCATGTGGTAGATGATAAGCCTCAGATTTAGAGAACCTGCATTTTTTATAGTTTACCTCAAGCAAATGTGCCAAGCCCATGGGTAAGCAAACCTACCTAACATTTTTCCTGAAGTGTGACTTTGTATTTATTATACTAGGCAAGAAAAGAAATCTGTCTTTTGTTACAGAAACACACAATATCTACATACAAACCTATATACACTATATATGGATACAAAGATTTTTTTTGCAAACATCCACAAAGTGAAAAGTCTGAAATAAAACCTGTCCCTAATTATAAAGCTAGATAATGTGAAAAATTTGGTAATCTATGCTGTTTACATTTATATATAGTTTTATATCTTATATTTACCACTTTAAACATAATATTTTGATTGTATGTCCACAATTTATTTGTTTGCTTTCTCCTCATAATGAATTTTCTTCATTGTACAGTGAATGTGTTACTGTATTTTTAAATTTGTATACTCACAAGTATATAGAAGTAATAGAAATATATTACATAAATATGTAATTATATATTTAGATGAAATTCTTCACTTTTTCTGATTAAATTGTTTTTCCTCAGGTATAAATATACTTCTTATCACTTCCATTTAGCATTATCTTTATGGAGCTATTGTTTTTAATGTGAAATAGTAGTGTATGCCTTAGGTGTTGTGCGTGTATATGGATCACTGGAAATTATAATTCAAAAAATGTAGAAATGACTGTAGTCCAAATAGCTTTTATTTTAGTCTTATTCTCTAATATTTCCAGGATTTTAAAATTATAATAATATTAAGCACTTAATATAATATTCTAGAAATTTAGATATTCATTGATGTATTTACTGTTACATTTTCTAGTTACACAGGGATACATCCCACTTTACATTTATTTGTTAATATTCTAAAAAAGAGCTAAACATGGCAGGCAATGCTTGAAATCCTAACACTTGGGAGACTGAGGTAAGATGAATGCCATGAGTTCGAGTCCAGCCTGGGTTACATAAGCAAGTTAAAAGCCAATCTGAACTACATAGTGAGACCCTATGTAAAAAAACAGAACAAAAACACTGAAGAATTGACATATGAAATAACTAGTATCTTGCAATTTTTACAAAGAAATAGTATCCCGATATATAATGGAGACTATGTTTATGAAATTTAAATACAATTCAGTGAGTACTATTTTAAGGCAGAAAGTTGTAGGTCCCATTTAGAGATAACTAAGGATGATAGCTAAATATTAACTAACGTTTCATTATAAGTTATATAATGTAATTTTTCCTGATTAAAGTGACAGCTGTCAAAAACAAATAAGGTTTCTAAAATGAGTGGTACTATACTTGTATCTGGAACTTACAACAAATATAAAATAAAATACATGCACACACCTAGAAGTTGACTGTATGTAAGTAAGGAGTCAAGAGTGACAGACTGATCATCCTCAGGCTAGTAATATTTTCTATTATTTTATATTTTTTTCAAACTTTCCTTTGATTTTCAATTTAAAACTTTCAAAAATTATCTTCATTACAAGCTGTAAACTTTTAAAAATGTATAAGATAAACTATTTAAAAATTTATATAATTTGCCTTTCTCTTTTAGAGAAATGTTAAAAGTGTTTCAAGTATTATATAAAATTGAACTGCCATATAAAAGTATTTTTACAAATTAAATACTTCAAATTTGTGCTTAAATAAATCCAAAGTGTAGCATGATGTTTTAAAAAGACAAGTCTGAAACGCATTTTAATCCAAATGTTTTTGTAATACATATTTCTTTTCATAAGGAAAAATATGGCAAGCAGAACTATTTGATGTTAAGCCAAATAAATTGCTTTCTATATGGTAAAAACATAAAAAAGCAAACCAAAAATATTGTTAACAGCTTTAAAATGTGAATCTCTAAGACATATTATTGTATGAAATATTTTTCCCCTCTCCATCTTTGAAAAATTTGATTTTTTTGAAGTTCTGAAATAGTTATTCCACTGCATTGTACAGTCTCATCACACTGCTTTGCATGTACTGTGCCATAACTATGTACTATATTTGCATGATCTTTGGTTGCAATCTGTATCCACTGTATATTGTTTGTCTTAGCAATTTATTACTAAGCACTGTGTGAGTCAACTTTCATAAAATGTTATTTATATCTACATCACAAAGTGATCCAGTAAGTTAATATTTCCAGTCTATAACTTTTGAATTAAAAGTTAATATATTAAAATTGAAATTCACAGTACTTTATGCTACTTCAGATAAGCACGCATTTTAAATATTAATGCAATGTAACATATCAAAATCTTGAGATTGTGTTCTAAGAAATTTTGTTTACCCTGAGATTGTAAAATGTTTTCCTGTATCTCCTAAAATATTTATATCACATTTATTTTTAGAACTAAAAATAATTTGTATTAATATTTCAATTGGTTTAATCTGTGAGATGGAAGTTAAAATTCTTTTTTCATATATTTTGACATTTTGATTGAATTTTTAGTAAAAACATCTATATCACAAATTATATGGAGGAAAAATGAAATATTGTGTAACCTACTGACATCTAGGGGTGCTATTTAATGGAATGATGATTCTTAAATTATATTTCTGGTCCACTATGATTATCCTTTCCAGTCAATTTAAAATGAAATTCTCTATCCACTCTTTATTTCACAAACCTGAATAGATTTTGGCTCATATCAATAAATAAAAATATCTCAATGTTTTTTATGTAAATTATTTCAGTATTGACACATGACATTCACGGGAGTGGGTTATGAGTAGCTGGAAGAATATGGCCAAATGAAGGCAAGCACTTACATATTTGTATTCAAATAAAAACAATAACATCATAAATTCATTTTAATGCTGCTTAGATTGAGTATGTTGATTAGAACAAAGCCTTTAGAATCAGTAGTATGAGAAAAGTATGCTTGTTTCAGTAGAGATTGACAATGTAGTGCATCTGAAAGCCTCTAAATGAAACCATGAGGAGAAGGCTGCCAAGGGACAGAGGAAACAGAGAGAGGGAGGGAGAAAAGTTTTGCAGCAACCAAGCACTGGAGAAAAGTGTTATTGCTATTGGATTTAGAAAAAATATAGAGAAGCATAAAATTAATCAATATGGACTGTGCTTATTGATAATGCTGTATTATATGATGAAAAGATTTAAAAAGATAATAAACACAAAGAAATTATATTCATTAAAAAATAAAAGTATTTACTTGACTCATTTTCAGGGGATAGTATCTGGTATAATTATTTTGAGGTACACATTACAGACATATACCTTCAGATTTCTAATATAATTTCTAATATATTTATTTTCCATCTTTCAACAAAATAGTGCAGTAAATCGCTGTAAAAACTTTCCTTTTAAAATCACTTCCATGATTTTAGCTGCTGCAATGTAAAATGAAATTTGTGTAATTAACCATAGTTAGTATAAATTTGTAAGCAGTGTGACCCATCATATTTGTTCTCAACTAGAATGGCTGACACAGATTCTGCATTATATATGAAGTTTTAAATATTTTTCAAACAAGAGAAGGGAAAAGTAAGTGATAAGTGAGGATTTTTCTACATTATTATGGTGGCTAAGGAAACACTTTGTAGTTACCAATCTAAATAAGAAAAAATGCTTCAGAGAAGTACATTTCAACAATTTAAAGGAAAATAAGACACTACAAAATAGGCAAGATTAATGTGGATATTTGTAAAGCAAATATTAATTTATTTTGATAAGAGAATTTTGGATGCATTGAACATTATGGAAATATGCAGTGTTTCAAGAAAAAAAATAAACTCATTTAAAATGCTCTAGTAGCAACTGTAGCATCATCATTAGATACATTTTAATGAGAAATTATTCTCTTTTTTATTTGACATGCTTTCAGAACGAAAAAAAAAGCAGCTTTAAAAAAAATTTTTTTTTCCTAGTAGTAAATGTAGCCTAACTGGAAATCTCTGAAAACTGCATTTTGATGGAGGCGGAAATAAGTCAGATTACTATTTCAGTGGTTTGATGACTACGAGGCATTCTTTTTACTTATCAGTGTTATTTCTTTAAAATGACCTAATTTATTATTCACTAATAAGAAAAGCCCTTAATCAGTTTACAATTGCCTTGATGCATAAAGGCATGAACCATATAAGCAGCAGGTATAGATTGAGAAAATTTGTTTCAAAACCAGCAGGAAGGGAAACTTGACAGCAGGAACAGCACTTAATTTCCTGATCTTGCTCATGGACTGTGTGTGTGCTGTATTTTTAGCTAAGGTAAGAAAGCATCAGTTGCTAAAACATTAACACGGTAGCTTAGAAAAGAAAAAAAAGTGATTAAGTCATTGATTAGACACAAAGTACAGGCTACATTGTGAGTGTCTGATCAACCTTGAAATACATAGTGGATGCTAGAGGATGATTAGAGGAATATTAGATAATCAGATCACTACATTATGAATTTAGTGTGGCCAAGATTCAAAGGTGAGATAAAGAAATAAGTGTTTATTAAGCAATGAAGGAAAAGATTGATTGGTATATTTTACAAGACCAATACAATTTGAGGGAGGATCTAGAAAAAAAGGTCAATAAGAATGGAGAACTGAGGCTAGGTAAATAAAGACCTGGACATTTTCACTGTTCAGAAGTAGAATCAGAAAAAAATAAAAGGTTTATATCATGAACAAAATGGCAATATTTTAAGACAAACTATTTACCTAGGAACTATTGGAAACTAGATGGAAATGGACAAGCCTGGGTACAAGGAGATTCAGTAGGAAACTAATAAATTCAGCTTATGAAGAAGGGAGATTGATATAGTGGAATGAAACTCTTAACCTACTATATGTCCAGTAGGAGTTTGTGTTCTCTATAATTCAAGAATGAATTTTAGGAACAATAGAGGTTAAGAATGGAATATATTTATTGAGAGAGAGAAAGCTTCTGTCTGGGAGACAGAAAGCATTCCAAGTGGGTTGCCAAAGACTGTTTTGCTGGGACTTTTAGAGAGTAAAATCGTGAGGGTAGATGGGTCAAAGGTGGGAAAAATTGGGATATCCCAAGGTGGGCATAAGGCTGGTCAGAACTATGGTCAACCAATTAGTTAATTGCTCAGGTAAAATTGATTAAATTCAGGAACACACTGGGGAGTGGGTCCCCTAGTAAGCTGGCATGCTTAACAACAGTGACTCTTCCTGTAGTTGGGGGTGGGGAGATAGGGGTGCTAACTCCTGATTCCCTCGGGGTGATAGAGAACTATTTGGACTGTGGATCCTTAGGATGTGGCTGTATTGCCTTTTGTCTTGAGATCTGGCCCACAGAAGGAGGTGACTGTCTCTTCCAAGGCTGCAAGGTACATGAGCTTCTGCTCTGGCTCCTTTGAGGGCCCAGCACTGTCTGACTGCCTGTAATATATCTAACTAACTCAACTGCCTGTAACAAGATGACTCAAAGAAGTAACAAAATGTCTGCTGAAGCATCAAGTAAATTAGCAGTACCAATCCAGGAAAAGACAAGAACAAACAGAAAACCTGAAAATTATGTTTTCCACATGTTTATTTATTTTTGTGTCACTATAAAACATCTAATTATAGTTATTAGCTATAATCTGATTACATGATCAAAACAGAAAGTAAGAACTCAGAAAATTATGTCATCTGATATAGTTTAATTGCAGAGTAATAGCTGTGCTTTGGAAGGCTTCATTAAAATAAGAAAGGTTAAAGATACAAATGTAACGTAAAAATTATACATATGTATAAACATTAGTGCAAGAGGATAGATGTTACAGTACAATTTAGATCCAGTCCTATGAATGTTAACTGTTTTATTCCAAGAAATAATAGAATTAGTAGCACAATTATTTTAGCTATCTTAAAAGTGTATATACAAATTTGTATATTTTTTCTTTTCCCTTCCTTTTTTTTCCTCCTTTTCCCAGTTTTATTTTTTTCCTGCTTTGAACAGATTCTTACCCTTTCACAATATTTACTGATGAGTGTGACTATATAGACAATTATTTCAAAGAAAACAAGAGGCTTTATGGTAGCCACTGTCTTGTTTTGAAAACCTCTTTCACATTGTTTTCTTCTGATCTGCTTGTTCTATTTTGTTCTGTTTTGTTTTATCTTCTTTAAAATAAAAAAAATAGCATTTAGAGATCTAAATAACTATTTAACAGACAAGGATGAAATACCTCTTGCTCAGGAATATCAGAACATTCAGAGATGTCTCTAAGCCAAGAATACTTAGAAATCTACTCAGGTTCCAAATATTAGTGGAAATTTCCACTGAAAAGTCTTTAGTTTCTTTGAAAATCTGCAGGTAAAGTCATTAATATTTTGAAAAGAGAAAAACAGTGTGAAAAGCAAAATAGTACAGAGTAGCTAGTATATCTGAGGGATAGAAGCAAAAGACAATTAACTACTTTAGGTAATTCAATTTAAGAGTTATTAGTGACCATAAATGACTAATAATATGTATGTATTTCTATGGTTACATTTAGTTGATTTTCTCTAGCAGTTTTTAAAATCTTACATGCAATCATAGAAAAGTATATGGAAAGGTTTAGCTTCAAAAGTACAACACTAAAAGCAATAGTAAGATAAGGCTTAACATAATAGCCAGGACTGCTTAAGCTTGAAGAACAAAAGAGGTCTGAAAAAAATAAGTCCAAGATATGAGGCTCAAAAAGAAGTGAAAACATGCATAATTTAGAAGAGATTCCAAAATTACTTGGCACTACTGACTTGCAGGGTTTTTTTGTTTTGGTTTGGTTTGGTTTGGTTTGGTTTGCTTGGTTTTTCACACTGTCAACAGTTCTTGAGCTTCCTGAGATGTCCCGCAACTGGCACCTTCAAATGTCATTGTCAAGTGTGATGTAAAATGCTAGGCATTTCTTGGAAATCTACTCAATAGCCAATCAGCCTAAGCTGCCATTCATGCCAGGACCTAATTTTGCTATTAGTTTGTTCTCTGCATCCCGTCCCAGGGCAACAGAGATTGAATGACCAAGAAACAATTTGGTTTATCATAGGGATAGACTAGAAGCTCTTACCTCTTAGTCAGCAGAGTAGCCCCAGCCTTGGGCTTTGTTGAAAACTGGTACCAACCCAAAAAGAAGAGGCTTGAAGCTAAGAGTAGGAAGGTAAATTATTTATTTCTCTGAGGGCAGGCCAGAAATCCAGTTCCAAATCTCCATGCCCAAGTCAGCTTTGGGTTTAGTTTATATAGAACTTCCAAGCAGGAAATACATAAACTGATAGCAGGTTATTAGAGAATTGGTTGCATGAATCAAGCCATATGCTGTTAGGTAGATTTGTTCTTGGCAGGTTTACTTCAAAGGAATTTTGTTTATCACAAGGCAGGAAAATTCTAGGAGGGGTTGTTGAGGGGAAGAGGTAGTGTTAAATGTATCCTTAACTGGGCCAGTCTGTCCTAGATAGGAAGTCCTTGAAACATGTTGTAAAACAAGGTATATTTTTAGGTGGGGAAACGCAGACATTGTCTCTGGACTTGGTCAGGCTGACCCAGCATCCATGACAGATTCACTGCGGTTAGCACTCTAACTATGTGATAGGCAGGATGAGAAAACCTGTCTCAATATAGCAACAGGCTACTAATTGATTTTCAATTTCTGCTAATTTTCCATTACATTTAAATTTCTGTTACAGCTTGTCCCCCTTTTCTTCACCTGGACATGGGTACGAGTAATTAACTTAGTACAAGTTTTGTTGGGCTCATGTTATCTTTTAAAACAGGTTCAGGTAAACAACTTAATCACACTTATATTAAATTTCCCCAGGACCTGCGACATGCCCTCATCCATGTATGATGCCTTTCTCTTTAGAGAAAGTGGCCTCCCACACTACTAAAACATAGTTGCACAAAATTTTGTATTAAGAATTTTAAGACATTTAGTCTACAGTGTTGGTCTTTTCATCACTTTTACAATATATAACTTCTACAGTGGTTTGAATGTGTAACCTAAAAGCCATTTGCATGAAAATTAATTCTATTTCAACAACGTTGAAATGTGAGATTTAAAAAGTGATAATTCTATCATGAGGATCTCTGTGATTGAACAGAAAATATTTTTTGAACAGATAAATGTTACTATTGTTTGTGTGGGATACTTATTGCAAGGATGGATTTGCTTTTCTGAAAGTTTAGTATAACTTACTGTTACTCTCTTTCTTTCCTTCTCTCATACTTTTCTGTCTTCTACTACAGGATGGTGCAATACAAAGGTTCTCTCCCAATGTCAGTGCCATGTTCTTGGTCTTCCAAATCTCTAAAGGTGTGACTCCCATCACCCACTGCTCATTTCAAATTATTCAGTTCAAGTTTTCCATTTAAGCAGCAGATGAACTGTTCAAGACACATTTCTTGTCTTATTTTCCCTATACATAGTTATGCTTAGTATATCTTTGGAATATTTTTAATTTATAATATGGGTTTTTCTTTGTAAGACTGAAATTTCTCTTCCATGTTCTTAAACATTCTGGTATATTTTCTTACTATATTCCATTTACCATTTTGAGTCACACGGGAATATTATCATAATTAAATATCTCATCATTTTCAAAAATAAGGTTGATGCATTTCATTTGGTTTATTTAATATTTTTCTATATGGTTCTCAATGTGTAATAAAATAATACTGAATCATTTTTAAAGTACCAGTATATACATAAAAGACTTTAAAATTATTAGCTTTAATTTTGTGATAGTATCCTTTATACCTCTTCAAATGTTTGAAGATGGTAAACTTCCTCAGGCTAGTCAAGTGGTGGGTTTATTGTTTTCTTGATACAGTTTTGGAATCTATATCTATATCTGTATCTATATCTATATGTTACTTCTTTAGGCCGTGCTAACTATATAAACAATTGATATAAAGAAATTATATTTGTAGGGAAAATCAGGAACAAATTGAAATGTATCGGGTGAAATGGCTATGGTAAAATAATTTTTTAAAAATTTTGTTTAAAGAGAAAAAACAGAAAAAGGGTAGAAGTAATACATAATTCACAAAAATCATTAGTTGATAAATTATATATTGTCATCTTAGAAATAGCTGTTCAAGTTACAAAATTAAAACATAAAAACGGACATTCAAATAGACTAAGTGCGAACAATTCTGTTCAATGATACAACAAAACCTTAGTAAAATGGTTATCTATCTTACACACTTAAACATACATGCAGTTATATCCTTTAGTGTACTTTTTTCTCTCTCTTTTTTACAATAGTAATTATACATTTTGAGTTTTATTAATCCTGCAGTTCTTGTTACATTTTACACTAAAGACACAATGTGATATTTATAAATATGATTATTTATTTCACTTCTGAGGATAGTTTCAAGTTGCCTCCATTTACATATAAAGGCCTTAAAATCATCATTTTTAGAGCTGAGTAATATTCCATTCTAAAAAACCCACATCTTTATCATTGACTCCGTGGTTGATGAGCATCTTGGTTGTTTCTAAAATTTAGCTATTAAAAATTGTGCTGGGATGACCATCCATGGGTACACATATGTCATTGTGACTGAACTTTTCAGTTTTTCCGGGAAAATACCCAGGAGGAGAATAGCTGGATTGAATGAAACTAAGAAATCTCCATACTGATTTCCATAGAGGCTGCACCAGTCTACACTCCCACCAAGAGTGGAGAAGTGTTCCTTTTTACCTGCAGCCTCACCAATGTTTGTTATTAGTTGATTTCCTGATGGTAGTGATTTTTCCAGAGTGAGATGAAATCCCAGTGCTGTTTTAATCTGCATTTCTTGAATGACCAGTGATAGTGAGCATTTCTTCATGTATTTGTTTGCCATTTGTATATACTCATCCTAGAAATGTATGTTCATCTTAGATGCCCATTTTTGGAGAAGGTCTTTGAGTTTGGGGGTCTTGAAGTTTTTCATCCTTTATATGGTCTAGATATATTTCCTTTGTCTGAGGGGTTGCTGGCTAAAATTCTTTCCCATTCTGTGGGTTTTCTTTTCACTCTGTTGGTGATTTCTTTTTTTTTTTTTAAATTTTATTTAACGAAAGACAATACAAAACAGAAATGGATGGAAATAATACATACTTTCAAAGAAAATAATAAACAGTAATAAATCACTAGTAGTTGTTTACATATTATTCTCTTACAAAAAATTGTTCAAGATACAAAAGTGGGACATATAAATGGGAATTCAAACAGTAAGACTGCAAATAGTTCCTTTCAACTATCTAATAAAAACTTAGTAATATGATTATCAATTCTATACACTAAAACATACATTCATTAAACCATATCTTCATTTATGTTGAGCTTAAACAAACCAAAGTGGACCAAAATCACTCTGAACAAAGAATAATAGTATTGCTGGACTTCACATCAGGACACTCTGGAATCAGCACTGAGTACTGTAGTGCCTTTTTCTACCTTCAACATATTTTTTCATTTCATCATGTGTCGTAAGATCAGTTCTTGTAAACTGTTTATAGTTTTTACGCAAACATGAGTCTTAACAGGTATTTCTATCCTTTCTATATTAGAGGGAGAAACAGAACAAACAGGACAGAACAAAACATATCCCTATGGACTCACAAAACTAAAAAGAGATATAAAACTGCTGTACCAGGAACTCTACCCTGGTTACTGTGTTGTCTGTTGTTATCATCAATAGAATTGTCTATATCATCCGATATAGTATAATTGAATATATCAGTACATAATAGTATTAAAAGAAATACAACTTTGTAGATAGGGTAGAACTACAAAAGCAATAATCAAACCAGAATGGGTATTGTAGTGAATCATTTTCATTTTCAGTATAGTTGTCTATACTCTCAGACTTGATACAATCAACCTTAACAGTTTAGAATAAAATCTGTCAATAACAAACAGCAATCAAACAAATCAGATTTAACTAAGACCATTCATGATATAACAGCATAAGTTATACAGGGATCCAGATTAAGTTAATGGGAAATTAAAGATGATTACTGTGCTATAACCTGATATTTTTTATGATAGCTTTATGTGCCCTCAGATCTAGTGCATGTATACAAACTAGGATGAAATAAGTTCTATCTAAGCAGAGTGGTGCCCAGTAATATGGGTTTTACTCCCTGATACACTGTTAGCAATATCTGCTGCTGTCTTTTTTAAGACTATACCTCCCCTTTCAATCCCTCAGTGTGTACTGTGCATTTTTGGGTCTCTCCAACACCCTCGGTTTTATATTGGGAGGGCAACCTACCATTTACCTAAGTGATTCCAAACCTTCTCACTCCTGGACTTGATCTCTGGTTATATTTCTTTTCCTATTAAAGTGTCTCTTTCCAACCTATTCATAAATACTTGTCGGGTTGCCCCTGTTACTCTCTGGTTCCCTATCACATAGAGTACTGTTTTCTCATATTTGATTTTTGGTCTATATACCCTTCTTCAGGTTAATTATATTTCCTAAAAAGAGCATCTCAGTGGACCCTACCTCTTGATCTACTCTGCCTGTGATTCTCTCTTTTTTCCTTAATTTAGTGTATCTAGGCCATCTACATTAGAAATTATATCCAGCCTTCTCTCACTCATTTCTGATGTGCTCTTTTTCTGTCATTAGTTTTCTGTTTGTCTTCTTTATTTTGCTTTCTGCTTCATTCATTGAAGCTTCTCTGCCACTGTTCCTGAAATCCTGATACTCTTCTCTCTCTTTAGAATGTCCTGCAGTATTCTCTGTAGAGATGGATTGGTGGTTGTGAATTCCCCCAGTTCCTCTTTATCTTGGAAGCATCTTATTTTTCCATTGATTTCTAGAGACAATTTTTTAGGATACATCAATCTGGGCTGGAGGTTATTTTCTTTCAGGGCTTGGAATACTTCACTCCATGCTCTTCTCGATTTGAGGGTTTGTGCTGAGAAGTCTGCCATAATTCTGATGGGATTTCCCTTGTAAGTAATCTGTTTCTTGTCTCTGACAGCTTATTTATTTATTTATTTATTTTTTGGCTTTTTCGTTTTTATCAGTACCAGGGATCGAACTCACGACTGCCTGCTTTCAAGGCAGGTGCTTATGCCACTGAGCTAAATCCCCAGCCCCTTCTGACAGCTTTTAATATTCTGTCCTTATGTTGGATTTCTGGGATCTTGATTATTATATGCCTGGGTATAGTTCTGTTTTGGTTGTAGGTGGCTGGATTTCTGTATGCCTCATACCTCTGAATATCATTTCCTTTTCCTATGTTTGGGGAGTTTTCTTTAATTATTTCTGTGAATAGCCTTTGTAGTACCCTCTGTTTGTACCCCTACTTTTCCATTCACATTCTTTATTCTTAAGTTATAGATCACCTTGTCATCTTCTAGCCTTTGTATTGTTAGTGCTTGTTTCCTTGTTATTTTTAAGAAATTTTCCTTTCATGATCCCACATTATAAACCTGTCCTTTAGTTTGGATAATCTATCCTTAATTTCTTTCAAGCAGTTTGCCAGATTTCAATGAAGTTTTTAATGTCCTCATAATCTCTTTGAACCTGCTTCATGTATTCTATGTTTTCTTTATATTCTTCATCAAACAATTCTTCCTTTTTTTGTGTTCCACCATTTTTCCATCTGTGTCTTCTTGAGAGGTGCTTAGCATTTCTTTTATTAATCTATTTATATCTTGCTTTACTTGGTTAAATATTTCACTTTTGAACTTGTCTATGAGATTCCAAAGATATCACTTTATGTCCTCAATCTGATATTGCATGTTTTCTGTCCTCATTCTCCTTTGCATTTACCTTTTGTCAATCAATGTTCTCAGGGTTGGGGGCTGAGGACACTTTCTTGTTGCTTCCTCTTCTCATATTATTTGTTCCTTTCATACATGTGTATAGGAGGCCCCAGTTTCTTTCTTTGTTTTAACAGTTTGCCTGAAGTGCACTGACTAGGTTCTCCTGCCCAATGCAGTGTACTATGGAGGTACAAAGAGGGGCAGCGTATGCTGGATCTCCCCTTCAGGTCAGTTAACTTGCTGAGAGCTTCACTGCATTAGGGTGCGTTGCCAGGTGTAGGGACTTGGTTAGGGCTAACCTATTGGGTCTCAGCCCAGGGTGTGACCCAGGCCACATACACCCCACCAGTCCTGCTTGAGAAGGGAGCAGCTGACTGAAATCACCACTGCTCCTTGGTCTTGCCAGTCTGCCCAGCCCCATAATGCCATTTGCTGGAGCCCCTTTTTCTGTGGATTGGTTTTATTCCTGGCACTCACCACAGGTCGATTCAGTTTCCCTGCCAACTCAGCTCTTCATTTGGCTCACAGAACCCTAATTTCAGTGTGAGTTCACCTGCAGTGAGTTGAAGTGATGGGCTTTCAGGTAGCTCAGTAAGACTCAGCTGCTCCAGTTCAAGTGCTGTGGCAGGAACACCGAGCCTTTAGCTGTTCCAATAGGAGCACTGGGACTATATGTTTAATTGATTTCTCTCAGCTTAGCTTGTTCTTGGGTTGGGAGAATCCATCTCCCTCTGTTTGGGACTCCCCATGGTGTATTATTTTTGGAATCTAAGTTGACTCTCTCAGGGAACCTCTGTAGCCTGCTGTTATCTGTCTTCCATCTTTATCAGAAACTCTGTTGGTGATTTATTTTGAAGTGCAAAAGCTTTTCACTAATATGAGATGCCAGTTGTTGATTCTTTGAAGTGTTTCCTGTGAACTTTGCATTTTGTTCATGAATTCTCTGCCTAAATTAATGTCTCCAAGACTTCTACCTACCTTGTGTTCCAGTAGATTTACTGTCTCTGTTTTAATATTAGATCTTTGATCCATTTTGATTTTAGTTTAGTGCATGGTGATATGCATGGGTCTAATTTCAGTCTTTGGCATGTAGAGGTACAATTTTTCCAACACCATTTATAAAAGAGGCTATCCTTCTTCCAGTGAACATGTTTAGCCCCTTTGTCAAACATAAGGTGGCTGAGTGTCATTTTAGTTGTGTTTGCATCTTCTTATCTGTTTCATTGATCCTCAGGTCAATTTCTTTACCAAAACCATGCTTATTTTATCACTATAGCTTTGTAGTATAGTTTCAGGTCAGGAATTGAGCTGCCTCTTACCTTGCCTTTGTTGTCCAGAATTGTCTTTGCTATTCTAGGTTTCTTTTGTTTTCAAATTAATTTTAGGAGTGTTTTCTCTAGATCTGTGAGGTATGTTAATGGTATTTTGATTGGGATTTCATTAAATCTGTATAACAAATTGGGGTATGGCTGTTTTCACAATCTTGGTTCTTCCTAGAGCAAGGAATATCATTTCATTTTCCAATATCCTCATCACTCTCCTTTTTTAGCATAGCATAATTTTCAGCATATAGATCTTTACATTCTTAGGGTGATGCATGAGTATTTCATTTTTTAAGATACTGTTATGAAAGGTGATATTTCCATAATTTCTTTCTCAGTGAGTTTTTGTTAGTGTATAGGCATGCTATTGACTTGAGCACTGACTTTGTATCCAGTTACACTGCTGAATTTGTTTATAATCTCTTGTAAACTTTTAATGGAGTTTTGCATCTACAAAGAATAATAATTTAACTTCTTTATTCCCTATCTTTATTCCTTTTTATTTCTCTCTTTTCTGGTAGCCATGGCAAATGTTTTCAAAACTATATTGAATAGGAGTGGTGAGAGTGGACATCTTTGTCATGTTCCTGATTTTAGAATGAAAGCTTTCAGTTTTTGTCCATTTAGTATAATGTTGGCTGGTGGTTTGTCTTAGATGGCCTTTATGAGATTAAAGTAGACACCATGTATTCCAAGGTTTTGAAATGTTTTTATCATGTACATGCATTAGACTTTAACAAAAGCTTTTTCTACATCTATTGAGATGATCATGCGTTTTTTGTTTTTGGCTCTGTTGATGTGATATATTACATTTATTGATTTGCACATGTTAAAGTATCCCTGCATTCCTGGAATGAATCTAATTGGTCATGATGTATAATCTTGATGATTAGCTGCGTTCTATTTGCCAGTATTTTATTGAGAATCTTTTCATCAATGTTCATTAGTGATATTAGCTTATAATTCTCTTTTGTGGTTGGGTCTTTCTGTGGTTTTGGTATCAGAGTAATACTTGCCTCTAAGAATGATTTAGGGAGGATTGCTTCCTTTCAATTTCATTGAAGAGTTTAAGGAGTATTGGCATCAAATCTTCTCTAAATTTCTTTATAGAATCCCGCCATGAATCCATTATGACCTAGGCTTCTCTGTTTTGGTAAGTTTTTTATTACATTTTCAATTTCAGCAGATGATATTGGATTATTCAAAATTGCTATATCTTCTTTGTTGAGCTTTTATATTTCATGCGTTTCTAGAAATCTGTCCATTTCCTCTCTGTTTTCCACTCTATGGGAGTAGAAATTTTCAAAATAGGTATTCATGATCTTCTGAATTTCCATGGGATCAGTAGTAATTTCCCTTTTTTTTAGTCCTTATTGCTTGAATTTGGGTTTTCTTGCTTTCTTTACTTTTTTGATGAGGTTAGCTAGAGGATTGTCAATTTTGTTTATTCTCTTATAAAACCAGCATGTTGATTCATTAATTCTTAGTATTTTTTTTAGTTTCACTTGCATTAATTTCTGCTCTGATCTTTACAATTTACTCTCTTCTATGAGCTTTGAGTTTTACATGCTTTTATTTTTCTAGAAACTTGAGATGAAGCATTAGGTTATTTGTGCTCATTCTGTTTTCTTGATATGACAATTTATTGTTGTAGGTTTCCCTCTTAAGACTGCTTTCATTGCATCCACCAGATTACAGTGTGTTGCTTGCATTTTCATTTAATTTTAGGTATTGCTTTAGTACTAATTTAATTTCATTTTGATTCTTTAATTTCAACCACTGGTTGTTCAGAAGTTTGTTATTTAAGTTTTATGTATTTATGCAAATTTTGCAATTTCTTTTGCCCTTAATTTCCAATTTCACTGTGCTATCGTTATATATATACATGGGATAATTTTGGTATCTTTGCATTTACTTAATAATGCTTTATGGATTAATATATAATCTGTTTTGTGGAATATCCCATGTGCAGCTAAGAAGAATGTGTATTCTGATATTGTTGGGTAGAACAATCTGTAAACATTCACTAAGTGCTCTTGCTCACAGATATGATCCAGTTCTATTATTTTTTTCTGACTTTTTGTCTAGTTGATTTATATCTTTGTGACAATAGGATTTTAAAATCCACCGTTATAGTTGTGTTCTTATATATTTGGTTTTTCATGTCCATTAGTATTTGTCTTATGTAGTTGGGTTCCCCTATATTTGGTGCATATATATTTATATTTGTTAGTTCTTCCCCTTGAATTTTTCTACTAAGGAGTGTGTCATGACCCTCTTTATCTCTTTTAATCACTTTAAATTTGAAGTTCACATTGTCTGCAAATAAAATAGTTACCTCTGCTTTTTTCTGTGTTCCTGCTGTATGGAATAGTCTTTTCCATCCTTTGACTTTTAATCTGTGAGTTTCCTTTTGGATCTGATGTGTTTCTTGAACACAGCATATTTTGGGATCATGTTTCTTGATACGTTCTGTCAACCTATTTCCTTTGATAGGTGAATTGAGGCCATTTACACTTATGGGTATAGCTGATATGTACTGGCTCAACTTTGTCATGTTATGTTCCAGTTGAGTTGCTTGCTTTCTGCTTTCCTCCCTTGTTTAATAGCTTGTCCTGCCTAGTGGTTTCTTTCTGCTGTTGTTCTGGAGATCATGGTCATTTTCATCTCTCTCTAGTATCTCTTTCAGTATTCCTTCTAGGGTTGGTTTGATAGAGATGAATTTCTTCAGTTGTTCTTTGTCATGGAATTATCTTGTTTCTCCATTAAATTTGAATGAAAGTTTTGCTATGTACATCAATCTGGGTTGAAAGTTGTTTTATTTCAGGGCTTCAAATACATCACTCTATGCTCATCTTAACTTGAAGGTTTGTGTTGAAAAGTTTGCCGTGATTCTAATGAGCTTTCCTTGATAGGTGGGGTGTGTCTTTTTTCTAATATCTTTTAGTATTCTGTTTTTATGTTGTATGTCTGGGATCTTAATCATTATATGTTAGGGTGTAGATTCATGTTGGTGGTGACTGGCATTCTATATGACTCACTTATCTGCATATCAGATTTTTCCCAATGTGTTGGAAATTATCTGTTATTACTTCT
Source organism: Cavia porcellus (assembly GCF_034190915.1). NCBI lineage: Eukaryota > Metazoa > Chordata > Mammalia > Rodentia > Caviidae > Cavia > Cavia porcellus. Next base: position 19,792,561 of record NW_026947494.1, on the reverse strand, counting down.
GTGAAGAGTTTATGTATGTCATTTGAATTGATTCCTGCACCTTTGCTGATGCCTATTAGTCTTATATTGTGTCTCTTGGCATCATCTTGAAGCTGCTGGATTGCCATTTCACACTGCTGTGTTATTTTTAAAAGTTCTATCCTTTCATGATTACTAATTTTGATCCTATCCTCAAGGTCTGAAATTCTATCCTCAGCTTCCTTTAAATGGGTTTGCCAGCATTCAATAGGTGTTTCCTGGTTGTCTCTTTGAGTTTGTTTCATGAATTCTGCTTGTTTTCTATATTGTTCATTCAAGATTTCAATCAGTTTCCCATGCTCCTATACTTTTTTTATCTATTTTTTTTTCTCTAGCTTCACTGAGGAACTCATTTACTAAGGTTATTATTTCTGTCGCTACATGAGAGAGTACTTCTAATTTGATTTCCTCTGTAGCCTCATGGAGTTCCTTTTTTTAAAATTTCATTTGCTTTCCTTTTTTTTTTAAATTTCATTTGCTATCTTTTCAGAGATTTCTGGTATATGGCTTTTAAAGTCCTCTATTCTGCTGTCGCCTGTTCTTGCCCCTGATGGACTAGATGTTTGAGACTGCATTTTGCTTTTTCGTTTTGTCATTTTCCCCTTTCAGGTTAATATTTGGTCCTTCAATCTCTAGTGTCAACTGTTGGTAGTGTGTATCTTAGAGTCCTACTATAAGGTTGATGTTTGTCCAATTGCTTGTTTCCACAATGAAGAGGTAAGACATTCACCTGAATTCCCCCTGCAGGGCCTGTTGGGTGAGTCCTATATTCTTCCTAGGCTGACAAGCCTAAGGGTATTGATGGAAATCTCCTTAGTTCCTGTTGTTATTATATCTTCAGGTTGTCCAGAGTCACCAGATCTCCTTGTTTATAGTGTTTGTCTCAAGTGTGATCCTACTGTGTCTCTGGGTGTCTCACAGGCCCTTTTAATTTTCTACATGTTCAGGTAGGCCTTTTAGCACTCTCACCATCCTACCTGATGTTCTTGGTGTAGAGGCAGGACTCATCTATCCTCTTGCCAAACTTGCCAGTGGCCTACTTCTGGAGGAGGCTTTGCTATTACTCCTGTTTAATCACTGAAATTGGCAAATTATATTCCTACTTTAGGGGCAAACTCATCTCAGTTATGGAAGTATGATGAGTACTTCTGTTTGGATGAGGGGTTACTGAGTCTCCCTTGATACAGCACAGTTAATCCACTGCAGTCCAAGGTGTTGGGCAGAGGTGTGGGAGCTGAAAATCAACAGAAATACTAAATCTAGGTGGTCATGGGTTCCCCAATGTCAGGGGTGAGACTGTGAGGACACATGCTGCTGATTGGAATTCCTGGCTCTTATGAGGTTTTTAAAATAATTTTCTATATATGTGTTTACAAGTTTGTGCTTTGATTTTTTTGTATCATGCCAGTTGTGAAATAAGTGCTGATATTTCAAATATATAGAGATAACTTTTCAGCATTGTGTTCTACTCTGAAGCAATATTCTGTTTTTGTCGGACTTCCTATAGTGACAAGATAGAGTAAGTTATGTCAGTATTCAAGGGTCATTTTCTTGGTGCACAAAACAGAAATATAAAGATAAAGTGGTAGAAGTGGGAACAAATAAAATTTCTTTAAAATTTCAGTAAGATGTAGAAAGGCTTTCTCTAAACTTAATTTTTCCTCAATGTATATGGTACTTATATTATTTCAGAAGCAGGGTTCATTAAGTTGGGATTTTTTTTCTGTTGCTAAATTTAAATGCCATTAAAGTAAAGAGTTAAATTCATAGATCATGACTGTGTGTGTTTATTATATGTAATAAAATTTGTAGAATGACAAATTGAAACCCTAATATAAAAAATGTATAATAGATAATAAACAGTTCATTTATAAATATTAACCAAGTAAAAAAGTACAAATGATAATCTGTTTCCACTATTCACACAAGGTAAGTATATTTTTCAATACAATTAGGTTAGTACTGTAAAATTGTTTGAATGTATAATATTTATTAAATCTTTATTATATTTGTGCATGATACCTTTATATGTCTTCGACAAATAATTCACACTGGACAGTAATGAAAACAATTCCATATTTAAATGTTGTATGTGTAGTATATGTTGATATATACAATGCATTAAAGCAACTTTATTAGCATATAAAATATTAATATAATACAGACTCACACAATAATGTAATCACAAAAACTAGTCCACTTGGCAAATACTCAATTTAGAAGTTTTCAAAAGTTATTTCATCACTGCTAAGCTTGAATATTTTAATTCCATTAAAATTGTCATTACCACAATAAAATCATTTATATCACACACTAACAAAATGTAGCCAGAATGCTATAAAAAGCACACCCTATCCAAAAATCACCATGCTATGTAAAGCCACTGGAACCTGACACAAAGATACCTTCTAAGCGGACAGCTGCCAAGCAGCTGCCTCATCTCCTACTGATTTGACGTTACCCTACTTAGATGCCAGTTGCAATTGTCTTATGGTTTCTCATGTAATTTCCCTTATTTTATATTTTTAAAAAGTTGTGCCATTCTTTGAATCCCTGGATGAACCTTTCTTCTCACATATCCAATCCTCTGCAATTCCTGCGTATATGTCTTTTTCTGGAAACTGTTTATCTGGATTTTTTTGCTTAGATTAATATTTTCAAATTTTTAATGCAGATTTCTGGAATTTTAATTAATTGTTTCTACAAAGTTTGGAGGAAAAAAATTGCTCCAACATTTTATGTGACCTTACAGTAACAAAATATATAAAACATATTAAATAATAATTTTATATTGTAAGAACCACAGCACATATTAATATTATTTAGTATTCTGCTTGTTAAATGAGAATGTAGAAATATATTATATCAAACAATTAATGGACACAGGCCATGGAGCTATAATGAAGAGTAATTTATATGCTAGATATTTTATTCCTAAGAGCACTAAACACCTTAGGAAAGTGAATGATATATCTCAGACCATATAATACTAGGACCTTTAAAGATATTAAATAAAAGTATTTATCAGTCTCACATAAAGGTAGTATTTATGTGCTAATTACACAAAAGACAAATGTATCCCTTAAATAATCATGTTCCCCATGATTCTTTTTAATAGAAACACTTTTATAAAAATTCAGTTTCCTTATTTTTAGTTAAAACAGGATTTAAAAGTTCAATATTTAATTTTATCACTATTTTGAAGATAATATCAAGATGCTCTATTTTATAAGTTGCACATAAAATAACCTCACAGGTTTTTTTAAAAAAGTGTAATAGTCTCAGATTTTACTAAAATGTTTAAGTTATTGTTTGTTTTCAGAAGTCATTGATATTTGTGTAGTATTATTAATCATCACAATATGTCGTATTATTAATCATCACACTTTAATTCGATGAAGGAATTGCATTTTCTTTAACTACACTTAGCACCAAAAATCTGTTTTTGCTAGATTTATAAAGATAGATGCTGTACAAAGAACAGGGCTCTGTACTACAGATATCTAAACAGCTTGAATCCTTGCAACTGTCTCGTCCCTAAAGCATATTGTACAACAGAAATGGAACAGTACAGAGAATGACACCTGGTAACTGAAGGCTGTTGCTGTCATTAAAGATTGTATTTTCAGTGAAGGTTGTATTTCAAGGTAGTGGGAGTTGAGACTTTAATACATATTTCTTTGGGCATGTAATGAAATCTGTAACAACCAAAAATAAGAAAATCAATTCAATAGTATTCTATGTTTATAAAAGGTCAAGGAACTGCTTTAAAATAAGCTGAAAACTTTTGAAACTTATCCTTTGAATAGAAAACAGATAAGCACAACATACTGAACCCAAGATCCTAAATGTATTGCTAATGTAATTTTAATAAAATTAAAAAAATCAAATGGATACATTACATTTGCAATTATCAGAAAGACCATTTTATAGCAAATAATTCCTAAAGATCTGAAGCCAAAGGTATAAGAATGAAAATAACAGTATTATAGTAATAATTTCAAATTCATTCTTGAAAACATACACAAATAAAAAAGAAATGAAATGCATTGAATTCATTTAAAAGAGAATTTGCATATCATATTTTGTATGTTGTATTGCATTTGATTTTTTATATATGAAAACATAGCAAAAATTTTAAATTTATGCTTCAAGTTTTATATAATAACATTCTCCATACTATAGTAAAATAAGTCTAGAAACAAAAAATAAAAATTTTCAAAAATATGAAATAATACATCAATAAACACTGAGGAGTTTGGTAGACTGATAGAAATTGTTATCAATTTTAATTTCCTATTGTGGTAAATCCTTATAGGGAAAAACAGTGCAGCCACCAACATATAATCTCTTTGAATACAAGAATTAATTTACTAGATTGGCAAATAGGTCTTCATTCCTTCTACAGTTTAGCTCAGAAAATACATTCATATTAAAAGATGTTTAATGTTTTGTCTTTGTACATGTGGAGTTGAACTATACATTTATCTTTCATTTAAAATTTAACTAACTTTTCAAATGCTCTATTAATCATATTGTCTTGTAGGGGGATCAAGTGGCATGGAAGAAAAAGTATGAAAAAAAATCAAATATAGTGTTGTAAATAATATGCACAACCTAGTGTGTGGTCTTTATTTCTAAGGCCAGGGTATGGAATTAGGGCCAAATAATTACAGGTTTTAAACGTAACTTTAAAAATTCATGGTTGTTTACTTAGAGAACTTTATGACTCTTAATATTTATCAGTTTCCATCACTGCAACACGGAGATATTAAATCTATTCCAGAGATTTGTTCTGTGAGAAAAATAGGATGAAGTTTAGGAAATATTTAGAAGTATTGCTTTGCATAATAATAATTTATATTTGCATCTGATTTATTTACCTCAAAATGTACATACTATAGAGTTAATACATGCAAAATTTTATATATGTAAATTGAAAATCTGCATAAGGAAAGAAAAGGCAAATTTTATTATAAATGAAATGTGTTTAAATAATTCATACTTATACTTAGCCCCAAATGTTTTTTTCTTGGTTAAATTAGTGAATAAAATTCTGAAATTAAAATTTTACAAATCAAATTTATATCTGAAACCAATAATTTATCATTCATAGTGTTTACCCAAAATGACATTATGTGGGCTGGAGATTTAGCTCAGCAGCATAAGCGCCTGCCTTGCAAGCAGGCAGTTGTGAGTTCGATCCCTGGTACTGATAAAAACAAAAAAAATCCTATTGGTGTAAACAGTAATAAATAGGAGAAAGGCAGGAAAATTAAATAGGTCTTATGTTTTTCCTCTTGTATTTGGTGAATGGTTTTGAATTCAATATATTTATGATAAGTGTAAAAAAAGCATTTGCATAATTGTATACACAATGCATTGGGATATCTTGGTGATTTGACTATAGGAATAAAGTCTAAATGGCTATGAACTTTATTTATTATTTATTAAATTATTTATTGCACCAGTTATTAAATCAGGGCCTTCTCACTGATTCATGCACTCAATCATCTTTTATATATTCATTTATAATTCTTTTTGAGCATTTAATTTGAGCAAATTATTTCCACATGCATATTTTGAAAAAAATAAAAATCAATAGAGAATTTCTTTTCTAGAGAATATATTCAAATTCCTTTGGAAAGATTATGTGGATTTTTTTTAAATTTTGAGAAATTTAACATAAACATTAACCAATTACTCTTCCCTTTTATCTTTTTATTACTACCAATTTCTAGTATTCGCTTTCTCCTCCTTTTCCTCTTCACTCCATCAATTGTAATTTCTGCTAATTTTTATAAAGCATCCATCTTCCCATTTCCTCTTCTCTATTTCTTTTGCTTTTTAAAATTGATTAAACTTTGGGTACCTCATATAAGAGAATTTATATACTACTTAAATTCCTTTGCCTGATTTATTTCACTTAAAGCTATGACCTGAAGTCTTCTTAGTCACTTTCTTCACCACTGAGGTACAATCCTGGACACCCACAATTTAAGAGAGAAGTTTATTTTGGCTCACATTTCAGTGCAGGATTGAATGGTTTCAGAGAAGAAATGAATGGCACAGGAGAGCTCCTCAAGGAATGGCAGGCAGAAAGCAGAATGAGTCCAGCAACAAGCCAGGAAGGGAGTTCATATCTCCTGTTGCCTTTTCCAAGCAAACCATAGCAAGTCAGCTGTAAGCCACATAATACAATTACCTTCCTAATCATCACATTGCACAAGGCTTTTGTGAGACAACTACATTACACCATAATACAAGATACATGCATTTTCCTAAAAATTACTCAAATTCATCCTCCTTTATTTCACAATACTCTGTTGTGTGTAAATACCAAGTATCTTTGTCTATTTATCTATAGCTAGATTTTTCAGTTTCCAATAGTTAGCTATCATGAGTACTGCTGCTATAGACATGGGTATGAATGAATCGCTGTAGCGTGATGTCTTTAACTGTTCAGGGAAGATAACTAGAAGGGAAATGGCTGAGTAAAATAGAATTTGCAGTTGTGTTTCATTGAAGCATCTCCATACTGTTTTCCTCAGTGATTGTACTAGTTTACATTTCCACCATCAATGCAAAAGGGTACCCTCTTCCCCGCAGCCTTGGCGTTGCTGGTTGCTGTTTGATTTCTTCATGGTAGCCATTCTTCCGGGGGCAAGAGAGAGTCTCAGTATTGGTTTTTTTTTTTTTTTTTTTTTTTTTTTTTGGATTTTATTACTCCTTAGTGCTTATTACTTTTTTTTGGGGGGGGGGGAAGAATACAGTCAAATATGGCAAAACAAAGCTGTCAGTCAATACCAAGAATAGACATAGCACATGGTGTAGAACAGAGTACAAGTTTATCAACAATGGTTATCAACGTTGTCCCTTGTTTCCTTAAAAAGAATTGTCTATCTCACTAGATATTATAAAGTTGGACAAAACAGTAGAGAACAAGACCAATAAAACTTAGGCATTGTAAACATTGCAGGACTTCCAAAGAAGACAATAGTCAAACCAGAATGGGTATCTTAGTGAATCTTATTGTCTTCAAAGTAGTTGCCTATGTCTTCAAACTTGATACTATCATATAGAATGGAACAGAGTCTAATCAGTCAAAACAAGATCGTGGGAGTACTACAGGACTTCAAAACAAGTTAATAGGAAATCAAAAAGAGTTACTATTTATATATCCTAATTTTTTGAATTTTTTCTTTAATTAAGACAAACATAAGAAATGACTAAATAATTTTTTAAAACAATAAGGGGGATATTGAGATAAAACAGGACATAACAATATAACAATAGAGGTCACAGCATGACTGTTTCAACAACCTAGTACTTCACCACCATATAACCCGACTTAATAGTAGTTACCATAGTGTCTTTTTCCTTGAAATATTTGGATAAAACTTCATATACTCTAGTTTCAAATATTTTCATATCAAGAAGCCCAGAATAAAGCCTTTCTAATTAATGAGTGAAGACTTTATAAGGCTTCAAGGCCACCTAATGGAGAATCATGATTACCACATATTTTTATATATTTGAATCATTACTTACATTAGGGAAACTATTCGGTATTCACAAATGAGAGATTGATTTATTTCACTTATGAGTATGGTCTCAAGCTGCGCCCATTTATTGATAAATATCTCAATGTGATCCTTCTTTATAGCTGAACAACACTCCATTGTATAGAAATACCAGAACTTTTTTATCCATTCCTCAGTTGATGGACACTTGGGTTGTTTCCAAGATCTGGCGATTACAAATTGTGCTGCTATAAACAGGTGCACATATATCACTGTGGTATGATGCTTTCAGTTCTTCTGGGAATATGCCTAGAAGTGGAATAGATGGAATAAATGGGATTTCCAGTCCCAACTTTTTGAGAAATCTCCAGACAGATCTCCACAAAGGCTGTACCAGTCTACACTCCCACCAGCAGTGCAGGAGAGTTCCTTTTCCCCCACAGCCTCGTCAGCATTTGTTGTCGGTTTTCTTGATCCTGGCCATTCTTTCAGGAGTGAGATGGTATCTCAGTGTGGTTTTAATTTGCATTTCTCTAATGACCAATGATGATGAGCATTTTTTCATGTATTTATTTGCCATTTGCATTTCTTCATCTGAGAATTGCGTATTCATCTCAGATGCCCATTTTTGGATTGGATCTTTGAATTTTGGAGGTCTGAGTTTCTTTAATTCTTTATATGTTTTAGACAAGAGTCCCTTGTCTGAGAGAGAGTTCACTAAAATCTTTTCCCAGTTTGTGGGTTTTCTTTTCACTATGCTGGAGATTTCTTTTGACATGCAGAAACTTTTTAATAAGAAGTGGTCCCAGTTATTGATTCTGGGAAGTATTTCCCGTGCGGTTTGAGTCCTGTTCATGAATTCTTTACCTACTCCTATGTCTCCAAGGTTTCTACCTAATTTGTCTTCCAATAGATTTAGTGTTTCCGTTTTAATATTCAGATCTTTGACCCATTTAGATTTTAATTTAGTACATGGTGATAGACATGGGTCTAGCTTTAGTTTTCGGCAAATGGAGAGCCAGTTTTTCCAGCACCATTTATTAAAGAGACTGTCGTTCTTCCAGTGAACCTGCTTGGCTCCTTTATCAAAGATAAGGTGGTTGAGTGTGTTCGTAGTTGTGGTTGTATCTTCTAATCTATTCCACTGATCTTCGGCTCTGTTTTGATTCCAATACCATGTTGATTTTACTACTGTTGCTTTGTAGTATAACTTCAAGTCAGGGATTGTGATGCCTCCTGCTTTGTCTTTGCTGCTTAGAATTGCCTTTGCGATTCTAGGTCTCTTCTGGTTCCAGATGAAATTTAGGAGTGCTTTCTCTAGATCTATAAGGTATGTTGATGGTATTTCTATTGGGATTGCATTGAATCTGTATAGCAGTTTTGGGAGAATGGCCATTTTCACAATGTTTGTTCTTCCTATCCATGAGCAAGGGATGTCTTTCCATTTTCTGAGATCATCTTCAATTTCCTTTTTCAGTGTATTATAATTTTCACTGTATAAGTCTTTCACTTCTTTTGTAAGAGTAATTCCTAAATATTTCATTTTTTTTGCTTGCTAATGTGAATAGTCCAGTTTCTCTTATTTCCCTCTCTGTAATTTTGTTGTTCGTGTATAGGAATGCTATTGATTTCTGAGTATTGATTTTGTATCCAGCCACATTACTGAATTTATTTATTGTATCTAAGAGTATTTCAATGGAGTTTAGGGGGTCTTCTATGTAGAGTATCATGTCATCTGCAAACAATGATAATTTAACTTCTTCTTTTCCTATCTTTACCCCTTTTATTTCTCTTTCTTGCCTAATTGCTCTGGCTAGTACTTCCAGTACTATATTAAATAGGAGTGGTGATAAAGGACATCCTTGTCTTGTGCCCGATTTTAAAGTAAAGGCTTTCAATTTTTGGCCATTTAGTATGATGCTGGCTGTTGGTTTGTCATAAATGGCCTTTATTATATTGAGGTAAAGACCATTTATTCCAATTTTCTGTAAAGTTCTTATCATGAATAAGTGTTGGACCTTATCGAAGGCTTTTTCTGCATCTATAGAAATGATCATGTGATTCTTATTTTTGGCTTTATTGATATGGTGGATTACATTTATTGATTTGCGTATGTTGAACCATCCTTGCATTCCTGGGATGAATCCCACTTGGTCATGGTGTATAATCTTCTTGATGATTTGCTGGATCCTATTTGCCAATATTTTATTGAGGATTTTTGCATCTGTGTTCATTAGGGAGATCGGTCTATAGTTCTCTTTTATAGTTGGGTCTTTCTCAGGTTTTGGTACTAGAGTAATATTTGCTTCCAGGAATGACTTAGGAAGGATTGCTTCCCTTTCAATTTCATTGAATAGTTTGAGGAGTGTCGGCATTAGGTCTTCTTTATATTTCTTGTAGAATTCTGCAGTGAATCCATCTGGGCCTGGGCTCTTCTTGGTGGGTAAGGACTTAATTACATTTTCAATTTCATTAGCAGAGATTGGGTTATTCAACTGTTTTATATCCTCTTGATCTAGCTTTGGTACTTCATATGCTTCTAAGAATCTGTCTATTTCTTCTGTGTTATCAAACTTTTGAGAGTAGAGGTTTTTGAAATAGGTGTTGATGATCCTCTGTATTTCTATTGGATCTGTAGTGATTTCTCCTTTTTCATTTCTTATTGCATGAATTTGAGCTTTTTCTTCCCTTTTTTTAATAAGGTTGGCTAGGGGCTTATCAATTTTATTTATTCTTTCAAAGAACCAACTCTTTGACTCGTTGATTCTTTGGATTGTTTTCTTAGTCTCTATTGCATTGATTTCTGCTCTGATTTTTATAATTTCCTCTCTTCTTTTGGCTTTGGGCTTGACTTGCTCTTCTTTTTCTAGCTGTTTGAGGTGTAGCATCAAGTTATTTATTTGTATTCGTTCTGTTTTCCTGATGTGGGAACTCAGTGCAATAAATTTTCCTCTCAGGACGGCTTTCATTGCATCCCACAGATTCCGGTAAGTTGTATCTGCATTTTCATTTTCTTTTAGGTATTGTTTAATTTCTTCTTTAATTTCTTCTGTGACCCACTGATTACTCAAGAGTGTGTTATTTAGTTTCCATGTGTTTGCGGAATTTTTGCAGTGTCTTTTGTCATTAATTTCTAATTTCAGAGCGCTATGATCTGATAATATGCAAGGGATGATTTCAACTCTTTTGCATTTGCTTAAATATGTTCTGTGAGCTAACATATGGTCTATTTTAGAAAATGATCCATGTACTGCTGAGAAGAATGTGTATTCTGATGTTGTTGGGTGGAACATTCTGTATATGTCTATCAAACCCATTTGTTCCCAGGTGTGATTCAGGTCTGTTATTTCTTTGCTCATTTTCTGTCTGGTTGATCTGTCCCTTGGTGTCAGTGGTGTATTAAGGTCTCCTGTTACAATTGTGTTACTAGTAATTTGAGTTTTCATTGCTGTTAATAATTGTTTTATATAACTGGGTGCTCTGGAGTTTGGTGCGTATATATTTAAGATAGTTATCTCTTCCTCTTGGAGTTTTCCCCTTACGAGTATGTAGTGACCTTCTTTGTCCTTTATGGTCATTGTTGGTTTAAAGTTTACGTTGTCTGCAAACAGAATGGCTACTCCTGCCTTTTTTTGGATTCCTGCTGCATGAAGAATTGTTTTCCATCCTTTGACTTTCAGTCTGTGAGTATCCTTCTGGGTTAGATGGGTTTCCTGTAAACAGCATATGGTTGGATTTTGTTTCTTGATCCATTCTGCTAGTCTGTTTCTTTTGATTGGTGCATTGAGACCATTTACATTAATGGTTATTACTGTTAAATGCTGGTTAATTGTAGGAATGTTATCTCTCTGCTGTTGCATCTTTATCTTTCTGTTCTGTTTCATTATTTGCTTTGCTTAGTGGTTTTTTCCTTTGTGTATCTAAACTGTCTTTCAATATTTTTTGCAGGGTTGGTTTGGTGTTCATGAAGTTCTTCAGCTGTTCTTTGTCATGGAAGTATCGTATTGCACCATCTATTTTGAATGATAGTTTTGCAGGATATATCAGTCTTGGTTGGAAATCATTTTGCTTTAGGATCTGGAATACTTCACTCCATGCTCTTCTTGACTTTATCGTTTGTGCTGAGAAGTCTGCTGTGATTCTGGTAGGTTTTCCTTTATAAGTGATCTGTCTTTTCTCTCTGACAGCTTTTAATAATCTATTCTTGTGTTGGATTTCTGGGATGGTGATTATTATATGTCTGGGTGTAGTTTTATTTTGGTTATGACTGTTTGGAGTTCTATATGCTTCACTGATCCTGATGTCAGTTTCTGATCTCATGCTTGGGAAATTTTCAGCTATTACTTCTCTAAATATCCTCCTGACATCCTTCATGTTGTCTCCCTCTCTTTCATTAATCCCTATCATTCTTATGTTATTCTTCTTTGCATCGTCTTGCAGTTGTTGAATTGTTGTTTCCTGATTCCTTGTTATTTTTCAAAAGATCTTTCCTTTCCTGTTCACTAGCTGCAATCCTGTCTTCAAGGTCTGAAACTCTATCTTCACTTTCATTAAGGCAGTTTTTACAACTTTCAGTGGAGTTTTTTTATTTCCTGTATATCTCTGTGCATCTGCATTATGTATTCTGTTTGTTTCTTATATTGCTCGTCTAGGGGTTCTATCTTTTTGTTTAGTTCCTCCAATTTTTTATCTGTGTTTTCTTTAGATATATTTAGAATCTCTTTCATTTCTTTTATCATTTCTTCTTTTATCTGGGAGATTATTTCGATTTTGAATTTCTTTAAAGCTTCCTGGAGTTGCTTGTCAATTTCAGTGGCTATTGTGTCCGATATATGAGGTGGATGGGATATATTTTCTTCTATATACATCACTCCTAGGGTTTCTTGAGATGGGCTGGAGGTTTGAGGTTGTAATTTGGTCTTTCGTTTTGTGATTTTCCTATATTTCTCTGTTTCAAGTGTTATTTGAAAGCTTCCTCAGGATCTGTTGAAAATCCCCTTCTATGTTTGGAGCTACTGAGACTCTGGCATCACATTACCCCAAGCCATTGGGCCTACAGAACCAGTGGCCCTCCTCTGCCTGCTCAGAACTCCGCAGTTCCAGACAAGCTGGGCCTCAGGGATACTGTGCGCCCACGTGCCCCTTGGAAGCTCCACAGTTCTTCAATCGCAGCTGGGTTAGGGTACTCACCACAGGCCGCAGTGCTTCAGGAACCTGTGGACCCTCCCTGGTTGCAGAGATATCCACAGTCCTCCAGACACATGGAGAGGCCGATGCAGGAATCCCAAATCTGCCCAGCTCCTCCTCTGCAGACCAATGGCCAGGCGCGGCAGCTAAACAGGCTGGGCTAGGCTGATAGTGTGGGCCCGCCCACCCGTCGGTAGCTCAGCAATTCTCCAAGTGTAACCGGAATGGGGAGGCTGATGTGGAAGCCTCAAACCCACCTCTCCCCTTCACTGCACCTGGAAGCCTGGGGGAACTCCAGCAGTCTGGGCGGAGATATCCAGAGTCCTCCAGACATGCAGAGAGGCCGGTGAGGGCACCCCAGATCTGCCCAGCTCCTCCTCTGCAGACCTATGGCTAGGCGCGGCAGCTAAACAGGTTGGGCTAGGCTGGTAGTCCTCAGTATTGTTTTAATATGCATTTTTTCTGATAGCCAGAAGTATTGAACATTATTTTTAGACATTAACTAACTATTCACAATTATTTTACTGAATATTGACTGCTCACTTTACTTGCCTGTTTCTTTTATTTGGGGAAATTTGTCTTTTTAGTCCTTATATATATTCTAGATATTAGTCCTATCTAAAGGAGTAGTAGACAACAATTTTCCCAGTCTATGGATTATTTTTCCATTCTCTTGATTTTATTCCATGCTATGCAGAAGTTCATTATTTGGTATAATCCCATTTGTTGATTCTGAGTATTATTTTCTGTACAATAATGTAATAATTTTGTGGTATTTCTGTCCATAAATTCCTGATCAATGCCTATGTCTTCAAGGATATCACCTATTTTTACCAACCTTTGTATTTTAAGACAGTATGTCATTAACTTAGTAAGTCTACCACGCTGGGATGAAATTTGATGACCTTCATTTCTCAGACTTGCACAGTGCCAGGATTACAGAAATGTACCACAACACTACATATATCTTAACTGTAGAGCCAATAGGATTAAATGAAAATAGATTAATTATATTTATAATTCGAGTTAAAAGTGTAATGAAAAATTCTCATTGAATAGCAAAAGTTCTATATGTAATCATATTATTCAGGTTTTAAAATAAAATATAGTGTTGCTTTGGTCATTATAGGAGCCTTGAAATTTTAAAATTAAATAATATAAACTATGCCCTGTAAAGTTAAAAAATTAAAAATAACATCCCTTTAAAATGAACATATTTTAAAATGAGTTAGACTTTTAAAAAGAAAGACAAATAGAAACTATTCACCTAAGTAAATTCCCTCTTTTTCATAAATTTTATTTCAACAATTTCCTTTTTGGAAATGAGTACCTAAATAGTTTCTAAAATTAGATAATTTGAGAATGTTATGATTCATAACACTAAGTTCATCATATAATCATTTAGAACATATGAAAAAAGAATAATTAGCATACAACTTGCATATATGTATCCATGGAGTATTCTAATCCATATGTTAATGTAGGATAGAGTAAACACGTTTTAATACACTATAACTTTTAATGTTTTGAAGTAAATAACACATTATTTAGCTAAACTAGAAAACCACATTATATTTCTCAAAATTCTCTTATATAACATTGCTTTGTATATAACACATCACATTTTAACTACTTTAAGATAAATGAAAAATTTAAAAAATAACAGCCACAAGGTATATTTCTGGTACTAAAAACTCAGCTTGTAATTTTAAGAGTTTTGAAATATAACACTAAAATTAATTGTACCTGTTTATATTTATAGCATGTATATTTTCTTCACTGTTAGATTAATCATTTTTCAACTTTGTAAATAATAATAATGTCTCTGTTTTATCTATTTTCCTATTTAAAGATTTCCAAAACATAGTACTTAATAGTAATGCAGCACAGGAAGACACTTTAATAGATCTGTTTGTGTCTGTTGTTTTTGTTCTTTTTTTTTTTTATAAAAGATTTCATTTGCTTTTGTTTTGTTTTGCATTCAGAGTTTTGCTATGCAGAGTAGTTCGAGTAGTTTAGCTTGGCTTTGAACTCACATGGAGCTGACCTCAGGCTGGTCTCAAACTCATGATTGTCCTGCCTAAGGCACCTGAGGGCTGAGATTAGAACCTTGTGCCACCACACCTAGTGAAAAGCTGCCATTTCTAAGAAAGGCACGTTATAGAGTGATTAATGAAGAAATAAAAGCCTTCTAATTGTTCTTGTTTTCACTTTGTCCCATTGCAGTCTATTCTTCAGAAAGACGCTAGAGTGACAGCATCAATGAAGTCCAGGCATTGTGATGTGCAAGATGGATCTCTAAGAACTGCTACATCCTGATTCTGCAGTATGTGCTTGCTCACTGTACTTGGATAATGTGACAGGCGATCTTGACTCTCAACTTGGCTGGCTTGAGAGACCCCTAGAATATCAGTAATGCACAGCTCTGCACGTTTGGGAGCCTTGTGAGGATGGACCCAGGGGCCTACCCATGATCTCTGGTTCCATCTCTTTGCTCTTGCCCTGTACTCTGCTTCCTAACAGGAAGTGAACAGTTTTGCTCTGACTCCTCTTTTGCAGCATACAGTAGAATCAATCACATGGTGTTGGTTTTACAAACATGAAAAAAAGACTTGTTGGATTAGCAAGGCTTCCACTTAGCTTTTAGAAGAAAGCCAGGTCAGGCAGTGTGCTCCTGAGAGGACAATACACATGAGGCTGTGAGTGAAAAATGCAGTGGAGACTCCATGAAGTTGCATATTAGAAATGAAGGGTGTCTGCTGAGAAAATTCGCAGGCAGAGCCACTTATAAGAAATAGATCCCACGGACTGTAACCCATAGTGCCTGAGGAGCAGGACTACTCAGAGCCCTTGGCTCTCACATCTTCCCACAGATTCCCTTAGTGCTGGATATAGAGCTACAGGACTTAATGTTTACTCTGTTGCATTTTGGTCTTACTTTGAACCCTTCCCTTTTGCCCATTTCTTCCTCTCAAAATGGAAATGTTTACCATGTGCTAATGAATGTTAGAAGTATTTAACCATTTTTTGAGATCTACAAACACAGAATAGCATTCCTTGAATCTCAGACAATATTTGAAATTTGGACTTTTTGGCAATACCAGAACTGTACAGGTTTTGATAATTCTTAGAATACCGTAAATGCATTTTGCCTAATGAGATAGACATAAGGTTTTGTAGGCCAGAGGAAGAATGTTACATTAGGCTCTAAGTGTCCTTGCAAACTTTTCTGTGTCTAGAAGGTGCATGGATCATGAGGGAGATATATTCATCGATGAATTCATCCTTAATTCATGCAGTAGTTGTAAACCTTACTCTGTTGAATGGTAGATGTCAGGTATTGTGTTAGTGACATGAAAGTCACTCAGATTTCCCATTGTTCATTTTAAAATGAGGAATTTCAATTGTGTTTTCTACTTTTTTGCCAGTCAGTAATCCAAGAATGCTTATTCATCTACAAGTTGAATGTTATGCAGATATTTTAGGTTGATAATAATCTATCATTCAAAGTGCAAATCTAAGCTTAACATCATTTTTTTCTGTAGAAGACAGGATTACAGAAAAGAATATAAATAATTTTATAGGTAATATAAAAAGTGTCAATCTTCTAAGTTAGAAACAATACTCAGAAAATTTAAGTAACAGAAATGTATTTTAATTAGTGCTATATACGCTATTTTAAGTGATAGTATTAAATAAAACAATGTAATTTTATAGTTTTAAACCTTAAATTTGAACACATAGACTTGTTGAAAAGGTTAATAGAAGTTTTTCTTTGGTTCAGTTAAATATTCCTAAAATTTTCACTAGTCAAAAATGTTGATACTTTTTTATTAAACACAAATTAACTATTTGGTAAAATTTATATTTTTCATTTTAATGAAAACAGGAAATTATTTTTGATGGTACAGAAGAAGATGGAGGCATTTCTGTGGACCTGACTGTGAATGGTGCATATGAATGAGACTTTGCCTTAGTGAGGGTCCACGGTTGGTTTCTGACCCTTGTAATCTGTTCATCAAAACATGAGGTTAGAATCTAACTGAAAAAGGGTTTGGAACCTGCATGCTGTATGTGGTTAATCCTCTCCTTACCTTCTTATCTTTTCCCCTTTTAATTTCTCCTATGACATTTGGTTTTTGTACAATTGTTGTTCTTCCTCTCTCCATAAGGAAAATTTTACATGAAGTTATTGTCATCTTTCAGATTCTGGCTCAAAGGTCACATCTACTGCCATTCACAACTTCACACCCACAGAAGTTATTTTACTTGTGAATTCCCAACAGAATGTGCATTCTTCATTTATACCATTTATCAAATTTTTTGTATAATAACTAAATTAATGGTGTACAATCAAATACAGTGAAATACAATATGACAAAGACAACTGGCAACTTACTTTCATTTGGTTTCGCCCCTCAAACCAAAACCAGTGTCTGATACACAGTAAAAATCAATAAATATTTTGGACATGTTTGCTTAACTATCTGGCTAAATTATTTGATATGCAAATAGTTCCAACCATTCCATATATGCAACTATGTGCTAAGAAGGAATATTATACAAACATTTTAGATAAAGTATGCTCACACGCTTCCTCCTTTAAAAATTCTATTTCTAAGAAATATTACCTAAGTGATTACCCTGGATGGAAACATGAAATATGCTTGATGATACCTTGTGGTTTACCTTCCATACTAATTAGTTTTTAAATTTTTTCAATTGCTCTAATTTATAGCTTTTGAGTTCAACTTCTAAATCACCCTCAATCATATTTCACTCATACTTTAGCTTGTGCAGTAATAATTTATTTTCTGAATTTGTTCAACATATTTCTCAATGTGATACTTGTAATTTAAGGCTTTTGATATTTAAATCTGAGGTAATTTTTCTCCTCATCTTTACATGAAAATTCCAGCTTCAGCTGTCAGGAGATTTGAAAGTTGATGAGTAAAAACATATTTAATCAAATCTTCAAATGCATTTTTTTGTCATCTGAGGACACTGGAAGAAAAGTGATGGGAAGTTTATTCTGAATGCCCCTCCACTGAACTGCTCAGCCCTCCCCTTCTGGGAGAGTTTTTATAGAGTTTTAGTCAAGAGTCATTTTTGCTGGAGGAATAAGCCTAGGGTGTGCCTAAAACTGTGAGGAAAGCCAAACACTGGCTCAGTTCTGATGTCTTCTATGCTGGCTCACAGGAGAGCTGAGACAAAAGTGATTTCACACATAAAGCAAACATTCTAGAAAACATAGGGAAATGCTTGGAGATATTGTTATAGTAGTGATTATATGCATAGATCAGAAACTACAGAAAACAAAAGGAAATTTCCACAAACCAGATTACATAAACCAAACCAAAACAAAACAAAAGTCTCTGCATGGTAAATGGAACATTCAATAGAGTAAAGACAAAAGCTACGTAATGGGTGAAAATATTACTAGCCATTTACCTGACAGAATGTAAATATATTATTATTATTATTGTTTTATATATATTAATATATTAATATATTATTATTTTAAAGAGAAAAAAGAAATCAGAAAAGAAACACAAAAAGCAAAAGAAATAAACAACAGCAACAAAACCAAAACAATAACAATACAGATTTTCAAAACAGAATGAAAGAAATTTAACAATGGTTGTTATATTGAATATTGTTATCTTTTTTTCAAAGAAAGTAAAGAAAATTGAAAAAATAGAAGAACAAAAGAAGGTAGAACAATATAGAATTCAAAAAAATCATAAAATCACTAGTTGATACATTACCCATTGTCATCTTTAATATAGTTGCCAAATTCACAAAATCAAAGCTTTAAAAATGGCTAGACACTCAGACATTGACAGTGCAAAGCCTTCTGTTCAATGATCCATCAGAGATTCAGTAATACGATCATCTATCTTACACAAGGCACATACTGTTATACCCTTTAATGACTTTCCTTCCTTTTCACTTTTACAGTATCTGTTATACTTTTTGAGTCCCATTATGCTGTCAGTTTTTATTATTTTTTAAACTAGCTGTAAATAATCCAGTTTAAAAATGGTAAAATGTTCTGTATAGACATTTCTCTAAGGAAGAAATACAAATAACCAACAAAAATATGCAAAAAATTTTAAATAAAATTAATCATCCAGAAAAATGTCAAAAGTACAACGAATCATGTTTTCTTTTAGTTATTATACTCAGAGAGAGAGAGAAAGAAAGACAAAGAGAAAAAAAAGGGGAGAAGATTAGTGAAGGTAAAAAAGATTAAAGAATGGAAAAAAGAAGATTAAAGGTAAGGAGTGTGTGGAGAAATTTACATACTATTTGTAGGTATGTAAATTAGTAGAGCTATGACAAAATGCATTCTGGAAGTTACAAAGTAAAAATAGATCCATCAGAGGAAGTCATCCCAATCATTACTATTCTTCCATGTTCAAAGCAAATGAAATTTTCCTCCAAGAGAAATATCTGCATTCCAGTGCTTGTTGCAGTATTATTCTTAATAATCGTCATAAGAAATGAGACAATGTTCTTCAACACATGAATGAAGAATTAAAAAAATGGTGATTGTTCAGTCATAACATAAAATCTGAGAATTTTCAGCAAACTAGATAAAATCACAGGTCATCATGTTAGGTAAGGTAATGCACACCAAGAAAGACAAGTATTGCATATCCTCTGTCCTATGTCGAAACAAACAAAAAGCATCCTGAAAGAGAACAGTGACTCCAGGGACTGAGCAGTGCATTGGGGGAGGTCAGTGGAAGGAGACTGAGCAGATGCAATCAATATATCCTGTCACCATGTTTGGAAATATCAAACTAAATCCCCTTAACATGTATACTACATATGTGCTACTTTAGGAAAATAGATATTGAGAAACAAAATTATATAAAAACTATTAGCAAAATAATTTGTCATGCTATTATTGCACAAATAACTTTAGAATATAGGAAGACATCTCCAGAGATTATTGAAGTTTAAATTTAAAAACTTTTAATCTTTAAAACTTGAGCCATGCTCATAAGATAGTGCTAATTTAAACAGATTTTTAATACAATGTTTTCAAGCAGGCTCGTGGGCACATGGCTGCATTTCCAGAACACTGAGAGTACTGCAGGTTCAAGAGCAGCCTGAACAACTTAGAGATTTAGTGAAACTATGTGCTAAATTAAAATAATAATAATAATAATAGAGAATTGGGGATGTACCTCAGAGTGAAGGCAATATGTTCAATTCCCAGTGTTACCAAAACAAAGCACATTTGCTATCCATTCGAAAGAAAAAGTATAAAAGCAAGCCACAAAGTTAATTACTTTTAAACATATATTAATTCTGTTGAATACCATTATTGGAATGAAAATTGATACACCTTGATACTACAATGTTAGTTAAATAAATTATACACAAGCTTAAATATCACATGTCTCTTATATGAGAAATCCAAAATATAAATAAAGAGCAAAATAAGAGACAGATAACAGGACATAAGGAGATAGATCTTTTGCAAAAGTGCCAGTAGCCATGAGATGGAGGAAAGCAAATAGAGGGGAAGAAAAGGGGATGGAAAATAAAGCAGATCAGTTCAAAGCCATTTAGACTATAATCATGTTAACAAAGCATCAAGATTTATCAGTGTGTTCTTTGTAATATTACATAAATGCTTTTTCATATTGGCAGATTCATATTAAATTAATAACCATTCACTGAAAACAAGTTGAAAAGCTTATATGTGTTATGTACAACTGCAAGGAATGTGATCATTTATCCCTCATGTGTGTACTAAATACAAAACAAAACATGATAATTTCTCCTTTAATTCTTATCTTTTGACAGTTTTTCAGACAATGTCTTGTTGATAACAGATTTTCACTAAACAGGCAAACATTTCACATGCAGAGACTGAATATAAACCACTATGACCTGCAACTATTGAAAATATTAATAAAATGTAGATTATGATTGCTTCAAGTATAAACAGACTTCAACTGACAACTAAGACTGCAACTAGCAATCTATAGTTAGGTGCATTTTTTCTCTGATTGACACTGGAAGTGATAAAATACTTTTTGTAGTTGCACACACAAATACATTAGCAGTAAAGTATAATAGGGCGTTTCTTTTATGCTTGCTAGTTTGCACCTATTTTAAATGCCAAGATCATGTGTCTGTACTAATTAACGATGGATAACTCTTTCTTTGGAATTTGCCCAACTCCAGAGTGACTGAGAAGCCTGGTGTTTTACCTGAGAGCTACATTGTAATGGGAGACAAGTTATAGCACATCTCTTTAGCTTTTGTTGAACCATACCTATTTTTCTCATCAGTTTTTTGCTTAAGAGAATTATTCCATCTTCATCCTTAAACCCATAGACTTTGCCATTTGAAAAATTTACTGGAGATGAAAATTATTTCAAGGCAAGGAGACAGCTGTATATTTCTCACACCTTCATAACTCATTTAAGAATTGCAATTAAAGATATTAATAATCACACCCCAGTTGTTACCAATCTGCATGAAGTTGGGGGGCCATATTTTCTTATTTTTCAGGAGACTTTGTTTTGAATCATTTTAACAAGTACATTTAATTTTATAATTTGGATTAAAGGTTAAGATTTTGTTATCTGGATATCATATAATAAACATTTTTCTCCATCCATCATTTTATAATCTGAGTCATTACTTTCATGGTGGGAGATCTACTTAAAATAAGTGCTTTTTTTTTCTTTGCAGCATTTCATTGCCTAGTAAAATTTTTATTTCATTCAAATTTCACTAGTCAAGTGGAGAGTGTATTGTGTTTTCTAGCTCCCAGCTCTGAATTCATGATTTATAGCTGGTCCACAGGAAGAAGAAAGACACTCATTAAAATTAAGGACCATTCCTCCCCACTGAGTTTTGTCAGGTGCATAATGTGTCACTTAGAAAGCACTCTGATTCTTGTCAATGCAGATTTGGAGAGCTGAGCATTAAGCAGGGGAAAAGAGGGAACATTCATGAATAAAAATCAGATGTAGTGATTCGTGTTCTATTTAAATTAGTCAAGGCTAATGTTAAACAGCACATATAGGTAATCACTAAACCCGGCCTTCCTAAAACATTTTGTCATGTCGAATAACTAGAAGGAAAGTGATTACTTTTACATTTTTTGACCTCATCAACTTCATTAGAAAAGAAAAGATTAAAGAATATTGATAGAAATGCTATTGGTAACACTATGAAACCATAAAGTCATAGTAATAAAGCACTGCTTTTCAAAAGCTATTATTGGTTTTTGTATCTTTCATTTTAATTTCACAGCCGTAAGTCTCCAGTGAAATTCACTGCCCATGACAAACCCCAATGAACGTATCACTTATTTTACCATTTTTATTTTTATGTTTGTGAAATATAAAAAATACATCTTCTTGTCTATAAGTACAACTTATAACACAACAAACACTGAGTATTTAACAATAATTTATGTTCTTAATTTTATTCTTTATTTTCCTATCTGACAAATCGCTCCCATGTATGTTATCTATTATAGCTTTCATCTTCCACAAATATTTTGAGTCTTTTTCATTCATCTGTCTTTCTGAAAGACTGCTGCACATTATGTAAAATGATCAATGAAAGATCATTCTGGTTTCTACATATATAGTGAATTTTCATTATCAGAAATACACACTGCTGCTCACTCTTCTTTATTATTTTTTTCTTCAGAGGACTTCAGTTAGAGCTTTCTGGTAATAAACTTGTGGGTTTTTCTCTCTATTATAAACATATCCATACTAATTATGTATATGTTAGTGTCACTATTATTATTGGGAAATATAATTACTCTAATGGGATCACTGCATTACAATGTCAAGGCTTCCAGGATGTGGAGAGGGCCAGGCGTATTTTCCCCACACAGGCGGCTCATTTTCCATCTCTACGGTAAGCACATGAGTGAGAGTCAGGGGTCCCACATGGCAACAGTGGGAATCAGAATTTTTTACTTAATTTATGTTATCATGAGCCAGCTTCGCTTTTTTTTTTCCCTAACACTTTGACAAAGACTTTTTTTCCCATCTTCTCATGCCGTCTCTAACTGGTAAATTTGAATATTGATCTTTAAATTCTGCATTTCAGGGCACTATTTGTTATATGAAATAGTTATTCTCTTCTGAACTCTGAGTTGCAAATTTTTTCTCGTTTATTTTTAGCACATTTTTGTAAAGTATGCCCATCACATGGAATAATACCTACCGCATAATTTAAAAATATAACTATTTTAAGATTCCTGTATGTTTTCATGTATTACATTTGTCATTAATAATTTGATATTTTCCTTATAATAGCAAGAAAAAATATCACCTTTGTATGATCCTCCATGCATCTCAATACCATTTTAAAATGTCGCTCTTAAAACTCACTTATTAAAAAACTGCTTTTATCATATAAAATTTTGCATATATAAACATTTGAAAATACACTTCATACTTTACTACATAAAATTACACTCTGCTCATGTTTCAGTGTGATACTGTTTTAAACGCTGATACATCTTGTAGTATTTTAACAATTTAGAGTCTCGTGTGGTACTTCTACTAATACATGACTTCATTTTCCTAGAAAATTTTTAGGAAATTTTGTGGATTGATTACTGCACATACTTGGAAAGTTACAGTGTTTATATTGCAAGCAATGTTTCTGCTACAAAAAAGATTTTTTTTTACATTTAGACTTGCCATCAATTTTAATGTTTCATATATATTTTCTATAATTTTTCTCATTTTTATAACTATTGTGGATGTTGTGATTAGATAACTTTGAAATTTCAGGATTATTTTTATGTGGAAGAAAGATTCTTGTGTGTGTGTGTGTGTGTGTGTGTGTGTGTGTGTGTGTATACTCATGCATATGTGGAAATAGTATATTTATTTGTAGTCTTCTGTCTATATTTATCAATACATATATGCCAACGTACATGAAATATACATACAAAATATGGGCCAGAAAAGTTATTTTCAATCTCACTAAAAATATGGCTACTAATTCTCATTTGGTACACATCAAATTTCTTTCTATATTCTGATGTTAACTGAAAAAATAGCTAATTTACCTATTTTTCATTATTTATTTGGAATTTAAATTTCTTTTTAATTTTTTTATTCTAAAGAGATTAAGACAAAAGAGGACATAACAAAGCAGGTCAGATCAGAACAATGTAAGTAACACAGCATTTTACCACAAGACAACCTATAATTAACAGTAACTACCATAATGTCTCTTTTTTTGAAATAGTTGAGCATAGCTTCATATAAAATAGTATCAAACATACCAAAAGAATATAAAGCCATTCAAGAGAATGAAAGCATTGCAGGGATTTCAGAACCAAATATCTGAGAATGAACAATGGCTACTATATTATCTCATTTTCCATAGAAAATTTGTTTTTACTATCACACATAATAATATCCAATAAGATGTAACCGAATAGAACCAAAAGAAACAGAAAAAAAATTGTATAGTAGGACTTCAGCGTAAGATGATACTAAATTAGCACTGGCTATTCTAATGTCTTATTTTCTTTAAAATAGCTGCTTATACTATCACAGATAATAAAATCAAACTAACTAGGATAAAACGATTCCAACTAATGAATGCAGATATTATAAGGCTTCAGAACATTTTAATGGGGAATCATGATTACTATAAACTCTTACGTGCTCTTAGCATTTCTGACACTAAGGAAACTATAAGGTATTTATACATGTGAGTTTGATTTATTTTGCTTATGAGTATGGTCTCAAGGTGCGTCCATTTATTTATAAATATATCAATGTGATCATTCTTTATAGCTGAGTAGTACTCCATTGTATAAAAATACCGTATCTTGTTTATCCATTCCTCAGTTGATGGACACTTACGTCGTTACCAAGATCTGGCTATTACAAATTGTGCTACTATAAACATGGGTGCACATATATCCCTATGGTATGATGTTTTCAGTTCTTCTGGGAATATGTCTAGAAGTGGAATAGCTGGGTCAAATGTAACGTTCATTCCCAGCTTTTTGAAGAATTTCCAAACTGACCTCCACAATGGTTACAACAGTCTACACTCTCACCAACAATGCAGAAGAGTTCAGTTTTTCCCCACCGCCTCTCCAGCATTTGTTGTTGGTAGTTTTCTTGATCCTGGCCATTCTTTCAGGAGTGAGATGGAATCTCACTGTGGTTTTAATTTGCATTTCTCTAATGAGTAATGATGATGAACATGTTTTCATATGTTTGTTTACCATTTGTATTTCTTTATCTGAGAACTGTGTATTCGCCTCTATCTGAGAACTGTTTATTCATCTCAGATGCCCAGTTTTGGATTGGGTCTTTGAATTTTGGGGGTCTGATTTTTTTAAATTCTTTATATGTTTTAGAGAGAAGCTCTTTGTCTGAGGGACAGTTCACTAAGACTTTTTCCTAATTTATGTGTTTTCTTTTCACTATGCTGGAGATTTCTTTTGACGTGCAGAAACATTTTAATAAGAGGTGGTCCCAGCTATTGATTCTGGGAAATAGTTCTCGTGCTGTTTGATTCCTGTTCATGAATTCTCTACCTACCTCTATGTCTTCAAGATTTTTGCCTATTTTGTCATCCAACAGATTTAGTGTTTCTGTTTTAATATTCAGATCTTTGATCTATTTAGATTTTAGTTTAGTATATGGTGATAGGCATGGGTCTAATTTTAGTTTTTGGCACATGGAGAGCCAGTTTTTCCAGAACCATTTATTAAAGAGACTCTCATTCTAGTGAACATGTTTGGCACTTTTATCAAAGTATAAGGTGTTTGAGTGTGTTGGTAGTTGTGGTTGTATCTTCTAATCTATTCCATTGATCTTCAGATCTGTTGTTATTTCAGCACCATGTTGATTTTATTGCAGTTGCTTTGTAGTATAACTTCAAGTCAGGGATTTTGATACCACTTGCCTTGCCTTTGCTGCTTAGAATTGCTTTTGCTATTCTAGGTCTCTTCTCTCTCCAGATGAATTTTAGGAGTGATTTCTCTATATCTATGAGGTATGTTAATGGTATTTTCATTGAGATTGCATTGAATCTGTATAACAGTTTTGGAAGAATGGCCATTTTACAATATTTATTGTTCCTATCCATGAGCAAGGGATGTCTTTCCATTTCCTGAGATCCTCTTCCATTTCTTTTTCAGGGTATTATAATTTTGTCTGTATAACTCTTTTACTTCTTTTGTGAGATTAATTCCTAAATATTTCATTTCTTTTGGATGTTACTGTGAAGGGTGTGCATTCTTTTATTTCTCTTTCAGTGATTTTGTTGTTAGTGTATAGAAATGCTATTGATTTTTGAGTATTGATTTTGTATCCAGCTACATTGCTGAATTTACTAAGAGTCTTTCAATGGAGTTTTGGGGGTCTTCTATGTAGAGGATCATGTCATCCACAAATAATGATAATTTAACTTCCTCTTTTCCTATCTTTACTCCTTTCATTTCTTTTGTCTTGTTGCTCTGGCTAGTATTTCCAGTACTATGTTAAATAGGAGTGGTGATAAGGGACATCTTTGTCTTGCACCTGATTTTAAGGTAGGTCTTCATTTCTTTCTTGGCCATTTAATATAATGCTGGCTGTTGGTCTATCATAGATAGTCTTTATCATATTGAGGTAAAGACCATCTATTCCAATTTTCTGTAATATTATTAGCATGAATGAGTGTTGGAACTTATTAAAAGCTTTTTCTGCATCTATAGAGATGATCATGTGATTCTTACTTTTGGCTTTATTGATATGGTGGTATACATTTATTGACTTGCATATGTTGAACCATCCCTGCATGCCTGGGATGAATCACACTTTGTCGTGGTATATAATCTTCTTGATGCTTTGCGGCATCCTGTTTGCCAATATTTTATTGAGGATTTTTGCATCTATTTTCATTAGGGACATTGGCCTGTAGTTCTTATTTTAGTTAGGTCTTTCTCAGTCTTTGGTACTAGAGTAATATTTGCTTCCAGGAATGATTTAGGAAGAATTGCTTCCCTTTCAATTTTATTAAAGAGTTTGAGGAGTGCCGGCATTAAGTCTTCTTTTTATTTCGTGTAGAATTCCGCAGTTAATCCATCTGGGCCTGGGCTCTTCTTTGTAAGTAGGGACTTAATTACATTTTCAATTTCATTGATAGAAATTGGGTTATTCAGCAATTTTACATCTTCTTGACTCAGCTTGGTACTTCGTATGTTTCTAGGAATCTGTCCATTTCTTCTGTGTAATCGAACCTATGAGAGTAAAGGTTTTTGAAATAGGTATTGATGATCTTCTGTATTTCCTCAGAGTCTATAATGATTTTGCCTTTTTCATTCGTTATTGCATGAATTTGAGCTGTTTTTTTTTTCCTTTTTTAAATAAGGTTGGCTAAGAGCTTATTAACTTTATTTATTCTTTCAAAGAACCAACTCTTTGATTCATTGATTTTTTTTGATTGTTTTCTTAGTCTCTATTCTGATTTTTATAATTTCCTCCCTTCTTTTGGCTTTGGGCTTGATTTGCTCTTCTTTTTCTAGATGTTTGAGGTATAGCATCAGGTTGGTTATTTGTATTCATTGAGTTTTCCTGATGTGGGAACTCAGTGTAATAAATTTTCCTCTGAGGACATCTTTCATTGCATCCCACAGATTCTGGTAAGTTGTATTTGTATTTTTGTTTGCTTGTAGGTATTGTTTAATTTCCTCTGTGACCCACTGATTGCTCAAGAGTGTATTATTCAATTTCCATGTGTTTGTGGGTTTTTTGCAATTTTTTATCATTAAGTTTTAGTTTCATGAAACTATGATCTGATAACATGCATGGGATAATTTCAACCCTTTTGCATTGATTTACATATGTTCTGTGAGCCAGTATATGGTGTATTTTTTTGAGACTATTCCATGTGCTGCTGAGAAGAATGTGTATTCTGATGTTGTTGGATGGAACACTCTGTATATGTCTACCTAGTCCCTTTGTTCACAGGTGTAATTCACCTGTGTTCTGAGATTGTCCAAATAACACTAAGAAAATAATCTTTTATGTTTATAATTTACACTCTGTTCTGATATACATATAAATGAACCATGAATATGTGGACTCATGCCTCTCCTGATGAGAGTTCTCTTCGATAATAGTTTAATCTCAATATTTTAAATGTGTGCATATGGTATTATAACCTAGTTAACATTTTAGCATTCACTGAATATTTCTAAGATTATCCATTTCATCTGCTTCATATGTTTTGCATAAAATTGAGCTTAATATATCTAATGATGTCTTAGTTTCCTATATTACCATTATTTCTTTGCTGATTTGCTGTCTGGTTTATCTATCCCTTGGTGTCAATGGTGTGTTAAGGTCACCTATTATAACTTTGGTATCACTAATTTGAGTTTTCATTTCTATTAGTACTTGCTTTGTATAACTGGGTGCCCTGAGATTGGTGCATGTATATTTAAGGTAGTTATTTCTTCCTCTTTAAGTTTTCCCCTAACCAGTATGTAGTGACCTTCTTTATCTCTTAGGATAATTCTTGGTTAGAATTTCACATTATCTGCAAGCCAACTAGCTACCCCTGATTTTTGTTGTTGTTGTTGTTCTTGTTGCATGAAATATTGTTTTCCATCCTTTGACTTTCAGTCTGTGAGTATCCTTTTGGGTTAGATGGGTTTCTTGCAGAAAACATATGGTTGGATGTTGTTTCTTGATCCATTCTGCTAGTGTGTTTTGTTTAATTAGTCAATTGAGACCATTTACATTAATGGTTATAACTGTTATGTATTGGCTTATTGTTGACATGTTATCTTTCTGCTGTTGCATCTTTATCTTTCCATTATGTTTAGTTGTCTATCTTGCTTAATGGTTTTTCCTATGTGTATCTAGACTGTCTTTCAGTATTTGCAGGGTTGGCTTGGTGTTCATGAAGTTCTTCAGCTGTTATTGTCATGGAAGTATCTTATTTCTCCATCCATTTTGAAGGACAGTTTTGCAGAGTAAATCAGTCTAGATTGAATTCCCTTTAGGATCTCAAATACTTCTCTCCATGTTCTTTGTGACTTCAAGGTTTGTGTTGAGAAGTCTGCTGGGATTCTGATAGGCTTTCTTTTATGGATGATCTGTCTTTTCCCTCTGACAACTTTTTTGTATTCTATTCTTATGTTGGGTTTCTGGGATGGTGATTATTATATGTCTGGGTGTAGTTTTATTTTGGTAATGACTATTTGGAGTTCTATATGCTTCACTAATCCTAAAGATAGTTTCCATTCTCATGTTTGGGAAATTTTCAGCTATCACTTCTGTGAATAGCATCTTGATATCATTGTGTTGTTCGCTTCTTTTTCATTTATCCATATCAATTTTATGTTGCTTTTCTTTGCATCATCTTGCAGCTGTTGAAATGTTATTTCCTGATTCCTTGTTATTTTTAAAAGATATTTCCTTACCTGTTCACTAGCTGCAATATTGTCTCCGAGGTTTGAAATTCTATCTTCATTTTCATTGAGTCGGTTTTGCCAACTTTTGATGGAATTTTTGATTTCCTGTATATCTCTTTGAATCTGCTTCATGTATTTGGTTTCTTAAATTGTTCATCCAGAGATTCTATCTTTTTGTTTTGTTCCTGTAATTTTTTATTATTGTGTCTTCTTTAGATGTGTTCAGCATCTTTCATTACTTTTATTATTTCTTCTTTTACCTGAGAGATCATTTCTAGTTTGAATTCCTTTAAAGCTTCCTGGAGTTGCTTCTTTATTTCAGTTGCTATTATTAAAGGTATTTCAGGTGTATGGCATATATTTTCTTCTATGTACATAGCTCTTAGTCTTTCTTGGGATGGGCTGGAGGTTTGAGATTGCATTTTGGTCTTTCATTTTGTACTTTTCCTATATTTCTGTGTTTCAAGTGTTGTTCCAAGGCTTCCCCTGGATGTGTTGGAAATCATTTCCTATGCCCTAGGCTCCTGGGACTGAATGGAGGTTGCTAAGCATGGTTCATTCAGGCCCTCAGACCCTCTCGTGCCACCTTCAGTGTTCTAGGTAGTTGGGTGGGCACCTATCCACTGTGAATGATGGGCTAAATCACTCCCCAGCCAAGACCAATGCCCTGGAACACACTTCACCTGGAACTCACTTCACCTGCTTTCAACTCCCATAATTGAAGAAGGTTGCTGGGTGTAACCTACTAGGGTCACAAAACCTTCCAAGGCTTGTCTAGTGTGGCTGGGAGCTGGGCAGGTCCTTGAGCTTTGGGAGTGATGATCTTAAAGTCTCCCAGGGCTCAGGATGGCACTCAGACTCACCCCAGTCACCAGCTGAGTTTCCTGGCTTGGGAGAAATGGGCATGTCCTGGGGAGGCCTGAAACATGCTGTGCAGGTCCTTGAGCTCTTGGAGCTCTTGGATGATTTTAATAAAGTCTCCCGAGGCTTGGGATGGCACATGGACTCACTCCTGCTGCCATTTTAGCTTACTGGTTTGGGAGAAGCTCCTGGTTTGGGAGAAGGTCACTGGGTCACTGGCAGTGGAATTTAAATTTCTACATGTTACTTTATAATAGTCTCTGCTACTTCTGATATAGTTTTCAATATACAATATTTAAAGAACATCTGTGATATCTTTCCATTAGCACGATAAATATATATATTTATATATAGTATATATGTAGTATATATTCATTTATATATACACATATATTTGTATATTTATATATTATACATATTTTACATATGTAAATACATTATATTTATATATTTATATGTATTTTTGTGTTTTGGATATTTATATGATATGACTAATAAATTTATTAATTTATCATTAATGTTTTTGTTTTTACTATGTTGAGTATTGGTGTATGATAAAATATATTAAAAACTGTCAGTTGATGAAATACTCTCAGATCTCGGACTAAATTCTCTGTTAACTTCATAATATATTACCTCATCTAACTGTGAGATATAAACTTGTGAAATAATTAGATTAGTTTATACAAAGGTTACATTTTCTTTTTCTAAATTTCTTCCATATTTATTTATTTTATTTCACTTTCATTAAGTTCTGAGATTGTCCAAATAACACTAAGACAATAATCTTTTATGTTTATACTTTACACTCTGTTCTAATATACATATAAATGAACTATGAATATGTGGACTCATGCCTCACCTGATGAGAGTTCTCTTCGATAATACAGTTTAATGTGCATATGGTATTATATACCTAGTTAACATTTTAGCATTCACTGAATATTTCTATGATTATCCATTTCATCTGCTTCATATGTTTTGCATAAAATTGAGCTTAATATATCTAATGATGTCTTAGTTTCCTATATTACCATGGATATTTATTCTCATCTTCATTTTGTTTAAGTATTTATACATTTTAGACTTTTTTTGGATAAGCTGAATAAACAAAGCATATTCCATAGAACCTTAAGATGATTTTAAAAATAATGCTGATGTTGTGTATATGAGTACAATGATATATAAATTAATTTTAATAATCATCATAAAAATAAATAAGCACTAAGAATAAAAATGGAGATGATAATGCGGAAAATATCTTTTCCTGATGAAAACTAGTCAATTAGTTATGAGTTATGCAATTCTTCTTTGCCATGTTTTGTTTTGGGGTTTGTGTATGTCTGTACATGTGTATTTAGAATGTAACAATGGAAGCTTGAGTGGAGTAATATGTTAGGGACTATTTGAAAACACACGCAATCTGTAGATTTTCAATCAGAAAATATTTATTCAGTAAAGCTAACAATTCAGGTGCAGTCTAGAGAATGTGGTCAATTTGTTAAATATATCCTAATGCCAGTAAAGTTATCAAGGTCTACAATATGTCTCAAAAACACATAGAGGATAATTAGAAACTAAAACAAAAGCATTATTCTACTGCATGAATTCATAAAATGGTAACACAATATTTTTAAACCAAAGAAAAATCAAGACAGACATTTAAAATTCTTTAAACTAGGAAAAAAAATGGAAATGCTGTTTATTAAAGCAGACTCCCCAGTAAGAGATACAGCTTGAAATTTTAAGTTAATGAAAAAACATAGCAATTTAACAAAATTATTCAGTTCTACTGAAAAAAATACACACTAAAATTAATACAGTAAAAGATTCACTGGCAAATAAGGAGAATAAGGGAGAAATTAATGAGCTACAGAGGAGGAAAGTGAGTAGATTTTAAAGCTTGTATTTCAAAGTCACAAAAATGGTATTTTCACAGGATAGTGGATTTAGAAAACCAGAAGCTAAAGATCAACACACAAGTTTACCAGTGACAGTCAGAAGGCCTGGGGAAGCACAAATAAAGAAAGAAAGAAAGAAAGAAAGAAAGAAAGAAAGAAAGAAAGAAAGAAAGAAAGAAAGAAAGAAAGAAAAGAAAAGAATGTAAAACTTTGTGTCAACATGTGAAAGAAAATCTAGCTGACTCACCATAAGACACATGTAAGTCATAGCTACTGATAGACTTGTCACCTTGGGGGACAGCTCTTCGTGTTCACAGTGGTGAAAAATGAGCAGTCATTGTGTGGAGGAAAATCCAGCTGTCATCAGAACCGCACAAATACAAGCAGCGCAGCTACAAGGGCACTACTATAGCTAATTATAGTAGAAATGGTTTCAGAAAAGCCGGAGAAATACCCATATGTGCATTAAGAGAAGTCCAATTGGCAGTTATCAGATTATAATTTTCAAACTTTATGCACTTCCACTATTGTAGACACTCTGCTTTCATTTGTAACACTGTAAAGCACTTGGACATCTTAACCGCCATCTTTTCAGCAAGAAAAATGTGTAAACTGAAAACAAATAATTTTTCTTGTTCACATAACAAAGAAGATACCACAGGGAAAATTACTATGAGAAGCTTTTAAGAGAAGTTTTAAAAGAAAAAATAATGTGCCAAAATTCTGAATCTGAAGATATATAAAGAAAGATATATCCGAAGTGAATAATCAAATTAAAATAGAATTCTTGGAAACATTTCATAATACAAGTGTAGCAGTAATATGCTGTTTGATTGGTAGCAATAATCATTTGTTGCTTAAGCAGTAGCATTGGTTTGCTTTAGCAGTGGCCACAATATATTGTGCAGATTATGTGAGTATTACATGGAGAAAAAAGTGGAAGCCAAATCAACAGAGATGAAAGGAAGGAAGTAGAAATACAGTGTGTAGGCGTCTTACACTACACGGAAGCTGCCACACTTATTTCCAGGTGTAACTGGATTGGCTAAAAATCTAAAAATCTATGTCAACTGCAGTAAAGTTTCTAAAAAGTAAAAATTATAAATAATGTTATGTAAAAAAGAAAATAAAATCATAGGTAATTATTAAGTACAACTAGTGAAGTGAAACAGAAAAAAGATTAAGGGTAAATGTTACACATAGAAAATTAACTAAAGTTTATTAAAAATGTATTAAATTTTAATTATCTAAATTTATTTACTTTAAAAAGAATGGTTCTAAGAGTGGATCAATGATACTAATTTTGATTCATGTACAAAAATCTTACTTTAGCCAACCACTGTGATATACAACCATAAGCCCAGTACATGGGAAGTTGAGGCAGGCAGATAGCAAGTGTTTGCCCAGCCGAAGAAATTTGGCACTTTAATGAGAACCTGTCTCAAAATAAATAAATAAATAAATAAATAAAGTCAAACTTCCTTTTTGAAGCAATAGCTTCAAAAATAATGGGTAATGCAAGTAATACAAGCATTCCTAGAATACACTTTTTGTCTCTAATACCATTCCATGACTAGCAGATCTTAATGTTTAGGATGGGAGAAAAAAAAAAAAACACAGTGTAAGTATTAATCATCATTTATTATTATAAGATATACTAGAGATAGGAGGAAAGAGAAAAGATTATGGGATGACAAATGGGTAAAAAAAAAAAAAAAGCAAACTCAGTGATACTCCTCCCAGTGGTGAAATGCAGAACATTTTGGGTATAATACAAGAGGGAAACAGTGGTACAGGGGTAAAATGCTCTTTCTGTGAATGCTATTTACACAAGGGGAGGTTTCACAAAGGTCACAGGAAATGGGGTGCTGTGTTGCTTTGTAGAGGAGGCAAAAGGGTGTCAAATTGGACACCAGGTTAACCAATTAAATGCCTTAGTGAGATCTTGTCTAATTGTTTAGGTTTTTCTCTCTAAAAAACAAAAAGGAACACCAACAACAAAGAGAAACAGAGAAAGCCTTCCTTCTTGGTTTCTCTTTTACCTCATTGGGTGACAAGTGTGTTGCTTGGTGACACACTCCCGGTGGGCCTTCTGTCCTGAGGAAATCCCTTCAGCCAGATGCAGAGCTATGCTGGTTCCATTTAGTTGGTTCAACACAATTAGTTATCTACCACACTTCGCTTAACATACGAACAAGGTTTACAACATACAAAACTGTTTTCTGTTATTCATTACCTTACTTTCTAAGCATTTTTCTATTTTTAATGTTTTCAATTAAAACTACAGAAAATACTCAAACAATCAACAACTTGGATCTCATTAAAAAGATTTTGCACTTCAAAATCACCGACAGAGTAAAAAGAAAATCCATGAATTGGGGAAAAAAAATTAGCCATCTGCCCCTCAGACAAAAGACTTCTATCTATGACATACAAATCATTAAAAAAATCAGGCTCTCACTGATTTTCAAAGACCATATATATGTAATAAAAAAAATTGCTCTTACAATAAGGGAGACTGATCCATCCCTGTAGATTGAGTTGGCACTAGAGATTCCAGGACAGATATTGGGGTAGTTAGGTAGTTCTAGTCCAAAACCTAAAAGATTTGAGGCTCAAGAATAAGAAATATTTTTAGTCCACATCCAAAGACAGGCAAATTTTTTGATGCCATAGTTAAAATTAGATAGAGAAATTGTCTCTGGCCAGCCTCTCTGTTCCATTCATTGTTTCATCTGCTTAGTTAGGGTGCACTAAGGAAAGTGCTACACCCTGCCCATGTTTTTTCCATGTTAACCTAAGGGAGGAAAGAAAAAGAAAATAGAAAAAAGAAAGAAAGGAAGAAAGAAAGAAAGAAAGAAAGAAAGAAAGAAAGAAAGAAAGAAAGAAAGAAAGGAAAGAAAGAAAGGAAGGAAGGAAGGAGGAAAGAAAGAAAAGAAAGAAAGAAAGAAAGAAAGAAAGAAAGAAAGAAAGAGAAAGAAAGAAAGAAAGAAAGAAAGAAAGAAAGAAAGAAAAGGAAAGAGGAAGGAAGGAAGGAAGGAAGGAAGGAAGGAAGGAAGGAAGGAAGGCAGGCAGGAAGGAAGGAAGGAAGGAAGAAAAAAGAAAACCCTATAGACACCCAGAGAAGTGTTTATTTCAGTATAAGCCATGACACAATTGAGCTGATATTAAAATCAAGCATGCCAGGGTATGAGCTGCTTGAACATGGCTCCAAGGAAACATTACTTCTTTCTTTAACAATAAATAAACTTGCTGTTGGGTCTAATGGCCACATTGCCTTTAATTTCCAAAACAGTTCATGCTGAACCTGTCCTGGAAGTGATCGATAGACTGGACAGGCTGGCACTGTCTCTACTCACAGATACACAGAAACACAAGACACTGAATGTAGTGGTAATAAAGTTGAAACATTTTTGTTTCCACAACCCATCCTGGAATATTTAAGTAAAACAAATGTTTAGCTCTGCAATAGTCTGCTTTTAGAGTTTGACATGATGAAGATAAAATTAAAAACATTATGTATGTATATACGTGAAACATTGTAAAATTTTAAAGATTATTCATACAGATAAAATAACTTGCAATAGTTTCAAAAGTTCTAGTGACTCTATGTATAACTGTGACTATGCCACAAGGAAGCAATTTGCCAGAGTTTTACACAACTCAACTTTGAAACTCAATTTTGGGGAAATATTCCCCTTCTATACTGTAAAAATGCTTCATCTTTTTCACATGGTCTCAATAGAGAAAATATCCAGTTAATCCAGGGCAAATAGTGCTTCACGTTTAATTTGCATAATATAATAAACATATTACATCATGAAATTTCATGTTTGTTTCTCCAAGTTACATTAAAAGGGAAAAAGAAAAAAATGCTAGAATAAATTAATAAATTATGACTATATTATTAAGGTACACAAGTTTTGGTACTACTTCTGAACAACTATTTTGAAGCTAAATATCAAGTTCACACTGAAAGAAATGGTTTTGTTTGAACATTTTTGAATTCTTATCTTAAGGAAGATTGAATTATCACCTATAATTTCAACTTTACATTTGGAATATATAGTCCTCTTTTTGAAATTATAAAAAATATTTTATTTTCATAAAAATATGTGTTAAATATAGTGATGAAAAATATAGTAAATTATTAAAATTATAGTAAATATTTTATTACTTGAGGCCAATATTTAAAATAGTAATTCAAAATATAGACATTGTTAATGTCTTTATAGTGTTCTGTGTAGATTCCTCAGTTTTATTTTCTTCTCATCAGGTATCAAATAACCAATACTTTTTTCCATTTTATCATAATTTTGTATATGTTCAGGCAGTGACAAAACAACTGTATTTGTATATTTGGAAAATGAAATAGCAATAGTATCACCTATGAACACACTTGTCCCAACCAAACAGTATATCACAACTAATATTCTTACTCCTATATTATTTTAGGCACTGTCTGTTGATGGAAAGAGCTATTCTTCATTCATATTTATTGTTATGTAGTAATTTGCTTTATGAATTCATTTCAGTGCATGAATCCTCTATGTCATTGTGTATTTCATATGGTTCTTTCACTTTGCAAAGCTAACAATACCTCTAAAATGGTCTTGTATGCACATTAATATACATGAGCCATGAATTCTACAGGCCTTACAACTAAAGACTTCATTGAAGAAAATTAATTTACCAGAACTTAAATTTTAAAAGTTAAATTCGTAATGATCTCCTATGGCTGTAACACGTTATCAAGAAGAAATAAGCACTTGGTTATCCCCACATTTTTTCCAGCATCTAGAATTGTGTGGTAACATTTTATTTTAAGTTGGTTTGTTTTAATCAGTTTTTCCTATTTTCCAGTTTTTTTAAAAAAAATAACTGTCAATTGTCCCTCAAGCTTAACTCTACAAGGCATATGTGAAACATTTTATTACAACATTATGCCTCTTCTTTTCTGGAATACTTTGTCGAAAATTTTAAATTATATTGTTAATTGGATCTTATGATATTAGTATTATGCATGCTTCATAGTATTCATATGTCCACCATTTTCATTCAGAATAACTATCTGATTCTCCACAATTTAGGCAACATATTATATGTGTATCATAGAGTATGTAACACATTCAAATACTTTTGTTTTGTGTCTATATTCTGTTATAGGAACCTATTTTTCTACTCATAATCTCTCCATAAAAAGACCTCTTGGTATTTATTATTATTTTCATATATATTGTGTCTCTATGATTCCTACATTGACTTAATCTTCTTTATAAATTTGAACTTGATAATAGTTTTTTTAAATGTATGCTGTTTCATTTAAGATAACATTATCTTATAACACTAACACTTAACCTGTTTCTAATAATTTATTACAGTTTTTTTGATCATTAAGTCAATATGTCCTTATGCAACCATCTGAGAGATACATAAAAAGAGAGAGACAGACAAAACAGAGAAATATTGCTTAAAATTTTTAAGAGTCTGTGGAATATAACATTTCCATTTCTGGCATATAATGTTACAGGTTACCAGGTTCTTTTATATGGTGTGTCTTTATTCCACTAATTTCCCCTTCATTTGCCCTCACTCCTCACTCTTGGGATCTTTTAACCCTTCCTATTTGCAAGAGATTCATACTTTTGTCTCCTTCTATCCATCCTGTATTGACCTCTTTGTACTTTAACTTACTTAAATGAGAAGCACCATAGGTATTTAACCTGAGTATCTAGTTTATTTCATGCAACATTATATTTTCTAGATGCATTCATGTTCCTAAAAATGTCTCAAATTTTTCTCTCTTTGTAACTGAGTAATGAAATAATAGCAATAAGAATGAAAATGGGGAAAGGGAAATTAGAGAAGGGAGGATGGAGGACAGGTGGGAAGGGACTTGAATAAGGGAAGCAATTGTCATGTGTATGAGCACCCACATCCCAGGATGACTGCACAATGCACATACAACAAATTTGTGCTAATAAAAAAATCAACTTTTATTTTTTGAATTCTTTTCCTGAAATAATA
Source organism: Cavia porcellus (assembly GCF_034190915.1). Lineage (NCBI taxonomy): Eukaryota > Metazoa > Chordata > Mammalia > Rodentia > Caviidae > Cavia > Cavia porcellus. Next base: position 19,754,603 of record NW_026947494.1, on the reverse strand, counting down.
AAATGCTTCGCCCTAAAAAACGATCTTAGAATTTTTCTGCAATTACTTGTCTAGTAAATTTCCTTAAAGAAAATACTAGATAAGTCTCCTAATGAACATTTGTTTATGATATGTATGCAAGATTGATGTATTCATGTCAAATGGCAAAAATACTTTCACTAGAATAAAAAAAAACAAGCGATTTATTCATATACAAGTTTTAATAAGCACTGTGGTCCAGGATTATTTCTAGGTACTGGGACTACTTTTGAACAAATATTGAATGTGATTGGACTCTGCATGCATTTTGACACTTGATCAAAGTGTCTCTGACAAATATAATACCAGCAGTCAGAAAAATATGAGTCCAATTTATTTTACTAAGGAAACTAGATATCAGTAGTTGATGCAGGGGAAGAAAAAGATATTGCTTAATGCAGAGTTACTGAGGAACAGAAGAAAACTATATTGAGGCAAATATTAAGCATACATGGAGATCTCTAATTAGAAGTTCAATATAGGAAAGATACTGTGCAGAAATTATAAATGTGTGAGCTATGTACACAGAGGTAGAACTTAATACCAAATGGTTGTATGAGATAATAGAGGGAAATAATATAGGTAGAGAAACACAGAGTCCAAAAACTAAACAGAGTTAAACTCAAAAAAGAGTTTGCACACAAACAGCCAGTGTGTATGCTGCAGTTGAAGGCAAGTGAGTTTAGTTACTTCCAAGAGAAATGAGTGAACAAAGAATACAAAGACTACTGACAGTTAATAATATTTGATTGTATGTTGAAAATGTATTAAGGAAGTTGATCTTAGGTGAATTTACCACATGCATGTACACAAACACATGTGCACAAACACATAGACACTGTAGCTGTATGAGTAGATGGATTTATTTATGTGACTCATGGTAGAACACTTTTCAGTGTGAATAAGCATGTTAAAGCACCACATTGCACCCCAGAGTATATATAATACAAAGTGTGATTAACGTGAGACGTTCTGATGTGAGAAAGGCAAGGGACTTGAGTAAAGATGCAATATTCGCTTTGACGCGAACAGGGAGATCAGCCAAGGAACACCACACAGTATACACATCAGGAAGAAGTAGTTTTGGATATGAAACACCTAACATCGTCATTTTAAGCATGCTTTTCTAAACTCCCTGGATGCTGTGAACATGCTAAAATGCTTGGTAAGCCATTATAGTTTTGAGTATTTTATTTTTCACCAGTGTATAAGTAAAGGCTGGTCTGGAACAATTAATACACTAATTTCTCCATCCCAAATTTCATTATGTTCATTTGCTTTCTAGTTTATTCTAAATCCCCAGGCTACTAACTCCTTGAAAATTCCATCAAAATATATATGTTGGGTCTCTGTCAAGATCCTGAAAAAAAATTGTTCTTATAATAACCATGAAAACAATATAATCTACCTTAGTTACTCAGATAGTAAAGATTGGCTCAATACTGCAATATCCATATATTAAAATTTAGAAGTCAATCAAGAGGAATGTTCTGAACAAAAATATCATTTTTCCTTTACTTATCTTAATTCAAACTCAAAATCCCAACTTTTCTTGGTCCGGGAACTCAAGCATTACTAGATATTGTAAATGGTTCAACTTATAGCAACTCCTTGAGAAACTGCCAAATTGCTGGACATCTATATGCTTCATGTAAAGCTAATGAAAATCTCTGATTTAAATGTTCTCAGTATAGTTTGATTTTGGAGTGGAGTGGTAGAAATATTCTACACCTTGATACTTCTACTTACTGTTTTCAATCATCGTATCTACCAGCAAAGAAGCCAAAAATAAACTAATCCTTTTCTGTTTCTCTATCTCAATTATTTTCTAGACATCTACTTTGATACCATTGGTTGGTCAGTTTTCTCATTGCTGGTAGAAAATGTTTATTATTCACAATTTCACTGAGGCATTTTGGCTCACAATTTTGTAGTCTTCAGTACATGGTTGGTGGGTTCCAAACCTGTAGTTTATTTGTTTGTTTAATTCTAAGAGAATGATATAACTAAAATTTTAATATACTTTTCTGGGGTACTTTTAACATAAAATACCCCTGCAGGCCTTGAGAAGTTAATATGCTTACATAAGGCCACAAAAGCAGTTATGAGCAAACCGTATCACAACTTTCCAGAAGGCTATGTTTTAAAAAATCCGTATGTTAGTCTGTCCATTAATATTCTATTGTTAAATTACAAATTGCTACAAATTCAACAGTTTAAGAAGCCTAACATAAATTTATTATCGCATCAATTCTATGGTCTTCACCCTAAGATTTTACAGGTACATATTCAAGGTTTCAGAAGAGGCTGGGATGCCATGTGATGACCAGGTCCTCTTCAGGATCACTGATTTTCAGCAGGATGCAGTTCCTCATCACTCTAGGGACTTATGAATTCTTCCTTGAAGATGGGAAGGAGGGTTCCTAGGTGCTTCCAGACTCTCTGTTCCTGTGGGTTGAAAAGTAGGGCTGTGCTCTTCTGATGTGCTTATACCAATTCTCTTTGGAGACTTGGACTCCCTTGTGAAATCTCTTTGCCACATAAAATAACATAAAGCAGTTATAGCACGTCATGGTTTTCAGAGCCACCTGCACTCCCAACCAGGAGGTTATGCTAAGGCAAGGTCGTTGGTATCATCTCAGTGCTTTATATTCCAAGGAGATAATAGAGCCTCATTTTGTTTTTATATTTGAGATTTTTAAAATTTGCTAATTTTAATTTTTTAAATAAATATATATTTTTCTTAAATTTTACTAGTACATGTTTGCATTGAATGATGTTTACATACATCCCAGGGAAATTCTACATAAGACAGACTGATTCTTTTGTAGTCCTCTTCCCTTTCCCACACACCTCTCTCCATCTCCCTCTACACCTCATTTCTCCATTTTTATTCTTGTTGGTTGTATCAGTGTTAGCTCATGTTTATGACATATCACATTTACATTTTTTGAAGTCAGTAGGTTCCTGTACATGGAGTATCTTAATTCTTACTACTTCTTCTTCTCCTTCCTCTCCCCTCTCTCCCCCAGTTTCTTGGATCCCTTTTCATTTGCAATAAATTTATTCCCTTGTTTCCTTTTTTCTGTCCTTTCTTACACTGTTCATTGGAATTTCCTTATTCAAATGAGAGAGGTACTATACAGTATTTAAGCTTGTCTGTCTAATTTATTTCACTCAACATCGTATTTTCCAGGGGAATTTATTTCCTAAAAAATACCTGTTATGCATCTTTACAGCCACAGTATTCCATAGATGGTAAAGATGAGGAAGAATAAACCATTCATCTCCAGTAGCACCTACCTCCAACCTTTCAGAGATAGTGACCTCTCAAGTTGTATAAATAATGACAAAGAATTGGGCCATCAGTTAATGTAGAGTAATATCATGCATAATTATACTGATACAAACATAGTAATGTGTTATGCTATTTCATAAATGAAATCCCATTTACATTATGATTTCCTTTTATAAAATATTTGGGAATAGTGTTTATCTGGGTTAAAATAATCTAAGATATTAGCTCAGTATTTTTGGTACTTAGAAACTTTCTGCATTTCTGCTTTCTCAACTGATTAATCTGTAATATTCTGAGAAAAACAACAGATTTTCCAAGCATATTCATAAACTTATAAACTTGTGGTGTCTTCATTGTAGTTATGTGAGTTTATACTTATGTGAATACACACTCAAGGCTTCTAATCTTTTATTGATCATTTTATTGCCAGTTAAACACAGCTAACCAATGGTATTTATTTACTTTGTGTTTGGAAATATCTCTATTTGCTGTACTTTATTTTTAAGCTCACGATACTCACTGGATGTCTTGGTCCAACCAGTATTTCAGACACTTGAGAGGTTCAGGGAGAAAGAACATCTCAAGTTTGAGGCCAGCCTGAGTTACACAGTAAATTGAAGGACAAACTGAATTATGTATCAAGAGCCTGTCTCCAAAACAAAACAATGAATTTAAGGTTTTTAAAAAAACCTCATACTCTTCTTTTACCTTATTTACATGTTTGAGGTACATGAAGTTTGCATTCGTCCTGAGTAGGTACCAATACCTCATACAGCTTGTTGCTTTTTTTATTAATCCTCATCTCTTTCCTGCCCACCTGTTACCTCTGCCTTTCAACCCCCTTTCATGACATCCATTCTTGATGTATTATTTTATTATTCTTAGCACATGTTTATGACATATAATACTTCACTGACATTATTAGGTTTCTGTTAATGGCATATCTAATTTTTCTTAGTTTCCCTTCACTGCATCCTTTCCTTTTACTCTCAGTCTCTGGGACCCATTCCTGTTACAAAAGATCTATGCCTTTGCCTCCATCTATTCATGCTTCATTACACTTCTTATTTGTACTCTAAGTCAGATTACAGAGAAACATTTTAGGTTGCGTGTCTAATTTATTTCACTCAAAATTATATTGTCTAGAAGCATCCATTTTTTTTACAAATGTCTCAAACATATCTTTCCCCTAGAGTTGGTAGTACTCTGTCTTAGTTACTTTATACACGTCGCTGAATCAAAATACCTGATGTCCAAGCTGGGAAAGGAAAGGTTTATTTCTTACAGTTTTTGGAGGTTTCAGTCCACACTCAGTTGGCTCCCAGGCAAGCAGGCATGGCTGGGCTGCATTTCACGGCAGCTGCAAACACCAAGCGGGAATCAGCAAAGAGAGACACACCTTCTTTCTGCCATTACATCACATCCTGGCTCCTCCCCTATGTGGGTGGAACAATGACACCATCAATCCAAGCACTAGACAATAAACCAATCACAAATGCACAATGCAAACCCACGAGGCCTGGGGGACACAGACATAAACCAAGACATACTCCATTATGTGTAGACAGAAATTTTCTTTATTCATTCATCTGTGGATGGGTGTACGGGTTGCAACCATGAACTGTGCTGCTGAACAGTCCATTGTTGTGCATGTATCATTGTAATATCATATTTTTAATTCTTTGAGGAAGAAACTTAAAGGGGAATACTTGGATCATGTGTAATTTCTAATTTTAGTACCTTCAACGTTTGCTATACTAATTTTGTTAGTGGTTGTATTAGTATACATTCCCACCATCAGTGTAGTAGGGTTGGATGTCTTGTGTTGATACATAGGCAAGTTTCCAGCAGCAAAAATGTAGTCCCTTGCCATGCCTGTTGTTAGCTGAGGACAAAAAAGGCAGTATTTTACTTTCTTGATTTCAGTGCTCTAGTAATAATGCCATTGGATCACAACATTAAAATGCAAGAAGCTCTACTTGTGGAGGAGTCATCTGTATAGCATTTAAATGTCAACTCTGGAGTGTGTTTAAAGTGTATATTTATCTTTCAAACACAATCACTGTTTCAGTAAACAGCATATGCTCATATGTATTTCTTATAAGCACTAATGCTTGAATGATTTTCCTATGTTTATTTATTGAAAAATTGGTAAATATTTGCTACTTTATTTTTAATTTTTATTGTGTTTTCTAATACTAGTGATTGTTTCTGAGTCCATTGTCACAATTTAAATACTGTTAGGTTGCTAATTTTTACAAACTACAATTTATTTTAACATTTGTTAGTTTTATGGTTTAGTTGATATTTTCCTTCATGAAAACAGGGTGCAGGATTATTTAATATTACTTTTATATTTCTTCTGTGAATAGTTCAACAATGGCACTCAAAATATTGAACATTTATACCATGAAAACTTGTGATGACACTTATACCAAAAAAGATATTTACCTTTTTCCTTGGATGAACTATTTTACATTGAAGCAACTCTATATTTCTTTGCTTTGATGACAAAAAGATTTGATTTAGTTTCTTATCACTTCAGTGCTTTTAATAATATGCTATAACTATTTATGGCTTTCCGATGAATTGTACAGATGTTAACAATCAGTTTTAGAGTCATAAAGTTATTGAAGTTTAAATGAATTACCATTTCAGTGGTAGCATTATTTTTTATTATTTCATACAATTATATTGTTAACCCAAGGAGATTTTATTTTTCCAATCATGATAAAAACAGATTTGGTTTACAGATCTTAAATCTGTCATTAAAATCATTGTATCTTGGATTATTTAGGATGCTTAATGAGAAACTGTAGAAAACTGATGCTATATTTTATTAAGTATTAATATAACTCAATATTATTTTAACCCTTGGTATTTGGAAACAAGTTGACTGTTAGTAATAGGGGTTGAAAACTAAAAAATTAGATGACATTTTTCTGCTTTGTTTTAGTAGTCATTTTGATTCTTTTTGTTTCCTGAAATTTAATGCATTATTAGTTAGATGTTTTAATATATCACTAAGAAAACATTTCTATTCAGAGTTGTATGTTCTTTCATATGAAATTTGGGAACTAATTTTAACATATCTCAAAATTCATTTTATTTTGCTATTCTTACTGAATATATTTACTAACAAACCTTACAGTCCTCTACATTTTCCACATGCAGAATTTGGTTCTAAAATTATTCTCACATATTTCATTGATCACACCACTTCTGAAATAATTGCTGCTACAAATAAATGTTTAAACTTAGCATTTACACTACTCATCATTTTTTCCCTGCTTTTTAAAATCATTCCTTGTCTCTTACTAACAATATTAACTGTACTTTTGGAAATGCAATCTGCTATACTTATTCTTCATGATCTCAAGAATTGAGATAGAACAATGCAAACTTTCATGGTTTTTTTCCAGTGTTGTGGTGATAATATTATATACTATACTTTTTTTATTCTAGAAGAACATAAGAATTATTCATATTCATTTTGTGGGAGAGGTGCATTAGTCACTTATCTGTTACTGATACAACATATAAACATGGAGACAGCTCAGAGGTGGGCAGGTTTATTATGATCATGGTTTGAGACAATTCATTCCAAAGTCAGCTTGCTTCAAAGCAAGGCTAAAGAAAGCTGTTTGGACTGTGGCAGTTAGGAGACAAGAACCGATAGATCAGGGCAAATATATATACTTTCAGAACTTTCAAACCCATAGTGAATTCCCTTTTCTACCAGGACCCACTTTCCAACAATACAGTCAGCTACAAACTCATCAGTATGTAAACTCACTAATAATTACACCACTCCAATGGTCCAGACACTTTCCAAATGTTCTAGTTCTGAACATATAAAAGTTTTGGGGATAAATTTAGATTCAAGTCATTGCACTCCAACCTTGTCCCCCAACAGTCTCACATCCATCTAGTACGTAAATTACATTTACTGGACCTCATAGAATCAGCAAAAGTCGTAAGAGTTCTTTTGTTGCTGGAAAGCCCAACTCAGAGTTTCTCCTGAGACTCAAAGCAAACTCTCAGCTTTGAGCTCCAATAAAAATTTTATTAAATGTTAAATACTTCCAACATGTAATAGTGCAGAATTAGTATCATTATTTTAAAAAGGATAAAAGAAGGAACAGAAAATAATTGGATCAAAGAAAGCGTGAAATCCAGAGGGCAAGCAGTGATTTTTTATTCTTTGCTTCTCCAAATTTCTGGGCTATCAACTGCACTTTCATTTTCACTCTGAAAGCTTCATGCACTCCCTTCTCAGGGGAAAATTTTCTAACCTCACAGAACTCCTATTGAAATCTACCTGACTCCACAACTCTTACATTTTATATGCAAGCACAAAGTAGATGAGGTTGAGATCCACTACTAATGTGATCAATAGCTGACCCACACCAGACGATGCCTGAAATGCTTTCTAAATGGATGCATGGCTCAATTCACAGAAATACTTCCCTAGCAAACCTTGATACACAGAGAACCCCAGGATTCCATTCTCAAACAAACTATTTCAAAGAAATAAAGCTTTTTTCACCCTCAAATCTATGATTGATGGGTTCTGATCATTTCCCTTGATGTCCTCAAGGGATCTTCCCTGTTGTTCTGATGTAAAAGACTTGCGTTCTTTCCAACAGCACTAATGTCTCTTCTTGGATCAACAGTTGCACATGATTTCTTTCTGTCCAAACTACAGAATCTTCACATCATTCGGTTTTGCTTTATCCTCATCAACCTGACTGTATATCTGTGTAAAAGTATCCAGCTGTACCCATACCATGCACAAAATTTTGATAAGACATTTGTAATTGTTCTTTCCTATCAGTTAGTACACCAGATGTAAATCTAAGCTCCCACAAAGATATAGGAGATGGACAAAATGAAATACTTTTGCCATGTTGCATCACATATGAGCCAAAGTTCATTTCCTAGTAGGGTACTCACTTCCAATTGAAAACTCATGAGAGTGGCCTTCAGTGTTTGCTTTCTCATTAGACATTGGAGTTTTGAACTATGACCAATATTAGCCGTTAAACTCTCCTGACAGCCTTGTTAGTATTCTCTATCTTGCACATTCAGATTTTCCAAATGCCTCTCATAATCCACTTCCCAAATCTGAACCACCTAGGTCAGTATTAGTCATACCCATGATCCTGCTCCTTATTGGATTCAGTCACTTTTCCATCGGTCAAACAAAAGACATAGCACTCACTCAGGAGAGGTTTATTTTGGCTCAGGGTTTCAGAAGGTTTAGTATATAGTAGATTAGCTCTCAGGCACAAACAACATGGTGGGAGGCATGAAGCAGGAATGCTACTGATCGCTTACAGGTAAGAAGCAGATAGATAAAGGAAGAACTGGAGTTATGTCTCTAGTGACCACCTCTTCTCACAAAGCCCTAGCTCATGCCAGCATATTCAGCTGTGAACTTCTCAGCAGAACAATGCAGTGATGAATGGAGCACACCTTTGATCAACCCACCTTCCAAAAGTCTCAGCTGTGAACATATGAGATTTTAGGGAGCTATATTAGATCTAAATATTGACAGGGGTAAATTTACCTGTCTCTGTTTAATGTCAAATGGATCTATTTCCTTATTTCAGAGAGCATTAGCCCATGTGATCCAAATCTAGGCCTTAATCTTACATTCAAAAAAAGAAGAATTACACATCAGTTATTGACTATGAAAATCATTTCCTCCCAAATTCTTTCACTGTTTTATTGGCTAGTTCATTATAGGTGTTATTACTTAAATCCTTTCCTGGTCAGATAAGGCTTTTTCTCCTTGTATGTACAGGCCTAATTGATATTAAAACTTTCAATTTCTTTATATTTCAGCATTCTTGTCAATTACCTTATCAATTAACAGATAACTATTAACAAATATTTCACTAAATTTTACTTAAGTCTCTAACCAAATTCATATTATAATACTCGACAGAAAATAGCCTCAATATATGTTGTCTTACTCTTCCTATTGGTTGTTATCAGGAACAAAATGATCTCTGTCATGTATTTTCTGTTGGAGATCTTAGATGTGATTGCTTCCATTATATTTCAAATAGTTTGATTTTGTTTTACACTTTGATCACAGCCCAAATTAGATACTAATTGGCAATGTGTTTAAATTAGTGGAAGCTGGTGTGAATACATGATTGTCATACCAACATAAGCCAGACTTTTATTAGGAGCTTGATTTGCTGTTTCAATAAGTGCCTAACATAGGCAATGTTCCATAATAATTAATGATACTTTCTTAACATTTTCCTACTCTTTTGTTTACCAATGGTAATATAATGCAATTTCCAGTTTGGTTGCTTTTGTAACTTAATAAATTCCAAATTCTTATTTCTAAGACAATCAATCTTTTTAACAGTAGGTTAATATATAGGAGCACTACAAAACTATTACAAATATTTTCAGTATATCTAACTTGATAAGTCACCTTGTTTTAAAAGTTCTTGAGGATATATGTAGTCAAAATCTCAAATCCAGTAAGCTCACTGTTGTTCTAAATATGCATATGTAGGTGTTGGCCATTAAAATAGGATATAATGAAAAGAAATTTTAAAAAGAATTTTTAAAAGATTCTATGATTTTTGTACTTAAAATATTCATATCACTCAGTTCAGTGTCTTTAGCTGAATAAACAGTTATAACACAGTTCCTTAATACATAAACTAGATTAGTGTTAGGTTGAAGTTACTGTATTGCAAAAATAAAGGAGAAAGAGAAACTTTTCATTCGTAACATAAAAAATTCATCCAAGATGCTGAGAGTTGTTTCATCCTCTCTTCCATCAAAAATAAAACATTTTCAGATTTATATCCCATTCTATAGCAGCTAAAGAAGAGATGACTGTTTTTAAAACTATATTCTTATTAGTAGTAGAATTAATCTTAATCTCAGCTTTGCTTGGCACACTGCTGCTATTACAACACTCTGCAGGCTGAAACAAGAAGATCATTGGAAGTTCAAGACCAGCCTAGGCTACAAACTGAGCCCAAGGCCAGCCTGAACTGCATCAGCAAGACCTTGCTTCAAAAAACAAAAATAAATAAATAAATAAACAAACAAATAAAAAATAAAAAGCCCTTCAAATTTTGCCTGTTTAAATTCCATATGAAATAATAAATCATCTTTCAGTTTTTAAAATTTTGATAAAATCCACAAAACAAAAAAATCCCTTTCTAAGCATTTATAATAGTCTGTAAGAGTAATGCTAAATATATTCACTCCTATGGATTTGACTCAACAGAGTTTGCAAAAGTTTCAGTGTTCAGAGGAAGGGCTTTTGGAAAGAGATTAGATCAAAGCACAGTGCATAGATCACAGATCAATATTTTGATGAGTCTGTAATTATAATTGTTGATACATTGTGTCAATTTGAGAAGTTTAAAAGTTTAAATGATTAACTCAGTGGTCCTGGGTCCTACAGTGTAGAGCTCAAGCCTAAAGGAGGTTGTTTACCCTGTAGAATGTTGTAATGGTTGATTCATTGTATCAATTTGAGAAGTTCAGAAGTATTTAGCTAAGTAACACAAAAGGGGGACCAGGGTCCTCCCTTTGTAAACTTCCTGAGCCTGTCCAAGAGAAGGGCAGGAAGATGGTGTGATTGTGACCTCCCCAAGGAGAGGTAGCCTTCTTGCAATATAAGTGAGGAAAACAGGCTTGATCTTTGTGTTGTTCTTGCTTTTCTTGCTGTCATCCACTACATGAACAGTTGTCCCTCTACTATGCCTCTAATGACCTTGAAGCCAGCTGCTTATGAACTTAAACCTCCACAAACTGTGAGCTAAATGGATCTTTCTTTCCTTAATTTTGGGTGCTAAGTATTTTGTCTCAGCAATGAGAGAAAAGTAACCAAAGCTATAATTGAGTACAATATTCATAGTTGGGAGCTAGTAGAAAGAGCAATCAACAAGGGTTTCAATTGGAAGAATATATTGTTGTGAATGACTCCTCTCTCTCTAGCTCTATACTTCTGTCTCTCTATCTCTGTCTCTATGTCTATCATATCTCTATCTCTATCTCTATCTCTATCTCTATCTCTATCTCTATCTCTATCTCTATCTCTATCTTTTCCTTGCTCTCAGGGAATTAACAGCTTTCTTTCATTATACCTTTTCTGTCATGCTATTTCTGTCAACTACTTTGACACCGTGAATCAAAACAGAGCTCTCTCCTTTAGGGTGTGTGTCTGGTATTTTGTCTCAGTGATAGGAAAGTAACTAATACATTCACATTGTGGTAAAACTTATCAGTACAATATTTGTAGCTTGCAAACAAATAAAATATTACACATTCCTTGCAGAAATGTCCTTTAATTCCAGCCTCCAGTACAGAAAACCACAATCCTATATTCTTTGTCTGTTTGTCTATTACAGAAGTAATGCAACATTATTTATAGTATTCAAGATTAGATTCCACCCAAGGTGCCATTCCTGATGAATGGATGAAAAATGTGGTATTTCTATATGTGTATGTGTGTGCATGTGTACATGTGTACATAGGAACTAAATGCAATTCAGTATTGCTTGCCTTTCAAAACCAGAAGCCCTCTCATATATTACACATAGATAAAATATCAGGATGTTAAGCTGAAAATAAACAAGTGTGTCTTAAAAGGACAAATATTTATCATTCCACCTGCATGAGATATTCATTTAATTTTTCTTACTTTCTAGATAAAAGCACTGAAATAATACATACATTATACTTCTCCAGAGAAATGGAACCAATAGTACATGTATATAAATGCAAAAAAATGAGATTTATAAGGGATTTACTGACTCATTATCACAGGTAAGAAGTCCCTTGACAAGTTGCCTGTAGTCTAGAGAAGCCTAGAATATTAGTAGCATAGTTCAGTCCAGTCTGAAGGATTTAGATCCAGGGAAACAAATGGAAAATGTCTCAACCCAATGTGTACAACCTGGAAGCCAGAAGAGTTCATGTGCTTTAGTGCAAACTCTGCAATCCATAGGACAGGTAGCTTGGAGTTTAGAGCTCCATGGCAGGGAATGAATATCTTGGGTTCTACAGGAGAGGATAAAAATCACCTCTGTTACTTGTTCACTTCCAGCCTCCTGCTGATTGGTAGGTCCTGAACACAGTGAAGAGCAGTCTTTTAAACTCATGTTAAATGATGTAAGGTTATGTTATCAGGTTTCTGACTATTCCTTAACCCAGTTAAGCTACATCCAAAATTAACCATTGAAATACACTTATTCTTTAAGACTTTGGTATACTTCACACATTTAGAATTTATCAACAGGAATTTCCATAGACATAGGCTATGATGTAATTTTGGGGAATATGGAGTACTATGAGAAACATTTATGTGATTCAAATAAAGAATAGTAATTCACTTTCTAATAAAATATGAATAATTAAGATTTATTGCCCACTTATTTTTAGTTAACCTGTGTAAACATTTTACCTATATAGAATAAGTAAAATATATTGAGGTGAAGCATTCAATATCCATTTTACATAAATAATGGCAGTTTTTAAGATTAAGAATTGACATTTAGAGAGAAGCCCAAATATAATTTTTTAAAGTGGGAGTATACGTTTAGACTTAGAATTCTGAAAAAATTGTTTAGACTTATGAAAAATTTATTGGTATATTTTCCTTGATGTATTATTATCAAGATGATAATGAATGAATACACAAATTCAAACAAATGATGCCTATGAAACTGGTACCTTGAACTTGACCTTTTGTATCAATTATTATGAAGAAATTTCAAATAGACAATATTTTCTTTCATTCTTAAAATTATCAATTCAAAACCTCCACACATATTTATCTTTTGAAATACACACTCAGCATCATATATAATAGCATGCTTTCATACACTAAAACTCAAAGATGTACATTTAAGGAAAACAAGGCATCATTTAAATTTTTGCTTTCGTATTCTTTCTGATTACTTGATCCCCCCTGACTATTATACCTCACCTTTGAGCTCTTATTTCTACAAACTGGTTGAGGACATTAACACTCTACAGAAGAATTGCACTCCTTTATATTCAAGGACTGTCCAGATAAAACCACTAGCAAAAGAGTGACTTTAGGGTTAAATAAAAAGCTAAGCCAGGGTTTTCTAGTTTCTTGTGGTTTAAAGATTTTTTTTTTTGAAAGGTAAGAGAGAGACAGAGACAGAGACAGAGACAGAGACAGAGACAGAGTGAACACATAGCAAAATCAGGAAAGTACACATCCTTTATCAATAAGTTGACCTTTTACTATTAGAAGCTCCTTAAAGTGAGAAGTCAAAGTCTTATTTTCATAACATGGAGCCCACATGGCAGTATCTTGTCAAACTGCTTGACTGAATTTACTCCTGCCTATAAGAGTGAAGAAAAAATTCTGCCTTTTAAGTATTTATTTGCTGCCCAGAAAAATTTAAGCCTTACAGGTGACCCTCATGCTCTCTTTTCTGCTGTGAAACAAGACAAAACAAAAACTAGAACAAAAACAAGCAAAATAGTTCTAAGATCATTCCAATTCATCTGTGTCAATTTAATTCTCATTAAGTAGTGTACATAAATTATACATGTAAAACAGCTAAAAACCCATCATAAACATTAAGCATTTTATTTGCAACAATATTATTAATGCTAATGTGTTAAATATATCCCTAAAATAACTGATAGGGGCATCATTCACAACTTGGCTCTATAACCACTCCCTCCTGATTCTGCTAATTTATCAAGGGTGAACTCTTCCTATTATTTCTTATATGTTCTATCATATATTCCAGACTTCTGGTTAATTGTTCTTATTCTTGTTAATTAAGGTGTAACTCTAAAGACATTAATTTAATTTTACATAGGTCACTGAATAAAGGTATTTGTAATTACTATTCATTTTGAAATTAAGCTGAAAATTACACTTCTTGTGACAAGAATATAGAATGTTTCATTCTAGTGAAATAGTTACATTTTTGTGCTTTGACGAGAACATAAAAACATAATATCTTAGTAGTCTTAGAAAAACATGGCCTGTTAAGAATATATTATCTTTGCCAAGTGCATTGGCACATGTCTGTAATCCCAGCATTTGGGAGGCTGAGGCAAGGGGATCATTGCAAGTTTGAGACCAGCTTGGGCTACAAAGTGAGTCCAAGGCCAGCCTGAACTGCATAGTGGGACTCTGTCTCAAAAAGACAAAAAATGACCAGTATATAGCTCAGTGGCACAGCACCTGCCTGACAAGTCAAAGTCCTAAGTGTGATTACCAGTATCACCAAAAAAACAAAAAATTCTCACTTAAAAATTTTTAAATCACTCATTAAATTAAAATATGTATTTTCTAAGTTACTGGAGTTAAAATAATCTGTAAAATTTGTGAATAAGCAGAATTCTTGGAACAATTAGACCATCATTTCAAATATTAATAATTTTTGCATTAATTTTGGCACAGGATTAAGAAGGCTTGTTATAATGAATTTTGGTTCAGCACATATTTGATATGGTTTTCCCTATGGAGGTGCTAATGGAAGAGAATTTTTCCTGGTTCAAAAGGAACATAAGTTTAGTGAGTTGTGCACAATTTCTTTTCCTTTCTCAGCTTCTGAAAATGTTGCGTTCAATTTAAAAAGTTTAAATTAATTTTACAATTATTTGTAATTTATTACCATCAAAATTTATTACCATCAATGAGAACTGTTCATGTGACTGATTTATTTGTTAAGAATAGTAGTTATTGATCAATATCCTTTGTATCTTTTTTCTATATCCTTACAAATCTGGAGTTTCAGATGGCTATAAAATCACCCAGAATAAATATTACAATCTTAAATTTATGTAGTTGAATATCCTATTTTCATTTAAAAGACATAAGTTAAATGTGTCTCATGACAATTTCCTGGAATTTTCTTAAGGTACAATATGCAAAATTGTTTTTCCTTTTTCTTCATTCATGTAGAAACACAGAACATGTCCTGATAGGTGGAGCCACAATTGTTTAAATTACATAACAAAGACAATCTAGAAAATGCCAGAACTAGGAGAGACTGTGAAGCAGAGCTGCAGTAACAGCCCTGGAGATACTTTCTGTATTCTTCTCAATCAAAGCTTTTGATTTTAAATACTCATATATGTGTCACAAGCAAAATTAATGTCAAGAGCTTGAGATGCTTCAAGGCCATTGGTCTCAGTGAACAATTTAAAGGAACCTGAACAAAAGTGGGTTTCGATATGTGCGAATCACTAGAAAACATCATATTATTTTTAATGAAAAACAACCTCACCAGATTCCTTTTCAAGCTCTGAAAATGCATTCAAGGAATATGGGGGAAAGCTGAGAGGAACTAACTTGTCTTGTATTTACTGATAAGGAAATCTAAGTGGACCACCAGGGAGAAAATAATCAGAATACCGTTTTAAGATACCATTTACCCTATTCGAACATAGAAGAAACACTTAACTTTTGCAGTGGGACATATGTGTAATAATTAAGCTTATGCAGATATTTCTAAAACTATTTCAAACATTTTTGCTTTAAAAGTTCATTGATAGGTATGCACACTAACATACCTAGGTAATGGAAACATATGTAACATAAGAACCATTCCATAGTGGGTATTTTTTGGTCCATGTTTTCTTCACCCATATTAAGATGATCTTTAGCTACATTTTCATGAAGAATGCCAGTTTGCTTCCTCAGTGAACTGGTCATATCACACGTGGAGCTTAGGATGCCCACAGTCCTTCTCCCACAATATCTTCCTTTCTCCATATGCCAAGGCACCGAGAAGCAGCACAGGATTGGTTCCAGCTGGACAAACGTTGAACAATTGAACAGTGGGGACCAGAAAAACCACAAAGGGGGAAGAATAAATTGGTCCGTGTCCTAGGGATGATGGTAATTAGTGTAGAAGATAAGATCAACTCCCACTTTAATTAGAAGGGATGATAGATTACTTATTTGAAATAAGTGCCTGAGATAAAACCTTTTCTAAAGAAACAGACATTGAGAAGAGAAGAAAAAAATCAGTATTTCTGACAGTTGTTTTAGTTCATTAAGGACATTCTATTCTCAGAACATATTCTATAGATTTATTTCAATTAAGCTTTTCCTAAAATATTCACCTTTTTTTCTTACAACTAGTAGAATTTCACAAAAATAAAACAACAGAAGAACTGCCTCAAAGAGGAGGTCATCATAGATGGGTTATAAAAAATATGTCACCAGATGTGGCTTTAAGGCAGGGTGTGACTCAGTGAATAAATCCTTAGCTTCATCCTTGTATAGACACTGCAGTTTACAATAATAAAAACATTAAATTATGAGAGGCATTTTCTAACACCTACAAAGTATCAAAAGGATAGGGCTTTTCCACTACTCATAAAAAATAAATGTATTGGAATAAAGATGTCATGTTTAATGAATTTTTCTTAAAGATAAAAGCAATTATGGTTAATTTAGGAAGTGTCCCTTTGTTGTTTGTTTTGTTTTGTTTTGCTTTTTTGTTTCATGCTTGGGACTAAGCCTTAGCACCTTTGCACTGAGCTACATACCCAGATTTACTTTTTCCTTTTTTTTCTGGGAGACAAATCTTACTAAATTTTGCTAAAGTGCCCAGGATGGGAATATAACCTTGATCCTCCTATCTCAGTCACCACAGTGCTGGGATTACAGATACCTTCCCCCATACTCAGCTGAGGAAATATGTTTAAGATGTTTGCAATGGGACCATAATTCCCATGTCTCACAGGCCTGGGACTTGAACCCCAAATGGAGCCCACACTACTGTCTCGTGTATGAGTGCATTACTTCTACCCGTGGTTCAAGCCACCAGGAGGGACAACCATGCATGCACCACCAGTGGCTCATTCAGCAGGAACATGCTACATATCTTGCCTCCTTTAAAGTTAGATGAAAATTGAGAGTCAGTATGTAAATATGGCAGTGTTCTCTTCTGTGACCTCATCGAATTACAGGAGTACCTCAGCCAGTGCCCAGGGGCTTACTGTTATCCCCATTCTTGTGATTTGCTACATTTGTTCTAAAGAGACTCCATGAATAGAGAGTTAACCCTCAGAAAATTATTTCTGAAAGAGACACTGGACTTAACCCAAATCTTAGTGATAACATTGATCAAACATATCTTGACACATTGAAATTTGATTTTTTATAGCTGTGGTTATTTTCGGAGTCTTCCATTAAGATACTTCAACAACCTCAAGATGAACTTTACAAATAATCCCAACAGACAGAACTGATCTCTCATCCTCTATAAAGGAACACATGTATTGAGTAGGTTTTGTTTGTTCAAAAATATGTAGCACATAACAACCTGTGCACTAATTTCTACTAGTACTCTTTCTTCTGCTTTCTGGTGTCAAATGTTTTCAATTCCTTCAGCTGACCCTAGATATTATCAGTATATGAATAGAAAAGGTGAATTGGTTAAGACAGACCAAGGACATTTTGCTCTTAGGTATTTATGTCAAGAAAATAATCTTGAGTATATTTGTCCAACTACCTTGTTAGGAAAACTAATATTCCGTAAAATTTGATGGCTGGCTCACATATCTGCTTCTGCAACATTTAGTGAATTACTCCATTGCCAGTAAGTGTTTCTGATTATTTTTGGAACAGTACAAAAAACTTGAAATTTCATGCTTGATTCAATAACCTTTGTCACCAAGATTAGAGGAAAGGTAGAAATCCTGTTAGAAATAATGTTGAGAAATCTAGTGACCACATCAATGCCATCCTTCATCTTGTAGGCTCGCTCTATCAGGCCCTCTCACATCTCGGTCTGTCTCCCTGGAAAGTCCACGTTCTGTTCTAGCCAGGGGTTGCCTCCGTCTCTCTGCCAAGCTCTCTCTGCCCAGCTGGGTTCAGCTTAGGGATCCTTTTCTTTTCCAGGCTCAGCAGCATGGGTGCATATACCACACCTCATGCTGCGGATCGGACCTCCCTAATCAACTGTAACCAATTTTTAAAAACAATTTAGCCTCATCTGATTATAGGAATACTCAAATTTAGCTGCACCAGAAGAGTTATGTAATGATCTTGATGATCACAATTCATAATGATTCTCTGAGGTTATTGACACAAATATGTCATTCTTTCCTGTTTTCAGGTTCTAGATAGTAAGATGACAGCATACATAGGAGAATGCCTTTTCTGAGAATGAGTATTTGCTCCTTTTCTCTCTACAGTTGTTCTGCTAATGTCATCTGTCTCATGGACTTCCTGCTTACTTTCCAGTTCCCATGTGTTAGTAATTGACTTCCACCAAAGAGTTTAAAATTGAATTTTAGAACAATTCCATAAGAAAAAATGAATTTGTACTTTGACTTATATTGGAGGTTTCCCCTTTTCCTTGAATCATATTGAAATTTGTGAAGTGAAGAAAATGGTTTGGTAGAAATCCCAGGTTTCTTGGATTTATTAATGTGAAATATAACTAGAGATCTTGTACAACTTTCAATATATTGCATAGTGTTAGGAAGCTTTATAGAAAAGCTGTGAAGACAAGTAAAATTTTTAAACATGCCCATGGTTTGGTCACCAGGAAGATACTGATAGAGGCAGTGACTAGTTTTGATTTAGGTAATGTTTCCTATTTTACGGATAATTTCCAGATACTTTGAATGTCTAGGACAAGTCAATTCCTCATAGAATATATTTGCAAGATTAAGGAAAAGCTTTACTCATTTTTTTCCTTCTTGTGTGTAAGGGTATAAACGGTAGTAGGAATGGTAATGGTTTGAGAAGAATTATTTGGTTAGTTTGAGCCACTTATTTGGTTAATGACTGTAAAAATCTTCAATACCTATTTATCTTACTTTGGACAAAATTTTTCTTGTTTTACTCCTTACTGTAACTATCATGTGATGATGAAATCTAAGTATTGACAAATATGCAGAGAAAGAAGGAAAATTATGTTATTAATGCATATCTACAATTAACTTGTGGTTTTGAAGGTTAATTAATATACTGGGAATTAAAAGCCTACAGGAAGCAAGATTTTTGTCAAGAAGCATATGGCAAAGAGCATGTGGCATCACTAGACATCAAAAGTATCTGTCCTGAGAATTAGTATAAGCAGCAGAGCAGAGATAAGAAAGAGTCAGTGTTTTCCCAAATGTGCACTGAGTGAACTGCATGCATACTGGGGATGATTTCTCAACTGTGTTCTCAGCACCGTTTTGGGTGAAACATTTTAGAATGAAGTGTTACATATATTTGCAAGAATTTTAACTGCATTTCTTATTTTTATTCAAAAATACTAATATCCATCATCCTTGCTCTGTGGTAATACTAGAAAATTTAAACATGGTTATAACTTTTTTGTTGAGAAATCTCAATTGATTAATAATGACATATGTATATATATATATATATAGTTTTATAGACTAGTATGATAATATAACAGTAATATAACTTATACAAAGAAACAAATTATTTTTATAATCAGTCCACAGCACATACTTGGAGTACAAGATGCTTATATTCCTTGTAGTGAGAGGGAATATCTATATCTATATTCATATAAATAATTAGTTCTAGTTCTTTTTAAAATTTTCTTTTAAAGAGAGTAAAAATTAAACATAAAAAACCAGAACAAATCTGATTAGAAGAAAACAATGTAACTGACACAGATTTCAAAGCAAGACAATAGATCATCGCTCGCTATCATATTGTCTCTTGTTTACCTCTAAATAGTTGTCCATATCATCACCCATAATGAACTTATACAAAACAAATAGTATTAAACTGAGTAGAACAGAATGATGAAAGCATTATATGCCTTCGAAACCAGACAATAGGCAAGTCAACAATGGCTGCCATAATGTTTCTCGTTTTCTTCAAAATGGCTGTCCATACCTTCATATATGTTGAAATTAAACAATACAAAACAGACTAAAACCGCTCTGAACAAAGGATAGTAGTATTGCTGAATTTCACAGCTTGATGCTACAGAATCAACACTGGATACCGTAGTACCTCTTTTTCTTCAAAGTAGCTGTTCATTTCATCATGCATCACACAATTGATTTTCATAAACTATTAGGAAAAGTTCCACACATGAATTAGTCTCTACATGAATAGCTAATCTTTCTGTATTAGGGGGAAAAGCAAAACAGAAAAAATTCTAAGAAAAACGTGAAACAAAAAAGAAATATAATTAACAATAGCAAAGAGCTCAAAACACTGACAATACAGGCCTTCCAAACAAGATGGTAGGAGCATTTTAAGTACAGTTGTTACTTTACATAATAATCCTAAAGAGTTCCTCAGATCACCATACAATAATATGCAGAATTGTTCCAATCCTGTGAATATTTTGTTCCATGAACTTATAGAATTTATAGCACAATCATCTTAGCTATCCTTAGTGTGTTTATATAGTTTTAGATATTTTTTCTTTTTCCTTTCTTTTTCTTCCTCATTTTCCCTGAGATATTATTTTCCCCCTATAAGAAGATTCTTATGCTTACACTGTATTTATTGTATCTTATGTACTCTTACTATTTCTTATACTAGAGAGACTATATGGTATTTACACATGTGAGTTTGATTTATTACACTTATGAGGATGGTCTAAAGTTGGAATCATTTATTTATAAATATCTCAGTGGGGCTGGGGGTTTAGCTCAACGGCATAAGTGCCTGCCTTGAAAGCAGGCAGTCGTGAGTTCAATCCCCCGTACCGATAAAAAGGAAAAAGACAAAACAAAACAAAACTATATATATATATATATATATATATATATATATATATATATCAGTGTGATCGTTCTTTACGGCTGAGTAGTACTCCATGTTTAAAACTACCACATCTTTTTTATCCATTCCTCAGTCGATGGACACTTAGGTTGTTTCCAAGATCTGGCTATTACATGTTGTTCTGCTATAAACATGGATGCACATATATCACTGTGGAATGTTTTCAGTTCTTCTGGGAATATGCTCAGAAGTGGAATAGCTGAGTCAAATGGGATCTCCAATCCCAGCCTTTTGAGGAACTTCCAGACTGACCCCCACCATGGTTGCACCAGTCTACACTCCCACCAACAGTGCAGCAGAGTACCTTTTTCCTCGCAGCCTCTCCAGCATTTGTTGTTGTTGGTTTTCTTGATCCTGGCCATTCCTTCTGGAGTGAGATGGAATCTCAGTGTGGCTTTAATTGGCATTTCTCCAATGACCAATAATGCTGAACATTTTTTCATGTATTTATTTGCCATTTGTATTTCTTCATCTGAGAACTTCATCTGTATTCATCTCAAATGCCCATTTTCTGAATGGGTCTTTGAATTTTGAGGATCTGATTTTTTTAATTCTTTATATGTTTTAGAGAGAAGTTCTTTGTCTGAGAGACAGTTACTTAAGATTTTTTCCCAGTTTGTGGGTTTTCTCATCTCACATGTCCATTTTTGGAATGCACCTTTGAATTTTGGGGATCTTATTTTTTTAATTCTTTATATTTTCTAGATAGAATTTCTTTGTCTGAGGGACCATTCATTAAGATTTTTTCCCAATTTGTGAATTTTCTTTTGACTAAGCTGGAAATTTCTTTTAAAATGCAAAAACTCTTTAATAGTACATGATCCCAGTTATTGATTCTGTGAAGTATTTCAAGTGCAGATTGATTCTTGTTCATGAATTCTCCTCCTACCCCTGTGTCTTCAAGATTTCTCCTTACTTTGTCTTCCAACAGACTTAGTGTTTCTGTTTTAATATTTAGATTTTTGATCCATTTAGAATTTAGTTTAGTCCATGGTGATAGGCATGGGTACGTTTCAGTTTTTGCAATATGGAGAGTCAATTTTTCCAGCACAATTTATTAATCTTTCTTTCTGTGGATGTGTTTGGCCCCTTTATCAAAGATAAGATGAACAAGTATGCTTGTAGTTGTAAGTTGTATCTATTCCACTGATCTTCAGGTCAGTTTTTATTCCATTACAATAGCTTTGTAGTAAAACTTCAAGTCAGGGATTGTGATGCCTCCTGCCTTACCTTTGTTGCTTAGAAATGCCTTTGTTATTCTAGGACTCCTCTGGTTCCAGATTTATGAGTGATTTCTACAGATCTGCGAGGTATCCTAGTGATATTTTGATTGGGATTGCATGAATCTCTATAACAATTTTGGCAGAATGGCCATTTTCACATGTTTGTTCTTCCTATCCATGAACAAGTGATATCTTTCCATTTTCTGAGGTTATCTTCGATTTCCTTTTTCAGGGTATTATATTTTTCCCTGAATAAATCTTTTACTTCTTTTGTTAGACTGTTTCCTGAATATTTCATTTTTTTGGGTGCTATTATAAAGAATGTGGCTTATTTCTCTCCCAATGATTTTGTAGTTAGTGTATAGGAATACTATTGATTTTGAGTGTTAACATTCTATTCAGCTACATTACTGAATTTATTTATTATATCTACGAGTCTTCCAATGTGACCGGAGCCGCGGGAGACAGGAGGCCAGACTCGAGCAGGATCAGTTCTCAAAGTTTATTGCGTACAGCGAACCGGACCTAACAAGGTCCGCCACCCTCAACATTGGTTCCTCTTCTGCCCGTTGGGGGCAGGAACAGCCTCTTATAAGGGGAAGCAGTATCCAATCACAGAGAAGCGCGTCTAACAAGCTGATAGGCTAGCGTCACGGGTAACTGGGCAGACATGACAATTTGGCGGGCTTGTTCAGGCCGGGAAGAACCCGGAAGCAGGAAATGGGCGCCATCATAGGCGGCTTCCCACATCTCCCCCTTTTTTATTTATTAAAATAGGATGGTCTGTGGGTCCCTCCAAGGTGTCTATGACCTTGTTGCTGTTAGACACCTAGGAGTGGGCCTACCTTGTAGGCCGAGGCATGAGAGAATGTAGAGGTCTATACCCTGCTGTGCATCACCCTGTTTTGTGCATATCCTTGTGCCAGGACCATGCTCAAGGTGAGTGGTTCATTTTTTCACAGGGCCAGGCTTTTGTGAACCGAACCTGGATGCATATAGACATTCATTCCTGCCTTCCCCCCAACCTTTGGGGCGGATGGCACTGCAGTACCCTTGGTCTCGCATCTCAATGCCAATAATTTGACTCCGGGAGGGACCCCTGGCCTTATAGGCCATGTATATCTGAGTGGAGCCTGTCTTAGGTTGACCGGGAGGGCTTTTCCCATCTTACCAGTCATTGGCTTGCCCACTCAGCTCTTATAGCTGATGTTCTGCAATGTGAAGGAGATATGCGGCGGCCTGCTGGCCTGATGGGCCACCTGCTGCCATTTGCATGGCTGCCATAGCTGTGATCTTAACCTGCTGCTGAGTTTGTATGAGGCGATCTAACAAGCATTTAATAACCACAAGCCCCACTAGGATGGCCACGGCAATCAGGATCCAAGTAGTCAGGTTGGGCCAGGAGAACCAGGAGGTGACGCGTTCCCACAAACTGGCTATAACACTGCCTAAAGTTGATAAATCAAACCTGACTGGACCTAGTTGGATACCATCCATATTGTCAAGTTCCTGACCGACTATGAGGGACAAATTGTGAAACTTAGGTAGGTAGGTGTCTTGCAGCCAAGCTGTCATATTTTTAACAGTGTTGGTCAAATTTGTGCGAACAGGGGTGATTAATAGGAACCCACAGAATAGAAAAGGCTCCAAACCAGACATTTTAGTTTGTAGATGGTCTCGGGCGCTGAGCGTCGGTCCCAGAAGGGTCAAGTTGACTTGTGTCCGCGGGCTTATCCTCCTGTGCTTTATCAGGAACTGGTAGGGAGTTTACTGCTCGCGTCAATCTTTCCGGAACCCACAGCGGTTCGCAGCCTGGTTCCTGTGGGAAGACACAAACCGCATCTCGGGTCCAGCTAACCACTGGATCCGGGCCCATCCATTGTCCTGTAAGGACATCTTTCCATCTCACCAGCCCTTTGTCGGTTGGGGATGGATTGCTATGTTCCATGGCAGGGGAATGATTATTATGATTAAAAAATTTATGGTAAAGAGTGCCAATGATATTCTTCCTTTGGGCGTTAGGCCATGGCCTATTCCCTCCTTTTGTTTTTGTAAGACACCCTTGAGTGTCCGATGGGATCGCTCAATGATGCCTTGTCCTTGGGGGTTGTAAGGAATGCCATGTTTAAGAGTGACCTCCATTTGTTGACAAAATGTCATAAAAATTTTGCTGGTATAGGCAGGACCATTGTCTGTTTTTAGTATATTGGGCTTTCCCCAAGCAGCCCAGGCTGCCAGGCAATGATTAATAGCGTGGGTGGCCCTTTCTCCGGGTTCTGCCGAGGCAAACATAACCTGGGAGGCGGTATCTACCGAAACATGAACATATTTAAGTTTTCCGAATTCTGGGATGTGTGTAACATCCATTTGCCAAATATGATTTGGGCGAAGTCCTCTTGGGTTAATGCCAATAGATTGTCGGGGTGAAGAGATCACACAAGCTGGGCAATACCGTACAATCTCTCGTGCTTGTGCTCTCGTGATGTTGAAGCGCGCCATGAGGGTGCAGGCATTAACATGGAACTGAGAATGGAATTTTTGGGCTGCTTCCAGAGGGTTGGGAAAGGTGAAGACCCATATTGGGCGCGTGGCCGAGTCTGCCAAGGCATTGCCCTCCGCCAAGGGCCCAGGTAAATTAGTATGGGCTCTGATATGTGAGATGAACACTTTTGAGGTTTTATTTCATAGCTGATGTTGAATACCTAGGAATATGGAGGCTACCGTTGAAGAGGGTTTAATGGGACCTGCCGTCTCCAGAACTTGGAGAGCATTTACCACATACGGAAGGAACGTCCTCCTCCTCCCCCAGAAGGGGGCGCAGGAGGTAATCCAGGAAGTAGCTCTCCCTCTAAGCAGGGCGGTGCCATAGGTTGTGGGTGCCCTCTGGCGGCCACGGGTGGAGGTGGCAGCCCAGGGAGCAACTCCTCTTCCGGCCACGGCGGTGCAGTAGGGCCTGGTGCCCTGAAGGGGGCGACCATGGGTCGTGAGCTTCGGAGCCCTTGTGTTTCTCTGGAGGCCCAAAGTCAGGTGTGACTTCGGGCTCCTCCGAGCACTCGGATCAAGCTTTGTCAAGAGCCTGTCGGGCTGAGCAAAGCCCGGGGGTTTGTTCGTCCATCAGACAAGCCCTAATCAGTTCCCACAGGGGTAAAACCATGGGATCCAAGCGTCCCTCTTCTCGGGCGCATCTAAGATCCCCTCCTAACTTCTCCCATGACGGGAGGGTTAGAGAGCCCGTGGGCCAAAACCAGGGGGCAATTTCATTAACACGATCCAGAAATCTCGAAAGGGTGACCCGGTTTATGTAGATGCCTCGGGTCCGCAGCAGGACTCTTAGGGAGTCAGCGAGGTGTTTGCGAGCAGCGTTGCCCACAATGGCGAAGCGAAAGTGAAACAAATGCAAGGGAAAAAAAAGACCGGCGTCCACCCGTGTGGCGCTCAAAATCTGTTAGGTGCGTCCACCTAACCCAGGCGATCCAGTACTCACCTGTCCCGGGAACCGCTGTATCTCATGTAGCTGATCAGGGTGAAGAGAAGAGGCGCTCGGGGCCTTCCGTTGTTATTGGGCCAGGTCCTCTGTCGTACCGCAGGCGACAGCAATCGCACCTCCCGGCCGAAGAGGCACGTCGCTGAGTCTTTTACCTTTTTCCCCGTACAGGCCACCAGATGACCGGAGCCGCGGGAGACAGGAGGCCAGACTCGAGCAGGATCAGCTCTCAAAGTTTATTGCGTACAGCGAACCGGACCTAACAAGGTCCGCCACCCTCAACGTTGGTTCCTCTTCTGCCTGTTGGGGGCAGGAACAACCTCTTATAAGGGGAAGCAGTATCCAATCACAGAGAAGCGCGTCTAACAAGCTGATAGGCTAGCGTCACAGGTAACTGGGCAGACATGACAATTTGGCAGGCTTGTTCAGGCCGGGAAGAACCCGGAAGCAGGAAATGGGTGCCATCATAGGCGGCTTCCCACACCAATGGAGTTTTGGGGGTCTTCTATGTAAAGTATCATGTCACCTGCAAATAATGAAAATTCAACTTCTTTTCATATCCTTACTCCATTTATTTCTCTCTCTTGTGTAATTGTTCTGGGTAGTATTTCCAGCACTGTATTGAACAGGCATGGTGAAAATGGATACCCTTGTCTTGTTCCTGATTTTAGAGTTAGAGGCTCTCAGTTTTTGGCCATATTAATATGTTGCCAGCTGTTGGTTTCTCATAGATGGCTTTTATCATATTGAGGTAAGGGCCATGTAATCTAATTGTCTGTAAGGTTTGTATCATGACTAAGTGTTGAATCTTATCAAAAGCTTTTTTTGCATCTATAGAAATGGTCATGTGGTTCTGATTTCTGGCTCTACTAATATGGTGGATTACAATTATTGATTTCCATATGTTGAACCATCCCTGCATTCCCGGGATGAATCTCACTTGGCCATGTGCATAATTTTGATGATTTGCTGCATTCTGTTTGCCAACATTTTATTGAGAAATGTGCATCTCTGTTCATTAAGGAGACTGGGCTGTAGCTCTCTTTTTGATTGGGTCCTTCTCAGGTTATGGTAATAGAGTAATATTTGCTTCCAGGAATGAGTTAGGGAGAATTGCTTCCCTTTCAATTTCATTGAAGAGTATGAAGAGTGTCGGCATTAAATCTTTGATTTCTGGTAGAATTCCTCAGTGAATCCATTTGGACCTGGGCTTTTCTTTGTTGATAAGGATTTGATTCCATTTTGAATTTCGTTAATTGAAGTTGGGTTATTCAGCAGATTTATGTCTTCTTGTCCCAGGTTTGATAGTTCATATGTTTCTAGTAATCTGTCCATTTTTTCTGTTTTATCAATCCTATGAGAGTAGAGGTTTTCAAAATAGGTGGTGATGATCTTCTGTATTTCCACAGCGTCTGTAGTGATTTAATCCTTTTCATTCTTTATTACATGAATTTGAGTTTTTTCTTTCCTCTTTAAAATACAGTTGGCTAGGTGCTTATCAATTTTATTTATTCTTTCAAAGTACCCAGTCTTTGTTTCATTGATTCTTTGTATTGTTTTTTGAGTCTCTATTGCATTGATTTCTGCTTTGATCATTATCATTTCCTCTCTTCTTTTCAATTTGGGCTTGACTTGCTCTTCTTTTTCAAGATATTTGAGGCTTAGCATTAGGTTGTTTATTTGTGTTCTTTCTGTTTTCCTGAGGTAGGAATACAGTGCAATAAATTTTCCTCAGAGGGTTGCTTTCATTGCACCCCATGTATTTGTATTTTCATTTGCTTGCAGATATTGTTTAATTTCTTCTTTAATTTCCTCTGGACCCACTGATTGCTCTGGAATGTATTATTCAATTTCCATATGTTTGTGGGATGTTTACAGTTTCTTTTGTCATTAATTTCTAGTTTCATCATGCTATGATATGGTAACATACATGGGATAATTTGAATTCTTTTGCATTTACTTAAGCATGTTCTCTGGGACAGTATATGATCTACTTTAGAGGACGTTCCCTGTACTGCTGAGAATTTATATTCTGATGTTGTTGTGCAGAACACTCTGTATATCTGCACTAAGTCCATTTGTCCACAAATGTGATTCAGTTCTGTTATTTCTTTACTGATTTTCTGTCTAGGTGATCTGTCCTTTTGTGTTGGTGGTATGTTAATGTCTCCTGTTATAATTGTGTTATTGCTTATTTGATTTTTAATTTCTGTTAGTATTTGTTTTATATACTTGGTTCTCCCAAATTGTGTGCATATAATTTTAAGATTGTTAACTCTTCCTTTTGAACTTTTCCCCTAACTAGTATGTAGGGGAATACATACCATCTCTATCTCTTTGGATTACTCTTGGTTTGAAGTTCACATTGTCTGCAAACAGAATAGCTGCCCCTGCTTTTTTTGGGATCCTGTTGTGCGAAGTATTATTTTATATCCTTTGACTTTCATTCCTTAAGTTTCTTTTTGGATTAGATGGGTTTCTTATATACATCATATGGTTGGATGTTGTTTCTTAATCCATTCTACCAGTCTGTTTCTTTTAATTGGTGAATTGAATACATTTACATTAATTGTTATAACTGACATATATTTGTTTACTTTTGACATGCTATCTTTATGCTGCTGGTTCTTTACCTTTCTACTCTGTTTAATTGTTTGCCTTGCTTTGTGGTTTTTTTCCTATGTCTGTCTACAATATCCTTCAGCATTCTTTGCAGGGTTGGTTTGGTAATCATGAAATTCTTCAGCTGTTCTTTGTCCTGGACGTATCTTATTTCTCCATCTATTTAGAAGGACAGTTTTGTATGGTACATCAGTCTGGGTTGGAAGTTGTTTTCCTTTAGGATCTGAAATACTTCACTGCATGCTCTTCTTGAGTTCATTTTTTGTGTTGAGAAATCTCTGTGATTCTGATCGACTTTCCTTTATAGGTGATCTGTCTCTTCTCTCTAGCAGCTTTTAATAATCTGTTCTCCTGTTGGACTTCTGGGATGTTGATCATTGTATGTCCAGTTGTAGTTTTAATTGGATTATGGTTATTTGGAGTTCTATATGCTTCATTGATCTGTATGTCAGTTTCCATTCTCATGTTTGAGAAATTTTCAGTTATTACTCTGTAAATAGCCTCTTGATATCATTTGTGTTGTCACTTTGTTTTTCATTTATACCTATCAATATTATGTTGTTTTTCTTTGCATCATCTTGCAGCTGTTGAATTATTTCCTGTTTTGTTGTTGTTGTTGTTGTTATTTTCAAAAGACCTTTCCTCTCCTGTTTACTAGCTGCCATCTTGTCTTCAAGGTCTAAAATTCTATCTTCACTTTCATTGAGGCACTTTTGCCAACTTTTGATGGAATTTTTGAATTCCTGTATATCTCTTTGAATCTGCTTCATGCTTTTTGTTTGCTTCTTATATTGTTCATTCTGGGTTTCCATCTTTTTGCATTGTTCTCTGAGTTTTTAGCTATGTCTTCTCTAGATATGTTCAGCATTTCTTTCGTTACATTTATCATTTCTTCTTTTACCTGGGAGATTATTTCTGATATGAGTTCTTTTATAACTTCCCAGAGTAGTTTCTTTATATCAGTTGTTATCATTTCAGGAATTTCAGTTGTATAGCTTACATTTTCTTCTATGTGTATGTCTCCTTGGCTTGCTAGGATTGGGCTGGAAGTTTGAGATTTCATTTTGCTCTTTTATTTTGTCATTTTCCTCCTGTATTTCTGGGTTTCAAGAGATATGCTAAAGCTTCCTCTATGTGCTTGGAATTACCTGGCCCACTTTTGGCTCCGAGGACTGAATGTAGGTCCCTGCTAGCCCTTTGGAGTTCGTTGTGCATGGCCCAATTAGGCCTGCAAGGACCTCCCTTTAATCCTCAGGTGATTTGGGATGCTGGGCATCATCTTATCAGTTGGGAGCGAAGTTTCAAAGCTTACCCTTGTGCTAAGAATCAGCTTGCACGTGTTCAGCTCCTGGGACAGGATTCAGTCCCCTGCTAGCCACTTGTAAGTCACTCTGTGTGGCCAGTAACTCTACTTCTAGCTCTAGCTCTGTATCTATATATTCAGAATGGGTTTCTCAGTATATACAAAGGCAATGAGCAAGCCCTTGGAGTTTTTAAAATGTAGAAGAAAAACTGCTTATTTTTATTTTCATAGTCTTTTTGAAAATACATCATACACATAAAATTGTATACATAACATCAGTGCAGGGTCAAATGAAGTTTACCACTCTGAGTACATTTAGGAAACTGGCATCAAGGTAAAAAAAAAAAATAGAACATAAGACAAAACAAAAACTTTGACTCCTGCTGTAAGTTGTTCCAGCCTCAAGTTGCTGAAAGCAAACATTCGACACAGGCAACTTTTAAAGAAGAACTTTATTTTGGCTCACATTTTCAGAGATTTTGGCCATGATTGTGATATCACAGTGAATAAGTTTGGTGGAAGAAAGCTGTTTACTTCACAGTAGCAGAAAACAGACACATTGAAGAGAGATAGAAATGAAGGGGGTCAGGATTCGGTAGTGTAGTCAAGGTCACATCTCCCATGGCTCCCTTCTTCTGGCAAGTACTCATCCCATTGTGAACCTATCTGTTCACCACTGAAGAGGTTCGTGCCTTCATAATCTAATAATCTCTCCAAATGTCTCTCAATCTATTCATGAAACGATCATGGTCTTGAATATAATTGCCAGGGGTCTTCTTGTTCCCAAAATCAAAACCTCATAGCCTGGTGTTTACCATCTGCATTTGTACCAATGTTCAGGTACTCTGAGCTATAAACATTACAACATTTTAGGGCTTCTCAAGCCAGCATTTGAACACCTTTCCAAAGTCTTCCTATTGGCCGGTTCTAAAGGTTTCAAAACCACATAATTGCAGCAACAAAACAAAACAAAACAAATCAAAACAAAACACACCTCATTTATCTGGAAGCAGAACTCTGATAGCTGATTTCTGTTTGATGGCTGTTGTAGTCAGGGGTTGTTACACAGAGAACAATTCAGGTCAGGACATGGAGTTTATAATATTTTTATAATGGTCACCAGAAGTTAACACAGGAGAATGCAGAAAATACATCCGCAACACCAACGACATAGATTATTTAGTTAAGAGTCTAAACCCCATGGCAATGTCCCACATGAGTCCAGATAAAAACCCAGAGCTAAGGACAATGCCTCCACGAGTCCAACTGGAAGTCCAGGGCCCACAAGGACTCACACCAGTCTCTTTTATGGATTCATGCTGGGAAGACCCAAGGGTCAGCGGTGGAAGCCAGAAAGTCCAGGCCAGCAGGATGAAGGAGCTGTGCTAGTGGGATGAGGGTTCTACACTGGAGCTGAGAAGTCACACTCACAACAAAGAGCGGGGCTGTCCTGAAAGGAACCACAGCTGTCCTCAGCGACATGGAGGCCCCGAGTTCCTCCGACGACAAGCACAGTTGGGAACGTGCCAGGAAACAGCAGGAGGAGTTCACCCTGGAGACCAGGCAGCACATGTCTTCCCCTCCGGAGCCAGGAAGCAATGCTCAATGTGAAGACCAAAGCTTCGCCAGGAGAACCAACAGCTCAGACAGCAACTCATAGGAGAACTAACAATGCCTCCATAACGCCTCAATCCCTCTCCACACCTCTCTTCTTCTCCACCTATTTATCCTAGTAACCCTTCTCAGGTGGAGCATCTTCTCTCAATGCATGCTGATGTAATCCAGCTGGCATTAAGTTGACCACTAGTTATCAAACCATAACAATGGCACACAATAACCGACACACAGAAATTAGAAGAAGAGGTGTTTACTTTTGGTCATATTTAGGAGGTTTCAGTCCATGTTCAGCAGTGTTATATACTCAGGAGAAAGACCTGAGCACATGAAAGCTGCTCACATCATGGTACTCAAGAATTAGAGAGAAGGAAGAAACCAGGGAGCAAGATACAACCTTCCAGGTCATGCAGAAAGTTACCTGCCTCTTCCTACCATTCCACAACTCCCAAGAGTGTACTCATTCTCTGTACTCACTGATTCTTGCATCCATGGTAGGAATACTAATTACATAATCCAATTGTTTTCATGAAGTCTAGTCTCTGAGAATATGAGCAATGGACATCTTCTCCATCTGAACCCTAACAAGATGCAAATGAATTTTCTGGTAATACAGAAATTCCATGAATAATTTTCTAAAGAGGAGATTTTTTTTACTTAATAGTTTTAAGGAAAATGTCAGTTTAAAACCTTTATCTAGTAAACCTTGTGTCCATGTTTCTTCCGAGAGACTTTGTGTTAGTTTCTCCTCTGAATTGGACATATATTTTTGTTTCTTCATTTTAGTTCTTGTTTTTGTAACAGAGGACATTGAGAGTATTAAAGTGAGCTAACACTTATCAGAATTTTCCTCTTAATCAGCATTTGGTTGTAGCATATCCTGCAACCTGGGATATCCTTTTTTGTTTGTTTTTCCAAGGGCTTTTATAATTTTATAGATACTACAATTTTATCACATGTGGTCTCTGAAATCTGTTTCTGTGGAATTATGGTCAGTAAGGATTGGGTCTGAAATATCTGGTACAAAACATTTTTAAAATTCTTCCGTGTGGAGTAGTTGCTGCATCCTTAGCCAAATCTTTAAAAATATAGTGTAGCCTTTATTTCTATCTTGAGTAAATTTAAAGCTCAGCTATAGGTGATGGTTACAGTCTTTTTTGTGCTGTGTTATGTAGTTCCATACTTCCTTAGTATAGAGGATCTAATTCCCCAAACAATCTCCCTTCCCAGCTTTTCCTCTTAGGAATTCAGCATGTGTATTTTTTTTTCCTCAGTGGCCATCATTCACTATGGGCAGTGGGAGATGTTCACTTGCCTTTCACCATTGTTGAGGGATGGATGTTTTTTCATTAGCATACACTTCTGTGTGCTCTGACAGCCATTCAAATCAGGTGACACAAAGGCAAGTTGCTAACTTTGGTCATTTAGCCATCCCTTAATTTGTTCAAATGGACACATACAGGTCATTGAGAACCAAGTTGGCTCTGCTCCTGCTGGAATGAGGAGGCAAACGTACCACACTGAGAGCACAGGCTGGTGTCTTCATGTTATAGACAAACTGACAAGTGGATTACAGGACATGGAGTTCAAAAAGGCTGTAAATTTTCCTAACATTTAATGCATTCACTTTTACTTTTTACTCACTGGGGATAGTACCTAGTGATTTGCATATAGGTTTTTCTAACATTTTACTTTACAACATTTATATTCTTAGTTTCCCTGGCGGGGCTTGTTCTTATGATACTCCTAATTTGGTGTTCCAGAATGCTGGAATTACAGAGATGTACCTCTGTCCCAAGGTTAAAGACATTGATTTTTACTGCAGCACTTGTGTGAATGTTATACACTCTAAACTTTTTGTGAAGTTCCAAAACAGTTGATGATTACGATACTTTTCCTTATTTGTTTTGAATGTTCTCCTCTCCTTTTTTTTCTCTCCTTTCCTTTCCTCTTCTTTTTTCCTAACTGCAGTGCTTTTGCCCTGAAAAAACTCCCTTTACCTGGTACTGATGGTAGTCATTTAATTGCACTCCCATAGCTTTCTCTTGATCTGTGTATTCTCCTGAAAATTCATAGTGCTTAGTTTATCTTCCCATAATGAGGTTTTAATATACACCTTGAGTATGCTCAACCAAATAACATAGAGTTACTAGTTAAAATGACATAGAAGTTATACATATGCGTGTGTATATATATAAATTTTGTGAAAGTACCAACATACTCATGTACACACAACATATATGCATAAACCTAAATAAATAATATATGTGACTGGCTATAGAATAAGGGATGTAATGGGAACCGTAATCAAAATATGAAGTGAATGTTTAAATTTTAAAAAGTTACAGCAAAAGACATATTGCCTCTAATAATCCTTATAATATTTTCCTCCTGTTTAAATATACATATTTTTGTGACTTTTTTGAAGAAATTCTGGAATTCCTCCTTTGTGCTTTTATGAGATGTAATAAGAAGTCCAAGAACGCTACTGCTTGAGTGCTGTTCATTTAAAATTGCCAGTGTCCTCCATCTGGCACTGTGTAACCTCTAGCTTTTTTCCAAAATAATTATGATCATGGAAGGTAAATGTTTTGAACTGATTCAGGATAATGAGGCAACCATAACAATGCAACCAAAGACATTCATGAAAGTAGACTTCCATAACTGCTTTACAAAATGATGGGATAAGTGTATTTGAAAAAGGGGGAGTATTTTGTGGGAATGGGGATTCATGGCAGTGCTTCTTTTACAATATTTTAAAAGAAATTTTATACTCATCGTATTTTATGATCATACCTCATATAAGTTTGGAAAACTATTTGCAACTGAGACATATTCCTCATGTCAACTGAGACATATACTTTGCCATACTATTCATTCTCTGGAAATAAAAACACTTTTGCAAATTTAAAACACCTAGACATAAAATGTTTTATTTATAGCATCTCCAACAATTTCAACCAAATTTAGCCTCTACTCCTGAAGGAATTTGTACTATCAAACTTGTAGGAGTCCAAGAAGAAGTCCCTAACCACTCTTTCTTTCTATGACTGAGTTCTATATGCAGAGAATAGGGATGGTTAACAAATAATAACAACAGAATGGAGGGCCTCCGAACAAGTCTGCTGTATCTTTAACCTATAATATTGAAAGATGCTCCTTTTTCTGGAATAAAAGGACATGAGAAGGTAAGCAGGTCTTAGCTTTTCAGCAGAAATACATGTCAAATTTCCCAAATAGAATCTGCTTTCTTGTAAATGTTAAAACTTAGTGCAGACAGATGGTAATTTTGTCTCATTGTTTGCATGTGGACCCAATTCTATCGAAAAAAAAAAAAAAATAACAAGCTGAACTCTTAGAGGCATGATGTTGGGGTAAATGTCCATTAGGGCAAATGCCTGAAGGACTTAGAATGATTTGGGTCAAAACATTTTGAAAATAGAAACATTTGCTATGTTGTCTTCTTGGAAATATTCTAAAAGCAGATTGTTTCAGGGAAACCGAAATAACTGATTGATTGGAATGGTTAGAAGTAGTTTGTGGGGCCAGAGATATAGCTCAGTGGCATAAATGTCTCCTTGGAAAGAACAAGGTCTTGGGCCATCAGTTGAATTCCTGGTTTAAAGACAAAAACAACAACAACAAAAACCCACTTTGTTGTTTGTTCTTACTGGCAAATGTCCCGAGATGGTCACATGCAACACTCTAATTTCTTAGTCAATAATTACTAATACATTTTGTATACAATTAAAATAGTGACAAGTTTTTCAATAGTGTTTGACATGTGAGGAGTGTTGTCCTGAAACAGACCACTTATATACTGGGGAGCAGGGTCAGCTCTATGGACATTTCTGCAATTTAAAATCATCGGAATTAATGAAGCATTATTTTCCAACAAAACCCCTTGACAATGATAACACAATTTAAACTGTAATTTGGAAACTCAGACAAAAATTTCTTGAACAATTTAAGTTTACAGATATTGAGTTCACGATCTGTTTCTACTGTAAGTACTGAAATGCTATTTGGGATATACATGTTAGGTAGCCTCAACAGGAAGTGAGAAACAAAGAACAAAGGAAAGAAGGAACAAAGGATGAAAGAAAGAAAAGAGAGAGTCAGAGAGAGAGAGAGACAGACAGACAGACAGGCAGACAGAGACAGAGAAAGAGACAGAGAGAAAGAGAGAGAGAGAGGGAGGAGGAGGAATTAAAAAGAGAATACATGGGCAGTTGAGCCAAGGATATGGCAGAGTGCCTGCCTGGCAAGTGCAAGTCTTCAGTTTAATTTCCAGTACCAAATTACATTTTAAAAAAAAGGAAGATATGTTTTGGTGCATTGGTGGGTTTTGACTTTTAGAATTGAAGAATATAGTCAGAAAACAAAAGGATTAGGCAATTTAGGTGCAAGAAAGTGCCCTATGAAGCATGAGAAAACATACATAGAAAAAATGGAAATTAATAGTAAGATATAACTTGAAGGACAATAATGGAATTCATGAGATCAAACATTCAGAAGAAATAAAACATACTATGAGAAAACATAGTATCCTAATCATGATGAGGAAAAACAAACAAAATGGAAAAACACATGAAAAGCAACAATGAAAGTTAAACAATATGTGGCTAGAGATATATAGTTAATTTATAAAAACAAAATAATCGTTATGAATACAAAAAGGAAAAATTTATACAAGATGTAGTTTATTAATAGCATGACATACTTAGCAGAGGCAAAGACAAACCTCATTTAATTAAAATAAAAGTCATTAAACAATCAGACTACCACATATCCACCCCAAATTCTCTGATCCATTCTCACACAGGTGGAGCTGATGTGAAAAAAAAATATTGTTAAACTGATGTATATCTATGTATGTATATATTATAAAGTAAGCAACATTCATAAACTTTCTCTTTCCAAAAATCAAAACAAAATCCATGGAAATATCCAAGTAATGAAAACCAGATTACCATATATGTTAGTCTATTTGGCCACAGAAATTATGAATACGGACAGGCCCACTTTATAATAAAACAATCACAATGCCTCAGTATAGTCACATAAGATTCTTTAAAAGTGTGGTGTGCTTTCCCATTGATAGCAGACGGGAGAAAGATTTGAATTCTGAGGAAGACTAGACATGTGGTTATAGCTTTTGAAGAGAGTAATGTAGTCACCTAAGAAGCACTAGCTGGATTGAGAACAGGAATTTTCAATTTCAAATTCCCAACTGCATAGAACTTGTTCTGATGTTGACCTGAATACTCAATCCCAGAAGCAGGTTATCATTCAGAGTTTCTAGGCAAGAGTATATTGTGGTCAGCACCTTGATTACAACAGTGTGATACAATGAGCATATTATGCAATTGAACCCTCTCAGAGTTCTGATCTAGGGCTATAACCTAATAAGTGAGTATTATGTGAAATCTTTCAATTGCACTAATTTTATTAGAAATAAAAATCTAATAAATCTTGCATATTTAAAGCATCCCCATAGCATCCCCATCAATACAGATGTGATTTCTGTAGAAGCAGACGCTATTGCCTTTCTGATGTGAAAATCAATAAAGCTGTACTTTAAGGATACTATGTATCACAATAGGAAGTATTGCTTTTATTAGCATTTATGTTTTTGCAGTCTTGCACACATTTAGCTTAGAACCTAACTTTCATTGATTTGTCATATTCAAATTTGGCAGGATACATTTAAGCAGTAACTTAGTCTCTATTAACTTCTGATCCTTATTATTGTGTTAAATATTAATCAAGTTGCTTAATTTGCTTTCTGAAAACTTGGATTGAAATCCTAGTTTCAACAAGTGTTAAATATTCACACTTTAAACTATTTATTGGTATTATTTTGGAATATGAGCTTGCTTATATTAAATAAAGTTTAAAGTATGTTATATAAAGAATAAATGGGCAGTCTATCTGAGAGCATTTATCTTAGTTTGTAAACCTTGAAAGTTGCAAAAACTTTTATTTTCATTTGAATCTTTTCAGAGATAAGAGTGTTGATTCTTCTAGTTCCAATAGCATTTAAGAGATTCTCTTGTTGAAAAGTAGTATCAATGACTTTTGAAAATTGCCTTTCTTTCCCTCATCATGTTTTGTAAAAATAATATCTAAATAAAAACTTCACGAAACAGAAAATAGCCTAACAGATGTGAAAATAAAATATTGTTGTGACATATCAATTTATTTTTTTACATATTTATAAAGAAAGATTATGCAAGATTTATGGAATCTAAAGCAATTTGATAAATGTATCAAATTCTGTTTAGAGTTCTGCTAAGAAAAATAGTTATGAAACATTACTTAGATAAATTGGTAAAATTCAAAAATTGAATACTGTTTACGTAATAGGTTCTTTTAGTTTCTACTTAGATAACTATAATTATAAAAAAAGAGAAAGTTTTATCTTAAAACAAGCATACTGAAGTAGTTTAGTTTACAAGGCTGTAGAGCTCCAACTGATCTGAAATGTCTGAAGAAAATGAAAACGCATATATAAAATATACAGATACATAAAATGAAGTAAAGAGAAGGGAGAACAAGAAACTAGAAGGGAGAACTAGAAAACTATTTTAAAGATTGTGCAAATATAGTTAGGAGGTTCTTTTATTATTCTACCAAATTCTCTATACTAAACTTGTTAAATGAAATTATTTCATGAAAAGCATGTAGTCGAATGAAGTGGATGCATAATTCCCAATAATGTATAATGGTGATTGATATACAATTCTAAAACAACTTGCTGACATACAATGATGATTAATGGAAAATTATATAACTCTCATTATTACAGACATTTAACTGGTAAAATGCTATGAATATGATGATTAACACAAGAATATAAAATTCTCGAACACAGAAGACATCTGTTACATTATACAACTCTGCTACAATAAAATGTAATAAAATCATAAAATCTCATATCACTTTATTAATGTCCTAGAGTTTTGCATCACTTGCAATGTATAACTACTTGATGAGTTAACTAATTCACTAGAGTAATATAAAGTTCTCTCTGGACTACTTGTCATTTAGAAGAGGTCATTTTATTAGGACTGAATCACTCTGTCAGCTAGCCAAGAGTCCTTAAGTCACTAGAGCAAAAGTATTAATTATGTTACTCAAATGGCATCTGTGACTTAATGATATTTTTGATAAATGAGTCACTATACACATACATTTAATTCTTAGCATATTTTTGTATTATGTATATGTGTGTGTTCATGTGTGTGTGCATGTATGTCTATTTTTCAAGGGTATGACATAGAAGTATTCATTGTGCACTGTTATAAAGTTTTTCATGAATGAGTATAGAAGGGACAAATATAAGAACACTTGTATAATATGAAATCTATTCCCCTCCAATATTTTACAAATGGGAAAAATTGGATTGTATCAGCCATTAGAAGTTTGTGGAAAAAATTAAATGCCTTTTTTGGTCAAGGGATCAACAGGATTGTGCTTCAGTTTTTATTGATATTGCTATTTGAAACTATCTCTGCATATTGAAATAGACAATAGAGTGTTTTTATTCAGCACTTCACATGAGAAAAATAAGAGGCCAGTATTCTCTTTTTCCTTTGACTGGTTTTTAGAAATATCATGTAGATTTTGCAACGTCTTTTCATAAAAACGGTAAATATTTACAAAAAATATTGTTGCCTGGACATGAATCTCTACCTAAAAGTTATTCATTTTTAGTTTTCTATAATGGAATTTTGGTAAAATTTTTATGCTGTGTTAATTGCTTGTGTTTTTGTAAGTTTTATTGTCTATTTTGAAAAGAGATGGAGTATATCAGAAATAAAGCCCTATAGCTACTACCTCAATGTAGAGCAGAGAGAAATTTTATCACAGCTCACAGTAATGAAACAATTCAGATGCAATATGCATCCTTTTATGACCTCATAGCCAGCCTTTCATTGAAATATCTACTCTTTAACATGCATCTGTATTCATATGACTTGTTTTTTTTTTTTTTTTTTTGCACACATTCTTATGAAATCGTCACCTCGTGAAAGTACAGGTTCTTCATATTACTTTCAGGAAAAGCTTACCTTTAATTAAAGAAGCGATTATATACTAGGCACATAGCACATTTATAGACAAAAAACACACTCAAGTATAATCACATTTTGTATTATAATCTTTGCCTTTAATTTCAATCTCCTTTACTTTGGTCAAAGATGTGTTAAATTTAAATTATATCCTCTATAAAAGAAAGGGAAAT
Organism: Cavia porcellus; assembly: GCF_034190915.1. Lineage (NCBI taxonomy): Eukaryota > Metazoa > Chordata > Mammalia > Rodentia > Caviidae > Cavia > Cavia porcellus. The sequence continues at coordinate 19,715,020 of NW_026947494.1, read as the reverse complement.
GTAGACATACAGAATTATTGTTTATGTTCTTTATGTTTGACTTCTGAAGTTGAAGAAGGAAGGGTAAATATGAAAGCTTTGCAAGACTAAGGGGAGAGACATTTGGCCCTGTGCCAGTGCTAAGATAATTTTAGCTACGTCTGATTCTTCAGTCCTCTGTATTTAAAACCCTGCTATGAAGTAAAAGATTTGCTCTTGTTCACTGTTTTGATATTTGTGAAAACCTAGATGTGAAACTTCTGTTTTTTTAATAATAGATATATATGCCTTGTTGAAATTTCGGTTGCAAGGATCATTCACTGGAGTTGATTTTAAAGAAATAGGATAGTGGCTCAAATGGCTCAAATTCATTGAAACTCACAATTTTATAAAACTATCCATGTATTTCAATATCTCATACATGAAATCATCTGTGTATAATTACACTACTCTCCATAACAATTATACTATTATAGAATATGAACCATATAATTACAACCATTTAATGAATACTTCTGATATATCTTACAATAAGTCTAACATGCTCTTTTTAAGATTTTAAAAATTACTAAAATCATTCTTTAACACAAGATCAATGAATTTAACAGCCCTCTGTGCCACCCTTAAAATAGTGAGTTGTATTACTGCTCTTCAATTTAAAACATAGACCTTTCTCATAGTATAGTATAATTTGAGAAGGCTATTGTCATTTGGGTTGCTTAAATGCTAACTTCAATGGTGGGGTATTTTTTGTAAAATTATATTTTATGATGGATGAACTGATCACTGATTGAACTAAAAAAACATAGTTTTTGTATTTTAGCATATTTTTCAACTCATTTATTTTTTTTTTGTGTGTGTATGCAGTAGTAATAGTAGCAGTAGCAATAGTTTGTAGTTCCCAAAAGAAGACAGTAAACACCCTACTTGAGTTCCATAATTTCTTTTATTTTTCTTCTCTGTCACATAAAATCCAGCTTTAAAACTTTATTTGTCTTCTATACAGTGTCATAGTTATTTCATATACAAATATACTAATGGCATATGAAGATTACATTGGTAAAGTAATTGCTTAATAGTTTGGTAATGCTGTATTGTTTTTCCATGCAAATAGCCAAAATGGAATTCAGTCACCTCATGTTTGCTTCTCCAACTTTATTTTCAATTTTAGAAATTTAATCTACATTTGAACTACAAATATTTTTCTTTTTTTTTTTCTATTTGTCTTTCTCAGTTGTAACTGAATATTTCTATAGCCAGTGGTTTCTGGGTTTCCAGTAAAACTAGTACTATTTTTTTTCAGCAAGAATAAAAAGCTAAAAATAATCTAGCAATCTCTGAAATCTTATAGTACCTAAACCTGTTAATATAATCTAGAGTAAATACAGCAAAAAAACATGACAATATTTATACATTTACTGAATGTAATAACCTCTAAAGTAAGTGTCTTTTGTATAAAAGAAAACCAACTGCTAAAAGAAAGTTAGTCCACTTTATATACTATAACAAAATATCTGAGACTGTATAATTCATAAAGAAAAGACGTTTATTTAACTTCTAATTCTTGGGGTTGAAGGACATGGTACTTATCCTTACAGTGCTTCTCATGTTGTCCATATTCTTTGAAAAGAGATAAGGATGGATAGATATATGTGCTTGTCAGGGAAAGGGCAGGCTGACTTGTTTAAAACTACATTCCCACAGAAATGGCTGTAATCCTTCCATTCCCAACTCATATCAAGAGAAACATTTCCTTCTATTAATCACCACTCATGTATTAAAGATACCACCACTCAACACCGTTGTATTGGTGACCAATCCTCAACATCAAGTTCTGGTGGGAATAACAGTAGTCAAAACGTGACAAATATTATCTACTTTAATTTTATTTGCTTCCTTTATAACCACAGCAAGTGGAGACTATTTATGTCTTAATGCTGTTAAGGAAAATATTTAATTGATAATTTAAATATTCATTTACATAGTTTGCAAGAAGTATTTCAGGGTACAAAGCTGAATACTGAAAAACATGATTTTAGTGGAATTATCAAAGTTAAAATAAATAAACAGAAATAAAGAATTAGTTTTGGCTACAGAGAAGAAATTATTTGCATTTATTTTATGTAAGAACCCTGTGAAATTCTAAAAGTGCTCTGAGAAACAAAATGGAAGTTTAAAAATTCATGATGAAAGTTAATGATTTTCCTTACTTCTCCTTAGTTCTTAAGCCTTGTGCTGTCTGATAAAACTAATAAATAGGATATTCGTTATTGCTTATAATTACATAGAAAGTCTAATAATAATAAAAGCAGTTACTATTTTTTTTGCAGTTTTTCTGAGCTAATGTTGCTGTAAATGGATTGGTGTTGTTAGCAAAGCAGTAGCACTTCATTGAAAGATGCGGAATTTGGATCACAAAGCCCAACAGAAACGGATCCTACCATGTAATCAAGGTAAAGAATCTGCTATGGTGCAATATATTTTCATCCAGGAATAATGTTGGGCTTGCAGGATGATATACAGTAGAGAAATATCAGATACAGTGGGATACTATGTTTATCAAAAAAGTTGCAAATGTAGAGAAGCAAATGGCCAGAAAAGAAGCAAATGGGAAGGAAAAAAAATGGACGGGTTAGTTACATGTAAAGCTTCTCTCATTATTATGTTGTCCTTAAGTTCCTGCCAACTTCTTACTGTTTCATAAAGAAGAGTTGATTGAAAATGTATATATATATATATATATATATATATATATATATATATATTTCTTGAAAAAATGTTCTTTGAATCCAGTGCTTGGGCTACTTTTTTTTCTCTAATCCCAGGATAAATCCTAAAATTAGGTAATCCATTGTAATAAACAAATTTTTTATATTCTTGTGCCCCCATATCTGTCACAACTACCAACCATAGAATAATTGTGAAATCCAGGAGCCGAGGGACCTACCTCACTCTGCAGAATGAACAGGGCAGTAAGAACAGGATTTTTACCTCAATATCCTTGCAGTACTGGATTTGCATCAGCAGAAGCAACTTCTGTGAGCAACTTCTGCATAGACAATGCTTAGAGCCAATAGGAGTTAGATCAGAATAACAGAAGTGACATTTAGTTGTAGTAGTGAATGCTACTGATTGTTCATAAATATCATCTGATCCGAGCCAGAATTAGGACTTTTCTCCAATTTCTTCAGGTATGTTGATTACCGAGGAGATCTTTAATCAATTTGTTTCATCAATATTAAGGCCTTTTCCCTTTGAAATGTCAGCATACTATTTAAAACATTTTACGAAAATTTATTTTTCCATGTCTTCAAATTTCTTTCGGGTTCTGATAACTCCAGTTCTAAATCTGGGGCACATGGGAGGTTTTTGGTATGAGATTATGACATTTACAATGCCCAAGTCTGTCTTAGTGAATTATTACAGCACAACAAATACTACAGAATGAATAAACTTAAGCCTTGACTCTTCCTTGCTTCATGGGTTAGGAATTCAGATGTGGCTCTGCAGGATGCTTCTGATTTAGATCTCATAAGGCTGCAGTCATCTGAAGGATTGGGTGCTCCTGAAGAAATGACTTCCAAGTTGCTTTGGGACACTAGCTGGCTATTAAGGACCTGGCCTAGATCCAAATCTCTCAAACAAGTGTATGGTGAAGGCTTAAATAAATGAGATAAGTGGTATGATTTTAGGGCTTCAAGAGAATCAAAACCCTCTACAGAGTTTGGGGACTCTGGTGGCTAAAACAGGGGATGTCTCTGAGCAGCCTGTATTTATTTAGGAGGTTAGAGTGTAAAACACAGGAAACTAAACAGACCTTGTGAGTCATTCAAGGACTTTACTAGGTAACAAATTATGTTAATTTAGGAGAAGAAGATCTCCAAGTTGCATTTCACTATGGGGTGAAATGCCTGTCAGTACAGTCTTTATTTAGTTAATTGGAGTTGGAGCCAGGTGTCCTCAGCTGTTATCTTGTCCCTGCTGTGCAGCAGCCCTACACATGTGCTCAATTTCTGGTTTCCAGGACTCCCAACAACCAGCCATGGTTCTTTCTGCTGTTTATGCAAGACCTCTATTTGCTACCCAAGGTATCTCCTCACTCAGCTATCTGATTGTGTCCACCACATGGCAGCTGCTTATGTGTCAGCTCGTCCTGGCCATAAGGAAACTAGATGTTTATTGAAGCACTAGTCTGAGTGTGCCTACGGAAGTGTCTCTGAATGAGATAAACTTTTCAATCTGTAGATAAGTAAAGCATGTGGCTTTTTCTAACAATGCACAAGAAGTGATTGAAAAAGTAGTGAAATATTAAATTTTAAAAATCCTTATAGTGAAAGGCAGATTGCCATTAATCACCCTGAAGACACCACTGCTGGCTTCCAACACCCTTCTTCAGTTGTTTTTGCCATTTTGTAGTGTCTTTGTAAAGTGCAATAAAAAAGTGGATATTACTTAGTGCAAAGTGCCATCCTCAGGAGAAGCCAGAAAAAAAAAACGGCAGGTGTTTTGAACTAATGACAATACGTCTTTTGCAGTCAACATTTTTAAAAATACACACTATGTTTTTTTAATCACAAAGATGTAAGTCTCATTCAGTCATTTGGAAGCTTTAACAAGATACACGTACTGACCCTTCTTGCCTGCTTTTGACTGCTACATCGAATTTTTCCTGTCATGCTTGAACTGAAGCATTCACCTTTCTTTCCAGTTCTTAAGCGTAATGACTTTTAGGGTGAAATTTCCACCACTGACTATAATGGACTCGACTCCACCTTCTAATTCTGGAGTTTGTCTGCCTCTGAAACTACATAACTATTTTACACGCATACACACACCCACACACCCCCAACCCCCCCCCCCACACACACACACAACCAGTGGATAACTCTGATTCCTTGGATAACCCTTTCTGCTTCTCTGGATAAGCCTTATTAACTACTTATTTAAAAAGATATCTGAACTCTGATGTTTTGAGGAATCAGTTGTTTACCTAACTGGTTGTATCATCTGCCCCTCCCTTGCTTTAATTTAGGTTGCAGAAACTAGAAAAAATGGTTTAATCTTTTCATTTTCACTTTCCTCCATATCTTTACCAGTTCTATTTCCTCTTTCTTTGAAATATCACAAGAATCTAACAATAACTCATAGCTTGCACTTTTTTTAATCAAAGCCAACATAATTTTTCACTTGCACAATGCCTCTAGCCTCAAATCTGATACCCTATTCATGTGCCGCTCCAGTTGATTCTCCTACAAGGCAGGCTGATTATATTTTAAAAGTAAGTCATAAAATATGCACTTCTCTGTTTAATATCTCAAAAATGTACCTTCTGATAGCCTCTTCATGTCTTCTAGTCCCTAGAAAATTACCTTTATGCATACCCACAGAGAGACAGTGCTCCCACTGTGTTATGTGGTTCTCATGTAGCACACTTATGTTATCTACTGGGCCCAGTTTTAATAACTCTTATGATATGTCTTAACACACATCATCTCTATTTTTAAGTATTTGCTCCATGATCCCACAGCCAGCATTTTTTTTTTTTTTTTGGCCAACATTTCATTCCATTACTGGACATACATCTCTGTCCTATGAAGCATAACCTAAGGGTTTTTTTCAACATCTCCCCAGCAAAACAAGCTGCATGCCCTTATCCTTCTCTTTTCCCCATACCTTAAATAATTCTCTTGAATAACTGATACTATATATTTATGTTTTTTGACTGAATTCCTTGTGTCTCTTTTGTAGAAGCTAAAAACAGAAACTTTGACTTTGTAGACCTAAATTCAGAATTAAAAACAGTGTCTATAATGCTCCATTTAACACTCAAACAATGCAACCTAATCATTTTCTAAAGCCCTGACACTCACACTCATTCGAAATGCAATGGAAGTGATAGCAAAATCTGAAACCGTGATGTGCCCTTCTGGCCCTCCCACTATGATTATTTAAAGGTTAGTAAATCCCAGTGACAGAGAAACAGAGAATAACACGCTGTTAGACATTAAGTTCTGCCTAAATATGTGTTATGTTTTCCATTTCCAAGTGAAATTTGTAATTACAGTAATTGCTATTACTTAAAGCTCAAAACTGGATATAAATAAATTTCAGTGACTTATATATAACTTAAGCATTAAGCCAGTGAATATTGTTCTACTACATTTCATTAAAGAATCCTCTTTCCAAAAGTTATTTGTTCCCATGGTTTTCAACAAAACACATTTGTGGTTGATGTCTTTAAAAACCTGAATTTATATTTATGTCAGTTACCCAGGTAATATTTTTCTCTATAACTACAAAATAATACTGTACTCTGGAAGAGAACAGATAAGAGTTTGGGGACCTATCATGTATAATTATATGCCTTTTTCACTTAACTTTTGATTCATACATGCCTTTCTAAATATTTAAACATTTTTCCCTGTGGTGTTGATTGTAGCTAAATATTTATAGATAGCTATGTCTTTATAACAAGATCCTACTTGAATATGTATTCCTGTTATTTCCAGTTAAATTTGTTTCCATTGACACAGGATTAAATTCACCACATTTATCTTTTATGAGCCTTTGTTTTTAAGATTCTCTTCCATGATACAACGTATTTGCACTGAAATTTTGGCATTAACTAAATGAAAAATATGGTTAACATATGAACAGTTTCTGGTAAATATCCGATGTTAATTTTTTCCTTTTGTTGAATGAGAAACATTTTTTTTCCGCCATTTGGTCCACTGCACACTAGAAGATTTGAGCATATGCAATAGTTATTTCACTATTTATATAATATTTAAGGAAACAGTACAATGTTTTACTGGCCCATAACATTCATTAGAATTTATATCTTTATTTCCAGAATAGATGTGTTCAGCAGCAGCACAAAATGGATAATAAAATATTTAAAGAAAAAATTATTTTATGTAAACATAAATAAATGAGGTGTGAAGGCTACTTTTCTCTCAGTAACTTATTTATTAAACATGTTAAACATGTTTGCTTATAAGATAAATGTATGCCAAGAAGTGACCACCCTAAAGGGCTGATTAAAATTCTTTAATTTATAGGAAATAGGGTCGTCTATTAAGAGAGTGCTTCTATTTATCTCACACTGCATTTATCACATTTGTATAGTAAAGTGTAAGTTTAAAATTTTCATGTTTGTGTAATTGTAAATTAGCAAAGCTCCAGTGTGTCCCAATGTAAATCAATTCGTAAACACAAAATCCAGGATTCTGAAAGCCAAAATAAAATTTGTGGCGAATTTGAGGGTTTTGTTGGCCCGGAAGAGTGCTTAATTCAATCTGGAGTAGATAGTACCCTGAAAAAATTCTCAGAGAACAAATTAGACTAAAATAATTTATCTCCCTAAAAAATTTAATGTGTGCTCCATAATTTCATAAATCAATAGTATTGGTACAACATTGTATTCCATATTCAAGGCAAATCTGGTCAGTTCAAGAGCTGTGTGAATCAGTAGATTATTGACAAATCTCAGGCATTGACTGCGAACTTTTTCCTTTTCCAACCCCCAGACCTCTTTCTTCTGGATAGCCGGAAGGATGCTCTGCTTTCTAGAGATGTTTGGGACATTTTAATTGACAAGCAAGAATTAATTTTTTTTTACAATGCCTGGTGTTTCTGCATTCTAATGTAGTCACATTTTAAAATAGTATCTGAAGTATTAATTTAAAACAAAGAAAAATTCAAGGATGGCTTAATAACAATAAGAAAAAAACTTTGATTGCATACTACTTGACTCAGAAATGTTACAGCAGAGATATTATAATGTGATGAAAAATATTTACTGATATCACATGAGATGAAGGAATCATTATGCATATATAAAAACAGTAATCAAAATCTGTTGAAAAGTGGCATACATACAAAAAATAACTGAAGAATAAATTATGAGTTGTGAAGCAAAATAAGACTCTGTAGATGAACAAAAGAATCAAAAAGTTTTAAAAAATAAGAAAATGAATACTATCTCTTAAATAGACTAAATGTACAAAGACCAATCACAGTACATAAATGAAAGAATACAGAAAATGAGTAGTGAAGATGAAATATTTAAAGTCATAATAAAATTAAGATTTCAGAAATAAAAAAAGATTCATAGAATACCAAAACAGACAATATTTTAAAAATTTAATTATAAAGAATTTTAGGAATATTTAATAGTATGAAAGGCCATGAAATATTCTAAAAGTTCTCAAAAATAAATTCTATCACTTTAGAAAGAAAAATAACACTAGCAAAACAAAACACAGAAATTATACATACATATATGCATGGGTCTGTATTTCTAATTGACTTCCAATTTTAGTTTAAGTATACTTATATATTAGTAATAAAATTTACTCACTGTATTTTGCATATAAATGGGATAATAGACCAAATATTTTAACTAGCTAAATATTTCAGTAGTCAAAATACTTTTGCATAATACAATATACGTTTTCAAACAGCAGCTATTACACACAAAATCTTGGTGTATGAGAATTTACCAGAAAAATGATAATACACTGCACAAATTATATTGGATAAATTGGTTATCCATTACCAAAAGTTGAAAATATGATCTTCAATTTATTCCTTCTTGACACACACAGATATTAATGTGAACAAAATTATCATCATTTAATGTCTTGTGTGCTTTTTTCTAAATAACTTGACTACTAAATTGTAAATATATTTTATAATTCAAAATATTTAATAACATTTCTGTGTTAACCTTTGATTTGTGTGTGCAAGGAGGAATAAGTTTAAAAACATATTTTCATGTGTTTTAATAGTGGATGGTAGCAGAAATGTTTAGCTTTTGAGAGCTACAGTCGGTGTTGTAAGAACTGAACACTGATGATGGACAACAGTGGGGTGATAAAATTATGCGATTGTTAAGCAATTTAAGTGATAAAGCCCAAAGGGAAAACAACAGTTTTTGGGGGGGGGGCAAAAATTTAATTTTTTGACTAGTATTTTTCATGAATCCTTAATTTTCTGGCAAATAGAAAGCTAACAAAAATTAAAAGTATTTTTTCTTTCTTTCTTGGTTCACATAACCCATTGTCAGTCTTTTCTCCTTTTTTTAAAGAGATATGTTCTATCCATATTCTGAACCTATTGTTACATTTTTCCTATAGAGCTCGTGAAAACAGGGGCGTCTGTGGAAATACCATAGTGGTTTTGGCTGGGTGCCTTGTGTGAAAAAAAAGGGAGCTTTGGATCTCTAGAGAACATCAATGTTCTATTTTCTGTATTCATCAATTCATGTCTGACACCAGTGTAAGTTCTTAAGAACAAGTCATCATTCGTCTATAAAATCTGAAGCTAGAAAAAACTTATAATCTTTTAAAAATTTTTTGTTTTAAAGAGAATAAAACTAAGCAAAATAAAACAGAGTCAAGCTAATCAAAACAAAGCAGTGAAAATGATATAAAATTTCAAAACAAGATAATAGGAAATCAACAATGATTATCTTAAAGCCTCTTATCTTCAAAATTGCTGCCCATATCATCAGACATAATAAAATCAAACAAAACAGAACAGAATAAAACCAATCAAAACCAAGCATTGAAGAAAACAAAGTAATAAAACAGAACAAAACAAAACAATGGGAACAATATTGGATTTCAAAGGTTGCACTCTAATGAAAAAGTATGAGAAAAGTGAGTCAGTGGTGGATGGCAGGATTGAGCATCAGGGTGTTACTATTACCTCAAGCATTTGAAGAATTCAAAAAAGCAGATCTCACAAAAGTACAGAGTAGAAGAGGGGCTGTGAGAGGCTGGAGACTGTGTGGATGCAAACAGGAAAAAGCCGTGAGTAAAAACATAGTTACATGAAGAAATAAGTTCTGCTCTTTCACAGTGATGACAATTTGTTTGATATTTGTTAATTTGGTTTTTGAAAATAAATAGGAGAAAAGAAGTGCTGGGGATATAACTGTGTGAAAAGACCTTGGATTAACTTCCCTGAATAGAGAGAGGGAAAGAAAAAGAGAGAGAGAGATACAGAGAGAGAGAGAGAGACAGACAGACAGACAGACAGAGACAGACAGAGACAGAGATAGAGAGAGACAGAGGCAGAGAGAGAGAGACAGAGAAAGAGGCAGAGAGAGTTAAGAATCTTCTAAGCTTAGAGAAATTTTACATACTTGCATCAATGGATATGCCCAAAACACTGCTTTTTTCATTATTCAATGTATAAATGTATACAAAAAAACCTGCAGTGTACCCTTTAAATGTGTATAAGCAGTGTGTCAACAGAATTCTAAAAGCAACTTTAAAAAACAAAATCTAAACTCCAGGACGTGATGACAGTTGAAAGAAGACACATTTACGTGAGGAAGATTTACTAAATCTTACATTTCACTCTGATGTATCAAGCAAACAAATTTTAAAAAGTCAGGAAATAAATATGCCATATATGTTTGTATATGTCCCCAATACCTGACGGTTTGTTGCTTCTTAATTTCAATTAATTTACATTGGTGCACTTTAATTTTTGGTTGGTTATCCTCTACTTAGAAAAGTGAGTACTTCTGCAATTACTGAACATTCCTGGAAAACCCAACAGTAGATGGATATCCATATGGATCTAAACTTGGGGTTCTTATTAGCCTTTGTATATGGGAAAAAAGGACTTCAGTTTAGAGAAGCAGACAGTCTCCAATTTCAGGAAGCAGTTTGTGTGTCCTTTCCAAATACGTGGTGTAACAATAGCATTAAAGGAGAATGAAACGCACTTAGATGTTTTAGAATCTCTAACCCCATTCTCAGTTAAACAAATCTTCATACCTGAATTTATCAGTACCCTACCATTGACATAACAAAGTACCACAAACAGGAGGGAAGAGGTTAAACACCCAAAAAGTTCATATTTATGCGAGACAGATGTCCACAGTTCAATAATGCCAGCAAACTGCTTCCTCTGAAATCTGCTCAGGAGAATACTTCTCTGTTACTTTCTAGGTAGGGTGGTTTCCTGCGCTGTTTTGGAATTTCTGGCTGTGTGGAATGGGCACTGCAGCCTCTGCTTGTCTTGTTCCGAAGTGAAACATTTCACCCTGTGCCCCCATCTTCTCATGGCTCTTTATTATGATGCGAACACCTGTGTGCTGGTGGGCCCAGGCTTTGCCCCTTCTTTTTCTTGTCTATAATTCGCAGAGTAACTGTGGAGTGTATTTGAAAGCCAGTATTGTAAGATTGGGAGGAGCAGTCCAGTCTCCTCTGGGAAGAGGAGGTCTTTCAGAGCCTCAAGTAATGATTCCTGGGGAGCTTGGCTGTTGGGTCGGTAGGAAATGGCCATCAAGCTTCTTTATGCTCCAGCAAACTTTCTTGAACCTTGGGACACTGGCTCACAGAAGATCTGATGTTTCGTTTGTCTCTGAAAGAAATAAATCTCCTTTGGGCAGCTGCTTATATATAAGTAAGTTGTCTTTCACCTGACTCAGGCACTTGGTTAGACTCCTACCTTGGGGATTAGGACACTGCCAGTGGCTTCTGTCTTCTGTGCAGTGGGAATAACCTCTTGGGATGGTTTATCAGTAACCCACCATTCCAAAACCTTATGAGATACAATGGTCTCATCTTCTGGTGTATTTTTCAAATAAAGAAAACAAATAAGCTGCAATATTGGGAAGTAGAACTTCAATATATTTCTTTTGAGAGACATGCTCAGTCCATGGTAGTGCTTCGTTTCCTTGAGGTGAAAGGATAGAAGGGAAGTGAGAGAAATGTCATGAAATGTGAATATATCCGTTTTCCTGGTGGGCAAGGGCAGATTCATAAGGAGAGAGAGGAAAGTTCAGGCCTCACCGGGATCTCTTCCTCTCACTGTTAAGCAAATATCAGAAGGCGGTGTTTGTGTGTGTGTGTGTGTGTGTGTGTGTGTGTGTGTGTTTTCTTCATTCTCATATGTTAGTGTGTATACATAGGTAAAACTGAGCAATGTTAGTCTTGGATCAAACTATGTTTCAAAATATAGATGACTTTTAATCCCAAATTCCTTTTTTTATTTGTCTACTTAGACATTATTTTGATTTCACCACACCATTAACCATGGAGCCAACACTGCAATTCGCATCGAATCATTTCCTTAAATAAAGCACATAGTAACTTTGTTACTTTAAGCCTGCAAAAGCTTATCATAGGTCAGTGCCTAGGGGCTTAGTTACAAAATCTTATTACTTTTTTCCTTTGGACAAAGGAGAGAGTCATCAATTTTTCTGAAATTGTTTCTGCAGAAGCTGGCTTTTGAGGCTTTGTATCTCTTAATCAAAAAGTTCCTCCATATCAAATGTGAGTTACTTACAGAGATAAAGTCTCTGGTGATCATTAGACATTTTAACAAACCTAATTTTGCTTAGAAATTGCTTTTCTAAACGCTGAAATTCTTTAGCATGCATGAAAAAGACAAAACAAAATAAAAACAATAAATTGAACTTCAACTAGAGACGTTTTCAGGAGCTTCCATGATAACACATTCAAGCTGGCAAACTGAAATATTTTTAAAAAGAATTCCCTGGAGGTAAATTAATACTTCTCAATATAAATGTTCTTTAAACTGTGTAATATATTTAACATATGATTAAACATGAAATGTTTCAGAGATAACAAAATCTAAAATTTGTCCTTTTTGTATCTTTGTTTGAAGACAATGAATATGAGAGAATATAATCCCTTGTGCCAGCTTGAACTACTTACGGAAATCTTCCCTTTTTCCTGATTAAAAATTTTTGTGTCTCAGTTTCCTCACATGTTGAGTCACTGAGGTTTGTATGAAAAAGAGAAACAACACTTTATCTGTACAGGAGTGTTATTGTTATAGATAGGCTATAAGATATTGACTTTTCTGGAACCTAAAAAAGTGAAATGCAAAGTAATTTGTAGTAAATCATTCTATTCACAATTCTTTAGTCATATAAATCATTATAATTATTCCAGTGAGAAATTCCACTTTTTCCTACATGGTCTACTCTTGCAGATGAATCAATAGGTATGTTTACTTTCTACTAAGTCTCAGATAAAATACAAAAAGTCAAATGATGTCATTTTAAGGTTTCATGGTTTGATATAAATGTTAAAGACCAAGAATTAATTAGAATAAAAATATGTTTTTCAGCAAAATATGTGACTTTTTAAAGATATGTTTAAGATTTCCAAAGCATATTCTTATCTCCACATCTTAGCTTCATTGCTGTAACTTTTCTGATATTTATTCTAAAAGTAATATTCATTTATTATTTATTGATTTTTAAATTTAGAATCAGAGTCTAGCTAAATTCAAAAGTTGTTCAGGCTAGGTTTGAACTTGGGATCTTTGCACGTCAGCCTTCTGAAATCTTGGGATACTTAATTGCTTTAAGTGAGCTATTATTAATTTTTTTATTTAAAGAGAGAAGAAAAAAAAGAAAGGACATAAAAAACAATGCAGTAAAAGGGTACAAATAATACAGTATTTCTAGAAAAAAATATATACAGCACGAAATCACCAGTTAACAGGCTACACATTATCTTCCCAGAAACAGTTGTCCATATCACTAAATTAAAGCATATAAAGTGAACATTCATACAGTGAAATTAGAAACAGTTCCACTCAATGATCCAACAAAAGCTCAGTTATGTGGTTTTCCATCCTACACTCTCGAACATACCTGAGGTTGTATCCGTTAGTCCACCTTACTTTCCTCTCTTTTTTACAGTAACAATTAGACTTTTAGGGTTTTAGCTATTATTAAATTAATGGAAATAGATTTCAAGCCTTTGATAAGCTCATATTCACTCATAACTTAGGGCAAATTATTGAATTTATTTTTAAATAAATCAATATTTTTGAATAGATTAAAATTAAAGATAACGGTGGCAATATACTTTCTGTATAACCCTACCTTATTTCTCTTTCTGTGTGCATTTGAAAACAGTCATAATTAATGACTCAGTATCAATAGATATGTTCTGATTTTTTACCTTTCCAGTTCTGTTTATTGAAGCTTTCTGTTTTGGTTCTGCCGCTTGACATGTTTCTCATATGTACATATGTGTACTCACATGTATGTACTCAACAATTTTTTTTAATGTGTGATATTACAAAGTGTGCTAGGAATGATAATACACTATGGCACCAACAAGATCTGATTAATTGAATAAAGAATAATGTTTAAAAAATCAAGATTTGTATATGAGTTAATTATATTTATGCTAAGGTAGATTTTATAAATTATATATGAGTTACCTCATTTAGGTCACTTTGTGCACTGAAATAAATTTTAAAATAGATTTTATTTAAGCAATGCCTTTGTGAAATTTTACTATTTTATTAAAATTATATTGTTTCTCATTTAATTCAAAATGACAATTGCTTTACATTAAAAAAAAACCTCTCAAAATAGAATCTGCATGTCTTTCAAAACATTATATTTGAAAGAAAACATTTAAGATCATTTCTGGCATTCAATTTAAGCACCAAAATATAAGTATTTGCTGTCATTAATGTTTTATTATATAGAAAAACCTAGAGAAAATTAGTATCAATGAGTAGAATTTTCTTGACTCTATCAGAGAGGTGAATTATCACCTCAAACTTTGTATTATAGAAGCAAAAAGTGACAGCAAACTGTGTTACCGCAACACACAAATTGATACGAACATTTAAGTGGAGATTTTGAGAATTAACTAATAATTTTGATGAATTAGTAGAAACTAAGTGTTGGCCAGAATAAAAGTAAGAAATGAGTAGATGCCCCAAATTTACCCTTGAAGAAGCCCATCAGGTAGCAAATATTCCAGAAATATTTCCTGATTTCTCATGGGATGAGATGAGGCTTAGAGGACAGGATAATAATTCTGAACTATTTCTGTGGCATTTTCCATAACAAATACATAAACTTTACAAAGCTGAATTCCATGGAAGGAAAGGCATTCTTACTCTGGCACTCTCCAGGTTTCTCATCTCACCCATACTGAGTAAAAAATAAATAAAAGTTAGGTTTTATAGAAAGTAGTCAAGGAATGCCATCACCATGGGATTGATTATGAAGCAGTGAATGGGGAAAAAAGACACTTTTCCCATATGGAAACACTGCTAAATGCCTCAATTTCTTAAGGATACAGATGAAATATTGTATTTTGCTTTCTTCAGAATATAAGATATTTCCTTCTTGACCTCACTATCACATCAACAGGGTCTCTTTGTAAGAAAAAAATGACAGGGAAAAAAAAAAACTGTGGGCAACTAGTGAAAAATTGTAAGAGCCAGTTGCAGAATGAGGACTACATATGCTGACTATGGTGTGTGACTATAAAGCATAATATGTCAACTTGGCTGGATTAAGAAAGGCCTAATAAATTTTTTAAAGCACACTTTTGGGTGTGCATGTGTGGTGCCTCCAGTGATAATCAGAATGTAGGCCAACAAATTGAGGAGGAAAAAGCTACCTGGTTGTTGTTGCTACTCACCATTAGGCATGAGACCTAGTGTCATAGTTTATGTCAGTGGCCCCCAGGCCTCATGCATTTGCATTATGCATTTGTGATTGGTTGATTTTCTAGCACTTGGATTGGGGGTGTGAGTGCTACACTGGCCCAGGGGTAGAGCCAGGATGTAATGTAATGGCAGTGTGTCTCACTCTCTTGCTGGTTTCTGCCTTGCTTTTTGTAGCAGCCATGAAATGCGGCCCAGCCATGCCACCCTACCTTGGAGCCAACTGAGTATGGACTGAAACCTCCAAAACTGTAAGAAACAAACCTTTCCTTTCCCAACTTTGGGCTTCAGGTATTTTGTCTCAGCAATTAGTAAAAAATAATTAAGAGAGAATTTGGTACTGAGGAGTGGGATAGTTTGTTGTGACTATACCTGACCATGTTTTTCAAGAGGCTTTGGAAATAGCTGTGGGCAGACTTTGGAAAGGTTTGGACAGGTTGTCTGTATGCATAGAGCTGGAGCAGTTTAGGGTGCTCTGTAGAGGAGATTCTGGTCAGAGCTCAGGAGACCAGAACGCTGATAGAAAGCCTGATGGTAAAGACAAGGCTTGGGAGGTTTCTGCTGAGAAGGACTGCATTGATTGTTGGACTCCCCATGATGTGTATTATGGCTTCCAGAAAGTTTGTTTGCATTTTGCCCATGCCCAGAGACTTTGCCTGAGACTGAGGCAGAGGGCAATGGACTGATTAATCTGGAAAAGGAAATTTCAAAGCAGTCAAATGTTGAGGCTGTGGCATGGCTATTTTTGGGACTTTTAGCTAGCTTAATGTTGCAAATCAAGAGCAAAGAGCTCAGCAGGATAATTTACAACTCTGTGAATTTGGCAATTTCCAGAAAAGCTGTGGATTGTAAAGTTGGAGCTGAGACTTTGATTGCTGAGGAAAAACAGAGACATAAGAAAGATGGCCCTGGGGCATCTCAGAAGCAGCAGGTCCCAAACTTTTGCAGCCTCAAAATTGCAAAGGTGAAAGAATTTGCTCACAGGAGAAAGCTGCAGAGCACCATGCTGCAGAATGGTAACAGAGGCCACACGAGATTCCAGAGTGGCATCATCCACATAAAGTTCCAAATGGCAACAATATAGAGAAGCCTTTCCTCACAATCAGGTACACAGAGCCCAGCCATCCAGGCAATTGATCCCTACAGCCAAGACAAAAAAAAAAAAAAAAAAAAAAAAAGCCTGGCTACTGCTCCAGATGGCATCCACATGGTGCTGATTTTAGGTGCAAGGAAAATGCACAAATTCTGAGGGTAAGATGGCTTCCACCTCGATTACAAAGGGCCTGGAAGGCCAACAGTGTGCCTCTGAGAGGGCAATTTGCATGGATGTAAAGGTGAAGCCAAAGGTTCAGTAGAGACCCCAGAAGTTTGGAAAAGCCAGGAATGTGGATCATCCAAGGAAAGCTGCAAGAAGTGAGCAGAGAAGGTTTAAGAGAGAAGCTGTGGGAGTTGATATTCCTGGAAGTGCCATGGGGGTGAAATCATCCAAGCCTTTTGGATCTTGCAATCACATTGCTTCAGATGCTGAGGGTGGAACTCTAGGATTTAATGTTTGTCCTGCTGGATTTTGGACTTGCTTTGTTTCCGATGCTTTATATTCCTCTGTTTTTAACTTTTGGAATGGCAATGTTTATCTTGTGCCTTTGCATTTCAGAAAAGTTTAACCTTGTTTCATTTGTACAGGCAGTTACAATTAAGTTTGCCATAGATCTTGGAGGAGACTCGGACTTGGACTTTTCAGCAATTCTGAAACTATTAGGACTTTGGCAACTCTTGGAGATGGACTAAATGTCTTTTGTATAAAAGATGTACATGAGTCCTGGTGGTTAGGGGTGGAATGTTATAGTTTATGTTGGTGGCCGTCAAGCCTCATGCTTTTGCAGTATGCATTTGTGATTGGTTGATTGTCTAGTGCTTGGATTGGGGGTGTGAATGTTACACTGGCCTAGGGGTGGAGCCAGGATGTAATGTAATGGCAGGAAGATGTGGTTCTCTCTTGCTGATTTTTCCCCTGCTGTTTGCAGCTTCCATGGACTGCAGTCCAGTCATACCACCCTGCTTTGGAGCCAACTGAAATCTCTAAAAACTGTAAGAAATAAACCTTTCCTTTCCCAAATTTGGGCTTCAGGTATTTTATCTCAGCAATGAGTAAAACGTAACTAAGACACCTACGTGTACTGAAAGAGAAGAAATATTGGAGTTGATGCATTTTTAAATGTATTTTATTTTAGGGGTTGTATCTTTCCTGTCATTAGACATCACACTTCAGCTTCTTTACCCTTCCAATGCAGACTCACACCAGTAACACTCCATGAAATTGCCAGAGCATAAATTTAAGACTGGTAGAGTAGTCATGATCCCTTTTATTCTATTGTATTTCACTTCCTGGAGAGAAAAGCTCTGGGAAACTACAGCTCTCCAGTGCAGAGGTGGTCACTGTGAACATTACCACTCCTTATCCTGTAAGTTTACCTTATAATTAACTTTGAGATAGCTATATCTATCCATATATGTTTCTATCTATACATATATTTCTATCTCTGTATCTATCTCATCTATCTATATTGATATTTCTATTTATATCTGTATTTCTGTCTATATGTATATATCTCTACTATATATCAGAAAGTGTTCTAGAGAAACATAATTGTATAGATAAATTTCTAAAATCAGTCTATTAGTTATTGGAATTAACTCTCTAATTTGATGAGACCTAGGGTTGCCACAGTCCTCCATTTGATAAGGAGGAGGGTATTGTGCATCCTGCAGTAGATTGTTTTACAATTGCACAATAAATCCATTTGATATTTCTAATTTACCCTTCATCAGTTGCAAGAAATTTAATTACTATAGACAAAGATTTTGATTATTTTTGGAAGACTAAGAAATAAAATGATGTTGATTAATTGCTAACTATCTGTAGACACAGTAACAAAGCAAAACAGTAAGCTCAAAGATTCAATTTCCTAGCTCATGATATGCATAAATAACCTACATGCTTCTAAGTTGTTCTGAGAGAGAATCCTTTTTTGTGTTGCTATGGGGCTCAATGTACTGAAAACTAAACACAAGTCTTTATATTAATTTGCTGAATTTAACACTCAACCTCAAGGAATATCTGCAGCACAATTGAAGGTGCTCATTGGAATAAAATAAGATTCTGTAAATTTGGATGGAAATGTTTGGGAAGAAACTAATGTAACTGGAAAAAGTGAATTACTAATTTTGGATGGGACTGCTCTGTTTTTGGAAGTGATTTTGCTGTCTCCATTGGCAGAGTTGTCCACATCCAGAGTCCCTGTAGTGTTGACTTGTCCATCTTTCTCTAGGGAGGCTAATCTGATATTTCCTATGCAAGAGCTAAAGGCATTTCCTGGTGCAGTTACCAATCAATATAAATGGGAGACTCCTGAGGACCTAACTTATACTCCACTTTTGCCTCTAGTTTCAAATCTCCTAATGCTTCTAAACATGAGGTACACAGTATAACATCACTCTGCCAAAGCAACTTCAGAGTTGAGTTTATTTTACTTTATACAAGCAGTAGTTTGGGTAACAAAGGTGGGAAGGGAATTTAAGAGTTGTGGAATCATGGTGGGATAAATATAAACCTGAACCAGGCGTAATATCTGGATATGCCTCATTAAGCAAAATTCTGGGTTTAGTGTCACAACACATGGAGTTACAAAACAAGTCCTAACAGTTTATTGGCTGGCTCCCTAAAATATGGATCAAAAGTGAGCCCACTGTGAATGAGTTGGAAATGCCTGTTATGTCTTTGTTTAATGTAGATGGGGTTATTCAAAGACTCAGTAATAAGGGAATATTGGAGCATATTTATCACATGAAATCCATTCTTCCACATTGGAACATTCTAGAAAATGTACCCTTCAATACTATGTTCAGAACCACATTAGTGCAGGGAACATCAGCAAACTGAGAGAATTCCATTATTATCCTACTCTATATTCTAGAGCTTAGAGTGGGACAGCAGCCACTCAATTGAGGAACTGAATTTTACAACTGAATGAACAGTGGCAGCAACCACATGGCAGCACTCCATCACCAAAGGCAAGGTGGGTGGATGGACTGTAATGGACAGGGAAGCGAAACAGTGATCAGGTCTGATAAGTGTAGACGTATGTCACTGACTAATCAATCATGTTCACAGAAGTAAAATAAGAAACCTAAAAAAAATTGCTAGATTTATAATAGCAGAAAAATAATTAGGACAAATGAATAAAAATATAACTTAAATCTCAGCAGGGGAGAATCTTAGCCTGTAATTCAGCCTCAGACTTAACCAGTTAACAAATCCAGAGCACCTTGAATAGAGGAGGTAGGGTCCTCTTGAAAGAGGACTGCGGTGCATTAACAAAAAGTTCTACTATCTCCCATTCTTTCCCACAAGGTCTTCTGTCATTTTATTAGGATGCCATGTACTAGGAAAAAATGGTCAAACATTATGGGGATTCCTGGAGATTTGTTCTAAGCTAATGCTGCTTTCAGGAGATCCAAAATGTAATTGAGGCCCTCAAGTAGCTCTAAGATCCTATGGAGAAGAGGTCATCAAAATGTTTTCAGTCAAAGTCCAACTCACAGAGTCCAGTATGTCCCTGCAGCCATCTTATGGTTGATTCCTGGGTTTCACAATGCATGTTTGGGATAGACACACTTAGTCCTTGGCACAATTCCCACATTGTTTCTCTGGCCTCTGAAGTGACCTCTATTGTGACAGTAGCAGTAAAAGCTGAACTGATGTTCTGAGAGCTGCGAATAGCGTAGCAATAGTAAGCCAAAACAATATGGCATCTTTGAAAGGGCTGCATGGGTCAGTGCCTCTCTCGAGACTTGGGATAGTGGTTCCTATCATATTCCCACTTGACTACCCAATTTGACGTGTGAAGAAGGTTGATAGATCTTAGACTATAAACTGCATTGGCATAAGCTTGATAAAGTGGTAACTCTGTCTGTATGTGCTTTACCACACAGTTTCTTGCTCGAATACATTCACATCTCCTGGTTACTGGTATGGAACTATTGATTCAGGAAGTACTTACTCCAAGCTTATCAATATGACCAACTATTGTATCTAGATGCTCCCAAGGATCGTGACCTTATATGTGGGCCTTTTGAAAGTGGAGGGACCATAGGTATGTAATGGATTACCCATTGATTGGTTTGCTATATCTTGGTGTGAAGGATGCTTTACTGAAAAGAGAAGGCCAACCAACAAGCTTGTAGCCTGGATGGAATAAAAAGAAAATAAGTCACTTTGGGTCCTGCCTACCATACCATGAACTGTTTTTCCTCTGCAGTGCTTCTCTGCCATGCATCCTGTATTGGAGCCAGGTCTTGAAACCTCTACAAACTGAGATGAAATAGACCTTTCATTCTTTAACTTGTCAGTGTTGGAAACTTTGTCCCAGCAATGAGACAATAACTAAGACATTTATCAGAAGTAATTTGCTTTCACCTAGCATGATCAGCAATATATCTTTGTTATTTCACCTCAAGGATGTATAGACTCTCAAGCCCTGTGTAACTGTTTAGATCATAGTGACCTTGGTTATCTTTCTCATCTGCAAGGTATGAGAGGTCCATCACTTTGATAGCATTGTGCTGATTGAATCAAGTGAGCCAATGGTACTAACCACTCAGGATTTGTTCCTAAAAGTCGGCCTGTCAGAGAGTAAGAAATAAATGTAACAAAAATCAAAGTCCCTCCATCTCGGTTACATGTCTAGGAGTCCAGTGATGTAACAAGTGCACAGATATTCCTTCTGAGGTGAAGGATAGCTTGTTGCATTTGTCTAGTTTATCAACAAAGAAAAAGGCAGAACACCTAGTGAACTTACTTGAATTTTGCAGATAACACTTTTTTCTTTTACTCAAAAATCTGCTGATCTTGAGTAGAGTTCAGGATGAAAGAATGATCAACAACTTGTCCAGGTTGCAATAACAGGTTTCTCTGTCACCTCAGCATCTGAGTCACCAGATCCAAAAATATCTAAGCTCTTGCTGGCAGATAAGGATGTCATTTACGGCCTCTGACAGGATATCATTGGTGAAACACATCGGAGGCATTTAGGATTTTGGAACAAGCTCTGCCATCATCTTGAGACAATTATTCTGGTTTTCAGAAACAGCTCCTGGCCTGCTATTGGCTCTTAAGTGAAAGGGAAAACTTAGATATGAGACACCAGGTCATCCTGCAATCTGAATTGCTCACTATGAAATGGCTGTTACCTCAACCATTAAATCATAAAATCAGACATGCACAGCAAGAATCCATCATCAAATGGAAGTTGCACAGGCCCAATCAGGTTCTGAACACACAAGTATGGTACACGAGGTCGTGGTTCACATGATTATAGCATCTGCTCCTTACTGCAGTCTGTCTCCCAACCTGTACCTCCTTCATTGATGATTCATCATGATCAATTGACAGAGCAAAAGAAAAATAGGGTCTGTTTTGCAGATGTTGTGCATATTATATAGACAGTACCTGAATGTGAATAGCTGGAGCACTGCAGACTCTGGACACCTTTGAAGGACAAATGGTGAAACAAAATCTCATAATAGACAAGGATTTGGGAAAGTGAACCTGGTCATATGCTTTACTTGGGGAGAAATTCATGGCTATATGTGCTCATTGATGGTCTAAGTTGAGGTATAGAAGGATCTTGATTGGAAAATTAGTGTCAAAGATATTTGGGGAAGAATATATATATATATATATATATATATATATATATATATATATTACAGTGATTCCATTGAACTAAGATTTCTTAGGTAAGGCTTATTTGCATTTTGGATTCTTCATGCTTCTCAGGAAACAAACTAAAACTGCGATACAATATTTTTCCAATGATTGGTGAGACTATCAAGGAGCAATTGACTATTCCTCAATGATGCCAACAAGAAAGAACATGTTCATAGTGATGGAGATTTTTTTGGATTCTTCCTAGATCAGTGGAAAGCTGCAACAATGCAATCCAGACTGGATGCCATACTGTGAAGAATTTTCAGAAATGAATTTATCAACCAGCCAGCCAAGAATAGAACCAAGATTGAGGTAATTGATAAGACCCCAGGTAACCAGACTTCAGATAACTGTTGAAGGTTAAGGAAACACAGAACATTAAAGGAAGGTAGCTATAAATACCAGCTGCAACTATGTAACCAATTACAGAAATGAGGATTATAATTCTTAGGAGTATTTCTTTCCTATTTTGTACATAAATGTATATTAAAATATATATTTTAATGCATAATATTTTATATTTGTTATATATATTCAAGTATTTTTGTTCTTTGTAGCATAAAGCTGACTGACAGTATTAAGTATTATTGAATCTATACTCTGATATTTATATTATAGAATGTCAGAAGAGTCACCTAAAGACAAAGCTTCATCTTGTGTTATAAGGAGTCAATTAGTATGTTTTCCTTTGTAAACAAGATACTTGAGACATCTTTGATACTAACTTGAAATTACCATTGTATTAAGAGATTAAGCATGGATTCAAGAGTCATGTCTCTTTGGCAAGTTGATGGAAGTTAAAATGTGACTTTTAATCATTATATTTCAGCATGACTGGATCAATAAAACTAGAAGATCTTCAAAGCAAAGTTTTGCTTGTTTCTGCACTCTTAGAGTATTGAAACATACTCACTTCTTAATAACACCTCTCATTCAGTAAAAATTGTTGCATCTCCTTTAATAATCTTTTTCATCCCTTTTAATAGTCTTTTTCATCCAAGTTTCTCTTGCAAAACCTGTCTTACAGGTCTACTGTTCTCATACTTCTCAGTGCAGAATCATAAGTAGTGCCCCCTCCATCTACACACACATAAATAGTATTTAAGAACACATTTTTACCTTTATTGTTTGTTTTATCAATTCTTCAGTAACTCAACAATTGTTCCAATGGAGTAAAATCATTTTACCATATATGAATTTATTTTAGCAATATTAAATTGAAATGTAATACAATGAAGAGAACTCATAAAAATATTGCAAAGAACAATATTCATATAAAATACTAAAATTTAATTTCCCTGAGTTCCCTGCTCTTCTAATATCACAAGTCTACAGAGAGATAGACCGCAATATTCACTTGCTAACATCACAATATACTCTTTTGGATCTCTCAAATGACTTTTTCACTTTATGTTTCCTTTGATGTTTTTTTGTGTCTAAGATTTGAAATTCTAAAACATAACTCCTACATGCAATATATACATTAATC
Source organism: Cavia porcellus (assembly GCF_034190915.1). NCBI lineage: Eukaryota > Metazoa > Chordata > Mammalia > Rodentia > Caviidae > Cavia > Cavia porcellus. The sequence goes on along the minus strand of NW_026947494.1, from coordinate 19,691,303 downwards.
ACAGGATTTCACTTCAGTAGGATTATGGCTTAAGAACAACAATTTTATAGTCATGTTGAACAATAAACATTTGTTTCTCATTCTCATTCATTCATCTTCAGTCATACAATCATCCTAGGGCCCACACTGGTGGAATCATTTATAGGGACTCTTGCTTCATATATATCTCATTATTCAGCCCAGTGCAAAAATACAACTCCTCCCTAGAATCTATTGTCCAAACTAATGACACAAATATAAGAAAGAAAATGATGCAAATCTCTTTTCATTAATTCCACAAAAAATTAACCAAAATATATGATAGAATTATAACAAAGTTTCAGGAATTAATATCAGTGCTTCCATGCTGAGACCATAGGAAAGATACAGAAGAGAATCAGTAACTATTAGTAAAATGACCTTAGTGTGAAGGATAATGTCTTGACCACACTGATTCATGTCAATCACACTTAAAAGTATACTGACATCATTTCCAGCCCCATTAAAATCTCTTAAATTATAATACTTGTCTAAGATGCCCAGATATCCTTCCCTATGTCACTTCTGCATAATGATGGCCTTTGGTAGGCCCATTGTTATTGTTTGGATTATGGTTATTTCCAAAAAAACTGTCAAATAGTCATAATGAAAACATATAGTGGAATTTTATTGACGAGGATGTTTAAATACAATCTAATTTGGAAATAGACAGTGAACTTTAATGTAAGGTAACCCTGAATTAGGATATTCTCTAATCCAATAGGATTTGTGTTTTTTTTTATGAAAAGAGGGGACACAGCATACAGACCAAGAAAGAACATTTATGGCAATGAGAGAAAAAGATATTGAAACTGTATCTCAAATGGTTTAGTGATGAGAGTGATAAGTGTGTAACTAAAAGAGAAGAGAAAAGCAGATTCTTTCTCAACATTGCAAGAAAGAGTCAACCCTCACAATCACCTGACTTCAGACTTCTGGTCTCCAGAATTGCGAAATGATGTGTTTCTTCTATTTCAAACCATTTAGTTTTTAGAACTTTGTAATGGCCATCCTAGTCATATAATGCAGCCCAAATGCTCAAAACACAAATTCCATTGTACCTCTAGAAAACAACATTTTTAAAAGGACATAATTTGTTGTGGTATGAGTTATGAATATCCTCCAAAGATGAAGGGTTAAAGTATGGGCTCAAATGGGCACTTGTCCTGATGGAATTCATAGGAGAGGGGGTCTAGTGAGCAGTTCTTAGTCATTGGGGTACACCCTCAAAGGAGATTTTGGGGCCTAGCCCTTTTGTTATTATTTGAGGTTCATACAAGCCCAATATAACTATGATTCAGGAGGACAGAGGAATATCTCATACCAGTTTAAGACCTTGACATTTCTGTGTAGTACCAACTTTACAGGCAAGCAGAGTGCAAGAATCATGGGACACAGAAACTCCCACTGACATTCCAAAGTAAATCTTGGAGAACAGTCTAGGTGATTCAGAGTCAAAATGTCTGTAAGCAGTCTTCAATTAGGAACATGCAAAATAGAGCTGAAGAAGTGAAATCAAAGCCTATGTAAGCAACAGGAAATTTAAAATGTACAGAACATGACATCTGTTAGGAAAAGCTATAGGTAACATGCAAAACTTGCCCAAGACTAAAGTCATAGAAGATAAAATAAGGAAGCCTATAGGAGTAAAGACATTCATTAGTACCCCTTCCACTATGTTCTCCTGAAAGAAGTCATGAGTTTTTGTATTGAGTTCTATAGTTTGTGGGTTCTATTCTGTTTTGGGTTGACTCATCTTTAATATTATTTTCCTATTCTTTTCTTTTGGAAGAAGAAAATTCACCCTGCATCTGTTGCTGTTCTGCTATATTTTGGTATTATGTAATCTTTTTATCTTTTTAAGAACTACCAACCAACAGTTGCCTGTATAGGAACTATCATCTGATAGGTGGCTTTATATCTTGGAGGAAAACTTTTGAATTGGGCTTTCACTTCAATAATTTTGAGATTCTTGCAAATGGTATTACATTTCTCTCTGTGACATGGACATGAGCCTTGGCAGTTAGGGAATCGTCCAAGGTAGAATCTTTTAGTTTGAGTCTTGAATTTTTCACAAGTTTCCTGGGATGAAGATTTGCTCTTCAGAGTAGCACTATTAGAAGATGGTGAATGTTCAGAAGTCAGAGTCTGAGGAAAGTCCTTCTGTCATTCTGATGCAGTCTTGGGAGAAGTTGTAGGATTCCAGCCCCTTCTTTGGTCTCTTCAACTTCTCGGCTCATGAAGTAAGCTGTGTGTCTTGACATTAGCTTACTACTTTGCTTTAGGTCACCTTGGGTAAAAAAAAAAAAAAAAAAAAAAAAAAAATGGCCCAAAACATTTTGGTTTGGAATACCCAATACTGTGATTCAAAGTAAACTTTTATCTTAAAAATTAATTATCTCAAATATGTATGCACATATTTATAGCTATGAATGCTGCCTGACACAGAATGGCCATTATAAATTCTTAGAAATATGAAGGAGGAAAGGGGAAAGCAAATAGCTCCCACTACATCTGCAATTCTGAACCTTCTTTCTCTGAGACTGATGCCAGTTAGCACAGTCTATGGCTAAGGATGATTCCACAATTAGTTTCCCTTTTCATTTTAATTGCTTAAAATCTAGAGTCTCAATCTTTTAGCAAAAATGTCATTGCAGTATATCTACGCTTACTATATGAACAGATACCACCTTAAAAGTCCACAGATGTCATCTTTTTACACTTTTTTTCTATCTGGGTTTACAGAATTTTTCTTAGAGTTTTCTGAAAGGTTGAAAAATTCTCTTACAGCTGTAGCCCTTGGCTTGACATTTGCCCTAAGGTGATTCTTTTCTTATAGTTCTTTGAGATTGAGTTTTTTCACTGTGGAAATCTATTATAAGTTGTATGTTTTTCATTAGGGAGGAACAAATTCATTTTATAAATCTGAAGTATATAGGTTTTCTTTGGTCACTCTAAGACCCGCACGGAAAATTGCCAGCTTACTTTAATAAAATTCAAAAAGTAGTCAAAACATTGCCAGCCTTGTGCTCACACAATCTCAGTAATCCGTACATGTCTGCTCTATGTGTAGGAACGATACTCCAGTACATATCTCCACATTATATGTCATGGGTTAGCATTTTCTACTACTTTAGCATTCTCTCTCTTTCTGTCTCCCTCTCTCTGACTGTCTCTGTCTATGTCTCTGTGTCTCTCTATCTCTTTTCTTGCTTTGTATAACCTAGTTTCAATGGTTCCAATTCAAATTAACTGCCAGCTAGTCTTGGAAGTTGTGTTATATGATACAAATCTGCAAATCAATGAAATAGTACTTGTTCTATATCTCTTGTCCTACAACCACAATTCATGGACAACTACTATATGATCTTTCACATGAGCTGACAAAGATAAGGTGGAAAGAACAAGTGCTTAATCATGGGTGAATTACAGGGTCATTCACATCCACCAACATCATATTGTTCAAAGCACTGATGTGTAAATCAGAGATCATGTCAAAGTCATGCCAGTAGTACAGAAGGCAAATGCTAGCATATCCCTGAGAGAAATTGAAACAACATATCAATATACTTACAACTGTGTATAGACATGTACAACAACAGCAAAAATCACAATGGAAAATCAAATGATTATATCAGCAAAGTATAAAGTTAGGATAGAAGGGAAAAGATCATACTGGCCTCTCAAGTGGCTTCATATTACTTCTTGACCTTTGCAAATAAAAACGTTTTTCCATTTTTTGGAAGATACTTATCAGTAGAGGGCTTGGGTAACATGTCTGGGGCCAATTCTTCCATACCAAGCACACAAATAGTGTTTTTTCTACAGATAAATTGTCTTGTTTTGATATTCAAAACGTTTCTTTTTACTAGTTATAATATCTTCTCTGACAAATTTTTAGAATTTCACATAGTTTTTCAAATTCTGTACCTCCAAATTATCAGGTCTCTTGGCTGTTTTTATGGAACAATCTCCTACTTCTCTTGCCTGTTTTCTCAGTAATCAGTCTCATCATACTGTGTTCAGGTTTGCTCTTACCTCCTATTTCATTGTAGGTGTATCTTAGGTTTTAGTCTTAGTGTAGCATTGTTCTTCTTTCTGCATTACTAGATTATTTTATTTGGTCCCATGTTATTGAATCTTGATTACAGAAATACAAACAATAATTACTTTCACAGTGCAAGCTCTTAATTCTCCACCTGTAACACTTATGATTTTTTTTGTTTGTTTGTTTGGTTGAGTAGATTGTAGACACCTGGCCTTATTTCAAAACACCTATCCATTTCCTGTCATAGTTCCTGTGTATGTGTTGAGTTTCACACTAAGAACTTTACTTATGATCTTAATTTGCCTATGTTTATTCTACATCTTCCAGCCTTCACTAAAATTTCAACTACTTAATTATTCTTTCACCATTAAACCAAAAGGAATATGTCTTTACCTTATGAAACCAACTTTACTCTATGAAACATTCTATTCTATTGGCTTATGTGTGTTCTTTCACATTAAAATTGCATATTACATTATCTATGAACTTTCTACAAATGAGTATGAGCATGAGTAAACTAGACTCAAAACTGATTATTGCACCATTCCATATATCAAAAGCTGTAGATTGCCTAAAGCCTAAAGGAACTATCATTGCAGTATTGTTGCACTTATCAAATATTTGTTATGTGAATATAAATATTTAAAATGTTACAATATCAGGGGTTACACAGCTTGGCACAAATGAAGTCATAGCAGCAGTGAATATTTGAAATAATTTTCAAATATTAAGGAAAAAATGGTCACTATTTGTTTTATAATTAAAATGAGCACAGCTTTTGAACAAATTCAATAGATATGGACTCATTCAATTAGCATCTGAGATTTAGTTACCTTATACAATATCTGTCATCATGTTAGCATCTTTAATATAAGGCATGGATAAAAAAGAAGAAATCTTCAGAATGGCTAAATAAACTAGAATTTTTGTTTAAATATCTTTCTCCATATCACAGGACAGAGTTATATAGTGTGTAAACTATGGCTGTAAAATATTCTGATCTGTATTTAAATACCAGCATGACCACTTTGCCTATGAATAAATATGAATAAGTTACATAAATATTTCAATATTTAGTTAGCCCCAATATTAATATAGAGTGAAAATATATGACATATCTGAAAGACATGTAGCTAGAATTACAGATAAATTACTGGACAAAGTGTAGCTTATTGTATAAATAGGTTGATTTGTTTTGTTTTCTTAATGATCACTGTTTTTATTTTTTAAATGATTAATTTCTGATTTTTACAGTACTTGTAATTTTCTCCAGCAAGTTGAAAGAATGTATAATAACTGTAATGATTTAATCTTAAGTGTTTTACCTAATTTCATGTGTTAGGATTGCAGGCAGTCAAGTTAGTTAGAGATATTATAGGCAGTGAGATAGGGCTAGGTCCTCATAGGAGCCAGTGCAGACACCTTACAACTGTGGACAAGACAGACACCTCCTCCTGTGGGCCAGGCCTCAAGACAAAGGATCAAACAAATGCATCCACATCCCAAGACTGATATATACTAATTAGCTCCCTATCACCCTGAAGTCACTATCCCATCCCCTTAAGGAAAGGTCACAACTCTAAGAATGCCCACTTCCTAAGTGACTTGCTTTCCCATTTGTCCATAGTGTAATCAACTTTACCTGAACTATTGATCTTATTGGCTAACTATAGTTATGTCTTACCTTATGTCCATCTGCCTGATGAGTTCTCAGTCCCTCAGCTCACTGTCTTGAATCCATGGTTTTATTCTATAAAAGTCCCTGGAAAAGACAGAGTGCTTGGTAACTCACTCAGGACCTCATCTCTTTCTCTTCAGGCAGAAGTTTTCTTCCTCTCAATAAATATATTCTGCTTTTAACCTCTGTTAAGAAAATTCATTCTTCAATTTTAGAGAACATGAACTTGTACCAGACATAGTAGCTCAGGAGTTTAATTTTCCTATATCATTACTGATAGGATTATTTCCAAAAGATGTGAAGTATAAAACAAAAGAGGCCTTTATTCTGAGAACACGGAGAGAGATAACTGACACCCCCTGACCACTGGAGTCCGGTGATCTCTCTGGCAGACACATGGCATGGGGGGTATATAAGTAACCTAAGCTTAGGGTAGTGCCCTAGGGCCATTAGAGATGCACAGCTATTTCATTGGCACACGTTTGGTGCCAGGGGCAGATTCCTAAGGGTAGGGGGAGATGGAGTCACAGGTAAATCTCTAGGGGTGGGGGAGGTTCCAGTTGAGGCTTTTTTTGGCTACAGTGTCCCATCTGGGCCAAAACCCTTTCAGTTAGGACTCAGAAGAAGCATACAAGTGAAGTATAGAGAAATTTGATGAAAAGAATATTTAAATGCCTTAAAAGAAGATCTTGAATCCAGATCTCTCTGACCTTCTCTTAATTTTTCTCCTCTCAGTGCGGGTAGAAGCTTTTTAAAACCAGTTCTGTTTTTAAGTCCGAGCCCCAAGGAAGAAACCAGTTGCTTCTGGTCCTTACTGAATTTCCATCAAAGGCATTTATGTAACAGGAATGCAGATGACATTTATCAGCACACCTGAACCGCATTGGCTACCGATCATTTTCCTCTATTTCAGTCTCACAGAGAATCTTTTGCCATGCCTTGCTCTTCAGGCCACAGAATTTGTCCCAGGACACTTACTGATCCATGGGCTTAATCTGTTCTTGCAATTTCCCTGCTCCCTGTCTCCTACAGAAAAAGAAGCATGCAGGTTTCCAAATAAGTTTAAATCAATGGGTAATCACATTCATAATTTTCTTCATGCTGTGATTTTTATTCCTTTTGCCAATAAATTAGCAAGCATTTTCTTCTATTTCGTATCTTCATTAATTTTTATTTTCCTCAGCAAAAATTCAGAAGCCTGAAAGGGAAATTTTCCTTTTACATACATATTTTAAAAAATTGTTAGAAAATTAGAACAATTTGTCTATGTTAGAGTATTCTGGAAGAATAGAGAAGTCAAAGTACAAAATGAACAGTTTTATTGAGTTGAGAATGAGGAAAGGAGCAAACAACCCATGGCAGTTGGGCTGTCTCCCCAGACCTGATGCAGAGAGGCAGAGGGTTACATGACCTCTGATCACAAGTGGCACATGGAGCGGATACTGATGATGTGAGATGAACTGATTGGAGTTCTCTGTGCGTGCAAACAGGAAAGGGTGTTGCAATTAGAGCTGAAGAAGCAGGAAGTGGTGAGCGTTCCTGCTTTGGCCTTCCGCTACATTAGACACTGCCACAATTGTACAGTAATTCATACTAGGGCAAGAACCTTTCATTTGCAATCTTACAATACAAAGAAAACAGAGGCACAATTCATACAAGCAGGAAAATAGTGACTGCAAACTGCATAGTTGCTTGGGCTGACATAGCATGTATGAGAGGCTTTTTAACTCTTAGAACCTAAAGAACACTATTTTTACTGTCCGGGAGACCAAATTTGCATGCATTTTCATGATATTGTCAGTGGTTCTGCCTATTTGAGAGCACAATCAATTCTTGCTTTTCAGAACTGCCACTGTAATATAATCTTATGCATAGATGTGTAAATACTATGTATTATATACCAGAGAAAAAATAAATGACAAATAAACTTATGAATTTAAATTTGCCTAGTACATAAAATGATACGTATGCGGCTTCATCCTTTATATTTTAGAAGAGCCTGTATCTTCCATTATATTATGAATATATAATATTATATGTTTAGTTGATATTTACTTTATTAGAAAGATTTTGAAGTTTTCCAAATAAGTAACCCTGGGAATTGATAATCTTATGCCTTGTCATATTAGTGACATTAAAATCAGCAGAGATTTTTCTCATATAGTCTACTAAGTTGAGAAAAGAATAACAGACCAGTTGTTATAAATTTCAATCTTATTATAAAAAAGAATACACTTTCAAGGATCTCATCTTTATTTATTAATTAAATATCTTTTAGAAAGTAAATTTGGACTTTCTTACAGTTCTCATAGTCTGTTAGTGAACAAGTAAAGTCCTGTATGTAGCTCAGTGATATTGGTGATCAAACACTGCCCAAGAGGTCCCACACAAAATTTGGGGAGTCACATAAGTGATATAAATCAGAGTCACATCTGCAGACACCCTATTGTCTCATTAGTGTAAGAAACAAAGTATTCAATCAAATAATTTACAATAGATACAGTGAAAGAAAAGGAAACTGCTCTAAGGGAAATTATATTGTTTGATCAGTTTTGTCTATATTTGGTAACCTCAGAAACTATTTTGAAGATAACAACATGCAGTATAACAACCACGGTTAAATTCCTATCATCTCGTTTTGAAATCCTGTGTCACTATTGTTTGCTGTTGTCCTTGTGGCTGTTATTTGGCTTTGGTTGTTGTTTTTATTTGTCTGTTTGTTAGACTGCCATTTGACATTTTGGTGCTACATTGCCCTTTAAAATAAAATTTAAAACTCCTCAAATTTGGGGAGTCGTAATATTCATTAAAGGCCTTGCTTTATTAGAAAAACATTATATGTTCAGCCTAATTGTCTTATCTGTATGAATAAAAATTATCATTGTTACATTAAAATAGTTTTATCAAGAGGGGTAATCCCTATTACTATAAAAAATTTAGATGTGATATTTTACAAAATTAAAAGTTAGAGTCATATTCCATCATTAACTAAAATTAGCATTTATGGAACCAATTCCATCATACCTAGTAAAAACTTTGTTTTATTTTTAGTAATTTGAATATTTATTGGTAACCTAATGTCCATATTGAAGAGATGTATAGGGGAATTCATTGTCCACACTTGTTCAGGTTTATATCTATTCTTCTATCTCAAAACTCTGCTGAGTATTTTAAAAATAATTTTTGGTATTTGTTTGTGGTTTCATTGACTTTTTAATATAATTTTCATACTAAAAAGAATTTCAGTGTTAATTTTTCTTTTTCTTAATTTAAATATTTCTTAGAACAATGCATGAATATTATTTTAAGATATGAAAGCATTCCCTGAAAACCAGAATTGTATGCATGTGCTTCATATAAGAATATTTGCTTTAGGAAATATAAAAATCTCCTTCATAAAATAAAATGAATGCTATAGTAGAGAGATGAGGAAAAATTGGATTATGTTAGAATGATTTGAAATTAATATATATTAAAAATTAGAAGAGAAAACAAATGAGATAGTAGTATCAGTCATAAGATTAAACTCTTTAATTTTCTGTGATTAAAAATTGTATTTTTTGTAACATAAGAACAATTGATGGGAGAACAAATTTAAATATAATTATTAAAATACTGATTACTCAAATAACCCCTTAAAGTATATTTTACCTAAATATATTTCACTATATTAATATGCTTAGAGATAAGAAAGTCTGGAAAATAATCATTATATATTAATTATATATTTATATTTATATTTACATTTATAAAAACACCACTTGCTCATAAAATTATCACAATGTAAAGGAGAAAATATACCATATAATCAAAATTAAAATTAATAAGGTAAGGGGAGAGAGGACCTTGAATGTAGATCTTACAGAGAATTTATCAATAATAATAATTATATTAATTTCATAAAAAAGCTTAGAAATTACATAATTCTGTATATTTTGTTTCCTTATATCAACAATTTAAGACACAAGACCAGATATTTTGTCATTTTGTTGTATTCTTTTGTATGTATCTTTAAATTTTTACATTATTAAACTTAATGCTTTCTCATTACTAATAATATATATATGCACTTCTTTTAATTCATTTAATTAATCAGGAAGACTATCAGCAAACTGAGAATTTTAAGGATATTTCATGCAGATATTAAAATATCCAATGTTTAATTTACTTTTATTATGAAAACTCTGGGTCACACCTGATATGCTCAAAGGACACAAAACATTGAAATGGCAGTATTATTTTGTATTAACTTTTAAATACATAAAATTGTTAATATATTTAAAATAGTAAAGATAATGCTATTTTTGGAAATATTATTTTGTCAATTTCTTATTTCTAGACTGGTTTTGCCCAAGTATAAAAAATCCTTCTCTCTCTGTAACAGACACACGTGTTCATATGTTATATACATATAATTTATAACATATATGACATATAACATATATAACATATGTTATGCACGTATAATTTATAACAGGTACAACATGTATAAAATCACTATGGCAAATAATTCAGAAGACTGCTTCCCAGCTATTTAGCTATGAATTCTAGATTTTATTTTAAAAGCCAAGCAATATTAACATTTCCTAAGTGTTTGATTCACAACATTTACCTTGCAAGTGTTTAATGTTGTATTTACTTATTTTCAAATTGAGAGCTTTGGAATAAACAGGTGAACTGAGACACATACTTTAGATCCAGGCCTCCAGCTAAGCCAAATCTATTTATGCTAACGATCTCCAACAGCTGCACTCTGCCTTAACTGCGGCTTAACCGCGGCTTCTGGGAGGACTTCCAAGGGAACTACACATGGAGCATATGGCAGTCCTCTAGGCTGGAGTGGTGAAAACACTGTCCCACCGGCAATGATTTCTGTCTCTCTAGAAGCCTGGAAACTACTCACTGTAGCGACACAGTATTTGAGGAGTATAGAGAAGAGTGAGATAAGAAAGACAGAGAGAGGCAGAGAGACAGACAGACAGACTGAGACAGAGAGACGGAGGGAGAGAGGGAGAGACAGATTTGATCCTGAAAGTGTATCCATCCTGTTTGTCCTCACTTTGCCTTTCCTCCATTGTCTTCCTGGGGCTTACTGAGCATAATGAAGGGTGACCACTTCACCCCCCTCCACCAGGGGTGCATGCTCACTCCTTTCCTACTTTCTGCCTTTGAGTGCTTCCTGTGATGTGAGCATCGGCCCATGGAAAGGACTGGAGAGAACCATATCACAGCATTGCTATTAATGAGCTTAAAAAGCACAGTCTGTGAAAATACACTACTTCTGTAGGAAAAACTGAATGGAGATTTTTACCACCCATCATTCCAGTGATGAATTCACATGCCTAGCTATTTCTGTGAGGCAGATGAACAGCTAGAGACCAAGGAGGTTGTTCAGAGGGACTGTGCCCAGGAGCCCCCGCTCATGACAGATGACTGCAGGGTGTGCTTTGCCTGCATCATGGTGCTTCAAATGCTCCTCTGAGCACGCACATCGTATCCATACTAAGTGCTTGCTCTCTCTGGATGTTTTAACTCATACATTACGACAGGTTTCTTCAGCTGTTCAGCTTCATAACTTTTCTAATAAAAAGTGAAAAAGTTTTGTTATAACTTGACAAATGATTCTATCTCTGAAAAACCTTGGAAAGCATAATCATTTTTTACATAGAAATGTACCAAAATGTTTGAAATAAAGCAAGGCTGGGGCAGACTGTTTTATTTGGTGGTTTGACACATGGCGTCAGATGTTTGCCTCTCTTCTTCTGCTCCACAGTCTTGGACAGGAAATTACTCTTAGATGCTACAGAATTCCATCTACAGCAGTAATTAAATAAAGAAAAAATAGAAGTCATCGCAGCCTGCTTACTAAAAACACAAAGAATGCTAGAAATAACATTTATACAATTTAATAGTTCCTAAAATTCAAGTTACTGATAGATTTAATAAATTTCCTGTACACATTATAGGATTGATGCTAAAAAGCTATTTTTAATAGAATAAAAGCCAACAAGATAACATTTCTGTGTTTTACATGACAAAATGAGAGTTTATGAAAGCAATAACATATAAAAAATGATGATACATAACACAATCTGGACTTAACAGCATTTCCAAAATTGATCTGCAAGGATGGTCTTTAATTCCTATTCTAGTGTACATTGTAGGGAGAAATTACAGTTCTTAATATGGATTTCTATTTATTATATCTGTTGTATCTTAAATAGATATTAATTGCTTCTAATATCTAAAGAACATATAAACTCCCCTCATTATAAAATTATTTGATTTGTTTTCATAGAAACTTAGAAAGTAATCACATAGTTTTAATATCACTATAATTATGGCGTGAAATCTCAACAAGAGATTTATACTTCACTAAACTTACGACATTAGGGAGGAAAACACAGAGATCATAATAAATACTTTAAAGCATAATAAATACTTTAAAGCAAATTAGCTCTGGCACTGAGACCTAGGGTATTGATAATTCAACTGTAAACACTCATATGTTTAAAAAAAGTCCACTAGCAGTTTCTGGACATGAACATCAATGTAAAGGCGTGAAAATGATTTTAAATGCTACCTCTTTCCTTTATGACATCAGCTACAATCATTAAAACTGTTTTACATCTGACTTTTATGCTGTCAATTCTGTCTCGCTTCACAAAGGTCACATTTAATTCTGAAATTGCTGGTTCGATGGACATTTTTTTCTCCTCCAGAACTGCCTCTTTAACTTACCAGTCCCTATTCTTTTTGGACTTGCTTCTATGTACTAACCATTTCTGCGTCTTCTTCTGTCTCTCTAATTATTTCCTGTTGGCTTGTTACTTTTCCTTATCCCTTTCCTGTCACTCCTTCTGAGTAAATACCCACGTTTACTCTCACAACTTCAGCTGGAGCCAGTGGAGTAGGAATCTGGAGCAAATGTTTCTCGTGGGCTTCAGAAACATGATTTCCCATTATGAACAACTCAGCTAATTGGATGCATTTGAGAGAGAGTTTTTGCCAACTCATAAACACAATGAAGTGTTTTATAAAAGAGCTCTTTAAATGCATGTTCATGAATAGTCTCTGACTCTGTGAGCAAATGATGAATCCTGTGATGATGAAGACTTACCTGTTTCTCACAGCCCCTCTGACAGTGTCTTTCTCCTCCCGTGCTGGGTCACAGCTTTACGTGTGTACCTCCAGGTGATGCAATATCTGCAAAGCTGCCTCGCATGGTGCTGAGTTCAGAATCCTTTTGTATATTGTTTTGGGCTCTGAACTTCCCAATTTCATCCATTACTGTCCAGGCTTTCTATCAAACATCTTTTTACCAAAATATCTGTGTTGAATTCCCTTATTTGAAACAAAAATCTTAGATTTAATTTTCCTGATCTCACTCTGAACAGATTGAAATGTTACCAATATGATTTTTCAAAATGGTGCCTCTCAATTATATTTTATTAATAGACAATTTTAAGCTTGAAATGTAGTTAATGTGTACATCATTTCAATAACAGTAAGGCTTTTATGCCTATATAAGAAATCTTTTCTTTCCCCAAGGTTGGTTTATAATCTCCCATACAATCATATTAACTTCAGATGCATTTTTTTCTCCATGCGTACACTTGGGTTTTTGTTTGTTTATAAAGAACTAGAAAAATAATGATTCTTTTTCTTGTTCCTTTTTCTGTGACCAAGAATTTTTTAACACTGAGATAGATATAGATATAGATAGATAGATAGATGATAGATAGATAGATAGATGATAGTATAATTTGTTTTTGAAAATGTCAGTATTGTCCACTGTCCTTTAAGGTAATTCTGTTTTAAGTCCATCATGTCTAGATACATGCTTTCTTTCTGAGCTCATTTTATTCCCATGGCCTTTTTTTCTGTTTTTGTCAAAAAACATCATTATATCCTGTGTCACTAACCCTAACCCTAGCCTTATCCTAAACTTAACTCTACCCCTAATCCTCACTATATGAGTTTGTGTAATTGTATTCAGCAACAGCTTTTCTGAGAGTTATTAAAATTTCACAAGTGGTATTGTATACACACAAAAGTATATCCATTAAATGATAATGCTAATTGACTCTGCCAGTGTATTTGGAGAAAAATAGAAGATGTGATCTTTACAAAGCGACAATATTTGTTATTGTTTCCTGACCATTTGTTCTCTTATATTACATGTAATTGATGTGTTATTATTTTATTTGTTCTTTTTTAAGCCTAAGTTATTCTTTCATCTTTAGTGTGTATTTGTGGAAAGTTACATTATTGATTATACAGCATTAAAGTTTTCTATTTTATGGATTCAATGGTATATATTTTTTAAGTAATATATTTATTGTATCCTCAAATGTTTGACAATTTGTGCTTTGCTTTAGTTGAAATATATTTTAATATACTTGAGATACATTATTTAGTTATTTTCTGATTAAAGATACGTTTATCCTTCAAAAATTTTCAAGTTTCTAGTCTCCATCTCTGTTATTAATACATGTGACTCCAAATAGTGATATATCAACTTCATAGGAATAAGAAACATCTAGAAAATTGCTAAAGTGTGCTTCAGAGCATTTCTGTGATCAGGAGCACATGGCCTTGGGTACTCCATTTGGAATTTGACCCATTCCTTTCTGGTTGTATTTGTCTGCTCTGTTCTCTGGCCTCTATCAAACAAACCACTTTGATCCATCGTGCCCTTCCATCATGACAATCCTGCCATGGAGCCAGGTGACTTTTGAATAATCCTTCCCCCTTTAGTTGCTTTAGATATTTTGTCTGCAAAGTGGAAGCTGACTATAGAGCTAACACTGAAAAGTGGAAGTTGACTATACAGAAAATTGGTAACAGTTAAGTTACTGTGATTAGATCTTACAATTTGACTTGGAAGCTTTTGAAACTGAGTTGCAAGAGAAGTTCAGAGAGATTTGGATGTGTGGTTAGAGATGTCCCAAAAGACTATGAGCAAAGTTAGACAGTATTTTTTTGTTTGTTTGTTTGTTTGTTTTTGTACCATGGATCGAACCTATGACCTCACACTTGCCAGATAAGTGCTTATGCTGCTGAGCTAAATCCCCAGCCTCAGACAGTAGCTCTTGTTAGAACTCAGAAGACATGAATTCTGATAGAAATGGAGATAACTGAAGGCTGGGCTCCTTAGGTTTCAGGTAGGCGCATAGACTTCACTGAGAGTCAGACTACTGAGATGTGTGTTATTTTCTTGCAGAAAACTTGCTCATGTCCTCAGATTTTGCAGGAGAGGGGCATTTGGGTAATGAATTAATCTGGTGGAGAAAATTTCAAGACAGACCAAAATTCAAGCTGAGGCATAGATATTCCTGATTGATTTTTGTAAAGTTTCAGTGAGATTTAAAAGCAAAAACCAAAGCACAAAGTTGTGAAACACTCAAACATTAGCCTAGGAAAAATGACATGAAATTGGGGATGAGGAGATGAGGCTGCTAAAATAATTGTTGCCATTAAAAAGAAACTGTGTCCTTTAGACAGTTATAAGAATAAAGGTCATTTGAGAGCATCTCAGGCATCACTATGACATCATCATCATAGCACGGTCAAGGGTGGAAAAGAAGAGAGTCCTTGAGATTTCCACTGGAGAGGAGCCTCCTAGGAAGTCCTGAGAGGTCAGGAATGGAACCAGGAGAGGGCAGTGCATAAAACTGTGCAAATGAAGACAAATTGCCACAGAGACCCAGGAATCCTAAAATGTCAGAAGTATCTACTAAAGAGATCTGTAAAATATGAGTGGAGTAGATCGAGAGGGGACTTGGAAACTGTGTCTGGCAAGGCCACAGGGCAGGGCCATGCAAGGCCTTTGGAAAGTCACCTTTCACCACCATGGACACGGGATTGCAGATATGGAGCTATAGTATTTAATGCTTGCCCTGCTGGGTTTCTCATGCTTTCGTTCAAATCATTTCAATTTCCCTATTATCTTTTTTGTAATGGAAACATTTACCCTCTTCTACTCTACCCTGGGATTATGTAATTTGTTTTTTAAGAGAAAAAAGCAATAAATCAAAGATACAGAATTTCAAAACCAAGATAATAGGAAATTGTCAATGGTTAGTATAATACATATTGTTATCTTCAAAGTAGTTGCTCAGATTGTAAGATATAGGCATCCGTAATTGATCAAAATATATAAGCACAGACCACTCTCTACAATGAACTCAGAGTAATCAGTAGTATAATTATCTTAGCTTTTGATCATGTAGCTTTTTTGACTTTCACAGAAGTTCATAGCTCAACTTGATTGTCTTGATTACTCAAAGACACCTGAATTTGAACTTTTAAAAAATGTTGGAAGTATGGAGTACTAGGGTAAAGGATCACTGGATCTATTTTATGTAATATAGTTATATGAAGGTAGAAAGCTGCTGTGAAGCATAAATGATATAAATTACTGAAGACACAGGCATTTTCACATGAAAAACATATATTTCATCTCTACTAACTATAGCAGTGATAAATTCTGTAACTATTTCTGACTTAGCTGATGTGAACCGAAATGCTTTTGAAAGGTTTACATCTGTGTGTGTGTGTGTGTGTGTGTGTGTGTGTGTGTGTGTGTGTATGTTGCATCTCTTCTAGACGAATGGAGAAAGATGAATTATGGATAAAAGTAATTGCAAACAAATTTGCCTTAATGTATGATAATAATTGGTAACTGTGACAAATTTCATACCATTTTGACAAGAGTAGTGTTGATCAAGATAAGCACTGTCAGGTTGCTGCCTAAGAAGGGGACATAGACCTAATCATGTTGATTATAAACTTATGGTAAAAAATCTTTAAACAAAGCAAAAATGAAATCATCCTTTCATGTGAATCAACACTGATTAAGTGTATTAGGATAATTTCTTCAGTGAAATTTACCCTATACTGAGATTTAAAAATGGTAGGACTTGCTAGAACAATGGATTTTTTAAAAGCAAATCTAGTATACAATAAGCAAAAAGGTAAATTTTTAAAGTAGCAAAGCAGCTTTAACATGCGAAGAGGAAGAAAAGGAAGGAAGAAAAAAGGAAGTGAAACAATATTATGTCCAATGTATTGACTTGTCTGTTTAGCAGAAGAGAAATAGGGAGACTTTATGACAGCTTGGCATGTGGTATGTTATGGTTATAATCCCAGCACTCAGGAGCTGAGGCTGGAGGATCCCTGTGAGTTCTGGGCCAACTTGGGCCCAGTAAGAGAGTTCATGGTCATCTTCAACTGAATAGCCAGATCCTGTCTCAAAGTTTAAAAAAAGAAAGTAAAAAGAAAGAAAAGAAAATATTTGTGATAATTAACAAATATTAAGAAACTAAAATGAGTAGATAAACATCAGAGGGTAATATAAAATCTGAGATGAGGTTTGGAATCAAAACAATGAAAAACATTATTTCTAAATCCACCAAAGGACAGATAATTATTTAAGAATGAAAAGAATCAAAACTGAAGTTTATTTATCTTTCTGGGCACCTCTAGCCTTTGAATTCAAAAGCAAACAAAACTCAGCTTGAGTTCAGAAGTTGAATAAAGAAAATTCACCCACCAGGAATGTTTAATTGCAATTAATCATAATAGCAAAATCAAAAATGATTATGTAGTCCTGAAAGTGTCACAGAAAGTGATGACAATGGGTAAGAGACAGACATTCTGTGTGGCACATATCATGAAATGTGCTTGGCGAGTTTATTGTTACAGCGAGCATGGAGAGCTCGTGAGCTGCACATATGGAGCAGGAGTTATCCTTAGGTGCTCCAGTCACCATCTATTCAGGGTATCAGGAAGAGCAGGGGCACAAGAGAACCACATGCCTAGCTTTAGTCTTCAGAAGTGGGCAGCAAATGTAACCAGCAATGCATTTTCCCTTTCCACATCAAAGCACTGACATTGAAAAGTTGCACGGTTTCAAAATAGAAAATAATTTCCCCAGGTCTTTATGACATCTAAAAGAGTCATAAGAACACAATCAGGATTATCCTTTGGTACCAAGACAGACAAAAGGTGAGTTCTACTACAACATACTTCCTTTTTGCTGTTGACTGTCTAGGTGCTATGGCCTGATACAGCCCTAAGAGGCAAAGAAGGAGTCTGTATCTTTAATTCACAACACAATTAAAAATACCCTATCAATTAGAAACAACTACATTGTGCAATAATATTATGAAAAATAATGCCTTATTACACTAGTCCATTTAGATGTGGGATTGCTCTAACAACTATTTGAAAAAATACACTTCTTTATTTTATATAAGGCTACATTTCCCTTGAAGAATTGAAACAGCACAAGTCAAGGAAAAATAGAATAGATTGACCTGTGTGCTCACAAAGCTGACAAAAAGGGCCATTCTCTTGTGTTCTTTTGTAGTAGTTGTTTATGTTTTTATTAGCCTATTTTCTTTCCTCGAATAATATTCTTTGTATGCTCAAAGTCAAACAAAAGCAGTGTGACTGTAGGTTATCACATGCATAACCTTCTGTGAATGCTATCTTGTCTTGTGAAATGATATGAAGGTCATTACTCTCTTGGTTTTAAACTACTGTAGCATTTCTAAGTTTATTTCTTTGTTTACTTTTTCTACATATTATGACTCTAACCTTTTGTGTTGCTTTTTTATTTCATCAATGCTCCAAAAATTTGGAAGAGAATAAGGCATAAGACAATTATACTAGAATACATGGACTGCAAAATTAAGAATGAAATTCATTAGATACAAAGTAGAATTAAAACCACAGCAGTTTTTTTTTCTGACTTTCTTTGGTCTATTTAGTAATTTTAGCAAATCTTAAACTTAAATAGATATTTCACATTATTATTTTATATCTTTATATTTTCCCTCCACCCAGAGATGAAATATTAATATAGAGCTTACAATATCAATGCAATTTGCATTTTCAATAATTTTATCAGAATTGTAGTGTTCTATTAAAGTGATTTTTTTTAATTTTAAAGGAAAAAAACATGATACTGGATTTCAAAACAACATAGTAAGAGGTTAACAGTAGTTATTATTTTAATTTTTTTTTCCTTTTTGTGGCAAGATCTCATTATGCAGTTCAGGCTGGGCATGCACTTACTGTGTATCTCAGGCTGGTCTCAAACTTGCAATGATTCTCTAGCCTCAGCCTCCCAAGTGCTGGGATTATAGACGTGCACCATCATGCCTGGGAATAGTGGTTATTATATTGTGTATTGTTATCTTCTAAGTAGTTGCTTAGATTACAAGATATAAGTATGAAAAAAGATCAAACAATGAAAGTATGAATCATTTCTTATAACAATAACTAATGATATAGGTGAGCATCAGAATTAATCTTTACTTGGAAAACAAACTGGAAAGGAGAGTTACTTATTACTGTGTTGAATTTAAGATAAATTTATTATGACACACCTAACTTTCAGGAATTCTGGGGACACTCTAGTGGTGATCCTTAGCTTAGATATTTACAGTGACCTAGCTTCCAAAGTGTCACAGTATTATATCATCTAAATCAGTTGTAGATGGAGTAATTTTTCTTGATTAAAGGAATGTGAGCATAATTTTTTAAAAACCAGCTTTACTTCATATGCAGGTCAATAAGTAAAGAAACATTGCCTTGCTTCAAAGAAAATATTAAGGTGGGAGAGATGAACTATTTGCTATGTAAACTTCTGTACAAATGAAATGGGGAAGTTTCAGTTATCTGTAAAATCCATGTTAATTTTAAAAACCCTCTGAGTGATTGATGGAATGTTGTTTTTTTTTTTTTGAGGTGTTCAAAGCAGCTAGTTCTATTCCAGGGCTCCACATTCTGCAGTTCTACTTCTTCCTGAGCCATCCTTGCCTGCATTAAATTTACCACCCCTTTTGGAGATTAAAATGTCAGTTTTTGTTTTTACCCTTTTGTGTCTACTGTATAGGTATTTCTTAATACACTCTCCCTAAAACTGTGATATGCAAAATTAGAGTTCATACTATCCTATTGAATCCATGTCCTCCAATTTCTGGTATATTGCTTGGTGAGGTGGCTAAGTGATAATATTCCTTAACTTCTATAATTACTGAAGCTTTTAAAGTGGTTCTATGGGACATATTCTCAGAATGTTTGAATAGTCTTTTGTGTGAAAGAAAACACTCTGACCCAGTAGTAATGATCCAAGATCTTAAGAAAAGATTTTTAACATGACATCTGCTTCATTGGTTATAGGTTATGTTATTCAGAATGCCTTGGTTTTGATCAGCCCTCAGAAACAATTTTTTAATCTCAGTTGTCTGTTTCCATTTTAATGGTGTATGTTTAGAATCTTCTAAATGAGCATGTCATTATTGCATTTTAAAAGTAATTTTTTAAACAACTGATAATTTTTTTCCTCTTGCAAGGAGAAAACAATACCAAATTCTACCAGAGAACACCAGACAACAGCAAATTCCCATTGATCAACTAATTTATTAGTTGGATTTTCTAATCTCCACATGACTACAAGTGAGAGTAGTGTTGAAGTTTCTAGAGCATAGAACAAGGAATCCCTTTCCTCAAATGTCCAGTATGATTTATCTAAGTATATGCAACCTTTACCTGCAGCCTGGTCAAAGACCACAAGATTTCTCTTAAAGACTCATGTAAGCCATTACCAACCACATGGTGGATTTTTCTCACAATCCAGAAAGAATTGCAAGGTGGAGAGACAAGAGGACTGAGCAATAATTTTCATTATTGTAGAACAAAAAGAAAGCAACATATATTATAAAACGAATGCTAACAGCTTCTTTCAGACAAATGAACCCAGGAGAGGGCTCAAAGGGGTTACCAAAAGGACTCTTTTGTCTAGGAATTTTATACTCAAATATGACTACATTTTAGACAAGTTAAGATCAACCTATGGGACTATAACAAGAAAATTTGATATAGAAATTCAATCTGCAATAAGTCAGGATACATAGCATCTGCTATTTTGTAAGAACCAATAATTATAACTTTAAACAGAGCAAGCATAAGCATTAGAGAGATATGAGTCTCTTGTTCCTAAGTAAGAAAATTTGGCCAATCTACTGCCTTTGTAGTCTGAACCTCCACAAAACCTGGCTTTGCTCACTAACGCATTTTTTACTGAATTTTTCTGATTCTATCTTTGGCTAGGCCTCCCATAGGTGCTCTAACTGATCATCCCACCTGTAGACATCCTTAGTGGGAACATTTCCTACATTGCTTTCCTCTCATGGGCCAAAGTCACTCAGCAATCTCACCTGTTCTCAGGGCCCTGCTTGATCTCTGCAGTCTCTTACATTAGGAAATTCTATCCAAGGCTTAGAAAGGAGAACCCAAACCGTACCACTTCGAGGAGGGTGCATGGTTAACTCTCCCTAGGTCTCATGTCTGCCTGTTTACAACCTCTTACGGATTTCAAGGGTCCTCAAATCCCACTGCCTCCTTCAAGATCCAGTGCCACATTTTATAGTGTGACTACAGCAGTAGTCCCCTGATTGATATTAGAATATATTTTAGTGAACTGGTGATTTTTAAAGTCTTTCAACACTGAGTATCATAATAAATTAGGACAGTCTTTATTGAGGTGGCTCTGCTCATAATATATGGAGTGCTTTTTTTTTCTATTATGAAAGTGCATCAAATATTGTCAGAAGGCTTCTTTAATTCAGCTGATACAATCATGTCATTTTTGTTCTTCATTTTGTTACTGTGATCTACTACAGTGTTAATGTGATTTTCACAGGTTTAACCATCCTTGCATTCCTGGAATAAATGACACTTTGTCATGGTGATACAGTTTTTTTTTTTTTAATGTGTTTTTGAACTCAGAATTTTATTTCTTTCCAATACTGAGGGAAAACCAGTTTCTATGCACTGCAGTACATACTAGTCCTTTTTTAAAAATTATTTTTAAAAATTTTAAAATTGAGGCAAGGGAGCCACAAATCATGTATAGCCTTTGCTGGGTTCTAATTTACAGTCTTCTTGCCTCACTCCTCAGAGTGATTGGATTACCAGCATGAATACCAAATAATAGTATTTTTGAATATTATTATTCATGAAAGATTTTGGTCTGTAATTTTCTTTTTTTGTGTGTGAAATACCTTTTGTTTCATTCTCTAAAATTTGTAGAAGAGTTTGAAGAATTTTAATGTTAATATTTACTTAAAAGTTTAGTAGAGTTCTGTGGTATAGTCAGATAATTTAGCACTTTAAATTGTTGGGATTTTTTTTTTTTTTTGTACTGGGGATGGAATTCATGATCTTGCACTTGCCAGCCTGGTACTTATGTGCTGAGCTAAATGCCTGGCCCCTGTTGGAAAATTTAATTTTAATTAAACCTGCTTACCATTTGTGTGCTCATATTTTCTGTTGCTTCATGATCAATTCTGTGTTGGTAGATTGTATGACTTAGAGTATTAACCATTTCTTGTAGGCTTCTTAATTTGCTTGCATTAAATTTTTTCATATTATGTATGTATTCTGTTAATTATGTAGTATAGACTATAATGTATTTTTATTGATAATGGTAATTATTTGAGTCTTTTTTATCATTATATCTACTTAAGGGTTTCATAAATTTGTTCGTCTTAAAAATACACTGCTATTTTTCATTTGCTTTTTCTATTTTTTGCAAATTACATATTTATTTGACCATAGTCAAATATATGGTTTTGAGAGACACTGACATTTATAAGATCATGTTGTACTGTACCATTTCTCTTTCCCAAATAAATGAGTGAATTATGAGAAATACTTCTTAAACTTTAAAAAAGGAGCATAAGATTGAAAATACTCAAGGTGACACTATGATTTACATTTTGGAAATCATTATTGTTTCTCTAGTTTTCATTTCTTAATATAAGATCTTGTTTTCTGAGAAATATAGCCTTATGGGTGTAACTGGGAGGGGATTTCATATTTTTCTTCTACAGAATCAAACTATGTTTTGTTTTCCACTAGACATGGTATAAATTTAACTATATAAACAACTTTATAAAAATCATATCTAATCAGGGTCTTTAGAAGTTTATCTTTGATCTGGATTATTAGGAGTGAACCTGGCAAGTATGCTAACTCTTAACATACTGAAATCTAAATGAATATTTCAGTCTTAATCATTTTCTGCAAGTACTCAAATTTAAAGGAGGAGAGATTTATTTAGGCTTATATTTTGAGTCTATGAACTCCTCACTCCTAACTAGAAATGGCATAGGAAACCTTCCTCAGCAGAGGGAAACTCTTCATGTCATAGTGGAAAAGAAACAGAGAGCAACTGGAAAGAGCTGGGGAGGGACATATTACTTGCCTGTTCACCCATGAATAATGCACCTCCAACCATGCCCTACCTTCTAACCACACATTCAGCTACTGTATCCAGCTGATGAATACACTGTTCAGCATCGCCACCCCATGATTTAATCAAAGCCCCGACTCTTTAACAAATGAAGCTGTTTGAGACACTCTAAAACCTATAATAATTTATTATCATCTTACTAAGAGCATATTAATGATTAGTATTAATATTGTCAGAAAAATCACAAAATGATTGTTCTCATCAAGGTTTTAGGTTAGGTTAGAATCCACGAAGCCTGAAGTGCTGTATCTACATGACTAGCCATGTTTCCATTGGTCATTTTTATAGATTTTCTTTGTATATTAAATTTATGTATATTGCCCAGTGAATTATGATATTCGACAAGATTCTTGTATGCTTTACAATGTTGCAACTTTGTATGTGTTTATCATTTATTTTATCTTCACCTGCATGGGTAATTAACATCCAAAACAAGTCTTCAAGAACTTTCAAACTTATTTTGTCTACAAGTCTGAGACTGGGTTCCAGGTATATGGATTTAAATCTTCATATTTTATCCAAAGTGATGTTTCCAAGAAGAATAAGACATTTGGATTTACTGAGACATATTGCAGTGTAGAACAACTATTGCCTTGTTTTCTACAAAAGGTAATTTATTTCTGAGTATACTAGTGTGTCAATTATGTTGCAAATACATACTTCCATCTTTTTATAATCTGTCTTACCATTAGCTTTTCAGAGGTTTGCAAAGTAACTTAACTTGAATAAGTAGCCAGAGTTTTTCATCTGTGTCCTTACAGTGCTACATAATTTATAGTGTCTCCAAAGCACTTTGAAAGGATCATAAGGAAAGCGTTTAGGAAAGTGTCTATACCTCTTCTATCTTTCATTAGGAATAAGAAGGAAAACCAAGAGTGAGAAGAGCAAAGAAGCATCAAAATAAATAATAGATAATGCTAAGTAGCATTTCTAATAGCCAATCAGTTCTAACCAGGAGAAACTACACTGCATTTTAGAATTCATGTAAAATTTTTAAATCACAGTTCACATTTTAGTATAACATGATTCAGTGGCTGAAAATAATAATGCTAATTACAGATACATGATGAATTTAATAAAATAATCTGTTTAATAACATGCAAATAATTTGTCAATTAAATAATACAGGATTGTAGAGACATATCCTTGACATTTCTTTTTATCATCAGAAAAAGTGATATAAAATGCAGAAAATATGACTGAGTTACTTAGGGAGGAAAATCTGAGTAGAAATTGATTAATTTTATGAATATAGGTCAACTATTATCTCAGATCATTTTACATACTGTAATACAAAGGAAATAAAGATTTATCTGCATGACTTACCAATGTCTTGGTTGGTTTCATGGAAATAAAGATATGACAAATCTGAATAAAAAGTCTTGTCAAGTGAAGAGATTTGCTAGGTAATATAAATTTTATTTTCTAAAACTGTTTCTTCTCATGTAGAACTAAGTTGTTTTAGAGAAAGTATATTTTTCTTAGTTCTTTTAAATACGAATTATATCTTTGCTTACATAAAAATAAAATGGAGAAAATTCTCAAAAATATGTAACATATTTTGTTAAAATTTAAACATTATTAAGAAACTAGCCTTTGTCTGCATGTCCTCAAGGGGTTTGGACTTAGGACCTCTTGCTGCCCTGAACTTGGAATATGTCTTGGTGTCTTTACTCTTGCTGTGGGCTGTATTGGTGGTGATAGATTGAAATTAACTTGCTGGGATTCCAATAATGTCTCAATGGGATTACTAGTACAACTTTTTATATTGTGAAGACAACTAGAAGGAGGGTTACAATACTTGGATGACTGTACGCAACATTTGGGATTACTATATTTGGTGCTCAATGTGGCTGGAACACACAGTCTTCACAGCACAAAAACCAACCGTAACCAGGAGACAACCTGATAGAACTTGCATGAAGAATTTTAAGAGGTGTGACTCCCACTGGTCCTGGGAACCACACCCACCCTTGGACCTTGGTCCATACTTCCGCATGTTTCCTTCATGGCTCCCACTGGTACTGGGGAGTGCCTCCCTGCACTTCCTGTGCGACTCCCACTGGCCTGGAGGAATGCCGCACCAATGGCCACTGCCCTTGGAGACCCTCCCCATCTCCTAGACCAAGAACTTGATCTTTGACTCCCACTCCTCCTCCCAGAACCTTAAACTGAAGTGGATTAATAGTGCTGAGTTGAAAGGAGACCCAGTGACCTCTCACCCAAACAAAAGTACCCCCCCAGCAGGCTCTAATAGCTATGATCCTGAGCTTCTCCTGGCATTTGTCCTACAACTTCAATAACTAGTTGAAATTATAGTTTCACTAAGTAGAATAGGACACAACAGGAGGAAACAGAATGAACACACTCAGAACAAAACCATGAAAGTGATATCGGACTTCAAAACAAGATAGTACCCCACGGATGCCTGGACTGATGCCACCAGCCTGCCCCTCAACTTAGGATCACATACCACTGCACTATGCTTCCCGTTCACCAAATGGATGCCAGGCCTGATGTCACTGGCCTGCCATTTGGCCCAGGACCTTGTACAACACCATAGTGTGCTTCCTGCATGCCTCACAAACACCCAGAGTAATGACACTGGCCTGCCCCTTGGCCCAAGACTACCTATGCAGCTCTGCCATGCTTCCCATGTGCCCAGCGCATGCCAGAACTCAGGACATCTGCTGGCCCTTTGGAGGCACTCTCTATTTCCTGGACCTAATACTGCTGTTGAACTTCAGCTCCCACCCTTTCTCCCAGAAGATGAACTATGCTAACTTGAAGGGAGATTCAGTAACTGCCTCACCAAAACAGAAGATCTCAGCAGGCTCCAGTTGATGTGGTGAGTATTTGGGAAATTGAGGAGTAGAGTGGGTAAATAGGGGTAGTAGAAAAGCCACCTCCAACTAATGGTAAGAACTTGGTGAGTCTGGTAAGGGTGTGGGTAATTCCTTCCTGCACACAGAAAACATCAGGCAGGGTGAGGAGTGTGCCAATAAGTACTCCTCCAACTTGGAGAAAATCAAAAGGGCTTATGAGACACAAAGGCACACAATAGGGACATAGTAGGGCCTCAACCACCTCAAACACTATAAACAAGGTGATTTGGTGACCTGGAATAACCTAAAGATAAAGTAACAACAGGAATTAAAGTTGAACTACATCAATACTACTAGGATTGTCAGCCCAGGAAGAATATAGGATTCATCCAACAGGTCCAACAGAGGGAAGTCAGGTGACTGGCCTACCTCTTCATCGACTGACCCAGCAATTGGACAAACATCAGTCTTACAATAAGACCCCAAGATAAACACTACCAACAGTTGACACCAGTGGAATTGAAGGGCCACATATTAACTTGAAAGGGGAAAATGGCAAAAAAAAAAAAAAAAGCAAAATGCAATCTAAAACATCTAGTCCCCCAGAAGCAAGTACAGGAGACATTGAAAGAGAGGACTTCAAAAGTAACACATCAGAAATCTCTGAAAAGATAGTGAGTGAAAAAAAAAAAAAAAAACTCCATGAGGCTACAGAGGAAATCAAATTAGAAATTCTCTCCCATATAAAGACAGAAATAACAACCTTACTAAAAAGAGGTGCTCAGTGCAGCTAAAGAAGAAATAGGAAAAAAGTACAGGAGCATGGGAAACTGATGGAAATCAGAATGAACAATATAGAAAACAAACAGAATTCATGAAACAAACTCAAAGAGATATCCAAAACAAAAATATTCGATTCAAAGATGGCAAAACTGTTTAAATGAAGCTCAGGCTAGGATTTCAGACCTTGAGGACTGGATCCCAATTAGTGATCATGAAACAATAGAACTTTTAAAAATAACAAAGCAGCATGAAATGTTAACCCAGCAACTTCAATATGATGCCGAGAGAAACACTATAAGATTAATAGGCATCAGTGAAGATGCAGGAGTCCATGAAAATGGCATAACTAAAATATTCACAGAAGTAATACACAATTTCCCAAACATGTGGAAAAATCTGGCATGCACATAAGTGACACATATAGAATGGCAAACAGTCACCACCAACATAAATCTACACCCAGACATACAATGATTAAGATCTCAGACATACAGCATAAAAACAGAATACTAAAAGCTGTTAGAGAAAAGACACAACTCACCTATCAAGAAAAGCCCATTAGAATCACAGCAGACTTTTCAGCACAAACCCTCAGATCAAGATGAGCTTGAAGTGAGGTTCTTAAAGCCCTGAAAGAAATCAACTTTCAACCCAGACTGATATACCCAGAAAAACCTTCATTCAGATTTAATGGAAAAACAAGATACTTCCATGACAAAAAACAACTAAAGAAATCCATGTCCACCAAACCAACCCTAGAAAGAGTACTGAAAGACATACAAGGTAGAGATAAAAATGAACACAATCCCAAAAACAACAGAAAGAAACCACCAGCAGGACAAGCAATTAAACAAGGAGGGAAATCAGAAAGCAAACAACTGGAACATAACATGGCAAAGTCGAACCAGCACATATCAGTGATACTCATAAATGTAAATGGCCTCAATTCACCTATCAAAAGAAATAGATTAACAGAATGGATCAAGAACCATGACCCTACAACATGCTGTATATAAGAAATCCATCTGACCCAAAAGGGAACTCATAGATTAAAAATCAAAGGATGGAAAGGAGTATTCCATGCAACAGGAACCCAGAAAAAAACAGGGGTATCTATTCTATTTGTAGAGAATGTGAACTTCAAACCTAAAATGATTAATTAAAAGAGATAAAGAAGGTCACTACATACTCATTAGTGGAAAAATTCAAGAGGAAGAACTAACAATTATAAATATATATGCACCAAATACAGGAGCACACAGCTATATAAGACAGACACTAATGGACATGAAAACAAGAAAATAATTAAAACAGGGGACAGTAACACCCCATTGTCACAAAGCAATAGATCAACTAGAAAAAAAGTCACCAAAGAAATAATAGAACTCAATCGTACTTGCGAGCAATTTGACTTAGTAGATGTTTACAGATTATTCCACCCAACCACATCCAAATACATGTTCGTCTCAGCTGCACATGGGAAATTCTCCAACATAAACCATATATTATCCCATAAAACATTCTAAAGTAACTGCAAAGATAGTGAAATTATCTCATGTGTAATATTTGACCATAATGCACTGAAATTGGAAATTAATGGTAAAGGAAATTGCAAAATCTGCATAAATACATGGGACTTAAATAACAACCTTGTGAACGACCAGTGGATTACAGATGAAATTAAAGAAGAAATAAAGCAATACTTACAATTCAATGAAAATGCAGAAACAACATGCTGTCATCTGTGAGATGCAATGAAAGTGATCTTAAGAGGGAAATATATAGCAATAAATTGTCATATCAAGAAAACAGAAAGAGCACAAATAAACACATAATGCTTCACCTCAAGCTTCTAGAAAAAGAAGAGCAAAATAAACCCAAAGCTTGTAGAAGAGAGAAAATTGTATAGATTAGAGAAGAAATCAATGCAATTAAAAATAAAAAATAATGCAAAGTATTAATGAATCAAAACTTGGTTTTTTGATAGAATTAAAAAATTGACAAATCTCTACCTAATCTTATAAAGAAAAAGAAAGAAAAATCCAAATTCATGCAATAAGGATTGAAAAGGGGGAAATTACTACAGATCCCATGAAAATTCAAAAGATCATGAATACCTACTTTGAAAATCTCTACTCACCTAGAATGGAAAATGCAGAGGAAATGGAAAGATTTCTAGAAACATATAAACTACCAAAGCTCAACCAAAGAGATACAGCAAATTTGAATAGCCCAATATTAGCTATTGGAACTGAAAACATAATTGAAAACTTATCAACAAAGAGAATCCCATGTCCTGATAGATTCACAACTGAATTCTACAAAAACTTTAGAGAAAATTTGATACCATACTCCTTAAACTCTTTAATGAAACTGAAAAGGAAGCAATCCTCCCTAAATCATTCCTAGAGGCAAGTATTACCCTGATACCAAAATTAGACAAAGATCCAAACCAAAAGGAGAACTATAGGCCAATCTCACTAATGAACTTTGATGGAAAGATGCTCAGTGAAATATTGGTGAATAGAATGCAGCAAATCATCAAGATTATACATTGCAACCAATTGGAATTCATTCTAGGAATGCAGGGATGGTTTAACATATGCAAGTCAATAAATGTAGTACACCCACAGCAACAGAGCCAAAAACAAAAGCCACATCTCAATAGACGCAGAAAAGGCTTTTTATAAAATCCAACATATGCTCGTGATAAAAACCTTTCAGAAACTCAGACTACACAGTGTCTACCTTAATCTTATAAAGGCCATTTATGACAAACCAACAGTAAACATTATTCTAAATAGACAAAAACTGAAAGCTTTCATTTTAAAATTAGGAACAAGACAAGTATGTCCACTATCACCACTGCTATTCAATGTAGTTCTGGAAACACTAGGCAGGGTAATGAGGCACAAGAGAGAAATAAAAGGACTAAAAATAGAAAGGAAGAAGCTAAACTATCACTATTTGCCGATGACATGATATTCTATATAGAAGACCCAAAAAACTCCATTAAAAGATTACTAGAGGTAATAAACAGATTTAGCAGTGTATCTGGATACAGAGTCAGTGCTCAAAAATCAATAGCATTTCTGTACACAAACAAAAACTCACCAAGGGAGAAACTATGGAAATACTACCCTTCACAATAGTATCTAAAAAAATGAAATATTTAAAATTCAACCTAATTAAGAATGCAAAAGATCTTTATGCTGAAAATTACGCTATACTATAAAATGAGATTGAAGAGGATATTAGAAAATGGAAGGATATTACTTACTCTTGGCATGGAAGAACTAACATTGTGAAAAATGGTCATATTCTCAAAACTGTAATACAGATTTAACACAATCCCAATCACAATACCATTGACATACCTCACAGATCTAGAGAAAACACTCCTAAAATTCATTTGGAAACAGAAGAAATCCAGAATAGCTAAGGCAATTCTGGGCAACAAAGGCAGAGCAGGAGACATTTCAATTCCTGGCTTGAAACTATTCTACAAAGCCACAATGATAAAAATCAGCATGGTACTGTCAAAGCTATAGACCTCAGGAACAGTGGAAAGATTGGAAGATGCAAGCACAACTACAAAGACACTCAGGCACCTGAAATTTGACAAAGGTATTAAACATGTTCACTGGAATGATAGCCTCTTTCATAAATGGTTTTGGAAAAATTGGCTCTCCACATGCCAAAGACTGAAACTACATCCATGCCTATCACCATGCACAAAATTTAAGTCTAAATGGATCAAAGACCTAAAAATTAAAACAGAAACACTGAATCTACTGGAACACAAGGGAGTTTGAAGTCTTGGAGACACAGGGGTAGGCAGAGAATTCATGAACAAACACAAACTGCACAAGAAACACTTCAAAGAATCAACAACTGGGATCTCATATTATTGAAATGTATCTGCACTTCGAAAGAAATCACCAACAGAGTGAAAAGAAAACCCACAGAATGGGAAAGAATTTTAGCCTGCAACCACTCAGACAAAAGACTTATATCCAGACTATATAAAGAATAGAAAAGCATCAAGCCCCCCAAATTCAAAGACCCTCTCAAAAAATGGGCATCTGAGATGAACACATAGTTCTCAGATGATGATATACAAATGGCAAATAAATACATGAAGAAATGTTCATCATCACTAGTCATTAAAGAAAGGCAAATTAAAATAGCATTGAGATTTTATCTCTCTCCAGAAAAAATTGCTGCCATCAAGAAATCAACTGATAGGGCTGAGGATTTAGCTCAGTGGCATAAGTGCCTGCCTGGCAAGCTCTAGTTCATGATTTCGACCCTGGTACCAAAAGAACAAACAAACAAAAAAAGAAATCAACTGATAAGGCTGGGGAGAAAAAAACACTGCCTTTTAACGTCCTGCAATCTTCCTGCCTCAGCCTTAGTGATGAGTTGTGTGCCACACTGCCTTACTGTGCCATATTCACAAAAACATTGTATTATATATAAACTGAAGTTTTTTTTAACTTTAATCTCAAGCCTCTGAAATCTAAATAGATAACTCAATTCTCATTTATTTTGTAATCTCAGTGATATTTACATTTATTTGCTCTTGTCTTTTAAAAATTAAGTGTGCATGCATATATTTTCCATTTGAGGTTATATTATTGTTCTACATGTAACATGTAACATTTTTAAAGTTATCCATACTCATCATTGTCAATAATTTGTCCCCTTGTATATGCAATGAATAATGAACATGAGTATTTATGCTGATCAGAGGGAATAAATTAAACATTCAAATGCATACCAGACAACGTATATCCTCTGAATTCAGTGAGACTTGAGCAGATAGATAAAGAGCCTGAGTTTTTCCGTGTGTCATTTGTTAACCACTAAAATGACTCAAAAGCAATTTTGTTCTCTCCCCATATCCTGGGGGTTGCAATATAAACTTTCATCTTGCCAACTAAAGTGAGCCCAAAACACTACCTAACACATGATTTCCATCAGTGCTGGTCTTCGTTGACTGAATGAGCAATCATTTCATTTCCTCTAAAGCACAGGAATGACCTATGGTATTCACGAACCTGCTACTCTCTGACACTTTTTATTGTGCTAAGCTGTTTTATTGAAGGACATCTAAAGCTATCCTGATTAAGGAACCAAACGTTAAGGTTGCCAGTCCAAAGTTACATGAATTCATGTTTATAGATAAATATTAAATAAATATAGGACTTTTCATAAGCAGAATTCTACAGAAGTACACACACACATATACCCACACATACATACATACATCAGTGTTTTTGAGGAAAGTACCATACATGTTTCATTTTCACCCCCACATTGTGATTCTTTAGTTGACATTGTGGTTAGTGATACAGTGTGTGTGTGTGTGTGTGTGTGTGTGTGTGTGTGTGTGTGGTGTGTATATATAGGGTTCACAGTTTCAGGTCCTTCAGTCTTAGATGGGGCAACTGGATATAAAGCAGAAAACTCACGATGGAAAGGTCTGGTGGAGCAAAGCTACAGACTTCATGGTGTCTGGGACCAAGAGCATAGGTACAGTGCTCCAGCAACAGATGTGTCCTCCAAAAGGAAGCCCCAGTGACCGGCACCCAGTTGGCCCTCACTTCCTGACAACATGTTCAACTCTGAACTTCAGTGCATGAATCTGATGAGTGCAACATCCCTGTCAGCTAATGATTCACCCAGGAATCTCTTGCTTCAGCCAAGTTAACAATTAAGCTTCACCTCCACAGTCCTTCGGTATTGCGTTTCAAAAGTAGAAGCCAATCTAGTTAATAGCTTGATAGACATAAGTCCCCTGTTGTAAACTACCTCTAATACTTTGTTTACAAATATTTTTAAAATCTTTTACCAAAGACACAATTTTTAGGGTCTATTTTCTGCACACCAATATGCTGGATATTGGGAATGCCAAGATGAATAAACACCATACTTATTTGGAAAAGAAAAGCCTAAATTACTCTGTAAACAACTTTGAAAACACAGATGTGCTAAGCAATAGGAGGAAACACACACAGATTTATACAGATTTTTAGTTTTTTCCAACTAAAATAATTGATATACAGATTTTTAGTTTTTTCAGCTAAAATAATTATATAAAATTTCAAATGCCAAAACTTAAAACTTCTCACCTGAAAATATGCTTCAATAATCCAACATTTTAAAAAAGTCATATTGCTTTCAGGTATATATCACTAAACAGCAACCAAACCAGCAACTAGGTTATAATATGCTACATTGTAATATTATCAGAATATGTTCAATGATTCTGATAAGAATCCAAATAGAACATGGATAAGTTGGCATATCAGGGCTTATGTGTCCAAGACTTCAACTATGAATATATAAACACTATGGCAGAAAAAGCAAGAGCTAAAGTTCATTTCCAGTTTGACTTCTTCTGTTCATACATCATGTTGTCAGGCTCAGCTCATTCTTGTTTGTGTAGCACCAGGGCATCAACATATACGCTTATCATATGGTGATACTCTCATGACTACTGTGTTTGGAGATGAAGCACACACAGAAAGGGATGCCTAAGGAGGAACATTCCACCAGACTGAATGTGGAGCTTTATGGGAAAGCCAATAGCATCCATGTAGGCCATATATTATTGAGTAGACTTTGAGTAGTCCATTCATGTTATCTGATAATGGGTTATTTACACAAGAAAAACTGAATCGCAGAGCTCTGGAGGTGGAGAATTTCAAAATGAAATTGTGGTTGGATTCAGTGTCTGACAAGGATTTGCTTTCTGGTTCATTGAAGGCAAATTTTTCATTGTCTTCACTTGGTGGAAGGGGGAAGGGTATTCCCTACGGCTTCTTTCATGAGGTAACCAATATCTTTCATATGGCCAGATTCCGGAGGCTCTAATCCACCTCCCTAAGGACAGATTTCTAAATATCAGCACTTGGAGATTAAATTTCAATACCACTTGAAGGAAAATAGTCAAGTCATAAGAGAGAGGCTTAGCATTTCACTTTTTCTTTTTTCTACACAAGAGGGCTGGGATTATCAGCATATGTCTTTCACTCATAACTTGATAAGAGTTGAAAAATTTGGTGCTAAATTTATACCCCATCCAATGTTACATCCGTCAGATCCCTTTCATATGAAAGTACATTTAGCTTCATTTTAAGATAACTCCACTTCCAATGTAAATGATTCATGTTAGTCTCAGACTTCAAATTAGGTAATATGTTGTCAATGAATAAAAGAAAAGAAAAAAGCATTAAATAAATGATCAAAATAAAGACTTTTTAAAAGATGTGCAGACAAAATTATAATGACTTAAGTGTATTCAGTGTTCACTAAATTCTGGAGATGACTGTTACAAATATCTGATTTAATACTTAACATACAACTTAAAAATGAAAGTTACAATTCACAGAATGTCATAGATATAGCAGGATACATTTCAACCTTCTGTAAATTTAATGTGCATTTGATCTAGTAAATATAATATGCATGTGAGAATATTAGACATTGACTCTGAAGTATTTAGGTTGAGCACTACCTGAGAAAATTTTTTAAAAAGCTTTTATTTGCTTCAGGGAATAGAAGTGTGGGGATAATGTACAGGGCATGTGCACTGTAGCCATATCTCAGAATTTCTTTATTTCCTTTGATTTCAAACATGTTCTCATGAAATTAAAATGCTATGTTCTCAAGGATAGGGGACAGGATCCAGAGTGAGGTGTATATTTCCCGTGCCTCTTTTTCTCTTGTCAAGAATTAATTATTTTAGACACAAACATCATGTTCTCTGGGTAGATCAAAATAAGTCGTAGACTCTGCAGTATTTTTAAAGACCATGCAAAGGAGTATTTCTACAACAGAGATACACACACGACAAGGTGTTTTGTGTAGAAGAATTTCACAAGCATATACTTTTGAAAGTAGAATGGTGCATCTTTTTCCCTCTCTTCACAATGTCTGTTACGCCATCCCTAAACTCTGGTATTCTGCTGTTTTATTTGAGAGAGGAACTTTTAAATGAGTTTAAATTGAGGATCTGAGATTGTTGTTTAACATGGATATTTCAGGTAGGCCCAGTGTGGTCCCATGGTTGTTCATAAGTGAATAAGTGTGACAAAAATGCTTGTGTCATGTCATGTGTACTGAGAAGGACTCTGAGGACAGTGGTCTTGTGAAGATGAAGGAGTTTAAAAACAGCCAAGGAATGGAGGCAACCTGGAAAGGTGATGGCCTCTTCCTGTGAGCCGCTACATGGATGGAGCACTGTCCCCATTACTTGAGCTCATGGGAATGTGTTATGACTTAGGAGCTTTCATCCTCTTTGAGGAGAAACTTGTATTAAGGTGGAGTTGTTATAGCAGGAATCAGAAAATAACACTGTAACTCTATATTAAACAAACTACTTTGATTATTTTCTCAAATTTATTTTACTATATATCTTTACTTCCCAAACTTATTTTACAGTATTGTATCTAAACGTATTTCAGTGAGTTTTCTGCATATCTTTTGTATCTCTCCAAAATAAAAGACAGATAATACAAAAACTAAAGATGACAAGAGATACAATGTGGAAGTATCATCATATCCTGGGTTAAAATCACTACATACTATACAGGATATAATATGATATGTCCTAAACTTACTTGGCTAAATATAATGTATAATTTTAGATATTTTCAGAAAAGGATAATGTGTCCAAAGAATTGTTACATTGTTAAATTTACCAAGTGAGTACTATTAATTTTTTTAAATGTTACTTTAAGTGAGATGAGATATGAATGAGCAAACGAAGCATACAAAAAGTATAATTTAAATTTAAAAATTTTATCATAAGGTAGCCATGTTATTATTATGATATGTATTTTGAACTTTTAAAAATGATGATAAATAGTAGGTTTTAAAGAGTGATTAAATAGTGACTTAGTCTTCCCTTGGGTTTAAGTCTAGCTAAGAAATAAAGAATCAAATCATAAAGTTAGTTTTATTTTGGCAAAGTTAACTGCAGGAAGCACTCTAGGTATGGAACTGTGATTTTATCTATAATACTCATCTAAATATTCAACTTTATTGTTCTATCACAGAGTAGTTGAATCATAGGACTTTTCTGCCAGCAGTTACCAAATCATGATGAGAAAAACAAAAGACTTCTTTCCCCCACAAAACATGTCAGGGAGCAGAGAATCTAAGCCAGAGGTTCTTGGCTCCTTCTTACAAAAGGAATTGAAGCTCATTAATAAACAGATGTTGACTTTATCAAAAAGTCCCTCCTAAAAACAAAGAATAAAATAAATGGAGTGTCTTTAAACTGTGTTAAACACGTGGAGAAATCATGCTGTTTTATGCATCAAAAAACATTTGTGACACTATATGAGGAATTAATTAATAATAACAGATACTGTCTGAAACTTGTGGATTTTCCTCTGACAGTTTATCAAAATAGAAGTAATTTCCAGTTACCGTATCCTGAGACTTGGAGAGTTATTTGACTATAGTAACAACCAGAAGTTGTAAAATAGCAATTTCTATAGTTGATTTGATGAAAATGCATTACATAGAATGCTATTTCTTAAATGTCAAAATGTGTTACAAAACTATATTAGATACAGGCAAACACAAAAGGATAAAAGCAGGCACGTGTGTGTGCGCGCGCGCGCAGACACACACACACACACACACACACACACACACACGCACACACGCACGCGCACACACACAAGCTATAGAAAAGTCTTTACTGAAGTTACGCCAAGAGCACATCTGAAAGTAAATCAGTGTTCAGATGTTCATTGTGGGATCTGGAAGGTGCTTGGTTAGGTTAAAGTCAAGAGAACGTAATCAAGCACAAATCAAAACCCCAGTGAAATTTCACTGCATTGCACTGATAATGACTTCCATCAAAATTTAATTTAGATAACATGCTTCTGAGGACATGGAAAGATAATTTACAAATT
Source organism: Cavia porcellus (assembly GCF_034190915.1). Classification (NCBI taxonomy): domain Eukaryota; kingdom Metazoa; phylum Chordata; class Mammalia; order Rodentia; family Caviidae; genus Cavia; species Cavia porcellus. Next base: position 19,654,681 of record NW_026947494.1, on the reverse strand, counting down.
TTTCATACAAATGCAAACTAGTACTACCACTCTGTGAGACAGTATGGGCTACAGCCCAACTACTTTTGCTTTTAATTTTGAGAGCAGGGTCATGCTAAGTAGCCCGAGTGGAACTCAATCTTGAGGTCTTCCTGCCTCAGCCTTTCCAAATTCTGGGATTCCAGGTTTGTGCCCCTATCTCTGGCTACAGAAAGAATTTTGAATATTTTCACCATTAAAAATGTGATACATGTTTAAGAAGGTATACATATTTAAATTTATTTGAACACTAGATAATATATAAATTTAATGAATCATCACAGTTCACAAAATGCAGAAACATTGTACTTTGTTATCATTTAACAATCAACTTAATTGAATAATAAGTTTGAGACATAAAAAAAATTTTACTACATGACACTTAAAAGGTGCTATTGCTCTTTATTATATTGCATGAATAATCAGCTAATGTGAACATTTACTAGTGTTTTTATTAGCAAAACTCAGTTTTCTATTAATATGAAGGTATCAAAGGAAATCAGAATATCATTTTGAAACACACACAAACACTGAAATAATTAATGAGGATGTAGTGAAGAACTTGGCAAATGCTAAAAAGCTTATCAATTAGTATAGCATCATTTTTACTTTCTGCTTCTGCACTGCAGTTAAACTACCGTGACTTATGGTAAAAAATTCACTGGAGAAATTATGTGGAGAAAAAAATCAGTGCTGCAGTGGAAGATGTTTATTAGAGTCTTTTGCAAAATGCTTTCTAGTCTTTTTTCTGTGCTGGTTTTATATGTTTGTGCACACATGTAAGATACCTAAGGTCATTAAAACCTTACAAAATATTGATAGTTGAAATATACTTTTTCAGAAAAAATAGTCACAGGTACAGGATATAAGATAATGAGATTAAATCAAGTAACTGAAAATAGTTAACAAATTTAACATTAAACGAATCTCAAATATGAGTAGAAACAGGATATTCAGAATCATAATTATTTATACCTGTCAAGTTAACTACTAGGTATTTCATTTTTATATTTAGAATCAGAGAACTGATAGTAGCAGAGAATATATATATATATATATATATATATATATATATATATGTGTGTATGTATGTATATGAAAAATAATAGATGAATCAGTTTTTCTCATTTTTTTCAAGCATATGGAAATATTATATAGAGTAAATATACCAGTGATTTCTATGTTAGTATTTTATTTTCATCAAGAGTGGTTTTGCCTCATTCTCCTTGAATAAAAGATATACATGCATATAAATATACACATACACGTATATTTCTGTAATGTGAACAATTAGGGAATATTATGGAAGAGCAACATCTGGCTTTATCAGTCATTTGCAAAATATGTTGAGATAGGATGAAGCGGTATTATTTATCTGTTTTTACTTTGCATTTAAAAACACAATGAAAACAGCACTACTTGATTGCTGATGTCTCTCCTCAATTAACATAAAAGAAAATTGACTGTTTTCTTTTTATTTTTTTTGCTCAAGGGGGCAAAACTACAGAGAGTTGTTTTCTTTTTAGAGCTGTATTTTTATCAAAATCTATTTTTTTGTGCAAACTATGTTTGCATTGCAGGCAAATTATTTCCATTCCTCTATGTTGGAAATAATTTTCAGTTGAAGCCCCCCATGTTCCAAGGAAATACATTAGCTCCCACATGTGGGTTTAAGTGCACAATTAGCCTTTTGTTCCTTCTTTCCATGTTACATCTCCAGGTGGGTGGTCTTTAAATACTCAAGTAATTATTCCAAGGGCATCGAACACCGACTAATTTGTGTCTTCTAGTGTGGTCAAAAATTGAATATCTGTGATCATATTTGGCTTTAGATGAAATGGTATCAAAACAGTTGGAAAGTCTCAGTTCCTCGGTGAATTTTTTTTTACACCGAGTGCCAACATCTGATGAATGATAACCTGCATGGAAAAAAGGATGTTTCTAAAATAAACATTCCAGTCTACCCAGGAGAAGCTGCAGGACTATAACAAAGATGTTCTTTTTCTTAATTCTGTTGGGTACTTAATAATGGAAAGGTATGAAGAGACATAAATTTTCTTTGATTTAGAAATAAAGCTTGACTACTCTTTAGCAGTTAAGTTGTTCACATTAGCTGATTATTCTTGCAATATAATAAAATTACTGGGAAAATTATTTTATTATTGTAAGAAGTCACATTGCTGATTACTTATAATGAGAAAAGAAAAACAGAGTGTATATTTTGTGTTGGAAATTCTAGTAAAGCTTAAATAACTTGATCACAGGTATAAGGACAATAATTCACAAATGGCATTTGAAAACCACTATGAAAAATCTTAACATCCATTTTCAGATTGTTTTATTCTGAATTTTCAAGGCCACCAAATGTAGGTAACAATCTTCTTGAGAGGTTTGTTTGTCATTACCACCATGGCAAATGGACATCACTGCAAATTCTTCAACTTTTGAATGTAAACTCACAGGAATGATTAGGTTTTCCACAGGGAATTTCCAGTCCTTCAGCCTCAGACTGGGGCTGTAACTTTCACCCTACTCACCACAGAACTTCTAGATTTTCAGAATTCTAGATTATTGGCTGGATTTTTAGATCTCAAGTTTATTGTCTTCCACCTGGAATCATTCTGTCTTTCCTTGTATAAGCCAACTTGAAAAAACAAAAAAGAAAACATTTCTTTTATAGACTCTGTTCTGTTTTCCTGGATGTGTAACCTTTCAGATTTGAATTAGTCATGTTCCCATTGCCCATACTCAATAACTGAAATCCACAACATAAAGGAGGGGAGGTTTATTTTGGTACACAGCTGCAGAAGATTCAGTCCATGGTTGACTGACAACAAGGTAGAAGCAGTACCGGCAGAGGGCATTGTGCACAAAAGCTGCTCAATCCCGGGAAGCCATGGGGCAGAGGATGAAATGATGAGGCAGGAATAAGAATTCCAGGTAATGCACCTAGTGACTTGCCCTTCTGCCCACCGTCCAAGTGTGAATGCATGAGAATTCGGGGAAATATATTAGATCTAGAGAATAACAAGAGTGCTTATGGAATATTAGATTTGCTTACCACATTCCATCTTACTTTCCACTTTCAGAAGTTAGGAAGTTATTGACAATGAGAAAGAGCTTCAGACACATTTGTTGTTGAAATAAGAGACACAACCTTTTTGGGGACAGTGCATCTATGGTCAGAGAATCAAACTGAAGGGGGGCAGAGGAAGTAATGAGAAATGTAGTATATGAGTCCATTTGTGAAGACATGTCAACATTGAACCAAATACAATGTTTAGGTCCTTTCTTAACCTTTCATTGTTAATTCGTTGTCCAATGGCTTTCATGATAGGCACACATAGTATGTAGTGGGTTTCAGTAATCTAAATGTGAAAATCATAAGATACATCTGTGTTAAAGGTTAAAGAGTGTGCTCATTACATAGGAAAAAGCATTTCGACTTGAAAGCATAGCCACATTGCAAAAATAAATTGGTAAATAGTCTGTGAGTAGTTAAATGACTTTAATAGTCAAACTACGAAGAGGTGGAAATAATAATTTTCATGATGTATTATCCTTCATTAAAGATATTTAGAAACTTTGGGCAGCAGCAAAACTCTGGGGTGGGGTGGGAAAATCTGCATTACAATCTGAGTCCTATGCTCTGCCTCACTCTTGCCATTTGTGCCATGATGATAGACCTGGAATCCAGCAGCCACCATCCAGGTACTCCAGGCTGTTTCAGCCACCTGCTTCCACACTGTCTTTATTACATCCATATGCTTCAGTAACGCAGTTCTCTCTGCAGCAATTACCTACTTTGTCACTTTAGCTCCTCCAATGGGCCTGTTTACATTTTCAGCCCAGTGACAGAATGTAAGATATCAAAAGCAATAAGTCAGTTAAAAATATTACACGGATTATTAGCAAAGCTACAAGGATAAACTTAAATTCTGCAGCTGACAATATCTACAAGTCAGTGTTTAGTCCTGCACCGTTGACACCGAGGTTGAACACCGACCAAAGTCCAACAGATAACGCTGAATTCCATCAAGCCAAATTATCAGTGAAGCAATATCTTCTTACATTAGTTTCCCTCCTTAGTCACAGCTGTGACTTTAGCCTTCTACACACATCTTCTACCTTGATAAAAGCATGTAGGAATAGATGTCAAAAGCTGCATCAAATCCTGGAACTCAATTTCATTGTCCCCTTCTTGAAAGGCATGGCTCTCTAACTGTCCCAAACTAATTGAAATCAGTCCTATGAAGAAACTGAGATTTCCATTCATTTTTTCAAGCTATGTAGCTAGCTTGAAACATTTAACAGATGCTCAGATTAAACGCCAGATTTAAAGGATGAAGACAAAGGTCATTATTACTCACTAGAGAGTCACAGGGTGAACACTGTTATATTCATGGCAGCTTTCTTTGCCTCTCAACCCCAAGTGGAGCAGTGGAAAAGCTAAGTTAAATACCTTCATGTAGCTGTGTATGGCCACACAGAACTATAATCCCAGAATACAAGAGACTGAGTCAGGAGAATTGCTGTGAGTTCAAGGGCAGCCTGGGTTACACAAACAGCTCAAGGCAGGCCTGAACTACATAGTAAGAACCTGTCTCAAAAATAACCAAACAAACAAACAACCTTCATGCGCACTTCATTGTATTAAAAGAAATAAAACGTAGTTTAGACTATTGGAACCTTTTTTACTGGATTTTTACAGTAAGCATGCCTGATCTTTGTTCCAGAGTAAGACATGTGCTTTAGTATTCCAGACAAGAAACACTGGTTCTTTTCTTTCAAGAGGCACACCAGCCTTGCCTGCCATGGCTGACTTCTCTACAGATACCTGTGAAAAGCAAAGTCAGTCAAGATGTCCACAGCACTACATGGTCATTGTAGAATTGTCTACCAATAGATAGATGTAGAAAAATATGGAATATTTGGGAGCTATGATAAACTGCCGCATTCAAATTATTCCCTTCTCAATGATTAGAAAGTGGTAGATAAAAGAAGCACTTCCTATTTTATAAAATTTTGCAAAGCTACTAATTTTTTTTAACTTTTTAAAATTTCCATGTTGGCATTTTGATTATATGGGTGATTTGGCTTATATATTGTAGATGTGTAGTTTTAAAATGCAAGCACACATTATAATATGTAATTCAGAATCTATTTTAGTCAAAATTTTAATGAATTGGCAACCTTGTATTGAAATTTCATTGTGTAATACATAGGAACCTCATCAGTTCTTCACAAATATAAATATATTTTATATAATATATAATTCATTTATTTTTATATCAATAAATAGGTGATATGATATTGTGTTGAATATATTTTATAATAATTTTGACATGCCATTTTTAAACTCAATGTGTTATACTGGCCATATGATAAAAATAGCAGTTATTAAGTGCATGTCAACATTTTATTTTGATAAGATGGTGCACTGAAACATTATAGGCTCACCATTCAAAATGCAATTCATCAGTAAACTTGATATCAGTCTACCAGACAGCAATATAAACCCTTTTCATATGTTATATCCTTAATCTAACCTAGAACAAGCTCGTTTATTGTTCATATCAAAGCATATGATACAAGTATTCTTATTTATCATTTTAACATTCTAGTATATGGAAATGTTCATCACACAGCTTTTCCCTTAATTGAGATTATGCTGTACAGTTAGTTTATAGGAACATGAAATCGCAAGTTTTATAAATGAATGAGTCAGTTTGTGTAATAAAATAACAATTGAACCATAAAGTAAATATCATAGAGATTGTTGAAAGGATGAGATAGAAAAGTAACTATGCCTGTTTCCATCACTGACACACCTACTTAGAGAATAAATGGCATTATGTTATGCTACATTAACATGGCATTTTCTAGAGTGATATTTGGTCTCTGATAAGCGGTTGTGAATGCCTTTGTGATCTCAGCAGCAGTCTGTTTTCTGCAGTAAACATTTCTATCAGTGACAAGTCATCTACAGTATTATTGCACAAACAGAGAAATTTCCTTCAGGACAGAGCGATAATCATCATTTTCTAACCGAGAAAAACAAGAACTTTCAACATTGTTAAAATCTTACAGTTTCATGGAAATTGAACTTCAGTTTTGTGCCAATCTGATCTGATATTAATCCTTCAAATATTAATATTAATATTGAATAAAATGTTTGTGTTTAAAAGTGGTATATTTTATATTTCATTATTGTACACTGAATCTTTCATATCAAATGAAGGTATTTGACAGAATATATATATATATATATATATATATATATATATACGGAGGATGGTAAAATCACCTCTTTGACATACTTTTTAATGAAGGTATTTGACAGAATATATATATACGGAGGATGGTAAAATCACCTCTTTGACATACTTTTTAATGAAGGTATTTGACAGAATATATATATATATATATATATATATATATATATATAGTACAAAATTCCCAACACTCACAAGTTTAAGGGAGATAAGTTCGTAGTTTGTAGAGGATTCAGTACATAACTGACTTGCTACATCAGAGAGGCATAAACAGGGATATGACAGAAAAAACAGTCCATAGTAGGGTAGTCAAGAAGTAGCAAGCAGCGAGACTCTTTTCTTTCTGCCCCTTTATACTCTATCCAGACTACCAGGCTATTAGGTAGTGCCACACACAATCAGAGTTGGGCTTCTAGAACTATGATAAACCAATTAGTGGGTAATCCCATACCACTTACCCTTTATCCCAGTATCACAACCTTAATCCACAGTCATACACCCTAGATCCAGCCAGCATTGAAAATTTCCACCTATAAGTGCATGAGGCTTGGGGGGGGGCATTCAGATAGAAACCATAACATATATGAGTATCATAGCTCTTTTGTACATTTAGAGAAAATTTTCTTGACATGTGATGAAATGTCTTATTTGAAAAATTTATTCTTTAGTTTGCAACATCAAATTCTTTAAGGTTGCCTGAATTTGTACTTATTGTTCACCTTTTTCCTGATCACATTTTAAAAATTGCACATTTCTATATTGCCCTATACCTAATCCTCTGCTGTGTGTTTAAATTCCTGTTTCAATACCTCCATTTATTATCAATTTCTCATACCTTATGTTCCCAAGACTGCACTTTTCTAGCCATATTGAAACACACCTGCCATGTAACAAAATTCATTAATAGTTAGAATAGGAAAGTAAACATACATGTGTGTATCTGAGTTCTACCTCCTGACTTCCACCTGCAGCAGTAGAGGAGCAAGTGTAACCCTGGTGAGTGTGTTGGGGGGGGGTGCAAAATGTCTCCCTTTTGTGACTACAAGTATGTTTGAGTTGCAAATTTTCTCATGTAGTCTAACCAAAATATCATATCAAAAAAGATTTACTATAGAAGTAATAGTAGCAAATATAGCTACCTTCTTTTTTTTTAATATGGTATGTACATAAAACAATGACAACTTTCTCACAGGTATTTTTTTGTGTGTAATTAATTTTGTTTTTCTTCCCCATTCCCGTCCCTTCCTTTCATAACCCTTGTTGCTCTCCCACTGACAAAGCTCCATTTTCAATTAATCCTTTTCTCATTTTTTTTCTCTATTATGTATTATATACATTAACAGTAAATGGGTTTGCTATACAGGCTTAAATTTCACATATTTCAAACAATTGTTTGTTTCAATTTTTAATTAATGATGATTGACTAAAACAAAAACTATTTTATTTCCTGATACAGGAAGTTTGAGTTTGAGTTTGAGAGCCACTGCACCACTGCATGGATGCAGCTTAACTGAGAGCTAATCCATAGTACCTGCGTCCAAAACGGAGGATGGTAAAATCACCTCTTTGACATACTTTTTAATATTAATATAGTGTAGGGCAAAGAATAAGTGTTTCAGAAATATATCTGAGCATTGATATGATGCATAAACTTACATATAGGGAAATAGGTAGAATCAAAGCAACTCAGTTCAAAAGATTAAAAAAATGGTGGATGGAAAGTAAGATACATAGACTTCAGATAATAAACTAGTTATTATTAAAATGCAACAAAAGAACAAAATATTATGCTACAAAACAAAAAATTTGCCTATATCCTCTATAATTAAAACCACATATTTTTACACTTTACCTATGTTGAATATTTCCAAATTAACTTTTATTGGGCACTAAATAACCATCTATGCTTTGATCCAAATGCTTATCAAAATAATTTCATAATATCTAGTTCATTCAATGTCTTTTGTGATGAAATCATGTGTATTTTTTGCTAGATTTTCTCAAGTTTGATAAAACTTCATATTAAAATACATTCAGCTTTATATATATTATATATATATATATATATATATATATATATTTTTTTTTTTTTTTTTGGTACCTGGGATGGAACTCACGGCCTCGCACTTCGCAGGCAGGTGCTTGTGCCACTGAGCTAAATCCCTGGCTATCTCTGTATGTATTTACAATTAGAAGAACCAACAAGATTAAAGAACCCCTTTAGAATTTTCAATAAAACCGCAATGCTTTCTCACATTCAGTGTACTTTCAGGCAACATTTAAAATATTTAGAAACGTTATTAACCAATTAGTGAAACAATTTTAGTTTTAAAAAAGATTTCATATCTCCTCCTTAGTAAGGAAATTATTTCAAGCACAATTTTTGTAAAACCAGATTGTTTTCATAAAATAACCTTTCCATTTTCATAGTAATGACAGTGTAATAATATTGATATATTATGTTCACAAAATTAAACACTCTAAGGATAAATTAATACTGTAATAACAAATTAATTTTGCTTAAGAGAATACATGCTACCAGGAGCAAAGAAAGTACATCAACTTATACCAAGGCAAAAGAAACCCGCTGTCAGTAAATTAAATGGCAGAATCGAGTGTCTATACAAGGCCATTTCTAATCCACACTCTTGAATACAAACCACTGGGTATTTTCTTTGATGTTTAAATGACACATTCAAAGAGTCTTGTCTATTAAAGTCAGAATTTATTTTGGACAAAATGTTAAGTAAAATTTTTCATTTGTGATATAACTTTTTTTAATGACTCAATCAACCAATATTTTAATATTTGTTTAGGCTTGAAGTACATGGATTCCAATAAGCTTAAGCTTCTATACTGCTTTTATCCTCTCAAAGAAAATTCCTTAGCATGTGAAGCATTTAAACTTTTGAAAACTTTCCCTCCTCTCATTTTATACCCTCTGATCCCAGTACTTAAGTATAGAAGATAAAACATATGCTAGTACTATCTAGAGTAGGTAACAATAAACAGTCTTGGTACTCAGTGATAAACATTACATTTTGAGATGATTATGTATCTGTTCTACTCTGAACTTAACATTAGTTCAGAGCTCAGAAATGAAGTAAAGTATATCGATTACCAGTTTCATCAAACTTTACATGATAGAATTCCACTTAAGTAATAAATAGCAGAAAGAATAATGATAATATAATGGAAACGTCTTTCCATTCTAATTATAAAATTCATTTTTTAATTTATTCAATTCAATAATATATTTGTTACCATTAACCTAAAATAAACCCTAATCATCACACAATGGATTTGATTCTTAACAGATCTTACTGCTCATGGACTTAATTCTCTCTCATTACTTCTGGACATTCAGAGTGATTGATATAAAGTCTAACAACAATCTTATCATATTCCTCCATTAAATTTCTCCTTAGAATCTGAGAGTGGTGGTCCACACCTGAATTTCCAGCACTTAGGAGGCTGAGGCAGAAGGATTCTTGTGAGTTGGAGACTAGCCTAGGCTACATAGCTAGTTCAAATTCAGCCTCAGTTTCAAGCAAGACCCTGTCTCAAAAAAGTTCTCCTAAGAATTCTAATTGGATATAAAATAATGTCCATGATGGGTGCAGTTATACGTTGAAGAAAATTAAACCTGGAGAAATTATAAGGTAAATACAGCATCATCTTATACCAATTAGCTTGGGGGTAAGTCATGCTTAATTAACAGGACACAAAATTCTCAGTATTTATGATCATATTTCATTTCTCACTGAGATCATGTATAGTATAAATTGAATTCAGACCCCATTCTTTATTTGAGGATTTAGGAGAATCTCTTTTATGTATTGACTGACATGGAATATAAACCATCTACACATGTACTCTTAGAAGAACCTAAATATTATACTTTAATGCACTATTTCTTAGACATTCACTTATCTTTTGGAATTGTAAAGTTAGAGGTAACCACGAGAAATTCTTCTTGTTTTATTCAGGTAACCACATGTTAAAATTCTTATGAAGTATAAAGATTATGCACGATAAGGGAAAGGTTAGTGACGTGTCACCTAATTGGTCACTACATAACTTTATTCTTTGTTCCTAATAATTCGCACACATGTACAGTTGAATGGATAGTCTTATTTAATTTTAATATTATTCCAAGTTTTTCATGTCCAGTTATAACAGATCAGATAATTCATATATTTTATTAAGTACATGTAAGACATCCTTAATCTTTTTTAATAATTACATATCTTTTCGTTTCAATTTGATACCATTTTTCTATTTTTTTATATCAGTAGAAAGTATATCTGTTTCTGGCCAAACTGACATTTTGATGACAAAAATAAGTTATAGACTTGAAAAGAAGTCATGTTCTCAGATGTAATAACTTCCTTGCTTTTCTCCTATTTGGTTCTTTTTATTTTTGGAAAATAAATCCAATCGAAGTATGTATTTTACTTCACTTTGTAACTTTCATTGGCATATGTGTGCAGTATACAATGACTGCATTCACTTTTGGTGTTGGCACATTTGTATACTACATTTCAAAACATTTTTTTCATTACTTCCACTCTTTCTTCAATATCAGATTCATTTATCTTGTAAAACCTTATAAAGTTAATCATATACACAGATTAAAAACCATATCAGTAGGCCAAAGAACATGTAAAATATGTAGGACAATTTTACTAAGTCAAAGCACACGTTTAGACTCATTGTCTGTGCTTGATTACAAGGCCATTTATTTTCTCTTTCCTTTTCCTGTTAAGTATAGTGAGAGGGGAGAGAGACTTTAATATAAAAGTAACCATGTGATATTAAATTTGTAAGTCTGAGTTACTTGACTTAACATTATGGTCTCAAGGTGCCTCCATTTTCCTAAAAATGACGAAGTTTATCCTTTCTTTTGCAGAGCAGTACTCTGTACACCACACTGTTTTTAGTCTTTTTCTATTGATAGACATAGGGCTCTTTCCAAGATTTAGCTATCCGCAAATAGTGCTGTTGTACTCATAAGCATGCACGCATCACTGCAGTATGATTTTTTAATTATTTTGGAAAGATATCTGGGAGGTAACACCTGGGTCAAATGGAATTTCTACTTTGAGCTTTTTGAGGGACCTTCATACTGATTTTCATTATTCTTGTGTCAGTTTATAATCCCACCAAAATAGAGGTGTTTTCTTTCCTCCCAACAACCATTTTTTGTTGTTGTCGTTTGTTTTTTGTTTTTTTATGGTAGCCATTCTTTCAGAATTGAGATGAAACCTCTGTGTTGATTTAGTTTACATTTCTAAAATGGGTATTGATGTGGAACGTTTTTTCGTGTGTTTATTGGCCATTTGTAATTCTTCATTTGAGAAGTGTCAATACATTTCAGATTCCCATTTTTAATTGTGTCTTTTAAATTTGGAGAATATAATTTTTTTTACAGTTTTTTAGAATTGTAGATACTAATCCTTTGAGTAGTACTTTTCAAAACATTTTCCCACTCTGTAGATGGTCTCTTCACTCTGCTGGTGGTTTCCTTTGCTGTTCAGAATGTTTTTAATTTGATGGGATCCATTTTGTGATTTTTGGTATTGTTTCTTATACAACTGAGCTTTTGTTCAGAAAGTTTATTCTTATATTATGTCTTAAGAATTTTCCTATTTTGTCTTCCAGTAGATTATTTATGTTCAAATGTTTAGTTTTTTGATGCACTTTAATTCTAGTTTAGTGCATGCTGAGAGATACAGGTGTAGGGTCAAAAGAGGTATTTAGTTTAACATTAAAAAAAGTTGTTTAACAAATGAACAATTAAATTTAATATAAACATTTTTAATTGATTGTTTAATTAAAATGTTTTTATAGGTTTGGTTGTATGTCTGGTTCTTTATCACAGGGGAGTGTTTATGAATAACAAAATCTATGTGGATGATATTTTTAAGGAAATTGTCTTCAGTGGAGATTTTCAAATACTCTAACAGTATATACTGAATTTTCACAAAATTGCATGCGTATACTTGTTTTCAAGTTTCATACGTGAAGTAAAAAACTCAATTTTTGTAAATTTTAAAGAATGCAATGTCATGAAAAGGATGAAAGTTTTAAAAAAATTAAGGCTCTAATTTTTTTTTAGAACTAAGTCACTTTCCCATAGCATCAGAGGTCTCTAGTGGGAAGTCGTTAATATTGATTTCCCAGAATAAGAAAAGAGGACCTTCATGGGTTGTTTGAGTGAAGATATGTGGAATCAATTTAAGTCATTTTTATTATCCTTTTCAGCACATGATATATAGTATAATAAGATAATGAGCACGAATAAGATTGATGAGTCCTAAAATATATGAAGCATTTTAACATCATCTTAGCTAAATTCCTTGAGTAGTGTTTGATTTTTGTCATACACATATTTGTTCAAAAAAGTGAGATATTAACCCTGGAGCAGCTTCTGTGTGATCTGCAGGGATTTCCTCTGATGAGTGAGTGAAGTGAATCAGAAAATATTTGAAGTAAGTCTAACATGGACTCATTAGGATACATAAATCTCTTTCCCATCACAGGTTTTGCTACTGGCTATATGCAGGGTGATATATATTCTATTTATGCACTCTGTAGTGTATATTCTTAGTAGAGAAAAAGCAAAAGATAGTATTCTAGTGAACCACCGTAAAATGTATTTTTTAAAATTTTACTCAGTATAGATTTTGTCTAAGAAATAGCTGCTCCTGTTTTCATACTGAAGATATATAATTTTGTTACATGAGGCTTTCCCCTGTAAAATGTTGGATGAAAGATATTACCATTTTCATAGAAAAGATAATTTCATAAATGAGTACACATTATGTATTTTTGTTTTTATTCTGTCATCACCCATGATAATGTGTACTCAGAGAAACTCCAAGCTATATATTCTATAGGATGCTAAATGTCCCACTAAATTTTAGAAAGGCAGCAGCTAAATTATCAGTCATCAAGGAAACAGTTTTTTTATGATAAATCTTATAATTTTTTGTAAACTGAATTTAGCTCATTATTACTACAAAATATGTGGTTTTCAGAGGAAATAGGAACCAATTATTTGGGACTGCTCTCAAGAAAGGCTGTTATGAGTTCAGTAGAAGTTTGTGTCACACACATAGTTATTACCTAATGAAGGGAAGAAGATTTTTAAATTATGGTATAACATTAGGCGAATAAAGTCAAGAGTACTGACAACATAATGCTCATGGCTTAATGATATCTGCTTAACCAATCCATAAACCATTGAATTAATAAATATCAAAATCTGGTTTTAGAAAATGTGCCTATAGATTATTTTTGTGTAATTTATTTTTATGATAATATTATCTTTATCCTATCCTAAAAAGATTTGCACTATCACTGTTACTATAAAGAATATAGCAAATGTCAGCAAAGACAAATGTTTCATTTGATTTAAATTTCACATAATGTGTGTATGCATGTGTGTGTATCAAGTCATCACATTAACTGATACCAAATCTACATTTGTATGTGTGTATGTAGCAGTTAAACCTAACATTTTAAAGAAAATAAACTATTCAAATTAGTTTTTGCTGTCAAAAATCAGAATAGTTGGGCTGGGGATTTAGCTCAGTGGCATAAGTGCCTGGCAGTGTGATGTCGTAATTCGATCCCCAGTCCTGGAAAAAAAAAAAAAAAATCAGAATAGTGACTCCCTTTGGAAAAGGGGGAAAAGTAATTGTATAACTATAGCACAGCACTGCTTCATTTAACTGTTAGATAAAAGGGTGCAAATGGTTGATCTTTTGAAACACTTCTGTCCTGCATAAAAGAGTTCATCCCATTGAATAGCAGCTTTCCCCACATTTCTTCACTCTGTTAACTGCCATTTTCCTTACTGTTTTCATGAATTTTCTAATTTAGATACTGCATACAAATGAAACCACTCCCCCTTGACCCTCGTTTCGCCAGCGCTGTCTCAAATGCTGTAGCACAGAACAAGATCTTCTGATTTACTGGCAGATTACATTCCATTGGAAGTCCACACTCCATTTTTTCATTCATCTCTATATATTTAAATTGTTTCTACATCTTGGCTGTTACAAATAACACCGCAATGCCATGAAAATGCCCAAATATGTTTCAGATTCTTATTTCACATGTTAGGATAAACACAAGTGGGATTATAAGATTATATGCTATTTCAAATTTTTAGGGAAACTCCCATACTGTTTTGTAAACACATAGCATCTCATAGAAGTGTTCAGGGGCATAGATATTTTATCCTTTTGTTTCCTCTGAAGATGTATGCTAACACGCATGAACCAATTGTTTATTTTAATTCATTTTACTTTATTTTAATATAAATTGCCATACTGATTATCAGTAATATTTCATATACACTTCAGTCATTTTTTACAAACTTAGAACAAATGTCTATGCACATATTTGTTTTGTTTTTAATTTTATTTCTTCTATTGTTTATTGGTTGAAAGATAATTCTGCTCAACTTTTAACAGCATTAGCGACATTACAAGTAAGAAGAGTTCATTTAACATGTAGGAAATGCCATGTAAGACATTGAAATATTGTAATTAGTTTCACAGAGTAATTTGTACTCAAAACCAACATTGCAAATAATAAATTGTTCTTTTAAAAGATTAACTTATTGACAATCAAGAAATAATTAAATAAGTATTCCTATTAAGCTGAAAATGAAATCTACTTTAGTAGTATGACCTTTCAAAATTATCTACATGTAATCAAGAAATAATGTTATTACAGAAGGAAAAATAGTCTGTCATCTTTCATCTCCATCTATGGTAAAATATAGGAACCTTCTAAATAATAGATAAAAGAAATAAGCCATAATTTTCATTATAAAGTCATGATAGGTTGGTTCTGAATATGAAAGGTTTAGGTATGAATTTTTTTCTGCCTTCAAGACATATTGTAGGACCTCAGTTTTAAATATTTTATATAAAATTATGTATCCTAAGGTTAGATAACTCCTAAACACTTCTTTATCTTCTTGTTAATTTAACGATTTCATTGCTTTGTAAAGTCAGTTTGCTCTTTTTGGTCATTTGAGAAAACTAATTTCAACATAGATACATTTTATTGTACATATCATATCAATGAGAAGACAATTTAATGTGTTTATATTTATCTCCCTTTGAAAAATTAATTAGAATTTATAGAAAAAAAACCACATAAATGCAACAAGTAAAGTGCATCCAAAAAGTTGATATCAGCAATCTTACCATTAATGTGATATTTGATTTCCATCTGTGAATATATTTGCCTGGTGATATTTATATATATATATATATATATATATATATATATATATATATATAAAATTTTCATGCATGGCACTGGTTTTATGACATTGACATAAGTGTATTATTCTTTGCATTATCCATTTATTCACTAATGTTAAATAATTTTTCAAGTATCTGTTTCATTGATGTTGAGCTGAAAAATTTTGTGTTTACCTAAAAAACAGTTAATTTATTTAAAATATAGAATTTAAGATTATGAAACTACTTACTAATTATTTATGATAGTAGCACCTAAACTGAATGATGATGTTTTCTGATATTTAAATAATTTTACATCACTTAATAAAATCTATTTCCTTATTTGTGCTACATGTTGATAAACTAATTTATCACATTACATAACTTAAAGCCTTACTAGAACTTTTGAGTTTAAATTTCACTGCACACATATTTTATATCAAATATTATTTTCATATTTGTACTTGTTTGTTCAGGTTATTTCTCTTAGTCTTGTGCCTTTTTTATGTATTTTGACCACATCACTTTTATTGATTTTATAGCCAGACACTGACTCATTTCCATTGCCTACAACTTCCAGTTTTCACTACTACATTTGTTGTCATTTCCTATTTCATGTCTAGTATTAGGTCTTCCCATACACAGAATTTTTATATAAAAAATGTACCTTTTGTTTATAACAGACTTTAATTTAAAAGATAAGATGATTACCTTTGATACTAGGGTTTTAACTGTCACCACGTATAAAAGCACTGTGTAATTATTTTGGTAACTAATTCTGAGTACTGAGATAAGAAAATTTCAAAATTCCATTTATCTACACAAGGAAAAGAACAAGTAAGCAACAATATAGCTCAGGAAGTGTACTGGATTTGAAACCAAATAGTTCAGATATTTCAGAAACAAAAATAATTTTTTTTTTGTCTAAAAATTCAACTGGAAAACCAACAAAACAAAGAATTCACCAAAAGAATAAAAGATTTGAAAAACAAATGATGAACAACTATAGAAGTACTTGGAAAACTGATAGATGCATTTCAAGATACTCTTACTATAGCTTTTCATTTTAAAGAGAAATGATAATAAATGCTTAATTCAAACAACATATAAAATATTGTTCTTTTTACTCATTATATTTTGACAGAATTCTATTTAAATTGCTCATCTGTTTTACATACAATTGTTTCCTAGACAAGAAATCATTTCACAGTTGGAAAATGTATAAATATATATTCTTTATTGCATTCAGTTTTCCATGGATACTATACATGTATTTTCTGGATGTAGATTATGAACTCATATTCAAAAATGTAACTCAATGTATGAGTTTCAAACTGTATGTATATTTCTAATCTGCAACATTATATGAATAAAGGTGAAAATTTATTGCAAATGAACTACTGTCTTTCCAAAGAGATACTATTCCCTGAAATAATTTCTACAGGCAACTGAATGTATAGTATTTTGGAAAGAAAATCAGAATTCTTGACATTCGCATTAAAACTCTTTTAATAATACAAAATTCATGCCAGGAAAAGCACCTTTCACTGACTAAAAAGTAAAATGAAATAATCATTTGAAATGCTTTTATTTAACAGAGTTTATTTATCCTTTCCATCATCTTGCTGTAAAGAAAACTATAAATGAAATCTAAACAATTTTATTTCTGTATTTCAAAAGATTAATTACTGTGCCATGTTTTCCTTAGTTGTCAGCTTTGCAGCACAGAGAGACTCCTGGAAAGGTGGCTGCTCTGGGAGCACAGGTACCCTTCTCATCAGCTGTTTACCCACCATTGTTTGCAGCTGATGGTGCCCTGGGCAGGTAAGACCCAGCTGCAGCTGGGTCCTATAGGATCTGCCTTAGAGATCTGCATCTCACCCTGGAGCTCCTCTGCTCTGCCCCAAAGCTGACCAGAAGCCAGCAGCTTTAATCTACGATACCCTTTATGATGATGATATGGCCTTGGAACATTCCCAGCATAGATACCAACTCCAAAATTAGGTGGTAAAGCAATCCTCTCTGTCTTGAAGTCCCAGCAATAGTATTTTGTCCCAGCAATGGAAAAGCAAACCAATATAAAACTGTTGGTACTTACCAGCTGCCACAGGTTTGGATTTTATATATCATCTTGGAAAATTTAATAAACTTTTACAAAATACAATATGTGAATATATCCACGTTAGTTTAGTAAACTAAGCATTAATGTGTCATTCCATAAGTTCTCCTTGTCCAAGTTAACACTGCCAAAGGAACAATGCATGATTTCAGTTTAAATTCACAGATTTCTACTGATCATTTAATCAAATATGATATTTACATGTGAAGATTTTGGAAGGAAAATAGTTTCACATAATGAAACATGTGAGAAAAGATATTATGGTATCTGTGAATTATGTCTTTTTTGAACTGAATGCTTCCAATTATATATAATTTCTTATAAAAATTGTACAGATTATACTAGAAACTGGGTAAAGGATATTAAAATTCACTCTTTTTTTCAAGAGGATGTTAATAAAATACTTAATTTTTAAAAAAATCAAATATTTACTGCCATTAATATTCATTTTGGATTCTGTCCATAGTTTAAAAACATAATTCATTAAAACAATACTGTTGCTTCAATATTGAATAAACATAGGATTTTTGGTTAACTAACCTGCTGAAGAGCACAGGTATTAGGAGTGTTTATATTTATATATTTATTTATTCATTTATTTATTTGCAACAAGATCTTGCTGTATACTCCAGGCTGACCTTGAAATCACCTTGTAGCCCAAGTTGGCCTAAAACTTGTAGCAATCCTTTTACCTCAGCCTCCTGAGGGCTGGGCTAACAAGTCTGTTAGCATCATGCCTAGCCAGGATCTTTTGTTTTTAAATCAGAGGTCCACTCTAACTTTTTCAGCTGAAATATATATACATATATTTTTTCAGGCATTTCCTGAATAGAGGTAGCATAACTCCAACCTCTGATTGCCTCAGCAAATGTCCTCACTGTGTGTCTTATCCAATAAGGAACTGCAACTAATGTTCATTCAAAAGACAGAATAGATTTATCTTGAAGTCAAAATTTCACTAGATCTGAAAATAACACTAGATGTGAAAATAACACATTCTCAAATGTTGTGTTCTGCAATTGTACTGAGACATGAATTTTAGACATTGTAGAAAATTGTATTAAGGCAAACAGCCTATAAAATAACTTATTTCAAAATATAATATCATTGTTAGAACTTATCCTTTTCCTTGAAGAAGTTCTTTCTGATTCACCTTACTGTACTATCTTCATCCTCCTGGTTGACAGGCAAAATGTTTCAGTTCTTTTTCTATGACATTTGCTTTCTACAGAATGAGGGACCAGACTTCACAACCATGAGCGTTAGAACTGACCCTGCACAGAGAAACACAGTCAAGGGAATCATAAATATGAGGCCTGAATGTGTTTAAGCTTTCCCTTGCCAAGTGATGCAAATTGCCAAGTGCATTGAAATGCAGCTAGCCCTACAGTGTGTCACACATTTATGTTTATGTTGTTATTTCCGGTGATTGACCTGGCACGAACTACCTAGAGTTAACATTTTGGATTGGAGGATCAAAAGATGAATAACTTATAAAATCTGGAGCTAACTATGCACTGAATGTGCTATTCCTTCTTTATTCTTCTATGTTGAGTATGTCAGGCTACTGACCTCCTTAATTTCCTCAAATCTGAAACAAAATGAATGATATTACCAATGATCTTAAAAAATACTCAAAGGTATGTTTCCTACTGGCTTTTAATGACAAAACATTGGTGAACACATTCATATCAATTGAAATGTTTGAATTATATGCTGATATGCTTTTTCATACTAAATACGTTAAAATATGCATTTACAATTATTCTCTAAAATGATGACATTGTCACTAAGGATATATTTGGCTTAGATAATTTTCAGGTGCTCTGCTGAATTATAATTATATTAGTTATGCATCTTTAATATGTGTTCATAGCCCTAACATAAATCTAGTTCTTAAAATTAAATTTAATTAAACTTCTAGTTCTTAAAGAATTCTAGTTCTTAAAATTTAATTTAATAGTTCATTTATTTCTTATGTTGCTGAAATATAGCCAAAAGTTGGCACCTTTGATCTGAAAAAATTTTGTTTTCAATGCTGAATACTTTTCTATGTAATAAAGACTATTGAAAAAAACTTTTCAGAGTCTTTTTCCAGTCACTATTTTTCTCTTTTTAAGGTAATTGATCTTTTTTTTTTTTTTTTTTTTTTCTTGTAATGGGGAGGGGATTGAACTCATGACCTCAGGCTTGCCAGACTGGCGCTTATGGTGCTGAGCTAAATCCCCAGCAAGTTGGTTTGATCCTATGCATGTTCTGTAGGATAGTAGAGATGACATACTGGTAAGCTATATTTTCTTTTCTTTTAAATAAGTGATTACTAATTCCATTTCCCATTTTCTTCAAGATTATTTACTGTGTATTTTAAGTAGAGTTTCAAAATGTCCCTAGAAGCTGCATACTTTGCAGCTCTGTATGGTCATAGCTCTATCTTTATCTGCTCTCACTTACCTCCCACAACATTTTCTACTGTATTGAATCTAATATTAAACCATGGAAGTTTACAATGCTAAACCTACCAAAAAAGTCAAACTCAAAGTGATATTTTCATTGTCGTATGAGTCAATAAAGAATAATGATTATTTTGTTCAATTAAAATTGTTAAAAATGAGGTCAACATTTTTTTTGGAAAATTAGCACAAACAGGACAAAGATTATGTTTATTCAAGGATGATACTTATTGTAAAGAGAAAAATACAATTCTACTGTTGAGAAACCTGCCATAACCACCTTAAGCAAGCACACAAAGTTAACGGAACCAGTAATTACATATTAACATCATTGAAATCATGCATCACGTCGAATATAGTATTAATTCTAATGCTTTTTAGTAAACGCATGGTCAGGACCATTCATCAGGTAAATCCTCACTACTAGATCTTCTGCAATATAACTGATAAACCTTCCTCAAGAGATTTTATGTCATGAAGAACAAACAAGGAGGAATTGTGTAGGGAGACAATTAAAAGGCATGATAACCAAATGCTTTCCTTGATACAGCATTAGAATTTACTGAACAAAAAAAAATTAATTGGACAATTAAATGAACTTAAACAATACAGTGGGTGAATCCTTATCTTTGAGTTTACTTCTGGATGTTCACCATTCATTATACAATCCAGAATTTTAAAAAGTAAGGGAAGGTTGTGTGTCCCCTGTTATGCGAAAAGGATAAGTCTAAGACTCCACTATGTATACTGAACCATGGTTAGTACCAGCTTCTGTGCATGATACATATTTTCCTACACATACACAGATGAATTAGAGTAACACATGAAAAATAATAATAAAGTAGAAAAATGTATCAAAATACCATTATAGTTTTGAAAATGTAGGAATTTATTTTTGAAAATTTCCATGTGATATTTTGAATTAGAATTCCATACATCCTTGCAAAATTTTTGGACTACAGTTATACAACTACCAACACAACTGAAATTGAAATTGGATAAGTGAGGACTACTAAATACAGAAATTTTTATCTTTCCATTCCTTTTTATGATACTTGAATTTTCTCATAATTTAAACTTAAGAAATAAACATTCAATATATGAAGACAAGTGAAAATTGGACAAAATATTTGTCAGAGTTTTCAGCAAAGACTGACTCAATTTTGTAACTTTTATTGATAAATATTTTTTTTGAAAAATCAATCACTTGTTCATTTTTTGATAAGCAATGTTATCTCTCACAAAAACTAATAAGGATTATCCTAATAATTTAGTACACACTTGGTATTGCAATTTTACAACACATATATGACATTAATATAAATATTTACTTGTGAACACATATGTATATGCCTTTTGTATGTGTCAAGATAATTACTCGTAGATTATATATGTATGCATGAATGTGAGATGAAAGAGACAGAGACAGGCTGTAATAGAAACTAAAATGCAAACTGTGAAAGATCTCTAATTCTATTTAATGACATTTGTGTGCAAGTAATAGAAAATGTCTGAAAATTTGGGATTAAATCAAGATTCAGTCCGAAAGAAGTAAGAAGGAAATAGAAGACACACAAGTTGTAGGAGTTAAGAAAGTCAAAATAACCCTGATTACTATTCAAAGTAAAAATGAAAAGAATGAACAAGTATGTTTGATTCTTCTCAAAGATAAAAAGTAACTCTCACATGAAAATCCAACTAGCTAAAAGCTAGCATTTTACAGAAAATATGACAGGATAGTTAGCCAAGCATGAAGAGGTGACAAGATTCTTAGTCTGATTCTGACACTGATCCGGTAGTTACAGAACCAGGGCAATAGATGAAGGTTAGACTACTAGGAAGTTTTCAAATAACAGCACTACAATATGCTATAAGTAAACTAGATGGGGAAATGTTGAATAGTATTCTTTTTTTAAAATTTTATTTAAGGAGAAAAAAGAAGAAAAAACAGAAAAAGGGTACAAGTTATACAGAATTTGAGAAAAAATAAACAGTAGGAAATCACTAGTTAATTACATATTGTCATCTTAGAAATAGTTGTTGAAGTTACAAAATTAAAGCATACAGAGGGGACTTTCAAACAGTGAGACTGCAAACAGTTTTGTTCAATGATCCAACAAAACTCAGTAATATGGTTATCTATCTTATACACTTAAATATATATGCAGTTATATCTTTTAGAGAACTTCCTTTTCCTTTCTTTTGTACAATGACCATTACCCAATGACATTTTGGGTTTTATTACTCCCACAGTACTTCTTACTTTTTTTTTTTTTTTGAAGAAAGTAAAACCAAATGTGACATACCAGGACAGAGTCAGTCAAATCAAAAGGATGGACATAATACACAATGTAAAAACAAAATACAAGGTGATCAACAATGGTTACCATAATGCCTCTTGTTATCTTAAAAAGAATTGCCTATATCATCAGTTATAATAATATTGAACAAAACAGTAAAGAATGAGACCAATAAAACCAAAACATTGGAGACATTAGAGGACTTCAAAAGAAGATAATAGTCAACCAGAATGGGCGTCACAATGAATCTTATTGTCTTCATAGTTGTTGCCTATACTTTCAAACTTGGTACTATCTAGCATAACAGAATAGAGGAAAATCAGTCAAAACAAGATGGTGAGAGCAATACAGAGTTTCAAATCAAGTTAATAGGAAATCAAAGTGTATTACTACAATATATCCTGCTATTTTTTAATTTATTTTTCCCCTTAATTAAAAGGATAAAAATGAAAAAGTAGATAATAAAAAGGAGATTGAGATTTAAAAAAAAGAGGGCATAACAACAAAACAGTGCAGGTCAAAACATAGCCATTTAAGTAAAATAGTGTTTCACCACAATATAATCTTGACATAATAGTAGTTACCATAGTGTCTCTTCCCTTAAAATCTTTGGGTATAACTTCATATACTGTAGCATCAAACATATCAAGACAATGCAAAACCATTCAAGAGAATTACAGTATTACAGGACATTTAGAATCAACTAACAGAAAATGAACAATAGTTTCTGTATAATCTCCTTCTCTATAAAAGTTTTTGTTTATATTATCACATATAATAAGATCCAATAAGATACAACACAAAACCGATGGAGACAGAAGAACAAAAGCTTGATGGGACTTCAAAACAAGAGGATATTAAATCAGCACTACCTATTATGATGTCTTGTTTTCTCCAAACTGGCTGTTCCTACCATCCAACCTTCTCTGCCTCATTTCTGTTGAGCTCTTTTTCTGTCATTAGTTGTAAGTTTGTCCTCTTCATTTTGCTTTCTGCTCCATTCATTGTGGCCACTCTGCCACTGTTTCTGGAATCTTGGTATTTTCATCTTTAGAATATCCTGCAGTAATCTCTGCAGAGTTGAATGGGTGATTGCAAATTCCCCTAGTTCCTCTTTATCCTGGAAGCACCTTGTTTTTCCAGCAATTTCTAGGGACAGTTGTGCAGGATATATCAATCTTGGATGGAGGTTATTATCTTTCAAAGCTTGAATTATTTCCCTCCATGCTCTTCGTGATTTGATGGTTTGTGCCAAGAAGTTTGCTGTAATTCGGATGGGTGTTCCCTTGTAAGTGATCTGTTGCTTGTCTCTGATGGATTTTAATATTCTGTTCTTATATTGGATTTCTTGTATTTTGATTATTATATGCCTGGGTGTAGCTCTGTTTGGGTTGTAGGTGGCTGGGGTCCTGTATGCCTCATACATCTGAGTATCTTTACCTTTTGCTAAATTAGGGAAATTTTCCTGGATTATTTCTGTGAATAGCTTTTGTAGTCCATTTGTTTGAGTCTCTACTTCTATTATGTTCTTAATTCTTAAATTATAGATCCTCTTGTCATATTCTAGTCTTTGTATTATTGCTGTTTGTTTTGTTATTTTTAAGAAGTTTTTCACTTCATTGCTCCCACCTTACAAATCTGTCCTCCAGTTCTGATAATCTATCCTTAGTTTCTTTCAAGCTGTTATGCCAGCTTTCGATAGAGTTTTTAGTTTCCTGGTAATCTTTGTGAACCTGTATTCTATGCTTTCTCTATTTTCTCCATCAAACAATTCTCCCTTTTTTTACTGTTCTTGCATTCCACCATCTGTTTCTTCTTGTGTGGTGCTTAACATTTCTCTAACTATTCTACTTATTTCTTGCTTTATTTCATTAAATACTTCATTTTTGAACTCGTCTATGAGGCTCCGGAGATACCACTCTATATCTATAGGTGCCGTGTCTGATATTGCATGTTTCTGTCTTCATTCTCTTTTGCATTTACCTTTCCTGGATCAGTGTTCTCAGGATTGGGGACTGAGGACCCTTTCTTGTTGCTCCCTTTCCCATACTTTTTGTTCCTTCCATACAAGCGTATATAGGAGGCCCAGTTTTTTTTTTTTTTTTTTTTTTCCTTTGTCTGTTACAGTTTGTTTGAATCGCTGGCTAAATGTTTCCACCCACTGCAGTGTACTAGGGAGACACAGACCTGGGCAGCCTCTGCTGGGCACGCCCCTCCAGGTCAACCTACTGAATGTTTCACTGCTAGGGTGCACCGCCAGGCGCAGGGACCTGATTTGGGCTAGCCTACAGGATCTTAGTCCATGGCATCACTAGGCCAAGCGCTCCCCACCACTCCTGCTTGAGAGGGGAATGTGTGACTAAAGTCACTGCAGGGCCCTGTTCCGGCTAGTCTACTCATACCCAGAATGTCCTCTGTTGGAGCCTCCTAGTCTATGAAAAGGTCCCAATTTCTCTCACCCACGGCAGGTCGATGCAGGGCTCCCTGCCAATCCTGCTCTCAATGCTATTTGGTTCACTGATTCCAGCTCTCAGAGCTTTCGTGCATCTCTTTCCCTGCCGTGCGGATTGGGACGCAGTATCGGCAGCAGGAAATTCAAATCATGGCTTCCAATGGCATGGGATCCAACTTTCGCACTGAGATTTTACTGTTCCTGTTATAGCATCAGGATTGCATTTCCAGTTGGTTTCTCTCAGCTTATTTCATTCCTGGGTCGGCAGGGTACATCTCCCCTTGCGTAGGACTCTTCACATGGCACTGCTCCTGGATTCTAAACTGGTAATCTCAGAGAGCCTCCGTGGCTGCTGTTATTTGTCTGCCATGTTCTCCCCTGAATAGTATTCTTAATAAAATATTATTTTAAACTATGTCTGTTTCTTTACTGTAGTGAAATTGTCCTTACATATATAAATTACTTTGTAGGCAAATATGTTTGTCACTTTAATAACTTTATTGATGATAAGAAAGAAACTAGAGAAAATAATCAAAAACTTAATTTTATTTCAGGGAAGTATTTTAACCAGGAGGAAGGATTAAGATTTTCCTTCAAAAAAAGAAGCAAATTTCTGTGAAGTTGTGATTGACTCTTTTATCACAGGACTAAATAATATCCGTATTTATGCCATATTTATGTACTGGGAATGTATCATGCTTGGTTTCAAGTGAAGGGGTTCCATAACAACTTGCTTTTTTCAAATAATATCTTACTAGAAGTTATATTTAACTGATTGAAAAAAGTATAAACAAACATAAAGTCAAGTTTAAAAATATTGAAGATCAGACTTTCAAATAAACTAATTTTTTTAGTTAAGTTACACAGTACACAGCCCCTTTGAAATGATGAAAACTAATCTGACTGGAATTTTGTCTTTTTTTACCCATGCTTTAAATTTACATTTCTTTTCAAATTCTGTTATAGATAGAAACTTTAAATATGTTTGACAGTATTTATATTTTCATGAGTATGATTTCTTTTATCCAATGATTTTACATAAAACTGAAGCAGCAATTTCAGCAAGTGTTAAACTTTCTTCTGATAATAATAACTTCATAGATTAATACCTGAGCTATAGAAAGTTCATATATATTTCATTGTAAGTCAGGAGAGATATGCAATTCTAAATTTAAATTCTATTACCTACAGTGAAGTTATATAACATGGAACTTAATTTTCATCCAAAGAAAATACTCTGTCAACAGTTTCAGTTTATCAGACAAGTACACCTTTTGTTTACTTTTTAATTTTTACTTTGTCCTTGAAATAACTTTTCTTCTCTAAATATCTACAGACATATTAGACAAAATTTACAGCCACTATGTAAAACTTCGTTTGTCAAGGTACAAATGGTGAAGCGGAAATATTTTAATTAATTGTATAAAATTTAGTAATTATATGAAAATTTCAAGAAGTTTGTATAATTTTAAAAGTTTTACATTAAACCAACCTGTCAGTAGTGATCCTACTAATAGTGTACTGTGATTGCTTGTATTGCTTAATCTGTTTTACATGCCTGTATCTTGCAATCTGAGCAACTATTCTAAAGATAACAATGTGCAACACAATGATTATTGTTAATTTCTTATTAGCTTGTTTCAAAATTCTGCATTGTTTCTACTGTTTTGTTTTATATTGTTTTGTTTTTTTAATCTCTTTAAAATAAAAAATAAAAAGTATCAAAATGAAAGTATACCATATAAATATTAAATCTAATGCACATTTTAATGCACAAAATAATATTTAAAAAGTCAGCGATTTTTGTAACTTAGATTTTTTTTAGGAAGCCATAGAAAGTAACATGCTACTCAAATATCTAGATATTTTTATTTAGAACAAAATCTATATGACTTATAATCATACAGGCACATAGAAATAGAATGTTATTTTAATTTTTTTTGTGATTTATGTGAAGTTTTGAATATCTTATGCCACCAGACAGAATAATGAATGTATTTTAAATAATTAAAGTGCATATACTCATTGTTTTTCTGAATTATTTTATATTTAAGTGAGTTAATATTTTTCCTTTTCCTTAACATATATACTGTCAAAATGCATTTACTTTTTACCAAAATTTAAAATTATAAAAAGTTGGTGTATTTCATTATTATTAACCTTCTGACTATATCTAAAAAATAAACACTAAGGGAATATTTGCACACTTAGTATTAATTTACACTATCACACTGCTATTCTTCTTCCCAAATCTTTTATGTATGAAAATGACTATCAGGCACCATTAGAAAAATCTAGACATTATCAGAATTTGTACTATCCATTGATCTAATAGAACAATGCACTTGATTTCTAATTTATACTTCTGTGATTATTGTAAATTTGAGAATCTATTGATTTTAATTTCCATGAATCTTTCATTATGGTAGATTTCATTTCTTAAATCAATCTTGGATTTACTGATATGCATTAAACCTTTTCTGTTTTGTTTTATTTGCATTATATCTTTAATGATCAAGTTCATTATTTTTATTTTTACAATTTTTTTTTTTTTTTGTCTTTTTCCTTTTTATCGGTACCGGGGATCGAACTCATGACTGCCTGCTTGCAAGGCAGGAGCTTATGCCGCTGAGCTAAATCCCCAGCCCCATTATTTTTATTTTTAAAATTAATTCAGGATTTTCTATAATATTTTAAGACTCCACATTGAAAAAAAGACATTTATTATGTACAAATGTGTAATAAAAGCTTACAATGTTTTACATTATTAAAAATATAATACAGTTTACTACTCCTTAATATAACCAAATATAATAAAATCTTTTTCTCTTTAAATTTGTAATTATGCTTAGGCTGGCTGCAAATTTTGTCCTGAAACTATTTTACTTTGGCTTCCAAAATAGCTTGCAATTTCAGGTACATGATACCTGCCCAGATTAATGTGTTTTAAAAATTACTGTAGGTCATAGACCTAATTTTTCATTTTAAATTTATGTCCTTTCCAAAACATGAGTAATATTGGTTTGCACATTTCTGTGATGCATTCTTTGTACCTGCATAGCCATGTGAAATGCTTACAATCTCAAGTTTCATGGGCATATTTTTGAATTCTTATATAAACAACTAAGAATTAATATATATGAAAGACATCAGTCTTTTATTAGTTATTGTAAATATCTAGAAAAATAAACTAAAATACATGCAGACTGCAGATACATCGTGCCCATGACAAAATATGCAAAGTTAAATTGATATATTGAAAGATGCCTAATGTTTCTGCTTCCCAATCAACCTAGTTTTTCAAGTACTCTATTCGAGGCTAGATTTACATTTATCCTTTTAGTTCCATTAGTTTGCCTAGTCTGTTTAGTAAAATTTCCTTGTCTTTCACTCTGCTCTTTAATTTTATGTAACTTTGTTTTTTTTATTTTGATGGAGTATGTCAATGTAGTAGCTTTAGTGATTTATAATTGGTGAATACTTTCTATTTTTCTTTTTTTTTTATATCCTTTTGAGACAGGTATTCACTATGCAGTTCAGGTTGGCCTGGAACTTACTTTATAGCTCAGATTGGCTTTGAATTCACAAGGATCCTCCTTTCTCAGCCTCCTGAGAGATTATAGGTATTATAGAGATTATAGGGATTATAGGTATGTACCACCACTCCCAGCAAATTCATGAATCTTTATCTTTCCTTAATCACAGATTATGTTTATCCTTATTGAATGAGATTTTTTTCTGCTCATTACCATTGAAATAGTAAACAGGATACTGATCATTTTTGTCTTAATTTATAGCTTAAGTATAATAAGTGATTAATATATATTTGACCTAAATTTCACAAAAGAATCGTTTTGTCAAATTATAGTAAAAAGTAAAAAATAATGCATACTCCCATGTCAATGTTTCCCATTTGGTTTATTCTCTAAGTCAATTTTTAAAATTACAGTTGCATATCAAACACAAACAGTACTAGTCATATCCTTAAACATCCATTTACAAAGGAAGCCTGAGAGAAATCTTTGTACCCCAGTAGGGAGTCTCCTGTGAAAGACAAGAGAAAGCCATGGATCCCTTTAGCACATTCAGTGACCCAAAAATCCATTAAGTGCAGCTAATGGGAAAAACAAATAAATAGTCAAATCTTTTTTTTTTTTTTTTTTTTTTTTTTTTGGTTTATCCAGATGAATTGGAAAGTGACACATGATTTAGCAAAATCCTCACTGTGACTTTAGTAGGTGCTTCTTCATATATACAGGGAGTGTTGCTGCTTCTCCATTAACTGCACTCATGCCAGCTAAAGTGTCTTCCATATATGTGTGGATGAATAGTTTCTGTAAGTAGCTGCTTACTGTACAATTATTAAAGTATCACTGTGCAAAATCTCTAAACAGAACTCTTATGGGTACACACAAGAGAAAGAACATCCCGCTCTCCTGTTTTATCTATTTCCTAGAATTATCTGTATCTGATTCTCTTATATATTACTTTAGCAGCCTTTATATAATTTGAGTAAACATAAAATTCTTGATTCTTAATAATCTCTGAGGACATTCTGCTAGTGAGCTTATGTACGGTATGTTTTACTTGGTGTTTGTTTGTTTTCTCTTTGATGCTGGTAATCTTTCTACTCTGTAAAATTAATTTGCTTGCTTGTAACAAGTTACAATTTTATGCACTGTGTTCTATACTATGGTCCTAAATACATCATTTATGTAAAACAACCACGCAATTGATGTTTCCTTCCATCTTGGTACTCCTCAAGTGTAAAGTGAGACTAACAGCTTCCTTGTTAAGGTGATTGCTTCCTTCCTAATTCATGCTTACTGTTTATCAATGAGTTTCAGACACTCACCTCTTTATCTTGTTCACAGAGTAAGAGGAATGCCATGTTATCCTGAGAAATGGGGAAGTTATTCATCATGAGCTGTAGCTGCATCATTTTTTCTTCTAGACTCCAGGCTTTCAAAGCCACAGGAAAAAAGTGAAGTTACTGCATTAACTAAAGGCAGACACCAGTGACCTACAACTTTAAATTTTATAAAATTTAATATTGATACTCAAAGTTTAAGAAGAATATCTATGATTCTGTTGTGAGTTTCATGAAAATGATCTTTGTGTAGTTTTCAGTTGCTGCCATAATAGTTTATTATATACTCTTAAAATTTCAAAAGAAATAATAAATGAATGAATAATGCATGTATGCACACAGAGGAAAAATATAGTTTTTGCATCTCTACTTTCATATACTTTCGCCTAGTCTTTATGTTAATAAATAATCTCCTAAATATGGTACTTTCTTTGCCATGATTCTGTTAAGCATATTTAGGAGTTGCATCTATAAAAATAGAAGAATGCCACTTCAATGCCACCACCATTTTATTAATTAATAAATATAATTAATAAATTAATAAATATAATTAAACTAAGTTTAATGAAGGCAACACAAAGAACAAACAATAAATCTACCTTATTGGAAAACTACTCAAAGTCACATAGATGACAAGTTACTGAAACCACTTTTGAAAAGCTATTTGAAATTCTTTCTAATTAGTGCAATAAGAATATTATGAAAATTGAGAAAGCCCAGGAAATAGCAATCTGCTAGAGAATATTATCTCTTCACAATAGTTGAGGAAATTGGATTTATAGTCCCAGTAATAGCAAATTAAATGAATACCTTACTGAATGTGGCAGAGAGGTGAAGAGAATAATCAAGACAAGCTTGAGAATATAGTTTAGAAAAAAACATAATGGATATTGCAAAATCTTAAATTCCAGATTTATGACAATTGCCTCACCTTTTAGCATTTACAGAGATCTTTGGCAAGCATGGCTTAAAGTACTATAAAAAGAAAAACTTTCTTCAGAGATTGTGATCTATGCTTCAGAATTAGATTCAAGATGGTAAACCCACATATTTCGAATAGCATATGGCACAACATTGCAGGCCACATTTGTTAAACGCTGATGTAAGATGTTTCAGAAAATGTCTTTGCGTTTAACACTGATCAAATGCAAACAAAACACATTTCCAAATCCTCATCAGAAGAGGTAAAAACTTCTAATGCCTTTATTACTGAAGGTTAATGTATATTTGTTGTATTGATATCCATAAAAAATTGAATACACAAAGAACAATGTTAATTGATAATTGTTTCAGAAAAACAGACACATGAGTTTTAAAATCTTCAAAATTGGAGTTCAAAAGAAAGGGAGGTAAATTTTAAAAATAAATAAATTATCTAACAAAAAGATAACACCACTGAAAAAAAGATAAAAGACACAGAATCTCGGTGAGAGAAGAAGAGATGTACAGATAAGATGTAGTATAGAAATAGATAAAGATGAAAAAGAAAAAGGAGAGAGACAGAGAGAGAGAGAGAAAGAGAAAGAGACAGAGATGTAGAGAGAAGGAGAGGGAGAGAGAGAGAAGCAAAATACACAGATAGGGACCCACTTAACCATGATTCTCAGTGTAAATGAAATTACTTATTTGTGTGACCACAGTGATTAAATGAGAGTAAAATCCTTAGTAGACTATTTCTCATAGCCATGTACTACAAACTTCATTTGGAGAATTTCTGACTGATAATATACTTTAAGTCTTTATGTAGCTTTTCTCATACATTTATTGAAAATGAAGAGTGATGATTTGCATATGTGCTGTTAAAATTTTACTCTTATGAAATAGATTTCACCTGATCATTGATCTTTCCTAGGATATATTTACATTCGAATTCATTGATTGCACAAACATTAAAACCATAATAGTGGTGAAGGAAGCCTAGTTAAGTATGCCAAATAAGTGGAACAAGGTATCTTAGATGGCATTTTGGAAAAAGAAAAGTATCAAGCACAAAATAAAGCAGAGATGTAAATTAATATGGAAATAGTTGTTCATTAATTTTAACAAATGTGCTATCAAAAAGTGAATTTAAAATTTGAAAAGTTGGTTGTAGAGTTCTAGTGAATTCTCTATACCTTTCTAATTTTGCTGAAAATATGTAAATGTTCCATATATATATATTGGTCCTAGCAGCAGGCACATACATTTATAAACCTTTTAGCAATGTGATGTGTTTGTAATGAGAAGCTATTAGGCAAGTAGAAAACCCTGCTTAACTAGAGAGGCAGAAAAGACAGGGCAAGTATAACATGAGACCATATTATCCAAAATAACAAAAAATAGATAGCAGATAAAGAATATAAATTCCTTTTCACTGAGAAAATATAATAAATGGTAGCCAGAGTAATATGAGAAATATGGAAGCTTTTCTGGCATGGCAATTTGATCATAAAATGACAAGGATGCTTGGGAAGACAAGTTTCACTTGCTTTTTTCTACAGACATCATTTAGAGTTTTATTCTTTTTTATTTTTTGAGACAAATTCTCTCTAACTCACAGCAATCTTCCTGCCTCAGCCTCCCCGGTGCGGGGTACAGTTCCAAACCACAATGCCCAGCTGTTCTTTGTTCTTATTTAGAAGAAATATGGGTCTACAGCTTTCAACGTTCTTTTATGCTTTGCTGAGTTTGGTCCAGCAAACCCTGTAAGAAAATGAGGATGCGAGACACAGAGAATATCTTTGTTAGGCACTGGGACGTTACTGAAATAGAGTGAAACTTCAATCTCACGCAGACAGCCAACAACAGAGACACAGAGCTCCGTGGAGCATAGATATCTAAGTAGCCATGCAGGCAAGCGAGGCATAGTGACAATCTGGCTGACTAATTAATTTTTATTTAACACAGTCCTCAGGAGCTTCCCTGTTTTCTCTGTGAAATGTATTTCTGCTTGAGTTGCCAAAATATCTTGTCTTCAAGACATTCTGTCTCTTCAGAATTAGCAGCCTTCTGCCTCTGAGTCCCCTAGAGCACACACTGACCTGTCAGGGGTGACAAGGAATTCCTCAGTACCTACACTTGAGTTGAGGTTTTCTCCAAACACCAGTCTATGTAATTTATAATGTAGATTTTTAATTACATTAAAATATGAAAGGTATATGTTATTTTTCATGTGGATTTAGGAAACAATTACATTGCTCATCTGATCATGGTAAAGTGGGATAAATTTGCTTCATAAGATTGCTACTAGCACAGCTATAAAATCAAATAAACCTTTTAATTTACATGCTTTGACACTGTAACCAAATTTTCACTTCATGTGCATCTCATTAAATATTGGTTTCCTTTGTTTTTGTTTAATGAGATTAACGTTTTCTTCCTGATGACCCAGCCAGTTTGCTGTTGCTTCTGTAGCCAAATTTAAACATTTCTGTTGTGAGATCTGAATTGGTCACTCTTTACTCCCAAAGTCTGTAGCTCCTCTCCTGTTTGCCTACACTGAGAACTCTACTGTGTCTGTTTGTTAGTCTCTAATCTATGTTTCCCATCTCTTCTCACACTTACAACTCAGTTGCCCAACTGTCTGCTGTATATATCTGTGCATATGGTGCAAGACAAGAGAGATTTTACAGGAGGAAATTGTTCTCCAATGTAACACTCTTCCCTTGTTCCTATTAATGTCAGTGACATGAATACCCTACACTTCTGAAGTTCAAATGAGACCATCCACCTGGCTATCTGCTTCTCTCTTGTTACAAGCATTTCACAAGTCACCCAAGAGCATTGATTCTTCAGACAAAATAGATCTCTAATTAGCCTATTTTTTCCATTTCCGCCTCCTACGTGCTAATGGTAAGGGTTGCTGACATAGAAGAGCGACTACGCTCAGTTGGGATTTTGAAGAGAATTAAATGAGGGTACCAAAGGAAGACTTAATGTGAAGCTAATGAGGCATAAGCTGTGAGGCCTCATTTGCATGGTCTCCGTGTGGTCTGGGAGCTATGTGCACTGCAGTCTTCTAAAGAGGGAAGGACAAGCAGCTTGAGGTCAGGAATCATCGCAGTAAACATTTCTGATAGCTCCCCTACAGGGATCTCAGGAGAAAGATTCACGAGTCTACATTTCCACTAACACAGTTTCATCATTACGTTGAGTATATTCTTTTTTCCTTTACACAATGTTAATGTTCAAATTGTCCTCCTTTTTTCAAATCAGGATTTCCATACTGTAGAAATTTCAGGTGTCACAAAAACTATATGCATGGAAGTGAAAATTTCTAGATGATTGGGCAAGTTAAAATATTGAATAAATGATAATAAATCAAGTAGTCAAATCACAATGAAGAAACAAGGCAGGCAGAGGTTTTATCAGTGCTGGGTAGAGAGGAAGGTTGTAAGAGAATACCATTGGCATTTAATATAAACAGTTTAAATTACAAACTCTAGAGATTACTAAATGTATCTCATTTTCTTCAGAAATTGTAAATAAACAATTATATTTTAAAACACTTTCTAATTATAGAATTGCAATGAAAATAGCTGAGTTTTCCACATAATTCACAGTTTCCAGTTTTAACAATTGGCTATGATTATAGTACATTGGTTACAATTCATAAATCAATATTGATTCATAATTATTGACAATAATGAATAATTCATTTAGATTTTCCTTTTCTTTCATTTTAAATTCTATCCAGGATAATCTATTTCATTTAGTAATAGTAATAGTCTTGTCTCTCGCAGATATTGCTATCTGAATTATGTCTTAGATTTGGCATGTTTCTGAACATATTTATAGTTCTAAAAATTATTGTTCAGATATTGTGTATACCGTTCCTCTATTGAAATTTTCTAGTGCTTTTTAATTATTTGTGTTGTTTTTATTCTTTAGAGAAAATCATAGTGATGCAATACTACCCTCCCACAAAATATCAAGTTTATACTATCAACACGGTTTCTGCTTGTTGATCTTGACCTTGGTCACTTATGTGGCAAAATAATGGTTTGTCAGCTGTCTCCACTGTAAAAATATCATTTTCTCCATTTTCAATTCTGTACTGTCTCAAAACACTTCTCTGTGCATCACAAGCACTACTGGAGTGGAGGGGTACAACATACCTGCTAGGGGAAAATACATACGGATTTTTTTGATTTTGGAAAATTTCTCTTAGAATGACTCACCTATTCATTTTTTCATTTGTCTATACTGAATTATTTGTAACAGTTTGGACTCAGGGCTATATATTTGATTTTTTTGGTTATTTACTAATCAGACTGTTGCTTATATTTTTAGTTTTATCTACAAGACTCTGTTATCATTTGCCTTCTGTATTCCTCTGGTTCACAATTATAATTGAGATTCTTTAAAAATAATATCTTCCAATGCAATAAATTCAGTCTTGTCTTTTATGTGTTATAACTTGAAATGAGAATCATGGTTTTCTTTCAGGAATGCTAAGTTCCATTTTTTTTGCAAAATGACATTAAATTATTAGCTAAGAGCTGGAATTTAATAGTGCTTGTTGGTACTGCAAAACAGTTAAACGTACATAAGTAAGGCAAGCCAAGTATGTGTACTTTTTTGTCATTATTTCTATATTTAAGAACCTGTATATTAAACCAAATATAATTGCATTGATTTTTCCATTTGCATAACATTACACATGGATCATTCTAGTCACTTTGCCTTACTTATGTAAAATCTCACATTTCAACAGTTAGTAACCTGCTTCCCACTTTCTACCATTCATTTAATTGCTCAGTTACAGTATTCTGTGGAATCCGCAGTGTTAATCCATAGTCCCATGAAAGCATTTTTGCCAGGAGTGGTAGAGTATGTGTTTCAAGGGTGGACAACATTTTCAAAAGGATGGGAAAACAAGAAATGGAGGGAAAGGCAGATAGAATGCCCATGGAAAGCATGGTGAAAGCATAGCTTTTTTAGATGCGAATGGGACCAATAACTGAAAAGAGAAGAAAGAGGGAAAGGATGGCGGAAAGAAACAAAATAAAATAAATTAGAGAAAGAATTAAGATGTATTCTGTATGTGCACTAGCTCCCCATCATAATCATAATAATTATATAGTGCAAGCATCTACTACTATAAACTAAATTTTAAAAATAGCTCCTGTGAATGTTTAATTTTTCTGAAAAATTACTACATAAAAAATGTAGTACTATTGCTTTTCCTTTTCCTTGCCAATTTTTAAAGTTGGTCTCGTTGTCCTCTTTCATGTCTTAAATAAATATGCTCAAAAATACAGTGACTGCCTCTGCTGAGCAAAATCCAACAGAAAGGCAGGTGCATAAAACCTTCCTTATCTACCCTGCAGGGTATGACACAGTGGGACTCCCTGCTCTTTTCTAAAGTCAAAATGTCCATGAAAGGTAAATGTTTTGAATCGATTCAGGACATTGAGGCAGCCAACACAGCGCAACTAAGCACTCACCAAAGAGAACTTAGAGAGCTACTTCAGGAAGCGGCAAGAACAAAGAAACAAGCACTTTCAAAGTGAGAGAGAATATTCTCAGGGTAATTAATTATAATGTGATTTTACTGTGATTATTTTTTGAAATTTAAATGCATCATATATTTGATCACAAATATAGTTGCTTTTGACTTTACTCTTAAAATCCCCACTAGTTTTGAACTGGACTTGAGTGAGTGCCTTATATACCAATTGTCTGTAAGGTTACTTGTTAAAATTATATTGTTATATTCTATGTTCCATCCTAAGATTGACAACCAAATATGTATATATGCATGTATATTGTGAATTCAAGTTTGTACTTTGTGCCATTCATTTCCATGAAATTTTCACAGCTATTTTCTTAGTTCATTTAAAAGAAGGTTTATGTTAAAACCATTTGGACACGACTTCATGCTTATATCTTGTACCCTGAGTAACTGATATGAAGATAACAATGTACAATATATTAACTATTATCACTCTCCTAATAGCCTGATTTGAAAGTCTGTTTTATTTTTACTTTTAATTTTTTTCTCTTTAATCATAAGCTGTATACACCATCACAATGCCATTAAGAATAGTTGGTGTACACTATTTTGTCTGATTCACTCATTCAAGTTTGCCTCATTAGAGCCTGTGGCAATCAATGAACCACTTATTTGAAATCACATGGTTCCTGGTTTTTTTCACTAGATTATTTAATGTGAAATATGCATTTAAATTATCTCTTGTACTTTTTTGTATATGGATGGGTTATACATTTTTATCACTGATGTATATTTCATGAAATATACCATAGCTTTTCTCTCCATTTATATATTAATGAATATCTTTAAGTGTTCTGTGATTATAAGTAAAGTTGTTTTCGACACTTAAATGCTAGTACTAATAGGTAAATAAGTTTTCAAATGAGCTTTTAAATAGTTAAGTGAACAATGCATGGATTATTTTGTGGAAATATATTCAGCTTCTTGAAAAAAATGAACAGTCTTCAAAACTTATTAATGTGCAATCCTGCTTGTAATGATATAGCACAAAGTGCCTCCTATGCACTCTATGAGTTGTCCAGATAGCAGATTCTGTCTCAGTTCCCATTATTACTGTGTCCTTGAAATGGCTGGTCACTGTGACATATACCTAGTCACCAGGATACACATTGTAAAAAATCAAAGTCACCCACGTACTCCACTTCTTGCTTGCAAATCCATAAAAACCTACATTGTTATCCTTCAAGGCCTGATATTTTGGAGACGATCTTGATCAGTGCCTGTTGACATAAAATAAATCCACCTTCTAATCCTGGGTGTCATTTGGTGTTGCTGCTTACCACTTCATCAGGTACACTGCCCGGAAAGCCTGACCTTACTGACCTCTTTGGTCACCAGTCATGGCCTTAGAGGATGGAGCAAGGATCTCTCTGGATTCTAACTGGAAGGCACACCCTTGAGATTTTTCAAGTCGCCTAGGAAGTTTGGAGGAGGATCCCAGATCCCCACCTAAGCAATTCACATCAGACCCAATAGGAGTAGGAAACTGTCTGTTTGCCTGCCTGACTGCCTGATCCCTGGAAGCACCCCGGTTAGTCTGTTTCTCAGACTTGCTCAGTTAGAACAGAAGAGGAGTCTGATGAACTCTCATTGGTCAGGACCACTCTGCAGGGATGGGGTTGGAATGTTCAATCATGGCGTGCCTGCTGAATGAAAGATTGAGTGGAATGGGTGCCCTTCTTGTGCATCAAGCCTGGGAAGCCCACAGATGGGTGCCATACCCTCTGAGTTACAAGGACTATGATGGATGCTAAAAGATAAATTCCCATTCACATTAAAAAGAAAGCTATCAAAACTTCCCCTTGGATCAGATGACACAACTTCCATCAGTCTAACAAAGCCAGACTGCCACTGAGTGCCACCAAGTGCCAATAGTACCATCATCAGGGCAACTAGAGCTCTTGCCTGTCACCGCTTTCTGCCAGACACAAACTTGTAGCATGGAGGAAAATCTTTTGTGTAAGTTGGTCCCAATACAGCTTCTGTAGGAGACTTCCTCTTCAAGTTAAAAGCAACCATCTCCTTTGCACCAAGCCAGGCAAACCTCCCTTTTTTTAAGAGGAAGGTGACACCTGCATCAGCCTGAGACAGATGATTGCAATCCTGAAATTTTGAAAACTCTTTACATAGGTATGAACTAATAACTCACATGTAGAACTGGCAATTGGCCATGCCACATCATTGCATCTACTCCCAATTATCGTCAGATGTCATGAGAACAAAAACAGTCATCCAGCCACACGTCGTCAGCCTGATAGCCTGTTAATCACCTTGGGCAAGATCTCTGTGCCATGAACACTGCGACCATCACCTTGTACTCTGCAGTTTCTGACCCATACACACTTTTTGGACTTTTCTAGTTTCAAAAGATGCCTTCCTCTGAAAGTCACTCCCATGAGCTCCTTCAACTGGGAAGATTCTGAGACAAAATACCAGCAAACTTGGACTCAATTGGTGCAATTGATTAAGAACTCTCCCATATTTTGAAGGAGACTTGACTAACCAGCTAGGCTAAGCCACCAACACCTTTTCTCTGAAGTTTCTCTGCCCCTTCCAGCTCCATCACAGTCCCCCAGGCAAATAGTATGGACTATCAAGGTGCTAAAACACGCCTCTCTTGACTGTAAAGCCAGTTCAAATCTCTAAGCTGCAGATGTTGCCATGATTGCCCTCCATATGCATTGCCTCAGTCTTCTATCACCCTTA
The DNA here is from genome assembly GCF_034190915.1 of Cavia porcellus. Lineage (NCBI taxonomy): Eukaryota > Metazoa > Chordata > Mammalia > Rodentia > Caviidae > Cavia > Cavia porcellus. The sequence continues at coordinate 19,615,726 of NW_026947494.1, read as the reverse complement.
GCCTGCTGATATACCTGCCTGGACCTAAAAAAATTGCCTTCTGCCAGAAATTAGCTCCTATTAGTAAGACCCTCTTCACAACTGACTCAGACTAAACCCCCCAGAGGTAAAAATAAATAAACAAAAAAAAAAAATGAAAAAGTTTCTTCTTTGAAAACCTTTTTCTGATTAATGACACCCAAACTGCCTGATAGAAAGACACAGAAATTCTGCTACAATATTAGGCAGAAAAAAGAAACCACAGATTTCTTGGTCCTAGCTTCTGTAAGCTTCTGTAGCTGGATCCTTGAGTTCACAAAAATAATAATGTTTACTCAGACTGTCAGCCCTGGTACCACCCAGTGGCCTACTTGTAAAAATACTTGGATTCATTCACTAAGAGTTGCCTCTCCCCTTTGCCTCCACTCTAACAGATCAAGAAAGCTGGCAAGCTCACCTTAGACCAAGATTGACCTGTCCATGTGCCACATGCCCGTACTGGGATAAACTATTCTAAAAGAGGGCCCCTGACACATGTTGAGTACACACTGTTTGCAGATGAATTAGCTCTATGAGGAATAAAGTCCTAAGGCTGTGGTCACCTTGGACAAAACTATTTTGGTCAAACCTCCCCTGCAGGGCTAATCTACACAACAAATTGCTTCCAGCTGCTATTTCACAGCCTGCTACCAGCAACATACAGTAATCTAACCCAGAGGCCTAAGCCATATCCGAGGATCCAATTAATTAAAACATCAGTCCAATTGCCCCACAAAATGTTATGCAAGTTAACAGTACTACACCGGTACCCACACTCCTGAAGCCAGCTCAGACATCAGCATGTGTGTCACCAACCCTTATTCCCCAGTCCCTACCCATACTGAAAAGACAATGAAAATCTGAAGGATTCTGCTGTAAAAAATCATCCCTAGATATGGCCTACTCTTGATCATGGACAGTAGTAACAGGCCTGCATTTGCAACAGAGGTGACTCAAAAACTATATTAAACAAATATAACATAGAGCATAAGACCTCAAAGCTCTACAAACACTAAAAACAGCTTGTAATGGTTAAAAGATCAACTCTATCTATAGAAACTCCTGCACACATATATGACAGGTGCATATTGATTACTTCCACATGTTTCAGAAATCCAGTCCTATATCCACTGAAAAATGTACCTGGAAAAGACAGCTCACTCCAAAGAGAGATCAAGCACTCAACGTCTTTCTCCTGTCAGGTCAATAGAGAGCTGAATTCCGAGAATATCATTCAAAGTATTGCTCCATACCTATTCCCCTTGATTTTTGTGTCTTTTCAGGCTTCTCACCAAGTCCTTGCTTCCCACTTTTGCTAGCTCTGACTTTTGCCTTAAACTCTATGGATGGTTGCCCCAAGAGAGTAGAACTATCAGGCAAACATTGTACCATGTTTTGAAGATCATCCAAAGCACATTTGACACTCTCCTAGATCAAATCAACACCCTCCTATCCTGCAGAGTAATGTTATAGAACAGAGAGACCTAACTTACGTCTTTTCCTAAAGGAACTTAAGGAAAATCTCTATATAAGATTATCTTGGGGAACTTGGCTAAGGTCTATCTTAGGAACACTGACAACCTTAATGTGACTGCTTCTAGTTGGGATCACGTGTAATATGTCCAGAAAAGATTTACTGGGGAAATTGAAAGGGGTTAGTACAGTAGAAAAAGTCACCTAGCTGGTCTGGTAGTTGCCCAGATAATAGTTCCTGTTAACTACTATCTCCTAAAAATGACTGGTCACTGTGTTGCACAGATGGTCACTGGCATGAATATTGTAAAAACCAATCATTGGTAGTCAAGTACTGTGCTTCTTGCTTGCCCCATGAAAACCTTCCTCTCTGAGCCTTCAGGACCTGATATATTGGGAATGATCCAATTAGTGCCAGGTTGACATAAAATAAATCTGCCTCCAAGTCCTGAGTGTATCATTTAAGTGTATCTGCTTGCCTTGGTGAAGAATGAATTATGTTACCATTATATTACTGAAGATCCACAACACCAGCTGTAGTAGGTATCATCAGTCTTTGTTTTAAATTGTATTAATTATTTTAATATTTGTCTCAATATTCAAATCTCCAAAACAGTGAAGTTGAACATCTACTCATACATTTATGAAAACAGCCATATGACAATTCTCATTTCAAAGAGTCTCATTGTCTGCTTGTTACTTGTCTTTTTGATTATATGTGCATTAATACATAATATTCTATCACTTGAATTTAATCATGATACAATTCTAAATTATGTTTTGAAGCTTCCTCAGAGACTTTGTTCCTTTATAGCACTTGCTCATTGGTGAACTTTCAATGTTGTATTTGGTTATGCATTTCTAAATTTCTGTATTGTAAGCTCAATGATAACAAGAAGACAAGGTTTTTTTATTGCAATCATTTGGTCCAAATCTTATTATATTATATTATAAAAATAGTTTAATAAATATTTACATGATCACTTTATGCTGAAGTCCTGAGATTTAGTCACTTGAAAATCTACAAATGCCCCTTCTGCACTTGTGCCCCTATGCTAAGCAATAACACTCCATTGATGCACAAATAATTCCCAGGAGCATCTCATGAAGCTATTGTGGCCAGACAGACAACCTAACAGATAAAATAAGAGATATTTGTTTTCTATTTCGGAAGTATGTAAAGTAGTACATTCTACAAACTTTTGGTGATATGAAATCTATTTGGATTATATTTACCTAGATTTCAAGGAAAATTTTGTTATTCAAGTATGATTAAACAAATTGCACAAATGTATGCTTTCATAAAATCAAGTCTGAAATATATAATAGATATTGTAATAATGAAAGGGACTTAAAGAACTCTAAAAGATACAACTGTATGTTTATGTAAGGGTGCAAGATAGGTGAATATACTACCAAGCTTTGTTAGTTTAACACACAGGATAGTTTGGACTGTCATTATTTGATTGCCCACTTTTAATGCTTTGATTTTATAACTTGAGCAGTTACTTCTAAGATAACAGTGTGTAATTTATCAACTAGTGATTTCTAACTTTTTTTGAAATTCTGTGTTATTTTTACATTTTCAATTTTGCTTTTTTCTCTAGATTAAAAAAATCAAGTCTATAGAAAATAATCTATTATATATATTTTCAATGTGTTCTTTGCAACATGTCATAAAGATTAGAAGTAAAATATTAATAAATAAATACAAAATATTTTAAATAAAACAAATATATGTAATCTATCAAATGACAATATTATACCAAATAGATTTATCTGGTAAAAACTTTATACTAGATACAATAATTCAGTCAAGTTAGACAAGCATAATTTTAAAATATCTATTCTCTAAGATTATATCAATTTTATTACTTTATATTATTGCTTATACTTTTACTAGAACATAGTTTTAGGAGTTTCAACATTTAATACAATATAAAGATCTTCAATTCTTGTAAATTTTGCCTACAGTTATCTCACCGCTCTTCTATCGTGTTTGTGTTATTTAATATGTAAACATATAAATATAATGTGTATTCAAAGCACAAAAATATGTTTATCTTTGCAAGAGATGATTATTTCCTACCAAAATATACCTGTTCCAACCTTATATTCAACTACCAAACTCCTTATGTTTCTCCTACTCCCATGCTTATAAGTGTAATTGTTTTCCAATGATAGAAAATATCCCTGGAATTTCTTCTCTAATCAGAGCCTCCTGATTCTCCTAGCATTTGTTTTTCTAAAATTTGTACTGTCTTCATTTATGAATGATATATTCCGGGGAAATTGTATTGTAGGTTGGCACTTCAAAGAAGTTGATGTATTGTTTGTTTGCATCTATTATTTCATTTCTGGGAAGTCTTTCTTTGCCTTATTTGTGTATTCTTTTATTTGCTTTTCTGGCTTCCTTTACAGTTGTCCTCTTTGTCTTTGTTTTTGGCAGTTTTGTCTTATTTATACTTCTTCTTGATACTTTCCTCTTTTGTTTTTTTTAATGCTTTTTTGTTGCGCGCCTGATTAATCTTACATGAGACCTAGAGACTATGTGTGAAACAAGGTGAGCAATTTGAAAATAATTTTTTTTTAAATTTTGTTTAAAAGGAAAAAGAGAAAAACACAAAACAAAACAAAAGTAATACAGAACTACAAAAAAAAAAAAAACAGTAAATCACCAGTTGATAGATTGTACATTATCATCCCAGAGATAGTTACTCAAGTCACAATATCAAAGCATACAATGTGGACATTCAAACAGTGAGACTGCAAAGAGTTGTGTTCAATGATCCCACCAAAAACATTAATATGGTCAGCTATTTAACACCCCTAAACACACTTGCAGTTGTATACATTACAGCACTTTTTTTCCCTCTCTTTTTTACAACAAAATTTACACATTTTGGGTATTATTACTCCTTAGTTCTTATTACTTTTTTTTGGAAGAGTATAAAGTCAAATATGGCAAAACAAAGCTGTCAGTCAAAACCAAGGATAGACATAGCACATGATGTAAAACAGAGTACAAGGTTATCAATAATGGTTACCATAATGCCTCTTGCTTCCTTAAAAAGAATTGTCTATCTCATTAGGTATTATAAAGTTGAACAAAACAGTAGAGAACAAGACCAATAAAACTTAAGCCTTGTAAACATTACAGGACTTCCAAAGGAGATAATAGTCAAACCAGAATGGGCATCTTAGTGAATCTTACTGCCTTCAAAGTAGTTACCTATACCTTCAAACTTGATACTATCATACAGAATGGAACAGAGTCTAATCAGTCAAAACAAGGTAATGGGAGTATTAAAGGACTTCAAGTCAAGTTAATAGGAAATCAAAAGTAATTATAATATATCCTGCTTTTTTTATTTTTCCCCTTAAAAAATCATAAAAAATAACTAAATTTTTTAATGAATAAGGGAGAGATTGAGATAAAAGAGGACATAACAACATAACAATAAGGTCAAAGCATGACTGTTTCAGCAACCTAGTGCTTCACCACGAAATAACCCAACTTAATAGTAGTTATCACAGTGTCTTTTTCCTTGAAATATTTGAATATAACTTCATATACTATAGCTTCAAATATTTCCATATCAAGAAGCCCAGAATAAAGCCATTCCAATTAATAAGTGAAAACTTTATAAGGCTTCAAGGCCACATAATGGGAATCATGATTACCACATACTTTTATATATTTGAGTCATTACTTACATTAGGGAAACTATTCAGTATTCACACATGCGAGATTGATTTATTTCACTTATGAGTATGGTCTCAAGCTGCGCCCATTTATTGATAAATATCTCAATGTGATCCTTCTTTATAGCTGAGTAATACTCCATTGTATAGAAATACCAGCATTTTCTTATCCATTCCTCAGTTGATGGACACTTGGGTTGTTTCCAAGATCTGGCGATTACAAATTGTGCTGCTATAAACATAGGTGCACATATATCACTGTGATATGATGCTTTCAGTTCTTCTGGGAATATGCCTAGAAGTGGAAAAGCTGGAACAAATGGGACTTCCAATCCCAGCTTTTTGAGAAATCTCCAGATTGACCTCCACAAAGGTTGTACCAGTCTACACTCCCACCAACAGTGTAGGAGAGTTCCTTTTCCCTCACAGCCTCTCCAGCATTTGTTGTTAGGTTTCTTGATCCTGGTCATTCTTTCAGGAGTGAGATGGAATCTCAGTGTGGTTTCAATTTGTATTTCTCTAATGACTAATGATGATGAACATTTTTTTCATGTATTTATTTGCCATTTATATTTCTTCATCTGAGAAGAGCGTATTCATCTCAGATGCCCATTTTTGGATCGGATCTTAGAATTTTGGGGGTCTGAGTTTTTTTTAATTCTTTATATGTTTTAGACAAAAGTCCCTTGTCTGAGGGTGAGTTCACTAAGATCTTTTCCCAGTTTGTGGGTTTTCTTTTTACTATGCTTGAGATTTCTTTTGACATGCAGAAACTTTTTAATAAGAAGTGGTCCCAGTTATTGATTCTGGGAAGTATTTCCCGTGCAGTTTGAGTCCTGTTCATGAATTCTCTACCTACTCCTATGTCTTCAAGGTTCTACCCAATTTGTCCTCCAATAGATTTATTGTTTCTGTTTTAATATTTAATCTTTGATCCATTTAGATTTTAATTTAGTACATATTTAATTTAGTGATAGGCTTGCATCTAGCTTTAGTTGTCGGTACATGGAGAGCCAGTTTTTCCAACACCATTTGTTAAAGAGACTGTCGTTCTTCCAATGAACCTGCTTGGCTCCTTTATCAAAGATAAGGTGGTTGAGTGTGTTTGTAATTGTGGTTGTATCTTCTAATCTGTTCCATTGATCTTCGTCTCTCTTTTGATTCCAGTACCATGTTGATTTTACTACTATTGCTTTGTAGTATAACTTCAAGTCAGGGATTGTGATGCCTCCTGCCTTGCCTTTGCTGCTTAGAATTGCCTTTGCTATTCTAGGTCTCTTCTTGTTCCAGATGAATTTTAGAAATGATTTCTCTAGATTTATAAGGTACGTTGATGGTATTTTTATTGGGATTGCAATTGAATCTGTATAACAGTTTTGGGAAAATGGCCATTTTCACAATGTTTATTCTTCCTATCCATGAACATGGGATGTCTTTCCATTTTCTGAGATCATCTTCAATTTCTTTTTTCAGTGTATTATAATTTTCCCTGTATAGGTCTTGCACTTCTTTCACAAGAGTATTTCCTAAATATTTCATTTTTTTTTTTTTGCTTGCTAGTGTGACGAATGTGGTTTCTCTTATTTCCATCTCTGTGATTTTGTTGATCATGTATAGGAATGCTATTGATTTCTGAGTATTGATTTTGTATCCAGCTACATTACTGAAATTATTTATTATATCTAAGAGTCTTTCAATGGAGTTTAGGGGGTCTTCTATGTAGAGTATCATGTCATCTGCAAACAATGATAATTTAACCTCTTCTCTTCCTATCTTTACCCCTTTTCTCTCTCTTGCCTGATTGCTCTGGCTAGTACTTCCAGTACTATATTAAATAGAAGTGGTGATAAAGGACATCCTTGTCTTGTGTCTGATTTTAAAGTTAAAGGCTTTCAATTTTTGGCCATTTAGTATGATGCTGGCTGTTGGCTTGTCAAAAATGGCTTTTATTATATTGAGGTAAAGGCCATCTATTCCAATTTTCTGTAAAGTTCTTATCATGAATGAATGTTGGACCTTATCGAAGGCTTTTTCTGCATCTATAAAAATGATCATATGATTCTTATTTTTGGCTTTATTGATATGGTGGATTACATTTATTGATTTACGTATATTGAACCATCCCTGCATTCCTGGGATGAATCCCACTTGGTCATGCTGTATAATCTTCTTAATGATTTGCTGCATTCTATTTGCCAATATTTTATTGAGGATTTTTGCATCTGTGTTCATTAGGGAGATTGGTCTATATTTCTCTTTTTTAGTTGGGTCTTTCTCAGGTTTTGGTACTAGAGTAATATTTGCTTCCAGGAATGACTTAAGAAGGACTGCTTCCCTTTCAATTTCACTGAATAGTTTGAGGAGTGTCCGCATTAGGTCTACTTTGTATTTCTTGTAGAATTCTGCAGTGAATCCATCTGGGCCTGGACTGTTCTTTGTAGGTAAGGAGTTAATTACATTTTCAATTTCATTAATAGAGATTGGGTTATTCAGCAGTTTTACATCCTCCTGATCTAGCTTTGGTACTTCATATTTTTCTAAGAATCTGTCTATTTCTTCTGTGTTACCAAACCTTTGAGAGTAGCGGTTTTCAAAATAAGTGTTGATGATCTTTTGTATTTTTGTAGAGTCTGTAGTGATTTCACCTTTTTCAATTCTTATTGCATGAATTTGAGCTTTTTCTTCCCTTTTTTGATAAGGTTTGCTAGGGGCTTATTGATTTTATTTATTCTTTCAAAGAACCAACTCTTTGATTCATTGATTCTTTGAATTGCTTTCATAGTCTCTATTGCATTGATTTCTGCTCTGATTTTTTATAATTTCCTCTCTTCTTTTGGCTTTGGGCTTGACTTTCCCTTCTTTTTCTAGTATCAGGTTATTTATTTGTATTTGTTCTGTTTTCCTGATGTGGGAACTCAGTGCAATAAATTTTCCTCTGAGGACGGCTTTCATTGCATCCCATAGATTCTGGTAAGTTGTATCTGCATTTTCATTTTCTTGTAGGTATTGTTTAATTTCTTCTGTGACCCACTGATTACTCAAGAGTGTGTTATTCAGTTTCCATGTGTTTGTGGGATTTTTTCAGTATCTTTTATCATTAATTTCTAATATCAGAGCACTATGATCCAATAACATGCAAGGGATGATTTCAACTCTTTTGCATTTGTTTAAATATGGTCTGTGAAGTAATATATGGTCTATTTTAGATAATGACCCAGGTACTGTTGAGAAGAACGTGTATTCAGATGTTGTTCGGTGGAACATTCTGTATATATCTATCAAGTCCATTTGTTCACAGCTGTGATTCATTTCTTTGCTCATTTTCTGTCTGGTTGATCTGTCCCTTGGTGTCAATGGCGTGTTAAGTTCTCCTGTTACAATTGCGTTACTGATAATTTGAGTTTTCATTTCTGTTAATTGTTGTTTTATATAACTGGGTGCTCTGGAGGTTGGTTCATATATATTTAAGATAGTTACCTCTTCCTCTTAGAGTTTTCCCCTAATGAGTATGTAGTGACCTTCTTTGTCCTTTATAGTTGTTAATTTAAATTTCATGTTAATTTAAAGTTCATGTTGTCTGCGAACAGAATGGCTACTCCTGCTTTTTTTTTTTTTTTTTTTTTTTCGGATTCCTATTTTGTGAAGTATTGTTTTCCATCCTTTGACTTTCAGTCTGTGAATATCCTCCTGGGTTAGATGGGTTTCCTGTAAACAGCATATGGTTGGATTCTGTTTCTTGATCCATTCTGCTAGTCTGTTTCTTTTGATTGGTGCAGTGAGACCATTTAAATTAATGGATATAACTGTTATATGCTGGTTTATTGTTGCCATGTTATCTTTTTGCTGTTGCATCTTTATCTTTGTGTTCTGTTTAATTATCTGCTTTGCCTAGTGGTTTTTTCCTTTGTCTCTCAATACTGTCTCTCAATACTTTTTGCAGGGTTGGCTTGGTGTTCATGAAGTTCTTCAGCTGTTCTTTGTCATGGAAGTATCGTATTTCACTGTTGGTTTTGAATGATAGTTTTTCAGGGTACATTAGTCTAGGTTGGAAATCATTTTGCTTTAGGATCTGGAATACTTCACTAAAATG